>NC_083100.1:28410115-29821956 GCF_949774975.1 Lagenorhynchus albirostris
TGGCAGGGTACTTCACTCACTTTCTGTCACTTCACCCTAGAGTCACTACCCCCACTTCTTTTCTCAGGGGAGCTAACACACGGAGCTTCTAGAGCTCAGTTCATCATCACCATGGTCACAAAACTGCTAGCTGACTGCTGACTCCCCTCCACCCAGAAGCCGGAAGCCTCACGCATGCTAGTTCTAATCCGAAAAAAAAAAAAAAAGGTATGTTTTTCCAGTGAAATTCAACCTTGAGCGTTTTGGAAAAGGGAGGAGCCCATTTCTATGAGTCATGTCTCTTCCCAGGGGCAGGGCTAGCCGGAATAAAAGGTTGTGGCCCGAGCTGCACAGAGGCCACTGGACTTCCGGCATCCTGCCCATTTCAACCTTGCTCATCATCTCTGTGGTTGACTTTTGCAGGTGTGAAAGCTGTGGAGCCGTTTTCCACTCTGAATGCAAAGAAAAGTCTGTCCCCTGCCCAAGGTGTGTCCGTCGAGAGCTGCAGATGAAGCAGAAGTCTTTCTGGCGGAGGCTGAACATGGACGAGAGCCTGGAGGAGGCTTGCAACATGTTTGAGCTGTCCTACCAGAACACCTGACTCAGCGGGAGCCCAAGGCCGGGCAGTGACCTCTCAACCATCCATCAGTCCCAATGGCTTCCTAACTAGCCAGTTAGACCCCTCTGGAAGAAGAGTACGTCTCACCCTCAGCTAGATGTAGATATATATTTATACATGTACACACACACATACCTATACGTCCTGTACGTATGTTCTGTATAAGTCGTTGTCCTAAAGGTCCATGGAGCTTTGTGGCTCAAAAAATTACCAATAGCTGAATTATACTTAGCCATGAATTTCAGCTGCTTGCTCCCAAGCAAAACGTGTTTTACACACAAGGCTTTATAGTTCAGACATTTTTTTTCGGCTCTCAAGGGCCATTTATTACACAGGACACAGGAGAAAGCATTTCCTGGAGAGCAACAGTGCTTCGAGTTATTTTTGTTTATTTATTTTTAGCCTTCACAAAGGATGAGGTAACTGAGGCAAGCACCCATCATCATATTTCATAAGAAAATCTTCAAAACACAGCAATGACTCCTGGATCCTTCCAGGACCCTGTGTCCCTGGCTCTCACCTCGGTATCTTCGCAGAGGCAGAGATCACCTCAGCTGAGCTGAATGGCTTGGAAATCAGGAGTGCGAGCTCCCTCTGACAGAAAGCATGTGTCCCTAATTTATTAGAGGAGCTGGTGCTGGTTCTGAAGTTAATCTCAGAAAGGGTTTTGCTTGAGAAAAGACCTCAGTAACCTACATGTTGTCGGTCTGTTTGCTGGTACGAATCCCGACGCCCGCCCTGTGATGTGACGCTCCACGGTATTTGCCAGGCTGGAAACATGGCTCTCTTAAGACCAGTCTTCCAGGAGTTTCATGAGTGACAGTTATGATTTTTTAATGGTGCTGGCCTGAGGAAATTGCCTAGGATTGTTGTTAAATACATCAGTTTATAGACCAGGAGGTCGGATGTAGAGTACGGACATTCCAAGAGATGGTCTGCAATTTCTTTTCACAGAATCCTGTGTAGGCGATTCCCACCTATTCATTATGAGTGCTTTATTTTTCATTGTTTTTCATTGCCCTCTCATTTTGACTTTTAATTTGTCAATGTAACTACTTCTGCTTTCATATTTTTTAATTGTCTTGAAAAATCAGAGTAACTTGGAACTTTAAAATATCAACTTTAGACTATTAGGAAAATACCAAACTTACAAATACAATTAATGAATTAAATCTGATATGATTTAAATAACTATATATACACATATGCGATTGCCACCGTAAACGGAAATGAAAAGTACTAGGATAATATAGGAATAAGACATAGAATGAGTCGCTTAGGCATTTGGCGGAGGGATGTTCTCCCTCTGCAGTGCGCTTTTAAGAGCCAGCGTAGCAGTCACTGTGACCCAAATGGCAGGTAGGATGGCACTGGAAATCGTGGCTCCCGTTCCTTCCACCTTAACTCTTTCCAGAACAGAAAAATAAGCTTGTATTGAAACAATTCTCAGTAGGCTGCATGAGAAGATCCTATATATTTCCACTGAGCAGATGCCTTCAATGCCTTCATGGTTTAGTAGCTTCACTGCTAGTAGGATCTGGAGAATCAGTGGCTCACAAAGTCCACGGGACATTTAACCCCACTGCTCCTTTCCACCACACCCGGCTCCCTCCGGATCCCAACTCATGATGCTTCCATCTGTTTAGAGACGAGACATTTCAGACGCACTTTTGTGCAGACTGCTGGGTGTGAGCATTTCACCTCTCTACCCACGCCAGTTCTTTTGGCCTCAGGCCATACATTTCAATGTAATAGCTCAGCACCACGCATGCATTTATTTTCTGATTATACAGTAGCTAGAACCAAGGCATGAAAACTTGTTAAACGGCCAGGGCGCCATTCATGAGACACCTTACGGTGAATTTTACTCTTAGAAAAACAAGTTGACTCCCCCCAGCGCCCACCCCACTCCACTTCATAGAGACTGTCGCACACAAAAGAAAAAGGGTGGAAAATCTCAAGCACTTGGCAAACAGGCAAACAAATTGGATCATCTCCCCTTTCCTCCTCCCTTTCGTGAAATACAGTATTTATATTTTCCAGCCTCAGTGAAGATAGCAGAACATGATCTTTCACAGGAGAATTATAGACCTGCTTATTATAAAACAGATGTGCTCTGATGGCACAGTGCCTTTTTCCCTCCCCCGCAGCTCCCTGTCACTCTAGCTTACTGCTGCCTTTGCCGTCATTTATGTATCTGTGATTCCGACTGTCAGCGAGGCCGTCCCCAGCACACTGCATTTGGGAGACCTGAAGCGCAAGGCCGTCTCCTCCCCTTCTAGCGTATTCACTGTATGTACAGAATTTCCTGTCCCATCTCACAGGCACCCAGGGCCAGACCCGCCGAAAGTCAGGGTGACACTCTGGATATCTGTTCTCAAGGCTTCTGCTTTCACCAGGCCCATTTAGAGGCGCTGCTGAATGTTTGCAGTCCCTGTGAACTCATAAGGAGAACTTTCCACCCACATCATTTTCTGCTTATTTTGAAAAGGTGGGGGGGGGAAACGAATGTGCTATCATCATCAGCTACCCAGACCTGGAACCGTACCCCAGCTGCTTCTGTTTTCTCTCCTCTTCGTGGAGCCCTGACAGCCTGGCCGGTGCTGGCCGCAGGCCCACATGACACGCTCAGCCACCACCACCCAAATCTAATAGGACAGAGCAGAGCCGCCTTAGGAGTTGGGTCTGCCACGAAAATTCAAAATTGCTGTTTTCAGCCCAGAACGCCTTAGCGCACATGAACACCCTTACTGTTTTCAGCACTAACAAATTACTTGGGGCACTGTAGGCAATTGTTCCACTGCTTAGAAACTGTTGAAACAAAAGCAGATCTGTGGATTACCACCTCCTTGAGACCAGGCTAATACCTGCTTTCCCTCATGGTCCGTTTTTCATCTCATATTAAATATCTTGCCCATAAAGCACATAAGAAAATGGCCAATTAATCTCCTAGAGCTGGCAGCCGACTCAGGGCAACCTCTTTTCTCTTGAAAGGCCCATTCCCTGGTGTATCACTTGAGGAAATCCCTCCGCACGGTGCCAGGAACTCATGTGTGAGACAGTCCAACCCTGGTGAAATGTTGGCATCTCACCCTGCAGTAAAGAGGCCAGTTCCTAAAATAGACCTCAGTTTGCACCGCGGCAGGAAGGCCGCAAAGTACTTAAAAAGCAGTCAACTGGGATGGGAGTCATGTTCTCTCCAGGTCGGCTCTTCTCGAAGTTGAATGCTCTTTATATGAAAACCATGTAAACTCTCCTCTTCCCCCTTTGCTTCATTACCTTTTCAGGGGACTGATTTATAGTCATCTTCATGTTTGTTGTGCTAAAGGGTAGTCTTTTTAGGAGCTTAAATACTTGATTAGCTGAGAAGGCAATCGCTTTTGGATTCTTCTAGAATAGGCCTCTACTGAAAAGGGAATATCTCTAGGACTTGGGATTTGTGGTTTCCAACCAACCCAGTGGTGTCCTTCAGACTCCCACTGAGGGACTGGACCATGATTTCCTTCCGGCTGCGGTGAGAGCCAAGCTGTTCACACCGCTCTAGCTGCTGTAGGCAGCCTTTGCTAAGCTGGAGTGAGTGCCCCTGCATGGGGTCTGGCCTCTGTTTTTGTCTCTGCATCTGTACACACTGAACATTGACACTGGATAGTTTCTTCCCATACCTTCCTGAAAGGCTTGGCTTCCAAACCGGTGGCTTTCTTCTCTACCCATTAGCCAGAAAAGGCCATACGTAAATTACTCTATCAGGGTAGGACTTGCAAGAGGCCGCAAATGTTTAGTAACATTTTCTGCAGAGAGGCATTATCTGAGGAAGCCGAGGTACGCTCTGCTCCTAATTTAGGGTTAAGCCAATGCTGCAGTTCTTGTGTTTGGGCAGACTTCCTTACCTTCACTGATCTGTGTTGAAATAACTGGATTGTGAAGTAAACTTTCAACTCCTGATTCTAATACCGCCTGGAGTCAACACAAAGGTGATTTTTTTTTTTTTTTTTTACTTCTCCCAGTAAAGAGAGATGCGTGTGGTTTCCCCTCTTATTTCTTAAGTTTTCTGCCTCACTACTATCCTTCCTCTAAGATAATGTGAAAAAGCAGAGAATTGGGGACAAAACTGAAAGAATCACGTGAACATGCCCTCGCTGGCCTGAATTGAGTCATTGGAAACACTCTCCATTTTCCTTTCCCTGGTTCTTGTTGCCAACTGGGCATTAACAGCACAGCTCCGAGTGCTGTGTACCCTGCACCATTCTTCTAACCCTCAGCTCTGCCCTAGCAGAACTGCCTGACTCGACTACTTGAACCCAGTGATGGGCGAACAAGCCCTGCTCAGTTCATCTGAGCAGACAAATGTGATTTCTATCATGTGGGACGGTGTCTCGACAGTTAAGTCCCAGCACCCCAAGTCATTGTCAAACTCCAGATTAAAGTCAAAAGAAAAGTGTGGAACACCCTCCCAAGCACACCCACAGTTGTCAGGGCTTTTATTTTAAATGAGCTCCAAGCGATCACGCGATAGGGCTCTCTCCCCCCTACAGTGGCCTCCAATGTGATGGAAGGCTCTGTTAACCTCAAGTGAAAAAAGAGCTGCTGTTTCGCTTTGGTTCCTCCCAGTGGAAAGAGACACCATCTTGTTAGAAAGGTCTGGAGTGAAGCCAGTTGTTACCCAGGTAGAAGATTCAGGCGCTTGCAGCAACTCTTAGCACAGCAAGATTCCCGCCTAGGCCATTGAGCTGCAGCCCAGCCTCTCTCCCCTTCCCTTGATCTTCCTTGCCCCAGTCATGAGCCCAGATTCAGGCCTCTTGGCTGGTAAACTGGCTGGTGGACCACTGGGTCCTGTGGCTCCTTCTCATGTTGGCCGTTGCATTCGATTCTTTTCCCCGTAGGAGTGCCTTACAGTACTGCCTAGTGTTTCTAGTCTAGACTATCTGACCCATTTGAGGCCTGCAGGACCCTTTGCCTCAATACGGATCACTTTGCTTCTTCCCTGCTGGCTGCTCTGTATACAGGCAAGCTCGGAGCCTGCATGTTCCTTAAGCATGTCAGACCTTTCACCTTCATTTAACCTGGTGCCTTATCCTCACGAGTACAAGGATTCCTGTCGGAAACACATTGTCAAATCAGACTGGTGGAAATGTTACTTGGAGCCGTTGACACTTACCAGGAAATACAAAAGGTACAACCACATAATGTTTTACGCTGTTTTTCGAATCACTCTTTTTGTTTGCTTTTGATTAACCAAACTCAGGGGAATGTCACAACGTTACCAAGGCCAATGGGTAGAGAAATTAAACCAGTTATTCAGATTCAAATCTGTAAAGTCAGTGAACTTAGCCTTTTTCAGATGAAAAAATTACACAAACACAAGGATTTTCTTTTCCTTTACTGTATGTTTTTTTTTTAATTTTGCCACCTGTTTTCCACGTGGAGAGTGAGAAGCCTCTTGGAAGAATTGTGGTGAAAGCATTTCTGTGTGGCATGGGCAGTCCACCAAGCTGTTAAATTAGGCTTTCGCCACCGGAGGCTGACGTTCTAATTTTGGACACCTATCAGGATCTTATTGTGAAGAACCTACCTTAGAACATTTAAGGAAAAAAAACCTGTCTTTAGGGAACAGTAAAAGGAGGGAAAATGTGTAGGTTGCAAATGACAAGTATTGAACGTGGGGTGCAGAAGACTTCTGCACAACTTGTTCTTAACGCTCCTTGGTCAGATCGGTGTCATTTTCCCTTATTTCTGTTCATGCCGTACAGAACTGTCTAAAATTGGAGGTTTGGGCTATTACTATGTCACTCTGTGTTGAGCTATTTGTGATATCTAATGTGGTAACTTATATATATGTTGTTTCTGTTTTCTGGATTTTATTGCCTTTTGTTTTGGCATAACTTATCCATATTTTGTTTACATCATTTTTTAAATATCAGTAACTGTAATAATATAAAATGAAGCTGTGTTGTGGACAAGACCCCTAGTTTTTATGGTCATCTGTCATACAATTTAAGTGCACCAGTTCCTAATGTATAAAGTTCTCCCTCTCTCAATAAACAATGCAGAAAGTGCTTTCTCTTCTCATAACAACTTATTAAAATGCTGTTTTTTGCGGGGATGGTGAAAGCCCAAGATGAGCCCTGGATGTTAATTCAAAGTCAAGATTTGAGCTTTATTGAAAGTGAGCTACCAGGGACTTTAAAATAGCTCTTAATTTTTTTTTTCTTTTTTTAAATTGAAGTATAGTTGGTTTGCAATGTTGTATCAGTTTCAAGTGTACAGCAAAGTGATTCAGCTCAGTGATTAAGAGCTATAATATATATATATTATATATTAGTTATATAATATATAAAATTAGTTATATTATAGCTCTTAATATTAATCTTGCAGATAGACTTTGGTTTTTTTCTGAATTCTTCAACCTCAATATTCTCATCAGCCCTTCCTATGCTCATGAAAAATATAGTATAACTTTTAAAAAGTTGCAGATGTAGTGTTACAGGCCTCATTTGCCGAATCAGGCCATGATTTCTTTCAGGTCTGAGACAAAGCCGCCCAAGATCCCACATGGAGTGTCTGCCACAGCTCTTCCCCAGGCCTTCTTGCCTGGGTTTCCTCTCGCCACTGTGCTCTCCAAATCAGGAGGGACAAATGCGAGGCAGTAGGCCATTAGGCAAGGCCACTGTTCATTCCTGAAGACCATACTTTGAAAGCAAAGAGTGAAAGTAGAGAGAAGTTGTCTATGTGAGGACAGCAGCCCTCTGGGAACTAACAGGTGACTGGAAATATCTGCACTACCTTCCCGGGGCTGGCCTCACCCTGCCACCAAAAGGCTGCGGGCACAACCGTCCACCTGGAACCTTTCAAAAGCACCATTTAAACTCACTTGTTCAAAGAAAGACATAGAAGAGAGCAGAAAAGGTGCTTCTGGTTAAACATTTACCACAGGTGGACTCTGAGCCTCAGTCTCTAAGACACACCTAGACAAGTTCATGCCCAGCTGCCCCTCCTCCACCCTCAGGAAACCAAGTGGGGCTCACGCGCATTCTGTCCAAGGAACAACTGGACCTCATCTTCACAAGAAACCTGCCACAATCCACAATAAAAAGGAAAGAGTTAATGTTTCACTGAACCAAACTAGACACGATGTAGCCAGAGCCCCTATTCATCTGATTCACGGGACGGGTTAGCTTCCCCCCAGTGGCGGTAAACCTGAGTGGCTGGATGACTGCAGGAAGCTTTCACATTATCAAAAGGAGACATTTCCAGAGGGTGGAAAGAGACACCATTTTGTTCCTCCCCCCCCCCCCTCAGGAGATGGTGATTTGAATCTCCCTTAATTGTTTCCCCCGTCCTGTCCTTTGATGATGGCTTTAATCAGTGGTTCCCACAACAGAAGCACAAAAACACAAGCAAAACGTCAGGACCCCATCACAGACAATTGACTCAGAATCTCTCTGGATGGGCCTGAGTATTTCTATTTTTAAAAGCTCCCTGGGGGCTTCCCTGGTGGCGCAGTGGTTGAGAGTCCGCCTGCCGACGCAGGGGACACGGGTTCGTGCCCCAGTCCGGGAAGATCCCACATGCCACGGAGCGGCTGGGCCCGTGAGCCATGGCCGCTGAACCTGCGCGTCCGGAGCCTGTGCTCCGCAACAGGAAACGCCACAACAGTGAGAGGCCCGTGTACCGCAAAAAAAAAAAAAAAAAAAAAAGCTCCCTGGGTGAGTCCCATGCATTCTGAAAGTTAAAAACCACTAGACTGAATGAAGCAAGTTGCTTCATTGAATGAAATATACATTTGCTTAGCATACAGGTGGTCCACTGTGGGAAGGATGTCAGAGGGATGTAGAGGGACTAATCGGTCTTAGTTGCCCTCCGGCCCTCCTGGCAGACAGAGAACAGTACTTTGGAAGCTGCTGTTCATGGATTGCCATTGTTTTCATAAAACTTTAACTTTATACCCCCTTCATTTTCTTCCGGGGTGTGGTTAGTGTCTATTTATCCAGTATATACCATTGCCAGACAGCCGGGTGAATAGAAGTGACCGAGTCATGGCCACAGGTGACTAAGCTAGCCTACAAAGAGAGCCTTGTACCCTCCCTTTCATTTGTTCATTCCTCCTGGTTATGCTGCAATTGTCCTCAGATGTATGCATGTGACAGTCTGCTCCCAGGTCAGGTGCATCCCACTAACATGAACCTCATCCCTCTGGATAGTGGTGTTTAAAATGGAAAATCACTAGGTGCTTCTTGCCCAGAAGGGCCTGGGAAATTCAGGAAATCTTGAGCTGTGTTCATATTTGCCTTGGTTCCGTGGAAGAACTAGACTTTAAAATGAACCAGAATCATTCTGAATCAAGGCATCTATTGAACTAATGACCTTCAACCTCACCTGCCAGTTACAGGTGAATGGAAACTTAGTTCTCACCCTCTCCTCCTTTTATGAAATCAATAACTTTGATGATAACAAGTATTCCTCACAGATGGAACACTTGTACAAATGGTTCAGTCTTATAAAAGACGTGATCTTCTCCATTCCCACAATGCTTACCACAGGGGAACACCCACAGCAAAGACTTTATTGAGAATCATTGTAGGAACGTAGTGTTGCCAAGGGGCAGGAAGGCAACTGGAAATGAACCAGGGACTTTTTCTAAAGCTGCAACATTAAAAACTACATACCTGAACTTCCCTGGTGGCTCAGTGGTTGAGAGTCCGCCTGCCGATGCAGGGGACGCGGATTTGTGCCCCGGTCCGGGAGGATCCCACATGCCGCGGAGCGGCTGGGCCCGTGAGCCATGGCCGCTGAGCCTGCGCGTCCGGAGCCCGTGCTCCGCAGCGGGAGAGGCCGCAACAGTGAGAGGCCCGCGTACCGCAAAAAAAAAAAAAAAAAACTACATTCCTGACTTGACGGGGGTAGGTATTTAAAGTGTATTTTTATTATTGTATTGGATTCTGATTGGGGTAGAGGATTCCTTCCCCAGGAGAACAATGGCCCCTGGTATATAGTACTCAGGAAGATCAAGGCAAAGCACCTGCAACAGATTCATTTATTCTCCCCTGTTTGCATCTATTCCTTCATAGCTTGGACAGAAATGTCTAGCAGGAAGAAAAAATTGTTCTCATAGCTGATCATACAGAAATTCTGATTTATGTGCAATGACTTACAATTTACCTGGACGATCGGGAAATTCATGATTCTCCCACCTCTATTTCAGATTCCTCCATTAAGAGCTATTGGTTTTAAGCCAATCAGCTAGAGTTCATGGGTTCATACAATATTTCAGATCCTGCCATACAATCTCAGGCAGCTGTTGGTCTGGGAGAAATTCCTCCAGCTTTTATCCAGTCCCTCCCAGACAGCCTGATATGAGAATCACTTTCAGTGGCTTCTGTGCTCTCCCAGGATGGTCTGTTGTTCTGAAGCTGAAGAGCTGCTATTAGCACCATCATTTTTTCAAATGAACATTGAGCTAAATTATCTCAAATGTATAAAGGAACATCTCTCACTGTGTTATGGAAAATTGCCTTCCAAATTACAAGACTATACAAAGTACATATTAATTTTGGGCCCAAGGACATCCAAATTGCCTTAGCTCCCGCGCTGTATTGTGATGACACACTCTTAATAATGTCAGGTTCCAAGGATACCGCAAGGTGCACGCTGTTATGAAAATAAACCCAAATCTTTCTCCATTAGGATCACTGCACGCATACTCAAGCCCAGCTGGAGGTATTTTGCTCTGAGATTCAAGCCTTTTGCAGAGGAAATAAATTCCAATTGCATAGGCAGGGAAGTGAATGTGAATTCTAAACTGGGTCAAGCTCCCCAGATGGCTTTCTCACTGCTCCCAGGAGTGAGGCAACTGAGGAAACAGCCACCGGCAGCCCCAGTGCCCAGAAGAGACGCCTGATGACAGACGTCTCAGGAAGTACCTCCCGCTCATGCAAGTTCAATTCCACACCAAGGGGAAGGGGGAAAGCAGAAGTCAGGCACCAGTAGATAGACTTTGCCAAGTGCCAATGCTTATAGCGAATGTGTGTCAACATGTGGTCCGACAGCCAAAAAGCCCTGGAAACTAGCCCTGCCCAAATTGCTCCCAAACCTGTAGCCGTGGCACAATAGTCAGCTCACGAGCAGCCCACCACGGGGCGTTTCTAAATGAGGATTTTCGAAGACAAAAATAAACATTTTCAAAAATAAAAAAGTATTAGATTTTGCCTTGTTTGTTCCACCTACTCTTTTTTCTCTTTTACCTTTTTTTTTTTTTTTTTGGTTGCTTGTTGCTGTGCGCGGACTTTCTCTAGTTGCAGTGAGCGGGGGCTACTCTTCATTGCGGTGCGCGGGTTTCTCACTGCGGTGGCTTCTCTTGTTGCGGAGCACGGGCTCTAGGCACGCAGGCTTCAGTAGCTGTGGCACATGGGCTCAGTAGTTGTGGTGCACGGGCTTAGTTGCTCCACAGCATGTGGGATCTTCCCAGACCAGGGCTCTAACCTGTGTGCCCTGCATTGGCAGGCGGATTCTTAACCACTGCACCACCAGGGAAGTTAGCAGTGGTTTCTCTTAATGTGGAGCACCAGATCTAGGCCCACGGGCTTCAGTAGTTGCAGCATGCAGGCTCAGTAGTTGTGGCACCTGGGCCCTAGAGCACGTGGGCTTCAGTAGTTGTGGCGCATGGGCTTAACTGCTCTGCGGTATGTGGGATCTTCTCCGACCAGGGATCAGACCCGTGTCCCCTGCATTGGCAGGCGGATTCTTAACCACTGCACCACCAGGGAAGTCCCTCATTTACTTTTTCTGAGAAAATATCACAGAGCAAATCACAGACATAATGACACGTTATGCTGATGTGTTTTAGCATGCATCTAAAAAAGAGGCTTATTTTTTTCTCCATAGTCACAACGTCATTACACACTGAACAAAAGTAACAATAATTTCTTGTTATCATCTGATGCTCAGTTCCATATCAAATTTATCTCATTGTCCCCTAAATATCTTTTTTTGTTTTGTTTGTTCTGACAGTAAAGATTTTACAAAATAAGAATACGAGGTACCCCTCCTGAAGGTTTGATACACTGTAAAGCGCTGTGGTTGCCTCCCCAGCTTCCCTTTCTCCTTCCCAGTCCCCTTGAGAGGACAGTACCCCCTGCGCCATTCATGCTGGCCCAATGCAGCCAACAGAAGCTGCAGCGGGAACACACAAGAGTGAGTCCTTCCAGGTGCATCATCCCCGGCCTCTGTATTCAGAAAGCTGTACCAAGGCTGGGAGAAAAGTTTTCTTTAATTGAGGAGAGGGGCTACTTCAGGAGTGTGCTGCGCCCCCAACGTGACGATAGTGACTTGTCAATGGTTGCTGAACACCTGACTAATTGAAAGGACCGGCTCAAGAAACAGGGTTGGTCTCTACAGAACTGAGTAAAGACAGAACCCTTTATGTGCAAGGATGGCAGGTGCCCCCCATGCAGAGGGTCCCGTCTGTTCCCTGGCACCACGTTGGAGCCAAAGGCATTAGCTCCTGAGCCAACAGCCTGGTCCTCAGGGGCGGGTTCCTCAATTTCTCTCCCATCCCGCGAGATGCCCTCACCAAAAAGACTTTAGAATTAAAATGTTCTTTATTCAGTTCTTCCACTGGATGAGTATTTCACTTTAAAGCATGTGATATTCATGACATAAAATTAAGAGGCGCCAAAACGTATGAGAGAAAAGGCTCTCCAAGAGAGCCTTCCCAAATAAAAGACTCTGCCCAGATATTTTCTAAAACATGTCATTGTTTGCAGAGGTGCTAGTTGGGCACATCACTGAGCATCTTTTTTCCATCAGCTATAAATGGCTGTTTGATTAAGATTATTATTTAAAGCAGGAAGGAACCTAAAATTCTCTATCATTATGGTCAAAACTTTTCAACTTTAATTTCTCCTTAATAAAATGTCTGATCTCAGACCACAAAAACAAACAAACAACAACAACAAAAATCCCAGAGATAATGGCAGGAATGGAATCCCCGGTGCAGTGTGCACATTATGCTAGAACTGGAGCAGCCCCTCTCAAACTGTGGTCCCCAGACCAGCATCAGCAGGGAATGTGTTACAAGTGCACATTCTCAGTTCATTCACGACCGGGGGATGGGGGGGAGAGAGGGGAGACCTATATTTTAACTATGGGGGCGTGGGATTCTAATGCAGGCCGAAGTCTGAGACCCAGGAGGACACAGAGGATGTCTGCTAATAATCCAGCACTCCCTGCCTCCCCCTTTAGTCAGCAGATTTTTGGGGAGGCCTCCCACAGGCCAAGTGCTCCGTTAGATGCTGGAGTTGCAGGGGCACAGCCTTCCCCCTCCCTCCAGCCCTGCCCCGAAACGCAGAGTGAACGGAGAGAGGTGAGCACGGAAGCCAAGAGGGCGACGTTAACCAGCTCTGTTGTGGCAACTGCTAGATTCCTGGCTCCTTGGCTTTGATGCTCGGTGACCTTGGGCACGTTGTTACCTCCTTCTCTCTGGGGATAATCATAGTCATCAGGTTATGTAGCTGTTGTGAGACTTCAGTGAATTAGTGCGGACAGGGCACTTAGCACCGGGCCTGGCACACAGGAAGAGAGTCTCATTCCTTTCAGGGTGCAGAGGGAGAGCACGGGCAGGATGTGGGCCAATCTCACCAGGCCAGGAAAAGCTTCTGGGGAGAGGGCCCCTTGGAGGTTGGTCTGGGAAGGGGAGTCATTCTGTGCAAAGCTGGGGTGCCGGCTGGCACCAGGTGGCCCTGAGGCTCCTGCTGGTTCCGGGTGACTAGGGGTCTGAGGGTTTGGGGGGCATCTCCAGCAGATGGAGCCTGGGGGCCCAGCAGCCCTATCTGGCTATCATTTTGTCCTTGTCTACCATCCTGCCCAGCTCCCCTTCTGGACAATTTTAAACATCAGAATCGCCTTCTGCAGCTCCTGGACTTTGTGACAGTCTAATCCACCAGCCAGCAAATGTAAGCCTTCTCCCCTTCTGGCTTCCCCTCCTTGAGAAATGTGGTCGAACAGAGGACTTCATCATGCACCAGCCTCAGCACCTGCCTCTCAGCCATCCTGTCTGGAGTTTCCCTCAGAGCCCTTTCTCACCAGCCTCTCCCACTTTTGCATCGATTTGCAGAAACACAGGAATGTTGGTTGTGCAAGTCGGCTGATTCAAGCTCCCCGCCCAGGACCCTGAAGTTGTCTGCGGCAAAGTCTATGTTTTTTTTCCAAAATAATTGTTTTCCACTTTGTTTTTATTAATTTAGAAAGCCCAGCACAAACCCCAGCACGGCGCCGCCTCTGTGGGTCTATCCCCCTCTCCATCGGGAACCTGGGCCTCCCGTCCCCCTCCTCTCCCTTTATTTCAGCGGCCCCCCTCTTCCTCCCCAGCTCCACAATTGTCACTACCAATTAGTGCATTGTTAGGACACACAATGGCGTTACTGTAGCCAGTGGAATGGGAGGCCTTTGTGCTTCTCCAGCCGGCCATGGGGGCAGTCAAGTTTCATTTAGAGACTTAAAACACAACACCAGAAGAAAAATGAAAAAACAGAGAAAGAAAAAAAGCAGAGAAAAATAAAAAGACGACAAGAAAGGAAAAAAAGAAGGTAAAGATGAGGATGAGGAAAAGGAGGCAGGCGGCAAAAGCAAAGGTTGAAAAGGAGAAGAAAAAAAAAATCTGCCATTCAGGAGTTAGCCCGAACTCATGAAAAGACCCAAGTGGTCGCTACTCACTGAAGCCCCCCTCAGAACACAAAAAGGGGCTCCGGCTTAAGAGTAATTAGTGGTCTGACTGTGCTTGGAACACTGTGTGTCTTTAGAGGATTTTCCCAACTTTTCTTTTTTTTTTTCTCCAGTCTTCACAAATCAAGAAAGTGGGAGGAGAAAGGTGCAGCCGTGGGGAGGGAAGGGGCCTGGAAGGAAGGGGCCATGCTGGCCCCCAGCAGTTCGGGCTGGGGGGGAATCGGCCTTTCTCTTTGACAGGTAAATTGGTTTTATTCTCTAAAGCTTGTAACTAATTACAGAGGGTATTTTTCTGGAAGAACATGACATATGGGTGTGTTTTAGAGTCACTGTTTTATTTGTTTCAAGTACCCTTCGAGCAGCCTGGCCCTTTTTGCGGCCCGGAAGATGCCCCCAGAGGCCCAGTCCTTTCATCCAGAGCCTACGGGTTGTGGACTTTTTCTGTCAGCCACACTTTGGTGTCCAGGAGAGCTTTTTCCCACTTGTAAAATTAATATCCCAGTTTAAACGTGGGACCAGCCTGGAAAAGCAGCTTTGGCTTCTGAGCTGGTCTTCATTTGGAGTATTCGTCAGATAGCTCTCGGGCTGGAAACACAGCTCCCCGGGTTTTCACTCTTCTCCTCCACACTGATCCCCCCCCAAATCGATGTGTTTCCGGCTTGTTAGAACTCCAGGTACAAGGGATGCTCTCTGAGCCCAGAAGCCACCCTGAAGTTAGGCTAGTCTCTCTCTCCTCCCCCCTGCCTCTCCACACCCTCCAATTTCTAGAAAGTGCCAAGACTCACCATGTCAGACTTGCCACCGAACAAGGATATTCCTGTGTTGTTGTTTCTAAAATTTTTCTTGGAAACACCCAGCCCAATGCAGCCAGTTCATAACTTGTGCCAACTTCATGCTGCTACTTGGGGTTTATATTTCCCTTCAAATGCATTAAATATGCCTCCCTCTTCCCTCTCTCTGAGTCAGACCAGACTCCCAGTTTTTGGTTGTTTGCTTTTTTACAAATAAGCTAATTAACGGAGACATCCATTCCATGCAAGGTTTACATAAAATCACCCTCACCTTAGAAACAATTTACCCAGACTCTACCCAGGACCGGCTCAGTGTTGTGCCTCCTCTGTTTTGTTTTTCCACCTGTCAACTAGAAGCGAAGGAAACCGGGGGCTGTTCCCAGGTGTTCGCTGAGACGGGAGGGATGGGGGTGGGCATCCGGCAGTGTGAAGACCACAGTTCTAATCCACATCCTGCCAATGACCGCTGGGTGTTCATGTGCAAAAGCGGGGCCCCTGTGCTCACCTTCAGGCATTGTCATGAGGATGAGAAGAGACAGCCTATGAAAAGGGAGGAGCCCCGGCACACACCGCCTGGCACTGAATACACACCGGCTTCCTTCCATGTTGTCTGTGGTCAGGAGGCTGCTGAAGGGGTTCATTTTTCATTCCCTCCGTGCTGTGCTGTGGGACTGTGCCCGCTCTTGGTGGATGCCTTGTTAACACACTGGCTCTCTCCGCCCCACCTCCAACCCCGAAAAAAGAACGTATCCTGATTCTATCAGGAAATAAAGAGTGAAACCCTCTGATAATGGCCCCTGGAATGTCACAAACACCCAAGTCAGGAAATGCAAATCCAAGGGAGGCGGTATGGAAACAATGCTGATTGAGTTTTGAGTTTCTGCTAAAGGTTGGGTCTCTGGGACTGGAGTAGAGAGGCAGGATGGATTTGGTTCTCCCCAGATTTGGGTTAAGGCAACGTCTGCCTCATGTGGCAAACAGGGAAGCATCCCGAAAGCGTTCTTGGTGAGGGACTTGGGGGGCAACATTGGTACCTCCCACTCTCCTCCACCCTCAGCCTTTTGCTCTGGGAGGGGTCATGGGAACCCAAAGACTCCAGAACCTGCAAAGAAGGCGGCACCCGAGATCGTAGTGGAGGACAGCCCAGCCGTGGCCACAGCAAACGAGACTTCAAGCCTGACGTCCTGCCATCAAGTTCACCGCCCACACATCTTTCAGAGTCCTGTCTCCTCTCTGGCCCACTGTCGCTTCCTCTGTCCGCTGTCACTTCTCCCATCTCCTCCTCTCTCTCCAGGCCATTTCAATCGCTTCTTAACCAGCCTTCCCTCCAAGCCCTTCAGTGCTGCCCCCCCACATGGTCTTTGTCAAATGCAAGCCTGATCTTGCCTCAGCCCCACTTAAAAATCTCCTAAGGCTCTCAGTTGCCTTCAGGACACAGTCCAAACACCAAACCGACCCAGAAGCCCTTGATGGTATGGTCCTGCCCTTCCCTTTAACCCCATCTCCTGCCATCAGATGGCCTCGTAGGCTCGTTAGCTGTGCTTTTGCATGGGCCTATTACGGATTTAATGCTCGGCTGTTGCTGTCCTGAAATTCTGAAGAATTTTTTAAGGAGGACCTCGCATGTTCATTTTGCAGCAGGCCCCGAAATTGCGGCAACTGGTCGTACTTCTCTCCTTCATCCCCCTTCACATTCCCCTGCCAGCAAACTTCTTACAGTTCTCCAGTTTTGTGCAGTTCCTTCTATTTGGAAAATTCTCCTTGTCTATTTGCCAAGCTTTTTGTCACCCATCAAACTGTGCTGCGTGTCCCCTTCTCTGAGAATTTTCCCGAATTCCGCTGTCCAAAGAAAATAATGCCTCTTTGCACTTGTCCACTTTTCAGTTTATCGCAGCTTATTCTTATTTATTTCCTGCTTCACCTTATAGGTTAGGAACACCAAGATGACAGAAACGGTGTCTTGCACAAGTACCAGGATTTCTAATGCTCCTTTGAGTGACATTGAATCAAGTGTTATATTTAAGAAATGTTTATTGAAAGAATCATTAAGCTTTCACTCCAATGACCATACCTGTGCTCTGCGTGCACATTTACTGCGACTCTATATCCTCACTTAGCCTCACTTGGGTCCCTCAGGGCCACAGTGCAGGTCACCACTGTCTGGGACCAGTAAAGTGGCCTCTGTTAAGTGGTGAGCCTTAGAGTGTTGCTGTCCAATAGAACTTTCTACAGTGACGGAAATGTCCAGTACAGAAGCCACTGAGCATGTGTAACCTCATAGCTAATGCAACTGACAGCCTGAATGTTGAATTTTATTTCCCTTTAACTCATTTAAATGTTCATAGCCACAATGAAGCTCCCACATTGGACAGCGCAACCCTCCATGATGTTACTGGTCCTTGCCACAGACCAGGGAGCAAGTCTGCTCACAAACCTTGCTGCTTCAGAAACACATCTGTGCAAATCACAAGCCTTGGAGCACCTCCTGACGAGAAAGGTTTTCCATGACAGGGAAACCAGTCTTTTCTGGCTTCCTTGATTGAAACCAGCAACCCCTGTCCACACACATTCTGCTGACGACCACAGTTTGGGGCTCCCTGGTGTAGACACACCTGGTTTTACCTGGGAAATGAGAACAAAGAGCCTTCCACACCTGGGAGGGAAGTACCTGTTGGAGTCAAGGGTTTCTACTTTGGATGCCAAGGGCAAGAAGACTAGTCTACATTCCTTTTCTCCGAAGCTGTCAAAGATTCCTATTCACACTAATTATGGCTCTTCACAGGGTCTTCAGGTTCTGGATGCTGGGTTGTAAAAGACTCTGAGTGAAGCAAAGAGAGAGGGAGAGGATTCCATTTTCAAGGTGCATTGCTTCTTTCAGCGAGAACTTCTGTAACCAATACAGGTAACCGTAGATCACCTGGGGCCAATTTCAAAGATGAGAGCAGCCGGGTGAGTAGAACTCACAACAGATCTAGATGGCCGAGATTCAGGACGGCACAGGCAAATCACAGAAGAGTGAGCCCCTTGGCTTCTTTGTATTTAAAAATGATCCATAGAGCTTCCCTGGTGGCGCAGTGGCTAAAAACCTGCCTGCTAGTGCAGGGGACACAGGTTCGAGCCCTGGTCCGGGAAGATCCCACAAGCCGCAGAGCAACAAAGTCTGTGCACCACAACTACTGAGCCTGCACTCTAGAGCCCGTGTTCGGCAACAAGAAGCAACTGCAATGAGAAGCCTTGAACAGCAACAAAGACCCAACACAGCCAAAAATAAATAAATAAGTAAAAATTTATAAAAAAAAAAATTGATCCACAAACTTGCAGAAAAGAGGAAGCCCCTATAGGATTTGGGTCATAATTTCAAATGCTATTTTAGATTATTATCATCAAGGGGGCCAGTGGGATGGGCAAAATAGGTGAAGGGGATTAAGAGGTACAAACTACTAGTTACAAAATAAATGTCACAGGAATATGATGTACAGCATAGGAAGTACACTCAATAATATTATAATAACTTTGTAATGTATAAAGATATTGAATCAGTATGTTATATACCTGAAACGAATATAATACTATAAATCAACTATACTTCAATTAAAAAAAAATATCATCAAAAGGACAGATTAACGTTCAGGCCCCCAAGTAAAATATGGATCCTTCCCCTCAACTTTACTGCCACCACCTCCACCACCACGGCCTCTGGGTTCCCTAGGGGCACTCCCTATTTTCACAGGCCCTAGAATAGACGTTTCTAGAAAATTAGCTACACCTAAGAGTGGGAAGTTAGGATGAGAATGGGGAAAATGATAGCTGATACTGTGGGACCTTTCCTCTTAAAGTTCTGCTGATTGCACTTAAAAACAGATATATCGTGTTCTTCCCAGAAATATAAAATTCAGTTTGAAGAGTTCGTCCGCATCTTTCTTCTCCTGAGGACAGTTGTTCATACTAATTATTCTCAGCCGCCTCTAAGGTTACAGAGGCTCTGAAATGATCCACTAAAAATATACTTAATCGTCCATATTTGGCTCTACAGCTCTATTTAAAGGGAGTTGTGTACAAAACAACGTAACCCAGGCCTCTGACCCCCACTATTTGTCTGGTATGACAAGGAACAAAGTTTAGAGAGCAATACAGGAATATAAGTCTGTGTTAAGTTATGAGCTGCAAACTCCCAGTGTAGTCAGAAAAGGCAGAGATTTCTGTGGGCCACAGTCAAGAGGCAGCATCCCAGGAGGAGACAAGCAGAGTCACTCCCAAGAGATGAGGAATTGGAGCCACCACGCTGGCCTTAGGAGCCTCCTCCAGCCCCAGGACCTGGCAGCACCTCAGGGAAGCAGTCCCAGGAGGAGGAGGGGCTCGACCAGTGAAGCTGTAAACACCTGAGGTTCAAGGACAATCAGTCAATCCAACCTGCCTCCCCACACCCTGGGACACAGCCCTGGGACTCCGAACAAAACTATGATTCCTTCCTGCTCCCCTTCTACACATATGCACAGGCAAAGCCACCCACTCCTGGCCACGGTTCCTGTTAGTAACCCTGATCCAGTGTTGGGGAACCATGAACACAGAGTAGGATAACAGTCAAAAAAGATTTCAGTGCCTGCCACAGAAGGGATAGGGATGAATTCCCAACTCTGCTCTTTACCATGAGCTGTGTGACCTCCAGCAAGTGACTTAGTCATCCTCAGCCCTCCCCATCTGTCAAATGGGATGATAAAGGTTCCCTTGCAGGATTATGATGAAGACTAAGTAAAATTAAATAACAGATATACAAATTATTGCATACACATTAAACCTATAATTACTAAAAAGAAAGAAAGGAAGAAGGAAAGAAAAAGAAAGAAAAAAGAAAGAAAAAAAGAAAGGAAGGAAGGAAGGAAGGGAGAGAGAGAGAAAGAAAGAAAAGAAAGAAAGAAAGAAAGAAAGAAAGAAAGAAAGAAAGAAAGAAAGAAAGAAAGAAAGAGGAAGAAAGGAAGAAAGAAAGAAAAAGAAAGAAAAAAGAAAGAAAGAAAGAAAAAGAAAGGAAGGAAGGAAGGGATAGAGACAGAGAGAGAGAAAGAAAGAAAGAAAGAGAAAGAAAAAAGAAAGAAAGGAAGGAAGGAAGGGAGAGAGACAGAAAGAAAGAAAGAAAAGAAAGAAAAAGAAAGGAAGGAAGGAAGGGAGAGAGACAGAAAGAAAGGAAGAAAGAAAAAGAAAGAAAGAAAAAGAAAGGAAGGAAGGAAGGGAGAGAGACAAAGAAAGAAAGAAAGAAAAAAGGAAGGAAGCAAGGAAGGAAGGAAGGGAGAAAGAAAAAGAAAGAAAGAAAGGAAGGAAGGAAGGAAGGAAGGGAGAGAGAAAGAAAGAAAGAAAGAAAGAAAGAAAGAAAGAAAGAAAGAAAGAAAGAAAGAAAGAAAGAAAGAAGAAGGAAGGAAGGAAGGAAGGAAGGAAGGGAGAGAGAAAAAGAAAGAAAGAAAGAAAGAAAGAAAGAAAGAAAGAAAGAAAGGAAGGAAGGAAGGAAGGAAGGAAGGAAGAAAGAAAGAAAAAAAGAAAGAAAGAAAAGAAGCCTATAATTACTATTGACATTATCTTTCCTGGAGAAGAGGTAGGAAGACTGAATTAAGAACCACTGTACCTTTTCTACTGTTTTCTCTAGTCTATGAGTTATTTGATCACTAACCTCATTTTGACAAAACCCGTTGCAGTACAGTTTCCCTGGAGTGCTATTCAAATAGCAGAAACTTGAATTACCTACTATTTTCAGAGCAATTTGGCTTAATTTTTTTTTTTCTGAGACTGGTCAACCAGGTTAAACTTAGGGAAAACTGTGCTGTGAGGTATCAGGAAGAATTAGTTTAGTTTCTGGACTTGCCTGATCATAGTCGGTTCTAAAAAAGAAACACTAATGAAACCATGGGCTGTCAAAGGTAATTCAGTCATTCAGCAAATATTTATGGAGCACCCACTATGAGGCAGGCCCTGTGCTGCATACAGATGGCTGCCTGTCTGTGCGCTTTTATTTTTATAATAATAAAAACTCACCAATAATTGTTCCTTAAATAATCAAAGAGATAAGGACAAGGTCTTGGATCTGGAATGATGTAGAAACTTATTTTTCAACGTGTATGACTTGCCATATATACAACAGATAAAAGAAAGATTATCCAGATTATATAAGTATTGTCTAAAATCCCACTAAAATCATACCAGAGAATGGGCAATTTACAGAAAAGAGAACCTAAATTGCCGGTAAACACATGAAATATACAGTGGAAAATTACGTAGTATTTAAAATGAATGAGTTAACATAAGAATCATCATATGATCCAGCAATTCCACTTCCGGGTATTTACCTCAAAGAATTTAAAACAGGGACTCAAACAAATCCGCACACCCGTGTTCATGGCGGCATTGTTACCAACAGCCAAAAGGTACAAACACCCCAAGTGTCTGTCAACAGATGAACAGGTAAACAAAATACACAAACATACGATGGGCTCTATATTCAGCCTTTAAAAAGAAGGAAATTCTATCACACGCTTACAACTTGGATGAAGCCTGAAGACGCGATGCTAAGTGCAATAAGCCAGACACAAGAGGGCATCTATTGTATGATTCCACTTATATGAGGCACTAGAGTAGTCAGATTCATAGAGACAGTAAGTAGAATAGTGGTTGCCAGGGGCTGAAGAGGAAGGAATGGGGAGATGGTGTTTCCTGGGTGCAGAGTTCAGTGGAAAATGAAAAAGTTCTGGAGATGGATGGTGGTAATGATTGTGCAATGATTGTTCAGGACTTCATGTCACTGAACTGTACACCAAAAAATGGTTAAAATGGTCAGTTTTATGTTATAGATATTTAAACACAGTTTTAAAAGCATTTCTAAACTTGGATTCCAAAATAACTATTTTTTAAAATTTTTAATTAGGCTTATAGGATATTCTTGCTTCCCCTCCCATCATTGAACTTCCTCAATGAGCCTTTACTATTAAAAATGCAAGAGAAAAAAAATGAACAAGGTCGACAAAGAAAGAGGTCTAAGATAAATCATTATGTGAAAAAGGATGATTGCAAGTTTGATATATACAATATTTTCCAGGTATACTAAGGAAAAGAAACACATCTTATCTGTAAAAGGATAGAGAAATGTCTCCAAGGAAATACCCCATACTGGTCACAAAAGTTACTTCTCAGGAAGAGAATGGGAGATAAATGAGAACTCCTGATTTATCTTTATTGTTGAATAATTTAAAATAGATCCATAATTTCCCAGTAATGGGGAGGAAGGCTGGGGTCTCCTGCCCAGTGGGCTTGGCAAGTGAGGCCTCGGACTGCCACATCTGACTTTGATAACATCCTACAAAGTGAAAAACAGGCTACTGCATGCCAGGGGTATAAGGAGACCATTCTGATTGCAAATATCATGAACCATTGTCTATAAAAATAGAAGCATATCTGTGAAGTCCCCAGTTTCAGTTTTCAGTGTGGAAAATATTCTCACCACGGTTCTACTTGGGTGGTAACAGCTCAGCTTTGAGCCAGAAATATAGGAATCTAAATACACATTTTATTGGTGCGAAGTAGGCAAACTTAACCTCTCCAAGCATCGGTGTCCTCATCTGTAAAATGGGTATAACAAAAATACAGATTGGGGGAGGGGGTGAGGATTAGAAAGCATCTAGCATACACCAGGCACCCAGTAAGTACAATTAATGTAAAATAATGAAGTAGCATTTCTTTAAAAGGGTACTTCAAGTTAAGGCCTCTCAGAAACCAAAGCCAAAGCTATTTCTCTCCCTTGCGCAGTAGCCGGCATTTAGAAGGCAATCAATAAACAGAACCCAGGGCCTTACCCACTGGATCCTTGGTTCTCAAACCTCAGTGGGCATACAAATGACCTGAGGAGCTGGTCAAAGATATAGATTCCCAGGGGAATTCCCTGGCGGTCTAGTGGTTAGGACTCCATGTTTTCACTGCCAAAGACATGAGTTCAATCCCTGGTTCGGGGAACTAAGATCCCACAAGCCGTGTGACCAAAATAAATACAGATTTCCAGAGTCCATACTCAGAAACTGGGATCCAGTTGGGTTGGAGCATGACCCCAGAATCTGCATTTTACCTTCGGTGATGTATAAAGCGAAGTTAAGAAACCCTGCTCCAGGAGTAATATTTGAAAAAGGTGAGGCAGAGTTCCCCACCAAAATGTTCTTTTCTCTACTCTGTCTCCCCCTCCTTCTCTACAAGAAAATGATTACTCCTTTTCTTCTCCCTTCTCCAGAGTTTTGGGAAGTACAGTTTCCAGAAAGGATGGCCTTGCTATTTCTTGACAAAGTCTTAACAGGACAGTTTTTTTTTTTTTTTTTTTTTTTTGTGGTACGCGGGCCTCTCACTGTTGTGGCCTCTCCCGTTGCGGAGCACAGGCTCCGGACGCGCAGGCCCAGCAGCCATGGCTCACGGGCCCAGCCTCTCTGCGGCATGTGGGATCTTCCCAGACCGGGGCACGAACCCGTGTCCCCTGCATCGGCAGGCGGACTCTCAACCACTGCGCCACCAGGGAAGCCCATCAACAGGACAGTTTTTGAAAGAAAAGGGAGGGGAGGTAAGAGAAGTGGAGAAGGAAGGAAGGAAAAAGAGACAGCTTCTTGGAGATGGGGTGGAGGAGGTAGCAGAGAACTTCCAAGCTTTTGATAATTAAACCGAAAAGACTAAAAATCCTTAAATGTCCCATCTGATGGGCAGACAGACCTTTTCCATCCTCCTGAACAAAATCCAGAGTTCTCCAGTTGGGAGAAATAGCGGAAGTGAGAGAGAAAAAACAAAAACAGGCTGGAGGAAGGGGGTGCTGATGGGGAGGGAGGGAAACTGATGTCCTGCGGTCGGTGGTAGCAACATAACTATGAGTTCAGGCCAAGGCAAAGGGTCTCCTTTTCAGTACCTTTTAAACAAAAATAAATAAAAATAAAAACTCACCTAATGCTTTTTTTTTCTGGTCTCCCGCCGCTCTGCAAACACCAAGTAATGAATTCATCTGCCCAGGACAGCCCCTCCAGAGGGAGGTAAACAGTTACAGGCCCTTAGGCCCCATCGGCTAAGTAAACCAGAACTACAATGGGCTAGAAGTTAAGCAGCTTGTGTGAAGAGAGGCTGCTTAAAGTTAATTAATCGTGTAACGGCTGTAGCTGATAAGGCAGGTCTAGTGGGTGGTTATATTTCACAGTCACGCAGCTTTAGGTGAAAGTTGAAAATTAAAACAGCTGCTTCTCCAGTAGATTGGAGGTTCCAGAGTCAAACCCTATTAACACTAGGGCTTCAAATGAAGGGGCGGGTTGATTAGAGAAGCACGAGGACTAGGGGTGGGGGGTTGGCGAGAAGAGGGCTTGTTAAAGTTAGTCACTAAGGCAGCCATAAACCTGGAGTTTTAATTCAGAAGACAAGAAAGACACCTGAAGCAGTGCAAGGCCTGTGAACAACATCCAGAAGAATCCATTTGTCTCATTCTACGTCCAGAAGCCGTGCAGCTCTGACCCCTCCCCCGCCATACCTACCCTCCCTCCAACCGATATGCTTAACCTTTTTTTTTTTTTTTTTTCTGTACGCGGGCCTCTCACTGTTGTGGCCTCTCCCGTTGCAGAGCACAGGCTCCGGACCGCAGGCCCAGCGGCCATGGCTCACGGGCCCAGCCGCTCCGCGGCATGTGGGATCTTCCCGGACCGGGGCACGAACCCGTGTCCCCTGCATTGGCAGGCGGACTCCCAACCACTGCACCACCAGGGAAGATCCTGCTTCATCATTTTTAAAACCTTTTTATTACAGGAGACTTCAAGCGTACGTATGACCCCCAGGCTCCACTTCAACCTCAACAATTACGAACTCGGGGTGAATCTTGTTTCATGGAAACCAGTGGTTCTCAGACTTGAGCGGGCATCAGAATCACCTGGGGGGCTTGTTAAACCACAGATTGCTGGGCCCTCCCAGTAATCTAATTCAGTAGGTCTTGGGTGGGACCTGAGAATTTGCATTATCAAGTTCCCAGGTGTTGCCAATGCTGCTTGTCAGGAAGCACACCTGGAGAACCACTGATCTCTGTACCCAATCACTTTCTCCTTCAGTATTATTATGAAGGCCAGTTCTAGGACAGCATATCATTTCATCTGAAATATTCAGTGCTCTAAAAGATAATGCCATTCTCTCACACCTAAAAAATGATGGTAACTCATTAATATCATTAAATATCTAGTAAGAGCTCAAATCTTCAAATACCCCATAAATATCCTAGCTTTTTTTTTTTACAATTTGTTTACTTTAATCAGAGTCCAAATAAGGTGTACATATTCTGACTGTATGATAGGTCTTTAAGTCTCTTTTAATCTTTAACCATTAACATTCCTTGAACTCTTTTATTCCGTGCAATTAACTTGTTGAGGGACCTCTATTATTTTTTAAGAGGTAGAACGTGGTGGTAACCTCTCTGGAGTCTTGGCCGCATCACAAGCCTTGTGACCTTGGCCAAGTTAGTCAACCTCCGTCAGCACAGAGGTACTGGTAAATGTTTAACAACCAGTCTGGGGTGGGGCGGGGGAAGGGTACAAGTCCTCATTTGTACATTTGCCAATTTCTGTGGTGTAAATGCCCCCACCATGGCCTGTTCAAGCCACCGATGTGATGTCACAAAATGGAGAGCTGGGAAGAGAAGTGTGCAGTAGCACATTATTACACAATATTTCCACCATGCAGGTAAAACATCTCCAGAGCACAGATGCTATTGAAAAGTAACGAAATAGTTAGGAAGTGATGAATGTTGAGTATTTATTACCTTTGTTTTTAATGTAATTTATTTAATTATATGCTTATGTATTTAATTTTTAATAACAGTTGTGTTTAACCACTAGCTTGCCGAACTCCTGAAAGTTTACCAATCAGCACTGGCTCCTGCACACAGCTGCCTCTAAGTCTCGTCTTTCTTACCTGGGAAATGGGTGATGTAATAGCAATAACGCTTAGCGGTGAGGATGGAAGGAGACGGTGCCCTTGAGCACACAGTAGAGATTCAGTGCATGTACCTGGTCAGGTGGATATCAGAGAGTTACTTGCTCCCCCTGGCTGGGCAGTGAAAGCAGCGATGTGGGGCTTGTATCAGATCACTAGATACAGGGGAACCGTTTTCAGAATTCCAGGGGAAGCACCAGCCAGAAAGGTGGGAGCTTGGTCACCTAGGCCCAGGAAGTGGCCCTTGGCCCTGCCTTGATCACCACACAAATTCCAACTGCCCAGAAGAAATGCACTTGCAGTGAGGTGATTCAGGCCCGCTCCACCCCTCCACTTTACACAGAGGCCACTTAAACTGTTTGCTAAAATCAAGACCCTTCTTTTGAGGTAGATCAGGTTACCCAGCAAGGTGATTATTGCTTCTAATGGTCTGCAAACAGGTTCTCAACGGTTAACCCCTCCATCCTCTGGGGACACTGGGCCAAGCCGGCCTGGGCAGAAGCAAACACAAGCGCCAGGGGCTCAGGGGTTGCGAGATGCTAAAAGAATAAGGCTGGACATAGGAGGGCCCATTGCTAGCTCAACTCCAAGATGAGTGCTTAGTGCCTCCATAGTTCCCCAGACAGCCTGTGGCCCACTCCTGGAGGTCTCAGATCCCTAGGAGGCCCTGAGTTTAAGCCAGGGGCTGGAGAATTCATAGGCAGACCAATCACTGTCCACAGAATAAGTAAATAAAAGAGGCAGGAGGGAGTGGCACTAAATCTTTCACGCCTGTCAGACTTGGAGTTTTCAGGCCACTACTTCCCTTCAGTGTGAGCTTGGACAAGTTATTGAACCTCTCTGAGCCTCCATTTCCTCATCTATACAATGGGGATAACAACGGTTTCCACTCTGTAGAGTTGTGGGGTGAATGAAAGATAACATGCATAGAGCACTTAGCCAAATACCCAGCACATAATAAGTACACAAGAAATAGTAGCTGCTAGGGACTTCCCTGGTGGTCCAGTGGTTAAGACTCCATGCTTCCACTGCAGGGGGCACGAGTTCAATCCCTGGTTGGGATCCCACATGCCGCAAGGTGCAGCCAAAATAAAAATAGTAGCTGCTTTTATTATTTTAATGCTTGTAGATTCTGTCATAGTTAATAAGGTGCAAATCAATTTAAAGACATTACATTTAATTTGGAACTTCCCTGGTAGTGCAGTGGTTAAGAATCTGCCTGCCAATGCAGGGGACACAGGTTCGATCCCTGGTCCGGGAAGATCCCACATGCCGCGGAGCAACTAAGCCCGTGCACCCCAACTATTGAGCTTGCGCTCCAGAACCCGCAAACCACAACTACTGAAGCCCGCGAGCCACAACTACTGAAGCCCATGCACCTAGATACCGTGCTCCGCAACGAGAAGCCACCGCAATGAGAAGCCTGCGCACCTCAACGAAGAGTAGCCCCCACTCGCCGCAACTAGAGAAAAAGCCTGCGTGCAGCAATGAAGACCCAACACAGCCATAAATAAATAAAGGCATTACATTTAATTAAAAGTAGCTTTCCCTTTCCATGTACTTTCTCATTCAATAGATATTAAATGTGTCATAGGGAATGTCTTTGGGGTGTTTAGACTTGGTCCTCATTCCTGGGGAACCACTGATCTAGCCTCTGGGAGAGCAGCGCTTTCTCCATGCGCCTCAAGAGGTCTCAAGCCCATAAAAGGTGACAGTGTTTTACACAGCTGAAATGGAAAAAAAAAAAATGCAATAGGGATCAAACAGCATGACCTTAGATGTGGAGAAGAGAGAGTAGTCTGGGGTGAGGTGGAATGGGAAGATCTACCTCCCTTAAGAGAAAAACTAACTACAGTGTGTATTTAGAAAAATATGATGTCATCAGAGCATCCTTTTACCCCTTAGTGGTGTCCACGAACTCTTTCTAAGCACTCTAACATGGAAAAACAATTAATATTTAACATGAAAACAGGAAATTGTTGACTCAGAGATGGCCATCTCTATCTGGGTGTTTAAGGCAGAAAAAGCCCTCCTTTGGCTCTGTGCATTGTCGTGAAGCAGGGTGCAACCCCGTGGATAGGGTGAACCCATTTATGTGGAAGTGTATGCCTAGGAAGAGTCTCTGGCAAGTTACTGCATGAAATAGCTAATAGCAGTTGGCTCAGAGGTGCAAAATTTGAATGTAAGAAAATAATAATTTTTGCTTACTTCATTACTTCAGTATAAAGTTTTGCAACAATCATGGACAACATATTTTTTTCTATTTTTTTAAATTTAGATATAATATTAACATGCACAGATATACAGACTGATCAGTTTTTAAAAATGCATATATCCACATAATCCACACCCCCATCAAGATACAGAACATTTTCATCACCCCAGAAAGTTCCCTCACGTCCCATCCCAGTTAATCCTCTTCTCCTCTATACCCCTTATATCCCCCCATTCTTCCAGCCCCTCCAAGCAAACACTGTTTGCACTTCACATAAGCAGAACCACACAGTATGTACTCTTGTGTCTGGCTTCTTTCTTTTTATTTTAGAAGAAAAGTATTTTTTTTAATTAATTTATTTTTTGGCTGCGTTGGGTCTTCGTTGCTGCGCACGGGCTTTCTCTAGTTGTGGAGAGTGGGAGCCACTCTTCGTTGTGGTGTGTTGGCTTCTCATTGTGGTGGCTTCGCCTGTTGTGCAGCACGGGCTCTAGACATGCGGGCTTCAGTAGCTGTGGCATGGGGGCTCAGGAGTTGTGGCTCGCGGGCTCTAGAGCACAGGCTCCGTAGTTGTGGCACACAGGGTTAGTCACTCCACAGGATGTGGGATCTTCCCAGACCAGGGCTTGAACTCGTGTCACCTGCACTGGCAGGCGGATTCTTAACCACTGCACCACCAGGGAAGTCCACGTGTCTGGCTTCTTTCACTCATCATAATGTCTGAGAGATTCATCTGTGTGGTCACATTTATCAGTAATTTATTCCTTTTTATTGGTGAGTAATATTCCATGGCATAAACCACACTTTATGTAGCCATCTGTCAATGGACACCTGGGTCGTTGTTTTCAGTTTTTGATTATTATGAATAAAGGCACAAAAAAAAAATCACATCCAAGCCTTTTTGAGGGCATGTTTTCTGTCTCTTAGGCAAATACCTAGGAGTGGAATTGCTGGATTAAAGTTGACTGCTTTATGCATTCCTCCTCAGGGACTCATAGGCCACTGCCAGGATGAAATGGAGGCAAAGAGAGCTGGGGGGAAAATGTAAATCTGAAACGAGGAGGCTGTGGCATTTTAAGGCAGAAGATACCATAGATGGTGATTTGGGAGACCTCAGCCTCAAACTGGCTCTTTGTCTTTGGGCAAATCAATTACTCAGGGGGAATTCCCTGGCGGTCCAGTGGTTAGGACTCCACACTTCCACTGCAGGGGTCACAGGTTTGACCCCTGGTTGGGGTCAAACTAAGATCCCGCCTGCCGCACAGCACGGCCAAAAATAAAGAAATAATTAATTCCTCAGGGTTCCAACTTTCTCATCTGGAAAAGAGGAGCAGTAATGTTAGAGATGGACGGTAGGAGCAGACGTTTTCAGGTAGACATACCAAGAATGTGGGGAGGGGTCATTATCAGACCTCTTACCCTCTGAGGTGGGAAAACATGGTCAGCGTCTCCAACACTGAGCATAAGTGAGGAACAGATGCTGTTCATCATGGCTTTCTGGATGTGGCCAGGGAAGAAATGAATGAGTGATGACTCCAGCTCTGTGGGGTCTCCAGCGCACAGCTTGCCAGAGCCAGTTTCCTAACTTCTGCACCTCTTTTTCCTTCCTCGGCAACCCAGCAGAGCAGGGGATCCAAGCCCAGATTTCACATGCAAATATCTAAATTCTCCAGGGGATGAACTTGGTGCTGGAGTGGGGCGTGCTGTGTGGATGGTCGAGGAAGGCTCAGGGATGCCCTTTAGCGCTTGTCGAGGAGAGCACTGCCAGTGAGACTTCAGCCCTGGACCCCAGGCAGGCAGCACAGCAGAAGCTGTGAGAGGATCCCTGGTGGGTCATTGATCACTATCTCCCAGGTCCTGTAGTTACTCTTGCACATGTTTGGTCTTCCCTGCTGCACTATGATCTCCTAGAGGTCCAGAGAGCTGTGTTTGCCTTTCATATCTCGTCAAGTTCCCTGGAAATAGTGAGGGTCCACTGACTGTTGAATAAGTGAGTGAACCATCCTTTGGCCGAGGCAACATTTTTCAAGCCATGCACGATGGCTGCCCTGCCCAGGTGAGCTAATGCTGGGAACGTTATTTCCCGAGTGTTAGATTTTCCTACCGCCCATTTCAATATAAGTCTCAAAGTTCTAAGTCCCTTCCATGAAAATTTCCCCTTTGTTTATAGGCAGGAATATTTTCCCTCTGTGTTCCTGCCTCTGGCAAGATCTTAAACATCATCAGGGCAGAAAAGTACACACTCAAATCAGAACTTTGGGCAGGAGGGTGGGGAAAAGGGAAGAGGATGTGAGCGTTAGGATTTTACAGATTTACCCACCTGGCCAGTGGTATGTCTGTGGCTCTGATCCCGGTCATTTCTCCTGGATCTATTAGCTCTTATTTTGTCAAAATGACTCGCTCTTGCTTTTCTTTCCTTGCTCCTGAAGGCATGGCCTTGGGAGGGAGCCGGTTTGGCAGCTGTGAGAAGCGCAGGAGCGGGAGGGAAGGCAGAGGCCTGATGGTAACGCCCACCGCAGCTCCTGCGTGAATACTGAGGCCCTCTGATTACAGTCCCCAAGGAGCAATGGCACCATGGACTTAGATTTTGTTTCAAAAAAAGAAAAAATCAACCTAGCCTGAAAAGTAATCTCAGGTTCTTTGGATTGCAGTCCTGGCCAGCGCTAACCGGGGTAGCCTGGACAAGCCACTTCATGTCCAGGCGCCGCAGGGAGCTTTCCTTCAGAAACCCGAGGAGAGCAGCACGATGACACAGATGGAGAAGTTTGTCCTCAGAGGTCACAGTGAGAGGCACTGAGGACTGAGGTTTAGGGCCGCAGAGAAAAGCAACTCGTGAAACCCTGCACTCAGCTACTTCCTGTCTCTTCCCATCTTCTCTCTCACCAGCCTTCTTGTTCCCCAGCCAACTATAACAGCCCCCTGGCCCCACACACACACACACACACACACACACACACACGCACACACACACGCACGCATGCACGCACGCACGCACGCACGCACGCATCCACGCAGTGATTTCCCACTGGGCTCCAGGTGCACTTGGTCTGGAATGCTCTTCCCTCACCCCTGCAGGGTTGAAGGCTTCCCAGCCAGGCCCTGGAGCTCCAGGATGAACAGGGTGTAGACAGGCCTGGGGTGGAAGGCCAGCCCCACTCACTACTAGGCCTATGTGATCTGAGCGAGTTACTTAATCTTACTTTCCCTGTGTGTGAATGGAGCCAGTATTACCTTCCTTTAAGGGGTATTGTGAGGGCTAAATTAGAGGGTATGTATTTAGCATACTGCCAGCACCTAATAGGCACTCAAATAAATATTTAAGTGAATAACCGTACAGAATGACCCATGGGCGCCGGGGAGCCGTGAAGTCTTGGATGTGAAGAGGATCGGAGCCCATGAGCTCTGTGAACTTAGGAACCACGTGTCTTATTTACCTGACACGGTGCCTGGCATACAGCTGGCGCTTGATTGGTGCTCGTCCAGTGAGTTATTGCATGGGGGAAGCCGTGGGGGGCAAACTGAGAAATCCGGGGATTGCTTTGTGTTTTTACTTAACTAACATTTATTAAGTGCCGACTATATGCCAGGCAGCTTCTGGGGGAAAAGAAGCTAGGCTCTGCCCAGAAAAGCCAGGGCTTAGGATCCAGTTGGTGGCGGGAGCAGGGATGAGCGTTGGATGAGCTGGAGAAGAAGGATGAAGGAGGCTGGGGGATGGGAGGCTGGCCTGCCAGGGCCCAGCAGGGCTGTGAGTGTGCTAGAGGCGCTGGTGTGGGAGACAAAAAGGGGAGGACACTTAGCAGGTGAGGGGACAGGCAAGACCTAGGGTGAAGTCAAATTTTTTTTTTTTTGGCGGTACGCGGGCTTCTCACTGCTGTGGCCTCTCCCGTTGCGGAGCACAGGCTCCGGACGCGCAGGCTCAGCGGCCATGGCTCACGGGCCCAGCCTCTCCGCGGCATGTGGGATCTTCCCAGACCGGGGCACGACCCCGTGTCCCCTGCATCGGCAGGCGGACTCTCAACCACTGAGCCACCAGGGAAGCCCGAAGTCAAATTTTTGTAGTCATATTTTCTCTCCCTGTACTTGGCCATGGGAAAGTGAGACCTCATTTGCCCCATAGTGACAGATTGCTTGACCTGGGGGGAGGACGCCTCCTCTCCTCCCAGAAAGGCAGCAGGTTTGGTGCCAGAGACTCCCACGGACCCGGAATTCCAGAAGCTTATCTGAACCTGGAAAGCAGGGGACTTCCCATTGCCCCCGGGAAAAGGCAGCAATCAACCCCACCTTAACTAGAAACTCTGTCCTGCCCACAGCAAATGTAGAGAACAATTTCCCAGCATAACACAAAATGCCATAGTCTGAGACCCAAGGCCTGGAGACTTTCTGAGAGGGATAGGAGTTTGGGCTGAGTTCAGGAGGCGCTTAACTGATTATTAAGCAAACACCTTTCACTATACTAACTCAGAGTGTTTCCATCTGTGCCTCCTTAATGTGCAATTAACTGTTCCCACTTTATTCCATATAATTTCTCCCCCTCCGTCTCTCTGTCTCTGTCTCTTTCTCTCTTTGCCTCTCTCTCTCTCTATCAATCGTGTGAGATTTGTATCTATCCATTCATTTAGTAGTTAATTATCCATTGAGTGCCAACACGCTGGAGATGAAAACAAGTTAGAATTCCGGCTCTCTAGCTTGTCAATAGTTATTAAAAAGTTAAATGTCATCACAGTCTTTGATTCAGCAGCTCAACTCCCAAGAATATATTTTAAAGACATATACCCACAGGTGTCAACACTTATATGTAAAAAGATAATCCCTGAACCGTTTGAAATAACAGCTCAACATTAGGAACGATGCAAACACCCACTAGTAGGGAACTGATAAAATAGATGGTGAGAAATCTAAACAATGAAATACAGTAACTGTCAAAAAAAAAAAAAAGGATACATTTTATGGAATGAGAAGGAAAGATAGCCAAGAAAGATTATTCAGTAAAGAAGCATGTATATGATATACCACTTTCGCTTTTTAAAATTTGTGTACTTAGACGTATACAAAGTCTCTCTAGATTCTGCAGCTCAGCTGTTCAACATGGTAGCCAGTAGCCACATGTGGCTATGAAACACTTGAAATGAGGCTAATCTGAATTAACCTAGCAGTGCAAAATTCACAGCCAATTTCAAACACTTAGTATGAAAACAAGAATGGAAAATATTTCAATAATTATTTATTTTGATTACATGTTGAAATGATAACATTGGGATATATGGAATTGAATAAAACATAATATTGAAACTGATTTTAGTTTTTAAAAACACTGGATTGTTTTTAGTGTATTTACAAGAAAACGTAACATTACATGTGCGGTTCACATTATACTTCTATTAGACATCAAGCACTATTTCTAGGTCAGGAGCCGGCAAACAATGGTCTCAGGGCCAAATTGGGCTGAAGCCTGTTTTTGCAAATCAAGCATTATTGGAACACAGCCATGCCCATTTGTTTAGGTGTTGTCTATGGCTACTTCTGTGCTATAAAGACAAAGGTGAGTAGTTGTAACAGAGACCATATGTCTGTAAAGCCAAAAATATTTACTATCTGGCCCATAACAGAAAAGGGGCCTCAAAGTTGCCCCAACATTTATTTTACAGGAATCTATAGAAACCACAACCTACAGTGATTATCTTTGGGGGCTGAGATGAAGCAGATTTTTAGATTTTTTTTCCGGTATGAATGTATTATTTTTATCAGCGGAGGAGAAAAACAATTAAAATAACTTCAAAAACCTTCTTTCGAGGGGTGCACATTCTAGTAGGGGGTCAAGCAAGTAAATAACTAAAGAGTCAAGGGAAACTACAAGGTCACTGTTAGATGTTGGAATGTCAAGTGGACAATAACAATAATAATCACCAGTGATTACTCAACACCTAGGAGGTGTTGGCCACCATGTGCAAAGTAAGGCTTTCTATATCTTATTTCATTTTATCATAACATCCTCGTTTTACAGTTGAGGAAACTGAAGGCTGGAGACATAAATAACTTGCTCATGAAACAAGTGCAAGCTGTTAACCACACCGGACTCTTCCAGGGAGCCAGCCTGGAGAAACGATCTGGGTGACCTTTATTATCGCTCTCCTTGACTCTATTTATTTCTCTAACTAACATTTTCATCTGTTTTCCTATTAATAGGCTTGAGCCTGAGGAAGGCAGTGTGGGTGTTCTTCTTCTCTGGGATGTGCTAAATGCCTTTAAGAATCTCTTCATTATAAGCATTAACCTGCTGGCAAAATTCTGCAACTGTTCAAAAGCAAAAAGTATCTTTCCCATTGCAAGCACCCTCCTTCCCCACATCCCCTGTGCCCTAGCTGGAGGGTGGCCTCTCAGACTTCATACTTAAAGCATATATAATGCTTTTAGCAGAAGCAGTGCATAATGATACTGTCAGGAGAACTGCTTTTATCACTTAACACTAGAGCATGGACCCCTTTACATGATAGCGCTCATAATCTACTTAGGTTTTTGTTTTTTAATAGTGGCGTGTTATTTTCATAACCCCTTTTTAAATGAAAGCATCAATGAAAGTTCTGGCCGAATACTAGAAAAATAACTTTTAAGAATCACTTTTACCCTGTAACCTTTGTTTTCAGGGAATGGATTTATGTGTATGATTTCTCCACGGACACAGCAGCAGGCTGGGTACAGCTCTGGGTGTGTTGGAAGACAGGCTCCACATCAGTTTTCAGTCTGCAGCAGCAGCCTGCCGACGAAGAGATGCGACGGAACACAATTGTCTTTGGCTGTTGATGTACTTACACAATCAACAGTGTCATCATACACCTGTAAAACCCAACATAATAACTGTCACAGTAATTATGACTTGGCAGGGGAATGTCAAAGTCATGTCCAGGCAGGGTAGGCTGAAGAATAATGCCTTAGTGTCTGCCTCTCTTTTTCTACTTTTCCAGCCACTGAGCTAGCTTAGGCCCCTTCACCTTGTCGCTGGACTCCTATCCAAGTCTCCAGGAGTCTCCTAACCTCAGACCTCCTCTGCTACAATCCACTTGTCATACGGTGGCCAGATTACACTCCCCCAAACACTGCCCCTGGCCCAGATACCTGAACTAAATTCCAGATCTTTATCTTGGCATCCTAGTTCCTCCTCAGGGTTGCCCCAAGCTATTATTCTGATTTTAGCACTGAGTTGCCCTCTGAACCCATCTCCTCGCCTCTAGCCAAAGTGGTCCTCTTTGCCCCCAACTCACCGTGCTCATTCCAGACCCTGCCTCTGCTGAGTTTCCTGCCTGGCTCCCACAGTCCTCTCATTCTATCTAAATCCTTCCCGAACTCAAATGAACTTCTCCTGAAGATTCCTGATTCCCTCAAGCCCAAATGTTTCCCTTGTCCCAACATAAGGATGATTCCATGTTCATTCTCTGATCATGGGATGGTTTCAATTGTTATCTTTTATACATAAAGATCATGTACCCCCCCCCAACTAGACTGTATTAGATCAAAGTACATATCATTTGATATCTTTCTCATATCATTTATATCTTCTATAGAACATATCGCAGCACATTTCATATGATACATAGTCAGTAAAAGTCAGTACAGATCGATTAAGAGGAAACTCACTACCTCTGATCCAGTAAGTCAAGCTATGTGATCTTCTCTTCCTGGAATTGCAGAGACTCCGTCCGTCCTCTCCATGGGCACTATGATACCACCGTCACTTAGCAGGAGAACTTGGAAATGTTCCACGTGAATACTTAAAGAGCCTTTTCCTTCCCCTCCTTCTTCTCCGCTTCTACCTTCCTCATCGTTGCATGCTAGTCTGTTCTAAGGGTGTACCGTAATTTATTTAACCGTTTCCTATTGATAGTCATTTACATTATTTCCAACATTTTACTGTGAATAAATGCTGCTCTGAATAATTTTGTAATCTGTGACTATTTCTGTAGAACAATTTCCTTAAGTTAAAATTGTTAAAACAAAGGCATGTTCATTTGTAGTTTGGAAATATATTTTCAAATTGCTCTCCTTGAGGGGATATAACAATCTACACTCCCACCTATAAAGTTTGAGAGATAGTCGTTGTATTTAATGTTTGCAAAATATTCTGTTGAACAGAAGACCCATACTTGATTAAGCCATGCCCTTATTTCTGTATCTTTAAGCTCTGTCCCTATTCAATAGAGAGACCTACTTCCATAGCCCTAGGAATCAAGAACTGGATCCTTTGACTTATAAATCACACAGCTTCTCCACAAAACCACCACAACAACAGCAACAAAAAACCCCAAGCACCCAACTCTACTTCATATGCAGGGATGTCCTCCTAAAACAATACGTAAAAATAACATTTTTGTAAATAAAATCAAACAACTAACAAGAAAAGTCAGCATAATTCGGTAGAAACAATACAGATTTTAAGGTCAAAGGAGTAATTTTTTATCTTTCTAAGTTGTATGATCTTGGACAAGCCACTTAATCTCTATGAGCTATGATTTCCCCTCTGAAAAAGGACCTAGTATTACGTGTTTTGACATGAATGACAATGTGCGGAAAGTGCATCTAAGCTGAGCTGATATGCAGCTGAGGAACCATGTCTTACTCACTGTTTCACCCCCTGTATCCAGAGCAGCTCCTGGAATGGAGCGTCTGCTCAATATGCAGCGGATGAATGAAGCATATTTCCACTAGTCCGCAGGATAAGCGACCTGTCCAAGGTCAGGTAACAAACGACCAAGAAAATGTAAAGGTAGCCAAGGCAGGAGTCACCCAGGTATATCTGACTGTTATCTCTCTAGCTGACCAAAGACTTCATAACTGTCCTCAGCTTTGCTTTATTCCAAGTGAAGAGCTGTCAGGAAGACATCTTCTATAAGGTTTTTCAGAGTCACTCGCCTCCCTTACTTATTCATGTATCCCATACTTTCAAGACAGTGTTTTTTTCTCTAGAGAAGGGAGACTTGATTTTATATCTGGGCTCCAACTCTACCTCTTAGCCTTAGATCAAACCTGTTCTTTAAAATCATCCAATTCCCAACTCCGTGTATCTGGCCCTTTCCTTTGGGTATAATATTATATTTATACCCAAATAAAATATTCTCTGACCTCTGTCCCACCTTCCCTATCCCTTTCTTAACACCCCACCAATGAAGTTCTGGGACCCATATTAATTTTCCGATATTATCTCAAGCTTTCATGGTTTTGAGTCTGCAAGCCAGCTCTGTGATTTGATGGTAAGACCCAGAAAATTTAAATTATCTGCCCAAGTTTACAGAGTGAATTGGGGGCCTGGATGGACTTAAACTCAGGTCCTCAGGTTCCAGGTCCAGAGCTTGGTCAACAGCCTCTCCCTCATGCTCACTCCCCACAATTTTACATTTGCGATGTGTTTTTGTTTCTAGTTGCTCAGGTAATCATCATAATAGTCTCAGAGGGCATGGCCTCATCGCAATTGCTGGGGGGCAAACCACCTCAAAATTCAGAGGCTTAAAACAAAAAGCACTTCCTACTCTAGCTCCTGCATCTACAGTTCATGTGAAGGTTGGATAGGCAGACCTGCCCATCTTGACTGGGTTTGTTCCTGCATCTCTGGGTCAGCTAGGCGACTCTGTTCTAGGCTGGGCTGGGCTGGGGCAGCTTCCTTGGGGCAACTCTGCCCCATGTATCTCTCACCCCGCTCCTGGGGCCAGTGGGCCAGCCCAGGCATGCTCTTCTCATGGAAATAGTAAAGATGCAAGAGACCACGTCCAATGACACAAGCACGCTTTCAAGCCTCTCCTAATATCCTATTGACCAAAGCAGGTGTTACAGTCAGAATCAGTGGTTTGGAGACGACACTTATCTCTTTATGGGAAGAACTACAAAGTCACATGGCAGAGGGTAGAGATATAGGGAGGGATGAAGATTGGGGGCATTAATACAATCTACCAGCTCTCAAATATCAAGCCATCCTAGGTTAAGCTAATTTTTCTTCACACCTCCAAGCACAGGCCAATGCTCTAAAGCATGGTCTCTCCTTCTCATAGGTATCAGAGCACATGCGTGTAGCAAGAACGGGTTATGACGGCATTTCCTTTCCTGGTAACTTCAGCACAAGGCCCCACTTTGGCCTGCGGCAGCAGGGTAAACAGAGTATGAGGGTGACAAGCCGGCACTGGCTCCAACCTCCTGGCTCTGTATCTAGCTGCGCCCACCCTAATGGCTTCTTAGAATGTGATTCACTGCTCTAGGAAGAGAAAAGTAATTGACAGTATAATTTAGATTGGGAAAATTGCTCTGAAAAAAAAATTAGAGAGCAACAGACCAAACACTCTGGCTTGAAGGGAGTTTTATACCAAAAATCCAGGGAAAGTGAACAAAGCAGGAAAAGTGATGTGGCGAAACGGAAGGGTAGGTGGGCACCCTACGGAGGCAGAAGCCAGAGGCGGGGGAGAGATCTAAAACCAGGAAGAACAATGAACCATACAAAGAAAGTCCGAAATAATTACAGAGGAGAAATATGGAAAAGCAACAAGCCTCACGGTTTCTGTGATTTGTTTTGATTTCTGGAAGGGCTCAAGAAGGAAGACTTCCACATGTAATACCAAGTTTTTAAGGAAAACGTCTCCAAGAGGTTTCTTGCACACCCTACACTTTCCGTTGCCAGAATAAATACACTAGGAAGCTGATCACCTACGACATGAAATCCAAACAAACTGAACAAACTCAGGGAAACCTGAGAAGATCCAGTTTCCCACTCAGATAACTTTGTGATCATCAGTTCTCTGTCTGGTTTAGATTAGAAGCTCACTCTACAGAGACCTTCATAATTATACAAATAACAATATTCACATGTGAATATGCTGCGAATGTTAAATTAAATAATAATAGTAATGTCACTAGCCACAAAGTTGTACTGACTAAGGCCACACACGTGTGCATCTGTGGGTTAGGAGAATAGCTCAGTGCCCTTAGCTGCCCGATGAAAGCCTTACCTAGCCTCTCCCCCAGGAGTGTTTGGACTTTCTCTAATTTTCTCTCATTCAGCTTGTTAAACCATCCTAAATCTTTTTTTCTTGGCCCATTTCCTCACCTGGGAAAGAAGGAAATAAAAATACATGACTATCGGGCTTCCCTGGTGGCACAGTGGTTGAGAGTCCGCCTGCCGATGCAGGGGACACGGGTTCGTGCCCCGGTCCGGGAAGATCCCACATGCCGCGGAGCGGCTGCGCCCATGAGTCATGGCCGCTGAGCCTGCGCGTCTGGAGCCTGTGCTCCGCAACGGGAGAGGCCACAACAGTGAGAGGCCCGCATACCGCAAAAACAACAACAACAACAAAAATACATGACCGTCAAGGTCCACTTCAGCACACATAGGTAATGCTGTGATTTTTCTCCACCGCCATCCCAGCTCATTCCACTGTACATTGAAAGAATGAAATCAGTGTGGCATTAATCTTTGTCCAGGTATTTAGTAGCAGAAGTCAGTTGACACACATATCTAAAATAAAAACCATGATTGACATAAAAAAATAATAATAAAATAAAATTAAAACCTCCATGGTGGTACAGCATGAAAAATCTCTTCAGCTTAAGCTGTCCCAGGTACAAACTTTGTACCCTTGGGCAAGTTACCACATCTCTTTACGCCTAGCTTTCCTCATCTGCAACGTGGAGGAAAGAAGAAAACCTACTAGTATTGGGTGTTATGAGGTGTGAAGACGGAATGAGGTCACGCACAAGGCATTAATGAGGGACTTGATCCGTAGGCAGCACTCCATACATTTTTTTATTATTATCAGCAAATGTGATTTTGGCAGCCCTTGGGATGGCTGGTGTTCTTTCACTAAGGTGTGAATGCTGAGAAAAGTTGTTTATAAATGAAAGATCTTGTTTAAAAAAACAAAATTTTTTCATCCTTATTGACTTGCTAATGTGAAATAAGACTTATGCATGCAACACAGGAAGTAGCAGCCTGGGTTGAGGCATAAATGTAGCCTGGGTTTCTTCTTATTTTCTTTCATTTTGGTTTATCTGTTTCTATGCATTTAGTTTGGTTCATCCTACTTCTCTACTTTCTACCAGTGAGACAGTGGCTTTCAATGGTGACTGCGCACTAGAATCGTTCGGGAGCTTTGAAAATCTCTATACCCGAACTATCTACGCTGTTAGAAGTTAGAGTAGTGGCTGGGGGGTGGGAGGAAAGGGGAGCGGCTAAAAGGAAGCATGATGCCAACTTCTAGGGTGCTCGTGAAGCTCTGATTCTTGAGCTGGGTTGTGGTTACACAGGTACCTTCAGTTTTTAAAAATTAATTGTGATGTATACTTAGGTATGTTCACGTTTCTATGTGTATAATATACTTCAATAAAAAGTTAAACACAAATCCCTATGCTGAAGTTGCACTGAAGAACAATTAAATCAAAATCTTTATGGGTGGGACCCTGGTGTCAACATTTCTGTAAAGTTTCCCTGGTGATTGCAACGTGTAGCCAAGCTTGAGAGCTGCTACAGAGGTTCTTCTGACCACAGTGGGCCCAGATCTCAGAAGTGGCATTCAAGCCAATTGCAACAAGCCCTTTGGAGCAGCCAGGAGTCAGTGGGACTGACCTGCTATTTGTTTAGGCAGGTCCCAAATCCAGGTGGTATTACTGGGGCAAGAGCTTTGGACCTGGATAGAAATCTAGGTTTAATATCCGGCTGTCATTCTGGACATTGAGAGACTTTGGGCTAGTCACATAGATAACGTCACAGAATGGCTGCTTCCTCATCTGTTAACTGGAGCTCACGCTAGGACTCCTCCTTACCTTGGGTGGCTGTTCCTTCCCATACATCAAGGGCTCCATAAGTGAGCTATTATTATAAGATGTTGCGAATTTGCTAGTGACCCACAAGAAGCCACTTTGTCTTTGCCTCAGAGATCCTGCAGAGCTGTTCGGCAGTATTTTTACATTGTCACTGTTATTGCTCCTACCACTCAAGAGGGTGAGTGCACCCTCTTGTACTGGACCAATAAGGAAGGAAGAGGTACTGGTTTAGGTTTTTGTTGTAATCAATGACTTGCTCATTGCACATTGATTTGCAACCGCAGACTTGAGAGCACGTAGATGGGATAGCGGCTATTGCGTGGCTGCCTCTGCCCCTGAGTGGCTGCCTCTGGGTATTCCCTTTGGTGGGGCTTAACTAAGTCAACCCAGTGTTCCATCCCTTGAGAGAAGACCCTAATTTCTCTTGTCTGCACCTTCTGCTTACCTCACCAGAGAAAACATACAGATGGCAAATAAGCATATAAAAAGATGCTTCATTTCATATGTCACTAGGGAATTGCAAATTAAAACAACAATGAGCAATTGCAAATTAAAACAACAATTAAGATAAAATTAAAACTACATGCCTATTAGAATGGCCAAAATCCAAAACACTGACAACACCAAATGTTGGCTAGGATGTAGATCAACAGAAACTCTCATTCATTGCTGGTGGGAATAGAAAATGGTACAGCTACTTTGGAAGACAGTCTGGAAGTTCCTTACGAAAGTAAACATGCTCTTACCATACATTCCAGCACTCCTTGGCATTTACCCAAAGGAGTTGAAAACTTATGTCACATAAAACCCAAACACAGACATTTTTAGCAGCTTTATTCATAATTACCAAAACTTGGAAACCACCAAAATGTCCTTCAGTAGGTGAAGGGATAAATAAACTCTGGTATATTTAGACAATGGAATATTATTCAGTGCTAAAAAGAAAAGAGCTATCAAATCATGAACAGACATGGAGCAACCATAAAATGCATACTACTAAGGGAAAGAAGCCGATCTTAAAAGGCTACTTACTCTATGATTCCAACTAAATGACAGTCTGGAAAAAGGCAAAACTGGGGATTAATGGTTGTTGGGGTTGGGAGAAGGAAGGGATTAATAGGTGGAGCATAGAGGATTTTTAGGGCAGTGAAAATATTTCTTATGATACTATAATGGTGGTTACATGTTATTATACACTTGTCAAAACTCATAGAATATAGTACCAACAGTGGACCCTAATACAATCCATGGTCATTGGTGATAATGACGTGTCAATGTAGGTCCATTTATTGTAACAAATGTACCACTCTGGTGTGGGATGTTGATGATGGGGAAGGCTGTGCATGTGTGAGGGCAGGGGGAGTATATAAGAAGTCTCTGTACTTTCTACTCATTTTGCTAATGTTTTGTTATTTGTAATTTCTTCTAAAAAAAAGAGGATATTAAAAAAAAAAAGAAATGAGTTATCAAGCCATGAAAAGACACAAAGGGACCTTAAGTGCATATTGCTAAATAAAAGAAGCCAATCTGAAAAGGCTACATAGTGAATGACTCCAACTATAGGACATTCTGGGCAAGAAAGTAAAAAGATGTGATAGTCAGGGGTCAAGGGTCAAGGCGGGGTGAGGAAGTGATGATTAGGTGAAACACAGGAGATTTCTAAGGCAGTGAAACTACTATGTAGGATACCGTATCGACGGATACATGACATTATTTGTCAAAACCTATGGAACTGTGTAACACAAAGAGCGAATCCTAATGCAAACTATGGACTTTAGTTAATAATGGTATATGAATATTGGTTCATCAATTGTAACCGCACTAAGGCAAGATGTTAATAATAGGAGAAACTGCCAGTGGGAAAAGGAGAGGATACATGGAAACTCTCTGTACTATCTGCTCAATTTTCTTTTTCTAATTTTATTTTACTTTATTTCTTTATTTTTGGCTGTGTTGGGTCTTCGTTGCAGCACGCAGGCTTTCTCTACCTGTGGTGAGCGGGCCCACTCTTCATTGTGGTGCCCGGGCTTCTCACTGTGGTGGCTTCTCTTGTTCCGGAGCACGGGCTCTAGGCACGCAGGCTTCAGTAGTTGTGGCACGTGGGCTCAGTAGTTGTGGCTCACGGGCTCTAGAGTGCAGGCTCAGTAGTTGTGGTGCATGGGCTTAGTTGCTCCACAGCATGTGGGATCTTCCCGGACCAGGGACTGAACCCGTGTCCCCTGCATTGGCGGGCGGATTCTTAACCACTGTGCCACCAGGGAAGCCCTATCTGCTCAATTTTCTATAAACCTAAAACTGCTTTAAAAAATTGTTTATTAATTTTTAAAAAAGTGCAACCGATGGCTTGACCAGTTCTGTATATACCACTTTCTTAGGCAGTAAATTATCTTTGCAGAGCGCCTTTGGGCAACAAGCAATGATACAGCATAGCCCACATAGACAGAAGTGTTTTGAAGCCAACAAGCCTTCAAACTCATCCCCCCACTAGAGTGTGAGCAGGAATGACAGAAGGGGGAACAGAATGTGGTGTGTGGAACCCTGGGTCCCCCTTTTAGCTACAACCAAGAAGTCACTGAGCACAGGAAGGCAACCTTGCAGGGGTAGCACTGCTCTAAGAAACAAGCGACACTTCTGACTTGTTTTACCCAAATAACTTAAATAAGCAAATAATAACCAAGTGATTCATCCTACATGATCTTCGGTTTTCCCATTGATACAACTGACGGTATTATGCATTACAGATGCTGCTGTGTTGTTTTCAAGCCTTCCCTGAAAGCCTTAACAAAAACGTCAAAACATACTCGCATATGATACTGATGATAAGGAAGTGGATATGTGTGATCACATATGAGATATTATTAAGGAAAGTGTGGAGGGCTCTTCTTTAGAATATTTTCAAAAAGCTCTTCTAAACACTAGATACATTTTTTATTACTTTTACTGCTGTTAGTCTCCTACTTGTTAACCTGAAGTTTTGTCTAAGGACCGCAGGGGTTTTCTTAACCTTACAAGTAAGTTTCTGTTAAATAGAACCTTGTCACGCCACTTGTTGCTATTGATAGAATTTGTTAACCCAGCAGTGAAAGCAATCTGTCCTCCCAATGCATGGTAGCACCTCAATAGTGGAGATTCTGTAATGAATTTTAAAATCAGAGATGAGAAGCATTTCCCCCACCCACCTGGGATTGGAAAGAGAAAATTCAGCAAGACAAAACAGGATGCAGAGATTAAGAAGTGGGTTAGAGCCCACGAAGTTCTAAGAATCACAACTGTTGAAGAAATATTAAGCAGACCAGACAATAAGTGAAATGAGTCCAGGTTGAGTGAGATTGAATGCTTTCCCCAAGTCCCACATGGTAACTGCTTTTTTTCTTCTGTATGGAGAAAAAGAATTGGGAAGAGATTTCAGATTTCTAGAGATTCACCTGAATAGTTCCAACTGCACTGCTCACTGGGACAATATTCTTTCTCCTCCCCAAGGTGGCCATATGCAGCAGCAGTTCACCCCATCCATTCACTCTCATCACTTAGAATGGAGTTGTCCCCATTCAAACATCAAGCAATGGCACCGTGAGAATTGATAGGCTCATGAAAGCAAGGCTGATGGGAGCCCTGGGGTGCACCCCCAAACTAAAAGGACTCAGGTTGCAAGATCTGTCACTTAACAGTCACAGCAGGATATATTTTTGGTAATTGAAACCTAATTTGGATTGTGTTTTTGGAAAATGATAACATTTGTTTCCTAAAAACTAGAAAATTTTTTAGCAGGGAGTGGTGGTTCTCTCCAACTCCACTTCGAAGCTAACAAGGCAAACTGTTTAGAGTACAAACTTTTTCTTCCCATGGATTTATGTAGTAGATGTTTCAAAATGACTGGCAAATACATAGAATTCATACAAAGTTAGAGGCAAAAGGGTGCTCCAGAACCCTCTGGTTGAATCTCCTCACTCTATAGTTGAGGAAAATGAGGTCCAGAGAGGCTAAGTGTTATGCCCAAGGGCACATAGCTGGCTCACAAGATGAGACTTGAATCCGGATTGCCCATGTACTGGCCAATGCTCTTCCCTCTCTACTGTGCTCTACTTCCCAGCACCACAAGAGGACACCTATTGCGTCTTGCAGAATCTAGACTATTTTTTGAAAGCTTGGAACTAAACTTGTGACTAATTAGAATACAGTGTTCCACCACCTTTAAGTCACCAGCTAAAATCCACTGTTCCCCCTCGCAGCACGCCCGAGGCCTTCTGGGTAACCAAAGAAAGATTATTGTCTCAACTCAGTTCTCTGTGTCTAGGTACCCACAAAATGGAAATCACTTTACTTGGAGAAGAGCAAGAGGACAAGATGAGATGAAAAGGAAGCATGTTTAAAATGGATAAAAGGAGGCACTTTTTTCCCACTACATACAATTGAACTGGGGAACTCACTGCAGCAGGATATTAAGATCAATGGTGAAGATTTGTGTTTTAAAAGATTAGACATTTCACATGCATATCATCAACAGCGACACTCAATAGGATGAAAGTAAGATGGATGAAAGTTCTCAAGCTTCAGTGCATAAGTTGATCACCAACTGGGTCAGGTGAAAAGAAAAAAAGTTGTCTACTGGGTTAAAATTTCACAGAAAGGCAGATCTGGGGGGTTCCAGTCATTGCTGCTGTGCGACAAACCACCCCAAAGTAGTGGTGTGAACCAACAGGTATTTTATTATTCACACGGATACTGTGCATCAGGAATCTGGAGAGGGCACAGCAGGGATGGCTTGCCTATGATTCATGACATCTGGGGTAGACTTGAACAACTAGGGGTGACTTGAGGTTGGGGGTTGGAATCATCTGGAAGCTTCTTTACCTAACCTGGGATGACCTGAAGGCTCACCCAGCTGGGACTGTCAAGTGGAGCATCTATATGTAGGTGTCCCAAGAAAAAGCACTTCCAAAAAACAAGTGTCCCAAGAGACCCAGGTAGAAACTACACGGCCTTTTATGACCTATCCATGGAAGTTTAAGAGCATCACTTCCAACACAGTCTATGGGTCAAAACCGTCACAAGCCCACTGAGATTCAAGAGGAGGAGACTTAGGACCTCCTACATCCCTCCCCTATGGGGAATGGCAAGATCACATTGCAGAAAAACCTGTGGGATGGGAGAGGTTTTTGCAGCCATCTTTGGAAAATGCAATCCCCCAGGGAAGGGGTGGGTGATGTGAGGTTACAAGAACACACAATCTAGTGGAAAAAACGGACATATGAACAGAGAATCACAGTACAATAAAATAAATTTCAAGGTAGTTATTTCCCCCTCTTTTACAAGAATTCTTTTTTTTCCCTTTGATAAGAGTCATCACATTTAAATTTTTTCATTCATTTTCTGTCTTCCACTAGATTGGAATCTCCAGGCATTGAGTTTCCTACTGTAACCCCTGTGCCTAAAACACTACCAAGCCCAAAATAGGTACTCAATAAATATTTGCTGAAAGAGTATATGAGTAAAGTGCTGTAATAGAGAACTGGTGGGAGGGCTGTGGGAGTACAGGCAGTAACAAAGCACTCAGCTTGATGGAAATGACATTTGAGTGGGTCTTGAATGCTCTTGAAGGATAAATAACAATTTTTCTGGTGGAAAAAAGAGGGAATAAATTTTTCTCCTTAAATCTCCTCCAGAGACTTCATTAGCCAAGTTTAAGTGGGCAGATCCTCATCCTAAGTGTACAGACTGCATGTAGTAGTTACAATGCTCTTGGTTGCAAGTGCAAGAAAACAGGGACTCAAATATATTTAAAAATAGGCAGTGTATTGTATCATATAACAGGAAGTCTGGAGGCCAACAGTTCAGGCCGCCTCAATGCCATCCTTCTTCACTGGGTCAGCTTAGCTCTTTTGTGGTTGCAAGATGGTGCCCACAGTGGTAGGCATCACAGGCAGACGAAATAATACCCAGCAGGGGAGAGGACTATTTCTCCTTTGGAGTAAGATCTTTCCCATAAGCTCCTGACAGACTTACCTCACATTGGCCCCCACACCACACCTTATTGGCCAGAACTGTGTCCCATGCATGTATGTAACCTAAACACTGATAAGAAGAAGGGGAGAAACACGAGCAGTTGGACTAATCACGTGTTACTCCTTGGGGCTTGATCTGAAGCTCCTGCCTCTCCTGAAGCACAGGGCTATGCAGAGAAGGGTGGATTCCCCAAGAAAACAGAACAAAACAAAACAAATAACGGGGGTTTTGTTAGGAAGGAAAAAGGGGAGATGACTCTTCGGCACGTAATCAACAGTGTTTGCAACATTAGGCTTGGAGAAGGTTAATATTCTGTTTTCTTTGTGGATGAATATTACCTAACACTTTTATTTATTCTTTTTCATGCTTTTTGCTCCTTTCCTTTCTCCTCTGCACTAGTAGTCAGCTGAATAAATCCAGAGCTGTATCAGTAGAAAAGAGTGTCATGTGTGCAGTGTACATACGAATCTAATTAATCAAAAATATGTTGATTAGATGTGAGTGCACTTTCAGGTAAAAACCTTGATTCATATGCTTCTGATAACATAGCCATGCCCAGCTGTTCACCACTTGACTCATGCTCTTTCATGGCCTTGTACCCGTTACTTGTGCTGATTCCTCTGTCTAGGAAGTCCTTCTCAATTTCCTTACCTATAGTGGATACTAGGGATTGCCTCTCCAGCCTCCATTCTATCCTCCTAGTAATTTGCTTGAAGAGATTCAGAACTGCAAAACTACTTTTTTCAGACTCCCTTGCAGCTAGGGTCTTGATCTGAAGTTAAGTTCGGTCAATCAGGTGCACTTGTGTAAGATTTGGAGGCAGATGCAAGGAGAAGGCATCATTCTGTTGCTGTTGCTGTTGGCCAGCAAGGTTTGAGCAATAATGTTAAGAGGCATTTAATGCTGTTGGACTCAGTGTCCTGTTTCAGTGACTTGTCACCAGTTTCATGGGTGTGAAGAGCCCTTGCTGCAGCACCATCCCCACTTCTGGAACATAGCTACTGTGGTAGGCCCTTGAACTCAATAGCCCAGGGGTACCCCCCTGACTTCTGCCCCTCCAGCTCATCAATTTTGTAAGCCTCTGTTTGATTCTCAGTATTAAATATTTCTCTGTTTGAAACACCTAGAGTGGTTTCTATTTCCTGTACTAAACCCTGACTCATAGATCGCTTAATTCATATTCAGCCTTCCAGGCACAGCCTGGGTCTTCCCCGAGCCACCAGGTTGGGCCAGGTGCTTCCTCGGTTCTCCCACCATGTCCTGCCTGGTAAGTCCATGCCTCTTCATCTTTGCACCCCTGGCACCAGTGTTTGGCTCACAGCACGTGCAGCATCAACATTTACCGAACTGAAGCTCCCTCTGCCAAGATACCAGAAAGGTCCTGAAATCTAGTCTAAAGGGTGCCCCACCTCATGCCTGGTCTGCAAAGCCCAAAGAACAAGTGGCTCTAGACTTATACTGGATTCTAGATGAATCCAGAGCCCTCAGCTTTTCCGTACTTTAGTCCTCCACACAAGAGGCCACACCAGAATTGAAAATTTGACCTGGTCCCCAGGAAAGGGATGATAAGGAACAAGGGAAGTTGCTTATCTCAAGAGTTACTATCTGGTGGTTTTCAGGACCCTCTACTGCTGGGCCTACAATGAGGCCTGCAATCAATGGCAGCATAGCCTTTGGAGCGAGGAAAACCCAAGTTGGAAGGTGTGTGCTGTTGTGTAGCAAGCTACTTTCTGAACCTCAGATTCTTCATCTATAAAATGGGGTTGATAATATCAACCTCACGGGATTCTTGGGGGTAAAAGAGATTATATATATAAAATGCTCAGCACAGTGCATACACATTGGAAATGCCTAATACCCATCAGTTACTGTTATGGCCACCATTGTTGTTGACTGTGCCATTACTGTACCACAATTCTGTTACATATTTTTTACTTCGTATACATATACTTTCCTTCAGCCCAAACAGACTCACATGCAATTAGACTAGAATGTACTTCTCTATACTTTCTCCCGAGGTGTTCCACTTTACATCATGATGTGATTAACCCTTTTCCGCAGAAGATCCAGCTAGGCCCAAGTTTGGGGCTGTGCTGAGGAAATAACAAAACCATCTGTCAGTGGCTCTCGACCCTAGCTGAAAATCAGGATCACCTGGAGAGTTAAAAACAAAACGGCAACAAAAATAAACAAATAAAACGAAACCAAGAAACAATGTCTGGGTCCCTCAACCAGAGATTCTGATTCAGTAGGGCCCAAGCATCAGTATATCTTAAGGCTCCCCAGGTGATTGTAACGTGCAGCTGAGAGCCATTGTTGAGAGTGGGAAAGATTAGTACTTCCATCGCCTCTGGGAAAGAAGAAAGAAGCTCTTACTTTTCTATAATCTCCACCACAGTGGAGGAGGGGAGAGGACTAAAGATTATAGTTGAATGATTCCACTTATAATGTGAACAAGGCATTCTTATTATGAACCTGGATAAATGACTCATCATGGTAATCCTCTGATTAGTGTCTGGGTTTCTCATCTAGAGGTGTCTGATCTGATGAGGAGTTATCAGGAATGCTCTAGGACATGGAAAAGCTAGTCTGGAAATACCTGTGAGGGATTCCAAGTTGGCTTGTGGGTGTCTGTCCTGTGCCAGCCCTGTGCACACTCGCACACTTGCGGGCTGGGGCTGATGTCAGGTGTATGCACTTTGATCCAGGGCAAGTGAAATGATCCCTGCTTTGGCATAAAATCTAGCTAATATCTAAATGCTAGAGAGAGCTGGTGACAGCTGGGAGTGTGCTCAGACATAAAGGACAGGGATACCTCATTTGATTGCGCTTTGCAGAATTTGCTTTTTCACAAATGGAAGGTTTGTGACAACCCTGAGTTGTCAGATGATGGTTACCATTTTTTAGAAATAAAGTATTTTAAAATTAAATATGTACTTTTTTTTAGACAGAATGTTATTGCACACTTAATAGACTGAAGAATAGTATAAACGTAAGTTTTATAGACATTACTGGAAAACCAAAAAATCCATGTGACTCACTTTATTGTGATATTTCCTTTATTGCAGTGGTCTGGAAGCCAACCCACAATATCTCTGAGGTATGCCTGTACATCTAAAAAATGTAACTTTTTTCCCATTATTAAAGTGATACACAAAAGAAAATAGAGTGGGAAAACAGAAAAATAGCATGAACCCAGGAGAAACTAATAACAGACTTAAATAGAGTTACAAGGTGCTAGACATGGTTTTAAGCTCTTTACCATATAAATTCATTTACCCCTCACTACAACTCTATGAGGGGTAACTCCACTTTACAGATGAGGAAAGAGGACCTGGAGCTGTTGTGTGACTTGTCCAAAGTGGCAGCTAGTAAAGGAAGAGCCAAGGTTTGGACTCACGCTGCATTTAACAGGGTATGGTCAACCTCAGAGATATATATAGCTCATAAGGTAAGCTTTATCCAAGGATTCAATGCCACTTGCTAAAGTTTAAAGAGTTAATCTCAGTTGCCATTTATTCATCCATTTATTTCACAAATATTTACCAAAGGCATCTATGGGCAGCATACTGTTCCAGGCTTGATTATCAAGATATTGAAGAGTATACAGAGGCTACCTGTCCAGTCATTCCTATAGCATTGAACTCTCAAGTGTCTCAACAGACTATACATGTATAATAAATACACGTCTACTAAGATTAGAAATGCAATAACTATTCTCTGATTACAAAATCCAAAACCAATACTTCAAAACTTTCGAAATGTCACAGTCTTACTAGGTGGAATGTTTAGCATGATCCTCTGTATTTTCATCAATTAATAAGTACGCCTTGGACAACAATTTAAGTTGAACCTCATGAATTCCACCTTGTAGCAACATGTTTAATACAGCAGTAGTGTCTTCAAGTCAGAAATTTGGTGTTTTTGGATGGATGGATGGATGGATGGATGGATGGATGGATGGATGGAAGGATAGATGAGTGAATTAATAGCTAAGAATGCCTGGCAATGTTCTAGTTGCTTAAAAATTGCATCTTTAAAAATAATTCAGTGTTTTCCAGTTTGTTAAACAATAACTATGACTCAGAAGAAAATTGTGATTTCTGTCCTTTCCATGGACTAAATATGTAACTTCAAGGAAGCCATTATGATGCCAGTTCCATCTGATGTGAGGATCAAATGAGCTAACTGAAATGAATTATGTAGCACCCTGCCTAATACATGTTAAACAGCATATTTTAAACTGCCTTTAAAGTGAAACACTATATGTAGAAAAGCAAAAATTCAAATGATACAAAAAGCTATACAATGCAAAATACGTTTCTTCTGGCCAAGTTTTCCTGCTATTATTACTACTATTATTAGAGATCTCCAAGCAAAAATAACATCTCCCTGTTGATTAAGAAGGGAGAGGTTTACAGACTAGGAGATAACATCCTTTGAGTCAGAACCAAGTGAAATAACACGTGTATTCTGGCTAAATTCCAGCATGAGTGATTAACATTCTCCAACTTCAAATAATTTTTATTATTAGCCAACACTTGTCCATCCCCAATAATACACATGTTGCATACAGGCCACAGAATGAGGCAGCCTCTCTTGGCATGTTCACAATCTGTGCATACTTTCCACTGAGGGTTTCCCTTTCTTTTTGATTGCTATTCCATAGCTTTTCAACTCCCACTACTTTCAACCCTGGGATGTTTGCCGACACTGAGTGCCAAGTAGTTCCAAAGAAACAAAAAAAAATATGAGCACCTGTAGAATCCCAGGGAATGAAAGAGGTAAAGTACATTTTAAACATATTTATTAACAGTTTTGATGTTTGTGAAGCGATTTATATTTATTTCTTTGAATTTTGAGGCTGGGATTAATACACATATTCCTCATTATTTTTCACAAAGTCTTGCTGATAAGCAGGAGGAAGAGGGCTATTCTGCAATTTTGTCTCCCCGTCTGTATAAGTGGGATCCAGGACACAAGAACGACTCAGCCCTAAAGTGCAGTCCTGAGTCCCTCAAGAACTCAGGCCCTCCTGCCTTTTTTCTGCCTTCTTCCCAGTAGAAGGAAGGGGTGGGGGGATCGGGAAACAATTCAAACCCTCTTTGTAAGCGTGTGAATGAATCTCAAGAATGCTAAACACCTCAGTCTTCCAACCTAATTAGAACACGTAGAAAAGAGGCATTTTCAGGACATTTAAAACTTGCAGCATAATAAGCCATCTGGAGAGCGCCACAGTGCGTCCCAGTGGTCGAGGCGCCCAGCAGGTCTTCGCGCGGGCTACCCGCTGCTCCGTGCGCCCCGGATCCCCGGCGGCGCGCGGGTGCGCGGCTCAGCAGCGGGTAGCCCCGGGGTGGGGGTGTAGCCCCTGCCCATCACAGAGCCCGGAGCTAAAGTTACTTTTCTCTGCGGGCGACTTCGAACTGCCTGGATTTTTAACCCGATAAACTGATAAAGGACTAACACGTCTGGAGTCTTCCAAAGACGGAAAGAAAATCACTTTCTTGTCGCAACAGTAAGATTTTGTTACGAAATGCAAAAGTAAAGGTTAAAGCCTGGGAGATAACCGGTCGCATATGGGGGGACGGGGGAGGAGGTGGTAAAAATTGTGGATGTCGCGTCCCAACTATCTCGGTTCGAATCCCAGGTTTGCCATTTGAGAGCCTACTCTGTGTTAGGCGCTCGGAATACCGCGCTGAACAAGATTATCTAGGTTGTGGCTTTCTTGGGGGAACTATCATTAGCTCGGTTGCCTTGGTATGCTTCTAAACTCTTGTTTCTTCACCTATAAGGAGTGCCTGCCTCATAGAATTGTCGTAAGGTTCTGAGACATCCTGTATTAAGATGAGAACGATTAACGCGCTGTCTGACACACAGTAGGGGCTCAGTAAGCATTTGTACTTCTCTCAATTTGAGCTCACCTGGTGAGGGCAGCGCAGAGAGGAGACAGGTCCCACGGTTAAGAATGATTCTTTGAGCAGTTCTTTTAAACAAGCGCTGTACTCTAAGGATGCTTACCTTCAGATAGGAGACCTGGTAGGTGTCCTGGAAGCTAGGGTTCATAAGCGAGAACATTACGGGAAACTGAGCCCCGCACCAGTGGGAGCCAGCAGAGAACTCAGGAGGGACTTCTAGCTAGGGTTTCCCGCTCCGGGTCTCAAGAAGGCGTGATTAGCATTAGCCCCGCCCCCCATAGCTTCCCGGCCGGCGATTGGCCCACGCTCCTCGGCTGCCAGCTCCAGGCGGGGCCGGAGGGCGCCTGGGGAGAGGCCGAGCCCGCGGGGCAGTGGGCGGGGACGCGCGGAGAGCGTGGCGGGGCGGCCCACCAACCGAGCCCCAGCGCGAAGGGGCGGGGCCGGGGCGGAGCCTCCCGGCGGGCATTAGAAGCAGGTGACCCGGCCTGGGCGGGAGAGGCCAGTCAGCTCAAGGCAGTGACTCCGCTGAGGCCAGCGCCGCCGCCGCCGCCGCGCGCAGTTCAATACCCGCCGGAGGTGGGCCAAAGGGTGCTAGAGCGCGGGGGAGGAGCGGAGCCCGGCGCGTCCCGGGAGAACCGCCACCGCCCCCAGGAGTCCGCTGGAGCGCGGATCCCCCTGCAGGGGAGGAGGAGAGCGGCGGGCGGGACGCGGCGGCGGGCGCGCACCATGCAGTCCCGGCGGGGCCAGCGCTGGCTGCTCGCCGTGCTGTGAGGCGGCGGGATCCCCCGGTCGCCGCACACCGCCTTCCTCTTGCCCAGGTGCTGCCAGGCGCGCTCGCCCTTCGTCCGGCTCCCGGACCCTGGTGGAACGCACGGCCTGCCCCGCGTCCTGCCCCGCCCGGATCATGCGGGGGGGCCCGCAGGAGGTGAGGGCGAATGACCGGTCTGCGGCGACCTCGTTCAGGGGGCGACCCCCTCTCTGAGACGCCCCCACCTGCTGCCATGTGCTGCCTCCTCGGGTACCCAGCCTATCGCCAAACTTTCCCGATGCCAGCCTGTCTCTGAGTCGCGTTTCTGAGCGAAGTGTCCCAGAGACGGAGGGCCCAGGCTGGCTACGGACTATCTGCTTCTCTCGGGATCCTCAGAGGTGAGAGCCCGCGCCTTCCCCTTCTCCCCGTTCTTTTCCCGGCCCTCTGCCCTTTTCCCGGGGGCTGAGCGCTCTGACCTTGGGGTGCAGGCTGGCAGGCCCTGCGAGAAGGGAGGCGGGGTGAGGGGCGGGGAGTCTGTAGTTTGGTTCCAGGAGGTGGGAGGGGAGGGGAGGGAGAGAGGTTAACTTAGAGTTTTGGAGACCGCTTGCGGGGATTGCGCCGTTGACGCCTCTCTATTTGGGAGTGGTCGCAATTTTTCTTCTCCTCCACCTTCTTTTTTAAAGAGTACTTTCCTTGGAATCGGAGCCCTAACCGTTCCTCCCCAGCCCTCTCCAGCGAAGAGCTGAGCGCTCCCTGCGGAGGCAGCGCCCTCCCGAAACAGTTTATCTTTGGACGGATTTCTTTAAAAGAAAAAGAAACCAACAGGTTGCCAGTCCCGGCGCCACACAAGTCGGCGGAGAGGGAAGCCCGGATCCCGGTTTCCCCTGCCTGAGCTGGCCCCGCGCTGGCTGCGGGAGACGAGGGGAGGGAGGGGGCTATGGCTCGGCCAGACCCGTCCGCGCCGCCTTCGCTGCTGCTGCTGCTCCTAGCGCAGCTGGCGGGCCGGGCGGCGGCCGCCTCCAAGGCCCCAGTGTGCCAGGAAATCACAGTGCCCATGTGCCGCGGCATCGGCTACAACCTGACGCACATGCCCAACCAGTTCAACCACGACACGCAGGACGAGGCGGGTCTGGAGGTGCACCAGTTCTGGCCGCTGGTGGAGATCCACTGCTCGCCGGACCTGCGTTTCTTCCTGTGCTCCATGTACACGCCCATCTGCCTGCCCGACTACCACAAGCCGCTGCCGCCCTGCCGCTCGGTGTGCGAGCGCGCCAAGGCCGGCTGCTCGCCGCTCATGCGCCAGTATGGCTTTGCCTGGCCGGAACGCATGAGCTGCGACCGCCTCCCGGTGCTGGGCCGCGACGCCGAGGTCCTGTGCATGGATTACAACCGCAGCGAGGCCACCACGGCGCCCCCCAGGCCCTTCCCGGCCAAGCCCACCCACTCAGGCCTGCCGGGGTCGCCGGCCTCGGGGAGCGACTGCGCCACCGGGGGCCCGTCGGTGTGCAAGTGCCGCGAGCCCTTCGTGCCCATTCTCAAGGAGTCGCACCCGCTTTACAACAAGGTGAGGACGGGCCAGGTACCCAACTGCGCGGTGCCCTGCTACCAGCCGTCCTTCAGCCCCGACGAGCGCACGTTCGCCACCTTCTGGATCGGCCTGTGGTCTGTACTGTGCTTCATCTCCACCTCCACCACGGTGGCCACCTTCTTAATAGACATGGAACGCTTCCGCTACCCTGAGCGCCCCATCATCTTCCTGTCAGCCTGCTACCTGTGCGTGTCTCTGGGCTTCCTGGTGCGCCTGGTCGTGGGCCATGCCAGCGTCGCCTGCAGCCGCGAGCACAGCCACATCCACTACGAGACAACGGGCCCTGCGCTGTGCACTGTCGTCTTCCTGCTGGTCTACTTCTTTGGCATGGCCAGTTCCATCTGGTGGGTCATCCTGTCGCTCACCTGGTTCTTGGCGGCTGGCATGAAGTGGGGCAACGAGGCCATTGCGGGCTATGCGCAGTACTTCCACCTGGCCGCGTGGCTCATCCCCAGTGTCAAGTCCATCACTGCGCTGGCACTGAGCTCCGTGGACGGGGACCCGGTGGCCGGCATCTGCTACGTGGGGAACCAGAACCTGAACTCGCTGCGCGGCTTCGTGCTGGGCCCGCTGGTGCTCTACCTGCTGGTGGGCACGCTCTTCCTCCTGGCGGGCTTCGTGTCGCTCTTCCGCATCCGCAGCGTCATCAAGCAGGGCGGCACCAAGACGGACAAGCTGGAGAAGCTCATGATCCGCATCGGCATCTTCACGCTGCTCTACACTGTGCCAGCCAGCATCGTGGTAGCATGCTACCTGTACGAACAGCACTATCGCGAGAGCTGGGAGGCTGCGCTCACCTGCGCGTGCCCCGGCCCGGACTCTGGCCAGCCGCGCGCCAAGCCCGAGTACTGGGTGCTCATGCTCAAGTACTTCATGTGCCTTGTGGTGGGCATCACGTCGGGCGTTTGGATTTGGTCCGGCAAGACTGTGGAGTCGTGGCGGCGCTTCACCAGCCGCTGCTGCTGCCGCCCGCGGCGGGGCCACAAGAGCGGCGGCGCCACGGCCGCGGGGGACTACGCCGAGGCGAGCGCAGCGCTCACGGGCAGGACCGCGCCGCCGGGCCCCGCCGCCGCCGCCGCCTATCACAAGCAGGTGTCCCTGTCGCACGTGTAGGAGGAGGCCGAGGCCGAGGGACCGGGACCGGGGCCGGGAGTTGAGGGAGGGAGGTTGTTTTGTTTGGTAGCTTTGCCAAGGTCACTTCCGTTTACCTTCTTGGTGCTGATGCCCCCTCCCGGGGCAACTTGGAGAGAGGGGAGAGGGACCGTTTCAAGGGGAGTACCTGTCCCAGGACTTCTCAAAGGGGCTCAGCTCACGTCTGTTCTATCTTACTGCCTTTTCAAGAGGAACCCTGTTTTTAATTTATATGTAGTTTTCTTAATTTTTAACTTTGTTGCATTTTGGCAACAAAATTTACCTTTGCTTTGGGGGCTTTACAATCCTAAAGTTGGCATTATAATGAAGTTCCACTTGGTTCAGGTTTCTTTGAACTGGGTGGTCTAAATTGGGAAAGTATATTTCCTATACTTCTGTCTTTAAAAATAATGTGAACAGTGAAAGTTGCTGTGACTGGGAAGTTGTTCCGTGTGCTTTTCCAGGTTGTTTCTCCTTCCACTGCTTAAAGTGTCCAAGATGCTTTAAGGTGAGCTGCTTGTCCCTGTTTATAGTTCCTAAGTTAGGGGACACCCTAAGTCATACCAAGGAGGGGGGTAGCATAATGTGGTTAGGGCCTCCGGAAAGTGACAAGGTTAGGCAATGTTTAGAGATTCTAATGTGTCCGTCCTAGCTTCGTTTAGCAAGCTTCGGTTTCTTTTCTATAGTACTTGTAATCATTCTCGTTCTTAACAGTGCCAGCTTTGCTTGAATAAGTTAGAGGTAGCATTGCAGTGTCCGGAATAAATATTTGGAAGAATGCGAACCTAAGGGATGGTGATTGGTTGAACTTGAATTCTAGACTGTTAAGATGGCAGCTTTGTGCCTGAGGAGTGGGTGGTTCTTTTTTTTTTTTTTAACATCTATAGTGAGTGGTTCTTAATAGGCTTTGGTGATGCCACTTTTTAAAACTTGTGTTAAAACTTTGGTAAAAATAAACCCACTTCCTTCTTCTGGAAGGACTTAGCGATAGTGCTGAAGGGGGTTCCTTTTTACATTTAAGGACTAAAATGGATATAACTCCTGTAATTAAGTAAATTTCCAACACCTGTCTTATCTGCTCCACCCCCCCCCCCCACCTTCCCACCTCCTTTATCATGTTAAACAGTCTTTTTGCTTTTCTTATTCCTCCTCTCCTGGAGGGCTGTGATTAGAAACCACACCCACCCTTGAATGAGGTGCTTGAACGGGGGGGGAGGGAGGCTGGCTACCTGTGAACAAATACTGGCAGCGATGAGGGAAAATAAGTGTCCCTGGACTTTGGACTAGATTACAGCCAGATATTCCAAAAGCATCGAGACACTGCTCTCTGCGGCCTCTGGAAACAAATGAAACCCATAACACCCTTGCATAAGCTTTTCAAACATGGATCAGTGTAGCAAAAGGAAAGCTGTTCCCCCCACCCCCCTCGCCTCAATATATTTTTCTCTTCCTCCTCTTCTGAGAAAGCCTATATAGTGATGAGCACACACTTTACTGTTAGAGAATTCTGTTTACTTTTCTAATCTGTTGAACCATTCCCTCACTTATATATGAAAGCCTATGTATTGATGAATACACACGTACACACACCACGCACACATACTTTACTGTTAAAAATTCTGTTTGCTTTCCTAATCTATTTAACCATTCATTCAAGAAGAGTGTGAGGCCATTACTGGGGAAGGGGGTGACAGTGCATTGGCCAGCAGAATACCAGTGACCAGGACTGAGTGGGAACAAAATTTAAGAAGCTAAAATGGCAAAAACAATTAAAATTTGGGAATGTCTCCCTAGAGAAACAAGTGTAGGGGTTTGCGGTTCATTTATACCAAAGTTGGAAAAGTCAGATTTAAGCCCAGGCCAGTTTTTACATTATGGATATTAAGTAAACAAGTGTATACTTTCCATAGTGGATTTAAGCACTTTGCTGGTGGAAAGAAGCCTGGTGTTATAGTTTTCATGGACTTTCAAAAGCTATTCACGTTTATAAAAATGCACTGCTCTTACACACTCATCCTCTGAATCAAAATGTCAGTATATTCGACAAAACCTTGTACACAGAGCTACAGAACTTTTTGCACATCTAATTCCTCTACTTGTTCAGAAGAAGCTTCTTAGAACCTTGAAATAGATCCCCTGCCTGAGGGCCAGTTCCTCTCTTGTTTTTCAAATGAGGAACTTTTCAGATCACCTTGACCTCTTCCCTCAGTTAACATGTCTTCCCAGAAAGTACATAGATTATTCTGCTGCCTTAGGTCATTGTGACTAATTTGGGTTTTTCCTCTTCCTTTTTTTTTTTTTGTGGAGGAGTGTAAAGATGACGCAGAATGTATCTAAAAGTTGTGGGATGATGTGGTTGAAGTGATTTAATTCTTCCTTTTAAAACAACTATTTTTCATTTTGGCAACATACCAAACCTAAAAAGAACAACCAATTTACTTAAAAAAAAAAAAAAAAAAGACAGTTAAGACACAGGATACCAAGCCAAGGAGAGGCAATACAGGTAATGCATTTGGAGATCTAGGTCCAGGCCAACTCTCAGAGCTGCCTCTGTTTTCAGCCTCTGTTTTCACCGCTGCTCTCCCCCTCCCTTACCTCAAAGATGAAGCCCACCTGCTTCCCTCAAGTTTTACCTCAACCACCCCTCCTGCTACCCAGGGCAGAGAAGCCCATCTATTTATGGTCGCCCCCTATTTCCATCTCATGTGCTGTTTTCTTCTGATTTTTATTTTTATTAGGCAAACAATCCGTACTCATGAAAACAATTACAAAATGAAAGGTTGTGGGTTGGTTTAGCAACTTCTTCACAGCCAGCTCTGTGATTTTAGGAAGGATTTAAGGCCCAGTTTAGTTTCACAGGTGCAGCTTTTGGGCTGTCCCTTTCATGGTTCAATTGTAAGCAGCGTCTCCCGTCATAGATTTTAGGGGGTAAAGATTTAGAAGGAACTAATATGTGACTTCTCAGTAAATCAGTTGACAAGACTTAGGAAGTTGTTTTAATTTATATTCTTAACCTCACACTTTGAAGTTGTCTAAATTGGCTAAAAATAAGTATTCTCAGTGCCTTATTGGTTTATCCTTGCAAACCTTTGTCATGTTTTCTCGTAGTCATTTCCAGTGCTAAGCCTGTGTGTGTGTTGTGTGTAATTGTGAGCGATGTACAAGCTTAAATAATGTGCTGACAGCACTGTTTCCAAGTTGGTATTCATTAGGCCGTTTCCTCCTGGGCTAGGGCTGCACTAATCCTGACACCGGCTGCCAGGAGAAAACCTCATGGATCCCACACCGCACCTTAATAACAGCATCCGTGACCTGCAGTCTCAAGTACAGAATGGGAACCCCAGAGCTAGGAAATGTAGTTGTATATTTTAATGAACTGCTACCCCTGCTAAAGAGGCTTCTTTCACTTTTGTGCTCTACAGAAAGACCAAGGTGGGTAGGAGGGACAAAGCTTTGAATAACTGCTTTCTAACACCGAATGTGGCCAACAGGATAGAGAACATCACAAATCTAGGCAGGTGTGAGGTACAGTGGCTGAGGATTTCCTGCTCCCCCTGCATGCCCTTTCTTGCCTCCAAAGTCCAATCAAGTGATCCTGGGAAAGAAATACACCTAGGTTGAGGAGGGTGGTTTTGAAAGCAAAAGCTACCAAGACATTAAAGCAGGGTGAATGAAGGGTAGGCAGGATGAAAGTAAGTAACCTGGCTCAGAACTCTCAAAAGCTTCTAGCAGCTTGATGACAATTAACAGGATTTATTTCAGTCTGTGGTACATCATTTGAAGACGATATTACTTCATGTTGTTACAAACTGTATGTATAGTATGTATGTGTTGTGGGTGTGTATATAAATAATATATATTATATATATGAGAGATATAGTGACTTTTGATACGGGTTTGGTGCAGGTGAATTTATTACTGAGCCAAATGAGGCACATACTGAGTCAGTAGTTCGAGTCCAGGGCATTCAATACTTTTTCTGATTTCCGTGTATGTGTAGTGCCTGTCCCATGCGGTATTGTCAGTGTCATGTCAAATCCAGAACTCAAAGCAGAGCCAGCGATATTTTATTTGTAGACAATCAACTAGAATCTATAAAATTATTACTGGCAGGTGATTATAATTCCAGGGTCCCTAACACTAGCAAAAGGAAACCCAGAGCATCTTGATAAGAAGTTTTCTGTTTTTGTTTTGTTCCTGGAAGTCAGTAGAAAAGCAGTTGTATGTGGTTATATTAGTGTCAAGATACTTAATTTGCTGACCTTATTATTTCAGAAAAAAAAAATTGTATGTATTATATTTGTGGGAAGTTAAACTAATGCTTTGAGATTTTTATCAAATATGGAGAGTAGTTATTTATGAAAAACAAAGAAATGTCTATTTTTGTTTCTTTGTTCCCAATTCATGTAGATAAATTTTAAAGTGCATTAAAGCAATGGTAAAGCAAACAAGATGCTGTACAAGTATTTTTCTCATGCTTTTATGGAGAGACACTGTTTTCTAAGAGTATCTGAAGGAGGTATGTGCATTCTAATTTCATGATCAGATTTCTCAGATGTACTTTGAATATAAGTGGCAATGTTTTTATTGATAATAAAATCAAGGAAATTCCAATCACCAGAAGGAGAACTAATGAAAACATGTTTTACCTGAATATACTTCATAGGTTTCTCCTGCTGATCCTGTGATTGTTTCATGATGCACTTGAAGAAATGAAGGAAAATACATGTAAGAACAGAGACATTGCCTGAGATTGTGTTCTATTTTATCAACCCTCCATCTATACTCTGTACTGAAGCAATTTGGATAGAAGTGCTGCTCTTGTGTGTGTCTGGTTTGCAGTCAGAAACCCCCAAAACTTTATCATTCAGCAGTTAGATCCACAACTTTGTATTAAGGTCTAAATACAAGTCAGGGAACCCAGATAAGATAAGAGGATATATGGTTCTCCCTCTGTATTTGTGGGTAATTGGTTCCAGTAGTCTCCCTCCCCCCGTGCCGCCCCATACCGAAATCCATGGATGCTCAAGTCCCTTACATAAAACGGTGCAGTATTTGCATATAACCTACGCACAACCTCCCATCTTCCCCCGCACCCTCCTTTATACTTTAAGTCATGTCTAGATTACTTATAATACCAAATACAAATCCTAAGTAGTTGTAAATATAATGCAAATGGTTGGTGGTGTGCGGCCAATTCAAGTTTTGCTTTCTGTAACTTTCTGAAATTTTTTTCCCTAAATATTTTCAATCCATGGTTGGTTGAATCCACTGATGCAGAACCTGTGGATACGGAGGGCCAACTGTAAATTGATTTAGAGTCGGCACTTCCCTGACAATCTGGACAGATGCTTAGTAAACCTGAGATAATTAATTCAGCATCCAAGTGAGTACTGTGAGATTGGTACATGTTAAGGCATTTGGGAGAACAGAAAATACAGCAGCTGAGCTGCATCCTGGTGCAAGAGCCACTGTGCCTTACCCGTACAGGTCTCTAGTTGGCACATCTTCCCAATGCTTTCTCATTGTTCATTCCCCCCAGTGGGAAAGGGGGGCACTGTTTGACTTAGGAAGTTGGAGAAATAGGTAATAATGCTTCTTTTAGTGATTTAGTTACAGAGCTCTTACGTGCAACAGAATGAGCGGAAGTAGAATGGTTCTGTGCATAGACTTGGGAGCTAGACTGATTAGGGATTCAACTCCCAGCTCCATCATTCATGGGCTGTTGATCCTGAACAAATTACTTAAGCTCTTAGTACTTCATTTGTGTACTTCATCTTAGTACTTTCTCATCTGTGAAAGGGGGATAATGATAGTACTTATATTTTAGGGTTGAGAGGATCTAAAAGATTAAATCAGGTTAAGGTAAGTAAAACGAGGAGGAAGCAGCCATTCAGGCGTGGAATGGAAAGGGAATTGAAAGATGAGGTTTCAAATTTGTGTCTGCATAAGAATCATTTGGGGTTTCTATTAGAAATGTAGATTCCCAGGCTTCAGCTCCAGGAATTGAGATTAATTTGGGATCCAAGAATTAGGTCTTTTTGTTCTGTTTTAGTAAACTTTTAGAATTATTTTAGGCTTACAGAAAAGTTGCAAAGATATATCCATTTTGCCCTAATATTAACATATTATCATAGCACATTTGTTAAACTAAGAAGTCAACATTAACGCACTACTGTTAACTCCAGACTTCATTTGGATTTCACCAGATTTTCCACTGATGTTCTTTATCTGTTCTAGGATTCCACATTGCATTTAGAGAAGCTTCATTTCTTACAGGGACTTTCAGCCCATGAGAGGCAGGTGTGGTCTGGAGACCACATCTTGAGAAACACTAGGACATGTCAAGGGCTGAGGAAGGTCAAATTGCCCCATCCTCACCACCATCCTGGTGGTGGTGGGGTTGGATATAGAAATTTGACTTGAACAGTCGGGATGGAATCCTCTCCCTTAGATGAGAGGGGTTACCTTAAGAAGTGAGGCATCTATTCCTAATGCCAGATGAAATGAGTTTTGGAGTTCGGAAGGTGGGGTTGCTGCCTAGCCTGAGGAGATACATCTAGGGTTGTGGGCAGATCAGGGGAGTGAGGGCAGCAAATTGGGAACAACTACTTTGTGGGAACACAGGAGGGCTCAAGTAGTTGATTAAAGGGGATTACCAGGGGCCAGTTAGCCTGTGAGACATATAAATCCTGTATTTCCTGGAACCTGGTGATAATGTTTTAGAAATGGGTCATAGTAGTAACCAACATCAAGCACTGCCACATTGGACACGAGCAGAAAGTCAAAGGGTGAAGCTGAGATGACCTTGCTGAGAGAGTGCAGCGGGAGGTGGACGAAACACTGACGCCCTGTGTTTGGAAGAGTCGGTTCCCCCAGTGAGGAGATAAAGGGCCACCATCTGAGGAGCTAGATGTAAAGGTCAGTAGAATTGAGAATGGTAAGATGAAGGAATAGATGTTGTAAGAAAAAGCTAGCAGAGTAATTTGAGGTCTTGAAGTAGAGGTCGACATATTCTTGAGGACCTTAGGTTCTGAGGCTGTCTCTAATCACATTCAAATTACTTAGCTGCCCTCACAGCAGTTAGTCATCACCTAACCTGTTCCTTTTTTTTTTTTTTAAAGAACATTAACCTCTTTCCATTTGACTCTGGATTTCTAATTTCTGTATTACTTCACTTTCCTGGTTTTTTCTGCATGTTAGAGACCCTAAACCATAAACTGGTATTCATAACATTTGTTTCACATGAAGTGCATGTTATCTCATCTGCCAAACCCATTTAAAATGGACTAGTGGAAATTGCCTCAGAAGCCAAACAGGTTGCACCTGTGTACAAGGGACCAGGTGTCTCTGAAGGGCTCCTAGATCTTTTGTATTCTTGCTGGCAAGGTGTCAGGCTGGCCAGGTTGGTAAGTGGCTAACAGTTAAGATTTTAGGTGATCTAATCCTTAACTTGATTGATAGATGCTGGGTGTAATCTACAGATTCTGCGTAGAAATTAGCACTTACCTCTGGGAGAGCCCCTACCAGCTGTCCAGTGCTTTACCAAATAGCTCTATACTCAAGAATGCGGCTTCTGGGTGAGGGAACAGTCGTAGTCATTTTACATGTGGTTAGAGAGAAGGCTTGGGTGATGAAAGATTTTAGCTAACCTACACGCTATAGGTAAACATTTTCGAAAACATTGCATAACCTGAATACAGAGTGAGTTGTTTTCCAGTAAATACTGGCTTCAGCATTTTTCAAAAATCAAAGAATGGTATATTTTATAGAATGGGAAAACTAAGAAATGAAACTTGGCCTGTTGTAAAACTAGGATTTAGTGCTGTTGAATTTCAATAACGGGCATACAGGGTACATTAGGAGTAAATGTCAAAGAATAGGGTCATGATGGGATCTGATACAGGGTGGAAAAATTTCTCTTAACCAGAAACACTGGGCCCTAAGAAGTTGTCTTAGGGTCAACCATATGAATTTAACATACAAAAACGGCAATTTAATTTGGTTCAAACATACATTTCAAACCTCTGTCTTTTCCTTGTAAAGAATGAAGTTCAGTTCACGATATACCAGAGTTAAAATTGCACAGCTGTCAGTATTCCACTAGAGAAAAAAAAATTTTTTTAAAAAGCGAAAAAATAAAATTTGAGTTCAGGTAGTCAGATATTCTTTTATAGTCTTACTACTTTAGGGAACAAACCCTTCCTAGGTATAAAATCCTGGAAAAAAATGCCATAGTTGCCACCCTATTAGTAACTAGTTTCCATGCCCCATATTTGTTGGAGAACCTACTTTCAGTGATGTTTAAATTTTTACCTTAATTTGCCTCAATTTCCCATTTATTAAAATGGCTGTATTGCCTCTAGAATTAAAGCTGAAGGGAAAAAGCAATTTTTAGTGATTCTCCTTATTCTACCAACTTGTTCTTGAAGCTACAGTCATGTCCAATGTTCCTACCCCCAATTTTTTTTTGTTTTAAACCTTCGACCACTCGAGATATGTCAGCATTTCTGCTTAGTAACTGGCATATTATTACGCGGTGCAAACTATTGATATAAACAGTGACTTGTGATAGATTTTTTTCCCTTCTGTACTAAGTAAGATCATTTCTCCTAGTCAGCAACAAGAACAAAGTTAAAGGTCTGACCTTAGGAAGGTAATTAAGGTGGATGAAAACATGGCAATACTATCAGGACTGATGGAATATTGCTCAAGTGCAGTGGCTAGGGTCTAAAAGAAACTTTAGAGATCTGGTATGTTTCCAACTGAATGTAAGTGAAATAGCATGTTAAAGTCAAATTACGTGGTTTGTTTAAAAGTCACCCTCTTAGGGGCTTCCCTGGTGGCGCAGTGGTTGAGAGTCTGCCTGCCGATGCAGGGGACACGGGTTCGTGCCCCAGTCCGGGAGGATCCCTACATGCCGCGGAGTGGCTGGGCCCGTGAGCCATGGCCGCTGGGCCTGCGCATCCGCAGCCTGTGCTCCGCAAAGGGAGAGGCCACAGCAGTGAGAGGCCCGCGTACCGCAAAAAAAAAAAAAAAGTCACCCTCTTAACAGCAACCACAATTCTACTGCTTCCTGTTCTTCCATTTTCTTTCCTGTTCAATTGCTTGAAGCCCTCAAACAACTCAAGTTCTGATCCTGTTCTTCCATTTTCTTTCCTGTTCAATTGCTTGAAGCCCTCAAACAACTCAAGTTCTGATTCTACAGTATCCCTGTAATTCCTTTCTCTGTGTATTTACCTACTTTTATCTTTCAATGTGCATTTCCATCTTGGCACCATAACAAACAATTAAAAAATGCCATCTAATGCATTATGCCACCGAGCACTGTAGCCAGTGATTTTAAGTTAGATTATCTTCAGGTTGAAAAGAGCGTAAGCTGAAGAAATAAATGACTACATCTTAACTAAAGGCAGGGGTCAAAACAACTTATGGTTAGTTTGAAAATGCTTTAAGGCCCGACTATCAGAGCTGATTGAAAACATTTGAGTTAGACAGAGTTGTTATGTGAATAGTGAGAAGTGTTACAAATACAGTAGCCATATGTTTTAATTAAAATAGAGTTTATTAGCTTTTCTTTTAATATAAACATGAGGAAGAAAAACCACATAAGTTGTAGCATTCTTTTCAAAATAAAACTGCAATCAGTATTTGAAGCTCCAAACTCCATAAACAGTATTTTTTGAGGTGGTAGATTGTAATATTTTATATACCGTAATTTATCATTTATGTCTCTGTCCTTTAAAAATGATGGAACCTGCAGCACTCAATATAATGTGAAGCCTTGCTATAAAGAGAGAAAGTATTTCTGGCCCAGAAATGCTTTGTTTACAGGCAAAATTCCTAGGATTACATTTGAGAAGGTAGGAGGAGAAAGATTTCACATACTTGAGAACACTAACTTTTTTTTTTTTTAACATTTCAAGTTTAGGTGACATCGTTACCAATCTCCTAAAAGACTGATTACTGGACCTCCCTGCCTTTTAAAGCCTGAGGTAAGGGTTCCTAAGGTTTTACATGATTCCTCTTAAATAGCAGAACTTGAAGTGAGACACCTACAGCCAGGTTAACACATAGGATAGAAAAGCTGTTTCGTATCACTTACTCTATCACTACTATTAGGGTCCAGTTCCTTTCAATTTATTACATGTGAATTAACACTGGTGTTCATAATTCCTTTACCAAATCTAGAAAAAAGAAACTTAGGTGATCAAGCAGGTAAGCGGCCCAGGCTTGCAAAGGACTACTTTAGAAAGAGATGGGCAGGTCTATGAAGATACAAGGTATCCCCTAAAGTCTTAGTGCAATTTTAAGCTTTGAAACTTGTAGAAGTGTAAATGCCACAAACTTACAAAACATCATTTGAAAGTTTAATTGAATTTCTTCTAAACTCATTATTTTTAACATCTTTATTGGAGTATAATATTGCTTTACAGTGGTGTGTTAGTTTCTGCTTTGTAACAAAGTGAATCAGCTGTACGTATACATATATCCCCATATTTCCTCCCTCTTGCATCTCCCTCCCACCCTCCCTATCCCACCCCTCTAGGTGGTCACAAAGCACCCAGCTGATCTCCCTGTGCTACGCGGCTGCTTCCCACTAGCTATCTATTTTACATTTGGTAGTCTGTATATGTCCATGCCACTCTCTCACTCCGTCCCAGCTTACCCTTCCCCCTCCCCGTGTTCTCAAGTCCATTCTCTATGTCTGCATCTTTATTCCTGTCCTGCCCCTAGGTTCTTCACAACCTTTTTTTCTTTTTTAGATTCCATATGTATGTGTTAGCACACGGTATTTGTTTTTCTCTGACTTACTTCACTCTGTATGACCTCACTACAAATAACTCAATTTCGTTTCTTTTATGGCAGAGTAATATTCCATTGTATATATGTTCATCTTCTTTACCCATTCCTCTGTTGATGGACATTTAGCTTGCTTCCATGTCCTGGCTATTGTAAATAGTGCTGCAATGAACATTGGGGTGCATGTATCTTTTTGAATTATGGTTTTCTCCAGGTATATGCCCAGCAGTGGGATTGCTGGGTCATATGGTAGTTCTATTTTTAGTTTTTTAAGGAACCTCCATACTGTTCTCCATAGTGGCTGTATCAATTTACATTCCCACCAACAGTGCAAGAGGGTTCCCTTTTCTCCACACCCTCTCCATTTATAGTTTGTAGATTTTAATTTTTTTAATATGGAACGCTTCACGAATTTGCCTGTCATCCTTGCGCATGGGCTGTGCTAATCTTCTCTGTATCGTTCCAATTTTAGTATATGTGCTGCCGAAGCAAGCACGTTTGTAGATTTTTTGATGATGGCCATTCTGACCTTAAGCTCTTAATTTTTTATTTCAGCCCATTGTTTGCTATCCTCAAGAGGGGCTGAAACAGAACATTAATATTAAAAGCTTAATGTTTAAAATTTACAAACCTAAATGAGTTTAGAAGAAATTCGATTAAACTTGCAAGTGACGTTTTGCCAGTCTGTAGCATTTATAATTCTGCAACAGTGTTCTGGAGTATCCAAGCACACTATATTCAGGCTTGCAATTTCACTGAGACTTCTGGGACACCTTCTAGTTCACTGCCGGCTTGTTAATTACTGGACCACCATGTTGGCTGGAATTATGAAAATATCCTTTAATACAAGTATGTAACAAAGAGGAAAATCATCACAAAATCAGAAGCACCATCATAGTTAACAAGAAATGCAGCACGGACCCAATAGAAGTAAATAACCTACTTTCTCTGTTTATGATCCCAAACATGCTAATATGCTAATAAGTACTGCCTGCAAAGAATGTGGATGACAAGTGTTATTCAGCAGCTTTTTGGTTTAAACTGATTGCCAATAATGACTAGCAGCTTCAGTGGTATAGTAGGGAGGAAGAACCCTTCAAAACCTAACGATGCTACAACAGTCTGTTCCTAAGTTTGGCTTTATGAGTTGTTAGAGGAGTCACATTTTTTAATGGTAATACTGCACTGATTCTAAAGGAATATGCAGCAGTATCGGACAGTGAGGCAAGAAAAACAGGAAAAATTATATAGTTAGTGTCTTTAAAGTCTAAAAATTTAAACTATTAATTAAAAAACCTCACATAGTTCACAGCTATCGGCCTACACAGTAAGCAGATATTTGTGCGTGGATTGGGAGCTTTTCGCTTTGGAGTGGTTTTTGTAACTCTGTTTACATTAAAAAGGACAGAAGAGTGTGTTACATTGACGAGGTCCCATTCTTTCCTGCAGCATAATCTTCGCTTGTCCATGAGTCTCTTGAATTCAATGTCTTTCTTTAAGGTGAAAATACTAACTTTGCTGGTTTCTGAGCAGGAGAGGTGATATTTCTCCAGTCCTTGTTACGAGGGGTTTATGATGTTACAACCCCTCACTTCTCCCTTAAGAGAGGATGGCATTGGAGCGCTGAATACCAATGAAATTATCAGCGCTGAAAGACCTTCTCATAGCAGCTCTACACAAGTCTTTGTATTTGTCTTCACACAATCTGGAAATGGCCTAGGAAAGTCAATCAGGTAGAACATAGGTACAATTAGGGGAAAAAAAAATGTTCGGACCTTAAAAAAACAAAAAAGCATCATTGATAAGGCACACATCTACATTCGTTTAGATAGTTCATAGTTACTGCTACTTTGGATAGCTGATATCTACACTAACTGACAATTCTCTAAGGTGATAACCTTTAAGGGCTATGATTAGATTGCTGGGGCAAGGGATAACTTGCCCTAATAACTTGGAGTTACTTAAAAATTGGGTTCCTAATGATAGGCTCCTAATAGCAATATCATCTGTTACCTACACACTTGATCCTTAAACGTAATGGACATACACTTGGGCAAAATCAGTGTTTACTCAGCTATTCAACTTCTATTCAATTTTCATTAGTTATTACATACTCTAAGAAAATTTTAATGAGGTAGGTATGTGCTGAAGGTAGGAGAGGTCTAATGACTGAAGCGCTGAAAGGTGCTATTTCACTTGCACATAACTTATGGTAGAAAAACATCTTATTCTAAAGTACCACCAAGGTACCACAGAAAGTATCAATTTTAAATGTGTTCATTTCAGTTGTGAATTTTGCTGTATACCCACCAAAAATCATAAGCCATAAATACTACTTTGTTCCATGTACGTTACCATTTACATTAAAAACTCATGTACTTTCTACATCCAGTATCTGAACCCACATTTTACCTTCCAAGTATAGGTCTCTCAGGTTAGCCACCGATGCTTTGTCTAATAAACTCATGGGACTGAACTGTGATACACACACACACACACACACACACACACACACACACACACACACGAACTGCAAGCTGCGTAAAAAACAGTTAAGAGGGACTTCCCTGGTGGCACAGTGGTTAAGAATCTGCCTGCCAATGCGGGGGACGCGGGTTTGTGCCCTGGTCCGGGAAGATCCCACATGCCGAGGAGCAACTAAGCCCGTGCGCCACAACTACTGAGCCTGGGCTGTAGAGCCCGTGCTCTGCAATAAGGGCAGCCACTGCAATGAGAAGCCCGCGCACCGCAATGAAGAGTAGACCCCGCTCGCCGCAGCTAGAGAAAGCCCGCGTGCGGCAGCGAAGACCCAATGCAGCCATAAATAAATAAATTTATTTATTTAAAAAATCAAGACAGTAGAAATAGTCCAAAACATCAATTATATATATAAAAAAAAAGACAGTTAAGAGTGGTAAGTAGATTATGTAGGTACATATGATTAGGGATACAATTTTAAGAAATTATTAATGTATGGTTATATGTTAAGTGTAGAGGTTCAAATGGAAAACCATTAAGAACAGATTAAATATGATTTAAAGTATTCTGAATTATGGTTACAGAAGAGACAATTTTTTTTTATAATGTGAGATCCCTGTATAAACCATAAAAGACACAGGAAATATGATGCCAACGGGTTAATAAGCTCTTCAAACTGTTAACAGCTTTCCATTTTCCTAATCACTGCTTAATATAATTTAGCTACAGATGTGGCTTCGGTGGCTGACAGAAAACCCCAGTTAGTGATTTCACAGCCTTACCTCTAAGTTCTGTGCTCTTTCTTTGCTAAGAGGAGTGAATAGAAAATTCAGGTTGTTGTCATCTGCTAAGGAGCGAAGGTCAAAGTAGTATTTGGCATACACACTGGCGGGAACATTAATATTAAACTGAAGTAGCTCCAGGAAGTGCCTTTCCATCTCATTCCTGGGGGAGGAGAAGACAAAACCAACACAGGACAATTTTAGTCAACTGGGCTATCTTCAAAAATACCATTCTGAGCTACTAGGATGGCTCTAAATACTGTTTTGAAACAAATAATGGCTACCCAGCTGGATTAATACCCTAATGTTCAAACAAGGTACAGCTATTTGTGGTCCTTTCTGCGTCCCAGCACTTTGAGTTTGGGACAAGGGGGAAGAGGTTATGGCCCTCTTATGCACTCATGCTGCTGACTCAGGGGCTCATTCTTCAGAGTTCCATTAGTGCAGCTGTACGATTCATGCTCCACACTCACTCACAAGGCCCCGCTATAGTGATCAGATGAAAGGAATGATGTATGCTGTTTATTAGCTCTGAAGAACTTGCAGACATTTTCACCGGGCTGATGACAGGAAGGGGCTTATTGAAGTAGAGGCGAGCCAACAAAAGGAGTGGGCACATCACCACGGCAACAAATGGATCCATCGGGAGCCACTGCTATTATCTCTGAGGGGGGAAAACTCTTGAGGCAACAAGGATTCATCTCAAGTAAATAAATAAATAAGCTACATTCGATGGGAAAGGGAATCCCCCCCCGCCCCCGCCACAATGCATGGGGCTGTGTCAAAGGACATAATGCAAGTTTCTGTTCACCTTAACCTTACTAGGGTGAGTTGTTGTCACCGTGACAGGACAGGATGCACTTTTTAAGCTTAGGAAGGCAGTAAGATTATGTCTCAGCTAGACTAAACCCACTTTACGATAGGACCTCTGATAGAGCAGTTGTTTTCCCCCGGTGTTAGGAGGGCAGCCCAGGATGTTCAGACCTACCGCCCCCTGCCAGGTGCCAGGACAGACTGCACACGCCCACAGGGAGCGAATTCAATGAAGTGGGAAAGCAGAGTGTTGGGAGCAGGCTTCTGCTATATGACCATATCCAGCCATTTGCTTGCCAAATGTTTAAGTAAATAACTATAAAATTAGAGTAAATCTTACCACTTTTCACAGCAATCACTTTAGAGAGTTGATTATATAAAAATGATAAATACCCAAACAAACATGCGAGTGGATTATTTTACAATACATTTGGTTTCTTGGTTTTAAAGTGTTAATATTTTATCCATTGGATAAATCAACAAATGCTCCATGTTCTCCTGTATGGAGAGCAGAGTATGAGCAGAAATGAGGTTTCTCATTTGTTGAACTTTAAACCTAACTGAACCTACTTCCAAAATTAATTTCCTGTTCATACGGCCAGAAGTCTATAGAAATGTAAATCAGATAATGTTTTGATAATCAGCTAATCAGGACTTAATTTACTACAGGAATAAATGCACTTCACTATCCCTTTTATATTTTCTCCACTAATACATTTTAATTGTGTGGAAATACAGTACTTCATAGGATTAACATGTCTATTAATAGAGCTTTAATCACTGAAGAAAAGCATTATGCCTATAGAATATGCATCTTCTGTGTTTTTTGTTGTTTTTTAAATGGCTAGATGGCTGAAGAGCATACCATTTACAGGCGCAGCAAATTTTCTGAACAGCAGCTGCTCAGTTTAACTTACTCTTTTGAAGGGAAATATATATTTAACAAGACACATAGATGTTAGAAAGTTTTAAAGAAAAGCAGATAGGCAGCAATTTTTCAATTCAGACTCAAAATGAGACCATTACAAATAGCGGTCAACAGCAGAGGGATGAAACAAATGTGTATTAAACACTTTGCTGTAATGCTTTCCGACTTCCAAAGATCATAAACAAAAGCAGCCTATTATAAACATAACTCCTGGTGATTCTCTGTTCTACACAGAAAAGCGTTGTTTAGAAGTAGTTTCTTCATAGCTGGACACTACCGCCAATGCTCCTGGGCTCACATCTATGAACACCCACACATTTCCCTGCATGTTCTCTGATGTTGTACCTGGAACCAGAGCCCCAGTCAGCTCAGTTGCAGACTCTGAGAAAATTTCAGCTGCCATCATGGCAGGGATGGTGTTCACGATTACAAATTTTCCTTCCTTCAAGGGACCAGTTTAAAGACTGATGATAGTGTTGGTCAACGTCACTTTAGTTTCTGCAACTTCCAAAAGTACTTCTATTCATTTCAAATTCATTATCTGCTGTTACACTGTTTGCTAAGATTGCTACCAGCAATATCACCATGACCACCCGGCCTACATTATCACCGAAGTGGACATTTTCACCAAAAGCCACTTTGACAGCTACTGACAGTCACTGATCCCATCTCTTAGTCACAACTTTCCTCGCTTCAGCTGTAAATATGCACTTTGGTAATTCTGAATTATCTAGAGTAAGGGGCAAAGGTAACAAAAACAAACTCTTGCCCCTGCCTGCCATCTTGATCGGCCTCTGCTGTCCAATATAATCAACAGGTGTCCTTTCACATTTCCCTGAATGCCACCCACAAAAACATTTTCACTGTCAAGCGGGCACTTCGAGAGTCTGCTGGAATTACCTCTCTGGCTCATCCTGCTTCCCACCCTTGGGGCCCTTCACCAGAGCCAGATTGGAAGCCTGGTGTTTCATGCCAATGTGAGCGCGCCATCTGTGAGGAGAACCTGCCTAGTTAACTCAAGGCCCCACAAAGTGCTGCTGCTGTGTTTGCTGAGTGCCCTGGGTGAGGCCCCAGTGATGCTTCCCGGCCTACCTGAGAGGCAGGTGTTTCCTAACTCAGCAGACTTTAGGGGAGGAGACAGGAACACAGGGATCTGAAACCTTTATATGTGGCTACCTGTACATCATAGTTTCTGTAACAACAGAATCTCAGATAAAAAGGAGGAAAAGACCAGCAAAAGCAAATACACAATGTGTGACTCAGGTTGAAATTATAACCTGTCAGTAGTCTAGAGGCCCTAAGACCTTAACAGTGGCCACTTGCTTCAAAGACCAGGCATGTGCCCCTTAAAAATGGACTGGACCTGATAGACAGCTTTAAGAAAGCTGTGAAGTTACTTGCTGTACCATGTTGTTCTGGTAGTGAGCTTGTAAAATGTTTGGCAAAAACCACCAGAAAAATAATTTCAATTTATCAAGCAGAATATTACAACAATAACACATCAAGACCTACCAATTAATGAGGGGAAATACCAATTGTTATACTACAGCTAGATAGAAGGAAGGCTGTAATTTTATGTCTATTTCAGCTCTCTGCACAATGTAACATTTCTTAAAATGTAAACTTTATGGGAGCAAATGAGGCATTGGAAAATGGTTACAAAGTTCACCGTAACCTTACAAACTCACATGTCCTCAACTGTAATGTCCTTGAGGATCTGGCAGTAGTCCACATTCCATACAGCCTGATCGTCCCAAACCTTGGAGGCAAGAAGAATGGCTCCCAAAACAATTCTTTTCCAGTTAGTGGGGCAAATGTCGATCTCAGCATAAGTTAAAAGCCTTTCTAAGTAAACCTGCAAAAGTAGAGCACTGATCTTTGATTTTAGTTCAGTTTAAGTGCTGTGATAAGAACTGTTAGGAATGACAGATTTCATCTCTTTTTGACATGCCTTTTATTCCTAGGTTCTGCAAAGACTTTGCTCAGACAAGCCAAGGGCAGAGGCCAGGTCACGGTTATAAGTCAGATGTTTCTGTTAGTCTGATATTTCTACTCTGCCCGTGTGAATTTCCAACCCAATTTTGGTCACAGGAATGAAAGGACATCTCAGCAAAGGGCATTCTAAAGACACGCATTGTATTATTACCTACCCACTTGTAAAAGGCAGCACATACAGCCCAGGGTCGATTTCAACTGTTCAGTAAATGCTTGAGTGCCTACCACGTGCAATGTACCTACCAGACTGGTGGTGGCTGCATGGCGATTTTACATAATGCTTGAGTGTGTAAAATTCTGGTAAGACTGAGCACATCTTTATCTTCTCTTCAGAGTAACCAGTCCTTTTGTGGCATGAACTTGAAGATAAAAACTGGTGGTCAAGAGAGCCTCCCAGTGGCTGCTGTGTGGCACAGCAGGACAGGCAGTACAAAGGGGCTTTACAACTGTGGAGTATTCCCATATTTTAGTGCCTTTTTAAGGAACACACATGCATACAAAGGGTAGTCCTTTTCATATCCCCTATTTTTCACATCTCCATTATCATTTCATTATTCATTTCTGTCTTCCATAATCTGCAGCTTAGTCAATTCTTTGGGTTTTAAGGTGGGAAGAGCTGCCTGTGTCTGTATCCCTGGGGCTCCTCTAAACCTGCTGGTTTGTGAGATGATTTCATGGTTTCTTTTACATGTATCAAATGTCTATCCTACAAAGAACTGGATGGAGTTAACAGCTGAGTAAAGATTATAGAGGTAAGCTGTGATTTGTTGTTACCTCTGCAGAAGAGTATATATGCCATTTGACAAAAAGAAAAATGTCCAGTTTTAAAGAGTATGTTTACTCTCTGAAGGGTTATCAGATTGACAGCTCAGATTCGCCAACGCTCCCCAAACTCTACTGTGTTTTCAAACACGGGTATTGAGATTATATGTTCTTAGTGAAATTCTGCTCCCATTCCCCAGAGAACTCAGCACTCTCTAGTACCCTAAGAACGACTCTCCCTGCAAGCTTCAACTCTCTACTTTGTGGGACTAATCAGAGGCACTGAAACGACACCGGCAATGTCTCAACTTCCTCTCACCTTTATACTGGCAAACTTGGTACACGTGCCGATATTCATTTATCCCACTTGCCCTCCTGTCTCGGAGGAAGCGAGATTTCTTTCTTTTCACTGAAGCTAACTCTTCTCTGAATGAAGTTGATCCCATCTCACTTCCGCAGAACAGTTCGCACAGTTAGTCTCTTTTTGAACAACTTCTCCCTCTCTGTCAGAGGCTTCCTCCAGTGTGAATGCTTACATGTCCCCAGCCTGTCCCCCGCCTGTCCCCCAGACGGCGTCCTCATCTCCCATCCTCTCCTTAACCCACTTCAGTCAGCCTCCTGCCGCTACCACTCTACAGAGGCTACTCTTGCCATGGTCACCGGTGCCTTCACACAAACCACCCAGAGCTCCACTCTCCAGGCCTTCCCTCATACTGAAAGAGCACTGCCACACGCCCAGTCGCTGGGACCAAAAACCTGCACTTGAGTTATCCTGCTCCCATCTGTTAGAACTTCTTGTTATCTCTGCCTTCACTGGTACCCTGACCGCTTTTCTGTCTGTCACTTCTGACTTGTATCGCTGCCACTGCCTAACTTCTCTGCCTCCACTCTGCCTCCCAACAGAGTACAGTCTGTTCTCCCCAAAGCAGCCAGGAGAGCCTCTTAAATTAAGAGTACTTTGTGTGGCTGCTCCAGATCTGCCAGAGGTTTCCCATCAAATACCTTCTTCCCGTGGCCTGCAAGTTACGAGGCCCTGTGCGGTACGGCATTGTCCTTCTGTGACCTCATCACCTATGTTCTTTCCCTCGTTCCTCACTCTGATCACAATGGCCACCTTGCTTTTCCTTGAACACACAGCATGTTCCTGTCTCAGAGCCTTGCCCTCGTCCCCTCTGCCCGTCATGCCAGCGTTCCTGCTCTCCCTCAGTTCAGCCAGGTGCTGGGTTCAAACATCACCTCTTCAGAGAGGCTCTTCCTGATCTTTCTAGGAAGCCCCTCTAATCACTTTATCTCTTTACCTTGCTTTCTCTTCATGGTTTTTACCACTACTTGAAATAGTCATCTTTTAAAAAATACTCATTGGGGCTTCCCTGGTGGCGCAGTTGTTGAGAGTCTGCCTGCCAATGCAGGGGACACGGGTTCGTGCCCCGGTCCGGGAGGATCCCACATGCCACGGAGCGGCTGGGCCCGTGAGCCATGGCCGCTGAGCCTGCGCGTCCGGAGCCTGTGCTCCGCAACGGGAGAGGCCACAACAGTGAGAGGCCCGTGTACTGCCAAAAAAAATAAATAAAAATAAATAAAAATTAAAAATACTCATTAAAAAAAAACATAGTTTGCTATACACCTGAAACTAACACAACACTGTAAATCAATTGTACTCCAATTAAAAAAAAAAAACATTTACGTCTTCCACAGTTGCTCCATAAAGGCAAGAACTTTATTTATCCAACCTATTCTCTCCTCCACCCCCCACATGGAGAAAAGTGACACAGAGTAGGTATTCGGTGGGTATTTATGACACGAGCAACTTCTTGGTAGCATTTAGCGTTTGGACCACATTCTCCTTCTTGAACCTCTCCTGGTGTCTCTTATGATTTTCTGCTGGGTTTCCTACCACTGTAGCGGCTCCTCTGGGGATTTGTCCCTTAAGTGCTGATAGTCCCTACAGATCTATCTTCTACCCACTTTTTTTTTTTTTTTTTTTTTTTTTGCGGTACGCGGGTGTCTCGCTGCCGTGGCCTCTCCCGTTGCAGAGCACAGGCTCCGGATGCGCAGGCTCAGCGGCCATGGCTCACGGGCCCAGCCGCTCCGCGGCATGTGGGATCTTCCTGGACCGGGGCACAAACCCGTGTCCCCCGCATCGGCAGGTGGACTCCCAACCACTGCGCCACCAGGGAAGCCCATCCACTTTTTATTTTACATACTTTCTCTGCATTTGAACAGCTACACTTAATTCCCTCCCTCTAACTCAGATTCATGCTCCAATGCTATATATTCAAATGATTACTAGACACTGCCATTCTGCTGTCTCACAGGTACATCAAGCTTAACTTGGCTACAAAGAAATGCCCCTCTTCCAACCCAAATGCTCTCCTTCCTGCATTTCCTAGCTCTCCACATGCAAGCACCATTCCTGCCTCTCTCAACCATGTGCTAAGCACTCCAAGTGGCCTGTAGCTCCAAGAAAAGGCCTGTGCCTGATCCAGTACCCACTGAGGGGTCTCTTTTCAAAAGGACAAGCCTCCTCTCCTAAATTCTGCCTTGATAGGAGCAGGCAGTGAATGGCCTAAGTATTCCTTCCCCGCAGGCCCTGCAGCTGACTTTCCCCCCTACAGGTTTGCTATAGGGAGGAGTAAAACAATCCCAATTACCTCTCACTTGAATATGATTTATTATTCAAATGATAAAATCTTACCATAGGAATTCAGAATGGATGACAAAAAGGTCCTTACAGCTGTAGCTTAGCAGGCTAACTAGAGTAAAGCCTTTTGAAGCACTACTGGCACCCTAATCCTGGGCAACTTCACATGCAGGCAGTAAGAGGACAGCAGGGATGGTTAACACCATTATCCGAGGAACAGAGAATTGAGGGCAGTAGTTCTCAATCAGGACACACATCAGAACTGCCTAGGCAGTACAGTCTGGGACTCAGCTTCAAACTACAGGGAACCCGTTTCTGCCTGTGGACCAGATAGTTCAGTTATCGCCCCACCCTACCACCACAGCATGCGTCGTCTGTGTGTGCGTGTGTGCACTGCACGTGCATGTGTGTCCTCAGGTGTGGAAGGAGAAGCCAGAAATCTCTCCTGCTGCCTTTAATAGCAATTGTTTTGTGATGAGAAAAGCAATGGCAACATTTAAAATCATAATGATTATTAAAGCTCAAATGTGTATACTTTACTTTCTTTTGATAGGTTTCTCTTAATAAAGTTCTAATGATCATTTCAGGAACCTACTTTCATTTGGGAAAAACAGGACCATACCATGTGTACAAGACAGAAATTTCTACAGACGCTTTATGAAAGAAAAAATCTTACCAAAGTTACTATTGCACATTCAGCAGTTAGTTGTGCGGCACTAAAAAGAGTACGAACAAATCTGTAAATGAATTTGTGTTCAGGATCATGCTTAAAGTATTCCTCTGGAACCTTTTCTCGCTGAAAAGGAGAAAACATGCAATGTAAGTGTCCATTGAAGAAAAATACTTAAAAGTACCCTTAAGATAGCAGTCTTCACACTTGGGCCCACGTGCCCCTTAAAAGAATTTTGATTGGGTGACATGTCTTGTAGCCTTTTAAATATAAACAGTGGGATCCTAAAATACCACAGAGATCCAATACTCACCACCATTCATTAAAGAAAAATACAGGCACAACCTCAGAAAATTTATGTATTTCCACCTTCCTCCCCACAGAATTCTAACCAAATGTAAACTACTGGGTTGGCCAAAAAGTTCAATTGGTTTTAAGTAAAAATAAAAGACACAGTTTTCATTTTCACCAAGAATTTTATTGGACAATATATTCACTAACCGAACAGATTTTTTGGCCAACCCAATATTTTTAGGCTCAAAAGTCTTGCTGATCACCATATGTCACATTTTCTGTCACACATTTCCAGTGTCCTGTAACCATAAGGCTCTAAGAATGTGCTGTCCTATACAGCAGTCACCAGCCACATATGGCCACATAGCACCCAAAGAAGTGAATTTTAAAACTTGGTCATTTTAATTGGTTTAAAATTTAAACAGTTTTCTAATTTTCTTCTTAAAGGTCTTACCATATTAGGTTTATTTACAAATATTTATATTGTTTGATGCTATGGAAAATCATCCTTTCAAAAGATACATTTTCTGTTACTTGGGTATGTTTACTTACCTGCTCACTATTCATACAAAGTGCAACTCGGTTCTTATCCATCAACCCCTTATACAACATGCCTTCGGTAAAATGACTAGACACAACATGGCGGGGGGAAGAAGACTTAAAGGAAGATGAATCTGACTTCGAGCTGGAGGAAGTAATTTTCTTCTAGTAATTAATTTCAAAGCAAATCAGCATGAAATAAACACAACTGTGTAAGAGAAAAGTACAACTTCAATAAAACTGACACTTACTGTGAGTGGATGTGATCTCTCATCAAAAATATCCAAGGATCTATCTGCATCTCTATAAAATAAGAATGTGCATTTAAAAAATTAATTCAGGAGTTACTATCTTAGTAAAATATCTGCTAGGAGTAGAGAGAGGGGTAGAGGAAGCTTAACCTTCAACAAAGCAAACAGTTGTATAAACTCTTCTCCTGGATTCCGCCCTTAGAAAGGTTTCCTAACCTATTTTTACTCAGCACATCAAGTTCCGTGAAATCTTTTCTACAACAACCAGCCAGAGTTGCCTTAATAAGCACTGACCCTCCCTAACAGGCAATGCTAGTAAGCCAATATATTTTCACTCCTCTAACCTCACACTGGAATATGCAAGAACATCTTACAAAGCAGTGGTGGTGGGCAATAAATTCTTCTAACTTCAATGAATGTGAATATGACATTCATGGTTTTTTCCCATTTTTTTTCTCTTTAGTTCTTTATATTCTTATTGTGTATTTCTTCCTGTCTCTTAAATAGTTTGAGTTAAAAATGTAATTGTCTTTTTATTTTAAAAGAAACCAGGCTTTTTATTTAAAATTTCACCACACTAATACATTGTGCTCATTTAAACAGCGGTTCTCTAAATGTGGTCTGCAGGCCTCTGGGATTCTCCCCTATCCCCTCTTCGGGAGGCCCAGAGGTCAAAACTGCTTTTATAAGAATACTAAGACACTACCTGCCCTTCACACTGTGTGACATTTGCTATGGATGTATAAAAGCAAAAGTGGGTAAAACTGCTGGTTTCTGAGCATGAATCAAGGCAGTGGTACCAAACTGAATTAGAAGTCATTCAATTGTTCACTGCCACTTGCAGTTAAAACTCTGCTTTAAGAACATCCTTGATAAAAGAGTAAAAATTAATAGTGTCCTTAAACCTTGGTCCTTCTTTTTAATATTCTGAATAAGTGGGAAGTATGCATTAAGCACTTTTACATACTGAAATATGGCTGTGTTAAGGAAAAGCACTTGTGACTTAGTGGTAAGTCATTTTTTTCATAGAACACCATCTTTATTTGAAACACTTTTTTCATCGAACACCATCGTTATTTGAATGTACAACTGACAGTCATTCTTTCAAATATGAACAAAGTGAGCCTGTCACTTCAAGGAAAATAACTCTAAAGTTACTTGTTGCCAATGATAAAATTCAAGCCATCAAGCTAAGAATATCAGGATTTTTGGAAAACTTGTACCTTCTATTGTGAACTTGACAACTTCTCAATACTTAAAAGACTTTTCTGGTAAGATTGGTGGTGATACTAACAAAAGTGAGTTTTTGACACGGTCTAAAGAAATGTGAACCAATACTTTCCAAATGACCAACGTATAATATTATAAAGTCACGTACAGGTAAAAAGATCTACTCAGTATGCATGACAGATCAATGGGTATTAATTTAACATAGTATTTACTACAAGTTCATTGATATGATTTAGAATTCCATTTTAACTAATTTAAGAAACTAGCACATGCAGACTTTTGGTACAGTATCAAAGAATATACCAAATTATCTGAAGGCTTTAAAAATACACCTTTTTCCAACTATATATCTGCACGTGGCTGGATCTTCTTCATATTGTTTCTTCAAAACAAATGACTGAAGACAGAACAGATATGAGAATCAGCTGTCTTCTATTAAGGAGATACTTTTCTCTCAACATTTTTTGTCGTGGAAAATAGTTATTTTTCATTAAAAAAAATGACTTATGTTAAACATGGGGTTCCCAATCAGGGGTGATTTCGTCCCCCAGGGGACTTCTGGCCATGGCTGGAGACAGTTTTGGTTTTCGTAATGTGGAGGGAAGAAAGTGCTACTGGCAACTAGTGAGCAGAGGCCAAGGGTGCTGCTATATATCCTATAACACACAGGACAACACCCCACAACAAAGCATTATCTAGCTCAAAATTTCCATAGTGCTAAGGAAAACCCTGTTTTAACATACAATGGATTTAATTTTTTAAATTCTCAATTTCAATTTCTAATACAGTAAATTATCAATATAACCCATATAAATAAACACTCTTTGGGATGCTCGGTAACTTAAGAATTAAGAGTCCTAAGATAAAAATGATTCACTTCAATATTGTAACAAAAGCACTCTAATAATGAAAGCTTATGCCAGTAACGCCTATAGTTATTACCTAACACTAAACTTGATACCTTGTAAATTAATTAGCTGGAATAACAAGATAGGTTTTAAAAGAGCTCACCTGTTCTTTATGTGGTAATATATTGCTAAGGTCACACTGTGGAGGGAAAAAAATACATTGTAATAACTGATTTTTATCATATCAGGCCTGAAGACATTTTTAAAAAGGGGTTAGCAAGGAGGGAAGACCTTCCAGAGGCCCAGTGGCCCTGAAATCCTCTAATTCAGAACAGTACCACATGGGTGCTTTCCCCCTTGTTTTAGGTTCTTCGGCTTTTAGCAAAATTAGGAGACCCAAAATGCTAGATATGCTGTTAGAAGGCATGTTTTGGTTGATTATTATAATATATAAATTATTACATATTTCCCCTGTCATTTGTCCTTCTACCCACAAAACCTTCTGTCATGTACAAGTTATATCTATCTAGACACATGCTTAAATTTAAGCCATATAGTAGTTTGTATGTGTGTGTGTGTGTGTGTGTGTGTGTCGTTTTTTTGGTTAGCCCCTGCATTTCAGCTGATTTAGTTCGCTATCCACCTACCCATCCGTTTTCCATTATTTCCCTAAAAGTAAATAATAAATATACCAAAATGAGTTAAAATCACTTTTACATAATTATTAGAAAATTTAATAGCAAAATTTTATAGCCACAAAACTGATGATAGGTCTAGCTATCCTGAAATAAGCAGTGCTAATAATACAGCATAATACTGCACAGTATACTATTAAAGACAGGTATTTCCAAATTATTTTAAATAAACTATTAACGAACAGATAGATACAATTCCTTAGGTACTCTTTTTTTTTTTTTTTTTTCTTTTTTTGCCAGTACGTGGGCCTCTCACTGTTGTGGCCTCTCCCATTGCGGACCACAGGCTCCAGACGCACAGGCTCAGTGGCCACGGCTCACGGGCCCAGCCGCTCCGCGGCATGTGGGATCTTCCCAGACCGGGGCACGAACCCGTGTCCCCTGCATCGGCAGGTGGACTCTCAACCACTGTGCCACCAGGGAAGCCCCTTAAGTACTCTTTTTTAAGTTACTATATTCCTAAGTTATTCACAGATGTTGTATATTAGGCAACAAAGGGGTTCTCTGGTTAAGTTCTATGCTCCCCTTTGTTCTCAGTGTCTAAAATGAAACTCAAAATAACTGAGGGAAGGCAAATCTGAATTTTATAATAGGTCTATAGAATCTTAGCACTTGTATTAAGGCCTGTAACACTGTTAGCATCAAAGATGGATACTTCTATAGTGCTTCAAAGTTTCATCTTCAAATTGATTTTAAAATCACAGAATTAGAAGTTTTATGATGGAAAGGACCACTGAACCGTAGATGACATTTAATTAAACAACCCATTTTACAGATAAGGGAACCAAGGCTTAAAACTGACTTACCCAAGGTCCCACTAATTATCAGAAGCAGTTCTCTTTCTCCTGCCCTCTAACCAAATAGTGGCTCCCAAGCTCAGCTGCACACTGGGCTCATCTGAGAAGCTTTAAAAACTGCCTGGCTTCTGCTTCAAGATGTTCTGATTTAACCAGCACTGGGTATGACCTGGGCATCAGGATTGTTTTTAAAGATCCCCAGATGACTGCAGTGTGCAGCAAAGTTTAGGAATGAATGAGTTAGGGTTAAGATCAGAGAACCACTCGGGATGCTTTGGTCCATGTGCTCATGCTTCACATCATTCCCCATCCTGTCAAAAGGTGTGTGTGCATGGGTGAGAGAGAGACAGACAGACAGACAGGCAGACACTGTGTCTTGGAGGCAGGGGCAGGCGGGTGGACTTTGTGCATCCTGAAACATATATCTTGAAAAGTTGCATAAGTGATTCTAATAAGGCTCACCTACCCCACTGAGAACAACTACCCCACTGAAAACTAACCCCATGATAAACATTTTCAAAATCATTCCTAAAAGCCAACTGGCCCTATTTATTTTCTCAGTAAACCTTTATTTCACCAATAATATATGTGATGAATGATCATTTTTAAAACTTAATGAGAGCAAATTAAAATTTACTATACTTCCAAAAAGTAGAATAGGTTGGAAAAAAAAAGGATGAAACCTACTTGTCTGAGCAAGGTTAATCTTTTTTTTTTTTAATTTTATTTAATTTTATTTATTTTTGGCTGCGTGGGATCTTTGTTGCTGCACGCAGGCTTTCTCTAGTTGCCGCGAGCGGGTGCTGCTCTTCATCGCGCTGCATGGGCTTCTCATTGTGGTGGCTTCTCTTGTTGCGGAGCATGGGCTCTAGGCGCATGGGCTTCAGTAGTTGTGGTTCGCAGGCTCAGTAGTTGTGGCTCGCGGGCTCTATGGCGCAGGCTCAGTAGTTGTGGCGCACGGGTTTAATTGCTCTGCGGCATGTGGGATCTTCCCAGACCAGGGCTCGAACCCGTGTCCCCCGCGTTGGCAGGTGGATTCTTAGCCACCACACCACCCGGGAAGTCCCTGAGCAAGGTTAATCTTCAAAGTACTTTTGAATTATATACTGGACATCAGACTCTTTCGAATTCAAAAGAAGCCGTGACTCTAGCCAAAGTAGAGTGGTTTTTGTACCCACAGATTCAGTGTCTTGGCTGAATAAAAACATTCAGTGATTATGTGATAAGTGCCCAAACTCAGGACTTTAGAGAGAGATGGGGCTCAGTTTTTGCTGAAACATGATTTGACTGCAACTATTATTGTAAGCAAGAGAGGAAAGTTACATTATTATGACTGTGAACCTGCTGTCTTTAATTAAAGTAGAAGTTACTGATAATTTAAATAGCTAAAAAAAAGCTGGCACATTAAAAACCAATTAAAATATAATTAGCATATGAACTTAAGACGAAAAATAAAATTAAGGATAAGGATATTAATATTTTCAAATAGCATTTCCCAAACTGTGTCCTGGAAAATCAACGTTCATATCCTAAGGATATGTTAATGTTTCGTGGACAACCGCGAGGGAGGAGGCAAGAAGCGCTGCATCCCGTTTGGCTTTTTTCTCTTAAATAAACTTGAAAGGTTCATCATTAGGGTGTTTTGAAAGTGCGTCTCCAATTGTGGACTATGAAGTGCTCCCAGAAATTAAGGAATAGTTTTCGTCATCATGACACTGTTCGTGTCTTCTTAAGTATAAGCCTGACCACAGCCATGTTTCTGAAACCTCATCTCTTTTATTGTTCTCTGCTGTGATTGATACAGTTGTGTGTTGGAGATATATTTATATATATAAACAAAAATTAAATCTATCTATTAAGTTAAAACCTCAGTTGAACAAATTTCATCTACAAAGAAATTAAGCTTGAGTGTGTATTTCTTAAGACTGGTTTGATATATTTTCCCCCTCTTTGGGGGACAGGAAGAAGTAAAATTTCATACAGAAATAGTGCAGGAAAAAAAATGCACAGTGGGATAAATCTGACAAAATCCAATTAAATTTAAATGCAGATTCACTTTGGTGCCAGTAGGGGACAATCTGTTCCTTCTTCTAAGAGTAGCTTCCAAAGTAGTATACGTTGTTTTAGGACTACAGCTCATAAAGAAATAACTTTTTCTAGAAATAGCCAATAAAAAGTACCTCTCTTTCTCATTATGTTCAACAACGTCTTAACAACAGAAATGCGTCATATAAAGATTTATACTTTTTCTGGGATTTCTTATTTGCTAACTGGCTTTCCCTTCTATCATGCACTCTAAGATTACAATGGAAACTGAAAATTCATATTTAGGTCCTTGAAATCAATATATAGTTGACACCAGTTTTTTAACCTGATCACTGAAAAGGACAATTCAAATGAATGAAATTATGTATGGCTAGGATGCTTTTAGCGATAAGGGGGTCTGTCACTCAGCCCTTGGCAACCTAGTTGTACTCACCATTTTATTGTGGTTCTAAGATTAGGCTGGCTGACTGTGCTGTCATCTAGAAATATTGTTGAGCATGAGCTATACTTTTTAGTAAGCTGCCCTGGAGATACCTGAAGGGGAAGGGAAATAGAAGAAAATGTCACAGTAAGTTAAACCTATAAAAGTGTGTTTTTTTCCTTGGTTAAAATGTCAAACGATAAAGCATTAAGATTTTTCTTACACTCCATGAACTCCCTGAGTGTGATATCATGTGCAGCTCTATGGGAAACCTCTACACTCTGACTTCCACAGACGAGCTTTGAGAAATGAGTTATAAAATGCTGCCTTGATATAGTACCTATAATCAAACCTGGCAAGCACCTATTATAAATTACCTTTTATAATAATGTAAAAAGTTTAGAATAAGATTTCAGGGTTTTTTCCTTAAGCAATGAAATGCAGCTGAGATTTCCTATTTCTATTCATTTACTACAATAAAACGTAATGCTTTATATAATACCGACATAGGAGTATTTCACTGCAGTAAATGAACACCAGTAATAAATGTATTACTTCAGGAGACAGTGTGACGAAACAAACGTTTTCGAATCAGAGGCTGGGCATGCCAGAGCTGCTCTATCACTAAAAAGCTGGGGGCCGTAAGTCTCTCTGGGCCTCAATTCCCTTATCGGGAGGACAAAAAGGTATTGCTTAAAGATTCTCTCGCATCCAAAAAAACGGATAAAACAACTCGGAGAATTTAACTTCTCACTTCATGTTTAAGTAAGACTGCCATTACATTACTCAAGTGAGAACCTCAGAGAATACTTTCCATTCATTTCAAAATTGTACTAATTCTGTTCTATGTGTTATCTGACACTCCTGCCTCACCCAGGCTGCTCTCTGCCTGCAATGCCTTTTTCTTCCTCCTGTCCCAGCAAGCTTGACCCCATCTTCCTCTAGGATCCCTTTGCCAGCAGGCATACCACAAAACTTCTCACTTTCTGCACACTCACACATCTAATTTACCAACTGTTCCATGGTCTCAGCTGCTTGCATAGTACTACTCTCTTAAGTAAACAAGCTTCTCCAGGTTAGGAAGATTCTTCTCCTACCTCCAGCTACTGAGCACAGAATCTGGAACAAATTAGGATTCAACAAGGGTTTGAGAAATTATTTAAGATCAGTTACAACTAGAAGGTAAATCTTACTAAAGATACAAATTCGTGAGAGTTTATCTACAGTGGTATTGGATAGGTGACAAAGAATTTTTTGAGACCCTCTAGAGAATGAACTATCTTTAAAACACTTTAGAAGTATCCATTTATTTGTGAAGAGCCCATGAACACGGCAACAGTCAAATACTAAAATGGCCTAAACTACGTTAGGACAATTCTCTTCCTTAAAGTAAGGCCAATAACCAAATCCCAATCACTGAAAGCAACTGGAAGGAATAGTAGCATCCTTTAATACCACAGAATACAAACGATTTTAAAGCTGGGTTTTGTTTTCGGTTTTCGTTTGTTTACTAATTCAGATGAGCCTTCCTTCCTCCTACTAATATAAAACAGTCTTCACCATGCTGTCACACTCTCCCATCGGCGTCCTCCACGAATACATGAAAGGTGAGGCAGGGAGAAAATCTAGTTGATGCTTTTTAAAATACAGAGCATTTAAATAAAAATTGCCAGTATCCAATCATCAGAAATACCCAAATGGTATATAAAACACCATTCTGCTTGCTTCAGATGCTTTATGCAAAGCCACTTACTCCTTATTAACAAAAAGTTCTAGATGTAACATATTTGAAAAGTACCACTATTTGGAAGACTAATTTCTCCTTCAAGCTAGAAATGTTTTAAACTAAAACTCTGATATGGCCCTTAAGTTATTTGGTTAATGTGTAATTTTAGAATCTCAATAAACAGATACAGCATGAAAAATGAAAATTCACTCATTCAAATACTTTGATTCTAAACGAAGCAGGTTATCTTTTAAGGTCACTACTATTAGGGTATAATATGACATACACTACACGTAATAAAAGTCAATTCTGACCAAAAATCTATATATATGAGGGGAGTAAAAATAGTAAGGAAATGTACCAAAATATAGACTAGTTGGTAGAGCTCCGGGTGCTATTTATCCTGTTTTCCTCTATTAAAAATTTTTTTTTCTATTATGAAAGTATATCGATTTGTCTTTGGAAATATTAGTGCTAAAACATTTAAAATTTTTAATTAGATGTGGTCTATAGTCCTATGGGGACTCATTTAATGTATCAGCAACTTACAGTCTACTGGCTCGATCCTACAAAAGAAACACTTCCACAGGCCTACTCCTGAAACTATTCAAACTTTCCAGCATCTAGTATTCACTAAAGGATGGCGGAATTGAAGTCTCTGAGCAAAGCCTAGATATATTAGCTGCCAGCAGATTACTTCCCTCTCACCTTGCTTGAAAATTTGAGATAACTGTCCTTTATGATCAAGGCCTTACCACTGCTGGCTCACAACCTCAATAAACCACACTGGCAAACCTAAGGCTATAAGATGCAAATACAAGAAAAGTCAAGTAGCAAAAAACACTACTGACAGTTTAATGTTCATAGGTATTATTTCAATTGGTCACTGAATAAGAGTATTTATCTTCATTCAGCACTAAGGACAGAACAGATGGACTTTTACAATCTTTACAAGGGGAAAGGTTGCTTAGTAGACTTCAGGTTTAGTGGTGAAGACTAGAAAATAATCATACCTAGGAGGCTAGTAACAACCCCCAAAACTTATCATTGTTGAAATCCTGCCCCCACCCAATGAATCTTCCCATTGTGCCTACTGCCTCTGATTTTAACCCATTAAAAGAATAAAGCTGAAGTTCACTTTTTTCCTCCCCCTTTTCACAAGTTTTGGATATGTTTATTAAGAATCAATGACTTTAACTGAAAAATTTGTAATACTCCATCTATGTTGCACATTAATGGACAATATGGTAGGGTGAGTGGTTTGAACAGAATTCATACTCAAGGCCTTAGTAGAAAAGTATAATATTCTAATTATAGGTATAATCAAAAATATTGTCTGAATTAATATCGTTAATTATATTGAATTAAAACTTCAAACTTAGAACCTATATTCAAAGAATAAATCTAAGTTTGAGTAGACTGACCACAAATCTATTTCCTCTCCCCCTTCTTTCAGAGATATCATCTCATTAGAATTAAAGGCATTTTTTAAAAAGGCTATACATAAGACAGGATAAACAGCGGATGATTTTTAATGTTTGAAAGGTGAAAAGACTAGATAAAGGAGTGGTAACTGACATGGCAGAACAGAGGAAGCACAACCTCGGTACCTACAGAGAGTGACTAAGACAGGAACAAGAAACCAGTTTGTCTTACAGAACCCAAGGCAGGCTCAGAGTTCAGAGGCGTGGTCCCCAAATCCTTGCAGTGAGGCCCATCAGTTAACGAGTTGTCCAAGTGATGCTTCCAATTAGATCTTAACAGCCAGCCAGGGACCATCACACGTTTGAGGGAAGCCCCCAAGTAAGAGATCAAACAGGAAGAAGGAATGGGACTTCCCTGGTGGTGCAGTGGTTAAGAATCCACCTGCCAATGCAGGGGACACGGGTTCGAGCCCTGGCCCAGGAAGATCCCACATACTACAGAGCAACTAAGCCCTGTGCCACAACTACTGAGCCTGCACTCTAGAGCCCATGAGCCACAGCTACTGAAGCCCGCACACCCTAGAGCCCGTGCTCCACAACAAGAGAAGCCACCGCAATGAGAAGCCCACGCACAGCAACAAAGAGTAGCCCCAGCTCACCGCAACTAGAGAAAGCCCACACGCAGAAACCAAGACCCAATGCAGCCAAAAAATAAATAAAATAAAATATAAGGATGCTTTAAAAAAAAACAAAAAAAACAAAACAGGAAGAAGGAATTGATGGGAGTGATAAAACTCAGGAGCAAATGAAAACTTGAAATTGAATCAGTGAAAAAAAGAATGACAGGATATAAGAGAACTCTATAAATTGAAAATAAGGTAGACAAAACAATATATCCAATAGAAGGATTAGAGCATAGTCAAGGAGATCTCCAGGAAGCAGGACAAAAGAAAATGCAAAGCAGGAGGGGAAAAAATTAGCGATCTGGTAAGTCTAAGACTTCCAACATCTGAATAATAGGAACCTGGAAGAAAAAAACAGAATATCAAAGAAACACACAAAAAAGGTCTATACCAAACCAAATTATGAAATTTCAAAATCCCAGGGAGACAGAAGGTACTAAAAGGTTCCAGAGAAGGAAGGGATGGGGGAAAATGACTAAAATCGGTAATGTACAATGTATCATACAATGTCAACAGGTTTAAGAGCAACATTGTAAATGAGAAGATGAGAGGGAAATGTCTTTAGAACTGCAAAAATTAGCTTCAACCTAGGATTCTATACTTTATCAAATAGAATGAGTTTCAGAGAGGCTAGATCTCTATAAACTTTCTGCCCATGTGCCCTTTTCTCAGGAAAATGTGCTCCAGTAAAACAAGGAAGTATAACAAGAGGGAAACAGAATCTAGGACATAGGGGATCCAACACAAGAGAGCAGAGTTATGTGAGATCCCAGATGACTTCACACAGATATCCCAGGAAAAGAGGCACAGAGCAGGCCTAGGGGAACACCAGTCTATATGGGAGTAGGAAGACAAAAGATTGGGGAAAAGTGTCTCCAAGAAAAAAATGGAACAGATGTGGCTTAGTAGATGGAAAATATTTTTGATAGGCATGTGACAAATGGTAAAACATTTGGGGAAAAAAATAGCTGTTAGAAAACAGGCAAGTGAATATAGTCAGGAAATTAATTCCACAGAAAAAATGAAAAATGTGAAAGCAGGGAGACTGGGCAGGGAGCTACTTACTGCATCTGGCTGTGTGAGATCACGTTGGCTAGGAAAAGGGGGATTGGATTATCCTAGAGAAGTGCAGAAGTGCTCCAATGTCATTAATATTTAAGAAAAAGAATGAAGGGTGTACAAGGATGAGGCACAGTCAGAGAACTATATGGCTCAGCAATGCACACACAAATTTGCAGTCGTAGTAATGTAAACATTGATTCTGATTTAATAAAAACTGATACATGTTGAGGGAACAGAGGGAGGGAAATAACGTCATGGTGGAGTGAAGAAGCTAAGCTTTCACCTGCTATGACAAGAAGTCAATGGACAGTGCTAAAAATTAACTTACCTATTATACTTTTATTACTTTGGTTAAAAAATAAGATCAAAAAAATAAGGCAAAAGAATTTAAGGCAGATCTTTATACTACAACCGTATTATTGAAATTTAACTTAAATGTCAGAACCCTTAAAAATGGGCACTACTAAGTCAAAGACTTTCCTGAATACATTTGATAATTAGGAAAATAGAGATTTAGAAAATCTACAAAAAAGATTCTACAGTATTGGATCCATCATATTTTTTAGGAATCATGGCAGACATATTTTTAATTCAAACTATTAATTTCTTAACTTTTCAACTGTTTACTTACATGGTTTAAATGGTTGCTCTTCCTCTTTTCTCGCACTAAGAATAAAAAAAATTAACTGATGAATTCTGATACAAATGCCATAGAAAAATAAAAGTAGTCGCTAAAATTATTTGATGGGTTACCAATAACACAATGAGATAAAATTCCATTCTATTTTTAAAAATAATTTCCAACAAAATATATAATTTAAATCACCCAGCAAGATGAGTCCGATAAATAAAACCAAAAATCTTAGTTTTACTTTTTTGACCTAATAGATATTCTGTATTAGGTACAAATGAAGGACTCCCCATTTACAAAAGAAAAGGACAAAGCACATTAGGCCAGGTGAGAAACTTAGCTAATAAAAAAATGTACCTGCTGCCTAGCTACTAGCCAGTAGTATTTTCTAATTCTTCATTTACACACAGCTTACTTTAATGACCACAATCTACAGATGACGACCCTAAGAACTAGTTTCTGGCCAGGCACTCGTCTCTGGAAGCATCCTGAACCACTTAATGGTAACCTACTCAAATACCTTACTGAAAAAATACACAACTGGAAAGTAATCTATGTTAAAGGTAAATTTTAAAATGAGTGTGCCAACCTAAATGAACACATCTACAGCACACAAAACTGTTTTGCTCCAACAAAGGCCAGAAAAATAAAAGCTTGAAGAGGGTCTCAGGCCACACTCTTGCTCACATTGCCTCCTTTAACTCCAGACGGGCATCACAGGCACAGATTCCTTAAGGCTGGAGAGAGATAGGCATGGGGCAGCTTTTCTTTTACTGTCTCCAGAGCCCCTCTACATGTGAGCAGCTCATGGCTCTGGAAGAAACTGAGAAACAGAGCAATCCTAACCAGAAATGAGTGGCTCAAATACACACACTAGAAAAATGCAAGTTAGAAACCCCGGGAGCTTCCAGGTTGGTGAACATGTAGTACCCTTGCAGAGGGCATCAAAGCTCTATGCCCTGTCCCCATGCCTGGCCCTTTGCATCTCTTCCATCTGGCTGTTCCTGAGTTATATCCTTTTATAAAAACCAGTGATCTAATGGAAAAAAACAACAACAACAAAAAAACAAACCTCCGTTTTTTATTGTGCTGCATCACTTTAAATATTGTGGAATGTTCACTTCTTGTATTCCTGCTCTCGTTATCAACTGAAAAACTTGGTCATGTATGGCTTTTTAGCAAATAACCTAGGATTTAACATAACATTAAGGAAGGCAAGCAGGAGTGCAAAAAATTCTACAGTTCTGATTCCCATCTTAAAACAAGGAGGACAGAGGAAATTTATATGAGTTTCACATGCTGAGGATAATCTTCTGGGAAACCCCATAAGGCATGTTGCTCTCATTACCCTGGCACAGCACTACATTAGGATGAGAAAGTTTTGAATAGCTTAGAAGTTCTGAGTAGCATAAATCTGGATGTGAGATAGGCTCGTCTGGTTGAACACTGGGTAAAACAGGGCCAAAATCACAAGGCTCAATTCCCATATGTAACAACTGATTTTTCTGATTTGATCAAATGAAAACCTAACTGTGACCTAAACCCTATCATTCATCTTTAACATATGTGCTCTTTGGAGCAAGCGGAAAAGGACAAAGTAGCACAGAGAAATAGACCACATCTAAATCATGTGGCCAGTTGACTATGTTGATAAAGAGGTGGCGAAATGTATAAACAGACAGTCTAAGTGTTCTCCTCACTAAAACACTGACAACTAAAGGAAAGTGTATCATCAACATATTAAAATAAGACAAGTGAATACATGAAAAAGTGAAACATTTAAACCACTGTAAGAGTTTTTCTAAATACTTCCTATAATACACAAAACAAAAACAGTTTTCACTCTTTTTCTCAGGGGAAAAAAAAAAAAACATTGTCTTACCATCCGTTTGAGATTTGCTCAGGAAAATTGTGCTTGCCCTTGGGTGGTCAGAAGGGTTTGATTCCAAAGCTAAGTCTGTATAGGAAGAAGAGAAAAAGGTGTGGTGATTTAGTTGAGTAGAAAAATACGTGATTTTAAAGATAGCAACACATTGATATAAATCAGTTTTAATAGCCTTGAGAAGAGCTTTTAGTAATGACAAAAAGGCAATTTTAGTAAAGGCACAATATAAAAATTCTATTGGGAAACAGCAAAATTGTAGAAACTCTCCATACATGTGGAATAAAACCATGGCTATGTCTTAGACTTCTTTAACTTGCACCTAAATAATCGATGCCATTTTTAGATGAATCGTATATGTGACTCCCCTCCTACTTATCAATTAAAAATTCAGTCACTCTCCTTTAAAGCTGATATTACTAGCACATTCCAGGAACAGTCTCAAGAAGCAAGTTATGCTGTAGCCAACTACTGTCAGATACCAGCTCAACGTATCAAATATGCCAAAACCAAGTGAGTTGCTTTTGGCAAATGTTCTTCAGACAATCAAATGGCTAATTCTAACTCCATTCAACAAATGAACTCATTTAACTGGCTGTGGTTTATCTGGGGGCTATTCATCATGGCAGATTTAAGAGGACTACATAAAAGTTCAATGTTCTAATCTATAGGAACACTTCCATGATAGTGATTTTTAACTTTGCCCTCTATTTCCAAAGCTGAACTCTCACTTCTTCATTCCACGCTGCATGATTAATTTGGGGCTTCAATAAGAGTACTTCCTGGAGCAGATCATAGGGCTACTTGAAAAACACTTCTGGCCACACCTACATAAAAAGGTGGGTCTGCCTGTAGTCCACCTCGCACCAAGGTGGGATAGTGTCTTCTATTTAGGCAGAAATACAATACAAAACAAGCACAAGCTACCACATAGGATAATAAGGTTGTTGTTTAAAACAAACAAACATAGAAGCCCTATGACACTTCCTTAGCAAAGTCCATCTCAAACCAATTAACCAATCTTTTAAGAAACTGGACCACGATTCAGATAAAGCGTAATGGTTAAGGCAATTATTTCCCAAACCACATAATAATTGATCTATTTTTGAAAGAGGGGTTTGATGGTCAAAGTGAAATACAAATATACCCCTGCCTCTTAGAGAATCAAAAGAATACACACATTGATATATTAAAAACTAATTAGTCTAGTAGTGAATTCTGTCTAACCCAGCATTTCACAAACGTATCTACCTAGAATCCCCTTTTCCCGCCCACAAAGAATTTTGCACGAACAGTAATTTTGGACTTCCCATTTTAACAGGAATCTGAGCCATCCATTTTAATGTTACTGCCAGCACTAGTAATTTACATAGCTAAACCAACTGCTTTGTTCTTCATGAAAATTCCTTCACTGAATTTGAAGTTTATCAAGCTGCTTTTGGAGAAAATATTCTATTCAACATTTTTATGTAAAAGACCCATACAATTATTTTAAAGTTTTTTTCTCCTACATATTTGAAAAATTAAACAATGGGAAAATAAATTATTTCAGCTGTACACAAAATGACAGGCAGAGGCTTTCACAGCTGCCTCTAACCTATGGCTTCCGAAAGGATTCATGACTACTTACCTATACCAAAAAAGAAAGTAAACAGACTACATTTGAATCTAAAAAATAAGCAGAAATGTTTGCAAAGTAGCTGTATTATTTACCACTGTCTATGGCATGGTAAAAGTTAACAATTTTCAATGGAAGTCCAGGAAAAGTAAGTGCCAGAATCAAAGAGAAGCAAGCTTTAACACACACACACACACACACACACACACACACCCGCCAAGCTTTAACACACACACACACACACACACACACACACACACCCGCCAAGCTTTAACACACACACACACCCGCCAAGCTTTAACACACACACACACACACACACACACACACACACACACACACACACACACACACACACACACACACACACACACACACCGCCAAACCAAGATGTGCCACTACAGATCTAAATACAAAAATCAAGAAGGCTGGGAGAAAAGAAATGACAACATGCAAAAAAAAGTAAACTCAGCCCAAGTGACCAGAAAAAACCCGGCACTCTCCCTACTCTGTCCTAGGGGATTCAAAGGTGGGCACAGGACCTAGGACTGGCCCATCAATCACAGCTGTCCTGGGACTTCCCAAGAAAAGAGAAAGGCAGAACTGTACTCTAGGATCCTTAGCTTGTCTTGAGCTGCTGGACACTCCTCTTGCTATCATGAGGGGAAAGGCTTTTCAGGAGACATCAACAGAGGAGAGCAGAACTGAGGAGATCATTTAACTCCTGGGTCAAGTAGTGCTTAACTCTGTGAATTTCTTTTAACTTGCAACTGAAGGAGACCTGGTTAATCAGCAGTACTGATGATCACACTAAAGGTGGGGAAAGGTAAAAGTCACTCGCTCATTCCTTTAACAAATATCATGAATAAAAATCTGCATGAGCCAAAACAATGCTCGGTTTAAAAATTATTCACAATCATTAACACAGTGATTCACAACCATTACTTTTAGTTGCTTTTCTTATACGTTAAAAAAAGCTCTAATTAGTGTACAATTTATGTCTTCTTGTTACTAACAAGTGCTCTCCACCCCACTGTTGCATATTTATTGTTTAATGAATACACACTGGCCCATCAAGTGTTATTCCTATACTGGACTTAGCCAATCCCCTATTGCTTACAAAGTTCTATTCTTAAAATATTATGAGGAAAATCTTCATGTATATAGTTTTTTAAAATAATGGTTTTATCTCCTTAGCAAAGATCTTTGGAAGTGGGATGACCAAGCCAAAAGGTTAGATCACTTTCACGGCTCCATGTACAATGCTTAATTGCTTCCTAAGAAGGTGGGGGGCACATTAGGGTATAATGCTACCAATCATGACATTTTGAGTTCCTACCCTTGCTTTGGATACTTGAAAAAAAAAAAATTCCTACTGATATGAATGAGGAAACTCACCGTAGATCTAATTTGTATTTCTTTGGTTACACAGTTTGACCATGTTCCCACAGTTATCAGTGTTATTTCCACTTTGGTGAATTGGCCTATCATTTGAATGTACTGTAAACACCAGGGCCCTACTGCTGTCAGTTTGCATGAGGTTTTCAGAAAATATTAATCTTCTGTTTATAGCCTATATAACTAACAATTTTCTATATAACTTGCACTTTTTGCTAATGAAAAATACCACATCACTATTTTATAGAATGGATTTGTGAGCCATTAGACAGTAAACTCATACATACACACAATATTTCTGCACTTTCCATTAACTATCTTCCCAAGAGCCTAAGGAGACTACGTTAAAACCTACCACACTCTTCACCATCACAAAGGTAAGACTGCCAACTATTAAGCAAAGCTTTACCGCCCACCATCCCTCTCCCCACCACATGCACACACAGTAACTTAGAGACTTCAGGAAATTACTGTGCATTCAGGAAATTACATGGATTCTTCCTAAAGTTATTTCTTTAGAAACCTCTGAGAATGTTTTACCCAGGAGAAATAGTCTTGAGCTCATGATTAGGGGTTATGATTAAAATTGTATTTTAAGACCCATCACTTTAGTATTATCAATTTAAATTGCAACTTATTTGACAGCATGATAGGTCGATGTAGAAAAAGTATGATTAAAAAGAAATTAAACTCGGGTCTTAATGTAAACATTCCTCAGAGGAAACCTGTAAAACACCACCGACACTGAATACTGTTTTTCCTCCAATCTAAGATTCTACCAGTTGTTAAGATCCATCTCAATTGCAGTTGTTAAAAATGTGAAAATATAGGCAACTTAGAACAAATGAAATGCATTACTGAAGGCTAAAAGTGTTAAAGCTATGCTATCATACTGTCAATAAATGATTTTTCCTTGTTAAAATATTAGAGGGAGAGGGAAGTGACCAAGAAAGCATCTGACAGAAGCAGCATATTTCAGAAAGATTAATATCAACATATTGATTTCGATATATTCCAAATAAACAGGAGATGTCAGCAGTTTCTGGGCTAACTGCTGAGCACCAGTTTACTTAAAGGTAACCACTGCATTTACTGAACTGCCCTAGCATCCCTATACTGTACAGTGTATTAGTTTTATGGCTCATAACACAAATATTACAATTCTTACAATTACCATGTAAACTGATGATTTCATCTCCTTGAGTCCACACTTTCCACCCCAGTCAGGGAGTCCCTGCCAGCCAGCCCTGAGCTGGGCTGCCTCACCAGAGGGTACATAGCAGGCTCTTCACCTGCCAGTCTACTGCTCACCCAAGCCTTGATCCTGCTTTCCTAGCTTCTGACAATCCTGGCTTCCAAACTTCCCAACTCTGGTTTCCAACTGCTTCTGTACCTGCCTCTACCTTGGTTCTCAGTTTTGCCTTATTTTAATCCTCAATCAGTTTTACAGTGATCATGACTGAGAGGTGACATATAGGTAGGTACACCTGGCTTTATATATTGCTAAAGAGTACTTTACTCAGTTTCTTGGACTTTTAAGAAACTTCCTGGGTTGCAAGTTACCTTCATTTCATTTCACAATATGCAGTGTTACTGTTTTAACTCTAAAGTTTTATTACTTTAATACACTAAAACAACAACAACAAAAGGGTGAGAAAAAAGGCAGTATTGGGCTTCCCTGGTGGCGCAGCGGTTGAGAGTCCGCCTGCTGATGCAGGGGACATGGGTTCGTGCCCCGGCCCGGGAAGATTGCACATGCTGCGGAGCGGCTGGGCCCGTGAGCCATGGCCGCTGAGCCTGCGCGTCCGGAGCCTGTGCTCCGCAACGGGAGAGGCCACAACAGTGGGAGGCCTGCGTACAGCAAAAAAAAAAAAAAAAAAAAGGTAGTATTCTAAAGAAGCTAACATAATGTCATCAATAAATTCTGTTCCTATATGCCATGCATTTGGAATTTACAGTCCTACTAACAATATTCATTTTTAAAACCTTGGACAACTCAATTTATACCTAAGAGAAAAATTACTACACTACCTAACTCAGAACATGGTGAGAATCAAATGAAATGCAAGAGCAATCTATATAATACAGTCTATTTTAGGCCCTTATTAATATCGCTTTTTTGTTCAAGCCACTGTTGGCTCTCACCTGAGCTACTGCACCAGCCTCCTAACTGGTCTCCCTCCCTGCTTCCTTCCGCCCTTACAGTCTATTCTCACACAGTAGCTGGTCTCATCTCCCTCCACCCTCTCTACCCCCTTCCCTTTTTCTAATTAACATCATTCCTTTGCATATAACCCTTCAATGGTTTCCCATTACAATTAGACTAAAATTCATATTGTGTTGTCAAGGCCCCCTAGGCATACAAGGTCTTAATCCCCTATGTTCCTCCTGGCATTCATTCACTCAGCTGCAGCCACCCATCTTTCTGTCCTTTGCACGCATCAAGCATATTCCCTTCTTAGGAACTGCACAGAAGCCTCTTCTCCCACATCCTCACATGGCTCTCCCAGGACTGCTCATGGGTTGCTTAAGGAGAGAAGCTGTCTTTAACCACCCCTTGTAAAACTGTCCTCCTCCCCAGCCCATTACCTTCATTTTCTTTCTTCTCAGTGTCTCACTACCTGACATTATTCTTGTGTTGTCAGCCCCCAGGCATCTCTAGAAAGTAAGGACCTGAGTTAGGGTACAGGCTTTGTCTTGTCTAACCACTGTCTGTCCTGCCTCTGGAATGGTGCCTAATAATCACGTTTCAGTGTACCCAAAACCAATTAAGTTTCTCCCAATTTTCCCACATCATCTAAGATTTCTTCTAATGCTGTCTTTTGATGTGTCTGTCACCTAAGACCAGAGTTATTTTCAGATTTCTTTAGTAGTATAGTTACTCAGAATCAAAGACACAAGACAGGTTACCAAGAACCACGAAAACCTAAAAGAGGAAATCTAATGTTCAGTGAAAAACCAATGGTAACTTTAATTTGGGAAAAGAACATTTAATGTTAAAATACTTTAACTACAAAATGACTCACCCTATGAATTTAATTAAGTCGTAAGACAAAGTGTACAATCAGAATGCTATAGGGAAGTATCAATACAATGCGTCAGTTTTTATCTGTGTCCCCTGAATAAAGCATTATAATGGGATTATAAAAGATGCTCAACCATAAAGGCTGGGTAAATGAATTATGCTCCAACCATTTGATGGCCCAGTAAACAGTTGGTAAAAGGCAGGCTGTAGAGCTATGTGCAGCTGCATGGAAACACATCATCCTGGAGCACTCTCTAGGTGTCAGCACAGTTCCAGGAGCTTCATGTCATTACTTTTCATTACAAAGTGGCACATAAAGAACAATCTCATCTTTGTAAAATAAACACAGTGTTACGTTTATATGCATACAAAAGGTTCAGGAAGAATCAACACCAAAATGTTCATAAAAATTCTGGATATTTTGAGTGTGAGTGAAGGACTTTTCTGTGTTTTCTAAATCTTTTACATCAAATGTTTATTAATACTGTCACCAAAAAAAGTAAAAAAAAAAAAAGTGTTTAAAATAGCTACTGGAGAGAGGAAAGATCTGTTGCTCAGAGGTTTTTCCACATCATATTGCCAATTCCTTCCCTACCCACTCTTCAGGGGAATGGGAGGGAGGGGTCACTTGAGAGAGCACCTTTCACCAGAAAATTAGCAAAGCTCCTAAGGTCACAACATAAAGGCTGTATGAAAAGTTGATGAATAAAAATAAAATCAGATAATACGACCTTAGCATCTTATTTTCTATTATGACACTACCATCAGTTATATTAGATATACTGTTAAAGACAAAGAAGTAAAAAAAATTCTTTTGAGTCTATCTGAAATCTATACTACGTTCTTAGGAGTTACTTTTTTGAAATGGCTTGAAGAAATGTTGTTCTTCTCCAATGTTTCTGAAGAACAAGACAGAGCATCATTTATGTACGATTTTCTCTAAGTAACCAAATAATTCTCCACTATAGAAAAGCCAAAATGTTTCATATCTGAGTAGGTATTTCTCAGTTTCCAGGGAAACTGATATAAAATTGTCTGAAATAAAGACATTAAGAGCAAACTTCCAATGTGCCTGTACTTTATATTTGGCGTTCTGACCTTGTTTCTATGGAAACGTAATTAATAGGCAAATGCTGAAATTGAGGTTTCTCTTATCACTTTATTGAATGCCCCCCAAAAAAAGACAAATTGAAATGAAATTTTAACAATCATGTAAAACATAAAAAGGTAAATTCTGTACTCATGAACTCTATTTTTCCAGTTCCTGATTTAGCACTCCTTCCTTAACATACATAGTCGTATGCTAAATGCTTAGTACCTTACCTGCCCGCTTACCAGCTTCCCCTTATGTCCCTCTGTCCAGGGCATTCTCGGCTTCAATTGGATTTCACCAGAACAAACTCTTTAAAATATATCAACGTGTTTACCTGACTGGTAAATTTAGGCTACTTCATGACTTCTACTTTTATTCATATCCATTGCAATGAATGTACAGACATAGAATGGAGAGGTAAATGTTGCTTCTGAGTTGTGTACAATAAACTGGAATGGCAATAATCAAAATTGGAGTATGCTGAGATAGGCCTAACTTATGGATAAATTATAAAATATAAGGTGCGCTCTAAACAGTTTCTTAAGCAACCCAAGAACTGAATTTGGCATATCTACCACCTCCCAAGTCTGTCTCTTTTGTTCAGTAGCTGTGTTACACAGTCATTTCAGATCTCTAAGTCTTGGCTTCTTCATCGGCAATAGAGGGAGAATATACACGGGCCTTATTTGTAGATGGAAGGGCCAAATGAAATACACATGAAAATGCGTTGTAAATCTTAAAAGAATTCTATAAAGGTCCAATTTTCATCTCTCATCCTACACTAGCCAACTACTCACTGTTTTTAAAAATCTTTTAGAGGCTTACCTTACAGCAACAAGCAGAGCAGTTTTCACAAGTACTTACATGCTTTGTGTATAAAGCTACAATTAATTCACATAATTTGTTCATTTTTTCACAATATCTAACTATTCTGAAAAGGGAGTAGTTTCCACTTACAAAGCCACGTCCATCATAAGGGTGAATCCACAGGCTTAATTATTCTAACTTCTAAGGAAATTAAGTAAACCCAACTAAAATTTAAACAGAAGAGCTGTAAGACATTTCGTCTATGAAATAATGAAATAATCTCTGGCATTTAAATGAAACAAATGGGCCAGTGGGGCTTTAACATCTTTATGATACAATGTTTTATACTTCAAAGAACACAGTCTTTATTAAAGTGCCACTATGCTACCCAGAAAATTTTTTTTTAACCTAGAACCATCCCTTTCCGAAATTCTAGAGGCAAAAATCAAACATTTCCTCTCTTCTTTCTCTCCTCTCCTCCCCGACAACACCCACCCCCCCAGCCATTTAGTCTTCAGAATTTTACCTGAATATTCTTAAAGTTGAATAGGATTCTACTGGTGGGGGGGGGCGGGGGAGGGAGCCATGGAGACACTTTTCTGCTTAATGGATGTGGCATGTTAACTCCCAAACCTGTACATTACAAATTACAATCTGAATGTTTTTTCTCCTTTGAAACTTTTGTCCAGCAGTCTCAGGAACCACGTCGCCCCCCGCCCCCCCCCCCCACTTAGAACGGGTAAATGAAGTCGGTTAAGGTTATGCAGCTGAAGACATACTTGTGTCAAAGTGGGAATTTTAAAGTAATCAGAACTCCATGGGGTCTCCTTTGGTAAAGAAAAAAAAAAAAAAACTATTCTCTGCAGCCGTGGCATTAACGTTTCACACCGTTCACAGTTATTTTAAGCCCCCTCCCACCATTTTCTTTCTTATCGTGTTCAAATTATAGTTAGAAGGGATAAAGTAGCTTCTATCAGGGCGACTGAAAACATTAAAATCCAAAGAATTTTACTTAAGAACACCACATTGACTCTGTCCAGATCTATTTTGAATTTAAATGACAAATCCTATAATGTTTGTCTTAATTGTCTCGAGTATCAACTACCTTAACGAATGAAGTCTATCATCAGGCCCTTACCTAGTTCCTTCGGTTAGGTGCCATCTGGATAGGGAGACGGGATGGATACGCCGAAGTTAAGAGTATTTAAGTTTTCATTAAGAAAAGAGAGAATACACCAGAAAGTCTTTGCTAATTCCCACGAGATGTTAAATAGAACCACGAACAGGAAGGGCCGCGGACTGGAGGGTCTCAGGCCGGGCTGGGAAATGGGAACGGGGGAAAGAATTGGGCATTCGGGTAGGGAAGAGGAAAGGAGACTGGCCGGACGCGACGGGTAAAGAATAAGGGGTGGGGACGCCAGGCAGAGCCAGCCTTCGTCCCCGGTGCCCAGCCCTGGGAGAGCCAACTCAGGGCAAGAAGGAGCCCTAGGCGGCGGCTCCCTCCCGGGGGACCCTGGGGGCGGCGGAAGCCAGAGGTAAGCCCGAGAGCAGACGGCGCCGACCCCGCGAGGAGCGAGGCGCGCCCGCTGCTTCTTACCTTCGGGCATCTCCCGGTCGCTGATGTGCTGCAGGTGGTGGCCTTCGCCACCTCCGAAATCCAACTCGGCGGGTTCCACGGCAGCCGGCGCCGGAGCTACTGCCACCGCGTCCCCGGCCGCCGCCTCGTAGACCTCAGACTCGTAGTCCGGCTCCGCTGACCCCGTGCGCCGGCCCAACTTGGGGCTGGCATTGGGGGACACGCAACAAGACAGCGAGTTCCCCATGGGGCGCCTCCACTCCTCGCCGCCTCCGCCTCCGCTCGCCCCCCGACTCCGCCGCGCTCAGCAGCCGCCCCCTCCCCCAACAATGGCGCGGCGGGCACTGGCAGCCCCGGGCTATGCCGGGGCTGCGCCACGCATGCAGGCGCGACCTCGCCCGCCGCTCGCCAGTCCGCCCAGCCGCCGGGCCCCGGGCAGGGCTCCGGCCCCGGCCGCACCCCCGCCGCCCCCGCCTCCCCGCAGCCAACTAGTCTGTGAGGGCGGCGACCAGACCGGCTTATTTAAAAGGGGTGGGGAACCAGACAAGCGCTGAGACGCACAGCCACTGCCGGGAGAGAGCGCAGCCGGAGCTCCTCCTCCTTCCGCCGCCGCCTCCCGACTGAAAGTAGCTAGCCTGGCCGGCCCTTGCCTACCGGAACGTGTCCTTCGGTCACCTGGTTACGACGGACCAATCACGACCAGAGTTCCCTCCACGCGCCCTCCTCAGCGCGCAGGCATGTGACTCACAATGCCCCGCCCCCGCCCGCGGCTGCTCCGCCCCCCGAGCGGCGCGCCCCGGACTCCGGTTTCCATTCATCTCTCGCGCTCCGAGCTTTCCGATCCTGCGGGAAGCGCCGCGGGAGTTTGTTAATCGAAGCCGTCCTGAGTCAGTGAGTGGGCTCTGTAGAAAGCCCCTGTTCGTAAAATGCCAGTTCAGTTAGAAACTCGGTTTCACCGGGTCGACAATTGACTCATTTGATATATTGCTCAACGAACTTAGTTACACCCCAATTTTTGACCGTTTTTTGTAACTGAATGCTCCTCCTGTCTTGCCTTCCAAAGAGTGTTAGTTTCCGCCTGCAGTTTAACCATAGCAACCACCGGAGCCCTGGTCCTACTCTCAATAAAGAGCTGTGGCTGTGTCTTGAATGAGACTCGAGGACACGTCACCCCTCCACTTCCTCATCGGTAAATTAGGTACCGAACTCCTCCCTCCCACCTCTGAGACGCTGGGATTCAGCAATTCGCTTTTTCTCGCCCGTTTCTCTCTTCCACGGCAGGAGTTTCCAGGTTTCCCTACTTTAGCCAACAACAACGCATTAAAGCACGATTTTCTCATACAAACTTGAGAGTCACAAAGTGGAGTACCACGGTCTTGATTTGATGAAGATTATAACGATAGTTAACGTTTGGCAAACACTATGCGCCCGACCCCGTTCCAAGTGAGGTACTCATTTAACCCTCGGGAACAAAATCCTCAGAAACCTTCATTTTACAGATTTTACAGAAACTAAGTAACGTTCCCAAGGGCACACGATTGATCAGGGGTGTGGCCAGGATTTGATCCCCGATTGTGTGGATCCCCAAAGGCACCTTATTGTGATTATCAGAAAATAAAGGTAGAAGTCAAATTTGGTTGGAAGTGGCATAGTGTATCAGGATTTTCTTTTTTTAAGGAGGAACAATTTTTTGATGTGGATTTTAAAATACTTTACCTCCATTCAACATTGATTAGTCCCTCCTACCTGCCAGGCCTACATGCCTACCGTCTGTGGGAAATAGTCCTGCCCTCAATGACCTCAGGCACGGTGAGAAGACAAAGGCTTAGAAAGCCCAATTGTCTGAGGTCACACTGCTGCAAAGTACTTAAACCTGAAATTCAAACCTAGGTCTATTAACCCCAAGTAGATGCTGGGGTAAAGAGCTTGGTTTTTTTCCCAGAAACATGAGAGCCATTGAATGTTGTGAAGTTAAGGAGTCACTATCAGGTGGTTTGTAGTGAGGTCACTCGACAATAAGTAGGACTGATGGAAGCAACAAGACCCAATAAGAGACTTTATATTCATCTAAGAGAGGAGTGAGGGTTCAAACTAAAGGCAGTGGCAGAGATTGGAGTGGAGGGAAAGGATCTGAGGTCATTTGGGAGGTAGAATAGAAGTGCTTAGGGGCTAGGTACGGAGCGAGAAGGGGAAAAGAGAAGCAAAAATGGCTGCTACGATTCTAGCTTAGGGAACTATGTAGAGTGTGGTTACTTTTTCTTAGATAGTGCAGGAAAAGGAAGAGGTTTGGGAAGGAAGATCATTTTAGGTTCTGTTAAGTGGAGCATGGAAATGGAGCTCTCTGGTTGAAAGTAAAGCTCTGCAGGCTAAGTCCATTCTGTGATATCCCAGCTTATGTTTTCAAAAATAACACATTAAATCAATTAAAAAATGTGATTGGGGAAATTCCCTAATGTTGACTGCTAAGAATATCACATTTTTCATGGAGCAACTTGGAATCTATGGTTTTAGTAAATGAGGCATCCTATGTAAATGGAAACAACATCTAAAATTGTGTTGTCATTAGAGTATGCACAAAGTAATTGAAGCTGTAGGTATAGAAGTGATTGCCTTGGGAAGACATGTATAATAAGGAAAGGAAGAAAGGAAGGAAAGCGAGAAGGAAGAGAAGGAAGGGAAGGAAAGAAGGGGTCTTCGAAAGTAGGGAGATTTAAGTGGCATTTAAGTAAACCTGCCAAAGGGAGCAGTGGCAATCAAGGGACCTGAGTATCAATCAGGAACGACTGATCATGTGAGTCCCATGAGGGTAGGGATCACATCTGCTTCTCATTTCTGGAGCAGAGCACCTGGCACAGTACCTGGCCAGTAGATGCTCCATTCGTAATTGTCCAGTGTTGTCCGTGGGGCAGGAAAGCTACAAATACCATTGGCTGTCGCAACTGGGTGACTGGGGATGTGTGCAAGCTGTATGGCAGGCAGTGAGTAAAGAAATGAATAGGGAACAGAAGTGCTCTTGACCGGTGGGGAGGGCCATGCCGTGCATCCCTCTGCTCTCGCTGCAGGGAGATGGCTCAGCAACTTCTCCTGAGGAGGTTCCTGGCCTCCATAATCTGCAGGAAGCCCTCTCAGAGGCAGTGGGCGCCCCTTGCCTCCAGGGCCCTGCAGACCCCACAGTCCTAACAACCTGACAGTAACACCCAGCCAAGCCCAGTCAATATACACCACCAGAGTCTGTACAACAGCCTTTAACATCCAGGACGGACCAGACTTTCAAGACTGAGTTGTCAACAGTGAGACACCAGTGGTTGTGGATCTCCATGCACAGTGGTGTGGTCCCTGCAAGATCCTGGGGCCAAGGTTAGAGAAGGTGGTGGCCAAGCAGCATGGAAAGGTGGTGATGGCCAAGCCGGATACTGATGACCAAACAGACCTCGCCATAGAGTATGAGGTGTCAGCTGTGCCCACCGTGCCGGCCGTCAAGAATGGGGATGTGGGGCTTCCCTGGTGGTGCAGTGGTTGAGAGTCCGCCTGCCGATGTAGGGGACACGGGTTCGTGCCCCGGTCCGGGAAGATCCCACATGCCGCGGAGTGGCTGGGCCCGTGAGCCATGGCTGCTGAGCCTGCGCGTCTGCAGCCTGTGCTCCGGGCATCAAGGATGAGGACCAGCTGGAGGCCTTCCTGAAGAAGCTGATTGTCTGACAAGCAGGGAAGCGGCCTGACTGCCCCCGCCCACCTGGGCCCCGTGGTCCCGGGGGACCCAGATAGAACCCACAGCCCTTCTGTCCTGGCCCTTTCCACCTCCTCCCTCTGCCTGGCCCCTGTGGGTCTGTGCTTTGGAGACCAGGCCTCCAAACACAGGAGCCTCAAGTGCTCCCAACCTGGCTGACCGCCAGGGTGGCCGCCCAAGGAGCGGTGCCACCTCCGAGCCGGGACAGCCGTCGCCCCACCCACTCTCTGCTCCCTCTAGGGCTTGTCGCTGTACTCCCAGGATGCTGGGACAGAGTCCTGGGGCCAGCCTGCAGTAACAGCTTGGTCTCCCTGCTCCCTTCTGATCTGAACCCCAGTGCCTGGCTCATCTGCCTCCTGCATTTTTCTTTCCTGCTGCTGTTTTGTAAAAAAAAAAAAAAAAAAAGGAAAAACGAAACCCAAACAAGTGAGAGTAATATACATAATTCCCTCATTTTTTGTAGGTCTGTAATAAAGAACTTTATGTGATCCCCTCTAAAAAAAAGGAGAAATGAATAGGAGGTGAGAAAATGGAGACAAGGATTCTCTTCCCAAACATTTGGTTGAGAAGAGAGATGTGGTAGTCATTAGAAGGAGATATACAGTTAAGAATGCTTTTATTTTTTAAGATGGAAAAAAAAATGTGAGTATATTTATATGTTAAAGGGTGAGAGCTGATAGAGAAAAAAGGAGTTTGAGGTTAGAGGAGACGGCAGAATTGACAGAGCGAGGTCCCCAAGAAGGCAGAACTGGATGCATTCCAGGGCAGGCATAGATTAGCTTTGGACTGAGAGAAAAGCAAGGAGAGAGGACCTGGGTGACAGACCTCCATTCTGGGTCTGTCAGAATTGAGACATTTCTGATAGAGGACAGGTTTAGGAAGAGCTCATCTGACGACCTCTACTTTTCTCTATTATAATAGGCTTCTGTTTGGAAAGCTACTCTGGGAAAGAGAGGATAATGTGTAGAGAAGTTTACACATCAGAAAAGCTCAATATACCTAACAAAAAAAGAAACAGTATCTTCCCTCAAAGTTGGATAAATTGAAAAGAAATTTGAGCAAAAACCAAGGAGCTCAGGTATAAATAGGTATGTCACAAAAGTGGAAGATGTGAACTATTTGTTCCTCCAAATAGTTAAAAGACATAGCAACAACTTTGGGGGGAAGAGTTTAAAAAATTAAGAAGAAAATGACATGTAATTGCAAAAAGTGGGAACTTTACAAACGCTTTAAGCACATAAGAGACCAAAAAAAGACCACAGGGAATACTCTTCTTTATTAAAAGGATACCAGGAGGAAAAGGTCACCTCGAATATCAGGGAAGCAAGGATGATTAATATTTAATTTAGTTGTTTAAAAGATTTGGGGACAAAAGTAAGGTTTGGGGACAAAAACAGGCAACAGATTGAAATGTGGGAAACCACGGTGGAATGGGAAAGGATTCAATGAAGTTCAGTTTCAGTAAACAACATCTTGTTAAATCCTTAGGACCTAGTGACTACATTCCATGACAATAATAATATTGTCTGAAGTCCTAGGAATGTCATTAGATACCATTTTGGATGATTCTTGTAGACTTGAGACAACGCCTAAGATCGTTTCAAAATAGTGTCTGCATTTAACAGCACACGCATACAAAAATAGGTAGGTGTGACCTTGAAAATTAAAGAATTTTTAACTTGCTAAGCAGAAAAAAATACTAGGAAGCATCGTTATGAAAATAGATTTGAAAATATTTTGTTTTAAGAGAACATTGGAGGGCAGTAAGAAAAAACTGTATCCTTTTATGACAGCGGCAAGTCTGGGAGAGCAAAAGGAAGCAAAGAGAAGTAATGTGGTTTGAATTAAGCAAGAGTTTGATTCTGTGATAGAATCTGACACCTTGCATATGCCTACTGATGGCTGAACATTCCCTGGGAGAACTTTATGATTAGTGTTTTACATGGTTCTGGAGTAAACTCCTTCATTCATTCATCTTATTCATTCAGTAGCTGTTCAATACCCGAGCCCTTACCACAGGCCACACTTTTTAGGTTCAGAGAATGTTGCTTTGACCAAGAAAAACAAGGTCCCTGTTCTCATGAAATTTATCTTCTAATAGGGGAGTCAACAGACAGTCTTCTCCATCACATCTCAAACTCACGGCCCAGCATGGTTATTGGTCTCCAGCTATTGTGACTTCATTCCAGACAGTAGGGTGAAGGAGGAGAAGGGAGATTTTTCAGAAGATCCACATAGTACAGTGCTTACATATCATTGGTTTAAAGCTTAGTCACATGGCCACACAGAGCTGCAAGGGAGGCTCAGAAAATGTAATCATATAGCTGAATGACTAATGCAGAAGGAAGAACTAGATATTGAAACTGGATATTGAAAGCACTCTCTGTAACGAACAATCTGTAAGAAAAGATTAGAGAAGTTTCAACTTCAAGAATGATCATGATAAAATTTCATAGCCCTTTGCAAGCACGTATGAAAATTTTATACAAGGAGTTCTGTAATGATCTTGTCTTAAGCTAAGAGGACAGAAAAAGTGGAGAGAGGCTTAAACTCTAGAATGAAACTAGGTTAGATGCAAGAAAGTCTATGATGGTCAAGTGAACAGGATTATATATTTGTGTGTTGTAACTAATTGGATTCTATCTTGAGTATTACGACTAGTTCTTATAGAAGAGGATTCTGTGTGTAAGTAATATGTACATTTTTTCTGGACATAGAGTCTACCCTTATCATCATATTCTCAATGACGTATGTAAACAAAAAAAGTTAAGAATAAATATTATACCTGATTTGATGTGGAACAACTTGACTTCTCTCATTCCCAACTTCAGAACATTATAATCCGGATTTTTTAGTAAGTAGAGCATTCAATGGTACTGGTATAGTCAGTACCATTGTAGTAAACTACCCAGTGTCTCTTCTACGTGTCTTTTTCTACTCCTTCTGAACTCTTCTCCCACCTTCTCTCTTCTCACAACATCTAGGTTTCTTTCTGCCAAGTAAGTCCGTTGAGATGAGAATGCGAATTTAGTTGAAATAATGCTCTAAAAAAAACCTGAAAAGGTTTTAGTTTACCATACCATCAGGACAATTAATGCTCACTGGACAGGTCAGTTCTGGCCCCAAACGTCCCCTGTGGCTACAATTCCAAAGCAAATATCAGAGACAAACTTTCTGAGACAAGTTCTAGGAAAAAGGCTGCCGTTTTAAGAGAGACTAGGGGTTTCCTTTTGCCTTCTTGGGACGGTTATTTTTCTCTGCCATTTAATGGTTTATTTACTTCCATTTGTCTAAGTGTTACAGGAAATCTAAAATCTTTCTCAGCCCACTGTTAGTGCTTCCTTCAATCACCTCCAAGTGGGGGTGGAAGTGCCTTTCTCTCCTGGTTTTCTAAAGCAGATGCCAGCTCTACCCCCAGCTCCAAAGACTGTAAAAGCATGTGGTCTGCACTTAACTAGTTTCATAAGAGAGCTCCCCTCTACACTTGCCCAGGAAATAACTCACTGCCAAATCCACTTAGAACAAGGCAGAGTGTTTAAAAAAAACCACATTAGATGCTTTCAATTGTATTTTTCTTAATCATGCCAATGTGCCTTTCCTCCCAGCATTTCCATATTTCCATTTGTTTCCCTTGTGTGACATCTTGGTACATATAAGATATTTCAGTTTTATTCTCTTAAAGTTGCCTTACTGAAGTTAGAACCATTTTCTTGCAATGATTTAACGTGTTCCCCTCAGTATCTCCTAGGAGCCTTTTTGACAGCAGCTTCCTCAAATGAAGTTGATATTAGAAGGAGGAGTTTCATTAAACTTGACAGCACGGAAAAGTTTGAAGATGTCTTTTTAACCAGGTTTGCCTCCTAGAAACAAAGATCATAGACTTTAGGACATGAATTTTTTCTCATGATGGCCCTATTGTCCTGTTCTGGACAGGACAATTTTTATACTCATAGCATGGCATCCACCCTGAAGTACCTCTAGAACTTTTCTATCAGAAGGGATTAGGACAGCAAACTGGATGGAGGTAGGGGCCAGGGAACTTGCCTTAAGAGTTTTATTTGAATAGAAAGAACACTTGGAGAAAAACCCAACGACTTAGGTTACATTTGGGGGGCGGGTAAGGCCTTGTCCCTTCTAGTGACTAGACCTGGCCTCTGTAGGGTACACATTTGATGAGCCTAGGTTGAGTAATGCCATACACCCCATGAGTTGTTTCATTCCAGTTGTACTTACTACGTAGATAAAATCAAATACTCCTCTGAAAATAATACTTTGTTTATGCAATCAATGCTTTGCCCAGGAGAGGCAAAGAAAAGCTGAGACCACAGAAGCAGCTGAAGCCAATGTCCAAAATGAGTCTACCCTGTTCTTTGCAACCAGTTTGCTCTGTCCCACCTTGGCCATCTGGTAAACCTCTACTCATTCTTTGAGGCTTAACTCAAGCATGTCCTCCTGGGCACTGATTCTCTGACTCCCTCAAAGCTGTGAGATTCTGCATCTTCAGTGCATGAGTTCCTTCTGTAAAGCAGCCTTGTATCACATTGTGTGGCGATTGTTTGACACCCTCATTAAGCTAGCCACTCCCCTGAGGACAGAGCTATTTTATTCAGCTTTTTGGTATCCCTGGCACTAAGTATAATACCTAGCTTGTGGCGGTCTCGATACACTTTTCTTGAATGAACAGATAAATGAATGAAAAAGTTGAATTGAGAGCACCAACAATCACAATTTGAAAACTGTTATAATTATTTTTTATTTTTCAGTCTTCTCTATTCTCTTTTATGCCTCTGCTTCTAGTTTCTGTTCCCCTGCAGCATTTTTAAACAACAGTCATTTTCTAACACTCACAATTTTATGGGTGAGGCAGGGCACAGTGGGGACTGCTCATCCCTTTTCCAGGACAGCTGGGGCCTCAGCGGGAGTGGATCTAGCAACTGGACATGGCCAAGATGGCTCACACAGGGCCACACAGCTGGAGTGTCTGTCCTGGCTGCTGGCTGGGCTCCTCTCCATGTCACGTCTCCTGAGGCTGGAATGTCCACAGTGGCTTCTTCACTCCTATGTCAGGTGCCTGGTCTGCAAAGGCTGGAACATCTGGGTCTGGCTAGACATCCCTCACCACATGGTGGTCTTGGAGTAGTCAGACTTCTTACTAGACAAGGATATGTAATCCCAGTGTGTTTCACTTCTCTGGTAAAGACATTAATCTAAAAATATGGGGAAGGGACTTCTCTGGTAGTCCAGTGGTTAAGACTCTGTGCTTCCAATGCAGGGGGCGCAGGTTCGATCCCTGGATAGGGAACTAAGATCCCACATGCCGCACGGTGAGGCCAAAAAATTAAAAATTAAAATAAATAAATAAATAACAATATGGGGGAGGTGTAGTAAGCAGCATTCCTTCAATTAGAGAAAAAAAACCTCAAAGCTAACTTTTTCACTGTTATGAAGTTCGTCCAGACCATCACCTTACAATGGATTATGCTAAATTACTGCAACCATATCTAAGTCTTATGCACTATCCACCATTCAAATAATTCCTTTCCCCCCTTGGTCTCTTGAGTTTTTTGGTAACTAGAAAGAATACAGATTTCTGCAGAAACAAATTTGCCATAGGTTCAGTTTATTTTGTGATGTCCCAACTTATATGTTGAAAGTAACATATAGTCCATTAAATCAAATGGAGAAGAGTAATAGAGGAAATTTCCTATAGTTTACATGCTAAGAATATCTTATTTTTCTAGTGATAACTTTGACAGAGCAAATTAGAATCTATGGTTTCAGCAAAGGAGGTGTCCTATGTAAAATGAAACCATTGATGAAAACAGCACTCTAAATGTTATTATCACTGCTACTTTTAATTAGTAATTTCCATGTGAATGTGTACTGTGAAGTGCTTGACATGCAGAAACGAATACCCACAAAACCCCCATGATACAGTAATATAAAAGTCCCTCAGGGAGACTCTCCACATGGGACCAAAGGCCCATCTGACCCATTACATAAGGATCTTCCCTTCTGGGAAGTAGGTGGAATGAACACGCTGTTTGCTATTGCCTGTTTTTGAAGCAAGGTATGCCAAGGTCTGTGTGCCCTTCTCCCCTGAAGTATCAGGGGAGAGGCCTGAAACATCTGCAAGCTCTGTTTAGCGCTCTTTTGGGTAGAAATCATGCTTTGCTGGCATTTTATGTTTCTATAAAAGACTAGGGAGAAACTTGCCTCTCAGAGTCGTCAATGAGATAAGAAGGTCGTGGTTAGGTAGCAATTGTGATTAGGTGTCTGCTGAGGAGAAAGACATAAACCGGATCAGAAAAATATACATTCCCTACAGGTATCCTTACGGGGCCTTGACTGAGGGCCAAATCATCACAGAGAGAGCAATGCCACTTCTGAGGCTCAGGATAATTTGGATAATTAATTATAATTAAGTAGCTATTAATAATGATTTGAATAATTGAAAGTTCCCCACCTTCAGTCTGTGGGCTGGGAGCAGTGCCACGCTGAGCCATAATGGAGCCTGAACAAAGGAGAAATTAGTAATACTTATCTGGCTCTATTAAAATTGTTGATATTTTGTTCATTATAGATTTTTAAACGTATTTTCATTAAAAATATTCCATTAAAATATTGTTTATCTTGATCAGTGTTTTGCTGTCCCCTTAAAAACTCGGCACTGGCAGCAAGTGCCTCATTATTCCCCCCATCCCAGGTCCTGTACCCAGAAGCAATGTGAGGGGTACTTTTTTGTGTGTGTGTGGTACGCGGGCCTCTCACTGCTGCGGCCTCTCCCGTTGCGGAGCACAGGCTCCGGACGCGCAGGCTCAGCGGCCATGGCTCACGGGCCCAGCCGCTCCGCGGCATGTGGGATCTTCCCAGACTGGGGCACGAACCCGTGTCCCCTGCATCAGCAGGCGGACTCTCAACCACTGCGCCACCAGGGAAGCCCGAGGGGTACTTTTGATATTGCTTGGTCTGCCCTTGACAGAGAATAAAGGGAGAGTCAAACCCTTGGATTGGTCCCTGACTTTTTGTGTCCTAAAATTTCTAAATCATTGAGCTCAGAAGAATCAAATTCCAGTCTGGGCCAGAGATGGAAGGCAGCCCCAAGTCTTGAGTGTACCACGATTACCCCATTTTATAGATGAGAAACTGAGACTCAGTACAATTGACAGGTATACCTAGATGACAAATCTAGAAGGTGGAACATGAAGACTTGAATCCAGGCTACGTGGATTCCGTGGGCTGTGCTCTCAGCCACTGGGCTCCAAGGGACTGCCCATGTACTGTTTCCTACCATTCCCCAGTGAAAAAGACAAATAATGTATTTTTTCTCTCTTAACGTAACAGCCAGTTACGAGTTATGAGTAAATATCTTCTATTAACTTTTAATAAATTTATTGTCTTTTTACTCTTACAGAAGTAATATATATTCACTAAAGAGAAATTAGAAAATACACATAAATGAGAAATCAAAATCCCACCCCCAGAGCCACCCACTATTACCATTTTTTTGCATATCTCTCCAAGCTTTATTTTATTTTTTTGTTTTGTTCTCTAAGTCTTATTTTAATAAAGATAAATTATATGTATATGACTTTAAAATGAAACTATGCTACACATGCAGTTTTTTTAAATGTGCTTTCTTCACCTAACAGTATACCTTGAACATCTTTCTCTGTCATTGCTTTTTGCAGAGTAATTTGTAATGGTTTCATAATATGCATTCACCCTTTCATGAATATTTATTGAGCGCCTGCTACTTTCCAGGCATCAGCTAGGCACTAGAGATACATTGGTTAACAAAACAAAGAATTTGGCCCTCTAGGGTTGACACTGAAGTAGGAGACCTTCAAAAATGAATAAATAGGGCTTCCCTGGTGGCGCAGTGGTTGAGAGTCCACCTGCCGATGCAGGGGACGCGGGTTTGTGCCCCGGTCTGGGAAGATCCCACATGCCGCGGAGCGGCTGGGCCCGTGAGCCATGGCCGCTGAGCCTGTGCGTCCGGAGCCTGTGGTCCGCAACAGGAGAGGCCACAACAGTGAGAGGCCCGTGTACCACACACACACACACACACACACACACACACACACACAAAAGAATAAATGTGTGTCAGTTAACAGGGACACTACTTTGGATGTGTCAGGGAGTCTTCTTTGATAAGAGGCTAACACGGGATTAACTGTCCCATAAAACTCTCCCCCTTAAAATTTATATGTTGAAGTCCTAACCCCCAGTACCTCAAAATGTGACCATATTTGGAGATAGGGTCTTTAAAGTGGTAATAAGCTACAGTGAGATCATTAGGGTAACCCCTAATCTATTATGACTGGAATCCTTTTAAGAAGAGGAAATTTGGACACAGACACATAGAAGGAAGACCATGTGAAGACACAGGGAGAAGTCGGCCACCTGTAACCCAAGGAGAGAGACCTGGAACTGATCCTTCCCTCACACCCCTCAGAGGAAACCAACCTTACTAGCACCTTGATCTTAGGCTTTCAGCCTCCAGAGCGGTGAGAAAATTAATTTCCATTGTTTAAGCCTACCCAGTCTATAGTATTGTTATTGTATTTGTTATGGCTGTATAGTATTTGTTATGGCTGCCCCAGGAAACTAATAAATTCAGAGAAAGAGGTCTTAATGAAGTGAGAAGGTACCAGCCCTATGGAGTCTGGGGACCAGGGAGGGCCAAGGCTTGGTCGTTTGCATTAGAGGAAAGCAAAGGGGTCTGGGGCCTGGAAGGGTGGCTGAGGGGAGAAAGGAAGCAGAGAAGTCAGAAGAGGCAGCATGGCACCGCTGGGTCCTCAGGCACCCTGCAGGCCTTGGAAAGAACTTCAGATTATACTCTGGGGAGACAGGAAACCACTGGAGAACAGTTGGACCTGACATACTTTAACAAAGGCCCTCAGCTTCTGCATGGAAGCCAGATAAGATGTATCAAAAAGTTTGTAACCCTTTTATTCATCAATTAAATTATTTAGCAGTGCATCTTAGTGAAAGGAATGAGAAGCAGGGAGAGGGGTTTCTGGGACACTGGCCCCAAGCCTTAAGCCTTCTTTGTATCCCCACCATCCCAACTGGCCATCCCACTCCCCGATCTGACAAACTGTATAAACTGTCATTTTAAACCAGCTTCAGACTTTTTCATGAGTCCTTCTCCACAGGGTCATACAGTGGGACCTCTCGTCCCCCAGGCTGAGGCCAGCTAGTTGTTATCCCTCCCTTCGCTTATGCCTGTTCCCTCTCCCTGGGTCTCACGCCAAGGTTCCCAGTCCTCAGGTTCCCTCCACCCAGCTCAAGCCTTCTTAACTCACTGGCACCGACTGCCATCTGCCAAGATTCCATCTTACTCTTCTCTCTCCCTCTGTCCCTCCTCCTTTCCCTCATTCCTAGCTTTTCCTAGGAAACGGAGACATGGAATCCTCCTCTGATATCTGAAAATGACATTTCACGGAAGTGGACAATCCCCATGTGAACTCACGGTTACTCAGCCCAGTTGGAAACCTCATGCCTTCCTAACAAGTTAGCGATAATGGCTGCAAGGGCAATAACAGCCCAGGGCTGGACCGAGCTTTGACCAGCGTGCTCCTGTTAGGAGGCTTTCATTAGTTTCCAGGCTCCTCTTAGGCTACTGAGAGGTCCTCTCTTGTAGAAAGAGCCCTCATCAGTAGCCTCCTTTAAGAATGTGTGCGCTTATTTTTGTCTCCTGCTCAAAATCTATGTCCTCCATTGCCTCCCACCCAAGGCCTATTGATTCTATCACTGTACACTTGTCATTCTATTCTAGGCTGCACTTTTATTTTTGTTTGTTTTTGTTTCTTTTTGCGGTACGCGGGCCTCTCACTGTTGTGGCCTCTCCCGGTGCGGAGCACAGGCTCCGGACGCGCAGGCTCAGCGGCCATGGCTCACGGGCCCAGCCGCTCCGCGGCAATGTGCGATCTTCCTGGACCGGGGCACGAGCCCGTGTCCCCTGCATCGGCAGGCGGACTCTCAATCACTGCGCCACCAGGGAAGCTCCTAGGCTGCACTTTGACTGTTATTCACTGAAAACAAGGGATCAAACTGATCTTCTTTCTCAAAGAGCAATAAACACGTAGAAGTGGAGAAAAACAAATGGATTCCATTAGGAAGTGTACCAGTTCAGCCCAGACTAACAGGCTAATCCACTCTTTGACCGCAGGAGAGAGTTGACATTAAAAAAACAGGCAGTGGTACCTATATAAGCTGGATATTCCCAAGTGCAGATGCCCTGGGCCTACAAGGGGGAACACCATGAGGGCCACTGACCCCGGTCCTCTGTCACAAAGGGCCTCAAGGCCATCAGGTTATACCTATAACTACAGAGAAGCATTGGCAGGTTTGAAGAAAGAAGATATCACCACCCAACTTAATTCTGGGTCTCATTACTGGGCCACATCTGTTGTGTATGATGTATCAATATTTTTAATAAATCCCCTAATGACTCCTTTAATCATTTTGGGAATGGCATAATTATATTGAACTGGATAAATACACGTGTACATGTGTAGGCTGAAACAGTTTACTCCTTAGATATTGACATTGAAAATATACCACAAATTTTGTAACTTTCATTTCTATTTTGCACTTCTTTTCCTTCTTTTTCATTTTGTTTTGGTTTAATATAGGACTGGCCTGGGCCTCTCTTGACCTCTGACAGGCCCCATGAAAACCTGAAACCGAGGCAAGGTGACAAAGTCTGGTCCTTCAGCACTAAGGGCCTCCTCATGTTACTTCTTTACTTAGAAAAATAAAATGTTGTTGCAGAAGACCCAGAGCCACAAATGTTCTTCCCAGGTGAATCAGTTTCCAGAATTCTTAGATTTTTAGTTTAATTTAGCCATCAGGGAATTGTGTAGACTGGAAATATCTAGGCAAGACCAAAACAAAATCTCAAGTGGGCATCTGTCTCTTCCAGGTGAGTTAGAATCAGATATGCCTCTGCGAGGAAGTGAGTGAGGGAACTGTTCTCACCCCACACAATCACCGCAAAATCAGATACAGGGTGAGTTAAATAGTTACACATCTTGCTGCATATCTTACCAGATTCCCATTTCTATTTTTTTTTTGAGCAAAATAGCAAAGCACCTAATATAGGTCACTAAGTATGTTTGCAATACTATAATTTAATCTTTGTAACTGCCATTGCTAACCAGACACTAACATGCCCATATGCTCAGTATAGAAATGACGGCATGAAACTTTTTAGCAACTCCTTGTACTTCATAATAATACTGGGTCATCTTGAGTGTGAGGGATCATGACGCTGTCTGTATGTAGTTTTAAATTCCCTAGTGATGCCAAATGTATTTGTGTCAACAGATACTGTTCCAAAATACCGGAGTTCAATTTAGCTGAATACCAGGGGACTGACTCAAATGACTGCAGGAGAAATAAATATATCTTTAACTAACTCAGATGGCAAAATGTTGAAAACTCAGAAAATCTGTATTACAAAGAGCTGGAAAGTAGTAAAGTAAGACATTTCCAGAAAGGCTAATCAATTTAGTGTTTTCTTTAATTATATTATTGGAACCCTTTTTAATTCACATCTTTTCTCAGCCATATGTGAAAACCTGTTTTTTACCAACTTATGATAGCATCTAATTAATTATGAATAATAAATCATCGTTAGAAATGTAGAAATCTGTTTTATACCAGAGAACTATTCAATATAGTAAAATACCAATAATCATAGTAATAATAATCACCAAAGTAATATGTAACTCTGACTGAGTACTTAATATGAGCTAGAAGCTTCACTAAGTACCTTTATGGATTGTTTTATATTAACCTCCCAACAACCTTGTGAGATAGGTAAAATAATTTGCTATTTCCTATTCTAATGAATGGCTAAGATTTTTATTGAGAATTTTCTGTGTGTCAGGCACTGTACATGTATTAACTCATTCATTCCTCACAACTCTCCACAAAGCAGGTGCTCTCGTTATTCCCATTTTAGGCATGAGGAAACTGAGGTACAGAGTTGAAGTGACCCGCCCAGGGCTACTAAGCTGTAAGTGACATAGCCAACACCCAAACTCCATCTGTCTGGCTCCAAGCTCAATCTTTCCTTACTAAACAGCTGCTCAACACCTGCTATATTTTCTTTGAAACTTCTGTGTGCCAGGCACTGTAGCAAATGGTCTTCATATGTTAATTATCCCTCCTTGAGGAGCTCACTGTTTTCCCATTTTTCAGATGAGAAAAGGAAGGCACAGGCCACTTGCTCCGGGTTCTAAATCCAGTCTTACCTGACTCCCGAGGAAAGTGCTGGCCACAGAGACAGAAAGTAAAGAAGCTGTCGTCTTCAAAAGCCAGCTCTAGACAGCACCCGTCATCAGTCTTGTGGCAAGCCTGACTTTCTATGGGCTTGCTCAGGCTGAGAGAGTCAGAATCTACCCGCCTGGGTCCACCCGTTTCTTAGATTTTTGAGTCATTTGTTTAGGCCAGTGGTTTGAAAAAGTCACAGACGGGGAGTATAAGCACAAGAGAAACTATTCTTGCAGAGTGAAAACCAGCTTGTAGTTTTTCCTGTTATTCATTTTGAGCTTCCTCTTCCTTACCACTGAACATTGTTTAAGGAATTATTTCAGTACTAAATTACAGTAATTTCTATTTCCTTAAATTTCTATTTTCTTAAATTTCTTTCTGACATACACTTGTAGCCTCAGCTTTTTATTTTAAATCTTGTATTTCTCTACCGTATGTATTCTTATATGCTTATATTCCAAATTAAGTCCAAGCTACATGAAGTCAAGGTCTATGTCTTACTCATCTTTTTAATCCTTATAGGACCTCACATCTTATATTGCATAACGTGGTGTTTGAGAAATATTTGGTAAATTAATCAACTTCATAGGCAGTATATTTGGCACTTAATGATAGCACCTAAAACTATCCTAAAGGGCAAGTAACTACAATCCCAGTACACAAAATCACACACATAAAGATACAAAATCCATATTTTGATACATAGCTTCAGCATTTGACAGCCACCTTTCAAAAATTTGGTGATGGTGCTATCCCAGCCTGATGCCCTGTGCAAAAGACATTTCCTCTGCAAAATGGTGTTTCATTTTCCTGAACTGTGTACAGGATTGTCACTTTTCTTTGTTTCTTCAGAAATGAGTCCCTTCATACAATAAATCGTCATTTCTTCTTTCTGAAGTCATCTCAGTCTATCTTATTTTATAAATAAATAAATAAATAAATATATATATATATATATATGTATATATATTCACAAACTGACTTACAAAGCTTGAGTCCTCAACCAGGGCTCACTGTGAATGTCACCCTCTAGGACTAGTCAGTGTATAAACGCATAACCACACACAGTGCCCTTGAAGTTAAGAGCTCTGTGCTAGAAGAATCCAGCACTTAGAGCAGAGAATTCAACAGGAATTTGCTGTCCTTTGATTTTTTCCCCCCTGATGTACATTATTTCCAGATTTTAGCATTATGACTTTTAAATTCTTTTCTCTGCAATGCAGAACCTAAATAGACAAGCAAAACAACATATCTAGTGTGTAAGACAGAAAATCAGTTGTTGGCCTACTTGAAATAGGTTCAACTTAATTTTTTTTAATTTGGATTTTTTAGGAAGTTGTTATTGTGGGGTAAATTTGATACAGTTGATCACATCGGGTTAGTGTTACTTCTCTTAGTTGAAACAAAATGAAGAGCTAGTGTTTATAAACGTGGCTCCAATGGGTACAAGCTCTAGTTGAATGGACATTTTGGTAAGCTAACACCATTTTTTTTTTTACATCTTTATTAGAGTATAATTGCTTTACAATGGTGTGTTAGTTACTGCTTTATAACAAAGTGAATCAGTTATACATATACATACGTTCCCATATCTCTTCCCTCTTGCGTCTCCCTCCCTCCCACCCTCCCTATTAACACCATTTTTGAATGTAGCTACAAAAGTTGTCATCAAATCCTAGAATTATAATGGAAGAAAGTCTGGGAAGGAAGTAATCTAATTCACCTGTTTTAGTGCAGATATATTCTAAAGATCAAATGAAATAAACTCGAGTTTTCTCTTTACTGACTTAGATCCTATACAAAGAAGGTAGGTGAATTCCCTCATGCTTCTTCTTCCCGGACCGGGGCATGAACCCGTGTCCCCTGCATCGGCAGGCAGACTCTCAACCACTGCGCCACCAGGGAAGCCCTTATTGTCTCTTAATTGTTTTATTTTATTCTGTATTATCTCAAGTTCCTGTGGTGCTAATTCTCTCATTTATTGTCTCCCGACTCTCCCTCATGGTGGATCATTTCCTCATGTAGTCCGTAAGTTTTAATTGTGAGCATATCTTTAGCAGGTACATTGTTTCTTTAGATATTCCAGGTGCTTTGCATTATAAAAGTGTCCTCAAAAAAAGATTTTGTGTTTGCTTCCAGCCCAGCTCTCAGGAATTCCACCCCGTTCAGGACCCATTTTCATACTAATTTCTGGGCTTGGGATTCTCATACCATGTGGATGGTATTAATTCAGATCTTATACCTCTGCTTAGGTTTTTGTTTTTAGAAATTTATTTTATTTATTTAACTTTGACTGTGTTGGGTCTTCATTGCTGCACGTGGGCTTTCTCTAGTTGTGGCGAGTGGGGGCTACTCTTCGTTGCAGTGCGTGGGCTTCTCATTGCGGTGGCTTCTCTTGTTGTGGAGCACGGGCTCTAGAGCACAGGCTCAGTAGTTGTGGCACACGGACTTAGGTGCTCCACGGCATGTGGGATCTTCCTGGACCAGGGATCGAACCTGTGTCCCCTGCATTGGCAGGTGGATTCTCAACCACTGCAGCATCAGGGAAACCCCTGCATGGACTTTTAATTTCTCAGAGGAGACTCCTTATTATGCACAAAGTGCCAAGGGCACAAGCTTCCTTTATGCAACCAGTGTGGTGTGTCTGATGCTCTCTTCACAGTAGGCCAGACCTCCAGGACTCTGCTCTTAAGCAGAGGTCTTGGTTCTAGTTCCCCACCTGGTGTGAGCCCTCAGTCATGGCCTTCATCCCTATATGGATACACAGCCATACACAGCCTGTGACTGGGCCCAGTGTCCCCAGGACTTTGATGTCATCTCATACACATATTGCTCTAGTTTTGAGTTCCATCTTCTGTTCTGGTGCCTAGGTATTTCCTTTCAAGCTATACATATATTTTAAAAGTTTTTGCATCTTATCCAGAAATCCTATGGTTTGGAGTGAGAGGAGTTCTGTGGAATTCTTGGAACTCTGGAGTGGGAAGAGTTGTCTCAGCTGGATCTCGAGTCCTCAAGAGGGTTTCTGGACAAGAGCATCTCAGACTATATTATTAGCACACCTCGGGTGTTGCCATCCATTTTGAGGGAGTCACAAGAGATTAGTCATTAGCAACAGTTAGAGCATCTAACTCTTTCAATTTTTCACCTTTTAAAACAAATTCAAGACTCTTCCTGTATGATAACAATGACCTTCATTTCCTTAAATTCTTTAGTAGGTAGAAATGCTCTAAGAATGTCATCTTTTGTGTATGTTGAGGTAGGCAAAAAAGCTAAGAAGTTACTCTGGACTGTGTTCACCACCCTTTTAGGCATCATCTGAAGACATCCTCAACACCAAACCATGATCAAATTAATTCTTTAAAAATAAACATAACGACAAGAAGAAAACTAGATTTACTTTCTGCATCTTTCCCAAGATTTTTCTTATGATAAATTCCAAAGTGAAGTTTCACCCAAATGAAACATAATTGATAAAGTATGTGCTGTAGTTGCTCAGTTACCATAATAGGGAAATGATGTGGGCTTTTCCCCTCACAGCAAGTCCAGTCCTGAACTTAGGCAAAGAGCTCAATAGAGGAAAAATGAAAGCTACCTTAATGGGGCACCTCTCACCTTTTGCCTCTTGTCCATGCCAGTGGCCACTCTTGCTCCTGAGATCTCTGCCATTTGCACCCACTTTCTCCTTACTGTTGATGAAAAATTTAAGGAGAGGTCTGGATATAGATAAGCACAACCCAAAGGCAATTGATTGGTAGGTTCTGATTTTTAGCTACACCACTAAAATGAGTGTTCCTTAATTATATGATACATCAAAAGAGAGTAATGGTAGGAATTATCTTTTTTAAAAAGACATAACATCAGGCTTCCCTGGTGGCGCAGTGGTTGGGAGTCCGCCTGCCGATGCAGGGGACGTGGGTTCGTGCCCCGGTCCGGGAGGATCCCACGTGCCGTGGAGCGACATTTGTTTCCAGTTATGTAGGACATCACCAAGATTTTTGTAAGCTTTTTTGTCACCCGTCATCTCATTGGCTTTAAGAGAGTCCTCTAAGAAAAGGAGAGGGAATTATTACTCATCTCACAGCAGAAGCTGTCAGTGCTAAAGGCTCTCAGGTGTCCCCTGGGCAAACCTGGGGCATCTGGGTTAGCATTGACCTGAAACCTTCCTTGAGTCAAGTTTCCCTTTGCAGCCATGATCTTGATTCAGTGGTTCTTTCTAAACTTTGCTTCTCTTAGCTCAATAGTTGGGTCTCACCCTCTCATTCTGATCCCTCTGTATCTCAGCTCCACCACTTACTGAAATTCCCACGCATATCACTGCCCTCCCACCATAAATCTTCCCCCGGGGCTTTCACATGAGCCAACTGTACATTTATCACTTCAATTGTATTGACCATTAGCCACAATCTTCTAAGTCGTAACAGATGAGCCCGGATGATTCACGCAGGAATGGTAGGAATGACTGTGACAAATCTTTGGAAAGACAAACATGACTTGGTACGTCATTTGTGATGGGAAAATACTCTAGCATGTAAAAGGCATCTGAATTTATTAGCTTGGTGTAGCTATAATGTAACCACTAATGTATGGGATTTTTTTTTCTCACAGTCTGATAACAGCTTTATTGCATGCAAGCCTTTGTCGTTTATTGCTTCCTATGACTGTAAAAAGAGAAAAGAGCATGTTATGCCTTGACCGGCTGACTTAGATTTGTGATTTATTTGATCAGCAATGTGCTCTCTAACCACAGTACTTCAATTTATGGTTGCAGTTGGTTGGACAGTAGATGAAAAAACATAAGTAGAGAGCACTTAGGAAATCGAGCTGCTTCCCTAAATTACAGTTTCTAATTTGGTCATCATTTTAGGCCCCAATGCTGCTTGAGTTCTGATTTTTGCCCCGTAAATTTATAAAAGTGATATGGATAAGTCAGAAGGGCTAACTAGGTGATGACAAGGCCGTGAAGTCTCCTTACGTTGCTTCAGCCTGAAGACGGAGATCTGTCTGTCCAGTGTCACACTTTTGTATGTGAGGAGCAGGAAACAGCAGGGAGATGAAAGAGAAGTGCTGGGAGCTACAAGTCTGTGGTGCAAAGATGAAAACACCTGTGGCAGGGACAGAACGTGGACAGAGAGGAGAGAGGCCTGGTGCTCGGCTCTGCCCCGTGCCTGGGCACAGAAACAGTGGTGCAGCATTAGTGTGCAGAGGACGTAAGAAAAACAGATCTCCCAGAAACAGACTCACAGACACAGAGAACAGACTTGTGGTTGCCAAAGGGGAGGGGGAGTGGGGAAGAAATGGATTGGGAGTTTGGGATTAGCAGATGCAAACTATTATATATAGAATGGATAAACAACAAGGTCCTACTGTAGAGCACAGGGAACTATAGTCAATATCCTGTGATAAACCATACTGGAAAAGAATATGGAAAGGAATATATACATATATAACTGAATCACTTTGCTGTACAGCAGAAATTAGCACAGCATTATAAATCAACTATACTTCGATAAAATAAATTTTTTGTTTGTTTATTTTTTTTGTTACTCGTTTTCAAATATCTTTATTCACAAACCTGTTATTATCGGTCAGTTCAAATGCCATATGTATGATAAAATAGATTATAAGAAGTATCATATTTACAATGAAATCATTACTTTATATAGCTGAATCAACTGATAGGCTACCTCCTGCTATAATAACTTAATGGGTCCAATTCTACCTTTCGAATGGACCAATTTTACGATTCTCCTAGAAAGTTTTGAGTTGGGTATAGTTTCTTGGTGCTTCTTTCTGTGATCCAAGGCTTAAGAGAAAATCCCTGGAAACCAGCAACTGGAACCAGGCCTCTCCAGGACTGAGGAGAGACAGGAGTGAGAAAAAAAGACATCCTGTCACATCTTAAAGTCCCACAACTGCTATGCTTTGCAAGAGGAGGAAAGAATCAGTCCCAAGAATTATACTGAACATTTCTCAAACATCAGTATCAAGGATGAATCTCTAAAACAAGTTTGCAGATAGAAGCTCTCCAGCTAGACATTAACTAAAATGCATATGCAATACAGTCAAGGATGCTGTGCTTACAGAACCACATACATCTTATTTATCTCTAATTTTAAAATAATTCATTGCCTTATTGGGTATGCAAGTGAGCATTGGAGAAAGTTGTGCATCTGCGATACCGGCTGGTGCTAAGGATTTCAGTGCTTCCAGAAGATGGGGGCTAGAGAACTTAACCAGGCACTGGAGGGGTTCTTCTCTCTCAGCCAGGATGCCCCCATTTAGTCACTTTTGAATTTCGTTTCAAGCTTGTATTGTGCAAATTCTAGTCTTGGTTGTGGATGGTCTCCAAAAATTTCTTGAGTCACTCTCTGGACTCTCTCTTTTTCTATTTTGCTTTCATGAATGATCCTTGAATCCATATTTATATCTAGCTCAAGGCTTCTTTCTTGTAGAGGTGTAGTAGAGTTGAGTTTCAAAGGTCTGATTATACTGTTTAAAAACATTAGCCTTAAAAGCGTCCAGATGCTGGCTTCTGAGGTCCATTTTCACAGTCTGATGGTGTTTGCTAGCAATTGTCAGTGCCTGACCCAGAAGGGGTAGATTGCTTTTCAGTTGGGAGGAAGAAGTGAAGGCATATGGAGTTTGGGAATAATACACCACGTAAGCAGGTTTGTACTGGTTCGGCTTTCTATACTGTGTTCCTCAGGCAATTCGAATCCGTACTGCATTCTCCTCGGCACCTCTGAAGCTGCCTGTCACATTTTTTAATGCTCTCTTAAGAATTTTTCTTAAGAATTTTGAATTGTTCCATATCAAAAAGGTCAATGTCTTCACCTGGTCCTTTACTCATCTGAAAAACATCCCAAACTTTCTGATGCCGATGAAATTGAGTATAAATGATGTCTAAAAGGGCTGCATCATTGAGACTTGCACGATTCTCCTCACAAGGCAGAACCAAGTCCTGAACAAGAGATTCCTTTCTCTGCCGGAAGTTTTCAGTCTGCAGTTGATTTTCAGACAAAAAATTCCAGGTTTTAGTATTGTCATCATTTCAGTCATTGGGATTTTCAAGACGGTCCTCCTGAAAAACTCGGAAACAGTTTCATCCATCTCTTTGGCACTTGGGACTTGCGGCAGTCGCGAAAGAGTCGCTTCAGAGGCGTGGAACCAGGCTTCTTCAAGGCTCCCGCCACACTTGGGGGCCCGATGCCATGCCCCCAGGGGTTCTCTTACCGTCCCACATCGCCGGCCGGGTCTCTCCTCATCAGCTGCTCCCCAATAAAATAAATTTTAAAAAAAGAATAGAAAAGCAGATCTCCAAGGTCATGACTCTGATGAGTGGCTGGCATATAATGTTGATAAGGATGGTCTGGGGTAGACTAAAGAAGAGAACACCTGAACTTGGCAGAAAGAATAACTGTGGGTGGGATTATTGATTTATTTTCAGTATTTAGCAGATATACTGCATCTCTTTTATCTTTTAATTTTTATTTTATTTTTAACGTCTTTATTGGAGTATAACTGCTTTACAGTGGTGTGTTAGTTTCTGCTTTATAACAAAGTGAATCAGCTATACATATACATATATCCCTATATCTCCTCCCTCTTGCGTCTCCCTCCCACCCTCCCTATACCACCCCTCTAGGTGGTCACAAAGCACCGAGCTGATCTCCCTGTGCTATGCGGCTGCTTCCCACTAGCTATCTATTTTACGTTGGTAGTGTATATATGTCCATGCCATTCTCTCACTTCGTCCCAGCTTACCCTTCCCCCCTCTGTGTCCTCAAGTCCATTCTCTACGTCTGCATCTTTATACCTGTCCTGCCCCTACGTTCTTCAGAACCAATTTTTTTTTTTTAGATTCCATATATATGTGTTAGCATACGGTATTTGTTTTCTCTTTCTGACTTACTTCACTCTGTATGACAGACTCTAGGTTCATCCACCTCACTACAAATAATTCAATTTCATTTCTTTTTATGGCTAAGTAATATTCCATTGTATATATGTTCCACATCTTCTTTATCCATTCATCTGTCGATGGACACTTAGGTTGCTTCCATGTCCTGGCTATTGTAAATAGAGCTGCAATGAACATTGTGGTACATGACTCTTTTTGAATTATGGTTTTCTCAGGGTATATGCCCAGTAGTGAGATTGCTGGGTCATATGGTAGTTGTATTTTTAGTTTTTTAAGGAACCTCCATACTGTTCTCCATAGTGGCTGTATCAATTTACATTCCCACCAGCAGTGCAAGAGTGTTCCCTTTTCTCCACACCCTCTCCAGCATTTATTGTTTGTAGACTTTTTGATGATGGCCATTCTGACTGGTGTGAGGTGATACCTCATTGTAGTTTTGATCTGCATTTCTCTAATGATTAGTGATGTTGAGCATCCTTTCACGTGTTTGTTGGCAATCTGTATTTCTTCTTGTGAGAAATGTCTATTTAGGTCTTCTGCCCACTTTGGGATTGGGTTGTCTGCTTTTTTGATATTGACCTGCATGAGCTGCTTGTAAATTTTGGAGATTAATCCTTTGTTAGTTGCTTCATTTGCAAATATTTTCTCCCATTCTGAGGGTTGTCTTTTCATCTTGTTTATAGTTTCCTTTGCTGTGCAAAAGCTTTTAAGTTTCACTAGGTCCCATTTGTTTATTTTTGTTTTTATTTCCCTTTCTCTAGGAAGTGGGTCAAAAGGATCTTGCTGTGATGTATGTCACAGAGTGTTCTGCCTATGTTTTCCTCTAAGAGTTTTTAATGTCTGGCCTTACATTTAGGTCTTTAATCCGTTTTGAGTTTATTTTTGTGTATGGTGTTAGGGAGTGTTCTAATTTCATTCTTTTACATGTAGCTGTCCAGTTTTCCCAGCACCACTTATTGAAGAGGCTGCCTTTTCTCCATTGTATATTCCTGCTTCCTTTATCAAAAATAAGGTGACCATATGTGCCTGGGTTTATCTCTGGGCTTTCTACCCTGTTCCATTGATCTATATTTCTGTTTATGTGCCCGTACCATACTGTCTCGATTACTGTAGCTTTGTAGTATAGTCTGAAGTCCGGGAGCCTGATTCCTCCAGCTCTGTTTCTCTATCTCAAGATTGCTTTGGCTATTCAGGGTCTTTTGTGTTTCCATAAAAATTGTGAAATTTTCTGTGCTAGTTCTGTGAAAAATGCCATTGGTAGTTTGATAGGGATTGCATTGAATGTGTAGATTGCTTTGGGTAGTAGAGTCATTTTCACAATGTTGATTCTTCCAATCCAAGAACATGGTATATCTCTCCATCTGTTTGCATCATCTTTAATTTCTTTCATCAGTGTCTTATCGTTCTCTACATACAGGTCTTTTGTCTCCTTAGGTAAGTTTATTCCTAGATATTTTATTCTTTTTGTTGCAGTGGTAAATGGGAGTGTTTCCTTAATTTCTCTTTCAGATTTTTCATCATTAGTGTATAGGAATGCTAGAGATTTCTGTGCATTAATTTTGTATCCTGCTACTTTACCAAATTCATTGATTAGCTCTAGTAGTTTTCTGGTAGCATCTTTAGGATTCTCTATGTATAGTATCATGTCATCTGCAAACAGTGACAGCTTTACTTCTTTTCCGATTTGTATTCCTATTTTTTCTTTCTCTTCTCTGACTGCTGTGGCTAAAACTTCCAAAACAATGTTGATTAATAGTGGTGAGAGTGGACAACCTTGTCTTTTTCCTGATCTTAGATGAAATGGTTTCAGTTTTTCACCATTGAGAACAATGTTGGCTGTGGGTTTGTCATCTATGGCCTTTATTATGTTGAGGTAAGTTCCCTCTATGCCTACTTTCTGGAGAGTTTTTTCATAAATGGGTGTTGAATTTTGTCGAAAGCTTTTTCTGCATCTATTGAGATGATCATATGGTTTTTATTCTTCAATTTGTTAATATGGTGTATCACATTGATTGATTTGCGTATATTGAAGAATCCTTGCATTCCTGGGATAAACCCCACTTGATCATGGTGTATGGTCCTTTTAATGTGTTGTTGAATTTTGTTTGCTAGTGTTTTGTTGAGGATTTTTGCATCTATGTTCATCAGTGATATTGGCCTGTAGTTTTCTTTCTTTATGACATCTTTGTCTGCTTTTGGTATCATGGTGATGGTGGCCTCGTAGAATGAGTTTGGGAGTTTTCCTCCCTCTGCTATATTTTGGAAGAGTTTGAGGAGGATAGGTGTTAGCTCTTCCCTAAAGGTTTGATAGAATTCGCCTGTGAAGCCATCTGGTCCTGGGCTTTTGTCTGTTGGAAGATTTTTAATCACAGTTTCAATTTCATATTGGTCTATTTATATTTTCTATTTCTTCCTGGTTCAGTCTCAGAAGGCTGTGCTTTTCTAAGAATTTGTCCATTTCTTCCAGCTTGTCCATTTGATTGGCATAGAGTTGCTTGTAGTAATCTCTCATGATCCTCTGTATTTCTGCAGTGTCAGTTGTTACTTCTCCTTTTTCATTTCTAATTCTATTGATGTGAGTCTTCTCCCCTTTTTTCTTGATGACTCTGGCTAATTAATGGTTTATCAATTTTGTTTATCTTCTCAAAGAACCACCTTTAGTTTTATTGATCTTTGCTATTTTTTTTCCCTTCATTTCTTTTTCATTTATTTCTGATCTGATCTTTATGATTTCTTTTCTTCTGCTAACTTTGGGGGATTTTTGTTCTTCTTTCTCTAATTGCTTTAGGTGTAAGGTTAGGTTGTTTATTTGAGATGTCTCTTGTTTCTTGAGGTAGGATTGTATTGCTATATACTTCCCTCTTAGAACTGCTTTTGCTGCATCCCATAGGTTTTGGGTTGTCTTGTTTTCATTGTAATTTGTTTCTAGGTATTTTTTGATTTCCTTTTTGATTTCTTCAGTGATCTCTTGGTTATTTAGTAGTGTATTGTTTAGCCTCCATGTGTTTGTATTTTTAAAATTTATTTATTTATTTTTGCGGTACGCAGGCCTCTCACTGTTGTGGCCTCTCCTGTTGCGGAGCACAGGCTCCGGACACACAGCCTCAGTGGCCATGGCTCACGGGCCCAGCAGCTCCACGGCATGTGGGTTCTTCCCAGACTGGGGCACGAACCCGTGTCCCCTGCATCGGCAGGCGGACTCTCAACCACTGCGCCACCAGGGAAGCCCGTGTTTGTATTTTTTACAGATTTTTTCCTGTAATTGACATCTAGTCTCATAGTGTTGTGGTCAGAAAAGATACTTGGTACGATTGCAATTTTCTTAAATTTAGCAAGGCTTGATTTGTGACCCAAGATATGATCTATCCTGGAGAATGTTCCATGAGCACTTGAGGAGAAAGTATATTCTGTTGTTTTTGGATGGAATGTCCTATAAGTATCAGTTAAGTCCATCTTGTTTAATGTATCATTTAAAGCTTGTGTTTCCTTATTTATTTTTATTTTGCTTGCTAGAACTCTTTTAAATCTTCCCCACTTTTTGTTTAAAATCAAAGGATTGGTTGAGGCTGAGGCAATGACAGTTGTGAGAAAAAGTGGGAACTTTAGAGTTTGGTGCTTATGGGTTCTTATTCAGAAATCTCATAAAAATCCAGAGTAGACACAATATAAAGAGATGAGAGGCATCAACAAAGACAGCATCTGAAAAATGATGAGGAGATCAAAAGATAGGACACTGGACACCCTTCAAATGCTATTTCTCCTAGCATTTGAGTCTTTTAAAATCTCACTATCCTCAAGTAATCCTTAAAAAACACAATTTATTTTCCATTTAGTGACTGACAAAGGGCAATCAATACTTCACGTAGGCAATGTGATGATTAATTTTATGTTAGATCATGAAATGTTAGACTGGGCTAATGGATGCCCAGGTAGCTGGTAAAACACTATTTCTGGGTGTGTCTGTGAGAATGTCTCCGAAAGAGATTAGCATTTGGTTGAGTAGATTGAGTAAAGATCTGCCCTCACCATTGTGGGTGGGCATCATCCAATCCACTGAGGGTCCGAACAGGATAAAAAAGGCAAAGGAAGGGCAAAATCTCAGCTTTCTCTTTTTGAGCTTGAATGCCCGTCTTCTCCTGACCCCAGACATTAAAGCTCCTGCTTCTTGGGCCTTCACGTTCCAGGACTTACAGCAGTACCCACTCCTACCCTTCCATCCCACCCACACCCCCTTCCACTTTGCAGGCCTTTGGACCCAAACTGAATTATTCCACCAGCTTTCCTGGTTCTCCAGCTTGCAGAGGACAGATTGCGGGACTTCTCAGCCACCAAAACTGTGTGAGCCAATTCATAAAATAAATATCTTCAGTATATCTATCATTTATCTATCTATCTAACCATCCATCTATCAATCCATCCATCCATCCTATTGGTTCTCTCTCTTTGGAGAACCCTAATACAGCCCATTTCTTCACATAAAAAGTATTCTGTTATAGGGAGAATATGAAGCAGACTGAAAAGTATAATCAGACTTCTCTTCCTCTTCTATTCCATTCCCTTCCCTTCCTTTCTCTTCTCTTCCTAAACAATTCAGTCCTAAAGCTATTAGGTGGGACAAAGCAAGGCATGTGTCTGTGGTAGTAGGGGTGGAGTGTGGGGAGCCATGATGGCCCGGCATGGGGCACCAGAATCGGAGCAGAGAGGAAAGGGTGCCCATCAGAGGGGCAGCCCTGTGCAAATGCAGAGTCCCAGTGGAGTATAGAGGCCATTCCATGGAGGTGGAGGTCTTAGGGTAAGGAGGTAGGGTTGCCAGATTTAGCCAAGGGAAAAAAAAGCCAATAAAACAAAACTTGACACCCTATTAAATTTGAATTTCAGATAAACAATGAATAATTTTTTAGTATAAATATGTCTCAAATCTTGCATGAATTGTTTGTAGTTTATCTGAAATTCAAATTTAACTGGACATCCTGTATTTTATCTGGCAACATTACGAGGAGGGCTTCCACACAGAGGGTGGCCTGCTGTTGGGTGTGGAGTTCCAGTGGGTGAGAAGGGCATCCATGAAGAAGGTGGGAAGTGGCTTGAGCCGGGGAGTCAGAGCTGGAGCAGAGAAAGAGGGCACTAGCACGGGAGATGGTGCAGCAGAGGAGGCGTGAGGTTCTTAGAAAATCAAGGTGTCTGCAGGGCGGTGCTAGCTCCAAAGGCTCTAGGGGAGAATCCTTCCAGCGCCAGATGGCTTGTGGCTGCGGAAGTCCAATCTCTGCCTCTGTCCTTGTATGGCCTTCCCCTCTTCTCCCTGTGTGTCTCTCTTCTCTGTGTGTGTTTTTCATAAAGACACCTGCCATTGGATTTAAGTTCCACCCAGATAATCCAAGATGATCCCACCTTAAGATCTTAATTACATCTGCAAAGACCCCTTTTTCAAGTAAGGTCACATTCATAGGTTCCAGGGGCTAGGATGTGGACATATAATTTTGGGGACCACCATTCAATCCACTTATAGTTATATATAGAAAATTGATCAAATAAGCAAATGTTTTAAAGATAATAGAAGCCTGGTTTTTCCTAGTGGAGAACAATATAAAAAGATATTGGATTGGAATTAGGTGTGTCAGTGTGAATTATACTTTTTAATATATAACTAGGGAAATAATTCTAGATGGAAATGTCTGCCTGTGTGTATACCTGTATGCTGTCTACTGGCCAGCAACATCCCAATAGCAATGAATACATCTAGCACCCAGGTCTTGGCTTCTAAATACCATTTTCCACTAAAGGGAATCAAGTTTCCTTGGAGAAGTGGCTGATTCCAGGGACGGTGCAAGAAAAGTACAAGGCAATCCTAGAATATTTTGTTGTACCAGAAAACAAAGAGGTTTTCAAAAAATAAAGAAGACATGTCAAAAGGACACAAGCCAACTTGAACAGGCTCCCAGTTGCCAAATCAGGGACAAACTGAACGTGGATATAAATAATGATAACAATGGATTATAATCCATGAATAAAACATGAATCTATGAGTCCATACTGATCTAAATGAATGAGTGAGTAAATTAAAAGTTTGATGAGAAACAGAATATTTTCATAGTTCCAAAGTACCTCCCCACAAAGTATTTATTAATTACAAAGGGGAAAAGAATAATTTTACAGTGAAGAAGCCTGGCAGACACCACCTTGATCAAATGGTCAAAGTGAACATCATCAGTAATGGGACAAATGTAAATCACATACGACCTGGTAGACTGCAAAGAGGAAAACTCAGCATTAGTTCTGTTTTTCTTGCCAAATATTCATAATAAATTTTGGCTTAATCGTGAGGAAATATAAATTAAACCCAAATTGATAAAATAAAAAAATAACAGGCCTGTACTCTTCCAGAGTGTCAAGACCATGAGATCAAGAAAAGACTGAACCAATGTTCCAATATATAGGAAAACTATACAGAGACATGACAACTGCATATAATACCTGACTCTGAATTGGATGCTTTTGCTATAAAGGAATTATTGGAACAATTGGCCAAACTTGAATGGAGACTATAAATTATTAGACGGTAGTAGTGTATCAATGTTAAGTTCTGGATTCGGGTTGTTATTCTATGGCTAAGTGGGAGAGTGTTATTTGTAGGAAAGCACACAGAGAAATATTCAGGGGTGATGTGGCATTGATAACTTACTCTCAAATGACTAAAGAAAATAAAATTCTTTGAATTGTACTTTCAACCTTTCTGTAATTGTTTCAAAATTTAAACCTGTTATTTCAAAATTTTAAAAAATGAACAAGTACAGTCAGAGAAAGGCCAAGAAGTGTGTTCATATATGTCCACTGCAGCATTAGCTATAATATCAGAAAAGTAAAAACATTGAAAGTGTGTAGCAATTTGTACATGATGATCTCAAGTGTGTTTTAAAATATGGAAAAATGATTATAAAGAAATATATGAAAATGTTAAGGTTATGTATATCTATGTGGAAGAACTATGATTTTGTGTTTTTGCAGGGGCATGTATTATGTGCAGAAGGAATGTTATGGTTCACTAGGACTAGATAGTAGAATTTAATTATAAAGTAAATAGAAGTGAGGAAAGGGATTAGATGAAATTGTATGAAGTAGAGAGTAGAATTGAATCATACAGAGAAATTGTACATATATGTCTTTAATTTCTGCCAAGTCAACTGTGCACACTCAAATTGTATTTTTCCTACAACCTAGAGCTGAAATGCAAGCCCAACAACCTCATCTGTTACCTAACAATAGAAACGGTGATGGACTCCAATGCTGTAGGAAGAACTGGCTGCACTGAATTCACTAAGAAATGGTAAAGACTAGACTAATCTTGATTATTGCTGTACTCTGGGCAATTCAACACCTTTTCCAGGATAATTTTCACTTGACATGCTGTGTAGGAGGTAACCTTTGGTTAAAAAGTGACTCTAGCTTTGACCTTAGGTTAAATTTTAACACTTACTTTAATTCCTTCTAGGGATCTTAACTACATAGTCTAAATTTTTTTAAAATTGAGATATAATTCACATAGCATAAAATTTTTGTTTTAATGATCCATTTTTAACATGGTGCAGGATATCCACAGTGAAAAAAGAATTTTCGTTTTAAATTATTCTACAGATTTGTTTAAAAGAAATGGAAATTCAAATTTTAACATTTGGAAAGAAAAGTGATTAGAGCAAATCAATGGGAAAAACGTTTGACTGGCCCCTTCATTAAAAACAACCAAGGTGGGGACTCAACTGAGCCTGGACATCGTAGCCGAAGTATTGATAGAAGTAAACAAAGTTTATCCTTATTGACACCCTCGCAACACACACACACACACACTTTTCTTTGTCCTTCTCTCTCTCTTTGGCACTTTTCCCCCCTCACTTCTTTTTGCCCTACCTCTGGACAAGCTCCCTTTCCCCACTCAGGATCCACTACAGGGAGAAGTTGCAGTTTACTATGTGTGAGGCCATGGGCAATTTCACAACCTCTCCAAGCCTCACTTTCTTCCTGGTAAAATGGCTGTAAGAGTAGTTCCAGCTTTGTCACGATATTGTGAATTTTTTTTCTTTTTTTTTTTTTTCTTTTTTTGCGGTACGCGGACCTCTCACTGTTGTGGCCTCTCCCGTTGCGGAGCACAGGTTCCGGACGCTCAGGCTCAGCGGCCATGGCTCACGGGCCCAGCCGCTCGGCGGCATGTGGGACACCGGGACCCCCCCCCGACCCCGACCCCGACCCCGACCCCGACCCCCACCCCCGCCCCGGACCGGGGCGCGAACCCTTGTCCCCTGCATCGGCAGGCGGACTCCCAACCACTGCGCCACCAGGGAAGCCCCTGTGAATATTTTTTAAAGGATTAATATGAAGTGCTTTACATTAATTCTTTAACGTTACTTTTCTTTTGTATTAGTTTCCTGTCATTGCTGTAACAAATTACCACACACAGTGGTCTGAAACAACACACTGTGATAGCTTACAGTCGTGAAGGTTAGGAGTCTAACATGGGTCTCACTGGGCTAAGATCAAGGTGTTGGCAGGACTGTATTCCCTCTGGAGGCTCCAGGGGAGAATCAATTTCCTTGCCTTTTCAGCTTCTGGAGGCTACCTGCCGTCCACGGCTCGTGGCCCCCTTCTTTCCATCCCTCCAAGCTCTGCTTCCGTGGTCACATCTCCTTCTTTGACCCTCTCGCCTTCCTCTTATATCTAAGGACCCTTGTGATTCCATTGTGCCCACCCACATAATCCAGGATAAACTCCCCATCTCAAGTTCCGTAACTCACATCTGCAAAGTCCCTTTTGCCGTGTAAGTTGACATATTTGGTCATGGGTATCTCTGGGGTCAGCATGCATTATTCTGCCTACCACACTTTCCCTTTCCTCCCATATTTCTTAACTCCCAGGTATTCCCAACCTGGCCTAAACCTCACTTCCTTGCTTGAGTTCTCTCAGGTCTCCTACTCATGCCTCCACACTTCCAGCTATAACTTTCTCCTTCTCTTCCAGTTCAAACCCTACCCATTCCACAAGTCCCAGTCAAATCATGAGTCCTTTGGTAAAGCCTTCCCAGGCCATCGGCTTATAAAGATAGCTTCCTAAATCCCATTGCATATGGCAGCTGCGCCTCTCATTTGGCAAACACTCTGCCTTCTGGTCATACATTCATGGCACACAGGTGCTGCATATACATTGAATGAATAAATGAATCTCCACAAGACCGTAAGAAATTGACAGCCATGTCATTTTTTTTAGCTTTATTGAGATATAATTAACATATAACATTGTGTTAGTTTGTGTACAATATGATTATATGATATACATATATATATATATTGCAAAATGATTACCATGATAAGGTTAATTAACACATCCATCATCTAACATGATTACCATTTATTTGGTGTGCAAACATTTAAGATCTACTCTCTTAGCAATTTTCAAGTACACAATACAGTATTGCTAACTGGGACACTAGCTCCCCAGAACTTATCCACCTATAACTGGAAGTTTGTATCCTTTGACCAACATCTCCCCATTTCCCCCACCCCCCAGCCCCTGGCAATCACCAATCTAACTTTAAGAACTGTGTCTTAAGCTACTTTCTAATCCAGCACTGAACAATGGTTGAGGCGAGATATATGGCAATGATGAAAAGATAAAGCATGTCCAGGAGCTCCAGGGAGGAAATGTTCCAGAGCCCCATCTGTTTCTTTAGTTTAGAGCAATACCAACTTACTTCCTACAAACACATCTAGGGCAAGGGGTCTTTACGTATTCTCTTTGGGCTGGTGTCAATGATAACTTTAGCAACATTTTTTCCTGGACTCTTTCTGCCCAGCTTCTCATGCTCTCTTGATTTGGTACCTGTGTGTATGGACAATAGAAGCTCTCTTCCAGAAACACAAACGGCACCTCTGAGGAGTGCTCCAGAGGCCACAATGGTCTACAGAGGGTAGGGTAGAAGTGAGAAGTGGGAAAACCCTCTCATTCTACCTCAGGATATTCTTCAGAATCTGTGGTCTGCCTTAGTTTGCACACCACTAGCGCATTATTTACTGCCTGACATTTTTCATTCTTTTAAGAGTTTTGGAGAGGGGGCTTCTGTTATTCTATCTTATGCCCAAAGATGGATATCACTATTCCATGTGTAATTCTGTCTTTTTAGTTTATGATGACCACCTTCTGTAAGTAAGTGTTTTTACTTTCTATTACTATTTTGAAAAAATATCTTTATCAGAACTTTCTTCATTGGCTAATAGCATTCACTGGGCAGTTCTTCCCAGTCAAGGAAAAGGAATAAGAAAACTTCTTGGTTACTTTTGTACTTATGATTCTAACTACCAGCCTAAAGTTCACATCAAAATGCACATCACACAATGCTATTTGTTGTCTCACATTTTTGACAGATGAGTTGAAATCCTTTTATACAATTCAGCAAACTATTAATATATGAATACTTTGCTGGTTTTTGTGAAATAAATAGATGAACAATAAACAGTTCTGGCCATCCAAGGAAGATCAGACATGAATGTAAAAAGCTGCACATGAACTATTTCAGGCAGTCCTTCTGACTCACCACTAGTGACAGAGAGGGCCTTAGACCAAGAAAAATTAAACCCCAGATTAAAAAAAAAAAAGTCCTTTCAATTTACTGGGCAAACAGCCAAAACTGCAGACCTCTCAGGTTTCAGATAACATTACAAAGAATCTTTACTGATTAGAAATTTGCTCTCCCAGCAATATACTACTTTTTCTGACTTCATAGTTATTGTGCCATTTCTGTGACTGTGTTTTACAGCTGGGCACAGAGGTGGAGTTTTGCTTGTGTTCAATCGTAGAGGATGAATTTGTAACTTTCCCCCTTCCCTTTGGGGAAAAAAATCAGGAAGGAACTTAAATACAAGGCTTTTCCTCCCATTTTACATTCAAACATGTCTTGCAGGAAATGAACAAATAGTGATTCTCAAATATAACATTGTACTTCTATGTGCTGTAGTACAAAAAGAGCTTTACAGGAATTTTGTGTTCCGGAAGTTGAGATTTTTTAAGGACAAAGGTGGGACTTGGATTTTTTTCACTTCCTGCAGAATATAAATGCCAAACTCCTTAGCCTAACATTCAAGATCTCCAAAATCTCATCCCAGCTCACCTCCAGTCTTATCTATGTCCATCCTTACTCCATGAACCCAGCAATGTCCTGTGAGCCATGCTGAAGGTTTTTATCTCCAAACCTTTTTTGCCCTCTAGACTGCCCTTCTATCTTTCCTTTTCTCCCAGTCCCACTGTCAAATTATCTATTTTTCAAGGTACATCTTCAAAGAAAAGGCATCTATAAAGCAACCTGTACATAATCTCCAAGTTGAAATTTCCCCCTCTCTTGGGTTTTCATAATTTCCTGTAATTAAGGGTTACAGCTTTTGTAATGAGGAATAAAAACTTAAAAACTACTTAACCAAAAACTATTAACAGCTTATCAAATAAAACTTGAACACAGTTTTTTGAAAAGGGCAAGGAACTCTTTCAGAATCAGTTACATTCATGCCTGTAAATGCGTTCACTAGTAAGAAAAAAGAGATAGAAATGCCAGCCAACATAGGAAGCAGCAACAAGATAGAGTTGTCCTATGGACCACGAATTACTATTTTTAAAAATAATGGAAAAGGGAGAGAAAGCAATTAAAAAACTAGAATTACCTTAAAAAATGAATATGACATGAAAAGAAAAATCATTTTAATGGGAGATTTTAAAAATGATAAATTAATGCATGCATACTTCTGCAAAATTTCTTCAAATTAATATGTGGGTTTAATGCAAATACTAATAAAAATTCCAATGTAATTTTTTTTTTTTTTTTTTTGCGGTACGCGGGCCTCTCCCTGCTGCGGTCCCCCAGTCGCGGAGCACAGGCTCCGGACGCGCAGGCCCAGCGGCCACGGCTCACGGGCCCAGCCGCTCCGCGGCATATAGGATCCTCCTGGACCGGGGCACGAACCCGTGTGCCCTGCATTGGCAGGCGGACTCTCAACCACTGCGCCACCAGGGAAGCCCCTCCAATGTGATTTTCTAATTAAAAAAAGGAAGTAGGGCTTCCCTGGTGGCGCAGTGGTTGGGAGTCCGCCTGCCGATGCTGTGGACGTGGGCTCCTGCCCCGGTCCGGGAGGATTCCGTGTGCCGCGGAGCGGCTGGGACCATGGGCCGTGGCCGCTGGGCCTGCGCGTCCGGAGCCTGTGCTCCGCGACTGGGGGGCCGCAGCAATGAGCGGCCCGCGTACTGCAAAAAAAAAAAAGAAGTAAAGTTTATTGAGACATGAATTAAAACATATTTTGTAAAAAGAAAGAATAATGCAGTGGGATTAGGTCTGTCTGATATACTAAAACATATAAAAGCTGCAATAATTAAATCAGAATGCTATTGGAAGATGACTAGAGAGGTAAATTAATGGAACAGAAAAGATAGTTTAGAAATAAATCTTATATATAATACTTTAGGAAATGATAATGAGAAAAGAAGGGACTTTCCAATAAATGGTTTTGAGAAGATTTTAGCTCTTTAAGAAGTTCCTCGTTCCATACTTTATAATAAAATGTGTTCTAAGTAGAATTTTAAAACAAATGATTAAAATAAAAGAGTAAAATCATCAGACAAAGTAGAATATTTATTCAGTGTCTGGAGGAGAGAGTTCTTTGAGGTTTGAAGTATGAAGAGGAATCAAAAGAGGAATGAAGTAATATTTGATCACATAAGTCCCAAAGAAGTAAACGACTGATGTCTGGTCAAGTGGTGAAGCAGCTTCAGGCTCTGATAAAACCCTCCCACCTTTAGTGCCCACACCTGTCCCAAACACAGTAATAATAAATAGGATATGAAAAGGGAAAATCAAAATGATATAATTGAGTTCAAAAAAGGAAACAAAAGCAAAAAATAAACAAATGGGACCTAATTAAACTCAAAATCTTTTTTGCACAGCAAAGAAAACTGTTGAAAAAATTTAAAAAGGAAATCTACTGAATGGGAGAAAATATTTGCAAATGATATGACTGATAAGGAGTTAACAGCCAAAATATATGAACAGCTCATACAACTCAATATAAAAAAAACCAAACAACCCAATTTTAAAAAGGGCAGAAGACCTGACTAGACATTTTTCCAAAGAAGACATACAGATGGTCAACAGGCACATGAAAAGATGCTCAACATTGCTAATCATCAGAGAAATGTGAGTCAAAACCACAAGGAGGTATCACCTCACACCTGTCAGAAAGTCTATCATCAAAAAGACCACAAATAAATTTTGGCGAGGATCTGAAGAAAAGGGAACTCCTGTACACTGTTGGTGGGAATGTAAATTAGTACAGCCACTGTGGAAAAGAGTATGGAGGTTCCTCAAAAAACTAAAAATAGAACTACCATTTGACCCAGCAATTCCACTCCTGGGTATACATCTGAAAAAAACAAAAACACTAATTTGAAAAGATACATGCACCCCAGTGTTCATAGCAGCATTATTTATAATAGCTAAGACATGGAAGCAACCTAAGGTCCACCAACAGATGAATAATGAAGATGTGGTATATATAAACAATGGAATACTACTCAGCCATAAAGAAGAATGAAATTTTGCCTTTTGCAATAACATGGATGGGCCTGGAGAGTATTATGCTTAGTGAAATAAGTCACACAAAGAAAGACAAATATTTTATGTTATCACTGATATGTGGAATCTAAAAATAAAACAAACATATAAAGCAAAACAGAAAAAGACTCCCAGTTATAAAGAACAAACTAGTGGTTACTAGTGGGGAGAGGGGAAGGGTTTGTAGCAAGATAGACGTAGGGGATTAAGGAGTACAATTATTATGTATAAAATAAATGAGGGACAAAGATATAGTGTACAGCACAAGGAATATAGCCAGTATTATATAAAAACTTTAAATGGAGTATAATCTATAGAAGTTTTGAATCACTATGTTGTACACCTGAAACTAATATAATGTAACTATACCTCAATAAACAAATTTAAAAAACATAAATATAAATACCACCATGGAACTGAAACAAACAAAAAATGCCACAGTGAAGAGAGCAGAATTGCAGCTGTATACCTACCGGTCTTCCATTCCTATGTCCAAGGCTTCAGCTCCCTTAGGTACAGCTTCATACAGGGAACACTGAGGACAAGGATTAGGGCTGGGGCTCTCTCTAGTCATAGGAAACAGATAGAAAAAGTTGGCTCACCCATTGCTGAGAGGTATGGGTTCACAGAAAAGTGCAGATGTTGGGAAGCAGGAATTCAAAGACACAACATGAGGCAGTGAAGAAATCTGTGATGTCTACAATGCCTCCCATCCAAGTGCTAACCAGACCTGACCCTGCTTAGCGTCCGAGATCAGACGAGATCAGGCGTGTTCAGGGTGGTATGGCCATAGACTGATACCCACAATATCAAAGTAAGTCAGGAATACCAAAATACTACTACGTACCCAGTTCTAAACTGGGGACTCCAGTGGGTGCTATGTGCCAAAAACATACGTTGTTGGGAAGGGGTGAACATGGAGGGAAAGGCAAAGAGAAGAAATAGTTAAAAGACTAAAAAACTTTCTACTAAAAATGAGCCTTCTGCAAAATAGAATTCCAAGACCACATTAAAATATCTAACAACAACAACAAAAAAGAGTTTGAACCCCACCTCTCCAGTTGGAACATGAATTCACTTCAGATAAAATTAATTTTCTGGAACTGTTTGATAAGGAACTGGAAAGTAAATGTTCTGATGATGCTCAAAGAAATCAATGAAGATAACACTTCCATTAAAAAAGAACAAAAAAAATGAAGCCAAAAAAATCAACAGTGAAACAAAAAACAGGTGGATCTGAAAAAGAAACAAATATAAATAAAAAAAATAGACATTAAAATTTAAAAATCAATAGACAGAATGAACTTTAGGCTGGAAATATTTGAAGAGTGGCGTACTGACCTGGAGGGAGAAATTCACCCAGTTCATGGTCAAAGGAAAGAAAAATATGGGTAAATAACTAAAGGCTACTAAGGTTAGATGGTGAGGATCCCAAAAGAAGAAAATGAAGAGAAAAAGTTGAATCCTCATATCAAATGTGTTCTACATACCAAAAGGATACAAAGTTAAATCATTACAGGGTGAGTGCAAAACATCCAGGATCGAAAGAAAATCTTAAGAGCTATCATAGATAAAAGACAGATTATGTGCAGCTAAGCAACAGTCTTCCCATCAGAAATATTAGATGCTACAAAGAAGCCAGTGAAGTAATGTCTTCAAAATGCTGAGGGAAAAATAGATATCTACACTGCTAAACTTTTGCAATGTAGACGCAAAATGAATCCATTTTCAAATAGCAAAGCATAAGACCAAGAGTTTAGCCACCTACAGACCGTGGCTGATACTTACCCACTATGACACTGGTGGTGTAAGCAGAGTGGAGCTCCATTACACAACAGTGTGAATATACTTAACACTGCTTCACTGTGTACTTTAAAACGATTAGAATGGCAAATTTTATGTTATATGTTTCTTACCACAATGGAAAAAAAATATCACGCTCAGGCTCCCAGCAATGCCACATTAATTTCTCTGTAGGGGCAGCAAAATGCATGGAGCATAGGCAGAAGGTATTTTCTTAAACTTCCCAGTTGATTTTTATTTTTATTTTATTTTAATTTTTTCCCCAGATGATTTCTAATGTGCAGCCAAGGTGAAAACCACTGACTTATGCCTAAAAGAAAACCATATGAAATTTGAAAGAAAAAAAAAAAGAAAAGAGGATGGGAAAGAGTGTTTGGAAAGAGAGGTATAAGGCAAATACAGAAACAGAGGTAATACTGTCCCAAAAAGCCAGTGTAGTTGTTATTGTATTAGACAAAATATAATGTAAAGCAAAAAACTTAGATAACAAGAGATGCTACATAATAATCAAGGGAAGAATCATATACGATCATGAATCCGTATGTACCCGACAACACAGTTACAAAATATATGAGGCAAAAACTGACAGAATGACAAGGAGATACTCACAAATTCAAAATCATGGTGAGAAATTTTTAACACCTTTATTAGAAACTATTAGATCAAGAAGACAAAAAAACTTTAAGAAAGATATAGAATATTTAGAAAGTAAAACTAAGTAGTTTGGAGGCTTCCCTGGTGGTCCAGTGGTTAAGAATCCGCCTTCCAATGCAGGAGATGCGGGTTTGATCCCTGGTCGGGGAACTAAGATCCCACAAGCCGCGGAGCAACTAAGTCTGAGCGCTCCAGAGCCTGCTCACCACAACTAGAGAGCCTGTGTGCCACAAGTAGAGAGAAGCCTGCGCACCGCAAGGAAAGATCCCGCATGCTGCAACTAAGACCGGATACAGCCAAATAAATACATAAATAAATATTAAAAAACAAACAAACAAAACCCCCAAAACTAACTAGTTTGATCTAATAGAGATATAGAGAATCCTGCAAGTTGTAACAATGTTTTTTCTTTTCACAAACACATAAAACAATTATAAAAACTGATACCATACGAGGTCACAAAGTAAGTCTCACCAAATTTCAAGCAATCAGTATCATTCAGATTATATATATTTTTTGTAATTTTTCTTCTTGAAAAATTTTTGAAATTATGGCAAAACATTATTTGATAAAGCTGGATGTAGGTTCATGAGTGTTTGCTATATTATTCTCTAAATGTTTCTTTATGTTTGTAATATACTAATAATATTTTTTAGAATTTGAACCACCTGACAAAATATATTTCCAACAAAGATAACAGCCAATTAATGTCACTTTATATAAAAAGCCCAGAATGAAAGATAAGAAAAACACTAAAATGTTAATATGTAAGTACACAAAAGACATTGAATGACATCCAACATAAAGAAAAAACAAGTACTTTACAAATGGAAGAACATTCATTCTGAGTAGAGTCAAAATTGTGAAATACCATGCTTACCAATTTAAGATTTAAAAACCTGATTGTACCCATGGTTGGTAAGGAGATAACACATTCCTTCCCTTTGGGGTGGCAGTCTAAATTGTTTAAAACATTTTGGAAATCAATTTAATAATATCCATCAAAAATCATAAAATTTTCCATGTTTTTTGACTCAGTAATTCCATTTCTAAGGATCTAGCATATGGATATGATCCTAAGTATATGAAAAACTTTATGTACAATGATGTTCATAGCATGTTATTTATTTTATTAGAAAAAGATTGAAAACAAATTAAATGTACAGTTATTAAGAAAATAACTCCCCAAATTATGATATATTCTCTTGAAAAATCTTGTAGCCATTACAAAGGATAGGTAACAGGGGAAAATGCTTGCAAGAGCATGTCAAGTGAAAAGACCAAAATTCAAAATTATTCACTATGATTGCTAGAATTTGTAAGAAAAAAGCTTTGCAGGAACTACATCAAAATGTTAAACCTGATTATGTTTTCGATGGTGAGACCATAGGTGATTTTTCTTTCTATTATTCTTATTCTCTTATTTTTCTTTGTGTTTCTATTACTTTAATAATAACCTTTACACAAACTGCTTTAATGTTCCTGCATCTTCCCTAGGTGATGACGGATTGGCAGATTGTTAAATATGTTATAAACTGGTCTCTCTCCCTTTTGGACCAGGGAGGCACCCAGTAGAACCCCAAAGAAAACACAGGTTCCTTCTTTTGTCCCACGGTGTTCTCATGTCAGTAGACTAGGTTGAGGTCTTGGCTTGGAGGGAAAGTCAGCTCCAAGGCGACAGCCAGGCTCACTCTGAACTGGGAGGGGAGAGGGGAGAGGGGAGACAGAACACACTCACATGGAAGAGCATCTTTGAAGTCATATTGTGCCATTGTAGATGAGGGTAACTACAGCCCCCCTTGGGATGAAATGTGAAAGTTGAATAGCTCCAATAATTTAGGACAAAGCAGCAAGTCAAAGGACCCTAGAAGGATTTTAGTTACGGGAAGAGTAACTTAAGAGAATCCCTTAAAACAGACTCCCTGTCTAAAAAGACGGCAATCCTAGTTCTGCAGGGGTAAAAAACTCAACAACAACAAAGAACTGATGGAGGCCACACAGAAAAGTAAGATTGCAAAGGAGAGCTAAGTAATTTAAATCAGAACTTGCCGTAGAAAGAATTTTTTTTAAGATAATATTTAAAAACATTTTGGCCTATCCTCATTTTACAAACACATTCATAGGGTCAGGATGGCTGGAAATGCTGGGTGTTGGTTGGGTATGTGTTTCTCCACAGGACCTTTCCACGTGGCTAGCTTTGGCTTCCTTACAGCATGGTGGCCTCAGGGTAGTTGACTTAAATGGTGTCTCAGGGCTCCAAGAGACAAGAGGCGGAAGAGGCCAGTCTACGAAGAGCTGTGCGCTGCGACTGGCACAGTCACCCCCCTTCATTCTATTGATCAAGGCAGTTGCAGAACCTACCCAGACTGAAAGGAAGGGTCATAGGCTCCACTTCTTTTTTAAATTAATTAATTAATTTAAAATTGAAGTATAGTTGATTTACAACATTGTGTTAGTTTCAGATGTACAGCAAGGTGATTCGGTACATTCTTTTTCAAGTTCACACATACATTCTTTTTCAGGTTCTTTCCCCATTTAGGTTATGACAAAATATTGGGTATAGTTCCCTGTGCTGTACAGTAGGTTCTTGTTGTTTATCTATTTTGTCTATAGTAGTGTGTATGTGTTACTCCCAAATTCCTAATTTGAAGGGAGGCGTGACCAAGAATGGGTAGCCATCTTTAATCTGCCAAAGGATGGCCAACCAAACGGATAATCTCCATTATCCCAGTCGGGCTACCACTGGGATGAATCCACTGGGATGAATCACTGGCAATTTTTGTCCTTGTTCTGCCTGAGTTCTGTCTCCATGAGAGTGTGACTGTCTAGGCCAAGGGGACATGCAAGAGGGGAGTCGTAGCTCCCCAAAAGAAAATCATGTAGTCCTTACTACAAAAAAAGATGACTGGGTGCTACACAGGTGAAAACAATGTCCGCTTCAGACATTTGTTTTAAACCTATTTTTGTCCAGCGTGAGAATCTTCACACAAACCCATGCCCCTCCCTCCCTTTTACACCCAAACTTATTGTCTGTGTCTCTCCTTTTATTCAGATAACAAATGTTTGCCTGCAGCAATGCTAGGCAGGCCTAGGCTAGGCTCTGCGCTGGGGATCAAAGAAGAATCAGCCCCGGAGCTTGCCCACCAGTTGTTCTCTCTGGAGTAGGGGGATAACTGAGGAACAACAGTAACATCAGAGACAAAAGAGGAGATGCCATAAGAGGCACAGATAAAGTGCTCTGGAAGTTTAGAGGAGAGGGAGATAACTTCCAGCTGCGCCCTTAATCACATACTGCCTCACATCTCTTGTACTGTTGTCTTGTCTGGTTATTAACTCCTACATTGTTGAACAACAGCAAACCAGTCACACTGAATAATTCACGGGGCTGCTCCTTCCTCTGCATCCAGATCATGAGCTCCTCCGAGGCAGGGCTGGAGAACTCTGACAGGCATGTTGCAGGGGCTAATATGGCGGCTCCAACAGAAGAGAACATCAATGAGATGCTATCTGAATAAAGTCTACATACATGCTCAGAAACTTAGGCCTTTATTAGCTTACTAATATTTCTTCAATGCACTGAACAGGAGACTAAAAGATTGCTTTTCTCCATGGCCACCTGTTTTTTTCCCCCCTGGTGGGAGGAAATATCTTTCTACTCGGACCTCCTGCTTCCAATGACTGACATCTCAGTTGGGTGTGTTCTTCCACCTCAGCTATGGAAAGATGTCAAATAAAGGTGACTGAATGTTATAGTGATGGCTCTGCAAAGACCTTTTACACATAGTAATCTCAGATTCCTTCGTGGAAAGTTCTTTTGTGTGTATCCCACTAGTGTATCGCCTTTTGGCATCAATTCCAAGTCTTTCTGAAAAACATACTATGTCTTCTTTTTTGTTTCTTATTTTTAAATGGCAGATGGTTAGGAAATATCTTCTCACTCTTATAATTATTTTCCTCAGTTTTTCTCCATTCAACAGCAATTACCCTCATGTATAATCTTTCTAAGTAGTTATTTTCTAGCTCCTGAAGAGAATAATCCCAGTGAAGTCATTCATCTTATGTACTTCATGGTTTTTCTCAGCAGGAAACTTCTATTGAATATAATTTGTACCACAGTAACTAACATAGACACTTAAACATGCTTGGTAGTTAATTTGTTTTTAAGTGGACCAAGTTTTCAGATGAAACATTCAGCTGTTACACAAAGGGTGTTTTTCCTGGATTCTCTCCAAAAGTACCTTCAAAGAAAATTAGATATGTGACTACTGCACTTCAAATATTTTCCAGGGGAGAGGTGGAGTGAAAAAAATTGTTTCCTCTGGCTTAGATTACCTCACATTTACACTGTGCTAAGCACTTTACAAAACATGCAAATCGTCTGCTTTATGGAAAAGTAAAACCCCTTCTGGATTTATTTCTTGATGCTAGCAATATTGAAAAATAATTTAATTTACATTATACAGAAAAGTCTTTAGATAGATTTAACAATTAAACATATAAATCAAGTCATACCAAAGTAGCAGAAAACAGAAATGAACAGTTATGATATCTTTAGAGGAATTATAACTTATCCAAGCTTGGAAATGGTAAATGAAATATCAAAGGACAAACACAAGAGATTTGATGATTTGTAACTTGTAATATTAAAGATGATTTTAACAAGCAGCATTATTTTACCAAAGGTCGTTCATGATTAATTTAGAAGAAATTATTCTTGGCCTCTGGCATTCAGTGATGTCCACAAGTAATCCCAAAAGCCAGTGATATGGAGAACTATGTTACTTTGAGTCAAAATTTGAATTATGCCAAGAGCGTGGTATGCCTGACAGAGTCCCTTACTTGAAAGTACCCTATCTGACCCCCAGCACCTGAATTGCAAGGTGACGTTGTCCTTCTCACCTGCTTGTTGTGTGTGACACACTTCTCTCCAGAAGTCACATGTATTTGCACAAAGGAACCATTGCATTCACTGAAACGGTTTTTCTCAAATGTGGAGATTCAAAAAGGTTTCACCTAGGATACATTTCTGGAGAATGATATCATTGCTGGGAAATTCCATAGAATGGAGATAACAGAAAGATCAATGGAAAGTTGCTGAATTTCTAGAGATTACTGCCTGAATCAGGGCTCTCTCTAATTGGCTTTAGGAGAATTGCAACTTTGAATATGAATGACAGTATTCAAGTGAATCAATTAATGTTACTGTTAAAAAAAAAGAAAGGAAAAAGAAGAAAAAAAAAAGACACACACACTAAGGACCCTTGTCCCAGTCACGCAGAACAACAATCACAAGAAGTTAATGTGATTTCTGACAGGGAGCCCTCTTGAATCAAATGATCTCTCCAGGCAATATTAACAACACAGGTTAACAGTGTGAACAGTGAACAGTGAACAGTGCCCAGGTGAACAGCGTTTAAGGTTACACACCTCAGGAACGACAATAGCGGTTCCCAGCCACACCTGCATTCCTGCGTGCTGTCACATCTCCTTCCTGTTTCTCTCTGAGCTGGTCACACTATCATTAACCCGTATCTGGAACATGGCAGGCCCGCAGCTGGTCTCTCCAGGCTCCAGCCCGTTCCATGACCAATGCATCAAACACATTCCCAAGAGGTTGCTATGACAAATGCAAGTGTGGCTTGTCCCCCCCAGCTTTAAAATGCTTCAGGGAATGGCCCATTGCCTTCAAGAGACTTCCCAGTTCTTTCTTTTCTTTTTTTTTTTTTTATTGTGGTTTAAAAGTGGCAAATCGTAGTTATTGTTTGCCTTGGATGTGTCAATAAGTCATTTGAAATTAGTCAGGAAGAGTTTTATGAATTTTCAAATGCAGCTTTTAATCACATGTCTGAACTCACATTTACCAGTCTTTTGGGAAAATTTCCAGGTTTTTTTTTTATTACACCACACTTCGTGTGATATTCCTTTATAATAAAGTTTTATTAATTAAATAAAAATAACATAAAATTTACCACTGGAGTGTTAATTAACTATAAGCACATTGTTGTGCAATGGATCTCTTGAAGTTTTTCATCTTGCAGAACTGAAACCCGATACCCATTGAACAACTCCCCATTTCCCCTGCCCCCAGTCCTTGATAATCACTATTCTATTTTGTGTCTATGAGTTAGCAACTTTAGATACCTCATGTAAGTGGAATCATGCAGCATCTGTCCTCTTGTGACGGGCTTATTTCACTTAGCATAATGTCCTCAAGGTTCATCCATGCTGTAGCAGGTGACAGGACTTCCTTTTTAAGACTGAATAATATTCCACTGCATGTATATATCACCACATTTTGTTCCTCCATTCATCCATTGATGGGCATTTGGGTTGCTGCCATCTCTTGGCTATTGTGAATAATGCTGCTTTGAGCAAAAGTGTACAAATACCTCTTCGAGATCCTGCTTTCTGTTCTTTTGGATAAATACCAAGAAGTGGGATTACTGGATCACATGATGATTCTATTTTTCAGAAACTTCCATACTGTCTTCCATAGTGGCTATACTATTTCACATTCCCAACAGTGCACAAGGGTTCTAATTTTTCCACATCTTCGCTGATACTTATTGCATTAGTCCCCCCACCCCTTATCTGTGGTTTCACTTTCTGTGGTTTCAGTTAGCTGTGGTCCAAAAATATTACATGGAAAAATTCTAGAAATAAACAATTCATAAGTTTTAGATTGCGGGCCATTCTGAGTAGCGTGATGAAATCTCGAGCCATCACACTCCAACCCACACAGGATGTGTATCCTCCCTTTGTCCAGCGAATCCACCCTTTCGTCACTTAGCAGCCGTCTTGGTTATCAGCTCATCTGTCATGATATCTCAGTGTCTGTGCTCAAGTAACCTTTATTTTACTTAATAATGGCCCCAAAGTGTAAGAGTAGTGATGCTGGCAGAGACTATTGTATTATTATTATTATTTTACAGTGGCCATCCCCTGGTGATTAGTGAAATTGAGCATCTTTTCATGTTTGTTGGTCATTTGTACATCTTTTTTGGAGAAATGTCAAGTCCTTTGTTTTTAATCTGTTTTTTTTTGTTTGTTTTGTTTTTCTGTTGTCAAGTTGCTGTTCCTAATTCTTAAGCATGGTCTACACCCTTCCTGATCTGGTCATAAGCCTATTTCCGTCCTCTCCTTACCTCACACACTTCTCATTGGCAAGCTTGGTTCCTAGAAGTTCTTTACTGGAGGAGCCAGGCTATTGATATCTCCACGTGTAGTTCCTGATGGGGTGCCCCCCTCTCTACCCCAAACACATTTTGACCGCTGGAGCAAAATCTACTTCTGTCAGAAAGAAAAATTATCTAGGGGGAATTACCTTTGAGAAGTCTTCTCTCACCATGTCCTGTAGCCCACCTACTATCCCTTCCAAATTTTTATTGGTGGATCTAATAAAACATTTCCACTACTAAACAGATACTAAAAGCAGTGAATACTCTTCATAGCAAAGGCTTTTTGTTGATGTCTGTTGTATTTTCTCTTTGCACTTCCCATGGAGTGACTAAACCTATCATACTTGATAAGGTCAGCAGTAATTATACACAGGAATTTTATCTAAGGCATTCTGGAATATATCCAGAAATGGAAACCAATCTAGTTAACAGGTGAGCATACTTTTTTTTTTTTTTTTTTTTTTTTTTTTTGCGGTATGCGGGCCTCTCACTGCTGTGGCCTCTCCCGTTGCGGAGCACAGGCTCCGGATGCGCAGGCTCAGCGGCCATGGCTCACGGGCCCAGCCGCTCCGCGGCATGTGGGATCTTCCCGGACCGGGGCACGAACCCGCGTCCCCTGCATCGGCAGGCGGACTCCCAACCACTGCGCCACCAGGGAAGCCCATGGGCATACTTTTTAAAATGTCATTGATACGGACCATTGTGACAGAATAATAGTCCACATAGCATTTCCAAAAAATGTCTCTGCAATGTAAATTCTGTCAAAGAATTTTTGAAATTCTTTCCTGCCACAAAGATAGATTTTGTTATCATGGTCTATCACGGAATGTATAAGACCAATTAGAAGGCGGCTTGAATTTTGGTGCCATGTTGAAACCCTAGGTGCTGCTCAGGCTGAAGTGGAGCTCAGAGGCTTCAGGCAAAGCCTGCTAGAAACCAGCCCGCTTCTGTTGTCACCATCAGTCTACCCTGTGTTCAGGGCTGATCATGTGGGCTGGCGATTTTTTTATTATTTTCTGCTCCCAGATGAGATGATAAGCTCCTTTAAGGTCAGCACCAATCTTACTTAATATTCAAGCTCTGGTGCCAAGCATGGAGACTGCCAAGGAATCTATAATGTTACATTTTTTCTGAAGAAAGGGAGGGGAGGAGGAAGAAAGACTGGTGGGCAGGTGAGCAAGCAGGAGCAAAGGGAAACACAAGGCCAGGCTTTGCCTCTGTGCCCTGTGCTGCCCAGTTTTCCTCGCCCAGGACTAGAGAACCCCGAAGACCTGGTCACCCAGACCGTGCACTCAGGTCCCACCCGCACCCCCGTCTCAACTTCCCCAAGCTGAAATGGCTTAGTCCTCACAAAGGTCACCCTCCACTTCCAGCTGCAGGGTTCAAAATGGGAGTTTAGATCCAGGGACTGCAAACGGCAGTCCCGTGCCATCTGGCAAATTTACTGATCAGGTCTCGGATTATTGAGAAAACTATCATTTAGGAAGCACCTACTCCATGCTAGCCAACATGCGAAGGCCTTCAGATTCGTTACCACATTTCACACATTTCAACCCCTTTTCAATCCTTTGGGGACTTTGTTATTATCCCCACTTTTCAAGTGAGGAAAATGAGACCCAACCAGGATTGTAATCAAGTTTCTTAAATGCTAAGGCTGTGCTCTGATTATTATATCATGACACCCAAGGTCGGAGTCCTTTCAGATTTACAATAGACGCGGTCCATTGCTTTCATATTCGGTATTGGGGCTGTATACTTCATAGACTGAGTCTTTTAGGCCCTGCAGATATCTTAGAAAACACCGAGTCTAATCTCCTTAATTTACAAATGAGGAAGCTGACAACTTGACGTGATTTATAAACCATACAGTGACTAGAGTGATATAATCATTCTCTGTAAAGGTTTTTTTCTATTTGATTTTTAAGTATTTTTTTCTGAATATGAAAGCAATACAAGCTCAGAAAATTAATAAAATTAATTAAAAATAATCCATGATTCATATTCCAACAATCCTAACAGATTAATAAACATGGTTTTAGACTTAGTTCATTTGTATCTCATTTTAGGCCTTAGATGTATTTATTTGGCAAATGGTTATATATTTGTACATATATGCACACGTACATATAGCATTAGTTGATATTATATTCTTTATAAAATATGGTATTCTCACTGAATATTATGAATAGCTTCTGATTTTATTAGAATTCTTTATAAATATTCTTAAATGATGGAAAGGATTTTTAACCATAATCATAAAAATAATATTTCTGGGGCTTCCCTGGTGGTGCAGTGGTTGAGAGGCTGCCTGCCGATGCAGGGGACACGGGTTCGTGCCCCGGTCCGGGAGGATCCCACATGCTGCGGAGCGGCTGGGCCCATGGGCCATGGCCGCTGGGCCTGCGTGTCCGGAGCCTGCTCCGCAACGGGAGAGGCCACAACAGTGAGAGGCCCGCGTACCGCAAAATAAATAAATAAATAAATAATAATAATAATATTTTTTCACTGGGGAGACATTTAAAAAATATATATAATTCCAAAGTAAAACTACCTATTATCCTATCACCAAGAGATAACCACCATTAACACTTTGGGTTTTCTGGGTTTTGTTTTATTTGAGGGGAGAGTGTCTTTTTGCTGTTTATGAATGTGTATATAATAGAGACAAATGGAACAGACATTTTCAGCCCTTGATACATTTGTGCCAAATTACTTTCCAGAAAGTTTGTTCTTACTTAAATTAACAGCATCAGTGAATGAAAATGTTCATCTCACAGTATCCTCACCAACTTCTAATATTATCTTTTAAATTTTGTGGCTAATTTTATAGTGGGGGAAAATGGTTATGAATGTGAATTTTAAAAATATTGATGGTTGTGAAAACAATTGCTTATAACTGTCTCATTTTATGAAGCAAAAAAGATTAAGTACATAATATTAAGAGCTCTATACAACTAAACTCTAGTTTATATCTTACTTATTTAGACTATTTTAAACCAAGATAACGGTGGCTTAAAACCTGTTTGCAAAACTGCATTATATTAAATGGAATTGAAAGAACCAGAAAGTATCTGGTAAGGCAGGTCAAACAGCCTCAAATAAGACTTCCGTGGGAGAGACGAAGGCAGCATCTCTCTGTAACCTATTTGTTAATTCGTCTCTTTCCTTCCTACCCTATTTCAAAGAGGAAGACAACAAATACACTGATATATGCAGCACAATGCAGACAGTCAGATCCTACCTGCAATCAGAATTTTTAAAATGTTCAACTTGGGTATATTTTGAAGCCACTGTTGATTTGGAGGGCTGTACATCAGAGTCACAATTCACGGAACGCTAGAGTCAGAAACCTAAACACTTTCAGAAAACGTTTAATTTCTAGTCCAGTTACTACTTTCCTAAGGCTCCCCAATGCTGTTGTATGTGCCCCTCCCATCTCTTTGCACCTGAATTTTTAAAAACAAACATTTATGCCCATTAAATGTTCAGTATAAATTACACACCACTGTTGACCTTAATATTGTAACTGAGCCATTGGTGGGAGGGGAGGGGCAGTCACATTTTTGGAACGTGCAGTGTTTGGTGTCGGCATTCAGCCTTCACAGCCCTGGGAAGGTCCTCTGCCACACCTGAGGGGAGGCACGGCCAGTGTGTGCTATCAGTGTGTAAGGCTACCCCTGGCATCTCTAGATAACTATGTAAGATAAGCCTGGGAGAAGGAGTAAGAGTGAAGTGGAAATGTTTGGATTGTATTTCGTAAACACCAAGACACGTGGAAACAAATGCAAAATGTTGGAATCTATTACAGCCTGTGAATGCAATACAATGCTGTCATTAGTGTTACCATCTGAAAAAACGAAATCCCTTCATACTGAATGTATTGTCTGGACTGTGACTGTTATTCATCAGGGATTAATGCTACCATTGTTCTGGGGCCCTTGTGTTAAAAATGCATGATAATCATGATAATGGAAGCACAGAATTCAAACTCTTTCTCCCAACATTCAAGGCCTGACATAATGTTGACCTAACCAACATTTTTATTTATTTATTTATTTATTTATTTATGGCTGTGTTGGGTCTTCGTTTCTGTGCGAGGGCTTTCTCTAGTTGCGGCAAGCGGGGGCCACTCTTCATCGCGGTGCGCGGGCCTCTGACTATCGCGGCCTCTCTTGTTGCAGAGCACAGGCTCCAGACGCGCAGGCTCAGTAATCGTGGCTCACGGACCTAGTTGCTCCGTGGCATGTGGGATCTTCCCAGAGCAGGGCTCGAACCCGTGTCCCCTGCATTGGCAGGTAGATTCTCAACCACTGCGCCACCAGGGAAGCCCCTAACCAACATTTTAAGCTTATCTCTCTCCTTTGCTAAGCTTTGTTCCAGGAAAACTAGTTACTCAACATTCTCTCCCCACCTCCATGCTTTGTTAGTGTCAGTCGCTCCACCTAGAATGCCCCTCTTACCAACGCTACCTGGCAGTTCTGTCTGTCAATCAAGAATCATCTTCTCAAACGTCACCTCCACGCTATTTCCCTTGTCGACCTTTTTCTCTACTCCGAGGAAGGTTCTTTGAAGGTGGAAGAAGCTACATCTTACACAATCTGAATGACGGAGACCTTTAACTTGTTCCCTTCCTTCTTGAGTGTAAACTTGTTGCAGGAAAGTGGCTACCCAACCAGGGACTACAGTGGTCAGTATTGTACAGCCAGGGGTGCCTGAATGATTTGTTCTTACTGGTTGAATGTAAGTGGAAGTGACAGGTGTCACTTCTGGGCTGGGAGTTTTAAGTGTGCCTGCGTGAAAAGATGCTTAACGTCGCTAACTATCAGAGAAATGCAAATCAAAGCTACAGTGAGGTCCCACCTCACACTGGTCAGAATGGCCATCATCAAAAAAGTCTACAGATGACAAATGCTGGAGAGGGCGTGGGGAAAAGCGAATCTCCCTACACTGTTGGTGGGAATGTAAGTTGGTGCAGCCACTATGGAAAACAGTATGGAGGTTCCTCAGAAAACTAAAAATAGAGGTATAATTCAAAAAGATGCATGCACCCTTATGTTCACAGCAGCACTATTCACAATAGTCAAGACAAAGAAACAAACTAAACATCCATCGACAGATGAATGGATAAAGAAAATGTGGTACATATATATATATACACAATGGAATAGCCATAAAAAAGAACAAAATAATGCCATTTGCAGCAACATGCATGCAACTAGAGATTATCATACTAAGTGAAGTAAGTCAGAAAGAGAAAGACAAATACTATATGATATCACTTATATGTGGAATCTAAAATATGACACAAATGAACCTATCTATGAAACAGAAACAGAATCACGGACACAGAGAACAGACTGCTGGTTGCCAACGGGGAGGGGTTGGGGGAGGGATGGAGTGGGAGGTTGGGGTTAAGAGGTGTAAGCTTTTACATATATACAATGGATACCAACAAGGTCCTACTGTATAGCACAGAGAACTGTATTCAGTATCCTACGATAAACCATTATGGAAAAGAATTTTTAGAAAAGAATTTAAAAAAAAAGAAGTGTGCCTGCCTTCTTCACTCTTCCTCCTCTTAGGCAGCTTGAAGCCAAAGATTTTGTTACCCTAGAGCATACCAGGAACTCAAGATAGGTGAAACCCAAATCCCTGGATCATCAGGTGGAAGAAAGTTGCCTGCTGACCTAAAGCAGCATCACTGAGTTATTAAGCGAGGGTAAAATTAACTTCCATGGGATTAAGCCACTGATATCCAATGTTTTCTTTCTTACAGAGCTAGAGCCATTTCGCTGACTAATACAACTTGGTATATTCATTTAGTGCTTGGCTCATTCCATCTCATATAGCAGGTGCTCAAAAAGTGTTTGTTAAACCGAACTGAAAATTCAGAGACAAACACAAAGAAATATAAATTAGGTTATACTGCTAGAACATAGTTAGAGATATCTGTTGACACCAAAATGCTCTTCCAACCCTATTTTCTATTTTTTTTTTTTTTTGGCGGTACGCGGACCTCTCACTGTTGTGGCCTCTCCTGTTGCGGAGCACAGGCTCCAGATGCGCAGGCTCAGCGGCCATGGCTCAAGGGCCCAGCCGCTCCACGGCATGTGGGATCTTCCCGGACCGGGGCACGAACCCGCGTCCCCTGCATCGGCAGGCGGACTCTCAACCACTGCGCCACCAGGGAAGCCCCAACAACCCTATTTTCTTAAAAAAAATATCCCCTTACCCCAAGTCCCTTGTTTTACATAAGTACTTATACATTGAGATCAGTTGTCACTTATTCTCAGGAAGAGAAAATAAGATGTTTTGAGAACCGACAGTCATTCTCATTGGATATAGGTGCCAAGTTTTCTTCTGGTTATATGAGCCAGATGGCATAACTGAAAAATAATGGCAAGATGAAAGATATCCTCTTTGATTGTCAGATACTTGGGTCAGATTTTCAAATAAGACATAATTAGTGCATAGGGGCCCTTGGCCAGTGGCACTTTTATTCACATTCCAATTCGACTTTCATTGTAAAATGATGATGCTATTATTGCTGGTATAATTTTTCAAGGCTGAGCTAAGTTATACAAAAGAGAGATCTCTACTGGCTTCAAGTCCAAAATATCATCAAAACGAGATTGGGACCACCTTGTTTCTGCCCCTCACAGAATCTCCTGTCGCGGTCACTGGGGCGTGAAGACCCAGTGTGGACTGTTGTGTGGACGCTACCTGACAATGCTGTCCCGGGTGGTGCTTTCTGCCGCCACCGCAGCTGCCCCCTCTCTGAAGAATGCAGCCCTCCTTGGTCCAGGGGTATTGCAGGCAACAAGGATCTTTCACAAAGGGCAGCCAAGTCTTGCCCCTGTACCACCTCTTCCTGAATATGGAGGAAAAGTTTGTTTGGGGCTGATCCCTGAGGAATTTTTCTAGTTCCTTTATCCTAAAACTGGTGTTAACAGGACCCTACGTGCTCGGAACTGGGCTTATCTTATATTTACTCTCCAAAGAAATATATGTGATAACTGCAGAGACCTTCTCTGCCATATCAAAAATAGGGGTTCTTGTCTATGTAATTAAAATATATGCTGCCTCTATTGGGGAATTTGCTGATAAACTCAATGAGCAAAAAACTGCCCAACTCGAAGAAGTGAAACAGGCTTCCATCAAACAAATCCAGGATGCAGTTGATCTGGAGAAGTCACAGCAGGCACTGGTTCAAAAGTGCCATTACCTTTTTGATGTCCAGAGGAATAACATTGCCATGGCCTTGGAGGTTCCTTACTGGGAACGGCTGCATAGTGCATACAAGGAGGTAAAGAATCGCCTGGACTACCACATCTCTGTGCAGAATATGATGCGTCTAAAGAACAAGGGCACATGATAAACTGGGTGGAGAAGAATGTGGTACAGAGCATCTCTGGTAGCAGGAGAAGGAGACAATTGCCAAGTGCATTGCAGACCTAAAGCTGCTTGCAAAGAAGGCTCAAGCACAGCCAGTTCTGTAAATGCATCTGTCCCAATTGAGACAGCTAGAAACAGTTGACTGACTAAATGGAAATTAGTCTATGTGACAAAGTCTTTCTATATTGCTCTCTACTGAACTTAGCTTCCCTTTCCTAAAAATGAAAAGTTTGAGTTTCATATAATGAGAGAATTAAAACAATCTATGGGCCAGTAAGATGTTTCTCTCATCCTTCTTGCTCTGCATTTTGAGTTGTTCCATGATCACTTTTGAATAAGCAGTTCGCTTTGAATAAAATTTGGTACCTGACTAAAAATTATCAAGTTATAGTTTAAATTTGAATTAATTCAACCATCTTGCAAATAAAGTGACAGTTGAAACAAAAACAAAATAAAACAAAAAAACCAAGATTGGGTTGTCAGCCCTCCAAATCAAACTTCAGGCTAATCCAGTGTGACTGAATTATTGCATTAGAAAATCAGCGTGTAAAGCTTGACTGACTAAGAGGAAGGTGATAAGGTAATCAGAAATTTGGCATACAGCTATATAGCTTTCCTTGGAGTTGCTCTAATCTCTTCTCAGTGTGCTTCTTTTTTGTTTTTGGCTGTGGCTTGCAGGATCTTAGTTCCCCGACCAGGCATGGAAACTGCGCCCCCTGCAGTGGAAGCGTGGAGTCTTAACCACTGAACTGCCAGGTAAGTCCCCACAGTGTGCTTCTTCTTCTTCTTTTTTTTTTTTTTTAACCTTCTTCATCCTTCTCATCTATCTCAATAAACAAGCATCCACATGGAGCCCTATTCCTGCCTCTGTTCAGATACATTTTCTTATGATCTATCTGTATTCCTAGACCATTTAATTTGCCTGGCCAGCCTACTGTACCATCAGATTGTTTTCCATAAAAACATTAATGAACATATATACACTTATTTTTGATAATTTTTTCCAAAATTTTGTTTTTTCCTAAAACAAAAAGCTGAATCCACACTTTCTGATAGCAAGTGGACTAATTATGATTCAGACCCACTTTTGGGGGCCCATTAGTGGTTCATAAAAATCAATTTATTGAGTCACAACCAGCATTTCCAAAAATGAAATAAAATAGAATAGGAAAAACTATTAGAGGGTGTTATACATGGTAGTGGGTAAATACTGATTCATGAAAATTCTATTTAAGTTACTTACATACTGGCATGTACTAGGAGGCAAGATAAAATATTTCTCAATGTGAGCTATAGTAAAAAATGTCTGAAACCTATTGCTTTAGCAGATATTTTTCTGGTTATTATTATCTTACTAATTTAGCTACCTATTATTGTGGTTTCTTAGGGAGGAGGGAAAACCGGAAAGATCAAGATTTTAATAATTAGTATTGTTCCTTAAGGTAAAATGAAGAAGTAGAGATAATTCCTCAATGAAGAAATAGAATAAAAGCTTCAGTAATTCTTTTTACAATGAAAAACTTTGAAGCCTAGTTCCTACAACATCCATAAAATTCATAAGGAAATGATCACATTGTCCTAAAATTACATTAATACATTAATTTGCTTAATTATTAGCTTTAAAGGTGAACTCACTTTTTAGAAACAGCTTTCTTGAGATATAATTCACATACTATAAAATTTACCCATTAAAGTGTACAACTCAGTAGTTTTTAGTATGTTCAAAGAATTGTGCAGTCATTACTACAACCTAACTTTAGAATATTTTCATCATCACCCAAAGAAAGCCCAAACCCATTAGCAATAACTCCCAATTCCCCACCCTCCCCAGCTCTAAGAAGCCACTATTCTATTTTCTGTCTCTATACATTTGCCTGTTTTGGTCATTTCATATACAGTTGACTCTTGAACAATGTAGGGGTTGGGGACACCTACGTTCCTTGCAGTAGAAAATCCGTGTATAACTTTGCAGCCAACCCTCCCTATATCCAAGTTTCCGCAACCTTGGATTCAATCAACTGCAAATTGTGTATTACTGTAGTACGAATTTATTGAAAAAAATCCATGTATAAGTGGACCCACACAGTTTAAACCCCTGTTGTTCAAGGGTCAACTGTAAATGGTACCATACAACACATGCAGTCACATATACATACATTCTTACTGTCTTTGGGGGCTGGCTTCTTTCACCAAGCATGTTTTCAAGGCTCATCCATGTTGTAACATGTATCAGTATTTCATTCTTTTTTATGGTTGAATAATATTCCATTGTGCAGATATACCACATTTTCTTTATCTATTCATCAGTTGATGGACATCTGAGTTGTTTCCACCTTTTGGCTGTTGTCGATAATGCTATTATAAATATTTGTGTACAAGTTTTGCGTAGATATATGTTTTCATTTCTCTTGGGTATATACCTAGGAGGGGAATGAGTCATACAGAAACTCTATATTTAATATTTTGAGGAACGACCAAACTGTCTTCCCAAGTGGCTGCACCATTTTACATTCCTCAGCAACTTATGAGGATCCCAGTTTCTCCACATCCTCTCCAACTCTTGTCATTGTCTGTATTTTTATTATAGCTATCTTAGTGGATATGAAATGGCATCATATTATGGTTTTGATTTGCAATTCCCTAATGATCAATTATACTGAGCATAGTTTCTTGTGCTTATTGGCCATTTGTATATCTTTGGACAAATATCTATTTAAATCCTTGGCACATTTTTTAATTGGGTTATCTTTTTCATTGTTAAATTGTAAGTGCTCTTGATATATTTTGAATACAATTTTCTTACCACAAATGATTTGCAAATATTTTCTCCTATGGATTGCCTGTTTACTTCTTGGTGGTGTCATTTGAAGCACAAACCTTTTTAATTTTGAAAAATTCCAATTTTCTGTTTTTTCTTTTGTTACTTGCGCTTTTGACGCTGTATCTAAAAAGGCATTGCCTAACCCAAGTTTACAAAGATTTATTCCTAAGTTTTCTTTTAAAATTTTTATAGTTTTAGCTCTTACATTTTGGTCTATGATCTATTTTGAGCTAATCTTTGTGTATGCTGTAAGATAAAGATCCAACTTCATTCTTTTGCATGTGGATATCCAGTTGTTCTGGCACCATCTGTTGAAAAGACTATTAATTCACCCATCCAGTTATCTTGGCACTCTTGCCAACAGTCTGTTTACCATAAATATAAGTGTTCATTTCTGGAATTCCAATTCTATTCCATTGGTATATATCACTCTCTTTGTGTCACTACCACCAAGTCTTGATTACTCTAGCTTTGTAGTAAGTTTTGATGTTGAGGATTGTGAGTCCTCCAACTTTGTTCTTTTTCAAGATTGTTTCAGCTATTACAGATGTCTTCCATTTCCTTTTGAATTTTAGAATCAACTTGCCAATTTCTCCAAACAGCCCAGCTTGGATTTTTGATAGGTATTGCATTGAATCTGTAGATCGATTTGAGAAGTATTGCCATTTTAATAATACTGTCTTGTAAGCCACAAACATTGGATGTCTTTCCATTTATTTAAGTTCTAAATTTCTCTTTTTTGGGCTGCTCTTTGCGGCTCATGGAATTTTAGTTCTCCAGGCCCCTGGCAGTGAGAGCACCGAGTGGAGTCCTAACCACTGAACCACCAGGGAATTCCCTAAGTTTTAAATTTCTTTCTAATACTATTTTGTAGCTTTGTACAAAATACTATTTTGTAGTTTTGTACAAAATAGTATTTTGTAGTTTTCAGTGTACAAATTTTACACTTCTTTTGTTAAATTTATCCAGAAGTATTTTATTCTTTTTGATGCTATTGTAAATACAATAGTTTTCTTAATTTCATTTTGGATTGTTCATTGATAGTGTATAGAAATACATTTGTCTTTTGTATAATGTCTTTGTATCCTGTGATCTTGCTGAATTTATTAGTTCTAATAGTGTGTGTGTGATTCTTCAGAATTTTCTATATACAAGATCATGTCTTCTGCAAATAGATAGAGTTTTGTTTTCCTTTTCAATCTGAATGCCTTTTCTTTTTCTTGTCTTGACTGGAATCTCCAGTACAATATAGAACAGAAGTAGTGAGAGCAGACATCCTTGTTTTGCTCTAAGGGAGAAAGCGTTGTCTCTGACCATTAAGTATGGTGTTACCTGTGGTTTTTTCTTAAATGCCCTGTATTAGGTGAAGAGTTTCCCTTCTATTCTAGTTTGTTGTTGTTGTTTTTTTTTTTTGATATCACAGAAAGGTGTTGAATTTTGTCAAATGCTTTTTCTGTGTGTATTGAGAGGATCATATTTTTTCCCTTTATTCTACTAATATGGTGTATTAAGTTGATTTATTTTTGGATGTTAAACCAACTTTGCATTCTTGGTATAAATCCCACTTTGTCATAGTGTGTAATTCTTCTTATGCATTTCTGGAATTGTTTATCTTTTATTTCACTGAGAATTTTTGCATCTATATTTATGAGGGGTATTAATCTGTGGTTTTCTCTTCTTAAGATGTCTGGTTTTGGTATGAAGGTAATTCTGGCCTCAAAGAATGAAGAGGAAGTATTCCCTCCTATTCTACATTTTTAAAGAGTTTGTGAATGGTTGGTGTTAATTCTTCTTTAAATTACCAGTGAAGTAATCTGGGCCTGGGATGTTCTTTGTGGGAAATTTTTAAATTACTAATTCAAAGTCTTTAGTTGTTATAGGTTTATTCAGGTTTTCTATTTCTTCTTAAGTCAGTTTAGGTAGTTTGTGTCTTCTTAGGAATTCATCTAAGTTACCTAGTTTGTTGGCTATTCATAGTATTCCCTTATAATCCTTTTTATTTCTATAAGGTTGGTGGTGATATCCCCTTCTTCATTTGCATCTTCATTTGCATCTTCTCTTTTTTTTTTTTTGGTGAGTAGATGCATTCCTGAGAAAATAGGGGAAGCCCAGAAGTGAGAACCAATAAGAAAAACCAAATGTTCCTCCCTATACCGTGCTATTGATCTAGAAGGCAGAAGTAGAAAGTCCTTGGTAGAGCTTCCCTAAATGTGTGGTATGTCTGGCCTTTTCCTCCATATTCTTGGGACTCAGTATGGTCAAAGGTGCTTATATTTATTTGAATGTCTTCTCCATTTTGAAAGGATATTTTGCTGGATGTGCAATTCTGTTTTTTTGTTTCAGCACTTGAAATATGTCATCCCACTGACTGCTGGACTCCATAATTTCAGATGAGAAGTCAGCCATTAATTTCACCAAGGATCTCTTGCACATGATGTGGCATTGTTCTCTTGCTACTTTCAAGATTCTCTCTTCATCTTTGGCTTTAGACAGCTTGACTATGTGTATTTCAGTGTGGATCTCTTTGAGTTGATCCCACTGGAGTTTGCTGAGTTTCTAGGATGTGCAGATTGATCTTTTCCATCAAGTTTGGGAAATTTTTGGCCATTATTTCTCCAAATAGTCTTTCTGCCTCTTTTCTCTCTTTTCTCCTTATGGGACTCCCATTATGCATGTTCTGGTTAATTTTCATTTCCTTATTCAGATTTTTAAATGCAGGCATAAGTACTCCTATAGGTATACTCCTGTAGGTGAAACTGCTACGTTATGGTAGTGACATTAAGAACTTTGATAGCTATCACTATTTGCCTTCTCAAAAGTTTGTAACAAGGCACTGTATATCAGCAACGTACGAGCAAGCCCATTTCTCTTAGGGACATTTTATTGATTGGAGGTTTTTTAAAATTATTGGATGAGGTGCTTATTTTCAGTTGGGCTGTAGTTCCTTAGCTGTATCTTACTGCCTCTCAGAATCTTTTTATCAATGGTGCTATTATTTCTAGTTCCTTCTAGAATCATCCTCAGAAAACATTCATGAAGAAGAAATGATGGGCATATTTCCCAATGCTCTTTTGTTCTGTCTAGTTTTATTTCTCACTAAAGAGAAGTCTATTTGTTCTAAATTACATCTGTCTCAAATGCTAGGCAGAGCTGTGGCCTTTCTCTGAGCCCTCAAGGCCACGAGGAGGCTTATATTATAAACACAGTTTTGTTAACTGCTTTTTTCCCACTCAACCACCTCATGTGAATATTTTCCAGTGAATTCTACAATTTATAATGGCTACAGTCATTCATAACTGCAAAAAGAAACACTAATATTGCTCGTTTTGTTAGTTTCTGATTCTTCCCTGTGATAAATAACACAGCAATGATTATCAGTAACCTCCAGGCGAGCTGGAGCCCTATTTTATTCTTTGCTGTGTTGCAGCATCTAGCACAGAGTCCGCCTTATAAAAGACACTAATAAGTGTGTGTAGAATGAATAAGTGGTTGAATAACAAGCTCTTATGTATGTATTATATGTAACAATACAAATGTGATTATTTCCTTCAAAAAAATAACCCAGAGGAGAAATTGATGGGTGGGTAGATCTATAGTTTTTAAGCCCTTGGCCAATGTTTTCAAATTGCCTACAGAAAGATTTTGCCAATTTACACACCCATTGGTACATAAGAGAACACCTGTTTCTCTACTCTGGCCAACTACTCGTTTGTTTAAATCTATGCAACTGATGGTTGAAGAACAAGGTATTCTTAACAGTTTTAATGTGCATTTCTTCTAGGACAAGTGATGTTGAACTTTTTAATGTCTTTCGCCATTTGCTCCTTTAACCAGCAGAGCTCATCACTCTGGGAGGAAGGCTGGTCTCTTTGAGTCATGGGGGCCACAACCTGGGGCTGCTCAGGGAATGAGAAGGCTGTTCTGTGACCGTCCCAACCCACTTGCTTCTCAGGCAATCTCACAGGGTGTCATCCTCACTGATAGGAAGAAAAGCAGGGAGAGGTCTAATTGTACCTTGCTTCTGGCACCACGACCTGGGCAATTCTGGTTTACCTTTTGGATCTTAGGAACTTAGGGGGAGGGCTCTCACTGCCACCACCTCCACTGACGTTCACCTTCCTCTAGGCAGACAGTCTCCAAGCTTTTTGGGTTTGGCACCCATGTTGGCAAACAATTTTTAAGCATGCCTTTCCAATATATGTCTGTTAACTAATAAAGTCTATATATGTCCAGTAATGTTAACATATTAAATACATAAAAAGCTATCACATGAAACTTAACATTTTAAAGGGTGAGATTAAAAAGATCTATAGAACCAGCAGTTCCAATGTTCCTTCTTGCTCAGTGATATTTCCCTTTGGGCTCCCCGACTTTGGAGTCCAGTGCTCTGGGGTATTTGTGGGAAGGTGGGTTGTCTCCTGTCTGAGCAGGTGAGTTGTTCACACAATTCTTAGGGAGCTAGACTTCCTTCGCCACTGTCCAGTTGGCTATATAGACCAGCACTTTTTATGGGGTGCTGTAGAAGGGCACTTTAATTACTGTTCCGTCAACTGCCCATGCCCTCTGATGCAAACATTTTATGAGGGCCAAGTGACAGTACTGGCTGTCTTTCCCACTCTCCTCATTATCTGGCTGCCTTGCAATCAGCAGCTAATCTGCTTATTCAAAGAAGACCATGACATTTGAGTAAAGGAAGGCAGCAGTGGGAGCCTAGTCAGGACCTACGCTTTGCTGTTAGATTTTGCATTACAATGATGGAACTGAGCAAAATATTTATATCACATCACACTGTGTAAACATGTAAGGTCTCTGTACAGAGAAATACACATGCAAAAAAAATTCAACTGAACTAATAAAGGAAACAATATGCAAATAAATATTATGAGACAATTTCTTTGTAGTAAAATTTACCACCAAATGCTTTCATGGAAATAGCTTTCCCCAAAGAAAGAAGAAAAATCCTCTAATAGACTTTAGTTGAAAACTGTGGTGTGGGGCGCGGAGCAGTGCAGCGAGAAGGCTGATGTATTTGAAAGACCAAGGAGCTCTGGAGACGGACAACTGGATTTGAACTAGGTCTAGACCCCAAGCTTGCCATGGGTTACAGTGTGACCTTTGACATTGAGATTTTTCTTTTAATAAGAGGAGATAATAATCCCCTTACCTTGCAATATTATGAAAATTAAATGAGAGAATGTCCACCAACCATTTTGCTTATGGTATTGCTCGATAAATTTTGGTGTTTTTTTTTTTTTTTTTTTTTTGCCAGACCATGCAGAATGTGGGATAGTTCCCTGACCAGGGATCAAACCCACATCCCCTGCAGTGGAAGCACAGAAAGCATGGAGTCTTAACCGCTGGACCACCAGGCAAGTCCCTGCTTGTTTATTCTTTCCTCACCTTTTTTATTGTTTTTTTTTTTTTTTTTTTTTTTGCGGTACGCGGGCCTCTCACTGTTGTGGCCTCTCCCGTTGCGGAGCACAGGCTCCGGATGCACAGGCTCAGCGGCCATGGCTCACGGGCCCAGCCGCTCCACGGCATGTGGGCTCTTCCCAGACCAGGGCAAGAACCCGTGTCCCCTGCATCGGCAGGTAGACTCTCAACCACTGTGCCACCAGGGAAGCCCCTCCTCACCTTTTTTAGACCATGGGAATTTCTTTCATGCCTGCTTATGCCCTAACTTCAAAGTTTGCCTCTTTTTTATTTCAGCATTAATGATGTAGCACATTTTTCCTAGAGCTGCTTTAACTACTTTAAAAATGTCTTAAATTTGAAACTTCTATTTTAAATGTCTCTGTTCTATTTGACCATTTCTAAGTCTGTAAAATGCAAACACGTGGGTTTATTCTGATGAAAGTTGGTGCATCTGCACTCAGCTACTTCCATAATGCAATTGGCATCAGAATTACTTTTAGCCTCATAAGCTGATTTTTTTTCTTTTTTTAATTATAGGTAACTCTAGTGTTCTAGAAATTCACATATCCAGCAAAACGCACACCCACACCCACTGAAAAACCCCTGTTTTAGGAGAGTGCTTCTCCACCCAGCTCTTTCTGTTCAGCTTTTCTGTGTTCCTTCTTCAGTTCTGCAAATACAGGTTTATATTTAGCCCCCTTTTGATTCTCCATATGTTCCTTCTAAAAACATTTCCTATTAAGGACTTTTCAATGGCTGATCTCTTGGAGAACTACTGAGTGAACATGACCCGGGGTAGGTGTGAGTGAGGTTTGTCCGCAGGTGGCATCCCGACCAAACCATGAGTCAAGGAAGCCCCTCAGGGAAAGTTCTGGCCCACAGCTCTCCCGTTTTTTCCGGAAAACTTAACTGCTGATGACGGTGTGTGCGGGGTCAGTGTCACTTCCCTTTGCCCATGTTCTCCACTCTGCGGAGAGGGTGAGTGGACAGCCAGAGGATGGGAAAGGTGGAGTCCCAGCACCACAGACAAGAGGTAGCCAACCTATTGGCAGGGAGAGGCCAGCATGCCTACCTGCCCAGGTTCAGGGTGGGCAGGGGCTTCCCAGTCTGGGCCCTGACTCCAGACTGAGGTCCTCTAAGGGAGATGACCCTGGCTGCCTGTTCTCAGGGCAACCATTTACGCTTGGCCTAAAGGACAGGAGGAGCGAGGGGAAGGGTTTTGAAGCCGGTGAGACTAGCCTTGGAGTCCGTCCACTGGGCCTTTGGAATCACTCTGGGCCTTGGTTTCCTCATCTCTAAAGAGCATACAGTGCATGACTCATATGTGCTTTACCGCGGTGGTCTGGCACTGAACCCGTAATATCTCCAAGGTACGCGTGTACTGCAATAAAGCAACTCGTGTGAATTTTTCAGTTTCCCAGTGCATATAAAAGTTATGTTTACATGACACTGGAGTCTATTGATGTGCAATAGCATTATGTCTGAAAAAACAACGTAGGTACCTTAATTTAAAAAAAACTTTATTGCTGGACTTCCCTGGTGCTTAGTGCTTAGGGCTTCGTGCTTCCACTGCAGGGGGTACGGTTGATCTCTCTGGTCCAGGAACTAAAATCCCGCATGCTGTGCATAGTTCGCCCCCCCCCCCAAAAAAAACAAACCTTTATTGCTAAAAAAAAGGATACCCATCATCTGAGCCTTCAGCAAGTTGTAATCTTTTTGCCTGTGGAGGGTCTTGCCTCGTGCTGATGGCTGCTGACGGATCAGGATGATGGTTGCTGAAGGCTGGGCTGGCTGTGGACGTTTCTTAGATAAGACAACAGGGATGTCTGACACATCGACTGACTTCCTTTCATGAACGATTTCTCTGTAGCACGCGGTGCTGTTTGATGGCATTTTACCCACAGTAGAACTTCAACATTTGAGGCAATCCTCTCAAACCCTACCACTGCTTTATCAACTGAGTTCATGTAATATTCTAAATCTTTTGTTGTCATTTCAACAATCTTCACAGCATCTTCACCAGGAGTTGACTCCACTTCAAGAAATCACTTTCTTTGCTCACCCATCAGAAGCAACTCCTCAGCCGTTAAAAGTTTTCTCAGGAGATTGCAGGATTCAGTATCATGCTCAGGCTGCACTTCTAATTCTAGTTCTCTCGCTATTTCCACCACATCTGCAGTTACTTCCTCCACTAAAATCTTGAACCCCTCAAAGTCATCCAGGAGGGCTGGAATCAACTTCTTCCTGACTCCTGCTGATGTTGATATCTTGGCCTCTTCCTATGAATCACTAACGGCCTTCATGGCCTCTAGAATGGTGAAGCCTTTCCAAAAGGTTTTCAATTGACTTTGCCAAGATCCATCAGAGGAATCACTATCTCTGGCAGCTGTAGCCTTACGAAATTTCTTAAATAAGACCTGAAAGTTGAAATTGCTCCTTGATCCATGGGCTGCAGAATGGCTGCTATGTTAGCAGGCATGAAAACATCATTAATCTCATTGTACATCCCCATCAGAGCTCTTGGGTGACCAGGTACTTTGTCAATGAGCAATAATAATTTGAAAGGAATCCTTTTTTCTGAGCAGTAGGCCTCGACAGTGGGCTTAAAATATTCAGTAAACCATGTTGTAAACAGATGTGCTGTCATCCAGGCTTTGTTGTTCCATTTACAGAGCACAGGCAGAGTAGATTTAGCATCATTCTTATGGACCCTAGGATTTTCGAAATGGTAAATAAGCATTGGCTTCAAGTCATCAGCTGCAGTAGCCCCTAACAAGAGTGTCAGTCTGTCCTTTGAAGCCAGATATTGACTTCTCTCTAGGTATGAAACTTCTAGACGGCATCTTCTTCCAATATATGGCTGTTTCTTCCATACACACAGAAAATCTGTGGTTTAGTGCAGCCACCTTCGTTATCGTAGCTAGATCTCCTGGATAACTCGCTGCAGCTTCTACATCCAGCACTTGCCGCTTCACCTTGCACTTTTACGTCATGCAGACAGCTTCTTTCCTTAAACCTCAGAACAACCTCCGCAGCTCCCTCACCTCTCTCAGCATTCATAGAATTGAAGAGAGTTAGGGCCATGCTCTGGATTAGGCTTTGGTTTAAGGAATGTTGTGGCTGCTTTGATCCTCTATCCAGACCATTCAAACGTTCTCTACACCAGCAATAAGGCTGTTTCGTTTTCTCACCACCCAGGTGCTCACTGGAGTAGCACTTTTCACTTCCTTCAAGAACTTTTCCTTTGCCTGCATAACCGGGCTAACTGGTGCAAGAGGCCTAGCTTCTTGGCCTCTCTCAGCTTTTGACATGCCTTCCTCACTAAGCTTGTTTCTAGCTTTTGATTTAAAGTGAGAGACGGCGACTCTTCCTTTAACTTGAAAACTTAGAGGCCACTGTAGGGTTATTAATTGGCCTAATTTCAATATAGTTATTTCTCAGGGAATAGGGAGGCCCCAGGAGAGAGAGAGAGATGGGGGAATGGCTGGTCAGTGGAGCAGTCAGAACACACACAATACTTATGGATTAAGTTTGCTGTCTTATATGGTTGAGGTTCGTGGTGCCCCAAAACTATTATAATAATAACATCAAATATCACAGATCACTATAACAAGTATAATAATAATGAAAAAGTGTGAAATATTGCAAGAATTACCGAAGCGTGACACAGAGACACAGTGAGCAAATGCTGTTGGAAAAATGGTGCCTATAAACTTGCTCGACACTTATCTCATCAGCACATCTTGGATTCCCTTTCAGTCCTTTGTCTTTATTCTTTTGCCTTCATTTTCAGTTCTTTTCATTCCAGTTGCTTTTTAAAATTTATGATTAATTAATCTTTAAAATATTTATTTACTTATTTATTTGGTTGCACCAGGTCTTGGTCGCGGCAGGCAGGGTCCTCAGTTGTCGCATTCGAACTCTGAGTTGCAGCATGCATGTGGGATCTAGTTCCCTGACCAGGGAGTGAACCCGGGCCCCCCGCATTGGGAGCATAGAGTCTAAACCACTGCGCCACCAGGGAAGTCCCTATGATTAATTAATTAATTAATTTATTTGGCTACGTCTGGTCTTAGTTGCGGCACATGGGATCTTTCGTTGCAGCACGCAGGCTTCTCTCTAGTTGTGGCGCGTGGGTTTTGGAGCACGTGATCTCAGTAGTTGCTGCGCGCAGGCTTAGTTGCCCCGCGGCATGTGGGATCTTAGTTCCCCGACCAGGGATCAGGGATCGAATTGAACCTGCATCGCCTGCACTGGAAGGTGGATTCTTTACCACTGGACCACCAGGGAAGTCCCTCATGCCAGCTGCTTTGATTCCAGTTTGACCCAGTTGATTCATTCCAATTGACACCAGTAGACAGTGGGTTCTGCTTCTTCCTTTCTAGATACTTTGTTTCCATCTTTGCTGAATGTTACCATATTTATTTACCTAGAGCTAAAAGCCCCTTGAAGAAATCACCACAACCACTGGAGGAGAGGGGTGTTCCTGGCCTGGCATGTTCTGGAAACCTCCTTCCTCCAGCCTTCCTCAGCCTCAGTGCCCCGAGGGCCAGGCCAGTGAGCAGTGTTCCTTCCCCTCTCTGGGAGGGGACAACAGTGAGGAAATAGGTAATAGCAAAGTTAGTAAATGCTTCCTGTGTGCAAAGTACTGGTCTAAGCCCTGAGTATGGGGTAACCACCTTCCTCCTCATATCAAGTGGGCAGGGTCATGGTAAGATGCCCATTGTGCAGATGAGGAAAATGAGGCACAAAAATGCTAGTTCATTGGTCAAGGTCATGCAGCTAGAAAGGACACAGTCAGGAGTTAAATCCAGACCTTTGACTCCAAGCCTGTTTTCTTAATCCTTCGCTCTAAGGATACTCAGTAATATCCATTGCAGTGTTCAGTGAGCTCCTCCATACATCTCCTCCTTTGGTGCCCACGGCAGCCCTGTGCGGTGGGCATTGTCATCAACCCCATTTACAGATGAGGAAACCGAAGCTCAAGGCATGGCAGTGACTTGCCCAAGGCCCCGTGACTGGGGACTAGTGCAACTGGGACTTGAGTCCACATCCTGCAACCCCAACACCCCACTCTTCCCCTGCCCCGCCGTGCTGCAGAGCAGAACACTGGGCTTGTGCAGAAGTGGTACTTTCGAATAAACTGAACCCGAAGTTGCAGTAAAGCTGCTAAGTAGGCAAGAGCGTAGGCAGAAAGAAAGGCCAGTTTTCTGAGAAGCTGCAGCAGCCTGGGGGAGCCTGGTGGCTGAGTGGAGGTGGTGGGGAAGGGGCGAGACCAGAGACTGGTGCCCTGGTGGCCCAGACAGAAAGGCCTATTTAAGTCCAATGCCCAGAGAAGTCTGGTGTCCAGGAGAAAGGCAAGAATCTGGCGCTGGCCAGAGTCGCTCAGAGAGAACAGAACATGTCGGTTGGGCGCAGAGGGCAGCCAAGGGCACGGGCAAGCCTGCATCGCTCTTATAATCTTGAATTTTTAGATAACAGGGGACTCTTGGACTTGTTTGAAGGCAAAAAGGATAGGCCGTTGGTGGAACAAGTTGGGGAGCAAGGCTCCCCAGAACTGGAGAGGTGACAGAATTCTTAGGGCTGGGTGGGGAGCAGACACCTTTTCATCGCAGGATGGACAAGAAAGGTGCAGCCATAGATCACGCTTCTCTTTCGCGAACATTTATCAAGGTGTGTGTGGACTCAAGTCACCTGCTGACTGTGAGTGCAGAGAGGACATTTTTGTCTTTCAAACACAAGTTCATTTAAAGATTAGGATCACAGTTGTTGTTTGGCAAATACAACAGCAAGTTATTATATGAGGACCTTATAGAACATTTATATTCTGTTTACATTACTTCCTAAAAACACACAACAGAAAATATACAGCTAAAGTGAAAAAGGGAAATTTATTTTCAGGTTACACCGGCATCTATAGGCCCTGGGAGCCCAAGTGCAGCCAGGAACCAGAAAGGATGGTTCTCCTGTCCTGGGCATGACAGAAACTTCTCCACACACAGCACACTGAGAAGGACCCTGCACGGGCACGACTTTACTCTCTTTTGTTCAAGGAACCAGCCCAGACTGAAAGTATCAGTATTGTTTTTCTTCTTCAGGGAACAAAAAAGAAGAAAGCAGTTCAAACTGGCTTCAGGTAATTAGGGAATTTAGCGGCTCAAATAACAAACAATTCCCGGCCCACTGGATCCAGGTGGTCACACGGCACCACAGGAGGCACCTCTCCCTCCACGGGTACCTGTGCTGGCTCCAGTCTCTGCTGGCTCAGCCCTCTTGGGACCAGATGACTAACAGGAACCCTGGTTCTCCGAGAGTCCCAGCAAGTCTCAGGATGGGCTGCGGGTAAGCCCAGCATTGGTCACATGCCCACTTCTGACCCACTCATGTCCAGATGGAAGGAAATGTTCATTGGCCAGACCTGGGACACGTGCCTGGTCCTAGAGCCACAGCTGAGGTCAGTCCCACCCCAGACATAGAACAGTAAGAGCAAACGCTACAGGAAGTTCACTGTTTTGCTGGGCACGGTTTTAAGTGCTTTAGATAACTCATTTTAACCTCAGCTTACCGTCTTTGTTTACTAATTTAATCAGCACATTATCCCCTTTTTATAGCTGGGGAAATTGAGGTGCAGGTGAACGTGTCTTAGCCAAGGTCTCACAGCTAGCTGCGGCTAAGACGCAGAGCTGGGATTTGACCCAGACTCTTGGGCCCCAGAAGCTGGGCTCTTGACCATTAGCAAAAGGGGACTGCTACCAACAAAATGGGAAATGGATATTGAGCTAACAGAGATAATAACAAGAGATGTCCAATAGCCACCCTGAACTCTAGCTCTGCAGAGGGAATTATTTGTCCAGCCCGAGTTGGGTATCCACCTTGGCCCAGGGCAGGATCACACTGTACCAAGGTGGCTGCATTTACTGTGACCTTGTACATGGACTAGTTCCAGAAAACAGGAGGGATAAAAGAATAAGCTCCCTTCTACCACTACCATTCTCTAGTAAGGTGTCATATGATTGGGGAAAGGCAATTGTAGTCACAGGGATAAAAATAAAAAGCTATCAACTAAAAGACCCTGGGCATAGTTATTCTACCCCTAAATTCTGCTCCCCGCAATGGGTGAGTGGGTAAGAAGGGTCCAAAAGCCTGCAGGTACCTGGGGGAACTGTGGAGCTGGAGGGGATGCCCAAGCATGGTCCGTTTCAGTTGTCTGGGTGCAGGAGAGGACCAGGGAATGAAGCCCAGTCCCGACTGCTATAAAGAAAAAGCACATAGGGTTCCCTGGTGGCGCAGTGGTTGAGAGTCCACCTCCGATGCAGGGGACATGGGTTCGTGCCCCAGTCCGGGAAGATCCCACATGCTGCGGAGCGGCTGGGCCCGTGAGCCATGGCCGCTGAGCCTCCGTGTCCAGAGCCTGTGCTCCACAACGGGAGAGGCCACAGCAGTGAGAGGCCCGCGTACCGCCAAAAAAAAAAAAGAAAAAGCACATAGATTTACAGATTGTTATATTATGATTGAGCCACATTGTGGATTTACAGATAATCCAAAGTGAGTCTACCTTTTGCACATCTCCCACAAGACTGTCCTAAGTAGGAAAACATTCTTCAAGCCTTAGAATCACAGTTGGATAAAGGCGGTCAGTAGTTTCAGGTGATGCTGACAAGGGGGAGGGGGACAGGTATGGGGCAATTAAGGTGTCATTATGAGCTAGGGGGAGCTCCAAAAAAGGATGACTTTACTGAAACTAAGCCACCCGCATTAAATGCTCCTACCTGTTTTGAAATTTCCGTCCCTTTCACACCTGTGTTCTGACAGCTTCTGCTGAGTTATACTACATAACAAACCCCAGTCTCAATGGTTAGCTCAACAAAGGTTTATTTCTCATTCGTGGCTCACATATTTTATGGGTCGTTTGTGGTTCTGCTCCACCTGGGGATGGGGTTAGGGAGCGCCCCCATCTGGGGCCTGCAGGTCTTTAGCAAAGGAAAAAGGCACAATCCTGCTGTGGCTCATAGGTGGCAAATGTCATTTCCACCCACTTTCTATTGGCCAAAGCAAGTCATGTGGCCAAGCCTGACTTCAACAGGGTGGGGAGACATCCCTCCTTTGGGAAGGGTCAACTAGGACAGGTCTGTAGAAGGCAGACTGGGTATTAAAAATAATGCAGTCTACCACATGCCCAATTTGTTTTCAAGGATTAAAAATTTATTTGCAAGTATTCGTGGGGAACCACTGGCTGTTTTGGTTTATTCTGATAAAAACAGAGCTGCATTAAAAAAAAAATAGAGGGCTTCCCTGGTGGTGCAGTGGTTAAGAACCCGCCTGCTAATGCAGGGAACACGGGTTCGAGCCCTCATCCAGGAAGATACCACATGCTGCGGAGCAACGGGGCCCATGCGCCACAACTACTGAGCCTGCGCTCTAGAGCTCGTGAGCCACAACTACTGAGCCTGTGAGCCACAACTACTGAGCCCGTGAGCCACAACTACTGAACCACGTGCCTAGAGCCCGTGCTCTGCAACAAGAGAAGACACCGCAATGAGAAGCCCGCACACCGCAATGAAGAGTAGCCCCTGCTCGCCGCAACTAGAGAAAGCCCGCACCCAGCCACAAAGACCCAATGCAGCCAAAAATAAATAAATAAAACAAATAAATTAAAAAAAAATAGAGCTGCACTTAATGTTTATGGAACAAGTAGACACTAAGTGTCTACATGAGTTGCATATGTTCCTAAACATTCTTTCTGGTGCTCCCTGAGCCAAATGCTACCAATCAGAACACTGGCTGGGCTAAAGGACACTCTTGTCTAATACTAACAAGGAAAAGCAAATGAAAACTTTCTAGATAAACTGTAAGTAAATATAATGAGGCAGATGTCCCATGTCAGTTTAGTGGAGTGCTGGAGAGGTTGGGAGGTTTGGTTTTGTTTCATAAAGTCCTATGTATGATTTCAGCAGAAACCATGGAGAGCGGGGAGAAGGAATGGGGGAGGGGCACAATCTGTGACAGGCTTTATGGATGAGGAACCTGGGATCTTGGGATGTTTATAGTACAGGTAACCCTTAAGCAACAAGAGGGTTAGGGGTGCTGACCCCTCTGTGCAATCAAAAATCTGCATATAACTTATAGTCAGCCCTTCCTATCCACAGTTCCCCTGTATTCTCAGGTTCAACAAACTGCAGGTCATGTAGTACTGAAGTATTTACTATTGAAAAAAATCTGACTATAAGTGGACCAGCATGGTACAAACCCATGCTGTTCAAGGGTCAATTGTAATTACTCAAGGTCATACCAATTAAACTGTCAGAGGCAGAATTTAAATTTTCATAGTTCCTCTGGCTCCAAAGCACATCCTTTTTCTTGTGCCCAGTGATGTTTCCCCAAAGGAAAGGAACAAAGAGGAAAAGAGAAAATAAGGAGACAGGAGGTTCAAAAAAAGGAAAGTTGAGAGGGAGAAGCAACACAGAGAGGTAGAGGAGGTAAGAAAGAAAGGAGATACTAGGAGAGAAGAAAGGAGAGGGAGAGAAGACCAAAAAAATAAAAAATAAAAAAGGAAAAAATGAATAATAATATTGAAGGAGAAGAATAAAGTTGGAGGACTGATACCATCTGACTTCAGACTTACTGTAAAAATGTAGTAATGAAGACTGTGTGGTATTGGGGTGAAAGAACAGACAAATAGATGGAGGAGAATAGAGAGCCCAGGAATTGACTCATATAAATACAGTCAAGAGATTTTTGACAAAGTGGCAAAGGCAATGCAAGGGAGAAAAAGATAGTCTTTTCAACAAACGGTGCTGGAACAACTGGACATTCACATGCAAAAAATAAATCTAGACACAGACCTACACCCTTCACAAAAGTTAACTGGCTATGGATCACAGACTTAAATTAAAATGTAAAACTATAAAACTCCTAGAAGATAACATAGGAGAAAACCTAGATGACCTTGCGTAAAGTGATGCTGTTTTAGGTATAATACCAAAGGCATGATCCATGAAAGAAATAACTGATAAGCTGAACTTCCATTAAAATTAAACATTTCTGGGGACTTCCCTGGCAGTCCAGTGGTTAAGACTCTGCGCTTCCACTGCAGGGGGTGTGGTTTTGATCCCTGGTGGGGGAACTAAGATCCCACATGCCATGTGGTATGGCCAAAAAAATAAATAAAATTAATCAGGGCTGGAAGCCTAATGAGACACAAAAATGAGAAGAAGTGAAACAAAATTAAACACCTCTGCTCTGTGAAAGAAACTGTCAAGAGAATAAGAAGACAAGCCACAGACTGGGAGAAAATATTTGCAAAAGACACATCTAATAAAAGACTGTTATCTAAAATACACAAAGAACTCTTAAAACTGAACAATAAGAAAACAATCATATTTTAAAATGTCCAAATAACAGGTACATGAAAATGTGCTCAACATCACTAATCATCACAGGAATGCAAATCAATGCCACAATGAGATATCACCTCATACCTGCTGAATGGCTATTATCAAAAAGGTAAGAGATAATAAGTGTTGGTGAGAACGTGGAGAAAAGGAAACCCTTGTGCACTGTTGGCAGGAATGTAAATTGGTACAACCACTATGAAAAACAGTATGGATGTTCCTCTAAAAATTAAAAAGTAGAACAGAATTACATATAATCCAGCAATCTCACTTCTGGGTACATATATCTCTGAAGGAAATGAAATCACTGTCTTCAAGAGATATCAGCATTCTCGTTTTCAATGCAGCATTATTCACAATAGCCAACACGTGGGAGCAACGTAAGTTTCATCATCAGATGAATGAATGAAGAAAATGTGGTGTGTGTGTATACACACACCTCCCCACAGGGAATATTATTCGGCCATTTTCAACAACATGGATGACCTTGGGGGTATTATGGTAAGTGAAATAAGTCAGACAGACAAATACTATATGATACAAATACTCACTTAAATGTGGAATCTAAAAAAAAAAAAAAAAAAAGGACTCATAGAGATAGAGAACAGATTGGTGGTGGCCAGAAGCAGAGGATGGGAGGTGGGGGAAATGGGTGTAGGTGATCAAAAGGCACGAACTTCCAGTTATAAGTTCTGGGGATGTAATGTACAGAATGGTAACTGTAGTTAACAATACTGTTTTGTACATTTGAAATTTGCTAAGAGAGTAGATCTTAAAAGTTCTCATCACAAGGAAATAAATTGTAACTATGTGAGATGAGGGATATTAACTAAGCTTATTGTGGTAATCATTTTGCAGTATTTACATATATCAAGTCATTATGTTGTATACCATAAACTAATACAATGTTGTATATCAATTACATCTCAACAAAACTGGAAAAAAAAGATGCTCTACATCATATGTCATTAGGGAACTGCAGATTAAAACAACAGCAAGGTACCACTACAAGCCCATTAGAATAGCCAAAATCCAAAACACTGACGACACCAAATGCTGGTAAGGATGTGAAGCAACAGGAACTCTCATTTCTGGTGGGACTGCAAAATCGTACAGTCACTTTGGAAGACAGTTTGGCAGTTTCTTATAAAACTAAACACACTCTTACCATATGACTCAGCAATGATGCTCCTTGGTATCTACCCAAAGGAGCTGAAAACTTATGTCCACAAAGAAGCCCGTACAGGAATGTTTATAGCAGCTTTATTCATAACTGCCAAAACCTGGAAGCAACCAAGATGTCCTTTACTGGGTAAATGGATAAACTGTACTACATCTATACAATGGAATGTTTGTCATTCAGCACTAAAAAGAAATGACTATCAAACAATGAAAAGACGTGGAAGAACCTTAAATGCACACTAAGCAAAGGAAGCCAATCTGAAAAGGCTACATACTGTATCATTCTAACTACATCACATTCTGTAAAAGGCAAAACTATGGAGAGTTAAAAAAAAAAAGTCAGTGGTTGCCAAAGGTTATGGAGGAAGGACAGATGTGTAGAGGACCGAGGATTTTTAGGAAGTGCAACTACTCTGTATGATACTATAATGCTGGATACATATCTTCTGCATTTGTCCAAGCTCATAAGGTGTACAACACCAACAGTGAACCCCCATGTGTAAACTGTGGCCTTTGGGTTCTAATAATGTGTCAGTGTAGGTTCATCAATTGTCATAAATGTACCATTCTGGTGGGAGATGTTGAGAAGGGGGGAGGCTGTGTATGGGGCAGGGAGTGCTTGGGAAATCTCTGTACAAATCTCTGCCAATTTTGCTGTGAACTTAAAACTGCTCTCAAAAATACATTAAAAAAAAGTTAAAAATGAATAATTGAGTAAAGCAAAGAAAGAAAAAAAAAGTAAAAGACCTTCACTGGTGACCTTCAAAGTTCACTTCAAACCATCTTTGCAGCCCCAGGTCCCAGCCTTCTAAGATCTGGACAGAGAGCGGGGCACGCCCCCAGCGGGATGAGAGAGGCGAGGAGAGGGGGTGGTCTAGGCCTGGCCTGAGCCTCTTACCGGTGGCTGGCGGCGGGAATCACCCGCGAAGCTCTGAAAAACAGGAATGCTCGGGCCCCACAGCGCACCAGCTGAGCCTTTCCGGTGGCAGCGTCCAGCTCTGAGGAGTTGAAAAGCGCTCCAGTTCATCCTAACGTGCAGGCGGAGCTGAGAATCGCCATGAGAGAGCGGCGGCCGGTGGGGTCGCGGGTCAAGGTCCGAGAGGAAAAAGAAACCTTCCTGGGAGAAGGATGAGCCCCCCGCCCCGTCCCCCAGCGCGGTCACATTCTTGGATGTTCACTCCAGCCGCGCGCTTCCCAGGGCCCTGCGGCCAGATGCCACACTCTCAGCAGCTCTCACCTCAAGAACAAGGTGTCCCCAGGGCAGGTGCGCTCACCTTCTGCCCCGGGAGGAGGGAGACCCAGTCCGTGACTGGGGCCGACAGCGCGCCCCGCCCCGTATAACAATCCAGTCCCGGGAGCCACGTGCGGGCTCCGCGAAGGGCTTGGTCACGTTTCCCACTCTATTGGCGCGGAGCGCGCGATTACGCCAATTCGGACTTCACTTTGGTGACACGAATACAGATGGGTGTGACCACGTATTCTTCGGCGGGAGTTTTCTCCTATACCTCCTAACTGACCACCGTTAAAACTAAAAACAAGCAAGCACACACAGTGAAAAACACACACAAAAAAGGCGCGCACGCGAGAACGAGCACACATACAAGTGGACCCAGCGCCTGTCCAACGCCAGGCAGGTGGCTTCCGGGTTCCCGGTCGCCATGGCACCCACGGCCTCCGCGCACCACCCACCCCCCGCGCCTCCGCACCTAGCTCTCCCGGCCAGCTCTGCCCTCGGCAGCCAGAGAAACTGACTTGGGGGCCCAAATACCTTGGGGACACACACGGAGGGACCACCGCCTCCACCCCGCCGCGGCATCCCCGTTCCGGGCCCCTGCCCCACACCCGCCACTCCGTGCCGCCGGCGCTCGGGGAGCGCTTGTCCTGGGAAGGCGGGGGACCGGAAACGCGTGAACCCGGCGCGGGCCGCCCGCACGCCCGCACGCACGCCGGTCTACCGGCTCTCTGGCCCTTTAAGGCGGATTTTTCCGCCGTCGACCTGGGGGCGGGGAAAGCGTCGCGCGCACCAGGCGGGGTCCGTCTCCCGAGCCGTAAGTGGAGGCGACGCGGTGCCGCGGCCCTAGGGTGTGGCGGCCCAGCGCCGCTGGAGGGGGGCTCCTCTCCAAGCTCCCGCCCCTACCTCGCCTGTTCCCGCAGCTGCGGGCCCGCGGGAAGGACGTGCGTACCTGTCGGCCCTTCAGTGGGGCAGGCGAGGGGGCAGGTTGGGCGACTCTGGGGAGGCCTCCGAGCCGCGGATGCCCGAGTCCACGCGGACCCGGGGTCTCGCTACCCGCGAGCGACTCGGAATCCACGAGTGTCTTTCACTTTCAGTCTCCAGGAAATGGAACTGCGTCGACCGTGTATCTCCAGCCGGTGTCGTAAAGCAGGATAATCATACCGTTAACCCCCCAGTTTAAGTTTAGGTTCGAGTCCGTGGTGGTCGCAATTGAACGCACCGATTTAGAGGGAATGAGGGAAGAACAAAACACGAAAAAATGCCCTGCAGACCGCAGCAGGTTGCAGCCGCAGTCCACGCGGGCCCGGGCAGTTTAGGAAGCGGTACTTTCTCTGCGGCCCCGGGCTATCACCTCCGCCTCGCTCACTCTTACCATGCTGCAAATTCCCTGAGTGGTTACAGCTGAGTGCATAGCCATCCCGCACCTTTGGCATGAATTCCCAGCGAAATCTCACTTCCCAGGAGAGCCAGGCAAAAGGAATTAGACAAAGGCTTCCCGCAACCCCGTTTGTTTTGAACTTGTAAAACGGCCTTAAGAAGCATTTGGAGCTACTAGAGAGAGAATGCATTTTCTGGCTAGAACCTCACTCAGGATTCTTTTGCCTCACAGCTTTGAGCGAGCAGAGAGCTGGGCGCGGGCGAGATGGCCCTGGTGCCCTATGAAGAGACCGCGGAAAAGGGGCTGCAGAGATTTCACAAGCCTCTTGCCACCTTCTCCTTGGCAAACCACACGATACAGATCCGGCAGGACTGGAAGCAACTGGGAGTCGCAGCGGTGGTTTGGGACGCGGTAAGTAAGCCCCGGGGACCTCTTAGCATCAGCCATTGATTATAAGACTGGTCTCTATTTTTAAAAAGTAACAGCTTTATTGGGTTGTAATTCATATACCGTATATTTCACCTATTTAAAGTGTGTGTGTGTGTTTTTTTAAGTAAGTTCAGAGTGGTGCAACTATCTATCACTACTCAATTTTAATACATTGCATCACTCCACCCCTTCCAAAAAAAAAGTCCTACCCATTAGAATCACTTCTCTGCTCCCTCCCCACCAAATAGATTGCATTTTAAGGGTGAATGAAGAAAACTGAAAGAAATTAAATGACTTACCAGTAATTTACCCAGCACGGAAGAGGGAGGACTGGGGCCCCTAGCTATTTTGGACAATTATTCAGTTAGTTTTTAAGTTTAATATTGCACAAAGAATATTGTAAACTGACAAAGCCAAAAATGAAGATCATGTGTTTTCTTTAAGTTTTCCATAGTTGTAATGATCAAAAATTATACTATAATTGCTGCTTTACTTTTTTCTCTCCCAGCACTGTTTTTTCAGCTGCTTGTGCCAGAGACTTGCCCTAAGCATCTAGCCACACCTGGGATTCGGTGGGAGCTCAGTGAATGTTGGACAAATGATTGGTGTAGATACAATTTTACAATCTTAATATTGTATCAGGGGTGTTAGAGAAACACTTAGGAATAAAAGTCTTGATATATCGTAACCCAGTAATACCACTTCTAGGAATCTAGTCCAGGGTAACTACAAGAAAAGTTTTCTCAGAAAGAGTAATAAAGATACATAACAGTGAGGAATGGGCGAATCTCCTACATTCTCACCAAGAAGAGGAATTGCTAAGTATGCTAATAGTATGTGGCCATGAAGAACAAATTATATTTTAAAATTACGTTATATGCTAATAGTATGTGGCCATGAAGAACAAATTATATTTTAAAATCACGTTAACAGTATACAGTGATTTATAGAGTTATGTGCAAATGCTAACTCACACATCAAGTCCAAACCTTTGGCTAAAACTTGCCTTTTGATGCCCAGCTCCTCTGGGGTGACGAGCGTTAGGGACCCAGACGAGTAGGAGAGAGGGAGGAAACTCCAGGAGCCTTGGTGCTGTTCTGCTTTTTCCCTTTGGTTGTGGCCTTGCTGACTTGAACTTGGTTTAGGAACTAGACATTCCTTTAAGCAGAATCACAGAGACTGTTCATGTCAGCTCTACCAGAGTGATTTTATAAACCTTGCGTGTAAAAATGCTGTGACACAGTAAGAAATTAGCCTTCCCAGATTCAGCAGGATCCTATCCTGGGTGGTCAGTGTCACTGACCACTGCTGTCCCCCGTAAGGGCCTCTGGTGGGGCCTGGGGCAGCTGTTCTGGGGAGCTCGGTGTCTGTGCTTGCTCCAGGTGACCTCCCAGCAGCAGCTGAGTTCCTGTGTGAGCTGTTACACTGGGAATTGAACCTTGCGGTGGGAGGGGGGTATGTGATGTCTTCTTGGAGTATGTAGCCTGCTTGAAACCCTTCAGGCCCTAAAGCGCTTGTTGACCTAAATTGTCATGCTGTGTTTTGACTCAGGCTATCATTCTGGCCACATATCTGGAGATGGGAGCTGTGGAGCTCAGGGGCTGCTCTGCCGTGGAGCTGGGTGCTGGCACGGGGCTGGTGGGCATGGTGGCTGCCCTGCTGGGTGAGTGTGACTCATGGCTCACTCCTGTGGGAGTGGAACTCATGGAGGGGCACCTTTTCCTGACTCAGAGCTCATTGTTAGTTTCCCTCTTACTGTGTTACTTTTTTTCCCCCTGTACTTATTATGAGTCACAGGCCAACTGCAGTGCTCTCAACTCCAGGAAGGCTAATTCCTTCTCCCTCTCTCATCCTATTATTTATACTTCTCACGGGAGAGTGCTTTGCCCACTTCACTTCTGTGATGCCCATAATATGAGCTTAAGGCAACTGAGTTCAAAGAGAATTATCTTATTTGTGTACATAGCTTTTTACTGTTTAGGTGCTGTCTCTGTACTCTCGGATTTAACCCTAGGAGGTCGGGAGAGCAGATAGTCTCTTACTTCATTGCTGAGGAAGCTTTGCTGGTTTTTTTCTTTTAGGGAGGGCTGGCCCCCCCTGCAGTTTGTACTGACATCTATTAAACAGTGTGCAGTTCTGAAATGATACCAAGGTTTGTCGTTTTTTGCTTGGTATACAGACATTAGTTTAGGCCTAGAGTATTTTTAAGCTTCATTTCTATTTTATAATTCATTGATGACTCTTTTCTACAACTTCCTGCTCATACATTTCAAGCTGTGCGTTGATTGGATAGACCAGCCTCTGAGATACAATGTATAATATTCCCCACTTCAGTGTTGTCACCTGGAGCTCTTGTTAAAATGCAGTTTCTGCTTCTGTAGGTCTGGGGTGGGGCCTGAGAGCCTGCATTTCTAACAAGCTCCCAGGTGATGATGATGATGCCGTAACTGCTGGTCCTCAGACCACACTTGGGTGGTCAGGATCTAGAGTTCCATGAAGTGTGTACAGGTACTTGAGCACCCACTAAAGCCCCGCTTTTGTCCTGTCCTTTTTCTGGTAACATATCTTTTTCAGTATTCCTTTCTCTGTTTAGATTGTGCCTCCTGGGATTTGATGGGGAGAATGGGCAGGAGCGATGGGTGGACGTGTGAACATAGAAACTGATGCAGGTCCATCTGTCTGACACCACAGCACTTTCAGCCACTGAGGAGGCCCTAGCCGATACACCACCTTTTGATCTCCTCAGGTTGACCTTATATCGTCCCCGTGTATGTTAGGTATATTTTTAATTTTCATTTTTCCAGTGAAGCTGGGATTCCGGGAGATTAAGCCACTTTCTGAAGTCCTGGTCAATGGTGACCTGAGACTCAAACCAGGCTTGTCAGACACAGAGGCCCAGGTTCTTTTCTTTCCATGGCACTAAGTCCCGTCTCTGTGACGTTTGAGAGGACTTAGCTGGAAGGGGAAATGAGGTTTCTTCTGTCTTCCCCGAGAACAGGGTCTCCTCACTGCTGTCGAGACAGCAGAGCGTGGTGACCTGCAAAGGGTTAGAGGCCCACTTGGCTCTGACCTTTTTTGTTTCAATTTAATTTTATCAAAGCATAGTTGGTTCGCAGTGCCGTGCCCACTTCTGCTGCATAGCAAGGCGACCCAGCCATGCATACACGCATTTCTGTTACGGTCCATCACAGGATGCTGAATACAGTTAGCTCCCTGTGCTACACAGTAGGACTCTGCTGTCCATCCATTCCACATACAATAGTTTGGCATCTGCCAATCCCAAACTCCCAATACTTTCTTCCCCACCACCACGCCCTCAAATCCCCCAACCACAAGTCCACTCTCTGCAGGCTCTGACCACCTTTAATTCTTACTAGCTATGTCACCTTGGGCAAGTTGCTGAATCTCTAAACTTCAGTTTCCCAATAAACCGGGGATAATAACCATAGTGACTGACGAACAAGGATCAAATGAGAGCATGCATAGAAATCTGTTAGCTCGCTGACTGGCCCAAAGTAAATGCTCAGCAAGTGTTCTCTGCATTTTCATTTCTGATCTAGAAATCTGGATCTGTGGGCTTGGGAAAGCCAGCATAAGGTTCTTCAAAGACCATCACAGAGCGAAGGACTAGTTAATTGTTGCCACAAAAGATGGGGACTTTGGGAGGGGCGAGAACAGCAGAATGGCAGACGGTGTTCTTGTGGTTGCCCCAAAGCAGAATGAATTGCTCCCTTATTTCTCTTGCCCACAGCGCTCGGAGTTCTCCGCCCCAGCTCTGTCACATTTCACTTTAGGCAGTTGTTTCATGTGTCTGTCTCTCCTGGCAGGCTGAGGCTCCTGAGGAAGGGGGCCATGTCTCATTCTGTGTGTCCTTGGCCCTAGTACAGTGGCTGGCACACAGTAGATACCCAAATAGTTCTGGAATAAGAGATGAACTAGAAAATCATGAAAAGTACTGTTTCTGTTATCAAAATGATAAAACTCTATTACAAAAATAGCCCTAGAAGCAGTCTAAAAAAAAGGAAAAACCCACCAAAATTCTGCTTATTCATGACTTTGCAACATAATTACCATTAGCATTTTGGTATATTTCCTCCTATTCTTTTCTCCATCCGTATTTTAATCATAGTTATAATCGTGATTCCATACGTGTACCTATGTGTGTGTGTGTATATTTTCACACATATATGATGTTTCATTTAACATGTCATGCACATTTCTCTGTGCTATGGCATGCTTTTCATGCTCATTATTTGTGGCTACAAAGTATTAGGCTGGAGAAATTTTGATGCTGAAACCTAAGAGTAAGAAAAAGTTAATCTCTTTAAAACGGAAACAGAACTAGAATAGGTAGTGCTTTGGAAATGTCAGAAAGAGGTTGATTGTTCCCCTTTTTTTGCTGTACGCGGGCCTCTCGCTGCTGTGGCCTCTCCTGTTGCGGAGCACAGGCTCCGGACGCACAGGCTCAGCGGCCATGGCTCACGGGCCCAGCCGCTCCGCGGCATGTGGGATCCTCCAGGACCGGGGCACGAACCCGTGTCCCTTGCATCGGCAGGCGGACTCTCAACCACTGCGCCACCAGGGAAGCCCTGATTGTTCCCCTTTTTAAGCTATTTTCATTTTTTGTAACCTTACTCATTGATTCCCGACTCTGGGGAACACCCACGGCATGCCTGTCATGGTTTTAGAGCAGCAGGTCACTGCTCTCAGGAAGCATCCATTCTGACTCTAACTGGAGCGAGAGGGGGGAAAAGACAAATTACATTAAAGAGCCTCCCCCTGGGCTTCCCTGGTGGCGCAGTGGTTGAGAGTCTGCCTGCGGATGCAGGGGACACGGGTTCGTGCCCCGGATCGGGAAGATCCCACATGCCACGGAGTGGCTGGGCCCGTGAGCCATGGCCACTGAGCCTGCGTGTCCAGAGCCTGTGCTGCGCGACAGGAGAGGCCACAACAGTGAGAGGCCCACATACCGCAAAAAAATTTAAAAAAATAAAATAAAATAAAAAGCCTCCCCCTCAAATGGTCAGTGATATGCAGACTGTTAATCTAGGGTGATGAGATTTTCTTGTTAAAAGAAAAAACAGCTGCTAATTCCTGGGCGGTTCCTGTGTTCTGGGTGTTGTGTCTTTATGGCCTTCATCCTCACCACAACCCGGCATAGTAGGTCTACTTGGAGCTCTTTTCAAAGTGGCGAAATGGAGGCTTAATAGATGTCAAGTAACTTGCCCAAGGTCACAAGCTAATGGATTGTGGAGTTAGAATTTGAATCCAATTCTGACTCTCAAATCCTGGTTCTTCGTTTAAAAACCTCTTCAGCCTTTATACTACTTGAAAACTATTCTTAAGAAAAAAAAAATCACATCTTTAAGACAGGGTTCTGTAAGTTGGGTTGGGGTCAGGAATCTGGATTTTAAAAGCTTCCCAGGCGATTTGATGCCCAACCAAGTCTAAGGACCGCTGTCTTAAATATAATGCTCAGCAAGAAATTGTCTTTTAGGGGCTTCCCTGGTGGCGCAGTGGTTGAGAGTCCGCCTGGGGACACGGGTTCGTGCCCTGGTAATTCCAGTGCAAGTCTCCACTGAACTTTCAACGTGTACGTTTAAATGAAAGCTGTTGATGTCTCTACGTGGCTATTTGTCAGCACGTGTTTAAACTTGAACTCTAATTCCCTTTCCAAACTTGTCCTTTCTCTTTTGTTCTGAGTTAGCATCACTATCCAAGTAGTCACTCAGGCCAACTCCTTGACCTGCCCTCCCTGCTGCCCACCCGGCCCTTGAGCCCTGCTGGGTCATTTAACTATTTCTTGATTCCATTTCTCCCTTTCCATTCCCGCTGTCTGGCTGGAGTGCTCATCATCTCTTGCAAGATTCTATCCACATTCCCACCTGACCTTTCTACCTCTGTCTTATCAAACCCACTTTTCCCAACAGCTGTCAGGGTGGCCCATGTAAAACGCAGAAGTGATGGGGTGACCCTGTGCCTCCCCATTGCCTGCAGGCCAAATCCCAGGCTTCTTAGTGAGGCTCTGTAATCTCACTTTGCTGACTTTCTCAGCACAATTGCACTGAGTGAAGTTCCAGTGACACACACCCTGCCTCTGGCCTGTCCCTTCTGCCTTGAATTCCCCTCTTCACCTCTTTCCTCTGGTTAATGCCGCATCTTTCAAGTGTAAACTCAGATTTCCTTTCCTTCCGAAATCTTTCTTCGACCTCTGCTCCTCTCGAAGCATTTTTCCTTTGTGACCACATAATTTCCTAGCACACCCATGTTCCTATATTTTACTCCCTACACTGCTTCATAATTACATTTATCTCTCTCATGAGACTCTCAGTTCCTAGAGGGCAAGGACTTTCTTACCCATCTCTGTATCTTTAGCGCACGCTCTGTGCTCCAACATTTGAATAAATTAAGGCGTTGCTTACAAAACTAAAAACTAAAAGTAATGACAAATGTTTACATGTACTTTTTCCATTACCAAGTGAGTGACAGCAGGCTATGTTGTCTTATTGGGTCAGTTTCCATTAGTTTTTCATGAACTAAATATTGTCTCATCTCCCTCCTTACCCAGCATAAATCTCACGGGCAGTCATTTTATTACCATCTTCACGTACCATCAATACCCTGCACTTCCTTGCTTCATCCTCTTCACTGGGCTCAAAACAAGGTTACGTGCAGCTCTCCACTTGTTCCAGGCCTGCACCCAGGTAGCTGAATGTGGCTGGAGGAAACAGACTACTTCTGGGTCTCATTTTAAATGCCTGGTCAGGACCCTCTGGGGGGCTCTTCGTGCTGCTGAGGAGTCCAGCTCTGCTCCCTCTCTGCTGACCTCCAGTCCTCCTTTCTCCACTTTCACTCTGAGCTGATGACATTTCTCCTTATTTTACTGAGAAGATTGAAGCAATCAAGAGAACTTCTGTAACGTCCCGGCACTGTCTCTAACCACCCCCTGCGTCTGCATCCACCGTCTGCCTTTGTTCCTGATGCTGTATGCAGGTGGACTGTGTCTCCTCTCCGGGGCCAGCCCTCTCTTGCCTGTTCAAGGGTGTTGTTCTGGTGGTTCTCTTTCCTGCATTATCACTTTTCCCTCTTTCTACCTGATCATTCTAATCAGCATACAAACTTGCTGTTATTCCTCCCATCCAAAAAGTAAAAAATAAAACTTAATAAGTGGCTGATTATAGTTCTGTAGCAGGAAATGTATAAGTTGACCCTGGAATATCTTGTCGTACCAGATAGCAAGGAAGCTATCGAGGATGACTGGGTTTGTGTCAAAAGTCCATTGGCAAAAGATAGACAATTTGAACATCGATAATGATGATGGCATGGGTTTAAATACATCAGATATGTTTAATGCATAGTTCATGATACAACAACACTAAAGTAAACCCAATCTGTCATCTTTGGAGGATACTTAGAAACCAACTCTTTGAAATCTGGGTTATAAAAGGGGAGAGAGCAAAATTTATCCCGCCTTTCCTATTCAAACAATTCCTCTACAAAATGAATAACCAAGTAGGAATTGAAAGAAGCTTACTCAACAAATAAATGCAAAACGAATCTAATAAATTAAGGATCTGGGCATTGAGTATTTGTGGTTGCTCACATCACAAAAATAGAGCCTACCAGCTATTACATCCTCTTGATGAAAAATACCACCACCACCTCTGAAATACTCTTGTTCAAAAAATCAGACTCAAGTCAAACAAATTTACAGGAGATACAGAGCACAGAGGAACATGTCAAACTATACAAATGGCATAATCAGCCAAATCTAAATTGTGGGAAACTACAGGACAGATGATTTGTTTCTTCCCTAAATTGCAGGAGAAAAATAAATAAATAAATAAATAAATAAATAAATAAATAAATAAATACAGGAAACTGATAGATTAAAAGAAACTTAACACATCCTGCATACCCTTCACCCAAATAAACAAACAAAAACTCCCAAAACAAAACCACAGGCAAGATGATAATATTCTGTGAGCTGAATATTTGGGTGGTAAAAATCGAGTAACTAGGGCTTCCCTGGTGGTGCAGTGGTTGAGAGTCCGCCTGCCGATGCAGGGGACACGGGTTCGTGCCCTGGTCCGGGAAGATCCCACGTGCCGCGGAGTGGCTGGGCCCGTGAGCCATGGCCGCTGAGCCTGCACATCCGGAGCCTGTGCTCCACAACGGGAGAGGCCACAACAGTGAGAGGCCCGCGTAAAAAAAAAAAACAGAAACCTAAGTCAGATCACTAGTACTTCTGCTCAGCACTCTCCAGTGGCTTCCCATCTCACTCAGAAAAAGCCAGAGCCTTTTTGGAACTTAACCTGTGAACCCCAGCTGCTCTGCCTCCCTCCGGTTACTTCTTTAACCTGTTACTTCTCTCATTTGTCTCCTCCTGCTTTATCCCTCCTTCCAGCCCCTCTGGCCTCCTCCTTGCCTGCCCCTATAGGCCTTTGCACTTGCTCTTCTACTTGCTAGGAATGTTCTTCCCCCTGATATGTATTCGGTTATTCCTTCACCTAAGTCACCTTCTCAGTGAGGCCTTCCTTTTCTACCCAACTCTCTTACTTCCTGATGTTTTATGTCTCTCTTTCCTGCTTTATTTTTTTCCTTAGTGTGTATCTCCAACTAACATACTAGATACCCTACTTTTAAAAACACCTCTTGCTGCCTATCTCCTCACTTGAATGTAAGTTCTATGAGGGTAGGGGTTTTTCTCCCATGCTGTTGGTAGACACTTGGATGTTTGTAGAATTGATGGACATTATGGGGAATGGTCAACTGACATTAAGATCCTACTGAAACTCCTGGAACACCTGGCAGGTTAGAAGTAGCCTCAGAAATCCCTGAGACAGGAGTTAGAGGAGGTCTCCATCTAAGAGCTATTAACAGGAACACTGAGGTGACATGCACAAGACCAGATCACTCCAGTATTCCTAACAGAGTGCTCTGTAGACTGTCAGGAAATCCAGAGGTAAAGTTCTAAGTTAAACCAGGAAAAGGCTGTCTGTGATTTATGTTATCAGGAGAGATGAAAAGTATCACTGAATTTTGCTCATTGGGCAGCACTCTGTCTAGCAACAGACGGTCAGAGTGGTAGGTTCATGCATGTAACAACGTGCACATTTTCATAGTATCCCACTCAGGACTGAGTCAGATGTCAAACTGAATTACATACTGTCCTAATGTTACATGTCAAGATAAGAAACATTCAGTATAAGCTGCCACTGAAATGGTCTGGGATCCTCTTGGGGATTACCCATGAAGATTACAGACTGAAGGATGCAGATGAGAAATAATTTTAGGAAAGAGTGAAACATAATTTTTAAGTTTCAGAATTTATGGGGTCAAAACCAAGCAGGATTACATGTACTATAGTGTTACTACAATGTAGATGAGGTATGTCAGGGCTGACCTTATGTGGTGGCTTCTCCTGAAGGATACCTACCAGTTCAGACTTCTCTCGGTCATATTGGTTCAAAGAGTTGGATCTCTTGGTTCATGGTAAACAACCCTCAAGAAACAGATTAATAAAATATTGCCTCATTCATTTTACACGTTGCACATAGAAACTTAGCACATAGAGAACATTACCTCACATTTTAACCTACAGTACTTTAATACAGTCTAGTAATTTCTAACTACTATTTTTCAATAATTATATATGAATTGCATGAATACATATAGATGGTCTGCTTCATGACAGCATAAGGAGAGGAAGACTGAGATTTCTTAGTAGCCAGTTAATCTTTTCCTTGATTCTTTTTAAAGCTTCAGCCCCAGAAAGGAACCTTTCCCGGTTTATGGTATCTTGTCATCCTCATAATCGTTGGCTCCCAGATTTTTCATCTTTGGACTCCAATTTGCCCTGAGGCCTACTGACTTAAAGATGGTGACCTAATGAATGAAGTATAATGGTAGATACCTGTGAAGGGTGGGCCACTTCTGTCTGCACAATTCAGAAGCATCAGCTAGCTTATCACCTGTATTTAATAGGCATAACTTCAGCAAACAGCAAGTGTGTCATAGAGGCAAACCAAGTTTCACTTTTACCTACAGGCAGTAGAGAAGGAGCATCTGGCCATGGTTCTGACGTGTCACAGCTCTCCACAAAGGCATCATATTGTGTCTAGGAGGTGGAATATTTAGAGACACTCACCCCGCTGTTTAACTTGATCCCTCTACCTATTAGTTGTACTGATGTGTGCATTACTTTCTGTCCCATGTTCTAGGTGCTCATGTGACTATCACGGATCGAAAAGTAGCATTAGAGTTTCTTAAATCAAACGTTCAAGCCAACTTACCTCCCCATATCCAGCCCAGAGCTGTTGTTAAGGAGCTGACTTGGGGACAGAATTTGGGGAGTTTTTCACCTGGAGAATTTGACCTGATACTTGGAGCTGATATCATATATTTAGAAGAAACATTCACAGATCTTCTTCAAACATTGGAACATCTCTGTAGCAACCACTCTGTGATTCTTTTAGCTTGCCGAATTCGCTATGAACGGGATCACAACTTCTTAGCGATGCTTGAGAGGCAATTTACTGTGAGGAAGGTTCACTATGATCCTGAAAAAGATGTACATATTTACAAAGCACAGAGGAGAAGCCTGAGGGAGGACTTATAGTTGGCTATAATTTATAAGAATGTTGTCACTGAGTGTGTCAATTAAGGTCTTAGACTGGGAATATAACCGTATGTAATGAAATGGCTTACTGTACAAAGAGTCTAACCAAAGGTTCTCAAAAGGCAAAGCAAATGTGCGGTTTTAAAACAAAGCACTTTGTCCCATTGCTGTGACTTTTTAGTTACGTTTTACTCACTCTGAAATTCAATTAACATTAAAGGAAAGTGTGCGATTTTGGTTTATGTTGTTTCTGTATCCCATACTGCTCCCTCTCAATAAACAATTTTCACTGATGCTGTGATGAAGGGTTGGTATAAAGGCATCTTCAAAGCAGTGAGCTTGTTTTGGTGAGGCTAGATCCTGCAAATCATTTAAAACACATTGTAAGACATACGTTTAGCCCAGTTTTCTAATTTTCTGAGTATAAAACAAGAGGTTTGGGCTTCCCTGGTGGCACAGTGGTTGAGAGTCCGCCTGCCGATGCAGGGGACACGGGTTCGTGCCCCGGTCCGGGAAGATCCCACATGCTGTGGAGCGGCTGGGCCCGTGAGCCATGGCTGCTGGGCCTGTGCATCTGGAGCCTGTGCTCCGCAACAGGAGAGCCCACAACAGTGAGAGGCCCGCGTACCGCAAGAAAAAAAACCACAAAAAAACAAACAAAAGGTTTAATGGACATTCCCTGAGCTGTTAATACTCTTGAAATCTTTTGTCTACTGCATTTAGGTCTTAAATACTTTTGCTTGTTTGAGATTAGGATGTGAGTTTTCTAAAGTCTCACATGCTTTCTGGCGTAATTTCGGATTTAGGTATATAAACAAAGGTGTAAGTCAAAATAAAATTTTAGTTACTTTTTGATAGCACCTAAAATCTTGGACCTCTATGTGCTGGGAATAGGTTATCTTCAAATCAAAAGCCATAGTTTCTCCCTTCAGCTTTACCCTTTGTCAAATGTTGTTTTTGTATTTCTTTCCTAGCCTTTCCCTGCCTCCTTATACTGCATAGGATGACAATAAAAAAAAGTTTTAAACCTCATCCCGCCATGGGAGGTTAGCTCCCCAAGTATAAGCTCCATCTGTATTGTACTGGTAATTGCTTATTCAATGTCTGTGCTCCCCAGAAGACTGTGAGCTTCTTGAGGGCCAGAATGCTTCTGCCCCTTTCATTATAGCCTCCCCAGTATCTAGTATATCATAACCAAATATTTGTTGATTGAAAAAGATACATTACATTTAGAGGGTATTGATCTCTGGGTTAATTGATTGCTACATTGTTTTATGATTATCTTTGATAGACTTTGTGAAGTCACACACATACCCTACCCTTTTTTCACAGTGTAAAAGCTTAAACAACAGCTTAAACAGATTGAGAGCCAAAGAATATTATAACCTCAGTATGGTATTTGGTACTAGAGATAGATTTCCTTCGTAAACCCTTAGAAACAAGACCTCCTCCCTCTTAACCTTTTAGTGAATATTTTGGATGTGGAAACACCAAATACTTTGTTTTCTACACATATTTTAAATAGAGGTTTGGCTTTAATAAAGATGAATTTAAAGTTCTGAGATTGTGATGTACCAGTTCAACCCAATTCTGATAAATGCACATGAAATTGAAATATCCACAGCTTACTGAATCCATAAAATGCCAGTACTGCACCATAGGCATGGAAGGTCTTTTAACAAAAGTAAAATGAAGGCCCTGCAATATCAACAACACTATAATGAAAGACTAATCCCATCTAGGTATGATATTAGAAATGAAGATACTAATTGGAATTCAGCTGCTTTCCTTTAACATCCCTGACTTTGGAGAGAGGTATTAGAATGTCTTGGGGTGTCCATGGAGTGGGCGGGGAGCCTGGATGCTTTACCAAGTGAAGGAAGCAGTGATCGGCTTCTTTTACATTTTCATAAAACAGTAAGACTCAGAAAAGGTTGAAGGTAATTCTTTCCCCTTGGCCTACAAATGGAAGAAGAGGTGAGAAAAATTCAGCAAGAATAGCTTGGTTGTCTAAGTGAAAATCAAATGATTTTTTCCTGGCTTTGAGTTCAAAATGTGGCCACAGGTCCAGTTCCCTAGGGAAATAGACTCAGAGGTGAAGGTTAAGGTGCAGAACGTTTAAATGAGAATGCTTTCGAGAGCGACACCTCTGACGGAGTAAAAGTAGCAGGACTGGGAAAGAGGAAGAAATTGGGTTGGGATGCGGTCAGGAAAGTCCTCAGCGGAATTCAGAGCTGAGGTGGCCGGAAGCTGGGTATTGAGACAGGGGGTGGGACTTACATCCTTGTGTCGTCAGTCATTGGATGCAAGGAGCTGAACCTTGGGGTGAAGACAACACCTGAGAGAGCTGAGAGCCATCAGCCACGAACATTCCCAGAAGCTGGGAGATGAGTGCTTCAGGGATGTGTGTGTGGGGATGGGGACGTGAGACTATATCTGGATATTGTAGCGCATTGTCCACTATAGATGTCAACGAAGTTGTGACACTTTTTACTTAGGAGAAAAGGATTAATTTATCCCATAAATGTGCATTTTAAGTGTGCTTGTTTTGTCTTCAAGTTAAGGGTAGAAATCTAGTCTCTGGACCTACTGTACTAAGCCTTGATCCTCACATTGCTCAGTTTCTTCAAACTGTTACGCAGTTAACTTAGCCAGTGGGTATCAGTAACTTTCTTCCCAGTTAAAATCAAATACCATGGCCAAGATGCTAAGTTAAAATATACATCAGATTCTTAGAACTAAAACTACAACGTACGCCGTTGTCTTCTAAGTAGCTACCTCTTAAGGGTATCTTGCTTTAGTTCATGATAGAACCATCTGAATCCATGGTACCATCTTCAGATAGTTTCTAGCGGTACATTTATTCTTTTATACTAAAGGATCAGAATTATAATCAATCAAAATACTTTATCTAAGTGAACTGAACACTAGATTGAAAACTGAGGGCAGAGTAACGTCTGAAATGTTTCATCTTACCAAACAGTTTATGCTCCAATAAGACAAGGACCGCACCTCATACTTATATTTCAAGTGTTAACAGTGACCTCTTCATAAAGGGAGTTCAATAAACATATACTCATGAAAAGTACAGATTCCTTTACAGATCAGTTACCTTATTAAATTGCCTGTTCTCAGGGATATCAAAATGTAAAGCATATTCTCAGTAACAAAATTGTTATGAACTTATATAAAAGATTCACTTCCAACATCATTTGTTTAATCTCTATGCTTTTATAGTGGTTGATAGAAGCATTTTCAGTCATTTTTGAAATCAAGAAACAAAAATAACAGTTTAAGATACCTTTAAAAAATTTCAAGCACTCTTTTTTTTATTGTTTTGGCTGCACCACCGGCTTGTGGGATCTTAGTTCCCTGACCAGGAATTGAACCCCCACCCTCGGCAATGAAAGTGCAGTCTTAAACCACTGGACCGCCGGGGAATTCCAGCAATTTAAGATACTTTTAAAAATCACTTTTTCATGTACCAGTATTGGTTAGAGGTCCTAGATATAGTTGGTGAAACAGACGTGTGATTTAGTGTCAGAGAAAGTCGTAATTTTTCTGCTCCCCAGAACCTCTACCAAGACAGAAGTAGCATTTTCAAGTTCTTTCACAAGAATGGGGTGAGACACTACAGTGAGTATTATTTCCCTGTTGTGGGAAACTGGAGACTTGGGCTCTCTTAGCACTGACGTGAACTGCAGAAAAAGCAGGGCAGTCCTCAGGGTCTTTTTTTTGCACTTTAAAAATTGAGGATTTGTTAGCTCAGAAGTTTCTGCTCTAAAAATCATGTTATGTTTTTCTTTCTACAACCAGAGAAGGGTTAAAATTTAACACTAGAAAGTATGGCATACTGAAAAATTATTTCCTAGCTGAGAACAACTGTTACTCAGGGAGATTAGAAGGGAAAACAGTATAACAGAGTTGAGAAAAGGAAGGGCCAGCTTTCTTTTTTATAATTTTGTGTAAGGCTGGTTCTGCTACTTCTATTTTTTTCATATAATATATATATGAAGAGAGAGACTATGAAGTTTAACATAAAAAAAACTAACCAACATGACATTTTTATTAATTTAGCAGATTAATACTGCTTAGGAAACCACCTCCAAATATGAAGAAAACCGTACTTAATAAGTTTCCACTTTTCAGCATCTATCCTGGAGATATACTAACTTGTATATATCTACACTAACTTGTATATATATTAACAGTCAGCAGTTTCAAGCAACCTGAATGTCCACAAGAGGGTATTGGTTAAATAAACTATGCTGTAACTATACAATGGAATACTTCACACCTGTTAAACTGAGGTAGATACACATATAGTGAAATACAACTATTGCCAAGATACATTCAGTGGAAAAAAAGCACCATTTATATAAAAAAGGGAGAGGGAGGAGAGAAAAGACATTTACATTTGTGTGTATATGCACAGATTGTCACTCAAAGGATATACAGACTCACCCATTTGTACTGTTTAGTTTTTTTTCCAAATATACATATTACTTTAAAAAACTAAGTTAAACAATATGAGGACATTATCAAGAAAGTGAAAAGAAAACTTACCGGATGGGAGAAAATATTTGCAAATCATATTATCTGTTAAGGGTCTAATAAGCCGAGTATATGCGGAACTCATAAGACTCAACAACAAAAAAACCATTAAAAACTGAGCAATGAACTTGGACACTTCTCCAAAGTATACAAATCGCCAACAAACACATGAAAAGATGCTCAATATCATTAGTCATTAAGGAATTACAAATCAAAACCCCAATGAGATACCACTTCACATCCATGAGGATGGCTTTACTATTTTTCTTTAAAAAAGCAAAATAACAAGTGTTGGCCAGGATGTAGAGAAATTGGAACACTCATACATCACTGGTGGGAATGTAAAATGGTACAGCCAATGAGGCAGTTTGGCAGTTCCTCAAAAAGTTAAACAGAATTATCATATGACCCAGCAATTCCACTCCTAGATGTATACCCCAAAGAATTGAAAACAGAGACCCAGAGCAAAAAACTTGCACATGAATGTTCATGGAAATAACTGCAACGTATAACAGATGAACAGATATATTGTGGCATATACCTACACTGGAATACTACTCAGACATAAAAAGGAATGAAGTACTGATAAATGCATGATTATGTGTAATATCCAGAATTCGTGAGTCTACAGAAAGACTGGTGGTTGCCAAGGGCTGGAGGAGAAAATTGAGAGTGACTCTTTACCGAGTACAGCGTTTCATTTCGGAGTGATGAAAATGTTTTGGAACTAGATATAGGTGGTAGTAATACAACATTACGAATGCACTAAACGCCACTAATTGTTCACTTTAAAATGATAAATTTTGTTATGTGAATTGCACCTCAATCATAAAAATTACATTCAAATGCCTGGAAATTACCTTTCCTCTTCACTTGTTAGGCCCTCATTAGAATCCTAAGCCCCAGTTTGGTCAATATACTTAAGAAAGTTGTCGAGAAATTAAAATGCAGTGAGGGGAAGGATAATACTGATTAAGGCAGGGCTTTTCTGGGTTTTTGCGTTTAGTGGATAATGGCAGCATCTGCAAGACGGAGAAGAACCAGCCAAAGGAAGAACAGATTTACAGGAGTAATTAGAAGTTCAGTTTGGACCTATTGTTTTGCAATCAAGAGTAGAGATGACAAATATGAGTCTGGAATTCAAGGCGAAAATTGTATAAACGTGTTAGAATTGTTTCCTTGGCTGTGTGTCTTAAAGCCTCTTGAGGACAGGAACTTCTGTGCCCAGAAGTACGTTCTCAACAGGTACGTATTTGTGAAATGAGCAAGTGACAGCAAAGATATGGATGGAGAGAAGATAGGCACTCTTTGCTTTTACTGGCGGTCCAAGCACCTGAACACGGTTTGCAAGGAGGGTCAACACAGGTCCCAGTTTGCTCAGCACAATCCTGGTTTACACCTCACACTTTCACTCTCAAAAATGTCTATTTGTACAATAAATTACGTGTTACTCTTTGTAGAAGAAAAAAAAAAGGAATACAATTCATGTAATTCCTTCAATACAATGGCAGAGATAACAGGCTTAATAAACATCGCAATTAAAAAAATTCCTTTAGAACGCAACTGCTTATTTTCAGAAATTGAATCAATAGTACAGGAGAGAATCTTTTATTCTTGTGCTTTAAGCAAAGAGCAGATTAACCATATCTCCTCTCCTTTCCTTCCATTTTATGGTCACAGAACTTGAGAATTACAAGGGGAGCCAGGAAGTCATCTGTCCTTATCAGTTCTTCCAATGCAAAGATGCGTTTTATGACACTAGAGACAGCTGGCCATATGTCTCCTCCCATTGGTCGTCTCAACAGGGGAGTAACATCTCCAGATCTTCAGATAGGCACTGTTTAATCTTATTGAAAAAAGAAATCTTGTGCTAAAAACTAGGAATACAGTGAAATTAAGTAACTAAAGATATGTTCTTGTTGCTTGAGTTAGTTTTCTGTTGCTGTGCACCACAAGCTTGTGATATATTCTAGCGTAACTTTTGCCCTTTAACAAAAGTAATAAACCAAGTCCACAAAATACAGCTTGACACAACTAGCGAAAACCACAATGTAGAGATCCCATCCCAAAAAAGAGACTTCCGGAGTTTTTAAAAGCATGTTTATGTGACTGCACATAAATGTTTGTGTAAAAAGGGTATTATGACAGTTGATACCACAAAGATTACAGTAAGAAAAAGCACTTTATGACAATATTTCACAAATTCACAAGGATCACTTTAATATACAAAGCAATTGCTACCATTCTGAACACAAAGCAGCTAATATGTACATAGTGTTAATAAAATCCATTATAGCTCAGTACATTTTTCTTTTTACACAGATAAAGCACAAAAAGATTTAGGTAAAAAAAAATTAAAACAGGGATGTTTCTAGATTGTAGGGAATTTTATTAGAAATGTATTTCCCTCACTATAGTTACTTATTTAGTATTCAACTCCAATAGCAACATCAGAGTTAAAAATCAATACCCTGTTTTGTGCTGATAGTTCTGGGGGGAGGTATTCTTTACCCCAATCCTCAAGCAAAAACCAAAAAAATAAAATAAAACCAAAACCAAAAACCCAAACAAACATCTTTCTCTCTAGAAACTTCCCTGATTATTTTGCTTCTAAAAAGTTTCAAGTGATACAGCTAGGTTAGAAATAATTCCTCTTCTTGGGGGGGATGACAACTGACATGACAAATCAGTCGGGGATTTTACATGGAAAACGGCAAACTAGCACTCTTCTTTGCCATCCTAACCTATACTCACAGAAAAATGTTGACGAATTATTTCCCACTTTTAATATAAATAATTTTATTACATACACAAATTGGAGTGGCACCTGGATAAAAATACAATGTCTATAAAGCATATACCAATTCAATTTTAAAAAAATAAGAAAATAAAACCTCCCAAACAAACACAACGATAGATCATTTCACTCAGCCAACTAACGTAAGATCATTATCTGCAGGGATTGTCTTCCTTCCCTACCAATTTTTTAACTACTTTAGATTTACTCTCACATCTCTGAGATGCTCCTCAGACACAAGCTTAGAAATGCCATACTTCTGTAGGCAAGTATTAAATAATGCCTCTATAAAGTAGGTAAAATTTGAATTTCCTACTGTATGACCCTTTCAAAAAGACATTTCCTGAAGACTGTTCATTTTCCTTTTACTTGCTGGTGAGAATAACTCAAAATGTATCGTGTTTTACCCAGCTAGGACCTGTGTGCACAGTACCAGAATGCAGACAGGTCAATATTTTCTCTCTGTGCTAAACAACTCAGCCTGTTTATAATATCAAATTGCTTCACAGGCTTTGTTCTATTTTTTTTCCTATTTTAATTTTTTTAAAAAATAAATTTCAAGCTAAAACACCTGAAATATAATCCCTCCATTCAAACGTTATCTGGTCCCTCTTAAAGTTTGCCCCCTGAGGACACATACAAAGGCTTAAGTTACATTCACTAATCAATAAGAACTTATCATAAGCAGATGAGACAGATGGAACTTCAGCACCCTGTTTGATTTATTTGAAATTCTTCCATACTGACTCAGCTTCATGATATGTTCGACCCCTCAGGGATTAGTGCCTCTCTTAGCCGTTGATTTTAGAAAGTCAAGGAAACCAGTTCCTAGTACATACAGTGACTGTGCAGTCAACTTAAAAAAGTCAACATATCAACATTAAAAGTATTCAAAATGTACGTAAGCCATCCAACAAAAAGTTCTAGTTGTGCTTTGTACAACTGAGTGAACAAATTTATACCACAATTCTTCACCTACAGGCTTACTTAAGCATACCTCACTTTTCCCCTCCTCATCTGAAATCAGTCAAATGTGATGTTAACAAAGACAATTTAAAGTGAAAAAATTTAATCAAATTAATACATGTGTTCTCCATGATAATAATGATTAATTGCCTTGAGAAGTCTTTTACTGTTCTAGGCAAATTCAAGGATATCTTGGGATTCTATAAACAGTATTAATGTTGGGGTGTGGACAGTCTTAAAATTGGAAATAAATATTTATTCACTTGAGTTGCTTTTCCTTCTATCTTTATCCATGATGAAAGACAATAAGATAGGGTTTGAACCCATCTTTTAATTAACTGGGCTAGTCTAATCTAATTTCCTGATATTTTTCTTTTACAGCATTTATAAGGCTAGCCTTTAGGTGTTAAAATATTTTAATCAATGAAAAAAGCTGCCATAAAAAAAGCCACATGATTTGAAGAGAGGAGAAAGACATAAAAAGTCAGATGACAATTAATTGATGAGGGAATTTCTCAAGTTTGCTAATACCCAAACAGGGTCATTTTTAAAAGTGCAAGTTACACCAAACATTTACAAAGAATATAATGTAAAAATAATCCAAATAAATATACAACTTTTGTATTAAGTCAATGGGAAACAATATACCAACAGCTTTCAGGGTTACAATGGCAACAAATAAAGCCTCTTGGAAAAACTGAAAAGGTGTGTTAACAGTTGTCTCTAAAACCCACTTTAATTCAAAATCTTAACTTTAAGATATTAGCCTTATTTTAATCCTGCAAAATTAAGCAGGCTTCTGATCTTCAAAATAAAGAGAACAATATATGCTGATAGCTGACTACAGCTGATCACAGAACTAAAAACATTAAAAATGAAATCTAGATTGAAGTCACTTAAAGTAAGTAAAAGCATCCTGGTTTAAACAAACTTGTTTCTTCCTAAGCCTTTGTATGATTCCACATGTCACCCCAAATGGTCAAAAGGATCAGGGATTAGGCCTGAGAGACAGAGATAAACTTCAGCCAGATGACTTCTGATCGGACAGCCTGCCTGACTGGCATTGTGCTTTCAGATACTAGCACTGCTGCTGACTTGCCATCAAGATACATTTTCTGACAAAAATCCCTGCTCAAATGAAAACACCAAAAATTCTCCCCCAGGATGATTTTTGAAAAATCAGTGGTACCTTTTAGAAGCTATCTTCAAAATGTTCTTACCACTGTTATAGCTGCCAGAGACAAAGCACAAAAACCAAATACTTTTTTGTGGGGGGGTGGGGGGGGGTGGTGGTTCAAGTGACTAGTAACATATTTAAAAGTATCAAGCCAAAGAAAACTGACAATTAAAAAAAACCAGGAGATTAAAAAACATCAATCATGAGTGCTGGGGTAATTCAGTCCAAGAAACTACCAAAAGTGATGCAATAAAATACACAAAAATGTAAAATTTCATCTGACCTCAGTATACTATAATACTCAGCATTCCTGACTTAAGAGCTCTCAGAGCTTCAGATTATATACTGTATGTATATATATATATATATGTACACATATATTATACAAATGCCATTCCCCCCCCGCCAGGAATATCTAAAATCAACAGAGCACCTATGACAATATTATGGTTGCCAATATGGTACTTGAGTTTGAAAAATGAACTTAAAAATTACATCTGATATCAATTTTTAATAATGTGAACACATTGGATCTAGCCCTTTCTAAACCACTTTTCAGTTAAACACTATCAAAGCTTGAAAACTCATAAGAGCGATATATAAAAAATAAACCCCTCCCACTTCATTTTTATTAATCTGTCCTATAGATAAAAGTGCCACATGGCCCTATATCTGCAAAGTGAGCAATACCAAACTTGCTATTTTCTAGGCAAATCAGTAGCATATGTACAGATTCCTATGATGACATTTTTATTCCCTTTTGGCCAATGAAGAGAAAAAACATAATGTGGCCACATGTTATTGGCTATAAGATTTTTAAAAATTATGCTGTTTTCTTAACAAAGATTCTCAAAGTTGCATGCTTAAAAACAAACATCTTTTTCCCAATTCTCTTAAAAAAAAGTTTGCTCAAAATATGCTTAATTTCTATCTGTATAAACTGAAATCTTCAAATCTCTCCAAGGGTCTAAACAGATTTAGCAACAGAATACATTTCTTACCTCACCATTAAGTAACTGACTTCAAACCAGTGCAATCAGTCTTTTATAACTTATAAATGCAGCCAGCTAATATGGATGTGACTTGCCTTGATTTATCAGGGACTAAGAGGACCACCAACTTTCTAATTAAATAGAAAGCCTCAACTTTTGAAAACATTTAACTTGCTAAATACTAGGCAATTTTCATTTATAAAGCTTATGACTTTTAAAATGTTCAGGTCTGACATTCTGCCTCAAAGAAAGACTTCTAGTTTGTGAACAGATTTGTGATTTTGCTTGGTTTCTATTAAACCAGTTTTGGAAAATGACACATCTATGCAGGTATACAAATAATTTTTACACTATAACTTTCCCCATTAGCTCAGCAGGATAAACAACAAAATTTACAGTCGTTTGAAAGCCTTCTTGAGAATCTGGCGAACTGTCCAGATATAAGACTACATCACTCAATTCTTAGAATGGTGCTCCTTCATAAACTCTGTTCATCCTTGAAAAAAGACAACGGTTTGTTACAAATAAAAATATACCATTTACAAATATTAATTAAAAATCTTACTTTTCAAAATGGACTCAATAATTAACACCCATATCTGCATATTTTGTTAACACATTAACAAACTTAACTTTTAAAAACAACCCATGACTAAATATAAAACATTAAATTCTAGACTCTCTTTTAAAAAAGGAATACCTTCTCAAATGAGAAATTATAATCTAACATTATGTCAATCTCCAATTTTTCAAATCCACCTCAGTCTTACTTTTTTTTAAAGGGTAACTTTCAAATTTATCAAGCTTAGTGAATAAAATGAGTATTGGTAATTAAAAGTAGTACTGGAAACAATGTGTGATACATACAAATACAGACTGTTTATAGGTAAGGAATTAAAACAGGTAGCTCCTTTACAGAATAACAAAGGGTATATATATATATAGCACATTGGAAAGCTAAAGCATAGCTATCCTTTTTATCAATAGAAGAAAACAACAAAGATATGTTTTGCAAGAATGACAATCCAAATATTGTAGTACAGCAGTCATTCAAATATGTCTGAAGAAAATTATTTTCCTTGTGCATATCTAATACTGTACTTTAAAAGAACTATATCCTTATAACTTCTTTCATTAAAAAATTCACTACTCTGTTAAAGTATGTTAATACGGAAAAGATTTAAAATCAGTATTTTTCTACAACACATAACATTTTATAAACAAATACAGCACTTTGCTTTAACATCTTGAAGGCTTTCCTGTTGGTGGTATAATATAAGTGCAAAGGGGAACAGTTTAATTAGAAAAACGTTTTAAAGTAAATGAGTGACAATATAAATATTTTTGAAGGCGATGACAAAAACATTTATTTAAAAACCTTGTTATATAACTCAAGGGATTGGTTTACTAATGAGCATCTTTTTACTAAGAATTTAGTACTAAACTAAAACAAGCTTTGTACTTTTACTTACTTTGATTTAATTTAAAATCAAATACCATGCTTTTTCATTCAGTTGGTTACTTCTTTTAATGTATTCAAAATGTTGAACACATACAGAATTGAATTAAGAAGCAACAAACTGCCCTATGGAAGAGCTGTAGTTAATACAGAATATTTTTAAGAACCAAGGACAAGTTTTCAGTATTGAAGAGAATGTACATAGAAAGCACTCCAAATTCATTCTTAATTTCTTCAACACCATCCTAAAATTCTTTTTTTAGAGGGTATGTCTCTTAACAATCTTACATAATTCACAATGAAAATGTGAAAACACGTCAATTTGGCAATCAACACGTCTTCATTGCACCTACTTACTTTATGCATGCGGCCCACACATTACTTCAGCTCAAGAGGCTGGGGTAATTCTGTCCCTAAGGCAATCAAGGAGCTCAGCACAAACCTTGAAATCATTTAAAAAAAGATTTTCTTTTCCTCATTTCCCCCATCAATTTACAAGTAAACAAATTATTACTTCTTGAAGAGGGCGGGGGATAAAAAGCAGAAGTCTCTTCATGATTCGTGGTGCTGAAAATTTCTTGAGGGGAGAAGTGGAGGCAGGTGTTGGAGCATTCACAGTTTAATGCAAAAGCACAAATGAATGAAAATTCTGTAGTTGCTTTCAGGCAGTTTTGCGCATAGAAAAAAAGAAATGTTTAGAAAATAAATGTTTATTTCGTCTTTCTGGTTGGGGCCAAGCCAGTCCTTTTTCCACCATAATAGGTGAAAATTTAAATCCCAAATTAATCTGATTTGTGGCAGTAAAGGTCCTTAAGTGCTTTTAGCTCCTCAATCAGTGTCTTGTTTTGGTTTTCAAGCACTGCCACTCTGTTTTCTAGACATTTCACATATTCTTTCTTCTTTCTACGACACTCTCGTGCTGCTTCCCTACGAGCAAAAAAGGACAGGAAAACTTATGCAACATTTCTGTATCATTTATTTTGCATTGATAGACTACATTAAAAATAAAAGATTTAGCTCAAAGCAACAAATGTTTTAATATATTATAGATTAGGCATTTGAGAAAAATAAACAGAATGACTTGGAAATTGTCTAATGTAAAATTTTAACATACGATAGAAAGCTGATTAAAAAAAAAATTCAAAGCACCAGTTTTAATTGATGGGGCACAAGGGTGGCAAGCATTTTCATACTAAATTAAGAATTACTATATTTTGGAGTAGAATACAAAATTGAAATGAGCTTTAAATAAAAAATAAAAAGAACTCTTTAGCTTGGAGAGTGCCTCTTAAAGTTTCTCAAAAATTTCGATCTAAATATTTTTAGATAGAATGAAAAGATTCTCCTAGTGGATTGTATGGGCGAAAGGACAGATACACAGAACAATGAAGCATGCTAGACACCCCAGAAACAAACCTATACAATACAGTCAATTAGATTTTGACAAAAGTACCAGGGCAATTCCACAGAGAAAGGATAGTCTTTTTAACAAATGGTGCTGGAACAAACAGGTGTTCATAGAGAAAAGTGAACCTTTTACACATTTCACACCTTATAAAAAAGTTAATTCAAAAGGGATCACAGACCTAAATGTAAAACATAAAACTATAACATTTGATACAGAGCAACTGGAACTTTCATACATTGCTGGTAGAAATGCAAAATGGTACAGCCACTCCGGAAAACAGTTTGGCAGTTTCTTATAAAGTTAAATATACACTTACCATTCCATCCATCCAGGCCACTCCTAGATATTTACTCAAGTGAATTGAAAGTTCATATAAAAACCTGTATGTAAGTATTTATAGTAAATTTATTCATAATCCTCCAAAACTGGAAACTAAGATGAACTTCAAGGTGAATGGATAAATAAACCACATCCATACAATACCAGGGATAAAACTAATTCCTGATTCATGCAACACTATCAATGAATCTTAAATGCACTGTGCTAAGTGAAAGAAGCCAGATCCAAAAGGTTACATACTGTTTTTATATGAGATTCTGGAAAATACAAAACAAGAAGATGGAAAACAGTTCAGTGGTTTCCAGGGGCTGGGGGAGGGGGTAGAGGCTGACTACCAAGAGGTATCACAAGGGATTCTTTTTAGAGTGGTGTAAATGTCTGTATGGCACTGTGGTGGTAGACACATAACATTTTATGTCTGTTAAACCCCACAGAAATATACAGCACAAAAAGTAAAGTAATGAAAATTTAAAATAAAAAACAGGCTATCGGGGAATCCCAGAATTGAATGTAGATGTTGAGGAATCTAACTTTACTATAAATGTTTATGTATATGACATAAGAGGGTGGAGAAAAAAGAAGCAGAGCTAAGTAACTTTGAAAACAGTGCTTTCACTGGTACTTTAAGGCTAAAAACAGAAAGAACTGTACATAAATGCTATATTATAAAGTTGTTTCTCATAGGGGTACAAGTTGGCAATTATGGAACTATTTTATATACTAGAGTTTAACAAATACATAAATAAACCATCTTTAGTGGGAAGCCAAGTTTCTGTCAGAGAACGAAGTTCAAATAAGCAAAGGGGGGAAGGGAAGGCTAAAATAAGCCCTGTGGCTACAGAATAGAGTCAGAGGGATCAGTACAAACATATTTATTATAGTAATGTACACGTACAGAAATACAGTTGTGTGCATACATGGGCCAGTGTACACGCATGCACACACACACACACGTGTATATTTCCTAGCTCTGTCCTTTGAGAGGGCCTGTGAAACCTCAGTAGCAAAGAGCACAACTACTGCCTAACTGATTTCTAAATACCATTTTCCAATGAAAGAAACTAGGACTCACTGAATAAATGGCTGATTTCAAGGCTAAAGCAGGGAAAACACAAGATGAGAAGTTGAACCCAGATGATCTTGTAGGGCCAGAAAGTAAAGACGTACTTGAAGAAAAATAAGATGCCATCTAAAGGACACAGGAACCAACTTTTAAGAGCTCCCGATGGCCAAAACTGGAATAATCTTATCATAATAATATTGAATTATAGCCCAAAGAATATAAGGTAAGTATCTATAAGACCGTACTGATATAAATAAATATGTGGGGAAGGGACAAATTTTCCTTATAGAAGAATTCCAGTTAGTAAATGTAGAAGGGATGGGGAAATAGAAAATCCTCATTAGAATATCACAGTAATAATTACTGCAGGAAAGATTCCCCTGTGAATACTAAAATTAGTGGGGAAAACTTGAAAGAGAGAAATAAAATATTTGCACAGTCTCCAAGCAACTCTGCGAAAGTAACACCAATTACCATGTTGGTTTTCACCTATGACCACAAGTTCTTTGATACTCTCCTTTCCAGGAGGTGGAGTTTAATTCTCCTCCCTTTCTAAATCTGTGACTTTCTTCTAAGGAATAGTGTGTAAAAAGAGAAAAATGATAACTGCAGCGGGAACACTTGGACAGCACTTTAACCAAGTGATCAAAGTTAACATTGCCAGTAATGAGTCATGCTGGTATGTGCTCCCTGATATGAAGTGACAAGAAGGGCAGACTACATCTCTGTGGTATTCTTCCCCCAAATCCATTACCTTCATCTAATCATAATAAAAACATCACACAGGCCCAAAGTGAGGGATATTCTGAAAGAAACTTAACTACTACTCTTCAAAAGTGGCAAGCCCATGAAAGACAAGGAAAGAACTGTCACAGATTGGAGGAGATGAGGAGCCACGATGACTAAATGCAATGTGGTACCCTGGACTGGATTCTGGAAGAGAAAAGGAATAGAAGTGGAATAACTGAGGAAATTCAAATAAAATGGACAGTGCAGTTAATATTACTATACCACTATAAAAAATACTATGTTAATTACTATACATAGTATATGACAGAATGTTAATTTCTTAAGTTTTGACAAACACAGCCTGGTTATGTAATATGCTAAACTTATAGAAAGGTGGATAGAGAGTATCTGGAACTCTGTTCTATTTTTATAACTGTTCCCATAAGCTAAAATTATTTCAAAATAAAAAAATAAAAACTGTATACTAAAAACGTATTATTTATCTTTGCACATATATATTAGGGGAAAAAAATTATACTCCAGAATGTTAACATTTTGGGTGGCACAATTAGTGTTGAGTAAATATTTTAGCTTATGTTTTCTAATGTGCTTATAATGAGCATGTTTTACTTCTGTAATAAAAATAAATAAAAATGGGATAATACATATTCTTTGGTAACCTGCTCTTTTCCACTATAAACATCTTCCCATCTCAATAAAAACACATCTGCATTATTAACAGTTGGTTTTATACAGTTGAAAGGATGTACCTTAATTTATACAGCATACACTTTAACTGGTTTGAATTTTCAGGTTTTTTTACCCCATTTCTAATTCATTTTCTTTGAATCTACTTATTTATATCCTTATCAGTCTCCTGACTTTGTTAAAATGTTTCTAGTTTATTGTTTGCTTTGCTACTTACCTTTTCCATGGCTAATCAGAGGCTTTCATATTTTTAGATGGTCAAGCCTACTTAACCTTTTCCTTCATTACTTCTGCTCTTAGGAAACCTATTAAATTCTTCCTGCACTCTAAAATTGTAAGACAGAGGTGCTGGGTTGTATTGCTTCCATAATTTTTTACTCCTCCCTCCCTGTGGGAAGAGCACACCATTCCCATTTCACTGATGTTGGGCTTGTCCTAGCCTGTGCTTTGGCCTATGGTACCCGAGTGGACAAGATGTTTACCACAATCAAGCAGGTGCTTCAAAAAGTATTTCCCCTTTCCCTTTGCTACAATAATGACAGGACTCAAAGAGGTGCTCCTCCTTTGGCTGGGAGCATGTGGAGGAGAACCATACCATGACCTGCAGCTGCCGAAATGTAACATAAGTGAGGAAGAAATTTTTGTTGTTGTTGGTTTTTTTAAAATAAATAAATAAATTTATTTATGGATGCGTTGGGTCTTTGTTGCTGCACGCGGGCTTTCTCTAGTTGCGGCGAGCGGGGGCTACTCTTTGTTGAGGTGCGCGGGCTTCTCTCATTGCGGTGGCTTCTCTTGTTGCACGGCACGGGCTCCAGTAGCTGTGGCACATGGGCTTAGTTGCTCTGCGGCACGTGGGATCTTCCTGGACCAGGGATCAAACCCGTGTCCCTTGCATTGGCAGGTGGATTCTTTTTTTTTAAAGAAGATGTTGGGGGTAGGAGTTAATTAATTAATTTTTGCTGCGTTGCGTCTTGGTTTCTCTGTGAGGACGTTCTCCAGCTGTGCAAGCCACTCTTCATCGCGGTGCGCGGGCCTCTCACTATTGCGGCCTCTCGTTGCAGAGCACAGGCTCCAGACGCGCATGCTCAGTAGCTGTGGCTCACGGGCCCAGTTGCTCCGTGGCATGTGGGATCCTCCAGACCAGGGCTCGAACCCGTGTCCCCTGCATTAGCAGGCAGACTCTCAACCACCGCGCCACAAGGGAAGCCCAGCAGGTGGATTCTTAACCACTGCACCACCAGGGAAGTCCCTGTTGTTCTAAGACACAGGTTTTTTGCGGTATGCGGGCCTCTCACTGTTGTGGCCTCTCCCGTTGCGGAGCACAGGCTCCGGACGCGCAGGCTCAGCGGCCATGGCTCACGGGCCCAGCTGCTCCGCGGCATGTGGGATCTTCCCGGGCTGGGGCACGAACTCGTGTCCCCTGCATCGGCAGGCGGACTCTCAACCACTGCGCCACCAGGGAAGCCCTATCTTCATTTTTGAGTAAATGCAATTTGAATGTTATAGAATTTGGGGAATCACAACTTTTTCTTATCAAGTTTAGAAGACAGGCTGTGTTTGAGGCACATAGGGACATTTATCCTAGTGAATATGTTCAGGAGGAGAGTGCTTCTCTAACTTTTCCACCTAAGTAACCATAATGGCAGAGGAAACTAAATATGGGAGCACAGTCCAAAGCAACTGCTGCTGGTGTGAATTATATCTTTAAGTTTACCTTAAAAATGTTTTTTCTCTCAAATTTTTGAGCCAAATAAATATTCAAGGAAAGCATTCCATGTTTGCCTCTTGGTGCTACATACCTCCAGCACACTGCCATGTGTTCTTGTCTGAGAGGCAGAGCAGGAGATGATGGTTGAATCTGACAGGTAGCAGGTGCACAGGCTTTGGTGCCAGAGCAAGGCTCATATCTCAGTTCTACCCATTTTTTAAAAGGTGTGACCTTTGGCAAAATATTTACCTTCTTTCTGAACCGTATCTCCTCTGTAAAGTGGACATAAGCTTCTCTCGCATTGTGGGCAGAACTAATAAAATATGTAAAGAAATGAGGTATCGTGTCCAGCACATACCAGGACCTAAATAAATAATATCTCAAGGGAAAGGTCGAAGTCAGAGTATATATTAGGTGGTATCAACATATAGACGATGCCTGAAATACATAGGTATGGATGAAAGTTTCAAGGGAAAATTTGAAAAGTAGTCAGAAAACCAGGTGAGTAAGCTGAAGAAGAGTTTAGAGAAATGAGCAGTCAAAAGTGTCAAATACTCCCAGTAAAGGGAAAATAAAATGAAAAGAGAATACTAGATTTGCCAAATGGGAAGGTATCTGTCCCTTTTTATAGACACTGGAGTGGTATGGTGGGCACAGAAGCCAGATTCTAGTGAATGGAAGTTGAAAAAGTAGAAGCAGCAGATATCTGGGAAGAAAGGGAAAAGGAACTATACCAGAGTCAATGGGAAGTTTCCTTATAGTGAAATTAAATCCAAGCCAAAGTATTTTATTAAAGAGTTCACAGTAAGTCAGGTGGCTTCCCTGAATATCTCAAGCAAGCAGAGGTTGTTAGGAATTGTAGCTAGGTGTTCCCTGTCCCCAGCTTGGCGTGCATGTGGCTGGTGTGTGTGTGTGTGGGGGGGAGGGTGCGGGGCGGGGGGGGGGGATCATAAATCGCACGAAGAGGAAAAGGAGAATTTGGTATGCCTGTCAAATTAATGTGCTTTCATAAATGGGCAGCCCTCTATACACCAGAGCAGACAAGAAGCTGCAGTGCTGCCTCCTCACCCACTACAATTAAGCTGCTTCTTAAGTGATTTCTGTGTAAGGGGAAAGGTTTCTGTTCCATAGAGCCAAACTACACAGACATAATCTGAAGTCCTTTGTTGCTTTCACAATCAAGAGATGTATTTTTTACCTGACTGCTCTGTTGTGTCTGCTGAGAACTGGTTTCTTCAGTAAATGTTCTCGTCTTAAACTTTATAACCTAGCCTTTACTTGAGACTTCTAATCAGACTTGCTTCTAATTTTCAAAAGGGTTACTTACACATTTCCTTACAAACATTAAAAAAGTTTAAAACACAGTTTAATTTATATTTTAAAATACATTTAAATATGAACACAGCTTTTATGCTTCTGTTTATTATTGTAGCTTACTTAAAATCACAGATTGATGGAGCACAAATGAAATAAGTTACTCAGCTTGTTTCCAACTCTTTTCCTAATCATCTGGAAAAAACTGTGCCATTTCTGCCTAGGTGTAATTCACCAACATTCTATAACAGCTAGGAATATTTTAGGAATGAAAGAGGTTGATCTAAGCTGAAACATGAAATTGCACAAAAACAGACACTTCAACAGAGCACTGCAGTTACAAAGTGCTTTCAAAGGAATTATCTTACTTGACCCACATATTTGACCCCCAGAGCAACCCTCTGGGTGCGTAGTGGGATCCTGTTTTACAAAGGAGAAAACTGAAGTTTAGAAGGTTATGTTCTTCTAAAGTCACAGCAAAAGGGGTAGATCTAGGACTTGAATCCACATCCTCTAAGTTCAACCTCTATGTTTCTTTCACTTTATCACAGCAGTTGAAGAATCTTGAGGTGAAAAGCAGTGGAATATTTTCACTGTTTCAAACTTTTAATATCTTTATTTTCATTTTCTTTGTTTTGTCTTAGGTCATTTCTATATCTTAAGCTAAATATTTAAATCCTAAACTAAATAAATAAAAATACTAAGGTAAATATAAGTAAAAAAATTTTTATTACGTTTTTTTGATGACAAAGCCATTTACAGCTATGAATTTACTTTATGGGAATAACTTTCCCACATTTAATAAATTTTTGATATGTAGCATTTTCATTGCTGAAGACTAGTTCTATTTTAAGATTTTTGTCAATAATAAGATATTCTCGGCATTAATCTATTTTTGAAGAATCTTTCTTTAGGTGTTAAATTGTTATTATTTTGAGTAAAGAGAATACGCATTAAAACTTAGACTGGCCATCATACATTTACCTATTACAAATACATTTAATATAAATAAACCTTAACACTTAATTTTAATATATATATACATAAAACTCTTAATCTTAACAATACTACTCATGAAAAGAAACAATTTTAAATAACCTAGATAGTTGGTTGAAGCAATAGTGAAAACATAGCAAAGTTGTGCGTTAAATCTCCCATGGGGAAATTGCATGAAAGAAAACTACTCTATCATCAAAGATGGACCCATAATCCCATTAGCCATCTCATAAGTGCAGCTTATGAGAAGCTAAATAAAGAAGTTTTAGCAAGATCCATCAATTTTACCAGAAAAATATCTCAATGCAAAGATCCTATTGTCAGCAGATGTTAAAGACACACATCTGGCAGAATCTGAAAATATGCCTGACCTACAACAATATAAGTAAATGCAATGTATGTACCTGTTCTTCATGAGGCGAACCTCTCTCTTTCGTGCTGCTTCTTCAGCAGGTTGTGTAGGAAGTGCTGGGGAGGACGCCATAACAACTCCAGGGGCAATGGTGCTAGTGGGTGCTGTGCGAATCTGGTATGTTTGTACATCTCCAGAGGCAGCTGAAAAGAAAAACAGTGAGCATGGTGTAAGACACTGAACCACTGTGACTTGGTAAAACTACGTGTCAATCATCAATCTAAACATATATTTTGGATTAAAAGGAAAAAAAGGAACAGATGATTCTGACTAAAATGTTGAAAGAATCAGCACTCTTTGGGACATTACTCAGAAATTAATTCCCAATTTAATGTATTTACTAGTATAGTCACTTGGATGAAAGAGGTCTTAACTTATGTCTGCTGGGTCTTATATTTATCTTTCATTGGAATGTAGTTCTATTCTGTTGTTAACATGCTTACCAACCTTAAGTCTAAAAGGTAAGTGGGGCACAGCCTGGATGATCTTCCTAGATAGAGTATAGTCCTCAATGTCTTCCTTTGATATTGGTAAATTCATATTAAAAAATTTCAAGTAGACTCTTGCCACGACATAAAAACGACCATGATTTTTCATAAAATAGCAAAATGGAAGAGAAAATAAAGCATAATGGTCAACTATTATAAATTCCTAATTGTAACAAAACAAAGTATGAAAAAGTGTACCATTTGATGCCAATTATATTACTTGTAAGCATTGTTTTAATGTAAATGATAACGGCTGAACAAATTGAAGTTTTACTTTTCTAAATGATCCATCATTTGTGAAAAGAAAAAGTCTCTATTTGTCAAATCGCTTCTAAAAACAGCTTAATAATATGCCCTCCTAGGAATAAGAAACCTAACATTATCTGAGAGAATTTGAAGCTCTTTATAAAATCATCCATATTTGTTATTAATATCAATTAAAATGTGTAGTTTGAGTGGAAAAGATTTATATACTAAACATGTTACCATCTTCAAACTGACGTTCAGAATTCAAATTCACTGACATCCTGCTTTACAATTTTTGAGTACCTGCATGTAAAGTGAAAAGTTGTTTTACTCCCATTAATAAGCAAAATATTATCTTCTTCAAATATTATTTGTTTAGTAACAGAAAATATTCTGTAAATACATTAGGGCCCTTTAAATAAATTATGACTCTCTAGTTGGTGTTTTAGAATTATTCAAAATTAATCATCCATGGTGAAGGGGCACATCTGTCATTACCTAACAGAGGCAAAACATATTTTTAATAAAAATATTTTAGAAACAGATTTATTATTATTTCCTTAATATGCAAATTTTAAATGTGGCATAAATCATATTCTTAAAATATTCAAGTGAATTCAAAGAAAAATGGTCAACTCCCATCCATAAAGATTTCTGAAACAAATAGGAAGAAAACAAAAAAATTAAAACAAAACAAAACAGAAAAAAGCTATTTCTATAATTCACCATGGATTTAACTACTTTTGCTCATAGACCAGGAGACTTACACACTGGTATAAGATTTTTCAGAATATAATGCTATCCTTTGAAATAAAAAATGATGATCTTAGAAATGAAGATGTAAATTTCTTTTGACTTAAAAGCAGAGGAACAGAATTTTGAACCTCCAAAGATTCTTATCAGTGATTTAGTACAACTTTTCATTTGACACATGAAAAAAAATGAGGCCCAGGGAGGCTGGGTCTTACTCACAAAGGTCACAAAGTGAATCTCTATATATTTAGATTTAGAATCTATCTTTTTTTAACTCCTAATTTTATTGTCTTTCCCTCTAACCTACCTCATTTCTCCTATATCCAATAAAGATAGATGTTATATTTTTAAAACTGAAAATAGTTGTTTTTATGCCATGACATTTTGGTCCAATTGGAATAATGGAAGAAGAGTTCATGGAAAACAGTATCTATAATGAAGAAAAATAAACTATATTTTAATAGTGCTTTGCAGGATCATACTTACTTTTTCTGAGTCTATAAAAGTTTAACTTTTCAAAGAATTTACCACACCTGTGAATTCTGAATTCTCTTACCTTGAACAACAACTTGGTTGCTGGGCACTAAGATCTGCTGTCCATCAGTGGTCTGTGCATACTGTAGGATGGTAGTACCCGGCTGAGTGGCAGCTGCATTGGTCATGGTTAATGTCTGCAGGCCCTGTACCCCATCGGTACCATTGTTAGCCAGCTGTATTGCTCCTCCCTGGGTAATGGCAACTAAAACCCAATGGATTTTATTATTACAAGTTTAATTAATACCATGTAAGTCTTATACACACACTAAATTCAAAGCAGAATAATTTGCAAGGCATAATCTAGGAGAAATTATTACAGCAAATAACATCACCAAGAAGGATTTTGTATACTCAAGTAACTTTCTGCTCAGGAAACCCATATCCAATTTCAAGAATACAAACGTACTCTATGAACATTATAATTTACAGTAATGTCAGTTAATAAAAAATGAGAAAATGTTAAATTCCACTTGAAGTTACTTGGTTCACAAGAAGTACCACTCTGTGACCCACACTTCCTTTATTCTGGCATTAACTACGTATTATTTTCCTTCTCTACGTTCATGTACTTATTAGCACAGATATGGGCATGTAATAGGCACCCAATAAATGATTATTTAATTCATAATTAATAAAGCAGTTCAGTAGTGCATTCTGTTCTCTAACTCGGTTAGCAATGCATGAAGTGTAACAAAAGTCCACTCAGTGGAACAACGGAAATGTCCTATGGAACTTAATTATCACAGACCTCTCGTGGAGTTTAAAATTAGAGCCCAAGATCATCATTTAGAAAAAAATATTTTACTGCTATTTCTAAGTTCAAGCATTCTCATGTAGGATCCGTTGATTATTCACAAATTAATCATACTTGTCATTTATCTTTTACAAAGGAATCAACTTTGGCTCATACTAGTAGACATTTCACTTTATAAAAAACCTCAATTAACCTTTATGCTACAGTACATGTAAAAAGTTAGTAAGATACTTTTCCCTGTTAAAAGTTTTCCAAAAAGAGAAGGACTAAAAATCACAATATTACATATAAAATTGCATAATGGATTTTAACTAAGTCAACATGTCTGATTTGAGCATGTTACTTTTTGTCTGTTAGAAGGAAATTAGTTTGGGATCAACTGTCAGCTAGCTCTGGGTAACTAATATCCTGAGTCATCTATGTATGAAAAACTGGATTATTTACTGTTCAATCAAGAAATAATAACAGTTAATGGCTGTGATTTGGTTTAGTAAATAATACTTGTGGAAATTAAGATACTGGCATATACAATCTACCCACATTAGCTAATCCCATAAATTTTACTTATCTTAGACAAGGAGAAAAAAAGGAATATGTAAAAACTATTCTGAGATTAATACTTCAGGATAACTTGAAAGAATCAGGTTAACAGAATCAAACCACAATTTCTCAAATAGAGTTAATAAGCAAATTCCACTGTATTCAATGCACACAACTTTCTTCTTGACTACATACCAATGAACTCAAGGTGGGAGGAAAGAAGGAAACTAGAAATCAGGAGATCTGGGCTCTAGTCCAAGTTCCATCACTAAACTGTTATTTGAATCTGTTATCTCTTCTGTAAAAATAAAAATATCTGGTTCTAGCCACTAAGTACAATTGTTATAAAAATCAAATGAGATCATGTATATATGAAAGTACTCTGAATAACTCAAGTCTGAGCCTATCAAACATTGTTTTTCTCTTAATAGTTATATACTTCATATTCCAAAAGGACTTAAGATAGCTTTCAATAAAACTAAGTTCATTAAAACAAGAAAAAAAGATAGAAATCAAGCAACTGATATATCTTTAGGTGTGTATAATGATTCTACCACAAAATCTAGAAGAAGGAGAAGAGTATAATTAAACAAACCCAGCTGAGATTCTGAGGAGCCACAATGAAAACAGTTTCAGTTAGTGAAATAAAATATGTTTTTCTAACTAAGAATAAAATCTCTCAAACAAGACTTTATTATCAGGAACTGTGAACCAAGTAATGGACAAAACTAATAATAGTATTAGTTAAAAAAAAAAAAACAATTTATTGAAGGAGTACAAATTGGTGTAGCCACTGGGAAGGGTAATTGGGCAGGCTGGCTTGGCTTCAACAATTCCACTCTTTAGATGCTATCCCCACTGACAGGACAGGATACTATATATATAAAAGAATGTTCAGGTAGCATTGTTTGAAACAGTAGAAATGTCCTAAATATTCATCAGTGTGTGATTTTTAAATAAATGTTATATTTTACAGTGAAACACAATGTAGCTATTAAAAGAAACTACATACATAACTATATATGCATATATTTGTCTATGGTATATAAATAATGTAGGTCTCACTTGTATAAAAATGACACATGACACATGTATGTATAAACAGAATGAAAAAGAATGGAAGGATATACACCAAACTCTAATGGGGAGGGATGGAAAGGGTTTTTACTTTTTATTAACACTAAAAACCTCTACCATTTGACTTTTTACAACCATATATTTCTTTTGTAAGTTAAGAAACAAATAAATATTGTATATGTAAGTGGTCGTTACATTGATTCTTAACGACAATCAAGAACATAATGTTAAATCAGTTCCATCAAGGTCCTATGTGCACATACAGAGAATAAGGGATAAAGATAATGTATAAAGCTTTTAAAATCTCAAAGTATTAACCTTTAAAACTAGCAACTGTCAGTTGCCAAATTAAACATCTATTTTTCTCAGCTTCACCTCCCTCAACTTCACTTCCCTATTTGAGATTTTGATATGCCTCTTTCCTAAAGAGCATGCTTTCTATTTCTAGTTCAAGTGAGAATTGCTGTGGTGAGTGAATCTGTTACTAACAGGAGTATGCTGTATCCCTCAAGCGTGGTGAAGTTGAAGAAAAAAAAAGTTCACATATCAAGGTCTTAGAACACACACCTTGAATAACTCAAATTATCTGGATATAAGGCTAAAAAATACACACATAAACATATATAGATAGTATCTATTTCTGCCAACAAAGAACTTAAGAAGGAAAAGAATGAGTGAACTCTAATGAGCTTACAGAATGGACAAGAAGCTTAGTCAGAAATGCCTGCCTTCTACTTACTATTAAAAGTTTCAGCTTTGGTTGAGCTAAAAAGTCTGCTACTTGTTTTTAATTCAGTTGGAATGCAATTAGTTATACAAACCAAGGCTGAGCTGTAAATGGAAAACTATGAACTTGGGAGTCAAACTTTTACACATATTTCTGACACAGACTACCCCAGGGCATTAGAAAACCAATGCAGCAAGAGTTTCAATGTGTACATTTAATTTGTAATTAAGGAAGACAGGGAGGAAAACTATATAATGGGTAGCACTGGATTTAATGAACAAATCAAAATGAAGACATCAATGTGTGAGGCACTTTGGGAGGCAGAAAGATATTGGGAAAAGAGGAAAAAGGTACCATTCACACAAATGCCTTTGATCAAACAAAAGCAGAACTCAAAAGTTCTTTATAACAGATTTAGGTGAAAGATAAGAAGAGAGACCTAAGTGTCAGAGACATCAGAGAAATGGAAACTTTGATAATTCTGCAAAAGAAATCTTTGCTTTCTGTGCGACAAAAAGCAAAGTGCCCTCTTAATTTCAGCAGTCCTTACGCTCACATTATTACAATTCACTACACTACCTTTTATCTTAAAAGGAATAATAATTAAATGTGCTGGTAGACTGCAAACAAGCCTCTCCACCCCACCGTGAAACGTCAATATGATTTAAAAATGCTACTTTTAGAAAGAAAGATGAATTATTAAAATAGATGAATAATGAGACCATTTTTGGCCTTAAACATAATCAAAGAATGATTATCTGAAAAACTCATGTTTTCTATTAACATCATATGCTATATGAGGACTGAAATACAGAGTTTCAAGCAGTGGTTTGAAAAACTTGTAAGACTCTCCATGCATCTGCACAAAACAAAGGGCCATTTAAAGGTCTTACATACCTAAGCAATCCTAACTAAACCCTGAAGGAAAGAAAATACTTCTGTTACAAAACTTTGCATATAAGTAAAGGAAATAAAATGACAACCAAGATTTAGAAAAGAGCTGGTGCTTATAAGATTACTTTAAGGAAAATGCAGTCATTAGTTTTTCATCGCACTTTCCAAAACAGAAATATCTATTACTCACTATACTGTCCACTGCTAGTTTGGTAAATCGGAGTTGGCACCGTTACAGTGGTGATGGCAGGTGCTGAAGTCTCCTCTTCAGACTTCTCTTCTTCAATCCTTGGCACTCCTGGTGCATCAGAAGATAAGTCATTCAAAATTTTCCTAGAAAAATAGAGAACTATATCAATTAAAACAAAAGTAACATTTACTGGCTAAATACAAAGAAGAGGAAAAGATCAGAAAACTGGCAGAAAGCTGATAGTGCTTAAGAGAGAATTTTTAAATTTTACAGTTAAAAAATTTACAATAATAAACAATAAAATTTGCAACAGTAAAACTAAAAATGGATCAGGGATGCACATGTCAAAACCATATGAGGACTAGAAAAAACAGATGCATTTCTCTTTAAAATGAACATAAAGAAAGACTATGATTCAAAATCCAGGTACAATTAATTAAAGAAGAGATTAATAAAACTGACTACAGGAAAAAAACGCTTTTTTATGGCAAAGAACACCAAAAATAAAGTCAAAGATGATCAAACATACTAGGAGAAAATGTTCACATATATTACAGATAAAGGTCCAATATCCCTAACATACAAATAACTCCTGAATACTGAGGGGAAAAAAAGACCAAAAACCTGATTTTTAACTTCTCAACTCTCAGATTGGTAAAAATAAAAAAAAGTATAACAATACAGTCTGTTAGCAAAGCTGTGAGAAAATACATGCTCTTGTATATTGCTGTTAGAAGTATAAAACTGGCACAACCCTTATGCAGGGGATTTGGGAAACCAAATGTGTTTACACAGCAATCTTACTTCCAGGAATTTACCCTTAAAATATACTTCCAACAGTACAAAATAAATATGCATAGGATTAATCATGGCAGCATCGACTGCAACTGCAAAAGACTAGAAACAATCTCCATGCTCACATATACGAGAATGGTTGAATAAACTATGGCTCATCCAAATAATGGATATAGCATGGTACCTTTTGTATACGAATGAAGGTGAAATAAGAAAATAAGAAAATATTTGTGTATCTGTTCATCTGCTCAAGAAAAAAAAGTCAGAAAGGATAAACTAGATGGAGTTCAATTTGATTAGTTATCTACTGGGGGTGGGTGGGAAAGAAGTAAAAAAGGATGGGTGGAGGGACACTTCTGAGTGTGTGTGTGTGTATATGTACAATTCTGACTTTTGGAACCATGTTCATCTTTTACATATTCAAAGAAATAAATTAATTATCAACAAGGATGGCAGAAGAATTCTAAAATGGAAAACAAACAAAAACAAATGAATCTTACCACATTTCAAATGAATAACATAATCACAGAAGAGGGGAAAAAAATACTAACCCAAGTAAATTTTTGAAATCTTAAATTTCTAACAAACCAGTTTGAAACTTAGCCTTAACCATCTACCAAAAATTTCCCCCTTATGTAGTTATTGTAACAAATTACATCTTCATGCCTTGTGTGTTCATTAACAGATTTATAATTATTGTTTTATGCATTTGCCTTTCACATCATGGGAGAAAAAGAGGAGTTACAAAGTAAAACTATAATAATACTGGCTTTTATATATTTATGTATGTAATTACCTTTATTGGTACTGTAGAAAATATTCTTACAGTTGTTTTTAAAAAAAAATAATTCCCCTGATTGTATTTCTCATTTGTAAGACTTCTTACTCATTCTTTTCCACATCTGCCTGTTCCTATTTAGTAAACTTCTATTTTTACTGTAAGGATGGTTTTCTCTCTTTGCAAACAAGATACAAAACTATTTTAAACAGCTTGGAAACTGACAGCTGGTCAATACATCATGATTCGGGTATCACTGTTCTAGAACACTTGTTTTTCAAACTTCAGTATACAAAAGAAGCTCTTGAAGAGCATGTTAAAACACAGACAGATTCCTGGGTCCCCTCCCTAGAGATTCTAATTCATTAGATATGGGGTAAGGGCCTGAGAATTTGCATTTCTAACCAGATGCTGATTTACCAGTCTGGGCTGTGGACCATATTTTGAGTTGTATTGGTCTTTAGAGCAATGTTTTTCAAACTCAAGTCATAACCCCTATGTGGGCCATGAAAACAATTAAGCATGTTGCAACCAACATAAACAATAAATAAAAAACAGCTAGGCGTCACACATAAGGATGAGTATTGCTTTGTATTAATTTTTGCTTCAGATCCCTATATATAGGTATATACGTGTGTGTGTACATACACACCTATATATAATGAAGAAAGAGAGAACTGTAAAGATATATTCCTTATTGTGGTTTAAAAAAAGTTTAAAAGCTACTTTTCTAGACCTACAAATAAATCTACTTCTCTTCTGCATGAAGCCAGCAATCATTCTCAGTCTTTTTTTCCAGTTTTTCAAATTGTTGCTCCAGACCATCCTGGACATTCTCCACTCAAGAAAGTTCACTTTCTCTTAAAGTGTATTCCAAATGTGGTCTGAGCAGTGGGATTAATTCCCTCCCTTAATCTAGACACTAGGTTTATTTTTTTTAAACCAACGTAGCCTTACAGCATATTGGCTTTTTTTGGCAACCACATCTAATCAATGATAATTAAAAGAGCATAATTATATTTTTTAGATGAATTCTTAATCCAGAATCCTATACTTGAATAATCGATTTTATTTTATTTTATTTTTTTTTTTTTTTGCGGTACGCGGCCCTCTCACTGCTGTGTCCTCTCCCGCCGCGGAGCACAGGCTCCGGACGTGCAGGCTCAGCGGCCATGGCTCACGGGCCCAGCCACTCCGCGGCACATGGGATCTTCCCAGACCACGGCACGAACCCATGTCCCCTTCATCGGCAGGTGGACTCGCAACCACTGCGCCACCAGGGAAGCCCAATCGATTTTATTTTAAACTCAAGCTCAGAAATTTTACAGTTATCGCCAACATTTCATCCTATTTGTTTCAATCTATTTCCCTTGGCTGCTATGATCTTTCAAGGTTCTTATTCTACCACCTATTAGGGTACTTAGCCCTTTAGTTTCTGTCATTTGCAAATCTGATAAGCATGGCCTCTATGTTTTCAGCTAAATTGCTGGTAAAAATAGCAAGCCAGATGAGAGCAAGTGAGAACCCTTCAAGGATTTCCTCTGGGTAAAAACTGATCACTATAAAGCTGGGCTGTTCCAATAAAAACCAGTGTGTATTATTTAATTCCCATTTCTCCAACTTCACAAAAACATCTTAAAAATTTTGTTAAAGATCTTGTTATAATCAAGACATAGAGGCTAGGTTTCAAGAGTTCATAAACCAAAAGCAAAATAATGGTATACTCCACTATGGAGGTTTGATTATAAGGGAAGATATTATCATCTTTCATAAAAGTAACGCTTTCTCTACACATGTGTGGTCTCAGGCATCTTTTATTTGATTCGTAAGTGAAGTGCTATATAATGATTTTTGCTGGGATATACACTATAAGCCAATTAAAGGCAAATAAAAGATTTTTTTTCAACATAAAACTCATATAAGGTCTACAGCTAAGATTTGCCTAGAATTTATATATAGAGAAGCCATGTAGCTTGTTTCTTAGTACCAGGTTGAATCTGCTTCAGGATCAAATATCTTATATACTAACATGAGATACATTTCGAAGTTAAAAGATAAAACTAGCTATATTTTGAAAAAATTATGAGTATAAATAAAGGTAACACATACTTGGTAACAAAGAATTTCTTAAGACCTCAAAGTCAATTTATAGGTATTTATTTAGGGTCCTTAATTTATTTGTAAGGATAGAGAAAAGGGCTAGCTTAGCAGCCAAGAAAGTGGGAAAAAAAATTTCAACATCCCTTTGAAAAACAGAAATATATATTAATAGAAATAATTCAGGCTAAAGCAGGGAAGAATAAGTTTGAAGTTCATTAAACTCTGAAGTAAGCTTATGAAGATTTGTGGAACTGCTCTTCCTGGAGATATTTAATATGGAGCCAATTTCTACGTAGTATTAGAAACAGTTTTGGTCCATCTTGGAGGCAAGGCATGGATTTACACAACTTTTGTAGCTGAACACAAAACTACAGTAAGGTGCCCCTAAAATTAGGGAACATCAGCAAAACATCACCCTGAACAACTATTAAATTAACAAGCAGCTATCATGCTAAGTACCATGGCATAAGAAATGTGTTGTGAAGTAGGTAGTGTAGCCTCAGAATTGACATATAGCTAGAAAATGCTATAACCTTATCAAATGTATTCCAATCTTTTTAACAGAAAAGCAGCAGCCAGCAAAGTCTACAAAAACAGAAGAAAAAAAAAAATCAGTGTTTATCCAGGACTGTTCAGAGTAAGAAGTGCTCTTATTCTGTACAGTAAGGTTCTACTTATTTGAGAGAAGCAACTCAAGATGAAGAGAAGTATTCTGTATGGTCCTGAATCCAGCAGCTCATTGGCCTTCCGACATCTCTTCATCTGCAACTACGTAAGGGTACCTTTATACTTCTGATTCTAAGTTCATTTAACTATTAATTTTCCATACCTGTAGGAAGGCCTCCTTGAAAGAATTTCTCTTCGTTTTTGGGAATCGGTTACACTATCCACTGACTCCTGTGAATCTTCACTTTCTGCAATAGTTGAAATCTGAAAATAAAGAAGAACTTTATCTTGATAATCAAATTTAATTCTCATAAAACTTTTATGAATTTTAAGAAAAAGTGAAATACAAAAGGACATATATAAACCTTATATGTGATTCGGTAGAAAAAAAATCAGTTTTTATGGGAGACAACCATACCATCCCTTTCCTCTCCCCTTTACTCATCCTACAGAAGTCAGAGGACCTAAAATTTTTTCATCAAAACCAGCCTAATCTCTTTCAGGACTTCTTGTAATCAACCCAGAATGTATCAATATTACTTGTCAGTTGTTTTCTTACAGTTGTTAGAACAAAACTACCAAGTAAAATAAAGTTTCTGACATGAAAGAAAGAATAAACAACTAAATATTTGGCCATGAAGTCTAGTGCCTATACAAATATTTTCCTTTAACTACTGGGTAAATAGTTTTGAATATATTTACAATTGTACAAGTAAGATCGGTGATCCTTCAACCGTGTTCCAGATGGTTGTTCCTAACAATTTTGGAAGAAGCCCTCTGCTACATATAGACACGTTTCAAAGTTGGCATTCTACAATTTTTATTAAGCAAAACTTCAAGGTAAAGGACTGTGCATTTCTGGAAAGTATCCTTGGATTGAGAAGTAATAAAGGTAAGTTGAATACAGATTTTACATGGGATAATGACAGCAACTAGCATTTATTGAGAACTTACTATGTGCCAGGTGCTATGCTAAAGCATATACATATATTACATTACTTAGTACTCACTAATACTTACAGGAACTTTACGTGCTAGATAAGTACAATTATTATGTCCACTTTACAGATGGAAGAACTGAGGCACAAAGAGTTTAAGTAACTCACCCAAGTCACAAAGCTACGAAGTAGTGGAGTCACTGTCACACTTGACATCTCAATTCTAGACAGCCTTACCAGCATCAAAATCCTGTTGGTTCCAATCTCAAACCAGTTTTGTCAGAAGCAGCAACCCAGGAACGTCTTTAGACCATTTTTAGACTAGAAGTTCACTCATCTAGGCAAGCTTGTCTGTCAAATTTATACTGCCAAGTTTCTCTAGTCTAATCAGCAGGAGCCTCCTGCTCTTTCCTGAACTAGGTGAGCATCATGCTGTAAGAGTGAGAATTAGATTTAGCCAAGGCAAAAGGGTCTCTGTAGGTTAGCTCCCTGAACAAAATTTATGGCAATGGCAATAAGAATGAACACATTTAGAGGAACTTGAGAAATCAAGTATGTGGTCTGAGCCTAAGGGTTCTGGACAGCAGGTACTCATTTTCACAGAGCTTTGTGATAGACACTTTAAAATGAAATTTGCTAAATCTAGTAATGCTTTACAAAATATGTCTATAATAAAGTAATGTATGTGCCCCTCCAAACACTTTAAAGTATAAACGGTATAGTCTTATAGACCTAAAAATTAACAGGTAACACTGAATGAATCCAGAAATGACTGATAAAAAGATGGACAAGGCTGAATTTAGTCTGTGACTCTCTATAGAGTAATAATGCTATAGTTACTGCCAAAGGAGCACCCAGAACAATTTCCTACTTCTGTAGCTGCTGTTAACTAGCCCACTCAGCATAGTCTCTGCACAGACTTTCTCATAGATGTAGAGTGATGAGTTGTGAAACAGCCTTAGCAGAGAGTCAGAATTTCGAGGAATAACAAGAAGACTGAACTCAAAGTGGATAGTATTCTGACAAGTGTTTACCCTCATTAATGCTTCTCAGAACCTTAGTTTCTCTATTGTTCTTTCTGCCTTTTTTTTGTTTAACCCTCATTCTTACAACCTTCTTTTAAGGATACATAATGACTTAGGCACACTTTCCCAAGTTGAAAGTCATTAAAACAACAATTTTAAAGCACGCTACATAAACCACCCATAGGACAATTTTGAAATGAAATAAATTATCATTGCTTATTAAATATATGGCCCTTAATTTTTCCCCCAAACTCAATGGATCTATTGCTCCCAGTAAAACGAAAAGCCCCCCATTCCTCTCATCTGAAAGAATTTGTCAATTCATACAAAAGGAATTAACTTATCACTCTGTCGTGACTGCAACTTAAAAAAAAATTGAAGTATGATTGCTGTACAATATTATATAAGTTACAGGCGTACAGTACAGTGAGTCGCAATTTTTAAAGGCTATATTCCACTTACAGTTATTATAAAATATTGGCAAAAAAAAATATTGGCTATATTCCCTGTGTTGTACAATGTATTCTTGTAGCTTATTTTATACATAATAGTTTGTACCTCTTAGTCCCCTACTCCTACATTGCCCCTCCCCGCAGGTAACCACTAGTTTGTTCTCTGTGAGTCTTTTTCTTTATATTCACTAGTTTCTTGTATTTTTAAGATTCCACATAAAAGTGATATGTACTGCAACTTGTTAAATGTAAAGGGAATTCAGAACTATTCAGTACTACATAATGAATGTAGCATTTCCTCTTTGGGGGAATACTATCCAGAGAGAACTTAGAATTAGGAAGTCAACTCTTATGGTCTATCTACCAAAAAGCAAAAGAACCCAACCCCACACCCCCAAAACCAAAAACAAATCAAAAAACAAGAAAATCCCAAAACCACTGAACCCACATTTCTAAGACCATTAAAAATCATGCCAAAAATCCTTTGATAATAAATAATAGTTTATATGTAATAGGTTATTAAAAATACCCACATGAAAAATTATATCCCAATTTTAAGTATCACAGTCTACCATCACATTTCAACGATAGATACCCTTCCTCTGGTCCTCACCTCCTGTCACCTCTTATTAACCCCTTCCTGAGCTCCTTAAATAGGTCTTTAACCATGGCCACTTATATGTTAAGAAATTTTCAAAAAGCCAAACCACCACCTGTACATGTAAAGTTTTACATCTATATTTCTCTATTTTCTCTTAGTTTGTTAAAAACCCATATATTCTGTTTATAAGGGGGGGAAAAGTCCTATTCTGATGCTATTTGAAATTTCAAAATAAAATATACAGTGACTAGAACAAAATTTAAAAAATGGTTGTATTAGATGTTTTCTCAAACTATACATGGTACCCTGGAAACTTAAGCACTTTTCTTGGGTAGAGTTCAGACTCAGGTTTAGGTACAGTTTTTACTCACTGGATCAAGAAGTTTAATAAAAGTCTAGAGCAATAATCTCCAAACTCTTCTGATCTGCAGATCTCCCTTATAAATTAATTATAAGATTATAAATTAATTATAAGAAAATTTTATATAAGCATATATATTTATTTACAAGTTTTAGCTATATCATAAAACAAATTAATTTTTAAAGAGGATAAGTATAAATATTAAAATACATCTGTTAATTTCTTAAAGATAAATCATTTAATATTTCATAACAGTGAGAATGATGTGCTTTAATATGATTAATTAAAAATCATTTAGTATTTTATAACAGTGACTCAAAAATCTGATTCTAAGCTTGGACTTTCTGAAATGTGATTTAACATCTGCTATTGTTTAAAACAATCATTTTTCATTTTCATCTGTCAATTACACAAACTTCTGATGAGATTTACTAGTATATTTTCATCTCCCTGGCTCTTGGTCAGTTATTATATGCTAATAAAAGGTTTTATATTTTAACAAATAAGTTCAACACCTACTGAAACTCTAGAAGACTTCTGAATAGTTTAGAAACTCTATTTCCAGAGTTTTGAAAGTATATAGATTTGAGTTTTTAGGGTACAAATTTACACTGTTTGCAGGTAAAAAAAAAAAAAAGTATGGGAACATTTCCAAACTTCTATATTCAAAATACTCTGTCCACAGCACAAGTTTCTTTCAAGATACAGTTATTCTCTCATGCATTGTTAAAATGCCACTTTCTCTCAGAAAGGACAGTTGAAAGGAATTTGTTTCTTTCAAAAATATCTGTTAGGTAACATATCCCTTGCAAGTCATCCCTTGCTTGCCATTGTTAAAAAGATCGGAAACTTTGGAATACTTGTCTTATGTAAAAAGCAAACAAGTAACTCATCCTTATGTTAAGCAACTCAAGTACTTTGCTATATGATAATCACTGAATCTCTATCTTGCACAAAAGATTTTTATTGTTGTTCCCATCACATCATGAAGTACTGTAAAGACTGTATCAGAAAGTTCATCTCCAACCGCTATCCCTCTTGCTCACTCTATTCAGGCCACTTCTTGCTATTCTTTGGTACATAAAGCATACTCTCACTTCTGAGCCTTTGGACTTGCTTTCATTATTTGTATGGCTTAGCCTCCTTCACTAGTTTATAGTTTCACTGCTCATCGTGTTCCCTGACCACCCTACCTAAAAAAAACACCCTTCCCTCCACATCATTCTCTATCCCTTTCTCCTGCTTTAATCATCTTCCCAGCACTTAATCCTCACCTGACACATTTTATTTTTTCATTGTCTCTCTTCACTCAAATGTGATCTTCATGAGAATAGAGAAGTATTATTTGTTCACTGCTGTCTTTCATATCACCTAGAACAGTGACTGGCACATAGCATGTGACCAATAAAAATTTACTGAGGAAATGAATGTATTAAAAATGCATCCAAAACTAACAAGTGAGGATGCCACTGTTAACTTCTATACATTTGTGTAACTCCCATTATTTTTGTGGGAATTCTTACATAATCTGTGAGATTTGATGTACATATATACATAAGGATAATGTTAGGGCACCAATGTCAAGCCATACATGAAATATTAGTAGTTTAGTTTCTAATACTCTGAGATGAAAAAAGATAAACAGAAGTCTTATTCTCACATCAAGAGAAATGTACCTTGTATATTTTGGAAATGCTGTTCTAGAATACTAATATTCTCCCATCGAGAAGTTTGAGGAATCACCTCTCTCCTTGTTTGATCACCTCTTCTGATATAAACCACTTCCTACTTATTAATGCTAATCACTGTTAACCAGCTAACATTACCATTAAAGTTTAATAGCTTCTCCATGGTTTAGGGCCTTTAAAGAAAAAAATACTGTTTATGTTTCTGTTTGTAGAATTCAGGCTTTTAATTATAAGCACAGCTCACTTTGATGGAAAAATCTATTTTTGAAAAGATGAATACACATTTCTATAAAGTTAATGGTCATATAACCCCAGGTCCAAATTATTATTATTACTCTTACCACAAAGTAAAGATTAAAATTAAGAATATAATCAACAATTAGGCATCATATATTAAAACCAATGTTTGTAATCTTAGCAAATTTTGTGATAATTTTTGTGTGTTCTTTATAGAAAGATCTCCCACTTAAGTGAAAAAGAAAAAGTAAAGGTTAATGTGGGGTCTGGAATCTAGGTCTCCTGACTAGCAGGTCAGGTTCTTTCCACTATCATCAAGAGGAAGATAAGAGCAGGGAATTAGTAATGGCATACATAGTATGAAAAACAGTTAGGAAGCATTCAATGAAATAAAAACTGAGGCACAGGACAGGAGACTATTGTTCAGTCAGTGTGGTTCCACAGAAAAATCAAATTCTTCAGTCTTTACCTGGACTATACTGTCTCCTACTCAGTAACAACAAATTCCATTCCCAATATCTTTCAGTATGGAAATGCACAGAACTTGATGATTTTATATCAAAATATTCTTTCTTTTTTCTCCACCCCCCACACCGCCCTGCCTTAAATGTCCAAGCAAACCAAAGGCACAGGGACAGAATGAAGCAGAGGTGGGTTAACAGTGGCTCAATGACTCAATAGTATGATATGGCTGACAAAATCTGGTATATCCTTTGATGATACTGATAGAATGCTTCTAGGACAAAGGAGGGACTTCTCCCCTCTCCAAGTATCAATCAATCTGGCTACTAAACTCAAGGAAAACACCAGAGTTCTCACCCACAAGAAGACAACAAGGATGGTGAAGAGGAATCAAAGCTATGTCATATATAAATGGCTGAAGAAAAACAGGCATTTACTTAGTCTGGACATTTTTTTTAAATGGGAAGGATGTGGAAGATGGGGAAAAGGAAGCAGCCCAATAGAAAAAGAAGTTAAATTTGCTTAACTAGTTTCTGAGAATAGAATTGGGACCACTAGGTAAAAGTTTTAGAAAGATATTCTGGTTCACCACAGGAAAGAATATTTTAGCAATTACCCCCAATTATAAATCAGTTACCTCTGGAGATAGAGCATCCTTTCTCTGAAAGTGTTCAAGTAAAGCTGGACTGCCATTTGGAGGAGGAGAGAAGGATATTATATAGGGAAATTAAGCAACAGACTAAGGGCTGGGTAGGTAACAAGTTTGGCCTAGACCTAGAAGATCTCTTAAGATTTTTATTCAAACCTTGAGTTCTATGTTTATAGAGAGGGACAAAGATATAAAGAACAATTTCTCACCTTCCTTTCTAAAAATAGTTCTCTCCAAATCTAGGACCTAGGACTCACCTGAGTTCCGGAGAAAAGTCTTTTTAAGTCCTTACAGGAAGACTGTGAAGCAAAAAATATGAAATGGGAGGCTGGGGTTATGGCCTACTTGAATGAACGTTCAAGTCTTTTTTTTTTCCCCAATAAGCTCATCGAAAAGATGTATACTGCCCTAGGTTCCCTACAGTTAAGTAGAGGTTTACACACCTTTATTCCCTTTGGATCCAAACGAAAGGAACAATCTTTCCAAAGAATAGGATAACATGCATGGAAAAAACCCCTGATTCTTAAAGTGCACTTTCTGAATATATCATTTCAAAGTTATATACTCTAACTTAGAATCCTAAACATAGCTGGTTTTCTCTACATTCAAATAATATCTTAGGTAAGGTTATTACTTTTTGACAAGGGTTATTTTTTCCAATTGCATGTTTAGAAAATAATTACAAAGTTATTATTTTTGTATCTTAATTTTCCCTAACTGAGGTACATCAGCCTTATAGTCTCTCCCAACATTTCCACTTTATCCCATATACTTTATGATTTTTCCCATTCAATTGTTTTCCTTTTTTAGTTTAAGAAAAAGTTTTTTCTTATATGTCTGTTCTTGTGTATATATGTTCCTATACTTAAGGTGACTACAGATGCAGCATATTCCATAATTACTGTAAAGTAAAATAAACTCTGAACTAGATATGTTCCTATTTTCATAATGAAAGGAGAGAGATATGGCTATAAACAACAGTTATGAAAGTAGATGCAGAACTTTTTATACACATACCTGAACTGTCTGGACTTGTGGAGACTGAATAACTGATGGCTGGGCCGCCTGAATAACTCCATGGACTTGAACTGTCTGCCCATTGGGTAGCTGTACTAAAGTTACGGTGGGAGCAGATGATGTTGCATGAGCTGCTGGCATAGATACCTATGGTGTTGAACATGGAAAAAAATTACCATCACAGATACCTCCTGGGGAGTACTCATGTTTAGTAAGAAACAACTCTTTGGCAGCAAAAGGAAGACCCTCCTGCTAGGTTAAGTATTCCATTGGTGTGAAAGAAACTAATCATTAAACTTAATATTCTTTTTGAAGAAAGACTACAAATGCTTCCCATGCCCCCTACTTTTAAACTCCTCCCAAATGACAAAAACCAAAAAACTATTTTAATGTAACATCAAAATATATAACACAGACTTCCTTTGAACACTAAATACCACTTTATTTGTATAGTGCCTTACATTTTCCCACCTGCTTTCATATTCAGTTTCTCATTTTGCCCTTCGAAGAAATCAGACTGGTTAGAATAAGGGTTATCTCCATTTTAGAGACAGAAATATGAAGTGCTCCAAGAGATTAAGTCACTTACCCAAGGTCAAGAGATATGCTAGCTTTGAAGAAACATAAGTCTTCAGAATATCATGTGTTAAATAACCCATGTTCTAAAACATAACTGTTTCCAAACTTGGGCAAAACTTAGCTACTAAATCTAGAACAAATACATATCTTACAGTATACAGCATATTTATCTCTTGTAAACTAATTACAAGTATGCCTTTCATTAATGAGAAAGTGTTAATAGATATTATAAACTGAAAATTTCTATCCTCACCCCACCCACTGAACTGATAATAATTGATATTTCAAGGATTTATTTTCCTCTTGAAGAAATAAGGGAGCAGAACTGAAAGAATATGAGAGACCAGTTTTCTCCTGAGGCACAAAGGCGGCAGATTTAATGACTCAATACCCAGGTTAGACGGGTTCTTAAGTCATACATGTCTATCAGATGGTATTTACTGTTCCTGTGCTTGAATGCGTTTGGGGGTAGCAATTTTATTTGTTCATTTGGTGAAGTTATTGCGGATATGTGTCAGAAACAATGTTAGAACTGAAACTACAGAAATGAGAAAGACATAGGTCCCTGCCCTAAACGAAATTATTAAGGCATGTGTATGAAGGAATGGGGAAAAGAACACAAATAAATATAATTCAGTGAAGTAATGAGGTTTGCAAAGGGAAGAATGGACACACTGAGGAAAGCTACCCCGCCCCACCCAAGAGGAGGGGAGGCTACCAGGGAAGCATGTGAATTTGAAATAAAGAATACAAGTAAGGCACGTTATTATGATTTGCAGGGGGGAGGCACAGAATTCCAGGCAGAGGGTAGCAATGGCAAAAGCAAAGAGAAACAGCAGTGTCTGTAAATGGCAAAGAGGGATGACCAGCAGCCAGTACTACTGGAGCACATAAGTGTGTTACTATATGATGTAGGAAGTGTGGAAAGATGGAATAACAGAGGTAGGCAGAGGCCAGATGGGCTAGTCATGAAAAATCTTACATATGTTACGTTAAAGAACTTGCATTTTACCGTGAGATTGGGAAAAGCACTGAAGGGCTTTTGAACTCCTGAATATCATGGTGAGGCTTGCATTTCAGATAGATCACTTTAATTTAGTGGCAGTGTGAAAGACACTTATCTCAGAGGAAGAAAAAAGTGGAGGTGAGACCAACTGAGAAAGTCTATATATAGTAGTAAGGGTGAGATGATAAAGGCCAGAAATTAGGCATGAGTTGTGGTAGGGATGGGAATGAGAGAAGTGATTTAATGAAAATTCAGGAGGCAAACCAGAAAGGGCTTTATGAATGACTGATTGAAGGAGGTGAGAAAGGAATCAAAGACGACCCACATATTTCATGTTTGGGTGAGAATTAGTAGACTATGCCATAAAGAGAGAGAACACAAAAAGAAGCTTATGGGTGGTTGGGGCAGTGGTGGAAGATGATGGAACTGATATGATATCTGAATTTGTAGAGATGTTTAGCAGGCAGTTAAATATTTGACTATGAAGCTTGGGGGAGATACCTACTGAAGGTAGAGGCTAAAACCATGAGCTTCTCCTTTGGACAGTTAGGAAGGCCTTCCTTATCAATCGTTTTTCTGGCTACTATACATCTTATTTTTACCTTGTTTTCAAAATGTGGTCCATGGATGACCACCATTAGAGTTATATAGGGTGCCTGTTTATAAAGTCAGAATCTCTGATGAACCCAAGGACACTTTCGCCTACGCCAAAGTTTGAGAACCAAAACCATAATTTATTTAGAGTATCCCATCTCAATGGAAAACTCTTCTAATATTTGAAGCAATTAGTACGTCCTCTTCTCTGAGTATTCTCTAGGGTAAACATAACAAGCTCACTCAACAAATAATCCCTTTTCTACCCTAATTATTCTACATAATGGCTACTCTCACTGTAAGTTTATAAAATACAGATATACCAAAAAAGAAAAAATTGCTTATATCCCTACCACTCAGAGTTAATCACTTAATATTTCTGCTGTAGATATAGGTGTTTTAAAAGATGCATATATACACTCAATTTTCATAACACTATCACAGAATCTACTTTATCTTTCAAATCCATTCTAAATATCTCTTCATACCATTAATAGTATTCTTTAATGATAAAGAATGGTATAATGGTAAGAATTACATAATTTGTTTAATAAATCCCAACAAATTATTGGAATTAAATTATTAGTAATAATTAATTAAACAATAATAAAATCACTAACTTAATATTATTAAATATTAAATTACTGAATATACAAAAAATTATTATTGAATATTTAGGTTTTCAAATTTGCCTATTACAAGAAAGTTATTTTACAACAAAATTGCAACGATCATCCTTTTACCCAACTCTTTACTTAAAACCATCCATAAAAATTAACATTCCCATACTCAAAACCAACATTGTTTTTTTTTCCACTTAAAAAAAAATCTCTGTAAATTCTAAAAGTAAAATAAGGCATTTCATTATTGTTTTAGATCGACTTTCTTCCTTTACTAGTTAGGCTGAATTTGTGTTTTTACTGTTCATTGATCACATCACAATGGTCTTGGACTTGAAAATTTTATTATATATTTCTAGTATTAAAGACTGACAACCAAAAAATAACTGGTATCAGAATTGAGAGAAATAATGTCAAAAATGTATAATATATGTGTTAAGAACTTGGATGAGCAAGTAAAAAAAACTCTGTAATTAGGTATTAAAAAGAACAACAACAAAAAATATAAATGGGAACAGACACTAGCTTTCCTAAAATTCAAATATCATGTCATTCCACTTATCAGTGATTATATGCAAATTGAACATGTGCATATAATTTTGTTCTTTCTTGAATTTCCAATTAAGCTTCATGACACTGATTTTGTTTTTATAGGCATAATCACACCAGCAGAGAAGAATGGGAAAGGAGATAACAGTAAGAGTTTTGGAGGCTGGAAATGGATGAATGGTAATGAACTTGGAAAACCTCAGAAGGCCAACTCATGAGGCAGAGGCAGGGACAGACTGATTTCTGCCACAAAGTCCTTAAGAGGCTCAGGATCTAAGGCACCCCAGAAGGCAGAGTGAAAGGAAAGGCTGAAAATAAGGAAGGCTGATCGAAGGTCTTTGAAATTGGATCCCCTCTTCAACTCTCTGTGGAAGAATAACTAATCTATACCCTATGCTGACAGAGAAATGGAGGTTTATTTTCTGGATAGGTGGTTTCTTGACTGCCTAACACCAGGCACTGCTGAGGTGGGTACTAAGTCCCAGTCCTCTTCCCTCATCTGGCTCAAAGGTCTTTACCTATAAGCAGAAGATTAGTAAAGCTTTTCTCTGCAAATGTGACCAACACTAAAGGGAGAAGAAAGACTTAAGAGATAATGACACAATAAAGATGTAAAAAAAAAAAAAAAAAAAAGAGATAATGCCAGTGGGATGCCACAATCATCCTACCGTGAAGCTCACAACTCAGATGTTAGGCCCCAAAAAGAGCCACAGAACTACCAATACAGGTTTTTGGTTCCCTACTTTTAAATGTAGGCAGAAAACCTCGAGTTATGAAATACTCAAGGAAATCTTCTGATAGGAAAGATGGTGACCAAAACAGATAGAAGGGAGAAAAGGTACACAGAAGAAAATCTATGTGGAAAGAAAACTTAAAACTTAATTAATATTATCAGAGGTAAGAGAAAATACTGCCTTTGTGAAACATAAAGAGGATGCTATTAAAACACAAAAGGACTATTCAGAAACAAAGGGAACTCTTGGAAACATGACAGCAGAAATAAAAAAAATCTGACAGATGGGTTGAAATGTGAAGTTGAGAAAATCTCCCAGAAAGACAGAGACAGAAAACAGGAGAGAAAAGATGAGAAAATCAGAGAAACAGTCCTATAGGTAAAATATCTGGATCACAAGAATCCTAGAGAGAAAGGAGAAAGAAAAAAAAATCATCAACCAAATAAAGAAACTGCCCAGATTTGAAGACCCGAGATTCCACTAAAAAAAAAAAGCCCACTGAATACAACTGCACAATGGATGAAAACTGCTACAAACCAAGGCCTTGATGATGAAATAGTGAAGCACTGCTAACAGAGAGATTTTTACAAGATAACAGAAATACAAAGTAAGAAATGGATTTAGTCTTTTCAAACAGCAACACTAGAAGTTGACTGTGGATCAATGCCTTCAAAATTTGAAAGAAAAATGATTTCTTTAGCCAGTCAAACTTGCTCAAGGGACCACTGGAAACAAAAACTCCATAAGAGAAAGACAGTAGGAAGAAAGGAATTTCCAGGATGACATTATTTAGTGGACGTGGAGGACAACCAGACCAGAAAATGATGTCCCAAGAGATAGATATGTTGAAGGTTGTCACCACCAAGATCCCTGCTGGTATTATATCTTCTTTTTACCACAGGGCTGAATGTTTGGATGAGCCCATATTCTTATCTGTGCACATTTGCCTTGACCATGTGCTAATGAAGTCCTGATGCTCTTACCTTCGTTCCCACACCTGCTTCATCTTGAGTACTTTTACTTCATCCCTAAATGTATTCTGCTTTGCCTTACACCTGAGGGCTGGAGGTGGGTCCAGGTGATCTTAGGAGAAAACACAAAGCAGCCCACCGCTTCTGACTACATTCCTGCTGGAGGTCTAGTATTTGGCCCATATTTTAGCTCAGTGTGGTTACCACCTGTGGTTAGCCCTCTATATCCCAAGACCCACTGTTGCTCATGACTCCTCTAAGAGAGCTTTTAAACTCTTTGTGAAGCTGAAGCTCAACATACCAGAGCCTTGGCTAGGATTATTTTCTTTTGGGAGCTTTCATCTGAAAGAGGCAATGTCACATTTTCTTACCTAGCAGGTTACTGTTTGCTACTTGGTTTTTATATTAACCACCTTTCTCACTCATATATATGCCAACAATTATTAATAAAATAAAACATCTGAGAAAAAATACACAAGAACAAAAATGAGAATATAACCTTAGAATGCTTAAGACAAAGACAAAATGAAAGAATCATGAATCATATTTAAAATATACAGGGACAAAAACTATCATCCTTGAAATTTACTTGTGTGTCAATTTATTTGCTTATCCTATTTTTTAGTTTAAGCACATGTAAATTTAGCCTTTCAGATTATCTGCATTCCAATGCTCCCAAATAAATCTATATGACATGAAAAAAAGCAGTTATCATATTAGGTTTTCTTCCTTTAAGAGACAATCTACCCATCAGTTTAAATGTAATTATTTCTGAATTATGTCACTACAAATAGTGTGTTAGTGTTTAACAATACATTTTTCTGTTATGTTACTGAATCAATACTATCATTTCTAAAATTAGGCTAATACTAAGTAAATAGGAATTTTGATATTCTAAGAATGTTTCTGCTCATTTTATGTATATCTCTGTAATAAAAACTAAGTTCTCTTGTTTAAAACATATTCCTCTTAGAAGAGACAACTTGGAATCTCTCCATGTATTTTATACCTGGGCTAATGTGGCAATCTGTGGCTGGGCTTGAACTGTCATTTGCTGGCTTTCAGCTTCTGTTACAGCTGCATCTCCACTCTGCTGGTTCTCTGCTCCAGATTCCATGGTCATTTAGTTACCTACAATAATATGGAAGAGTGTTACAAGCACTACAGTGCTTTGTGCTTTTGTGGTTTTAAAGGCAATTTTCAAGTTGTAAATAAGTATATGTGGTGGTTAGGTTAGCAGATGCACTCAGAAATCTAGTTAAACTATAATGTAGTTGAATTATTGTCAGACTTGTCCAAATACGCTGAGCTAAAAAGTTCTAGTCTTTTCAAAAAAGAAAGAACTTTTTCCTTTGCCATTTCTTCCCAATGGGATATTACTCCATCTATTATAGAAGACGGGATTCCTCTCTTCCATGAATCTTCCCAACTAACAAGGGGAGGAAGGGCAGCAGCATAATTATAATTTTTTCAAAAATGTATCAATCAGGTAAGGAGGGAGGGTAGAGAGTAGAAGTGAGTTGATGACAGGGTCTATGAGATACTGGCTTCAAGGTACCGCCTATATGGGTATTCCCTCCTATTATAGGGAAGAAACAGAAGAATTATAAGCTACTTCCTTGGGAAATTATTGGTGGTAGGACAAAATAGCCCAGGTTTCAACAGCCCAAGTTATTGGGTATCAAGGTAGAAAGGTGGGATTAATAGACACAGAGTCAGACCTCAAACAACTGAAAAGGTTACTTTGTGTTCTGACTCCTTACCCTATATATAGTGTGCAACATTACACACGTGTGTGTGCGCGCGTGCACACACACACACACACACAATAAAACACCTTTTAAAATTTTAACTGCAAAATTCTGGATAAGTTAATCAAGGCTGATCTTTCTTACTTTTTGGAAGCTGCTTTGCTAAGAGTTTACTATATTTCTTAGATCTGGCACTGGATGACAGCAAAAGTGAAGAGAAATTCCTAGCAGCAGTAGCTGCTACCTTGAGGTTAGGGAAATTGATTATATATAGCAGATATAACTAGGAAAGCAACTGTGTCTAAAGGAGTCACAATAAAAGGGATTACTTCTTATTTGTGTACTACTGTTACCATTCAGTACCTAGCATATTACCTGTCAAAAATAAATTTAACAGTGAGGACTACCTATGGTGATTCCATAAACAACACAAGAACTCCAATGCTTTTCCAGAATTTATTACATTTATTTCATAACTCCGACATCAAAATAGTCACTGATCCTTATGTGATTATTACATGCCATCAGAATGTATCACATGCTAACATTTTGCCATCATTCACAGGATTCTATAAAAAGTGTTTTTACAAGTGACAGTTAAAAATGAAAATATCTCTGTAGAAATGAATATAAATAATGTAGAAATACAGAAGCCACCAAACAGATGACAAAGGAAAAGATCAACAGACGACTACATAATTATTTAAAATGTTAATATGACAAAAGCCACCAAGACAAGTACACAAGGAGAAAATATCTGCTACATAAAATCAACACAATAACATCTAGAATACAGAGAAACTACTAATTCAGTAAGAAACTCTTATTGGCTAGTTCACAAAGATATATGTTTCAATGATGGAATTTTTTTTTATAATAGCAGAAAACTGGAAACAAGTATCCATCATTAAGGAGGACCATTAAAAAATTAAAGCAATAAAAAATAATGAAGTCTATCTATAATGTAAAGACACATAAAGCTTTCCAAGACAGACTGAGTGAAATGGCAAGTTATGAATATACTATAAAGTAGAAGCCCATTTATGTTAAAAACAAGTAAAACAAATTGTTGTAAAGGTGTATGCATGAAAAGAGGTATGGGAAGTTATAACTGAATCATAGTAAGTGGTGGCTCTGAAGAGAGAAAGATTTGATAGAACTGTATAGGATGATTTTCACCTTTTACTTTTTACATATTTTAGTACTTTACTTTTATTTTTCTCTTTCCATAAGCATGGATTCAGGATTACTTGCACGATTAAAGAAATTTTAATACCAGAAATGACAGATAACATTTTGAAACTCTGAACCAAAAGCTTTACTTCAGTCATGATTTTGAGATATCTGCTAAAATTTTTTAAATCTGATCCTTTTTATATGAAATTAGTATTTTTGTTTAAGATTCACCTAAACTGTTTACCCTACATTTCCGAAGAGTAAAAATAACTATTTTAAAAAAATTATCAAATAACTTTATTACCCTCTGTGATAATTCACTGAATTGTACACTTAAAACCTGTGCTCTTTTAAACTAAAAAATTTAAGAAAGACATCAAAAATAACAGAAAGCAACATCAATAGCAAAATAGTTTATGTATACTAAATACTGTCCATATTTTTGCTCTGGAAGAAAATGGCACATGAAAGCAAAAAATCTAATCCTAGTAACAATAAAATAAGTAAATGAATCCATTTGAGGACAGTACTGAGTCAAGCTAAATAAGAGCAGAAACCCGCAAACTTTTCTCTATCTTCTCCCCTAAGTCATCAATTTAATGAGAATGAGAAGATAAATACAAATTTATCATCATAATACTTCCTTTGTAGAGAGAGAACATGCAACCATTTTTGAAAGACTTTAGTCGAAGCCACATTTTTTTTTAACCTATGCTGTCATCCATATAGTTTCACTCCACCATTTGATTAAAAGTAATCCAAAGCACAGATCATATTTCTTTTGTTTTTGTTTACTTTTCAGTATGTCAGGGCTACTTAATTCTTTTTTTTTTGACATTTAAGGTATAGGGTATCATTACAACTTTTTGTTTCAAAAATTAAAATATTTATGACTCTATAATAATAAAAGAATAAAACCATTAGCTAACATAAGTAATTACAGCTACAAGGACACATTCAAAATAGGAATGTGATTTGCATCCTTCTTCCCTCCCCAACTAGATAATATTCTTTTTACTTATTTTTTACTTTCTTCTAAAAACTAAGTGTGGTATTTCCAATGGTTAGCATCCCCCATGTGAATAAACTGCCAGTGTTTTATTATCATTTCATTCAGGCAGACTACCAATCCTTTTTCAAGGTGGGGGACGGCCTTCTTAATTAGTTTGAGTAGGTATCAACCACTTGGGCAACAGTATAATTACTGTCTCTCATAAGATAATTCAGGCCTTCCTCAAAGTACAGGTGAGAATTACTTACAGAAAAACAATTTGTTTTAGATAAGAAATTCAAAGGACTCAACTAAAACAGAAACCATTCTTTTGGTTTTCACCTTGAGGGTACTGAAATAGCAGTCTCCAACTAAACTAGCATTTAACACAAGCACCTTAATTATGACTTTGAAAGCTTTTACTCTTTTTTTGTTTGTATCTTCAGGTGGAGAGAGAAGAGATGCTATGGTATAATGTGTACAGTCTTCAATTTTTCTATTAACCCAGGAGCAGTCTTAGCCAGCAGAGCAGTACTTCAGACACAGGATCAGTTACTAGACCCAATACGTAGGTTTCCAAAATTACTCAAGAAAGGAGACTCCTAATTCATTACACAAATGAATGCTTTCTGAGAGTGCAAAAACAAAGAAAGACTGAATACTACTGTAAAATTAAAAAAAGATCAGGTACATATGAACTCAGAGGGAATGTTGTACAAATATTGGACCTGGAATATTAGAAACAATGAATCCTAGAAATCATGAAAGATCTAGTCTTGACAGTTTTGTGAAGAATTCTTAAGAGTTCTTCCAATAATTCTGAATTCCAAAATTTATTTGGGATTGATATTTAAGATTTAGGTATTTTAATGAATTTATCCCTAAAAATTTACATAATTCTTTGAAAACTATGAACTTAAAGCAAATTTCAAAAGTGTCACTCCTAAAAAAAAACAAATTTTAAAAAATAAATTCACAAAGATACATGCCATTTTGGGACTTCCCTGGTGGTACAGTGGTTAAGAATCCGCCTGACAATGCAGGTGACATGGGTTTGAGCCCTGGTGCGGGAAGATCCCACATGCTGTGGAGCAGCTAAGCCCATGCGCCACAACTACTGAGCCTGCGCTCTAGAGCGTGCAAGCCATAACTACTGAGCCCATGTGTCACAACTACTGAAGCCTGTGCACCTAGAGCCCATGCTCTGCAACACAACAAAGAGGAGCCCCTGCTCGCTGAAACTAGAGAAAGCTCGCGCAGCAACAAAGACCCAACGCAGCCAAAACAAAAGATACATGCCATTTTGCTACAATGGTCTTCAGAGTTCTAACTCATAACATGAAAAATAAAAAGGGACTGATCCTGCAGTATTATGCACCCAATCTTGAGCAAAACAAAGAATGCTGTTCTAAGTAGTTGGGAAAGACCCTAACATTTGGTGGAAAGCTGGATCTGTCACCAAGTGGTCGTTGGAGAAATTAAGCTTTTTGTGTTACAGTTTCCTCATCTGAAAACAAGAGAGATGAATTAAAAGATCTCTCTCAATTTTTAAGTGCTCTGATCTTAGGAACTGACAACACAAGATATATGCACACACACACATAATTATGCAGACCACTTAATAAAATTATATATTATTTCCTTTTAGTACATAGTTCATAGTAAAGAAAACAGACTAAGAATAGGTCACCTAGCCTCTCAATCTTGGGCAAATATAAAAATATTACCATTCACATATATTACAATATATAAAATTTATCAAACAGTTTAATAGTCCCTTTTCAAAGAGGATAAAGCAGCTTTTTCTTTCCATCCTAGAAAGCTTCAAGAAATTTATCTAAGACTGTATCACTTTTGTACCTTTATAAAGACAGTAGATATTTAAAAGTTTAAAACATAGTTTAGATAAACACCCCAATAAAGTGTCAAATGACTGCTTCCATGATATTTAAAAGGAGAGTATGCTGCAATAGTCAAGAGTGCTGGAACGCCAAAGAAACACCAGAGACAAATACAGTATTGATAAATTTGGGGATTTATTTTCTGATAAGAAAAATGGTATAAGCAAAGGCTTAAATTATAGTAGGCCTTTAGAGACATGTGTGAGTCAGTGCCTGGTGCGTGATCTTGCATAGAAGCAAGGATAAAAGATAAAGAAAAAATGGTCATCCCAAGCCAATCAGCAACTACCTGGGCAAAATGAGAATATGAGAATGATGTCTCTTAAAGTAAGTCATTGGTAGAATTTTTATATTGCAATGTATTTTACTTCTACTTTGTAAAGCAATATATCCTGAGGTAATTCACCACAAGTGAATAACTCACTTTTCCAAAACCAACACTATCTTCAATTTTAACAATTTATATTATATACATTATACTTGTATTACAGTATCATATCTGAGCATTTATATGTCAGGAACTGTTCAAGTTACTGGGGATGAAGAAATAAAATTTTAAAGAACTTTGTCATTGTGGAATTTATATTCTAATGTGTGGAAATAGCAGAGAGAAAGTAAACAAGTAAAATGTGTAACAAATCAGAAGGTAAGATGTGTTGGGTAAAAAATAAAGCTGGGAAGGATATTGGAGGGATTTTCAGTATTATAAAAGGAGACCAGTAAAGCCCTCATTGATAAGGTAGCATTTAAATTCACTTACCCAGCACCTGTATAGAACTATACCAAATCAGGGATAAACTGCTGGCAGCACTAATTCTGTATTTTCTGCCTCTACCAAGTCAAGTCAACTAAAGGTCATCATCAAAAAAGAAAGCAAGCCCATATCATCACTTTTGCTAACAACCATTAAGCAAAAGGAGAGAATGCTGTAAATCTTCACTTTGTTCTTTTTCCTAAAATATTTTGACCTTTAAGAAGTGCCCAAGTCCTTATGGTCCTAAACATTCTAGTTCAAGTTTATGAAAAATAAATCCATCTCCCTTACAACTTAGTTTACTTTTTAATCCCTTAAATCTATGACAAATTTAATCCAGTCTAGGATGAGAGGTAAGTATTCAGAGAAATGCACTGTGAAGAAGAAATAATATATTCATAATTAATAGAACATATGAACATATGCTGTGGTTTTTAAAATGCAAATGACCTTAATTATAAGCAAGAAGAAAAACTTCCCCTGCACCTAGCAAGTGGGCGACTCCTCCTGAACTCTCCCATCAATCTGGAAGTCCAGGGATTTAAGGAAATCACATAAGCAGAAGTCTAACGTCTCCAGGGTGATCATAGCAAAAGTCACATTTGGGCACATGATTTTAAAACTAAATGACTAGTATGTTGTCATAAGCAGATATACTACTAAAAACATTTTGCAGAAGTATACCTAAAAACGTCTAGGGGTGATGTACAATACTTTCTACAGTTATTTTGTACCTGTTTTTAGTACTTTACAACTGCTTGAAAGCCTTGCTAGCACATTCTCACACCTTCAACATGTCTTGATTAGTATTCTATAAGTGTTAAGATTAATTTACTAAAGAGAGTGGCAAAATGTTCAGCTGCTACATAAAGGACTCTAGCTTCCAAGGACTCAATGACTATGTTGCACTGCCTCTTTTCCTCTACTTTTTTTTCCCCTGTATGTTTTTTGGTTGTTAACCTTGAAATACTTCATTTATCTTTATCTCGTATGTCTTATCTAGCAGAACTGAGATGTATGCAATCAATACTGGAAATTTAATGGTCCAGGTTTCTGATGCTAATAATAGTCTTTTGCTATTAAATACACCATACTTTCACTGAAACCAGCTAGGAAAATAGCATATTCAAATGCTGCATGTGTACATATACATGTGTGTAGGTACGTATATATGTACACATTCACACTCCCCTCTCAACACACATATCAACTTCAACTGTAAGAACCTTATTAGATTAGACTGATCACACCCTAGCAAAATAAGGTTATATACATACATTTTTAGGGAAAGAGAACAGTCAATGTGATAAACTAAAATAAACTGGTATCTTTATAAAGCTAAGTAAATTCTGACATAATTTTCAGAAAGTTTCCTCTATGCTCCTACTAAGGTCTTTCTCCCTTAACTAGAATACAAATCCATACTTTAGCCTACAGTCTAGATATTAGAGGAAGGCAAGGTAAGTTGTATATGAAATTAATTTTGTGTGATCTGAATTTGGTGAGATTTAATCATTTATGAGACAAAAATAAAAGCTTGAAAATTTGTATGTTTTAATAAATTCTTTGTATTAATAGTAAATGCCAGTACTCAACTACCACTACCTAAAAAGAAGGCATACAACAATGGGGAATCTTTTCAATGTTATTTAATAAGACTATTTCCCTGATTTGTTTATTGGACTGAACTCAGAGAAACTGCTTTAATTAAGTTCAAGATTTGTATGTTATGATTTATTGCAGTTTTGCAGAGCATTTAAATGCTATTTTTAATTTTAATGCTATTTTTAATAGGTAAAGTTATTTAAAAATGTGTAGCATGCTCTATAAGAAAGATACTGTCCTCAAAGGAAGTACTTAACAGAAGTGAATTAGGATTTATAGAAATGTATTGCATGATTTATGATATAGCCATCCTCATATCCTAGTGTGACTAATTCTACAGTATCTTTCAGTAAGAAAGCTTTAGTGATTTCTCAAATCAAAGTTACTATTATTTTTTTAAGTACTGGCAAAATGTATTTGCCTTGTTTTCCTTCAGGTAAGACTACTCATGGCTCTGAAAGGAGCCTTCACGTATCTGGTCACCAAGAGACAAACAGTGTTGCTTAGCAAAGCAGCAACTATGACTATGCATTATTTTAGATAATAACATTTTATCCCAACCCTTCTTTGCAAACACACATCTGATACCATTTTCACACCTTGAGCCTTTCAAAGAAGTGACCCTATATAAATTTCTATATATGAAGTTCTACTAAATAGATTTTTGAAGCTGATTTTTTAAGGAAAAAGGCATTATGCACCTCCTACATACAGTTACTTTTAGAAAAGCAATTTCCGTGTTGTCTAAAGAGTGAAACTGTCTTCAAATTTTAAGTTCTGCTTCATAAACTAGCTCAAGGTTAATACTGTAAGGACCTACAAAAGTTATGCCTTGAAGTTAAAAATTTATAGCCTACTATTCCATTTACTCAATAAAACCCCAGGGACTATGTGAAAATAACTTACATTGAAATGGAAAATGAATGTCCAAGTGTTTTCAAAAATAAGTTTATAAAGTTAACGTTTATCATTTTAACAGTTCTGTTTTGAGCTAAATTTTAAAATGCTATTCTTGGTGAATTATTTACAAATTAGACATCAAAGAGTGAAAATCAGTTTTCCTGAAGTGAGACAGCACATGTTATATGGTGGGAGTCATAAGACAGGAATTCTGGTTTTAGCTGTGACTTCACAGATGGAGAACTAAAGATGTTAAGAGATTTGTAAGAACTTCACAAGACTGTTCAGGGCTATACCACCTAGCCTCAAATATTATAAAAAGTGAAGAAATATTTGACAGCAGAACTGCATGAACTATTAAGCAACATGCTAATCATTTTAATTATGTCTTGCTTACCAGAAAAATCCCAAGCACTCAAAGCACCAAGGGTATATTGAACTATATCTTAAAAATTAGCCATGGTTAATCTACAAAGCTGAAAAATGACATGCAGATGAGCAAAGACTTTACGTACAGTTTTGATAAAGACTCACTTCAGGTTTAGGTATCTTTATCTCTAATCCTGAAAGAATCAATGCTGAATCAAGTCCAACATTCCAGGTAAATGTACTTCTTTACCAATCAGGCAGTTTTTTCTGGTAATCACTTTGATTAATACAATCTCATGCTATTTTTCATGTTTCAGAGGTGGGAAGTATTAGTAAAGCATCAGAATTAACTAAAACTCAAAGGAGAAAACTTTCTTTTTAAGCTATGAAAAACGAACCTAATTTCCTTGGCTTTTAAAAAACAAATCTGTAATTTCAGTGTTTTAATTGTCTAATAAGCATTTATGTCTGCTTCCTTTAACCTGTGCAACTCTAAACGGGGATTGGTTTTAATCTTGCCTTTTAAATCTGTGACCCTCCAAGAGGGACTCATTCATTATAAGTAAGTTTTCTGTGCACATTACATAATAAGTGTTCTGCCAAAAACTATGAGGACTATAGTTTAAAGCAGGCAAGAACCTTTCTCTCAAAGAGCTCACAAGCTAATAGTAAGAGATGAAAAATGTATTATATACATATAAAAGAGCTAGGCAAGTATAAACTACCATCAGTTTACCTATAAAGTCCCTCCAAACAAGTATTTAGTTAACAATGACTTCAAACCATAAACTATTTTGAAATGATAGGAAAACAATGAATTATGGAAAAAAGGAAAGCAAGAGCTGGCTATTTATGGTAATCTTTCTGTTGATGCTGACCTAATTAATAAGATAATGAAATCAATATATTTTTTCAAGACCGTGGCTACTTCCTTCAAGTGAACTTTTATAAACCAAAACTTAACTATTGTTGAGGAACAAAAATTTCTAGTAATCATCAATAAAGCTAGAACCTTGGAAACTTCATCCACAAAGAGATAATGCTGTTAATATTCAGAGTGATGAAGACTATGCTTCACTGTTATTTCTTGCCCAGGGAAAAGGCTCTACCAGTATGTAAATTTAAATTCTCCAGAGCTCAGTTTAGTCATCTGCAAAAAATGAAGGAGTTACTACTGCCTTCATGGTAAAAGTTTGCTAAGTGTGAATTCCCCCCCAAATAGCAGAATTTATGAGTAATATACTACACCCACACAAACATAATAAATTCTCTCATAACAAATAATTTGCAAAATATAGTATATTGAATTAAAATGTTTCACTCAAAGTTGTTAGTTCTTGATTTTTATCTTTGCTTCTTTTGGTCAGTCACTCAACTAAGGGATCTGGACACAGGATAAAAGAGAAGACCAGAGCAGGTGGGGTGTAACTCCAAATATGCATTAGCAGATTTAGTTATTTTTCTAACTAAAACCTAAAACTAGATTTTAGTTTTTAGTTAAATAGTGGTGTCCTGTTTGCCTGGGCTTTCAGAGATATTTAGAAAATGTCTGTTATAATTAAATAAGAATTTATGATGTCCAAGATATGACACCAAAAAGCACAAGCAACGAAAGAAAAAAACAGAACTGGAAATTGTCAAAATTAAAAACTTTCGTGCCAAGAAAGTGAAGACAATCCACAGAATGAAAGAAATTTTTATAAATCATATATATCTGCTAAGAAGTTTGTATCTAGAATAATAAAGAACTATTATAACTCAATAAGACAAATAACCCAATTTAAAAATGAGCAAAGGATCTGAACAGACACTTCTTCCAAGATATATAAATGGCCAATAAGTACACAATAAGATGCCAGACAGCATTAGTCATTAGGCAAATGCAAATCTAAATCACAATGAGATACTACTTCACACCCACTAAATGGCTACAATGAAAAATAAAAAGTGTTGGTGAGGATACAGAGAAATCAGAACCCTTATATATTGCTGGTGAGAATGTAAAAAGATACCACCATAGGTCTGACAGTCTGGCAGTTAAAGTAGTTACTATACAATCCAGCAATTCCACTCCTAGGTATAAACCTAAGAGAAATGAAAACATGTGCAATAAATGAATGTTCATGGCAGCATTATTCACAACAGCCCCAAAGTCCAAATATACATGAATTCATGAATAAAATACTGCATATCCATAAAATGGAGTATTATTTAGCAATAAAAAGGAAGTCCTGACAGATTCAACATGGATGAACCCTGAAAGTATTAATATGCTAAGTAAAAGAAGCTCATCACAATAGAGTCCTTTGATATGCAATGTTCAGAATAGGCAAATCTAGAGACAGAAAGTGCATTAGTAGTTGCCTAGGGCTCGGGGTATGGACAGATTGAGGCGTGATGGTTAAGCGATGTGGAGTTTCTTTTTTGATTAACAAAAATGTCCTAAAACTGACTGTGGTGATAGGTGCACAACCTTGTGAACATGCTAAATAACTACAGAACTGTACACTGGAAATGGGTAGACTGTATGGTACGTCAACTGTAGTTCAACAGTGCTGCTAAAAATGAATCAATGATGTCCAATTTTTAAACTGCAATATAATCTATCATGAAGGAGAAAGGATTAAGAGTCAGGATATCTATATTTTAGCCCAAAATATCACACCATTCCTGTTTATGTCGTTCCTCCTCTTACATGAATAACTTAAAGCTTCCTGCCTCACACTCAGGGTTTCTCGTAGTGTGGATTTATAGTTAATGTGACACTTTCTTCACCTCACCAACTTGTGAACATATCAAGTTCACTCTACTTCCATGTCTTCATTTTTGTTGTCCATGCCACTGCTTACAATATACTCCCCTTTACTTCTACCTTCCAAGTTCTTCCATATGCAATTTGAATACTATCTTTCTCACAAAACATTTCCTCACTGAACGCCTTCTCTTCTAAACTCAACAGTCCTTCAAGATAGCAAAAACTGATACTCTGCCACATATAAATCATTCTTTCTTATATTTTTGTCACCTCCACTATACTGTGAGTTCCATGAGGGCAGTAAACCACATACAAAGGCTTTACTGTTTATAGCAACTAGAACAATACTTCATTTAACATCTATAAAAATACCTAAATGAATAAATTTTCTCGTGATTATTCCACCAAATACAAAAAAGCTAATGGTCAATAAACATTCACTGAATAAATGCCTAGATTGATAAATGGCAGGAAGTAAAACCATAACAGCAAACAATAAAGCTGCTACTGACACTTTTAAGGAAATGACACCCCTTTAAGAGTACAGAATTCAGAACAAGCAATAATTTTCACTTCAGTGATGAAAAACAAGATATTTCTGAGTCTCCTACTGCTAATCGCTTACACAAATAGGGATAACAACTCTAAAAATTGTTATTCAGCTTTGTTTAGATAACAAACACTTTTAGTTACATCTATGCTGTCATATAATTATAACCAGAAACTCACATGCAGATAACCAGCTCATTAGGAAAAGAGTTAAAATTGAAGAAAGAGGGCTTCACCAGTAGCGCAGTGATTGAGAGTCCGCCTTCCGATGCAGGGGACACTGGGTTCGTGCCCCGGTCCGTGAAGATCCCATATGCCGCAGAGCGGCTGGGCCCGTGAGCCATGGCCGCTGAGCCTGCACGTCCGGAGCCTGTGCTCCGCAACGGGAGAGGCCACAACAGTGACAGGCCCGCGTACCACAAAAAAAAAAAAAAAAAAAAAAAAAAATTGAAGAAATCTTAGTTTCCAAGACGATTCACTAATCTTTGGGAAAGACATTTTCTATTACCATTGGTATAAATAAATTCTCAGACATACCCTCTACTCTGACACCAAGGTCATTAGTTATTTTAACTTCTCACTTAATTCTCTCTTCTCCAACCAAATGTCAGTCATTACTTCTCTCCTTTAGGAAAAAACTTACCATCGATCCCTCAGACCTCTTACTCTCCAAACCTTGACTGTTGATAGACTATTCAGAGTCTAGATTAATCCAGCCAGGAAGACAGACAGTCCATCTCATTTATGGTAAACTTTTATTACTTTACTTCAACCCTGAGAAAAAGCAACTCAGGCATTTCAAAGTTTAACAAGGGGTACTATTGTTAAGTTGAGATTCATGTAACTAGCCTCAAGAATTGATTAAATACATACAGGTAAATTTTTCATCACTGGATATGTAAAATACTGTCTTCTACTTATCTGCTGGAATTAACACCAAAGTATGAATGATAAATCTTCCCCTCCCTCCCTTCTTATTGGTAACCTAGGAGACAGGTGAACAAAACTAGGTAAAATAACAAAACATCTTTCCAGGGCCAGGACTGGCAGAGCTAAGAGAAGAATGCAAAACAAAATAAAATAAAACAAACAGGACGCAAGATAAGACTTTGTATATACTAAGGAAAGAGGGGCATGCTGGGTGAGAAGAGAAACAAATGGCTATTCTTATCTGTGTTTCAAGTATGTCTCAAAAACCTACATTTACAGATTGATAGTACAAAATAAATTTAAAACCATACTTTCTTCTTACAACTCCAAAAAGTTTAACCAGACTAAGCACATATAATGACTGAGTTAGCATACGTATTAAATTGGCAGAGGAAAACAAGTAGCCATTGTTCTAGTTCTAGACCTTTACCTCTACCCCAAAAGGCAATTCACTGATACAATGACACTGTGAGAAATCATTTAATTCCCTGGTAGCCTCCAGATATGTTCCAGAAGAAAACTTTTCTGCCTTTACAGATTTCAATTATCCACTCCCCCCCCACCCCCAACCAGATCTAGAAAGATAAGTGCTTTGTAAACATTTTAGTCACTGAGTGGGCAAAAATAGCATGTATTAGTATTTTATATAAAAATACTAGTAAATCCTCAAAATAATAGTAAGACAATATTCTTTCATTAAAAGCTTTAACATATGTAACTGTCAACGTAAGCATACAAAGAATGAGATACACCATAACAGCTTCACTTAATGATTTTTTTTGAAAGATAAGGGACTTTTTTGTGTCCCTGCTGCTAGAGTATTAGTTATCATTTTCTAAGCTTAATCAACTTAAAAAAACTTACAGCATGTGTATTTTAAAGATAAATACACTACAGCATGTATATTTAAAATGAACTACAGTTAAATGCTGCTTAGAAGGTCCAAAAAAGAAACAGAGGTACTGAAACTTGTTTTGTTTTCTAGTTGAAATGAGTATTACTTGGGTCAACTGGTTGACCAAGGACTTTCACAGTAAAAAAAAAGAAAAACAAAATTATCTCAGCAGTAAAGTCTCAGTAGACAATTATACAGAAGAAACTCACCATTTATTTAGATATCAAATATAAAACTCACTGATAATGACACTAAGAAACATTAGAAAATCATCAAAAAATAAGTTAATGAGTATATAAAAAATTAACTCGGAGAAAGCTAGTACACTAATCAGGATTACTGGGTAGTAATAGTCCATGAGAATAGTCTGTTTAATAAAAGGTCTGGACTACATGAGATGTTCTTTCTCATTCAGAGAGAAAACTATAGACTATTTTTGGTTGAAATAACAGAAAGAAGTAGTTTGTTCAGGGCTATAAGAACCACAACAAGAGTTAAATTCAGATTAAATTCACTTTGAGACTTAAATCTTCTACAGCTTGCTTTCCTCTTCATGTACATCGTGATCATTTTAATAAAACTTAAAAAAAAACCCTGAAACTAAAAAGGTAATTAAGGCAGTTCAAATAATTTCCAAATTGGCATCTCTCATTCAAACGAAATCTTTCATTTAAAGAAATAAAGGCATAATGACAGCATTCCTTACTTTAAATGGTCACAAAAGAGCTAAAAATAAAATCAGCTCACCAACCGGTTAACAAACACAGGTATATCCAGATGATGAGGTGCCTCATAATTAAAAGAATGAAGCTCTTTATGTCCTGACACAAACCAACTGCTAAACCATGTTAAGTGAAAATAGCAAGATATATGAGTGTACATAGTATACTATCATTTGTACAAAAGGGATGGGCGGGGAGGAGAGTACATACATATTTGCTTGTGTATGGACAGAACACCTCTGAAAGGACAAACAAGAAATTGGTGCCACTTGGGTGACTGGAGGGCAAAACACATGACTCCCTGCTGTATTACATCCTATGTGTTTTGAATTACGGACTATCTGAATGAATTATTTATTAAAAAAATAAAACTGGAAATACAAAACATAATCCTTTCTTCCATCTTCAGGTGTGATCTCTCTTTCCTTTGACTGCTTTCTGATGACATAATACTCTGCATTGTTAGTCATCATGTCCCCAAAAGTTCCTTGAGGGTAGAGATATGACAATGTAATTCATCTTTGGATTCGCTGCAGCTTCTGGCCCAGTGTATTAAAACACAGTAACAATTATGATGAATAATTTAAAACATAATAGGAAACACTTGTTGAGCACTTGTGACATGCCTCATGTTTAATATGCATTAACTTATTTAATTCCCACATTTGTATGAGCTAGATATTGTACACTTATGACCAAGCAAATTGAGGTATGGAGAAGAAACTTGCCCAAGGTTCCAAGCTAGGAAGTTAAAATAAACCTTAAAAATAAATAGCTGTCATTAATTGAATCCTTAAGGAAGTACTTTATAATTATCTCACAATGCTATAAAGTAGCTTTATCAGATAAGGAAACTAAGGCTGAGAAAGATCAAGAAACTTCTTGTAGATCACAAAATTCCTTGAGGGTAGGCACATGATAGTAGTGGCAACAGGAGGATTCAAACTGGCATGTGATTCCCAAACCCCATGCTCTTTCCATTAACTACATTCTCTGTCACAGTAAATGCTAAATATTTGAAGTACCACAAACTGTGTCTCAAGTGATAATGTAGAGATGAGTTCATACATGAGTAAGAAAAAAACCAATCTTTTCATTTTTTCCATTCCCTATATCCTTAAATGCAGATTTGAGCTCTAACTATTCAATAAAGAAGCCATCACTGGAGGTGACACTGTAACATGAAGAAAGATATGCTTACAAGATTATGTCACAGGCTGGCTATAAACAAGTCTACATAACCATTCCTGATAAGATACTGAAATGAAATTATAAATTTCAGTGATACATTGTAAGCATTAGGTTACAAGTAAATAATTTTTTTCTACTGTGTAAAAAAAGGAAAAAGATTTTTAAAATGAGGTGAAGTGTGAGACATATACTTGGTTTTACTGCAACCATATTATATTCCCCAAAACAAAACCCAATGTCTTAGAATGAAAAACAAAATAAAGCTACTTCTCTATGAAGAAACAAAAAGTCTATTAATCAGATCTAATCATGAAAATGAATTTCAGAAAGCAGAAAAAGGAAGGTGCCATTTTATGAATCAGGTTTCTAAGTTTCCTTAGGTCCTTATGTGGAAAAAAAAAATCATTCGAAAAGTGTAACACTAAAGTCTTAAATTCCATAAAAAGTGTCCTTTTAATATTCTTCAGTCAATTTGTGTCAAAGACTCATTGGCTTTCTGAATACATGTCCATTAAAAAAAGGTTCAAGCAGATTTAACTGTAATTTCTGCTGATCCCTGGGAGGAAGCAAAAGTATAATTTAGTAACAAGCTCTAAATGAATATTCAAATATTAATGAATATAAAAGTTTAAAAAGTTTCACCTGAGATTACTAAAAGAATTAGATTATGAATTTATAAATAAAATTTTCTAAAAAATCTTTTGGATAAGACTGAAGAAAAATCCTATCAGAAAACTTTTTTTTCTAATTCAACAAAGGAAGAGTCATTGTCATATAGTCTGTTACTCAACTTATGCTGGTTTGCAGAAAATCGTTAAGGAAAACCAGTAATCTATAGTATCATCAAGACCATAATTTCCTCAGTGTTTGGAAATAAAATCATCTTCCCAATTCTTATGGAAAAACTCTTTATTACATCTTCTTAATTGTTTCTTGGTAATGACAAATTGCTAAGGTGGTTTTTTAAAGACTTGCAATACAGCAAAGTAGGTTTTGGAAAAGTGACTTGCAAACAGAAAATCAGAAGACAGTGCTTCTACTAATATTTATTCCTAACAAGACACCTTGTATCAATCACAATTCTATCACACCCTGAGACAGGTAAGTATTTTAAAAACAAATAACCTGTTCATCTTTTGCATCACTTAGAATAACCATTTTGGCTTTATTTTTTAATTCAGGAAATGAGTGTAAAAGATTTCAACAGCTGGCAACCAAAAGTATCTTTTATACTAACTTAAACCTTTAGAAGGCAAAACTGTTGCAAGCTAAGGCTAGCATGAAATTCTAACTTCTGAAGAAGGCAAGACAAACTTAAATAGGTCATATCCCAGGTCCTTTAAAAATTGTCTTTTAATCTTTGATGTGTCAATGACTTTTCTGCTGTCCCTCTTACCCAACAGGGAAAGAAAAAATAAACCTTGCGGCTTAAATTATTGTCGCTCTGGGGCTGGGGTTACCTACCGCACGCTAGACTAATAATGGATACTTTTAAATGCCTATTTTTAGAATTAGTATTAACCAATCTCTTGTTTACATTTAGACAGAAAGATGTGCGAAACATGGCAGGGGGTACATGGGGAGATCCAGAAGACCCAACACCACGGTTGCCCGCCCCCCCCAAAAAAGGTGATGTAAAACAAAAGTACATCGGCTAATATGTTTCAACGAAGTGTTTCAAAATCTCTCAAGTGATTATTCCCTTATTGAAAAGGGTTAAAACCGAAACTGTTTTCAAACATCAGCTTCCCTTTTACAAGATCCCAACAGTTTTTAAAAAGTTACTACCAATATGTTTTTCTTAGCACCCCCTTCCTCCCCGAAAGAATGCATTTCCATGACTACTGATTTTAAAAAAAGAGGGTGAGGATAAGAGTCAAAAATTATTTTAAAAAGCGAGAGTTCTCATTCCTTCATGTAAGTAGAAAAACACAGAAAACATCTTTCCAACGGGGTGGGAGCAGGGGAAAAGGGCGTGAATAAAATACAGTACGAAAGGAAACCTTGGGTTTCGAACTTTATTGCACAAAGAGAGAGTGGAGAAGAGAGTAGGTCAGCCGGAGCAGCGCTTCTCCTCGCGAAGCGGGCATGCAGACAAGGAGGCTACCGAGAAGGCAGGCACCTTCACCTCCTCTGCCCTCAGCTGTCGCCTTCTTCCTCCTCCACCCCCCGCGGGCACCCCGGCGGCGCTGCCCGGGCGGACGGCGGGCCGGGTCGGGGGCGAGGCAGGCGGCGGGGGCCGGGCGGGCGGAGCAGGGGGCAGCGCCCGGCAGGGCCAGGCCGGCGGGCGGCCTCTCCCGGGGTGGCTTCGGGCTCTGGGCTCCCGGCTCCGCGCCGGGCCCCGCTCGGCCCGGCGGCGGCGGCGGCGGGAACGCGGGCGCCAGCTCGCCGCGGCCGGCCGCCCGCACACACCCCCGGCCGCCGGCTCCCACCCCGCCCGCCGCCCCCCGCCATGAGCGCCGCCGCTGGCTGCAGGCAGAGTCGCTGCCGCCCCGGCCGCCGCTGGCTCCAGTCCGCCGCCATTATTCTTTGTTCGCTGCGAGCGGCGGCGATGGTGTGGGGCTCGGGCGGAGGCTCCATCTTTACCACGGCCCCTCCTGCGAGGGGAAGGCCCCGAGCACTGGTGTCCGGCGCCTCCCCGTCCCCCCTCCGTCCCCCCGGCTCTCTCCGGCTCCTGCCTCCTCCTCCTGCTCCTCTTACCGGTGGTACAAGCTCCTCCGTCACTGCTTTCGTTCGCGGCCCGGATCTCGCTGGAGTTTTATTCTCTCCCCCACGTAACACACCGCGTCAAACTACACCTCCGCCGCGTCACTCACCAACACTCCGCTTCTCCCAGCCGCCCGGGCCACAGGCAGCAGCAGCCGCCGCCGACTGAGGACTCGCAGCCAGGGAGCCAGCCAGCGCCGCCCAGTGCCGAGTGCGCAGCGGCCGCGCACGGAAACAGCCGAGCTCGGCCCGGAGGAGCTCGAGCGGCCCCGCCCTCAGCGCTGGAGGCGGAACTTGCCGAAGACCTTCGAGTTCCTTCGGGCACGGCGGAGGGCTTCCGCGGAGAGAGGGAAGGCGGAGGTGGTCTGGGGCCAGGGGTGGGGAGGAATGATCTAAGCCCCCCCTCCCCCTCCCCTCCTCCCTCCCCCGCCCTGCCGCTTATCGACGGATAAAACCGGCGGCGGAAATTTGCAGGAAGAGTTAGGGTTTGTGTGTGGCGGGTTGGGGAATTCCCGAGGGGTGTCGACTGCTCGATGGAAACCCCCGCGCGGGCTGCCCTTGCGGCGGTAAGCGGCGGGCTCTAGGGCGGCTGCGGCGTGCCGGGTCTGGGTCCCCGAGCGCCGCCAGCCCCGGGAAGTTTCAAACGCTGCCGGGACGGGGGAGACGCGCCACTGGGTCGGGGCCGCGCCTGAGTGTGAGAGTACTGCGAGCTGGGGAGGAAGGCCTGCAGCGGCTCTGCGGTCGCCCCCGAGGCCTGGGGCCTGGGCTGGACTCTGGGACGGTAGGCCGCGGCGCTGCGCCGGCGCGGCCCGGGGGCGTCGTTGGCCCCTGTGGGGAGGGTCTTCCGCCCCTCTGGGCGGGCTGGGCGGCTCTGCTTCGAGAATCCGCTGAGAAACCTGGCGCCCGCCAGCGGGGCCGTTCTGTTTCGGGGGACGGAGGCTCTGGGACTCCGGTCACCTTGGCGGGGTTCAGTACAACAGCGAGGACGGCCAGGCCTGGGGGGCACATCTTCGGCCTCCGAGCCGTGACCTGCCCTATCCGAGGTTGCTCTTCTACACTTTCGAAATGTCTTACCTTCCTCCTCCACCTGCCCGCCTTTTTTTTTTTTTTTTTTTTGCACCATCCTGTGTCGGTTTCTTTTCACAGCCCGTTTTCTGCAGCGCAGGGTTGCAGCGGCTGCACCCTTTTCTTCACCACCCGCTCCCCCTGTGAACCCGCAGTGTGACTTCCGTTGCCTCGAAGCTACTGAAACTGCCCTTTCAGAGGTCACCCGAGACACGATACCGACTTTACCATTATCCTTTTTATTGAACTCGACAGTCCTCTCCCGGGCTTTCATGTCTATTGTAATTCACTTTCAGTCCCTTAAAGCAAACATGTTTTAGGAAGCCGAGAGGGTCCAAAACAGAGCTCCGTCCCTTATTGACTTACTGTTGAAAGAGTTCCCTAGCCTGGTCCTGTAGATCCCCTCGTCCTTTCTCTTTGGGCTGAAGAATATCCCCCTTTCCTTCTGTTATTTTCAACCTTTCCTTCTCAACCGGCGTTTCTGTCCAGTATTTGAACATTCTTAAGTCTCTCATTTTTTGGAAAACATTTTTCTCTTTAAATCCCTCTCCAACCGCGATTGTCTCTTACCCCGTGGACGTTCATGTCCCAGTCTCCTCAGCCCTCTCCAGTCTAGTTTCTGTTCTTACCACACACCTGAATCAGCTCTGAATTGTCACAGACAATCTTCAGGCCTCATTTACAAGACCTCATTCTGGCATTTTACACCATTGCCCACAGCCTCATCCAAATATTCTCTGCCCTCTGCTCTTGTTTTCTTTTACCTCTCTGGTTGTTCTTTAACAACCAGCTTCTCCTCCTTTAGCCAACTGTTAAATATTGGAATCCTGTTGAGCTTCATCCTCTTCTCGAGTCCCACCATGTCCTAGGTGGTCTCATCCTCTTTCCGGTGGCTTCAAATACCCTTTGCCAAAGACTGTCCAGCTCAAAACTCAAGCCTAGATCTTGCTTTTGAACTCTAGATTCATATTTCTAACTGCCTGTGCTACACTTTCATCTGGATGACTTGATGTCAAACTCAACCTCTTCCCTCCAAAAGCCTCTTCCCGTAGACCTCGGATCAGTAAAGTACAGCCTGTCCATCTACTCAGTTCAGAAACCTAAGACACCTCCGACACACATCAGAATCACCTAGACCTGCCTTAAAAAAATAGGATTTGTGGCTTCTCATCCCACTCTAGTCTAAGCTACATTCATCTCTTGCTTGAAGTTCTGCACTAACTACCATCGAGGTCCTACAAAACTGCTCTTGGCTCATTCCAATCCATTTGCCATACTGCAGCCAGAGCAAATTTTAACAAATACAAATCTGATCAAGTCACTACCCTGCTTGAATTCCTTCAGTCCTTCCCTTTGCTTACTGAACACAATCTTAAGTCCTTGTCATTAAGGCCAGGCCCTCCATTATCTGGGCTCCTCTTCTTCCCAGCCTCCCCAGCAGTCCCTCTAGCTCTCTGCACTCCAGCCATGTTAGTCTTCTTATTTTTTCCAGGCTCTTTTCTCTTGTTCCCTACTGTAAACTCTCACCTCAAGGAATTTATACATGCTATTCCCTTCCCCTGAGATTCTTTTCTGATTCATCATACTTGTAATTATTTGTTTAATGTCCATGTGTGGTCTGTGCAGGTAGGGACCATGTCTGTCTTGTTCACCACCAGAATTTCTCTTCTCCCATCCCCAGCACAATGTCTAGAATGTAGTGGTGCTCAGTAAATATTGAACAAATAATGAATATCTCTATGGTCCTGGGAAAAAATCCTTAATATTTTGGGGTTCAAATCCTGGTTCAGCCACTTACTAGCTGTGTGACTTGGGCATATTTTTCATTCTTGCGCCTCAGTTTTCCCATCTGTGAAATGAGAAGATGATAATAGCACCTATATCATAGTGTTACTGTGGTAATTAAATGAGATCATTCATGGAAAGTGTACTTGGCACAGTGACATGTAATAAGTGTCTATTTAAATGTTGCCTATTACTAGCTTTATTTGTATATCTCACCCTTGTGTCAAATACATTTGCAAAATTGAGCTTATTATCTTCCTGCTCTTCTTACCCTGGTCCTATACATGATATCAAAATATTAGAATTATTTGCTCATAACCAATGCTTCTCATTCACCAAATACAGTAATTTTTTATTTAAAAATTTCCGTATATTCTTCTTTTCTGTTCACACTGATCTTCATTTAGGGCCTACCTCTTCATGCCTTAGTTACTTTGCTGACTTCCTGGGTGCTTCCTAGGTGCTAGTGGGACTGCAGGCCCACTTCTCCTATTCACTTGTGCCCTACTCTCAGACCAGTGGGCCTCAAACAGTTATTAAGTCATACTTTCTCCTTGACTTACGCTCTCCTGGCCTCTGTTTTCACCTAATTTTGTTCATTCACTCATTCAGTCATCCAGTCATTCAAGTGCAAGTTATTTTACTAAATGCTTTGGATATACTTTAGATTTGAAATGTAGTCTCCCAGTTTCATATATGTGCTCTGGCATCTCCATAAACCATAGAAATGAACTAGAAATGTCAAACTTTAGCATCCGTTTTTATCTCTGGGACTTGAAAGCTACTCCCACTTTTGACTCAATTTTTCAATTGGAAAACAGGGTCACTATTGGGGAGATGAAAGTAGGGAAGAACACATGGATGTAAGTTGACATAGTATAAGGTAGATAAGATGGCAAAGGGGGAAGGTCTCAAGAGATGATTATAAAAGGCTTCAAGGAGAAAGTGGTTTCTGAGAGCTTTTTTCTAACCACGGCTTCCTTTTCCTGTTATTTTTCTCTCTTGCTTCTGCTGTTGAACCTAATTTTCACCCTCACAGTGAACTCAAGTTCCATGAACACTGCCTATTCTAGTTCATCACCTCTCAGGACTTAATTTGTTTTTCTACCTAACCCCAAGGCCATGGTGACCTATTTTGTTTATTCTAAAAATACCTGTTGAGCACCTATTTTGTGCTATGTACTACAAAACTGGGGCTATCGCAGTAAATAAAACATTGTTTCTGCTCTCAAAGGTACTAGCATAAAATCTTCAACTTCTCCTCTTTCTGACATTTCTCTTTTTTGTTCACTCCTTTGTGCCCTCATCTAGCGTCATGGTTGTAAATACAATGCCCATGCTGACAACCCTCAAAATTATATCTTCCCAAATCACTCTCCCAAACTTTAGACTCATTTAAACAACTGCCTACTCACACCTCCACTTGGATGTTGTCTTAGCCTTGGTTCTCCCAGAAAGCAGTATCTGAGGCAGTCTTCTGTGCTCTTATTTTATTAGGGAGTACAATCTTGGGGAAGTGAGGGTAGGGAAAAGTAGTGAGTCAGGACAGGAGGTTAAGATTCAGTCAGAGGATGCTAACACTACCCTCCTCTGCAACATACACATACTTCCGTTTCATGTGGGCACCAAACAGACCCCTGTGTGAGATGTGTGGCCTGAGCATGAGGCAAAGCACTATTGGGTGGTTACTGCCTGAGGTTGGTTGGCCATGGCAATGAAGACAAAATAAGTGGTAGAAGACCCTACAGGCAAGGAGGCCAAGAGGATCCTAGGTGATACAGAGGTGTCTAATAGACATCTCAAACTCAATATGTCCAAAACTGAACTGATTTTCCCCCTCACATCTGCACCTGCAGTCTTTCCCATCTTAATTGCTGAGGTTAGAAATCTTGGAATGACTTTTAATACCTTCCTTTCTCTCACATCCCACATCTATTCCCGTAGGAAATCTTATTGGCTGTACCTTCAAAATATATCCAAAAACTGACTACTTACCACCTCCACCGCAAGTGAGCTGGATGTATAATACTTTCATCTCTTACCTAGATTACTGCAATTGCTTCTTAAGAACTTCCCCCTACTTCCGTTGCCGTACACCAGCCACTCTTCTGCCTTAGCACCTGGGGGCTGTTTCAGTGCTTAAAATGCTCTTTTTCCAAATATCAAGAGAGCTAACTCCCTCACTCCTTCAGGTCTTTGCTGAAATGTCACTTTCTCACTGAGGCCTTGACAATAGTACTTAAAATTACAATTTGACACCCACCTCAATCACCCCTATTTTTTCTTATGGCACTTATTAACTTCAAATATACTGTCTGTTTTACTACTTTTTTTTTAATAAATTTACTTATTTTTTGGCTACGATGGGTCTTCGTTGCTGCACGCAGGCTTTCTCTGGTTGCGGTGAGCAGGGGCTACTCTTCGTTGCGGTGTGCAGGCTTCTCATTGCGGTGGCTTCTCTTATTGTGGAGCATGGGCTCTAGGTGTGCAGGCTTCAGTAGTTGTGGCACGTGGGCTCAGTAGTTGTGGTGCATGGGCTCAGTAGTTGTGGCTCATGGGCTCTAGAGCGCAGGCTCAGTAGTTGTGGCGCACAGGCTTAGTTGCTCCACGGCATGTGGGATCTTCCTGGACCAGGCCTCGAACCCGTGTCCCCTGCATTGGCAGGCGGATTCTTAACCACTGAGCCACCAGGGAAGCCCTGTTTTACTACTATTTATGTTTATTGTTGACTGGCTCCCTTGCTAAAATACACGTTCTGAAAAGCATTATCTTTCTTTTGTTCGCTGATGTATCTCAAACACTTGGAACCATGCCCTGACATATAATAGGTGCTCAATATATGTTTGTTGAATGAATTCCCAACTTGCTTGTGTTCAGGTGGTTTATACTGTTCAGATTTATTTTCTTGGTTGCTTTTGTAATGAGCAGGAATATAATAGTTTTCCTTCTTTTTTGGTAAGATTTCCTATAATCTTGATGTAACAGTTATCAATAAGAATTCCTGGAAACAATTGAAATCCCAAACACCTCTCTATCTATAACAGCAAAAAAAAAAAAAAAAAAAAAAAAAGGAATGACCCAAATGTCCCCATACTAAACAGTTAACTATTTAATTCAACTTTTGTCCCTTATATGTACTCATACCTCTTTTAACATTACATGGGAACTATTCATTTGTTTGTCTGCATCCTTTATTGAACCATGAGCTCCCTAAAGGCAAAGTTGTGTTTTGTTGAACTTGCATCCCTAGTAACTGACATATAATAGGTGCTCAGTAATGTTTCTTGAATGAAAGAAAGAATGAATGGTTAGAGTTTTTCCAGCACTGGTCAAGGGAGCGGTACCCTGCCCAAGTGATTCAAACATCTGATCTACTTAGCAGTTCTTCCCCTGCAGTGTAGATGGATGCTTGAGAGTCTTCATAATTGGAAAGAGCGCAAGGTGGAGCTGTTGTCAGCACGCATGATGTAATCCTGTGACTTTAATTGTACTTTCCCAATAGTTTTCCAACAGAGAGGAGAAAGCACTGATCTGTTACATCTATTTCTGTTCTGTTTACCAGTTATAGTTCCCTATGTAAATTAATATGTTGCTTCTTAAAATTAATCTTCAACAACAGCAACAACAAAACTCTCCATTTCTACTTTCTCCTCTAGCTACTGTCCCATTTTTTTGCTCTCTTTATAGTAAGTATCTCTGAAAGAGTTATATATTTACTGTCCCAATTTCTTTTCTCTCATTTTCTGTTAAATCCACTCCAGCTAGCTCTTGCCCTCAGCATTCCACCAAAACTGCTTTCCACATTTCTTAATCCAATGGCCTGTTCTCAGTGGTCTCACTTAGCAGCACTTGACACAGTTGATCGCAACTTCCTCCCTGTAACACTTTCTTCACTTGTTACACTTGTTTCTTCAGTGTTACAGGGCACTTCACTCTCCTGATTTTCATCGTGCACTCCTGGTCATTGTTCTCAATCTCCTTTGCTCACTGACCTCTCAATATTGGAGTGTCCCAGGTCTCTGTCCTTGGACCTCTTCTGTTACTATACTCTCTCCCTCAGTGTCTTATTCATTCTTATGGCATTGGATATGATAAATATGCTCACAGCTCCCTAGTCTCAGATTCAGCCTTGTATATCCAAGAAACTCCGCATCTCTACTTGGGTATTTAATAGACCTGTCCATTTTATTAAACCCAAAACCAAACTCCAGATCTCGCCTCCCCTCAGAAACCACCTCTGCCTACAACCTTCTCTATCTCAGTTAATGGCACCTCCATCATTCCCATTGCTGAGGGCGACTCAGCAGCTCTTTTACACCCCACATCCAATCTGTCATCAAATCCTGTTGTTATCTCTTCAAAATATGTGACCGCTCTTCCAATCTCCACTGATACCAGCTTGGTCCAAGCCGCTGTTACCTTTGATTAGGATTCTACATCAGCCACCCTTAACCTTCATTCCTTTCTCAGCCCAGCAGCCAGAGTGATCCTTTTAAACTTTAAAGCTGACCACACCATGATTCTGTTCAAAACTATCCAGTAGCTCCCCATCTCACTCAGAAAAAGCTGTGATTCTTACAGTTAGGCCTACAAGACCCCATTTCCTCTCTGATTTTACTTTCTGCTCTTCCTACCCTACCTTTCTCTGCTCAGAGGCCTGTTGACCATCTTGCTGTTCCTCAAACACTTTGGACCCACTCCCCTCAGGGACTTTGCATTTGCTGTTCTCTCTGCTCGGGATGCTCTTTCCAGACGTTTCCACGTCCTCTTCATCTCCTCAGGTCTTTGCTCAAACGTCTGCATTTCTGTGAGGCCTTCCCTTACTACCCTGATGAAAACTGTTCACCCTACACCCCACCTCTCTCTTTGATCTTTTGCTCTGCGTATCTCCTTTTGCTACTTAGTTTTCCTCCATAGCACCTGTCACTTTCTGGTATGTTATCTACTTAGCTCATTTATTGTGTTTGCAGGTACTTTTGTCTCTTTTTTCACTGCTATATTCTTAACATCTAGAACAGTGTCTTGTACATAGCTGGCACTCAAATGTTTGTTGCGTGAACGAAGTTGAAATTCTGGACTTAATCTCCTGGCATTGGTTTGTGTAAACAGGTCTCTCTCAGTTTGATCATCTCTGTATGCATCTATAAATATTGTTTCTGTATTGCAGCCTGAATCATGGTGGGTCCACCGAAGTTTTGCCTTCTTGTGGGGCTTGATTTCATCATGGCCACGCTCTCTGCCATCTCTGTCTCAGTTCCATAGAACTTGAAAGAGTTGAAGACCTCTTTGAAGCTTTCTGATCTTCCCATGTCTCAGAGTCAGAACTGATCGGGAAGATTCTGGTTGCTTCTTATTTCTATTCTGAGGACGAGGTGGTTAGCTACTAGTACTGCTGCATTCTTGTCTTCCTTGTGACTGAAAGCAGTGCCATGTAAACAAAGTCAGATGGCCTCTTATCCTCTTGGAAATTTACAAAAGGCCAGTGGTTGGCAAATAAAACTGGTAGCAGCAACAAGTGAAGATTTATTGAGCTCTTACTTTGTGCCAGGCACTGTTTTAAACACTTTTGATTTATTAACTAACTTAATCCCCATAATAACTCAATGAGGAAAATATTAACATTAGGAACATTTTATAGATGAGTAAGCTGAAGCATGGAGGGGTGATGAGATAAACGTCTCCGAGGTCTTAGAGCTAGCAAGTGGCAGAGTCAGAATGTGAACCCAGACAGGCAGCCTGGCTCCAGAGCCTGCGCTCTTAGCCACTGTGCTCTACTGCCTGGTTGTAGAATGAAAAGTGGGAGAGGGAATTTGCTTTGAGAAGAAAGCAAATTATAATTCCATCGATGTGAGTCTGTCATTCTGAAAGCATCATTGTAACACAAGCACTTTCTTCTCATGTCAGTTCTATCGCCATTTTCATGCATGATACAAGAATTAGGCTAAAAAGCTTCCACGATACCTTGTCACTCTTCCTAGCGAATGAGTAGGCTCCTTGAAACACTCTGCCTAGCCACCCCCTTTCATTTTTGCTTCACTAATTCCTAGTCTTTAGCTGAGCTCTGAAGGGTGTGTCATGAACTCTGAGTACCCTACCTAACTCCCTACCCCAAACCAACACTCTAGTCTGATTTAGGTGCCTGAATTCCATATTTTTGTTTCTGTCAAAGCACCCATCACACTTGGGACTTCCCTGGCAGTCCAGTGGTTAAGACTCCGTGCTTCCACTGCACGGGGCAAGGGTTCGATCGCTGGTCGGGGAGCTAAGATTCCACATGCTGTGCAGCGCAGCCAAAAAAATAAATTAAAAAAATGTTGGCACTTCCCTGGCAGTCCAGTGGTTAGGACTCCGTGCTCCCAATGTAGGGGGCAAGGGTTCAATACCTGGTCAGGCAACTAAGATCCTGCATGCCACATGGCATGGCCAAAAAAAAAAAAAAAAAAAAGTAACAAATGTGGAGGAAAAAATTTTTTTAAAAAGTACCTATCACACTACTTGTCATTATTTGTTTAAATGACTAGTTCTGTGCTAGACTGTAACTTCGGTGAGGGCAGAGATTGCATCTGCCTTATTCACTGCTATATCCTTAATACCTAGCATGGCGTTTGGCACGTTGGAGGAGATCAATAAAATGTTTTTTTAATGAATAAAAGTGATATTTCTATAGAATATCTGCAATCATACCCATGCATTAAGGTGAATTTTCTTATGGCCAGACTAGTCCATCTTTTTAGAAATGCGAAAGATAATTTTCTTTCAGTCTGCCTTCCAGCTGTTGGGTTTTTATGTTAGCATTTCTTATGCCATAATGCTAGTTTTCAATTAGTGACTGTTTCTGCTTCAGATTCAACTAACATTCAACTGTAATGTAGCAGATGTCTCTCTGAGGTCTTTCATATATGTCTGCTAATTTAAATTAAGACAATTTCTTTGGGTTTCAGCTTCTTCAGCTACACAGCCAAGATACCTGATTGACTTGTGCAAGATCAGACTGTAAGTTTGAGAATTGGGGTTTGAATTTAGAACTTCCAATTCTAAATTTAGCTTCCTTTTTTTCATATGTGATGTTGCCTTTCTGCTCCTATCTCTGATTCTTGTCTACTAGTCTTTGGTTAGCACCCATATTACTGAGCGACAAGCATATTTGATAATCTTATAAGCACCTCCTTCAAAAAATTTTTCCCCACTCCTTTGTTCTGTTTTCCAATTTTATTTATTTTCTTCCCACTTCCACTCTGCCAAATTCTCTCCCAAACAGTGGCACTCAGGGTTTATGAAAACATTTCTGGGACCTGTCCTAATCTCATGTATGGATTAAGGGCTTTAGTGATATTTGGTTATTTCTATTATTATTCCTATACCATTATTATTATCTATTTGAGAAAAAGATATGAGAAGAATCCCAGGAATTGGAAACAGGACACATACTACTTGGGCTCCTGATCAAACAAGGTGATTGAACACATACTTTTTGCTTTGCTTATTCCTGGCACCCCACAGTAAAGGAGGAAGGAAAGTATAAACCCTTATGATAGATAGAATAATGGTCTTCTCATAAATACTCATGTATTAGTTCCTGGAACCTATGAGTGTGTTATCTTACTTGAAAAAAAGGGCTTTGCAGGTGTAATTAAGTTAAGGATTTTGAGCTGCGAAGATTATCCTGGATTATGTGAGTGGGCTCAATGTAATCACAAAGCTGCTTATAAAGGAAAGAGGGAGACAGGAGAGTTAGAGTCAGAGAGAGAGAAATTGGAAGATGCTCAGCTGCTGGCTTTGATGATAGAGGATGGGATCACTAGCCAAGAAATGCAGACATCTTGTAGGAACTAGAAAAGACAAACAGATTCTCCCTTAGAGTTTCCTCGAGGAATGCGGCCTGGCCAACACCTTGATTTTAGCCCACTGAGACTGATTTTGGGCTTCAGATCTCCAGAACTATAAGATAATAAATTTGTGTCTTTTTAAGACAGTAGGTTTGGGGCAATTTGTTACAGTAGCAATAAGGTACTTATACAAGCCCTCAAGGACAAAAAGAACAGAAAAGCAGACAATGGCAGTTGAGAGAATTCAGCACATGCTTAGAAGACAGGATAGATGGAGGAAGGGTAGCTGACTTGGCAGAGTGGGAGAAGCTGGTACCTAAGTGTCTGCAGAAGAGAGACCGGTGAGAAGGAAGCCAATTTGCCTGACAGAAATCCAGAAGGGTTCAGGAATTAGAGGCCATGCCTGCTTTATCCCATTTGCAGAGCCTGGGAAAAGAGTACTAAGAGAGGCCTACAGAACATTTGTCCAAATATTTAAAAGTTATAAATCCAGCGAACAAACTGCTAACTAAAATATATTCAATCCTTCTATCTTGAGAAATGCGGAGAAAGGACCTCCATTTGGGGGTACTCCTGTGAATTTAAGGAAATTGTTCTGCATGAAAGAGAGAAACCAACTAACCACCAAACAGAAAGTCTGATATGTATGAATGTATTGAGATGAGATTTAAACAAGTAGTAGAGAATTTTGAATTGGTGATATGCGCTTAGGAAACTAAGTAAACGAAGAGAACAATACAATTATTAACTCCAGGGAAAACAAAAGGTTTGGCAGGAGAGGAAAAGTATTCACAGTTATCATATGGCTCAAATCTAACTAGAATACAAGGTCCCAATAATGTAAATACTCATTATTAATCTAATTAAATTTATGATATATAGTGAAAGGAGCACGTATGTGGTGGGCATGCAAAGAAGGAGGAGAGTAAATCCTCATTTCCATAGTGAAAATCAGTAAGTAATGCCTACAACAGAAATATCAAGTTACCACAATTAAAACGTGTGTAGAGACATGGAGGTGAATTCCAAAGAATTAGCTAAAAAAATTCACAGTGGTTATCTCTGGGGAACGGTAAATATTCATTGAGAGAGCTTTGACTCTGCAAACTTTGAGCATGTATAACTTTGATATAACTAAATTCTTATTTAAAAGATGATCTTAAGGGGAATAAATATTGAAGATTCTTTCCTAGATTTGAAAAACATGAGAATTAAGATTGAAAAAGATATTCAAATCTCTTGAAAAAGGCCCATATCAGAGCACACGACCACAACCTATTAAAAGCCTCTGGCAGGGGATGAAGGTACATACAAAGGACTAGAAATAAAAACAACAGTGGTCTTCTCAACAGCATCATTGGAAACTAGAAGACAATGTCTTAATGCTTTGTGATTCTGTGGGAAAATTATTTCAAATTCAGTATTCTATTATCTTCAGACATATTAGATCTTTCTTGTCATGAACACTTTCTCAGGAAACTACTAGACGATACGCATTACCAAAATGAGGTGGTAAAACCAAAACAAGAAGATCTAGGGATCAAGAGTGTTACCTGTCAGCTTAGGCTATGTTGCAGTAACAAACAAGACCGAACTCTCCATGGCTTACAATACAGGTTTCTTTCTTTTCACCCAATGTGTCCATCGTGTAGTTCTGCTCCTTGTCACCTTCATAATGGGACCCAGCCCGATGGAGCATCCTTTATCTGGGAAATTGCTAGTCTTGTGGCAGAGGGAAAAGAGATGATAGATCTCTTAAGCTTCCACCTTGGAATGTCACATGTCATTGGCCAAACAAGTCACATGGTCACTTCTGAGTTTAACAAGGCAAAAATGTCAAATCCTTCCATAGGATGGAACCTCACAAGTCATAACCAAGCCTGACATCAATGGGGCACATATTGATATAATCGACCCCAAGGCAGGAGCTGCAAATATTTCAAACAGTAGTACAGTCTTTCTCAAAGGGAACCCCTGCATAGAAGGAGGCAGAGGGAATACCCAGGTCAGCAGCTGTGAGAGGAAGAGAGCCCCAGGAGGAAGGTCAGACTGGGGGGAGGGGAGATTGGCATTAACAGCTTTTCCGACAGGTTTGATTGTTAGATAGCTGCCACTCTGAGAAGGCACTGGAAGACAGAGTTGGGGTAGGAGACTGCTGTTTTCTCATTGGCTTTTTTTGTATGAAGTGAGATCTAAAGAAATATGTAATATAATAATTTAATATAAATTTGAATTATTTTTTAAATGGATGGAAATTTAGCTTTACTTTGATGTGTTTGTGTGTGCTTCTGGGATGTATGTGTCCTGTGTTTGTGGATATGTGTGTGATTAAGATGGTCCTTTGCAGACTGTAGTTGGGAATAGTTTGTTACCCATCTGCCACAAGGTGAGTATAGAAGTTGAGAATAAGCATTTATAAACTTTAATAGCAGTTCGGCAGAGTATTTTGTGTCTGTTGAAATCAATCATACAAAATTTGGGGGTTTATGTTTTGTATATTTTGGGTTTTTTTAACTTACTTTTCTAGTAACTCATTTCTATTGTAATTTACAAAAGTTTGCAGTAGATTGGAATTTTTTAAATTTGGTCCTTCACCACAGATAGTTTTAGAAGCGCTGATTTAGAGTATAAAGGGAAGGATTGAGGATGAATATATTTGAGAATTATTGTGCTAGAACAATCCGCAAATGACCAATGCCACATTTTCTGACCATCCTTCTTCCTCCACAATTACAAATATGAGAATGTTATGTAGAAAGAACAGAAGCATATTGAGGTCAGCATTTGCTGTCCTTCCACAGTAAAGTTGTTTATGATATTTTCCTCTTCCTTCATCTTACTCTCTCAATAAAGCACCTGGAAAGAGACCAGAGAAAACAGTGGTATTTTCCAAGAAGCCATGGGAAACAGCATTAGTAACCCCGAGAAGGTGGAGACATTTGACTTTCTAAGGACAACTGCTTTCTTTTTTGCAGTCCTATCCAAATTCTGCAGTTTTGACTGCAGTACTCTCATACTAGTGTTAATAGTCAAATATCTAAGGCATTAGTAATAATAACATAAAAAGATAGGGTTTCTCTTGCCTTTTTAACTGTCTTACTAGGTTCTTAGGTCCTTTCCCTTCAGGATTTATGCCTTTGCTACCTGATGCTTATTCAAAGAAAGCAAGGAAAACATCCACACTAAATGTCTTTTGGGGCTTAAAAACTGATGCTTACTGTGCTGAAGTAAAATATAATTTATCATAGGATGTACTTCAGAAGTACCAGAGCACATTTCTTCTCCAGAAGAGTAACATTTCTTTCAATACATGGATAAAAAGAATGAAGTGGTCATTAATTCTATCAATCTTAATGCTGATGTTCACCTTGATAAAACTTTTCTGATCTCTGTATTAGTTGTGGTTCAGTCATGTATGTTGCCTTGGTGACACTGGAAAACAACACAGCTGATTCATACCCTAACAGGAAGTGCTACTCCTAACTCAGGTACAGGATACAGGGGTTCAAACTGCACTCTAAGAAGCATCCCATCTCTGCATAGTGAAAGGCTATTGGAGGTTCGCTTGTGAGGTAGGAGTTACTGTATCTCCTAAGACTGCATCAAGGTATCTGATTTTTGTGTTCAGATACTTAATGAGTGATTCTCAAGTTTTCTATCTTTTTCACACACAGTACATTTCCATCAGCATCCAAAGATGGAGTGGGGGAAGGGACACTGTCTATTTTCAAAAGTTCCTCCCAGCTAGACTTTTACCCCCCTCCTTCTGCAAGGAATTTAGAAAGAAGTTACTTGTTTGAATATGTAAGGATGGTGGGGAAGGAGAGAATAAATCTTTTCATCTGTATACATCCCAAGGCTGCAGATGAGAATAAGAACCCTTAAAAATCTCAGTGTCATGATTGCCAGTGTCCCTTCTTTGTGTAGACAGTTCTTAGCAAAGAATCTAGTCCTGTCAGCTAAATTCTTATATTTTAGTATTTGACACACTTTTTTTTAAGGGACCTGTCAAAAATGACAGTGATTTGGTCTATGTTTCTGTAAACTGCATTAACGACAGTGTTACTTCTTCCCAGGAAATATCTTCTTGCCAACTGAATTTAGAGGATGCACTTGCTCATGCCTCCTTGCACAAGCAGATTTTATATCATTAGGGTCTTGCATTTGTAGATCAGGAAGAAAAACTTTGTTTCATCGTAATCCATTGGTTTGAGCAGATACTGTCACAGTTCTGAGATCCTCTTAAGAGATCCCTTAGTACATGTATTCTCAAACTATGAATGAGGGTTATAAACATCAGTGAAGCGGAATTGAATTTACTAGAATTTGGTGTGCTTACAGCCCTGGTTCTTATTCTAGGTTCACAGAGTCTCCCCAACTAGACTGATCCTTTTCCAGGATGGACTACATCCCTTTTCCCCCCACTCCCTACCTTCCAGTACAGTTACCCTGTGTAGATTCATATAATGAATCTGCAAATGTTACTGTTTAATATATTATTGTCTAATACTCTGTAAATGTCACTAACATCTGTTCTATGGTACATTGCTAAATGGTTTTTGTAACTGTGGATTTTGAGCCCAACCAGTAGAATGCTTTTGTAATTGTGTGTCAGAGTTTCTCGTATTTTTTCTGGGAAGCCGGAACTGAATCATTTTCAGGACTTTTGTATAACCTAGTGTGTCATCTTTAGTCCAAGGTTAAGCAAACAGCGTATGCTCTTGTGGCCTACGTGATACAAGGTATGAGAGAGCTATAATCAAAACACTCCCTGAGTGGCTCACTGCAGCCCAGGAATGTTTATTGGAATTACCCGTAATACAGCGTGAAGCCAAAGGAGTTGAGAAAACACCCTCTCTTTCTTTCTGTTAGGGCTTGCCCTAAGTTGTAGCTTCACTGTCAGAGCTTGCTGCACACACAGAGGCAGGGCACCTGGCACGTGAAAGGAAGTAAATCACCCATTCATGTATTGTCACCCTTTAGACTGTAAGTGCCTCAAACCCAGGGACAAAATTTTACTCATCCCTTTAGCCCTGCACCTCCTTCTATGCCTGTTTTTTGACCTGATCAGAGGGAACCAAACAAAACCCAAAACACAAAACCCAGGACAGAAAAGACTGGAATTAGAGGTCTATGTGTAGCAGAGAGAGCAGCCATGCTTGGGGTAACATGTGGAGCATGTGTGGAAGACCCATGCTAAAGATTTCATTCTTAAAATTCTTAAAGGTGAGGAATTATTAAATAAGAGGCTGATAATATTTTTTCCAAGGGGAAAAAAACAGCAAAGCACAAAGATCATATGGGACATACAGAAGACACGTAAGTTTTCTTCACTATTTTGAGCTTTCTCTTAAACGGGGTGAAATTGGTAGCTACTTCATAGGATTGTTGTGAGAAGTGAAATAAAAATTTCCATATATAGCACTTAGCACTGTCGCTGGCTCATTGTGGCTAGTAAATATTAGTTATTTTTATCATAATATTTCATTGTATCCAATTAAAAGATATTTTTTGTGTCACTAAGAAAAACACTCCCCGTTAAACTGTTACATGGTGATTTCTTATCACCAAAATTATTTTCTATTTCTTGAAATTTAGGTCTATCTAGATGGATTTTTAAAATAATATTTTATTCTCAGGTCATACATGAAAAGGTAAATGTAAATAAATTATTTGAGGTATTTCTATAACTTTTTCATGTTCAGAGTCTAATTCTTCAGAATCACTTTAAGACTCAGAGACATTAATTTCTGTGTTTTTCCTCACAATGTTGTCTGTGATATCAAGTATTGGGAATTTGAAATGGAGCACTTCTAAAATGTGCCCCTCTGCTGAATCCCAGATTTTCTTTCAAACCACTGACACCCACTCTTCTTGTGCTTATTCCGTCTTACCAGAAAGTATCAACAGCACATTTTCAGATAACAACCAAATTCCTATTCTTTCGTGAATTCCATGGAAGCATGGTCTTCCCACGTTAGTTCATGACACCTCCATTGTAGTAGTTGCTCAGGACAAAATCCCTGGAGTCATCTTTGGCTCTCCTCTGTTTGTTATGCCCCACCTCTGTTTTACCATGATGCTAAATCCAAACTCTGGGTCTCATTTACCCCTCTCTACATTACTTCTCTGGCCTGGGGCATCATCCTCTCTCACTTATAATTACCTCCTAATAGGTTTTTCTGCTTCTGTCTTGGCTCCATTACAATTTTATTCTCCACATAATGGCCTGAATGAATCTTGCAAAATAAGTCAGATCATGTCTCTCCACTACTCAAAACCCAGCAATAGCTCACCATTTCACATAGAGTAAAAGCCAGTGTTTGTAATGGCCCCCAAAACCCCCATGATTGATGCTCCCTGCTTCACTTCTCTCTTCCCCTCCTACTCCCTTCTGGGGCATTTTGCTCCAGACTCACTGGCCTCCAGGCTTTTTCTCAAACTCACCAAGCATATAGCTGCCTGAGGGTTTTTGCTCTAATTCTTTCCCCTACCTGGAAGCCTCCTCTTTTGGGATCTACAGAGATAATTCCCTCACTTCCTTTGAGTCTTCGCTCAAATCTCCTGTTCTCACAGAAGCCTACCTTGCCACCCTAATTAATACTATAACCTGAACCTTCCTCTGTATCCTAGTCCACCCCAGACCCCTTAACCCACTCCATGTTTTCTTTTTCCATAGCACTTATCATTATAACATACTATAAAATTTACTTACGTATTATAGTTTATGTATCATCTATTTTTCCTCACAAGGGTAGGCAACTTTGATTTGTTCACTGATGTTTCCCAGGTGCTCAGAATGGTACCTCATCTGCATTCATTCAATGCTTGTTGAATTTTACTGAATGGTGATAAATCCTATTACTGAGGTCCATGCAAGGTGCCATGGCCCACAATGAGCAGGCTAAAACTTTGTGAAGGACCTAATGCCTCAGCTGAACTTTTAAGGATAAATACAGTGAGGCAGCTAAAGGAATCATGAGAAACAATGAAGTTACAGATGCAAAATACTCCTTTAGGTATTGTTTCAGGTGGATATTTAGATTGGACTCTACCTGTTGATTACAGTTCCGGGCATGAAAGTCAATCCCCATAGGTAATACATTTTGCAAAAAAATTTCAACAAAGCTTATTTTCATCTCAGTGTACCACGTTATCATAGTGAGCATGGATAACATTTCATGGTCAGACTGCATGGGTCAGGAATTAGATCAATCGAGGTGCCAGATCTTTGTTTTGATCAACAGAGTAATCAGTAATGAAAGTGTTAGGGTTCTGCTAACCAAAATAGTAGTTAAGGAAGTTTACAGTCTTTAGAAAGGAATGCAGTGACAGAGAGATTTTTCTCATTTGAGGTGTTCTTTCAGCATAGACCAGGGATTGTCCTCAGAGATAGAGCCTTATCTATTTTGGTACATGGGGTAAGATACAAATTCACTCTCAATCAGCTTTGTAATTTCTGATGTATGACTTAAGTGTTCTTAAAAATTTATGCCAGCTAGTGGCTTCATATTTAAATAATTATTCTTGATAATTAGATGTCAAGCTCAGTTGTTTCTAGCTGTTGGAGGAGTATATGTGCTGTCAACATGTAAATATAACACACTTTAGAGTTGTGCACGCTTTAGAATGTTTGCTTGTGCCCTTTAAATTTCAGTAGACAGATACAAAGCTCTTTCTCCCTTCCTAATTTTGACTCTCTTCATAGAATCACCTAAGCTCAGTCTCTGGGTGGCACACAGTAATCAATATACGTTATTTGAAAGACTGAATCAAATATATTTTGATCCAGAAGAAACATATGCTCTAAGCCTTAGGGACCTGGGGAAACTGAACTTAATGTACTCTTTTGTATCTGTAAAATAGGGCTCATCATACTTCCCATCTGAGTCTTCATGAGAACTAATATACGTAATAAGAGTTAATATATGTAAGTCTTTGGCATATTTCTTTTATTAATAGACTTTATTTTTTAGAACAGTTTAGATTTACAGAAGTGAGCAGATAGTACAGAGAATATATACCTACATCTCCTCCCCTCACCCCATCCCAAGCCTGGTTTCCCTATTATTAACATCTTACATCAGTGTGGTATATTTGTTACAATTATCGAGCCAATACTGACATCTTATTATTAATTAAAGTCTGTAGTTTATTCAGATTTCCTTAGTCTCATTTACCTAATGTCCTTTTCTGTTCCAGGATCCCATCCAGGATACTAGGTCACATTTACTGGTTGGGTCTTCTTACGTTCCCTGTGACAGTTTCTCAGACTTTCCTGTTTTTGATGATTTTGACAGGTTTTAGGAGTACTAAAGGTACTTTAGTATATTCAGGTACTTCAGGTATTATATTGTAGGATGCTCCTCTATTGGAATTTGTCTTTGGTGCATTTTAAGGTATGTAAAAGTGTTAGTTATTGTTATTGTTGCTTCATATTTAGATTATGTTGTGGAACAGAGGTAGGATGTGATGGGGAGATAGTTTTGCTGGACGTAAAAGAAAGATTATTTGAGGCTTGGTCATTTTATCAGTGCTTAAAGACTCTCTGGAAAAAATGTGGTTTTCCTACATCCATTCTTTTATCTCTCCATTTGATTCAGTAAATATTCACCAAGTCCCTGTTGTGAGGGTAGAAGTGTGTTGGATGCTGGGGATTCAATGATGAACAAAGCAAAACTGCCCTCACGGAGCTTCTAGTCAAATAAGGAGACAGCTAATAGGCAACTAAAAAATTGAACAATCTAAAGAATAACTTGTGACAAGTGAAGAAAAAATATTCTTATATTAAAGAACATCTCAGCTGGTGAGGGGAAGGGGGACTACTTTATTCGAATTATATATTAGTTAGGAGCAGATTTAACTGTGAGGGGCAGAAAACTTTAAAAACAGAAGCTTAAGATAGGAATTTCTCGCTCATGTTCAGGAAGTCAGGGAATCAGTCTAGAACTCATGTGGCAGCTGCATAGTATCAGGGTCCTGGGCTCCTTCCATATTGTTTCTCTCCTGCGCATGGATTCATTTCCCAGGATCGCTTCATGATCTAAGATATTTTCCAGGGCTGCAGCCATCATATCTGAATTCCAACTAGCATGAAGGTGAAAGAGGCAGAGAAGGGAACACCCACTTTCCCATTTCTGCTTACTTTTTGCTGGTCAGAACTTAGTCGTGGCCTTACCTAGCCTCCTTACCTAGTCTTTATCCAGGTGGCCAGGTATACCAGTTAAGCATCAGAAGTGTTACTGCCATAGAACAGTGGTTCTCAAACTTCAGCATGCATCAGACTCAACCTGTAAGGCTTGTTGAAATACAGCTTGCTGGGCCCCACCCCCAGAGTTTCTCTTTCAGAAGGAGGCCAAGAATCTGCATTTCTAACAAGTTCTCATGTGTTGTTGATACTGCTGGTCCAGGACCACACTTTGAGGGCCACTGCTGTAGAAGAAGCGGAGCATGGATATTGGGAGAGTGGTCTCTGATTCGGAGCATAATTTGGACTTTGATCATTTACATTTTTGTATTGAGACAGATTATGCTTTCTGAGGCCAAGTATTTCATCTCTGGTGTACCAAATCTGGGTAGCTGTACACAATTCAGTCATTTTTGTATAAGGTCAGTATTTTGGTTATCTACTGGTAGGTAACAAATTACCCCAAAACACAGTAGCTTAAAGCATAAATTTGCTTATGATTCTATAGGCCTGCAATTTGAGCAGGACTCAGTGGAAAAGGCTTGCCTCTGCTCTACATGTGTTGGCTGGTCATGACTCGGGCTGGAGGATGCAACAGGGCCTCACTCACATGTCTGGGGATGGCTGTCAGCTGGGCACCATGGGGCTCCTCTAAGAGACTCTGTCTAGCAGTACAGCTTGGACTTCCTTACATGGAGGCTTGGGGCTCCACGAGGATGCCTAGAAATCACACTGAGTCCCTTCTGCCAAATTCTATGAGTCTGTGAGTCAAGCAAGTCACAAAGCCAGCCCAGATTCAAAGGGAGAGGAAATAGACTCCACTTATTGATGGAAGGAGTAGCGGAGTCACATTGAAAACGAGCATGCAGTTGAGGGGAATTATTGTGTCTGTCTCTAGCAATAGTCTACCGTAGTCAGGGCTGAGAATGTCGATATTACAGCAGGAATCCCTAACAATTGTAAATATGGACATAGACCTGTCAACCATTGTGTTTTACCCCTACCAGGACCAGAGTATAATGTGGATAAGACATTTCCAAAATACTTTTGTGCACTGGTAGAAAAGAAGTATGACAAGATTAAACAGGAGTTTAGAAAGGATTTTTTGGTTATTGAAAACACTTTACCATACCTTTATCGACCTAAAAGTTCACACACAAGGAAGAGAACACAAGTTGTAAATAAATTCACAAATATTTTTCTGCTGGCCTTTAGACCCATGGCTCTTTTTTTAAAAATTTTTTTCTTAAGTTTTGAATTTATACAGCATGTTCTTATTAGTTATCTATTTTATACATATTAGTGTATATATGTCAATCCCAATCACCACCCCCCCCCCACTTTCCCCCCTCGGTATCCATACATTTGTTCTCTACATCTGTGTCTCTATATTTCTGCCCTGCAAACCGGTGCATCTGTACCATTTTTCTAGGTTCCACATATATGCGTTAATACGATATTTGTTTTTCTCTTTCTGACTTACTTCACTCTGTATGACAGTCTCTATGTCCATCCATGTGTCTACAAATGACCCAATTTCATTCCTTTTAATGGCTGAGTACTATTCCATTGTATGTATGTACCACATCTTCTTTATCCATTCGTCTGTCGATGGGCATTTAGGTTGCTTCCATGACCTGGCTATTGTAAATAGTGCTGCAATGAACATTGGGGTGCCTGTGTCTTTTTGAATTATGGTTTTCTCTGGGTATATGCCCAGTAGTGGAATTGCTGGATCCATGGCTATTTTGACTGAAAGTAGTGATCTCAACTTTTGAAAGTCAGTATCTTAAAAATAATGTTCTCATACCCGTATAACAGGAATTCATACTCTAAAAGAGGTCAAGTTTATAGTATATTTATACGTAGTATCATTTAGGACATGGGTAAGAGACATTCATCCCCCTGTGAAATCTCTACAAGTTCCTGAAATTTTCCAAGGAGTGATTCATTATTTGTTCCAAGCATTGCTCATTTTCACTGGATTCTTACATAGCAGATACTTCTGGGAAGGGGAGGATAGGAAGTCAGTAGCACTGTACTATGAATAATTTAGAGGAACACTCTTCTCAGAGAATTCTGAGAGTCCTGGATGCCTTTGGAGGAAGGGGTTGCTGAAGCAGGAGCTAGGTGACATGGGGAAGGGAAGGATGAAGAATGGTAAGACGGGGTACTGAGCCACACGCCTGCTGCTGAGGTGGCATGCACTGGGCTTATGTGATGTTAAAACAACTGATTCCATACCAGCTCTTTATTTTAGAGAGAATATTTTGTTCCTATAATGTGATATTCACGCACTATTTGTGTTTTTTCCCTAAACACTTCTCCACAAAGAATATTTCTTTACCCTGAAAATAACTCCAGCCGCCTGCTCTGAGGTCCTTCTCTAATAATAACTTTTAGCTGTTGTGCTTTTTCTTTGGAACGAGGTATCTGTTCCAGCCCTTCCTTCTCACCCTATTTTCCCAGGTCGGAGAGACAGCCTGGCATTCTGTTGGACCTCTGAAGCTGCCAGTCCACTGTGGGAAAAGTCCAGCTTGGGCGGAGAACATGCTGTTTGTTTGCCAGGTGTTGAATTGACCGCAGGGCGGAGCTGCCCTGCAGCCTGTGTTTTCCTTGTTTGGATAGCAAGCTTATTTACCTCTGATTTTCTTAAGGGTCTTTCATTTTAACCTTTGCCTTTACCCAGTGAAAACTAAATCCAGCTCAGAAGCCCTGATGAGTTACATTCTAGGGAGCTGCTTTTGTTTGAGGAGCTAATATAGTGCGGGACTGTGATTTTATTATTCCCACAGAAAGCAAGAGCCTGTTCTGTGGTTCAGATGAAAAGCTCTGTGACTAACAGGATTCTTTCTTCCTTTTCTTCTTTTTTTGGGTTACATTTCTCCCATTAGCTGCCAGGTCCTTTTGCGACAGTGCTGGCTGAAGTGATTTATCACGTAGAGAGAGTGAAGGAGAAGTGGGAACTGTCTGGTTGCCTTTCACCCCCTGACAGCGGGGCTTCTACTCCTGCCATCAGGGCAGGCCATCAGCCTGCCAGTGAGGTGGTGTGAGCTGAGGAAAGGAGACGTGACTCAGAGCTATTGCAGCTCTGGAGAAGTCCCTGGATGCAGGGCAGTGAGCCAGTGGGTGCAGTCTGCCTCCTGGTTTTCCCTCCTAAAGCCAAAGGCTCTTGAAAGCCAAGACTTAGTTTGTCAGCCAAACTAGAGATGGGTGTCCTTCTGTGGTAGTCCTGGGGATCTACTCAGTATGGATTTTACAGTTAGCCAGAGCCTGTTGTAAACTGGAACTAGAGCTGACCAGGCATTTTTCCTCTCTTAAGCCTCTGCAAAGGCTTCCTTCCCCACACCCCAGCTGGTTGGCAGGATCCCAGGGGATACCCACAGGCTGTTGAAGGCTTCTCGATGTTGGAGTATCCCATTTTGCACTCCGAAGTCACTGTTTCCCCAACCACTTCATAGAGACAAGCACTTTTTTTTTTGGAAAATATGTGACAGTTTGACACATCCAATTAGTAGCTTAGTGTCATGACAGTAGCTGAAGAACCATGTGATAAAAGCATCTCTAGTCTTGACAGCTTGCAAAGGTCCACCGGAAAAACAGGTGAGCCATGGGCAAGAAATGTATTGGAGGGAAGTGCTAATTTGCTAACAAGATAGACCAACAAGATGTCAACAAGTAGAGAACAAAAATACAATCTCTGGTATCCTCTTGGAGAAATCTCTGCTGATGAGTCCTCCACCTTCCAGCCTCTGTGCATGGGCTCCATCCAATGCCTAGAACTGCCCCAGTTTCTGAGCCAGTCCTGACAAGTAGGAACTATAGCAGTGTACTATAAAAGTGTTACCAGGAAAATAGAAACCATGCTGAGTATTTGAATTGGGGAATGTAATGCAGGTAACTGTTTATACAGGAGGTGGAAGAGCTGAGAAGCCGAACAATGGATGGCGAGATAACTCAAAGAATAGCAACAGCAGGAAGCCACTGATACTTCTGAACTGGAACTCAACAGGGAAGAAGTGCTCTTTTACCAAAGTGCAGGAGGCACGAGGGTCATCTGGTAGAAAACCACTGTGGGACTGTCTGGTGGGAGTTGGAGCCACAGAGGAGATGCCAGAGACACTGCCCTATGCAGAGAGGGAGGGGGAGAAATACCCTGGGAAACATGGCTCGCCAAGGGTCAATCTCCTGGAATCCAGAGCAGAGCAGCAGAGGGTGAGGGCTAGCCCGGGCGGGGAGTCCCATGTGGATGTGTGTGGAAGGGAGTTCAGAATCAAGTCTTGCTGCGTGTGGACCTTGTGTCTTCAGTGCCAGGGATGACTCCTGGCTGCCATGAAATCTACCAGTAGCAGCACCTCCTGTCATAAAATAGTCTGGTAGAGTGTAATGGTTAAGATGTACAGTAGAGTTCTTGCTAGGAATGTGGGGCATATGAATGTATGCATTTTTTCAAAACTCATTGAACTATAATCTTTAAGTTATACCTCAATAAAATATACAAATACAGAAAGAGTATTAGGCTCTGGAGCCATACTGTCTGTATTTGCTACTAACTAGCTCTTATGGACTGAATTGTGTCCTCCCCCCACTCTCCCCCCACCCCCAAATTCCTTGTTGAGGTCCTAACTCTCAGTGTGACTGTATTTGGATATGGGGCCTCTAAGAAGGTAATTAAGGTTAAATGAAGTCATAGGGTGGGGCCCTCACCTGATAGGACTGTGTCTTCATAAGATGAGGAAGATAAACCAGAGATCTCTCTCTCTGCGTGTGTACCGAATTAAAGGCCATGTGAGGACACAGCAGGAAGGCAGCAATCTGCAAGCCAGGAAAAGAGGCTTCACCAGAAATCAACCTTGCCAGCACCTTGATCTTGGACTTTGAGACTCCAGAAGGCTGAGAAAATAAATTTCTGTTCTTAACATCACCCAATCTGTGGTATTCTGTTACAACAGCCCGAGCTGACTAATATACTAGCTGTGCAACTTTGAGCAAATCACAAATCTTCTGTCAACCTTAATTTCTTCATCTCAAAAATGGAGATGGTAAAAGTTTTCCTTCATAAGGTATTTGGAAGAATTAAGTGAAATAAGAGTTTAAAGCACCTAGCATGCAGTAAGTATGCGTATGTAGCTCTTACTGTTCATACCCCTGAATTTCTGCCTCAGTATCCCTCCCTGGAATTCCAGGTCTCATCTGTCATCAGCTGCTGCCTCCCAACCCCCTAGCCTACACGGGGTCTTGCTGGTCCTCTCCCTGTGTTCTGCTGCTGGCATCCTTCAGCCACCACTTGGGGTCCTGCTGGCATCATTCACCTGCGTTTCTCTTTGCTGTCAGTGCTCTACTTGCTGACACCATCTCCACTCTGAGAATGTCGTGTCCCTGTGCTTTTCTGCTTTGGTCCATCTACCAAGTGGCTCGTATGGCTGAGCCAGCTGTATCCGTTTCCCACGACCCCATCCCCTCTGGTCCTGGCTCCCTCCCATCAGCCTGTGTGCTTAGGTTGGCCCAGCACACTTCCCATCTTCCTTAGCGCTCCAGGCTATTTACATTGACTCTTGAAGCTGTGGCTGGATTTTTCTGTCTAGAAATGCATTGGGCAGGGTAAAGGGATGAGCTTGCTTTGCAGCTGCGTTTGCATAGCAAGCACACCTTTATGTTTGTTTGTTTGTAACCTAGATTGTGGGCTTATTGGGTTGGATTTTAGGAAAAATAATGGAAACTATATGTTTAGGAGGGTAGGGGCCATGGTCACAGGCCGACTGGATACAACTTCCCAGCATTAGTTCTTCACTCAGCGCTTATTACTGCTTTTATTCGGGCCTTGGGATTTGTGGTCGTCTGACTGAGGTTTGTTGCGTGGTTTGTAAGCAGTGGTTCTCAGGTTTGCGATGACTCGTGTGTTAGTTTTCAACCGCCACACACCTCAAACTCAACAGCATCAGACAACACACACATTATCTCAGAGTTTCTGCAGCTTTTAGTCTTTTAAAAGTACAAAAATGATACAAGCTGGTTATAACAAGTTTAAACATTAAGAAGTTTATAAAGTAAAAATGATACATATGTCCTTCTGACTCCCCTCTATTCCACTTCTCCCCAGAAATAACTGCTGGTAGCCATTCAGTACATGCATTCATATTTTTCCGTGCTTAGATGAACGTACACTCATACACACATACGCACATTTTTTGTAAAACAAGAGTAAGCTCACACTTAAATTAGGCAGGACTTTTGTTTGCAAGTGATAGAAACTCTACATCAAATATTTTAGTCAAAAAGAGGAATTCACTGGCAGAAGACTCTAAACCACAGGACACACTCCCTCTGTCTTTGTCTCTGCTTCTCTCAGACCAGAATTCTCTACTAGCTGGAGCTCTCATTACCAACCTCCCCTGGCTTCTCCACACAGAGAGCTCATCCCTCTGCCTTCGCCTCTAAGTAAAATACTCCCAAGAAGTACTTTGGCTGTAAATAACAGAAAACCAAACTATCAGCAACTTAATAGGGGCTTATTCTTTTCATGGAACAAGATGTCTGGAGGTAGATGGTTCTGTAGCCCAGTGGTGCCATGGTTCTGGGTCAGTTTCTCGCATTCTCTTGGTCTTCCCCTCATGGTTGCAAAATGGGTGCAGCAGCTCAATGCATCATTGTTTCCCTTGACAATGTCTTTTTTTTTAGCCTGACTTCTCTCAGAAGCAAAGCCTGAGAGACGAAGGCTGTGTGCAGGGACTTGGGCGATGCTTGCGGGGAGCAGGAGAAAGGACGGGGGGTGAAGCAGGGACGGAGGGGCAGCTAATGTAAGGGCGCCCTACTGACTGGGGCAGTGCTGCGAGTGAGCTAGTGCTAGATCCTGCTGGCCTTACGAAATATATCTCAGGACTGGGGGACCAAAGAGAAGCATTTTCCTATTGGTGTGGAAACGAAACAGTACGTCAACGAGCATATTTTCCAATCAGTGTACGTATATGTGGTATACACAGTTCATAGCTCATAGTATTTTGCTATACAGATGAGCCACCCTTTGCATTTTCTCCTATTAATGCACATTCAAGTTGCAGCCCTGCTTTTTTATCAAGTTGCCATAAGCACTGAAAGGGGCATGGCTTTGCCTCTTTTTTTTTTTTCTTTTTTCCAATCCCAGGACTGAGGAAATTTTATCCCATTTCAAGGTTTTGGCACCTTGAAAAATATAGCAATATTTCATCTTGCCAAAACACAACTATTTCAGACTAACCTATTCAGAATAAAAATAGAAAAGAGGTAAAAATAGCTTCTAAGTAGCCAAATAGATGTCAAACAGTCACAAAATCCAGTGGAGTGAGCAGTGCTGTGTGTAGTGTCACTCTGGTTTTGTCTTAAATCTCACACATTTCACTTGTAAGAGAGGGCTTTACTGGGAGCCTATTTAACGTTTTACTTACAATTCTAACCAGTGTGGTATCCTAGTTACTATTTCCACAGCAAACGAGAAAGGGAAGGAAGCTGCTAAGGAAGCCACACTGACAAAATCAAAAAGTGACCACTGACAAGCAACAGAGGAGGCAAAAAAAACAAATAACAATAAGGAAAAAAAACCTTTAAAAAATGTCATAAACATGCAAAAGAATATTGTGTTCTATCTACTCTGTGGGACAGTAAATGGACTGAGGTTCACAGCCAAAAAGAATTGTTAAAACTGCATTCAGAGTGCTCTTTACAAGGCAAGGGAATGAATAATTTATTTTGTGCTGTTATATTCTTTCATGCAGTATTGACTCAGTATGATTATTCTTTATGTGTAATATATTTTAGAGAGATTTCCCAATAAGGTTTAAAGTGATGAAAAAAAGTTGATTCTAAAACCTCTGGGGAGAGGGTATGGAGAAAAGGGAACCCTCTTGCACTGTTGGTGGGAAGGTAAATTGATACAGCCACTATGGAGAACAGTATGGAGTTTCCTCAAAAAACTAAAAATAGAACTACCCTACGACCCAGCTATCCCACTACTGGGCATAAACCCTGAGAAAGCCATAATTCAAAAAGAGTCATGTACCACAATGTTCATTGCAGCACTGTTTACAATAGCCAGGACATGGAAGCAACCTAAGTGTCCATCGACAGATGAATGGATAAAGAAGATGTGGCACATATATACAATGGAATATTACTCAGCCATAAAAAGAAACTAAATTGAGTTATTTGTAGTGAGGTGGATGGACCTAGAGTCTGTCATACAGAGTGAAGTAAGTCAGAAAGGGAAAAATTAATACCGTATGCTAACACATATATATGGAATCTAAAAAACAAACAAAATGGTCATGAAGTACCTAGAGGCAGGACAGGAATAAAGATGCAGACGTAGAGAATGGACTTGAGGACATGGGGAGCGGGGAGGGTAAGCTGTGACAAAGTGAGAGAGTGGCATGGACATATATACATTACCAAATGTAAAATAGATAGCTAGTGGGAAGCAGCCACATAGCACAGGGAGATCAGCTCGGTGCTTTGTGACTACCTAGAGGGGTGGGATAGGGAGGGTGGGAGGGAGAGAGACGCAAGAGGGAAGAGATATGGTGATATATGTATATGTATAGCTGATTCATTTTGTTATACAGCAGAAACTAACACACCATTGTAAAGCAATTATACCCCAATAAAGATGTTAAAAAAACTAAAATAAAACCTCTGGGGGAATTTTACTCTCCAAACAACCATTTTCCATGGAGTTTTAGCCAAGAAATTTCTTGCAGCAAACCAATTGGGCAGCCAGAGGAAATGATTTCTCCACCTCTGTGCACAAGGGGGCGATGTGCACCAGCCTTTGCCTCTAATTCAGGCCAGCGGTGCTCTTGTCTCGAGTGCACTTGCACGGTCACCATCCATCCTGGCACTGTGACGGATTAAGCTGGGTAGGCAAATATTAAAAGAGTTTTATCCATCCTCCTAGAACTTTTCCAGAAATGTTAGAGGTGAGCTGGAATGGAGGGGGCAAGAAAAGAATCCTTTACCAGGAAAAAAGGCATTTGGGAACTTTTTCTACAAAAGTTAAATAACTAGCAAACATGTCATTTATTTCTTGTTTAGTTTGTGTAATTAGTAAACAGTAATATCCTAGCTGTGGCATCAGCCAACCAAGCCATTACTCTGTGTGTGTGTGTGTGCGTGCATGCTTGGAATTAACTAATAGTATTGAATAGATATTGTTTTTTTGCTTTGTTCCAGATTCTTATAGTTTAATGCACTAATTCTTATATATTTGTAATCTTATTACTGTTCTTAATGTTACCACTCCATTTTGTTTATTCCTTGTCATTTCTTCCTCTATTCTTCCTTTTTCTGTTTTTTGGGTCTTACATGCTTTGTTAGAGAGAATAATGCCCCCCCCCGCCCCCGCACCAAAAGAAGTGCATGTCTGAATTCACAGAACCTGTGAATATGTTATGTTACATGGCAAGGGGAATTAAGGTTGTAGGTGGAATTAAAGTTGCTAATCAGCTGACTTTAAACTAAGGAGATTATCCTGGATTATCTGGTAGGCCAAAAGTAATCACAAGAATCCTTAAATGGGCAAGGCAGAGGCCAAAAATTTAGAAAAAGAGAAATGGCATTGTGAGAGAGACGTGCTGTTGATGGCTTTGAAAATGGAAGGGAGTCACAAGCTGAGGAAGGTGGCAGCCTCTAGAAGCTGGAAAAGGCAAGAAAATGGATTCTCTCCTAGAGCCTCCAGAAAGGAATGCAGCCCTTCCAAAACCTTGGTTAGCCCAATGAGACCCATTTTGAACTTCTGACTTCTAGACCTCTTAAGATAATAAATTTGTGTTGTTTTAGGTCAGTAAGTCTGTGGTAATTTGCTCTAGTGGCAATATGAAACTAATACACATGCTCATAAATTACATTTAAGATGTATTTATGAATTATTTATTGTATGCTCAACACTGTACATAGGGAGAAGATGCAAAAGTAGTATAAAAGTCACACCTTCTCACAAGCCATTGATATTTCAGGACATGAAATAGGGTTTTATTTCTGTTATACAGATCTTTACCTATTATTATATGATACTCATAGTTGCATAGGTAACTCCTATTCATCTAACCAGCTACATTTATTAGTGCCTTCTCTGTGCCAGGCATTGTGCATATAAAGATAAGTGAGATACAAAGATGAAAAAGATACAGTTATTTAATATGACCAAGCAGAATTCTTCATCTCTACTACCACCTAATCTGCACCTCCTGCAGTCTTTCCCCAATCTACCAATTCCTCAAACTCCAAATCTATAGGATAGTTGGAGTAGAGGTTTTCAACCAGTGGTGTGAGTGAGAGATATTGCTGTGGTGGGTATGAATGGGCAGGTAAAAATACAATGCCTGGACCTGCCCCTGGAGATCCTGACTCAGTAGTCTGGAGAAACATTTGGCTATAGGTTATTTTGTAAAAACTCCCTAGGTAATTCTTTACCTTGTTTTAGAGAATGAGATAAATATAGTAAAAAAACAGGCCAAAGAAATTTCAACAAGTTAAACATTTGATATCATACAGGTGGTACCCTTAGTTGATTACAATATAATACAAGTAGAAATTAACAATAACAACAATAAAAGAGAGCTACTCAAAATCTATACATTTGGAAATTAACAAAGCACATTCCTAAATAGTTAATTTTCTGGATGAAAAGAGATTCAGAGTAAAATTGCAAAATATTCAGAATGAAACCACAATGAAAGTAGTATGTATTGGGACTTCCCTGGTGACACGTTGGTTAGGAATCTGCCTGCTAATGCAGGGGACATGCGTTTGATCCCTGTTCCAGGAAGATCCCACGTGCCGCGGAGCAACTAAGCCCATGCTCCACAGCTCCTGAGCCCGTTTGCCACAACTGCTGGAGCCTGAGTGCTGCAACTACTGTGCCGCAACTACTGAAGCCTGTGTGCCTGAGAGCCCATGCACTGCAACTACTGAGCCCACGTGCCACAACTACTGAAGCCTGCACTCTCTAGGGCCTGTGTGCTGCAACTACCGAGCCCGTGTATTGTAACTACTGAAGCCCACGTGCCTAGAGCCTGTGCTCTGCTACAAGAGGAGCCACCACAATGAGAAGCCCGTGCACTGCAACGAAGAGACAAAGAGTAGCCCCTGCTTGCCACAAGTAGAGAAAGCCAGTGCACAGCAATGAAGACCCAATGCAGCCAAAAAAAAAAGAAAAAAGAAAGTAGTATGTACCAAAATTATAAAAGTAGCCAGAGAGCAATTTATAGCCTTAAGCTTTTGTTAGAAAATAAAAAAGATTGAAAATAAAATACCTAGCTCAAGAAGATAAAAAAAGAAATCCTAAAGAGTAGAAATATTCACATCAGGTTAAAGATAAAAACAAAATTAATGAAGCAAAATAACCTTAGTGGAACTGATTAATAAAACTAAAAGTTTGTTCCTTGAAAAAAATAACACAAACTTTAGCTGTGACAAACATATGGTATTATTATTAGTTGTAGTATTAGTATTAATAGTAGTGGTAGTAGAAGTATTAAGAAAACGTGTATATAATGCTGTATATCAGAGACATTTATTACCTACCAACTATGCATGTACTTGCTACTTTTCAGGCCCTCTTGGTCATGAGCCTGTAAGCAGAATGGCTACTGAACTGTAAGTGGAGCGACATGTACCATTTCTCAACCAAAGCATTTAAGAGCTTGTGTATGATCCTTCAGCTTCCCTCTCTCCCTCTTTCTCTGCTGCTGTGATCTTGAAGGCCATGTCCTGACATAGCAAAACCATTCATTGGAAGCAGCCTAGATTACTGAGTCCCCAGTTGAAGGACAGATGCTCTGGGGAGTTGCCTAATTGACATAGCACCCTGTGTGAACAAGAAATTAAACTTTCTTGAGTTAAGTCACTGGCTCATGTTTTAATGTAACATAGTCTATCTTATCCTGTCTAATTCATGTTTCATAAAATGTGTTTTTGTAGAGTACCTCTCAGTTGTTAGATACCTATAACTTAACCAATTTACTGTGAAAGTTAAAGTGTAGGAGGAGAGTGGAAAAGGACAGATTAGCTGAACTCTTCAAAGTTCATTTTTCCTGTTTATTGCCAGGCAAATATACCTAAAGTCCCAATTAGTTTCCAAGACCTAATAGACCAGGTCTAGTATGCCTCAAATCCTGTAGAAAAAAATGGCTTCCAGGCACCTCCTTTAGTGTTTTCTGTTTAGAATATTTTTCTTAATTTGCTAATTCACTGTTGCTTTAGAAAGATAGTAGATTAAGCATCAACTCTTTTATTTCTAACTCCAATAAACTATTAATGTGATTTATTACAATTAATTTATTATGGCATATTTCCATCAAAATAAGAAAAATGAAAATAATACACAGCCAACAGGTCTCTGCATTAAATTACCTGTAACTGAATTTGACTTGATTTTGTTGCTACTTCTCACATTCAGAGTGCAGTAGAGCAAGCCACTTATTAACATTTATTGTAACACTAGTTCTGTATTATTTGTACAGGAATGTTTTAAATTGTTAGTCATATTTCTGAAATGCACAGAACATTGAAGCACACACTGGTTTAATATACAGAGTCAGCTTGTCTGAGTTCCTATCCCAATTTCACCACCTTACTAGCTAGGTGGCCTCGGGTACTATTTAACCTCTTTGAGCCTCAGTTTCTCCTCCTGTAAAATGGGAATAACAGTAGTTGAGGTGGGGATTAAAAATGGTACTCTAGGGCTTCCCTGGTGGCGCAGTGGTTGAGAGTCCGCCTGCCGATGCAGGGGATGCGGGTTCGTGCCCCGGTCCGGGAAGATCCCACATGCCAGCGGAGCGGCTGGGCCCGTGAGCCATGGCCGCTGAGCCTGCGCGTCTGGAGACTGTGCTCCGCAACGGGAGAGGCCATGGCAGTGAGAGGCCCGCATACCGCAAAAAAAAAAAAAAAAAAAAAAAAAAGGTACTCTATGTAAATTGCTCAATTAGTGTTGCTTTTGGTGATGTTGATGATGCTTATGATGGAACAGGTTTGAGAGTAGTCTAGTCACATGGAGCTGGTACTGATGAGCAGCTCTGCCTCTTGCTTCCAGTGTATCTTTGAGCAACTTACCCTCTCTCATTTTCAGTTTTCTCATGTACAAATGAGGGTAATTATAGTTATCTGGTAGGCTTGCTGGAGTAGAGTATTACAAACTGTTTAGCACAGAGCTGTGTACACAAGGCACTCAGTGAATAACAGCAATTATTATGAAAACCAAAAATTGATTTAGTTTACCTATATAGGACAAATATCATACAAAATAATATTCTCTGTTACCATGCTCTTCCACTCCTTCCTGTGGCCTTAAACAATGCTATTTCCTGAACTCAGGCCAAGTTCTGATACCAAGAATTCCAATATATAAAAATAACCAATATTTTTTGTTTTGTTTTGTTCTGTTTTGTTTTGTCAGCACTGCACGGTTTGCAGGATCTCAGATCCCCAACCAGGGATTGAAGCCTGGCCATGGCAGTGAAAGCCTGGAATCCTAACCACTAGGCAACCAGGGAACTCCCTATTTTGTATTTTTTAATATCTAGATTTCATGAGGTTTTATATCTGGAAATTTGAAAATCTTTGTTGTTGTTATACTAATTTTATTTGCCCATGTTGGATTTAACTCAGAGTCCACATTTTTGTTTTCTTTTTTTTTCTTCTTTCTTCCTCCTCCCCTTATTCCACCCTTCTGATTTTCCTTCCTCCCCTCCTTCTTTATAATTACATATACCTCCAAACTGTCTTCCATGCCACTCTCTATAGCACGAAAGACTAGATCCGTATTGTGGAAGAGCGGCTCTGAGAATGCAGCATTGAAGCTAGCACTGACCTTTCTTGGCTTCCATGTGCCCATCTAAATGATTATCTCCTCTGCCACACAGAGGCTACCATTGCTCTAATTATTGCTTTCACTCTCATTTCTGTCTAAGCTTTACATTCTTCCAATGCACTGAATATTAATTTCAGGTTGCAAACATTCGATAATTTTTAACCCATGCTTTTTTCTTCAATGCTACTGTAAACATATTAGCTTCACATTCTCTATTGTTTACAAATTTAAAATATTAATAAAATTAATATTTTATTTCTAGAGAAGAAAAAGTACCAGTGATGTTGATGTTAATGTTAAGATTAACAGCTCTTGTGTGGGGCGTATTATCTCTTTTTCTGAAGAGGGGAGGGTCATTTTGAGGTTTGGGGAGAGAATCCCGTCTTCAGGCATGTTTGGTGAGGTTCTCGGAAGAGCAAGTGTGGGAGGAGGGAGTACCATGAGCTTGTAGGGGGTGCAGATTTGTGGTCAGCATTCTTGGCCCTTCCGGGGAGTGGGGACACAGTTGTGCATATCCATTCTCGGGCGGCAAGATGGCATAATGATTAAGAGCACAGGCTTTGGAGACCGATAAAGCTGGCTTCAAGAACTAGCTCTATCACTTGCTAGTTGCATGGCCTTGTATAAATTACTTAACTTCACCAAGCCTTGGTTTCTTCATCTGTTAAGTTGGAACAGGAATAGTACCTTTCCTTAAGGGTCATTGTGATGACTGAGTGAGAATACCTGGAAAACATTTAGCACAGTGCCAGGCACAGGGTAAATGTAGTAAATGTTTGGTATTGTTATGGCTATTTTATTATTATTATATATATATTTTTTTGCGGTACGCGGGCCTCTCACCGTTGTGGCCTCTCCCGCCTCAGAGCACAGGCTCCGGACGCACAGGCTCAGCGGCCATGGCCCACGGGCCCAGCCGCTCCGCAGCATGTGGGATCTTCCCGGACCAGGGCACGAACCCGTGCCCCCTGCATCGGCAGGCGGACTCTCAACCACTGTGCCACCAGGGAAGCCCTATTATTATTATTTTTATTAATTTCTATAATTTAATAATTTAGTTTAGTTCCAGAATGAGAGTTTTTTCACTCCTCCAATCAGTCATGTGATCCTTGACTTCAACCCCTGGCTTTAAAATGGGAAGCTGTTATTTCTTCTTATGTGTTTTTCTATGTTTGTTTGACTATAAGGAGGATAAATCATCTTCTTCCTTTTCTCCTCACTCTTTTTCTAGTCCATTTAAATCTAATAAAACTCTGCCTGGTGTAGGTTTCACTCTAAGGCATATAGACATCAGAAGAAAGTGGTTGCTTGCTCCTGCCATTTGAAACATGGATTTGGACACAGTGGAGCCCTGCTGGATGAGACAAAGTTCTAGAACTCTCAGGGACTTGACTGCATGGGTTTGAAGGACTCAGCAGTCTCAGTCTCACTAGGGGTGATTTTGTTTTTGGAGCCTGGGGAGTTTGATGGGGATATTTTTGCTCTGGTGGCGGGGGACTCCCCAGACATCTGTGTGACTTTCCTGGAGGCCTCTTTCTCCCATGTTTTTTTTTTTTTTTTGCGGTTTGCGGGCCTCTCACTGTTGTGGCCTCCCCTGTTGCGGAGCACAGGATCCGGACGCGCAGGCTCAGCGGCCATGGCTCACGGGCCCAGCCGCTCCGCAGCATGTGGGATCTTCCCGGACCGGGGCACGAACCCGTGTCCCCTGCATCGGCAGGCGGACTCTCAACCACTGTGCCACCAGGGAAGCCCCTTCCTCCCATGTTAATCATATGCTGGGATGTGAGAGGACCATCATCTCAGTCCCTACCCGGCCCTTGTCAGCAGCATGCGAGCTGGGAGAAGTGAGCGTCAGCCTCTGGCTGAAACCAAGAGGTGGCAAGGAAATGGAAGCCTGACAACACACATGGGCAAGATCAGTACTGAAGCTGCAGGCCTGAAATCACAGTGTGTGCGCCGGAATATTTTTGGCTTAAATTATCTGTGATTGCTTCATCACTTCAACCTATTTTTGTGAATATATTTTTTACTTACAGAGTGCTTTCACATTAAGTAGAAAAACCCAGTCTTTCCTTCCCTATGTTTTTCCTTTACTCTCATAAGGCTATCACATTCACAACACTTCTGACACTCTGGTCACCAGATGTGTGTGTTTTTTCTCCCCACCAAGGATTTCTCTGATACCAGTGGGTGTTCTGCAATGTAACTCAATTCTGATACTAGCTAACTGGAGACAGTATCAGATCCCACAGGTTAAGAGCTCAGTCCCACAAGACTGTACCCCACACCCCCACTTCAGATGCCAATCACAAGTAGTAGGTCCCCAGCTCACCCACAGCTTCTGTCAGGTTTGGCTGTAAGTCAGAGGTTCCCACAACCCCTTCTTTGGGTTCCACTGATTTGCTAGAGCTGCTCACAGAACTCAGGGAATCACTTATAAGTAAGAGGTATGACAAAGGATACAGATGGACAACCAGATGAAAAGATACATAGATCGAGGTCTGAGAGTTTCCCAAGCACAGGAACTTCTGACCCCGTGGAGTTGGGCTATGTCACCAACCTGGAAGCTCTCTGAACTCCATACTTACTGGGATTTTTGTGGAGGCTTCATCACGTAGGCATGATCAATTATTAACTCCATTTCCAGCCCTTCTTTCTTCTCAAGAGAATGGGGGGTGGGATGAAAATTCCAAGCTTCTAATCATGGCTTGGTCTTTCCAGTGACTAGCCCTCATCCAGGAGCCCACCCAATGAGTTACCTCATTAGAACAAATCTAATGTCACCTCATTAGAACAAACTCCTGTCACCCAAGAAATTACAAGGGGTTCAGGAGCTCTGTGCCTGAACAGAGGGCTGGGGGCAGAGACTAATGTATTTTCTATCATCTCACACACATATGCCAACTGGCATGATCCTCACAATAGTCTTTTGAGGCAGGCAGGGTAGGCCTCAGCCCTAAGTGACAGAGAAGAAAACTAAAGCTTTCTCCAGTTAATCTTTCTAGTAAGCGGCAATGCAGTTTCTGGCTCCCGGTCCCATTGTTTAGAGTGTTTTTGGCTGGGCTGATTGTGTTCTTCTAGGTAAGCACTATGGTATGGCTTGAGGCCTGCTGGGACAATCTCCGGGCACCAAACTACTTCTGCTTTTCTGCATCATCTTCTGAAATTCTGTCATTTTGAATCAATCATACATTTGATTTAGCCATACCTCTCCAAGCCCTCTCTTACAAAATGCAAAGGGGTAGGTAAATAATAAATGGTAAATCAGTTTGCCAGATTACTTTCTCTCTTGACAGCTAGCTGAGATCAGGGCAGTTAGGGATGGAAATGTAGATGATAGATGGAGAGAGGGAACCTCTGGAGTTTGAAGGGCTCTCTGAGAAGGGGAGGCCTAGGAAGGTGTATTGGTTTTCTATTGCTGTATAAGAAATGACCACAACTGTAATAGCTTAAAACAGCACACATTTATTATCTCACTGTTTCTGTAGGTCAGGAGCCCAAGGATGGCTCAGCTTTGTCCTCTGGTCAAGGTTACAAAGCTGCAATCAAAGTGCTGGCTGGGCTGCATTCCTTTCTAGAACTTGGGATCTTCTTCCAAGCTCCCATGGTTGTTGGCAGGATTCAGTTCCTTATGGTTGGAGGACTGAAGCCCTCTGCTCCCAGAAGCTGCCTGCAGCTTCCTGCCACGTGGCCCTCTCCACAGGCAGTTCATATCATAGCACCTGCTTCTTCAAGGCCAGCCACAGATTTTCTCTCTCAAGTCTCTAAGATGTAGTGTTATATAGTGTAAATATGATCATGGGGGTGACATTTTGAGATTTTACCTAAAAAATCTAGATCTTTCAGTGAAGCTGGGCCTACATTCTCACTGGCAAACAGCTGGTAGGAGCTGAGTAGTACCAGTAGGTAGTAGCTTGGCCATGAAAGGACCTTAGTTTCCTGTAGGATCCCTGCCTTCCACGGATGCCATATCTGCACTGCCACGCCCTGCTTCAGTCATTCACTGTACCCTTCCGTCTCTCATGGGTATTGGCGTTTGTGACACAGGATTACATTCTTGAAGAAACTGAGAAAGTGTATGACTCCAGGAAATGGAATAAGGAGGCTGTAATTGAAGAAAGGGGGTGGGGCTGAAGCAACTATGATCCTATACCCTCTCATATGTGTAATCATAACACCAAAAAAGGTTGGACTGAACATAACTGGGTTTGTTCCTGGCTCTGCACTCACATGTGTGGATTTGAGTCTATAATTTCACCTCTCTGAACCTCAGTTTCCTCATCTAGAAAGCCTTCCCTTCCCCCAGAGTTTCTGATTCAAATAGGCTGGGGTAAGGGACTAGGAATCTATCATTTTGACAAGGGCCCAAGGTGATTCTTCATGGTCAGGCGAGTTTAGATGACAAGTCCACTCACAACTGGGCACTGGCCAGCAACTCAGGAAATAAGAGCCAGTTCTTGGCATTGACAGTTAGGGCTCATCTAAGCAGGCTAGAATTCATGGAAATATTTCAGCTCCAGAAGGAATATTCTCAAGGAGAAAATATTGAGAAGTTAAGAATCTAGGAAACTTAGTCAGAAACCAAACCATATAGACTGGGCCATCATGGTGGAGCAGGGGAAGCATGGATGTAGTACACAGGGTCCCCCAACCACTACTACCTCCTTCTCACTCCCCAGTAGCTGGCTTCCTACACTCCATAGATGTAGCTGCCTACTGGGTCAGTGCAGGGGCTGAACATTTGCATCTTATGTCTCAAAATATTTTGTAAACTGCTGCTGGGGCAAAGCTATGCAGCCCAGTAAAAATCAGGGGCTCAGTAAATGTTGATTAAATAAGGGAATCAATAAAAAGTAAATGTTTCCTGAGGTCTGGTACTTGGTACCACTTTGATGCACTCTCCCACTCTTTTTTTTTTTTTGCGGTACGCGGGCCTCTCACTGTTGTGGCCTCTCCCGTTGCGGAGCACAGGCTCCAGACGCGCAGGCTTAGTGGCCATGGCTCACGGGCGCAGCCGCTCTGCGGCATGTGGGATCTTCCCGGACTGGGGCACGAACCCGTGTCCCCTGCATCGGCAGGCAGACTCTCAACCGCTGCACCACCAGGGAAGCCCACTCTCCTGCTCTTAATCTCTCTGAATGTCTCTGAGAACATGGAGAGAAGTTCTCCTCTGTCTCTCCACACACTCTACTGAGCTGAGTGCTATCTGTAGAGAGATTATAGTTAATGAGGGGCCCAATTTAGAAAAAATCTTTTATTTCTAGCCAAAAGCAAATAAGTGCCCACAATTTCCTGGTTTAAAAAATGCAATTATCATTTTTCATTGAAAAATAAATTCTTCTAGTTTCTAGAACACATTTTTCCCAACTAAGGAGAATTTCTAGTAACTTATAGGTGTGGAAAACCTCCCTGTAGGCAAACTTGATTTTATCATTACACTGTCATGTTTGAAAATATAAGAGAATTTTAAGTAGCCTAACACAAATGCTGATCTTTATAAAGCTTTGTGGTTAAAAGGGCATGAGATTTATCAATGTTGTGCAGTCTCTTCTTTCTAATCACACCTCAATAAGGCATGAAAACAAAAGACATTCGGAAGGACACATGCGCTTTATGAAGTCCTGCTTTGGGTGAGACTTTGCTTCCCCTAGGATATATTTTGGTCAGTTAGTTCATATATTTTTGGTCCTATCTCTTTCGAACACACAACATTGGTTTGGGTTAATAGCCCAAAAGAGCCTTTAAATATTTCATAGCTGTTAGTCCTGATGAAAACTCAACTTGTACCAAAGTTATCTTTTATTTATGGGCTTCTGGGGGCATCCATAGTGCTCCGCGAAGCATGGGAAAGACAAGTTTATGCTCTGGGCCTTCTGTGAGTGCTTGGCATTTAGATAGCAGTGACAGGTAGGAGTGTGAGTGGCTTTGTGAGTTATTTGGAATGATAGCCTCCTGGTTGGAATGACATGCTGTCCTGCTTGGGGGAAAATGATTTCACAGGGTATGGTCACTGGTCACTGCATTTGGAATCATTTTTCTGGAAGTGGTGATGAGCATTTAAGGGACAGATAGATTGGGAGGATAGATGGGAAAAAGAAAGGCATTTGAAATGAGGGAAACTGCATGACCAAGGCACAGATGTGCTGTATCTGGTATATTTGGGGAACATATTTGGAGGAATAGCATTAGATGAGGCTGAGCGGTATAGTGGGCCTGGATTATGAAGAATCTGGAGAGGCAGGCCTTGCCATTCTAGCAAATGGAAATAAAAGGTTTTCTATGGAAGGCTTCTTTTTTTAAAATTATAGTTGATTTACAATATTATTTTAGTTTCAGGTGCATAGCATAGTGATTCAATATTTTTATAGATTATACTTCATTAGAAGTTATAAAATAATGGCTATCATTCCCTGTGCTGTACAATATATTTTTGTTGCTGTCTATTTTATCCATAGTAGTTTGTATCTCTTAATCCCATATCCCTACCTTGCCCCTCTCCACTATGGAAGGTTTCTGAGTAGAGAAATGCCATAATAGTAATTACTTTTTTTATTGAAGGATTACCATACACAAGTAATGATACAAGTTCTTCTATATACATTGACTCACAGCACCCCTGGAGTGTAAACACCATTTTCAGTACCTCATTTTTCAGATGAGGAAACTGGTCATTGTAAAGTGGCTGAGACAGGATTTGAATCCAAGCTGTTTGGCCCTACTGCCAATGCACTTAAGCAGTAGGCTATCTAGTACTCCTCAACTGGATAAATGGTATCTAAGGAAGGTTAATCTCAGAGTTGATTGGAAGGGGGGAAAAATCTTGGTGGTGAGAAATCCAGTTAGGAGGCTACGGGAGTAATTCTAGGCATGTGAGAAACCATTCACATGTTTGCTTCCTGCCTCTCCGTCACTGATTTCATCCATCCCTACTAGTCCTATGCTAATTCCAGTCCTCATTGTTTTCTGCCTCCTGCCCTGCTCCCCAGCAATCCATTCTCCACTCTGCAGCAGAAGGATCTTTGTAAAAGCAAATTGGAGCATGTTGCTCCCTTGATTAAACCTTCCAGGTAAAATCCAAACTCTTCATGAGCTGGCTCTCATTTCTTTTCAGCCCCATTTCTAGGCACCTGCATAATTTCACACCAATAAACATCAGCTGGTATTATTATCCCGTCACAACCCACTTATCACACCACTGTATTTGCTGAATGAAGAGAATCAGTGAGTGGGAATGAGATTAAGATGGATATGTGTGCTCGCTTCGGCAGCACATATACTGAAAATTGGAACCATACAGAGTAGATTAGCATGGCCTCTGCTCAAGGATGACATGTAAATTCATGAAGCCTTCCATATTAAAAAAAAGAGAGAGAGATGGGTATGGTTAATAGGCAGATGTCTGATTTTAACATTTTCTCCCCACCTGCAGGCCTGAGGCAAAGAAACCCAGAGGAAAAAAGATCTGCCTTTTTATTCTGGGGCCTCTGCAACTTTTCCTTCCAGAACCTATCTAGCAAGTGTTTTCCCTCTTATAGCAGCCCTTTTGGGGGGTCTGTTTCCTGGTCTCCATCCTGCGTAACTGCCTTGACCGCTGGCTCTGCTGCCTGGAAGCCTGGGGCTTGGCCACGCTTACTGCAGCTCCAGCTCCAGGAAGCCAGCCCCAGAGCCTCTCGCCCCTCTGCTGCCTTGGGAAGGGGATTCAGATCATTTCAAGGAAAAAGGAGAGGATGATTCAAAGATGAGTAGACAGTTTCAAGATGGCTGACTCAGAGGATGACTCAGAAGAAAGCTGGAGGGGTAAGGAGGGAGGACAGTAGCTGTGATGGTAAAGTGCAGGGAGGCCTCTGGAGGCTTCAAGGCTGGACTTCAGTCCCATTTCCTGACCTCAGGCATGACCCTCAACTGTCCCAAGTCTCAGCTTACTCTCCTCAAGTGGGGCCAATCACAGCATCTGCTGTACAATAGTATCTTGAAGGTTAAAGGGAAAGTGACCCTCAGGCACTCAGCGTGATGGCGCATCACAGGAAGCACCCTCCAAAAGTCAGCTGTCATTGCTTTAAGTGGGAAGTGACAATAAAAGGGTGTGGCCTAAAACAGGGAGTTTCAAACCTTTTGGTATCTGGAGGGCCCCTTAGGCTCCTAAATGTTATTGAGGACTTCAGAGAGCTTTTGTTTATATGTTTGTTATATCTAGTGATACTTACCACATTAGAAACTAAAACTGCAATGTTTAAAAATATTTATTAATTATGTAAGACCAATAATAAACCCATTGTCTGTTAACATATTTTTTTAAATGGGAAATAATAAGTTTTTCCAAGACAAAAATAATTAGAAGAGTGGCATTGCTTTACATTTGTGTAAATCTCCTTAATGTTGGGCTTAATAGAAGACAGCTGGATGATTCTGTAGTCCGGTGCAGCACCACATTCCGGTAGCCTCTGGATAACTCCACTATACTCCTGTGAGAGAATGAGCGTTAAAAAGGCAAATAACATTTGGTGCTGTTATGAAATAGTTGTGACCTCAAAGTCTGCCTGGAGTTTCAGGAATTTTCCAGGGGTCCCCAGACCACACTATGAGAACCACTAACCTAAAAGATCATTTTGAAAAAGATTTTGTTTTCAATCTGTGAATAAAGATAATGCCATAAAATGAGATTATATATCACCTCCATCAAATGGGCAAAAATTAAAGAGTCTGCCAATATCAAGTGTTTCTGAGGATGTGAAACATCAGAAGCTCTCACCCTGTGTAGCACAGCTATAAATCGGCTTGACTGTTGTATTAGGCATTACCAAACTTCTCTTTAAAGTTAAAGTCGCTCATACTCTACCACCCAGCTATTCCACTCCTCAGGAGAATTAAGAAACAAATGATGATATCTCTATATAACAGAATACTACAATTAAATACTAAAATGAACAGTAATGGTAATAGAAGAGTACAATAGTAGTAATGTGATATATTCACATAATAGAATGCTGCAATTAGAAGTGAATTCACTAGAGTCATGTTAATATGAGTAAATCTCAAAAATGATGTTGCGCAAACACTGAGTAAAAGACATGCAAGTCCAGAGTAACATTTATGTAAAGTCTGAAAATGTGCCAAACAAAAGTACATATTGCTGATGGGCACATACTTACATAGTGAAAATATACCATCACGCAAATTCAGGACAGTGGTCGCCCCTGAATAATGAGGACAGGCAATGAAATCAGGGAGGATTTTGGTTGGGGAGGCTTCAGATACACCTGTAATGTTTTATTTATCTATTTTAAAAATCTGAATTTAAAATGTTTTGTTTAAGCGTTTATTTAGGTGGGAAAGCAAATACGGCAAGGAAACAAGGCCATGACAATAAAAAATGAAAACTCACTGCAAAAAGCCTATGGGCAAATGACACCCTCAACTCCTTCCGTCACACTGACCGTGAGGTCAGGGTCCACGTAGGAGCAGCTTGGTTCCAAAGGCTCATTTGTAATTGATTCTTTGGTGTTTTCCATGGGTTTTCCCATGGATACAGTTAATTAAGTTGCCTAGACTAGGTCATCTGTCCGGCCCACAGAAACCTATTAATTTCACAGCCTTCCTGACCAATAGAAAGGGATCAGCAGGGTTGAGAAAGTGTTTCCTGGGAAAGTTTGTTCTGACTTAGCCAGGAGCAGATCCTCTCCTGGACGTCCTCGGCCTGACTCACCTTCTACTTCCCTTTCCAGCCAGGTTTTGAGAGAGGGGATTCTCACATTTCTGAGCTAGTCAAGCTTGGCAGGGGTAGGATAAATATCTGGCAGCACAGTATGGGATATGTGGTTCTGTGGGTAGATTGTCTGGGAATTTGGGGCCAAGGGATGTGGGGGCGGGGGAAACTTGTCAGCCCAAATCTCTGAGTTGGAATAACTCTTGATCTTTGGTCAGCTTTAGAGTTACCTTACTGATTTTCTACTAAGACCTCTTTTACTTTCTCTTTTACTGACAATCTGGTTGTTTCTGACCGTTTCTCTCCTCTCTGTTCCACTGTAGAAAAAGACCACGGTCCCACAGAGTCTCCTGGGTCCTTGACAGTGGACACTCTGCTACTAGTGACTCCAGAATTTCCTTATAGGCAGGGTTTAGGGTGCTGACTTGGTGGAGAAGAAGGATTTGAAGATATGTTTATGTACCATTTAAAAAAAGATGGAGGCGACGTCAGTGTCTTATTAAATAGGGTGGGAACTGGTGGAGGTGGAAGCTGAGGCTCAGATACCTACCGCTCCCCACTCCTGCTCCACCCGCCCCTCCCCCAGCATTCTTACCCAACTCAACAGGAGTTAATTCTCCTTCTTCCCCTCCTCCACTCTTCTCAGTGTCTGAACTAGCATTCAGCTTGGGGCTTGGGGAAAAAGGCACTGATAAAAGTAAAGAGCAAAAGGAGAGTTAAGAATTTTAAGAATTCTCTGAGTCTCCAATATGAGTTGGTCCTGATATTCATTGAAACATAGGTCCAGTTCATTAAAGTACGTTTTAAATTTACAATTTAAATTTGTCTTAAACAACAGTAATAACAGATAAAAAGACACTACTCATCATTCCAACTCAAGTGCTCTCATTTTTGGACATTCCTTTCAGTCCTTATTACCTTGATATGTTTGTATGGCTATAGGTTATAGGGGTACAGTAAGTGCCCTACATACAAACGAGTTCCGTTCCGAGAGCAAATTCGTGAGTCCAGTTTGTTTGTAAGTCCAACAAAGTTAGCCTAGGTACCCAACTAACACAATAGGCTATATAGTACTATACTGTTATAGGTTTATAATACTTTTCACACAAACAATACATAAAAAAACACACAAAAAATCAAGAAAACATTTTAAATCTTACAGTACAGTACCTTGAAAAGTACAGTAGTACCAGCTACATCACCACTGCTTTTACACTTGATTCCGGACACCCTGGACTTGAAATAAAGATACTGTACTACTGTACTCTATACAGTACTGTACAGTAAAGTACACAAGAGCACAACCACTTGTAGAGGATGCACGCACATGACAATGTACGCCAGACACGTGAACTAACTTACGTGATTGGCTGTGCAAAGCACATTTGCATCTTTGAAAGTTCATAACTTGAAGGTTCGTATGTAGGGGACTTAATGTATATGCTTTTCATCTTACTGTTCTCACTTATTATATACACATTTCTTTATGATCCTACCTAGTCCTCAGACTTTTTTTTTTTCTTTTGGAAGCAGCTCTATTTTTCCAGTTTTATTGAGATACAATTGATACACAACTTTGTATAAGTTTAAGGTGTACAACAATGATTTGATATATGTGTATATTGAGAAATGATTACCATAATAAGTCTAGTTAACATCTATCACCACACATAGTTACAATTTTTTTGTGATGAGAACTTTCAAGACCTACTCTCCTGACAACTTTCAAATACACAATACAGTATGCGTGTGCATATATATATATATACACACACACACACACACGCGCACACACACACACACACACATATAGTCACCAAGATGTACACTACCTCTCTAGGACTTATTTATCTTATAACTGGAAGTTGGTACCCTTTGACTTGCTTCACCCATTTTGCCAACTCCCCAATCCCTGCCTGTTCTCTGTTTCTATGAGTTTGGTTTTTTTAGATTCCACATACATATACTTACTTTTTTAAAGGCCTGGTAATGCTCTGTTGAATGGATATTAATGGATTAGAGAAAGTGTTCCGTATTCTAACTCAGGGAGAACATCAAGACCTCATGGAGCTGATTCAAGGGTGCAAGGTTACAGCAGATGTAGTGTATTTACAATAGTATCTAGACAGGATAAAGGCTGACTAAATGTTGGCTGTCATTATCTATAATTATATCTTCACCTTTTTTCTTTGAAAAAGTCCCACCCATTTAATGAAGGTCTGGGCCTCTCCTGTGACATGCTGCCACTTCTTCTTTTTTTTTTTTCCCTTGTGGAGACAAAGGTACATATAGTTGATAACTCTGGATTTCAGGCTAGCAAAAAGACCTAAGTAGCTTCGTTTCCATTTCAGGAGAGCAGCTCAGTTCATATTTAAAAATTTTTATTTTATATTGGAGCATAGTTGATAAGCTCAGTTAATTTTAACTTCCTTGCTTACCAAGGAGGAGTAACTTCTGGTGGGAAGAGTTGGGGGAAGGCCAAAGCAGGGGCTCTGGGATGAGGCGATTGGAAAAGTTCTGGGGCCACTCACACATGATACAACAAATATTTTTTTGAGCGCTGCTGGTGGTTTTGAACCAGTCACTGAGCAAGGGTGCTAGGCCCTGAAAGTACAGGTGAAGGACATTTTCTGCTCCCAAGTTGCTCACCGTGTAGAGAGGAAGATGTTAGATGGGGAAAGAGTCCACAGGAAGAATGAGCATCCTGAGTGCTTAGGGAGGAGCCTCATGCACACCAGACTGATGCTCAAACTGAGCTGGGTAGGGTTCCTCCTGGGAATGAGTCTATTGCGGCCATTACATTACACTAGAGAAGGCAAGAGCCAGATCATGAAGGATCTTTTGTGCTGTGATAGGAGGGTTCCCCAAATACCCCTGCCCCCAGCAGACAAGGTAAGAAGTTATAAGGTACAGAAGGGACAGAAGAAATGGGTGATGAAGTTTGACCTTTCTTCCTCCCTGACATTTTCCTTTCCTTCCTCCTCTATTGCCCTACAGATTTATCCTGCAATATCACAAGGGTTATAGTTGAGAAGGTGGAGGGGAGGGGAGAGACAGAAGGAGAGAGAAGCCCCAAATAACGGCAGTGGAGAGGAAAGGAAGTATCAGAGCCACCTGGCTGGTGCAGTCATTTGCATTTAATAGATGTACCTGATTGAGGCACCTGAAACCCAGAGACTGTCCTAGAAAATAAAGTTACCATGTTATGCAGTGATTCCATCAGCCCCAAACTTCATCTCTTAGTTATTTATGAGTTTGTAAAACTTGAATAAATGCCAGACAAATTTTTCTGAGTTGGATTCTTCATTTAGTAAGTTTATTTTGGAATATTTTTTTCCTATGACCAAGTTAAAAGTTAGGTTCACACACTAAAAGGTGAAGAGTATTGATATTTGAGGTAAATAAAGCAGTCATCCTGATAGCTACTATCGCAAACCAACTTTTCTCTCAATAATGAGGCAATTAAACAAATTGAGGTGGTGTTTTTACTGGAGCTGTATGAATAAATGACTGTAGATTTAGCAGAATACGTATTGACATATCAACTTTTTGTAAGGTTTTTTAAAAAAACTTTTTTAACCTAACTTTTTAAGCCTCTGTGAAGTTAAAAAAATCATAAAATGTTAAAAAATATTGGGCTTGGTTTAAATATTTTTGTTTCTGCTATATGAGTCTAAGGCTAACAAAGTGATGCCTAGGATACTATTTAAGCATCTGAAAGAACGTGTTGATTCTTTGCTTTAACAATAATTTTTGAGCAGTCATTTCAGTGAATTTAGAAGTTATGTGAAAATCTTTTAGTGGAACAGCTATGATTTAGGAGTGTTAAAGTTTTCAACTCTAAGAATAAATTGTATAATGTTTCAAATCTATCATCTTGAATATCCTAGATATCATGGTAGTTTAGTGCTGGAGCAAGAAATAGTTATTAAAATTGACTGGAAGGGCTTCCCTGGTGGCGCAGTGGTTGGTTGAGAGCCCACCTGCCGATGCAGGGGACACGGGTTCGTGCCCCGGTCCGGGAAGATCCCACATGCCGCGGAGCGGCTGGGCCTGTGAGCCATGGCCGCTGAGCCTGTGCGTCCAGAGCCTGTGCTCTGCAACGGGAGAGGCCACAACAGTGAGCAGCCCGCAAAAAAAAAAAAAAGACTGGAAAAGTCTAGTGGGAGATCGTTCAAAGGCCTCAAAGTAAAGAAACTTGAAGAGGAAGACAACACGAACAGTGACTTCATCAAGAAGAGGTGTAAAAATTAAACAGATGGGGGACATTGCAGGAAAAAAATGTTATAACAAATCTACCGTTTTCCTTCCAAATAATTTCCCCAAATAATCAAACTGTAAAAGTTACATCACATGCAATTAGTAATGTTTTATTGTATTTCTTTTAGTTTTTTCCCTCTCATATCTCTGCCTGTGGCCATATAGACAGAAATTAGGAGACATGTGCTCCTCAAAACCAGTGAGGGGAGAGGATGTACAGACCCAATAAGCAGTTACCATCATTCAGGCTTATGTTCAGCCGCATGGAAGAAAGCCCTGGCTTCTTTGGCTTAGACAAGGATGCATGTGATGAGGAATCTGGGTGGGGCAGCCCAGAGCAGGTGCTGGTGCCTGAGGAAGTCACTGAGGACCTGGGTTCCTTTCTATGTTCCATGGTCACCTTGCCTCCACCATGAGCATTGTGTTCATGCTCCCGGCAAGATAAAGGGGCAGGATGAGACCGGCGGAGATTGTACCGTGGACGGTCCACCCTGTGAGTTTTGCTCTCATTTGCAATCAACCAGCACTGATTTCCATGGCCACCTCTAACCATAAGGAAATCTGGAAGAGGGGAGGATTTTTTTTTTTTTTTTTTTTTTTTTTTTGCGGTACGCGGGCCTCTCACTGTTGTGGCCTCTCCCGTTGCGGAGCACAGGCTCCGGACGCGCAGGCTCAGTGGCCATGGCTCACGGGCCCAGCCGCTCCGCGGCATGTGGTATCCTCCTGGACGGGGGCACGAACACGCGTCCCCTGCATCGGCAGGCGGACTCTCAACCACTGCGCCACCAGGGAAGCCTGAGGGGAGGATTTTTAACTGGCTACTTTGCCATCCCAAATAGAATCGAGTTCTCTTGGTAAGGAAGAAGGGGAGAATGCTCTCATTCTTGATCTTTAAAGTATTTAGTTTCTCCCATTTGCCATTAAATGCAAGTTAGGGTTAATCTATTTCTCTTATTATCTTTCATCTCCTGCTGCACCTAATAGTAGACATTCAACAAACGTTAGTTGATTGATAGATTGATTTACTCATCAGAAGTTTTCAAGCATACTTCATGTCAATATAGTAGGGACTTATAGTTACAATTTCAGACATTCATACACATGAAATAGAGAACAACCTAACTGACATAAAGGGTATATTATCTCCATTTGTGTTTTGTTTTCTACTTGTTTATAATGTTAACGTACTTGTTAACTGGACTTGGTTCCAAACATGTTTTCATCAAATTACTTTGTTAAATGTGACCAGAAGGGCAGAAAAACATAATGGGGGCATTAGACACTTGGATTCTCATTGCATCATCGTTTGTGGGATTATTGCACAGTCTTTCTGTTTCTCAGTTCCTCTCTATAAAATACAGGCTGTAGCAATGGCTGTCCAGTATAGGTAGTGGGAAGGTGAGCGGCTACATAAGACAGAGAAGAGCATGCATGGGCTCGGAAGTCAGATGACCTGGATTCCTTTTCCAAATCTGTCATTTACTAGCTGTGTAGCCAGTTTCCCTATCTGTAAAGTGGAATGATTGAGGTACAAACGGCAGAGGGCTGATGTGGAGATTAAGTGGGTCAATATATGCAAAGTGTTTAGAAAGAACTTGGCACATAGTAAACACTCAAAAAAATTAGCTACAATTATACAGTGTTTCTAACTGTTTATTTACAAGTAAAATAGGATCGGTCTAGAAGTATGAGCTTGTTTTTCTCCCATGCATGGTTTCATGAGTGCTTCCATAATCACTCCCTCCCCTTTCCTCCCTCTTCCCTTCTCCCCCCGCCCCTCAACTCCCTCTCCTCCTCATATATTTTGCCTGTGTCTGCTTTGACATCTTTGGGGCCAGAGGGGACAAAGGGAGCAGCTAAGATGTCTTCGGAGGCTGGGAGAAGCAGCCCTGTGGACTGATTGCCATAAACCAGTGTGATGGGCTCTCGAGCTGGGTGCCAATCAAAGTAAAGCAATGGGACCTGTCGGGAGAGATGTTGATTTCCGCTGTCACACATGTCCCTTTTTGGACTCTCCCCAGGACTCTTGACCCTACTCTGCAGTAGTTTGAAATGGATTTTATTAGGCTTTCATTAGTCCTCATATCTATTTTTTTCTCTTGGTATCTGGTATCTAAGCTACATGAGAGCCAGTACCACATACTTGGCCAGTGTTCTGCCCAGACTTCTCCTGCATGTTCAGCCCTCTCTCTGCTGTACCAAATCTAGAGAGTGAGGTCAGGGGTTCGGAGGCCCAACTCAGCTGGTTAATCAACAAAGCAATGAGGCTATTTCGTGTTCTTCCCCTTCTTCAATTTCCTCATGAACCAGAATTATAAATAGGATGCTCTGTGACCTTGGGGTCAAAAAGGGAATAATCAGGCAAATGAATTTCAATTATAATAACTATTATGAACATAACATATTAATAATGAATATCAAGGATTCAGCTCAAAGACAATAAAGGCAAAGTCTCCATGAGTCTTTTCTCTCTCCCTTTTCCCATTTACTTTAGAACTTATCTCTGGGTAGAGTGATAATAGGATTTTTAAAAGTGAGTAAAAATTTTCACCCCAAAAAATAACTTGCTAATTTTTATCTTGAATAATTCCTTGACTGATGAAGCCCCATTTAAACTGTTTGCAAACACAAAAGGAACAATAATCCACACTAATAAACAAATCTGAGAAGGTGTATAAAACTCTTTTATTTGCCTAATTGGAGAAATTTCTGGAGAGGGATTTTCAAAGGAAAACAGTTCTAGCATTTGTGTCTAAATATATCTTCTTGCTTTTGTTATACTTCAACCTGAGTGTTTTTAAAATTCTTGTGTAGAGTTGATTCTCCTTTGTTAAGGATACTGTTTTTCAGAATAAGTTAAAAAAAATTTAAATTTATACAACCCTGAGCTTCCACATTTCTTGTTGAGAGTAATTTTCTCTCTGAATTTGAAGGGAGTGATGTCTTGTCACCATATTTGATATTGAGGGTGTGGGTTTCATTTTACTCCAGCAAAGCATTGAGTTCAAACTTTCTCTCATCTTCCTGGGTAGAGAGAAATGTGAACAGTGACAAAGCGAGCTCTTCACAACTCTTTCCCTGATTTTTCTTTGTGATGTCACCTTCTACAGAGTTCAAATACATGGGATATTCAGAAGAAATAATCTCATTCGACAGTAAGCAATAGCTATTATGAAAAGGACTAGTAAATATTTTGTAAAATACCAAATTATCAGGTAATTTAAATCTGCTAGATGGTGCCCCTCCTCCCCCCATTTTGATTATTAGGTACAAAGTTGTTAACCTTCATCCCTGTGATTCCAGAAATACCTTTATGATACTTACTATATCTGAACTTAGGGCATTTTTCATTTAAGCAAGACTTCTCAACCCATTATTACTAATTCTTCATTGTGGAGACTGTTCTGTGCATTACGGGACATGGAGTAGCATCCCTGGTCTCTATCCACTAGACACCGGTAACATCACTCCTCCAGTGTGGCAACTAAAAATGTGTCCAGACATGGACAGATGTTCCCTGGGGAGCAATAGTTCCCTCAGTTAAGAACCATGGGTTTACAGCAGTATTTGAACTGGGAATACAGTGACAGTTCCTCTACAAAGTGCAAAATTACTAGAGGATGTTAAGAATTAGAAACTCCATGTTCTGACATGGAAACACAGGCACAGAAATTTACACATGCCTTGTGTGTAATGAAAGAGGGAATCAGAAAGTTAAAGTTCCTGTAGTGCTTGGATCAGTCTGCCTAATTGATTCTGATGAGATAAATATTAGGAAGGGGAAGGCACAGAAGAGCTAATCAACAGCTTCACCTTAACTAGTCCATTTTGCTTGCTAGCTAGCAATACAGTAAAAAATATTTCTCAGGAGATGTCTAGTTTTCAGATTTCTAACATAAGACATATACTTACTATAAAAGGAAATTTTATATATGGTTGCCGTTGAAATCAGTGATTATTCAAGTCCATTAAAATTAAAAATGTAGGGTTTTATTTTCTTTCTCCCAATCTCTGTCTTTTTCATTATTGTTTGTTATATTTTTTTATTACACAGCTTACATATGTTCCTTACAGGGAAAGTAAAAAATTAGAGTTAAGCCAAAGGGGGAAATATCCCAAATCCCATTACCTAGATATAACTGCTATTAACATTTTGATGTATATTCTCCAAAGATAAGTTTATAGAGCAACAGCTTCTTTTTTTAAAACAGCTTCTTGTTTTTCTTTGTTTTGTTTTTTTTGTGGTACGCGGGCCTCTCACTGTTGTGGCCTCTCCCGTTGCGGAGCACAGGCTCCGGACGCGCAGGCTCAGTGGCGGTGGCTCACAGGCCCAGCCGCTCCGCGGCATGTGGGATCTTCCCGGACCGGGGCACGAACCCGTGTCCCCTGCATCGGCAGGAGGACTCTCAACCACTGCGCCACCAGGGAAGCCCCTTTTTTATCTTTGAAAACCACTCTAGTATTTAGTTTACATCTATTGCTGCATCATTGTAATGCTGTCTTGGTCTTTATAGGATTTTCTTCTGTAGACTCAGCTGTCTTCTGATTTATGGTTATTGTTACAAAATCCCGTTGAGGTAGAAGGAACAAGTATTATTATCTCTTATTTATGGAGTATTAAAAGGTAAAGAGGGTTTAAGTGGATTATTTCATGCTCCAGAGTTTATCAGGGGAAAATGTTTAAATAAGATCCCAGGTTTTCTGCTTCCTAATTCAATGTGCTTTCCATTAGTCTGATTTAGTTATTTTAAATATAGATTTATACTAAAACTTTCTTTACCGAAACTTGAGGTGCTTTAGAGATAACTTTTAACTCAAGTAATGCCTAAAACCCTTAGGGAAGTTGTAATCATGAAGGGAGACAATGGAGGGAAAGTGTAGGTGAAATGAAAAGAGATAAATCAGAATTAGTGCTTGTAAACTTTGCCCTCCCCTCCCTCAAGTTGGAGTGTTATTTAAATTTGCTGAGCTCTGTGGCTGCTAACGAATAAATGTGTGCATCATAATTCTCTGAGCTAGAGCAGAAAGGTAAATAACTTAAAGGCCTACAAGGCACAGACAAGAACTGTAAATCAAGGGAAAGGGCTGGGTGTGGGTCAGGGAGTGGTGGGGACTTTGGCAAACAACAGTGGGCATGCTCCATCCAAGGGGGCTTCCACTCCTCAGCTCTAGTGGAAAGAGAGCACCAGTCGTGCCAGGTCTTCTGATGTTACTGAGAAAGCAAACATTGGATTATTATGTAAAATATTCTGATCAAACAAACAAGCCACGCTAGTATGTTAGCAAATGAAGTGTGCCTTGCAGATCTCAGTCTACTCTTGGCATTTTTGAGCTTTGGCTTCCATATGTTTTCAGATTTAGAGTTCCACCAAGAATAGCAATCGGATTTGGTGAGTGAACTTTCTCCTCTCACTTGCATATATTCTTCAAGAGCGACCTTGATGGTGGCTCTATTTCTTCCTCTTTGCACAACGCTCTCCAACCTTATTTCTGTAAAAGACATTTTCTCTCTTTAGGGTCACTAGATGGTCTACCTGCCATCCACATCGTGACTTCCATGTAGGTGTGGCTCTCATAGGGCAGGTGCTCGTGGCACAGGCTGGGAGGCAGCAGGCTTCCGTTAGTGATTCTGAGAGCTGTCACTCAGGTCTAAGAAAATTGCCTTGCAGTATCTACTCTTGATATGGTAACTCTTATCTGGCAATCTCTTCGTGGTCTGCGATTTCTCCAGGTATAAATGATCTGTCCCTGCAGGAAACCAGAGGGTGATTTTCTATTCACCACTGCCAACCGTTGTTTTTACCTAAAAATATATTTATGAACTGATCTGTTGTTTCCTTCAAATATAATAACCCCTTTTCCTTAGAAAGGAATGGCATAGTCATTTCTGTCAGAGAGTGTTCAGATTAGAGACACTCAAATATTTTCTGCTCTGGAGCTCGTCTAAGTTTTCTGTCATGAGAAAAACATTTCTTCCCTGAGGAACTGAGTTCTGAAAGTTCAGGAGCCCAGTAGCAACGTGATTTATTTTCCATTTATTTCCTCCAGTTCTCTATAAAACACATGTAAAAATGATACAAATCCAATCCCAAGTTATATATAGAACTTTGAGAGTATGTGGAACCTAGAAAAATGGTACAGATGAACCGGTTTGCAGGACAGAAATAGAGACACAGATGTAGAGAACAAAAGTATGGACACCAAGGGGGGAAAGTGGTGATGGTGGGGTGGTGGTGGGATGAATTGGGAGATTGGGATTGACATAGATACACTAATATGTATAAAATGGATAACTAATAAGAACCTGCTGTATAAAAAATAAATAAAATTATAAAATTCAAAAAAAATTTGAGAGGATATTGTGCTGTATAAATAATATATCATATGCCTATATGTGATGCTAACTGGATGCAAAATTCTTCAAAGTACTTTGGGAAAATAATAGAAACAAAAAATGTTCCGATTTAAACACAGAGTCATGTTATTAAGACATTGGCCAAGAGAGGGCAGCATTGCCTACATAAATCCCAGAACGAAGACTAAATCTGAAGCTCGCAGATACATCATGAGCTTCTTCCACCTTTCGGTTTCAAACACAAGGACTAATAATAGAAGCAGCGTTATTTACGTTTAAAAATTTGCAGTTTTTTCAATAAAACATCTTTATCTCAGCCATTAGGTTGAGGCTGTTGTCATCCAGCAATGGCACCTATCTTATGTTTCATTTTTTCTCTTTTCTTTTCCAGCACGTTTCATTCACATTCTCCTCTCAGTTTCTGTAGTTTGATGATTTATTTTTAAAAAATTCACCCGACTCTTTTATGATCCTGGTCACATTAGTTAAGCCCGGGGGAAGGGGGCCTCTGTCTCTCTATCTATAAAACTCCAAGGCAGTTTAGTGGGTAAAATGTTGCCCAAGCTGTGGGCAGGTATTGGTTCTGCCACTTAGAGACTTGCTTTTCCCCATTGGCGAACAGAAGGTAATGACAGCATGGATGCATAAGATAGAGAGTGCTCAATAAACACTGAAGGAACCACGCTGGATTTTTTGTTTTTAATTGAATGGATTGCTAACATTTAAAAATCTGGAGAGATCATGCAAAATTTCTCACCGATCCAGTTTCGTTCACACATATTACTGGCCTGACTTCTGTGGGAACTCGGGTTGATGTCCTTCCCTTGGTCCTTCCATTCTCCCACTGCCGATTCATTATCTTCTGATGATATTGAAAACTGTACCACGGCCAGCAAGAACAGCTGAAGGAAAGGAAAATGTATTTTCCCCCCAGGTTGCAGAAGATGATTTTGCTTAGTCCTAACAGCTCTGCTGAGTCTTTTATCTGAGCAATCTGAAGCCCTTAGCGCTGCAATTTAATCTAATTTGTTTCTTTTGTCAGATTTCATTTTGAGGTGGAAGCCTTTGAGAGACTAGGAAAGGGCATTTCCTATGGGAAATTTGGCTTCGTTCATTCCTAGGTGGCAGGTTGGGGGGTCAGGACTGTCAAACGGGGAGGACATCTGGGGCCTGATGGTAGAACAAAAAGTCCCTAGGGACAGACTGAGGACAGTTACGCTGTGACATCCTTTCTCCTTTATCCCTCCACCCCTATGTGTTAGGGTTTTCTTATTTTTAGTTTTAATCTTGGGAAAAAAAGAATTCGTGATTTATAAACCCTTTATTTATAAATAAATGGTTATTTCCTCGCAGCAGGAGGCTGGGGTGAAGCTTTGCCCTCCCCAGGAGCCCATGGGGAATTTAGTCATCCTCTCCTCTGACTTCGAGAACTGTGCTAAGTTACTAAAGGAAACGACCACTCATTTATTCAACCCTTTGCCCTTAAACATTCGGAGACTAATGTGCTTGTTGGAACTGCTCTCAGGGTGGCAGCAGATACTCAGAATAGTGTTTCCACTTAACATTGCATTTCAGCTCATTGAAAAACATAGCACATCGAAAGGCTGCTGTGAGAACACTTTTCAGACTATAAATCGGGGCTGGAGGAGATGCTTAATTAAATCAGTCCTGAGGTTACAGGAAGGAAAAGCAAACCTCTCCCTCCCAGAGCTGACCCGGTTCAAGTAACGTGGCAGCTAGAGAACTTGGAAATGTGTTAGTAGGACTAGCGTCCATATACTCGAATGAGGCACTTCCCTGTCCAGCTGACAAGCAAGAAATCACATGTGGAGACAGATGACGGCTCTGATCTTCCAACTTAATTCTGTGGGCAAGAGACACATGAAGGTGGCCAGAGAGTCTGAAGTGCTGTGTTTCAGATTACAGTGCCAAGGACAGACTTTTTAAAAGGAACTTATTTCTACAGAGTCCTGTTATTCACCAGCAGGCACTTGGGAAGCCTCGAGTCAATCCTGTATGGAGACTCAGTGTTTGAAAGCGTAAATCATTAACTAAAACCTACCAGTTCATGAATGAGGAAACCTGGTCAGAGTTTGGGATCCTAGACCATGGAGTCTGCCACAAAGGAAAGCCCGTCCACTCAGAAGGGGCAATGAGCATATCGTTAGTAGGGCTGGGGCACCGAGTACGTCAGCAACTCAGCAGGGCCCACGCAGGAAGGCCCGCACACCCAGTGGGTCCCTGCTTTCTCACTGAAGTCTCTCTGAGGTTCACGGACTACGTGATCACTGTTCATGCAGCATCTCTCAATGGCCTCCTCTCTCCACATCTCCCCAAATTTAAAGACAGGATCACATGACTAAAAGAAAAAGAGCAGGACATAAACGTGAAATCACAGCATTTGGTTTTAGCCAGAAGACAAGAAGGCTGAAGACATAACTAATTCAGTCCAGCAGATCCGTGTAGGTCACTGTGGTACATTCCGGTCTAGAGCGCACGGGCTCTGGTGATACATGTCACGTGGGGAGGAAGAAAGTTTTCGTCGACGCTTGTAGCGTCCCTGGCTGGGTCCGAAAATTAAACTGATGCAAAGACAGATGGACAGGAGAAAACCACACACATTTATTTAATATGAGTTTTATGTGGCATGGGAGCCTCCATAAGGAAATGAGGACCTGAAGAAATGGTTAAAACGGAGTGTTTTTATGGCAGGTTGGTTGAGGAGTGGAGAGCTGTGGAGGGAGATGGTGGGGCAAAGGGTATGAGCTGAATGTAGTAATTGGGGGACTTAGCCAGGCCTGTTGGATGGGATTCTTTCCATCTTGGGAGATAAGAATGCTCCTTTCGAACAGTATGGAGGTTCCTTAAAAAACTAAAAATAGAACTACCATATGACCCAGCAATCCCACTACTGGGCATATACCCTGAGAAAACCATAATTCAAAAAGAGTCATGTACCACAATGTTCATTGCAGCACTATTTACAATAGCCAGGACATGGAAGCACTAAGTGTCCAGCGACAGATGAATGGATAAAGAAGATGTGGCACGTATATACAATGGAATATTACTCAGCCATAAAAAGAAACGAAATTGAGCTATTTGTAATGAGGTGGATAGACCTAGAGTCTGTCATACAGAGTGAAGTAAGTCAGAAAGAGAAAGACAAATACCATATGCTAACACATATATATGGTATTTAAGAAAAAAAAATGTCATGAAGAACCTAGGGGTAAGACAGGAATAAAGACACAGACCTACTAGAGAATGGACTTGAGGATATGGGGAGGGGGAAGGGTAAGCTGTGACAAAGCGAGAGAGAGGCATGGACATATATACACTACCAAATGTGAGGTAGATAGCAAGTGGGAAGAAGCCGCATAGCACCGGGAGATCAGCTCGGTGCTTTGTGACCGCCTGGAGGGGTGGGATAGGGAGGGTGGGAGGGAGGGAGACGCAAGAGGGAAGAGATATGGGAACATATGTATAACTGATTCACTTTGTTATAAAGCAGAAACTAACGCACCATTGTAAAGCAATTATACTCCAATAAAGATGTAGAAAAAAAAAAAAGAATGCTCCTTTCCTCCCTCCAGGTACAGGGAGGACACCTCTCACATGAGGCTGTGACCTGCTTCAGCAGAGACAGGCAAGGGAAGGAGGCCAGAGAGTCCTTCCTGCACCTACTGTTTCCTCAGACTCCGTCAGCTTAAGATACTCAGTGCACCAAGGTGCCAGTTTGTGGGCAGGGTGTCTGAAACTCCATCAGTCCTGATGTGGAACAAAGGAGTCAGTGCCTTGGAATCGTTACCATCCCCCCTCACATCTATTGTCACATATTGATTACACTTGTTTTTCATTCATAATTTTCCATGACTCATTATTGCCCATGATACATCCACATCAACCCTGTTAGCCCCTTTGGATCTATTTGTTAGCTGATCAGTTCTTGTTAGGACTTTAGGTTAAGTTCATAGTCAGAGGAGGAGGGAAGGAGAGCTTTGGGGGGAGGCGTTTATTCGCATCTCCTGTGTCTGAGTACATAGATAAAGACCACTCCCCTTCCGTACTTTTGTTATCTGACCCCTTCCTCTCCGGCACCTTCTTGTTTTCTTCCTGTTTTCCTCTCCCTTGAAAATTACAAAGACAGCCTGAACGACCCTCAAGGTTTGTGATAGAGGTCAAGTGTCTGCCTCACTCCAAGCGGCTCCCCCTTACCCCCATGCCCTCTCCAGTGAACGGCGAAGACATGCACAGCTGAGGGATCGGAAGCGGGGCAATGAGGACAGCTGAGTGGAAAGGTGTGTGGGAGACCTGCTGAGGGCAGGGAGCTGGGTCTGAGGCTGAGGTGATGAGCTGTTTGACTCGGGCCGTCCCTCAGCTATAAACTCAGGGGCCCGGCTGCACGTGCTTGAAGGCTGGCCCTGGGCTTCCATGAGTCCATGAACCAGGACGCGACAGTTTGCCATTTCAAAATCCTGTAGCACACTCTTAAAGTTCATTTATTAAAAAAGAAACCTTCCTGTGATCTATATATTTATACCCCATTACCAATGCAGGTATATATGAATAACTTATTATAACCAATCGAAAAAAAAAAAAAAAGAGAAAGCACCCAAAGGCAGAATGATGGAGTAGGCACTGAATGCTACCAGGCTCACTCTGGTAAGTGAGTAATTTGTTTATTCCCTCTGTACTCGGGGTTGCCACTAAATCTGGACTGGAGAAACCAGTAAATATTTTTAATGTGACAAGAAAATCAAAGCATTCTGTGCATTGCACACTGTTGTTACTACAAGTTTTATTTCTTTTTCTATGATTAGTTTAACCTCTTGGGCCTGATCTCCTCTGAGAGCCCTGTGAAATCCTGAGATGGGTGAGGGGCCAGCTGGGGCGACCGCCGTGTGCCGGCCCATCTGTTAGTCATTCTCACCACACAGTGGCTGGGGCCTTTCTGATGTGGTGCACAGAGCTGATTTGTGACACGATTCCAGAGTATTTATTTTTATTCTATTTCCTTTATTTATTTTATGGTGTTACCACATCTATCTTCGGCTAATCATGTAGATGGGTTCAAAACCTGTTTAGACCCATACCCGTTTTTCAACCAGCTAATACCATTTGCATTGTACCTCTTGATCCATACACTAGCTAGCTGATTTTCTTCTCTCCAGTGCAGTAAGTGAAGGAAACGCGCGCGCACACACACACACACACACAGACACAGACACAGACACAGACACAGACACAGACACGCAAAACCATCTGCCCATCCTTGTGAAAACCTAATAAAAATAATAGCAAAGAGAGGCAGGGTTTATTCAATTTGGTTTAGACCTGGGCAACGTTAATTTCCTTGTCTCAAGACAGCCCATGTCTTGGAGGGTTGAATGAAACTCAGCAAAGGCAGACGTAGAGCTGGCGAGGTTCACTTGGTGACTCCTTCCAGCTGGCGCAGAGAGAGTTAAACTTGAAAAAAGAAATTGAAATGCAATCCTGGCTCATATTACCCATTAGCTGGGTATATTGACCAAACTTAGAGTCAGATAATGCAAACAATAACAAAGTTATTGATTGAGGAGATGTCAGGCAAATAGGTACTTATCACGATGCTGCTGATAAGCTCGGGGTCTCCCTCGTGTGGCAGTGACAGAGGCCTACTGATTCTGTAGCTGGTCATTTGTGGCTTCCAGCCGACACAGGCTGATTGTATAAGCGGGAGCTAGACTTCCCTAGCGTAACAAGGGAACACTGCAATCACCTAAAAGAATGCCACCAAACTCTGGCTGTGGGGAAAGGTGGGGTTGACGCTACATCGAAAAGAGGAGCCTGTGAACAAAGGCTGTCGATGCCACTAGGGCTCAGAGTGCTGCAGGGCTGTCTCCTTCCCCGGGCACGCTTCTTTCCATGTGACTGGAGGATTCACACACGAGCAGGGCCTTAAGCAGCTGGCGTTAGTGCTGAGCTCTGAGCTGACCAGTAGGGGTGCCGAAGACAGATGAGACCCACAGACCCTCCCCACTGAAAACCAAATGTATCACCTCCACAGCACATCTGCTCCCCAACCTGGGCCTTCCAGTTGGCAGGGAAATCTGGCCAGGCGTATTATTATTGCTTCTCCCAGCATGTGATCAGCCTGAGGCATTCATGGTTGATTGTCTAAATTTTAGATGTGAACCACCAAAACGCCATCTCTCTTAGCACTTTTAGTATTAGGCGATTACATGGCCGTGGAGGAGATGTAATAATACTCATTATTTTTTGGATGGCCTGTAAGAAAAGGATGCTTGATGTCTGCCAAACAGAACTGGTAATTGTTTTGACACTTGAGTGTGTGAGGGAGAGAGGGAAGCTGGTGTGGGAGTGTGGTGTAGAGGATGCAGGAGTAGGGGGTTACTGCATTTATTTTCTCACCTTCCCATAGGTAATTCTGCAGGTGATTTGGCCGGCTTCAGAAGTGAGGGAGCAAAACACTTTGTATTCATCGTTATTGTCAGTTCTTCCTCATGCAGAATGACACAGAAGGGTATGGGATATTTACACAAAGGATATGCTCTAGGAAGGAAGAGGAATTCCATTCATTCATTCATTCATTCATTCAACAGATATCTGAGGGTCTATCATGTGCCAGGCTCCATGCACAGAGCTGTGTAGAGCAGGTGGGCAAGGCAGCTGGCTCCTGTCTCTGTGTTGGTTTCCATCTGATGAAGGGTAGGGTGGGTTTGAGGCAGGTAGTACACAAACACGTTTGCTTTTAAAGATTTATGTTGTTTCCAATTTTCCAGCTCCTGTAGATAAGCAGTGGGCCTCTCTAGGAGGCCTGGGATTATTTCGTGGGACAACTGCTGTCAGTTTTAAAGGCACCACTTCCTCAATTGAGCTGTCCGGCATTACAGATGTTGCTTTTGAGACTTCTTTTTGGGAGTTGTCATTCAGAGCTTACTTTTTTTATCGGTACGCGGGCTTCTCACTGTTGTGGCCTCTCCCGCTGCGGAGCACAGGCTCCGGATGCGCAGGCTCAGCGGCCATGGCTCATGGGCCCAGCTGCTCTGCGGCATGTGGGATCCTCCCAGACCGGGGCACGAACCCGTGTCCCCTGCATCGGCAGGCAGACTCTCAACCACTGCGCCACCAGGGAAGCCCCAGAGCTTACTTTTAGTATCCTCAGTCCTTAGAGGGTGAATCTAATTTGACTTTTAGAAATACTCAAGTATCATCTGGCCTTACATCTGGTGAATGTGATGAGGATGAATCATCACCATCTTCTTTGGCTGTTCTTAAAAGTGTGTGACTATAAGGTAATGTGACTGATTTGGGGGAGGGGGAAGGCGTCTACGAGCACTTTAGAAGCAATGCAGAGGAGGGCTTCTAAAGTGTTCTGAACAATGGCAGCATCTTTGTCATAGGGAAGAAGGGCAGAGGAGCGTTTGTGGGCTATGACATCAGAGCGTTCTTGGGTCTCATCACTGCTCCTTCCCTTCGTTGCTGTGTCATGTGAAGCCAGTTCCTTAGTCCCTCTAAGCCTCAAGTTGATCATTTACAAAACAAAGCAATTTTACCCACCACACGGAGTTATTATGAGGATGAAATAAACTAAAATAACTAGCAGTTGTTATTATCAATGATACAGGAAGCGCTTCCCACAAGGAATAAGTTGAAGGAGCTAACTCCTTTTTTTTGAACTGTGACTGCTAAACTGTTTATAAAAGGTATCGGTTGCATGTTTAGGATAGTGGGATACCGTGCTGGATATTATCTGTCTACTGCCCAGGTCCACTCGCCACCCTTCCCCAGCCTGCTCTCTGCCAGTGTGGACTGCATGGGGGGAGACCCTGATTCCCTGGCTTCTGGATGGATTCAGACAAGGGTGGCACTGACAGGTGATCAGAAGGTAGGAGAACTGAGTAGTTGGGGGTATTTATTCATCCTGCTTGCTTTCCAAGGGGGTGCGGTCCTCACCTGGAGGCCATAGCTCTCAGGTCCTAGCCCCTCTCTGCAGTTCTGCTCCCCCTGACCCCCACCTAGGGCTGGATCCCTGACTCATCTGGTTACCACATGGTTAGCCTTCTAGTGATCTGTTGCCCTAAGGTTGAGATTAAAATGGTTTGATTGTGTTAATTGTATCTGGAAAGAGAATAGGTTTTTAATAAATTTTGAGCTATGCAAAAAGCAGAATTTAACAGAGACCCTGAGAGAGGGCTTTAGAAATGCTTGACACTCAGAGTTTGCTCTCTAGGCAAACCGTCAGACTTTGCTTTTTCCCCTGTCCTCCTGTAATATTACACGTCTTCATGTTAAGTGCTAGCATTGTCAGAGGAGCACTCAGAATAAGTAATGCTACTCAGCGAGTCACAAATGGAATCCATGTCAGCCAGTGTCGTGAAATGGATCTATAACTGGCTTTTTGTCCCTCAATTTGAGATGATCTAATTCAATTTCTATGATTTATGGCTTGAGAGAAGACACTTTCTGTCCCCCTCCCGAATTTTATTGTTTCTCTCTTACTCCCAAATTTCCTGAGATCTGAAGGAAATTCTTTTCTGAAGGCAAACTGGAGCCTGTTGCCACTGCCTAGCATTAATTATAATCACTTTGTTTTACTACTGCTCCTAACACAAGAGATCTGAAGTATCACTGAAACTAATCTACGTCTTTGGTATTGAGATGCGATTTCTTCTGTAGGAAAACCCAGTGATTTTTTTTTAGACAATGGCTGTGCAAATCATGAGGACGGTGTGAAAGTGATGGGCTGGTCTGATTGCTGACATGAACTGCTAATTTAAAGATGATGGACTGGGCCTCCCTGGTGGAGCAGTGGTTGAGAATCCGCCTGCCAATGCAGGGGACACGGGTTCGAGCCCTGGTCCAGGAAGATCCCACATGCCATGGAGCAAGTAAGCCCGTGGGCCACAACTACTGAGCCTGCGCTCTACAGCCTGTGCTCTGCAACAAGAGAAGCCACCACCACGAGAAGCCCGCGCACCCCGATGAAGAGTAGCCCCTGCTCGCCGCAACTGGAGAAAGCCTGCATGCAGCAACAAAGACCCAATGCAGCCAAAAATAAATAAATAAGTAAATTAAAAAAAAAAGATGATGGACATAGTGCTCAAGTAGCTACTGTAGTGGACGATGTCCAGCCTAGATCCCTCTACCAGCTTGGCACAGCAACCCTTTCTCCAAAGAATTGCCCTTGGCTATCAGGAGCCTCTTTGTGGGAGGTTTGAAGACACAGGGGCTAGAGAAGTGTATGTCTTCTCCACCCAGCCTGTAGTAAAGGATTGACAGGATGGGTACAAAAGACAAAACTCCCTGCTTAAAGGGGTACACCTCTGCAGGGGCCTCCCCTCCTCCACTCTTCATATCTCCTCTTCCCCAGCCTGCTTCCCTCACCTCCTGACAGCTCTTTTGTTTACCATCCTCGGTAAATCACATATCCCTGAATTCCAGTCTGAGGCTCTGCTTCAGGGAGCTCAGCCCTTCTCCCAATCTTATTCTTTGAAGACATGGTAAATGTGAGAGGTGGATAGAGAGAGGTGCTCGTCCTCTTACGTGTATGGGGTTGATTTGCCCACGGCTGCTTCTCAGGATGCCCTCGGAATAAATAGATGCCATCTTGATGACTGCCTCTGACACGTCTGTGGATACCAACAGTTGTTTGAGTTCCAACTTTCTCCAGTTCTGAGAAGATTTTAAATATTCTCACCCTAAATCTTGGATTTATTGTCTTGGGATAGCTTATGTCACCAAAATTCTTGAGTCATAGAACTGTTCGCTATTTGTTCAGCTGAGAGCATTTTGCCAGATCTTTCATTCTTGAGCCTTCCGTTGTAGTCATAGGTCCATGGTGTTTTTTTTTTTTTTTTGGTACGCGGGCCTCTCACTGTTGTGGCCTCTCTCGTTGCAGAGCACAGGCTCCGGACGCGCAGGCTCAGCAGCCATGCTCACGGGCCCAGCCGCTGCGCGGCATGTGGGATCTTCCCGGACCGGGGCACGAACCCATGTCTCCTGCATCGGCAGGCAGACTCTCAACCACTGCGCCACCAGGGAAGCCCCATGGTGTTTTTGATGACTCGGAAACATAGTCTTGGACCATCTGGGCACCTCTTGCTGTTCCTTTGTGGGAAGTGCTCTCTCCCTTCCTCTTTGCCAAATCAAGTCCCTCATCACATGGAAACCACACTCCTAAAACCTTGTCTGAGGGACCCTACCCTTCTCTGCTACTCCAGCCATTCCTGCATCCCCCTGACATCCATCATTATAATTCCACAGAACTATGCCCAAACGTAAGGCACCTATAGCTTTGCTTTATTTAAAAGTTTAAAAAAATTGTGATATAATGTACATAAAGGGCACACATCTTAAGTGTGTAGTATGATGAATTTTTACATGTGTTCTTTCCCAGGAAACCACCACCTGGATCGAGATCTAGAACATTTCCTGCACCCTATGTGCCTCCTCAATCTGTTATCATCCACCAGCAGTAAGAGGCAACCACTCTTTGACTTCTAATGATAGATTAGTTGTGCCCAGTCTTGAACTTCATATAAATGGAATCATCCAGTGTAGATCTGTTCACTTTCACTTGTTAAATACATGTGAGATTCATCTACATTGTTTGTTCTTTTTTTTTTTTAACAGCACTTCTTGTTGTTTGTTTTTATGTCTTACTATTCTTTATGTTTTGCCCTGTATTCCCTTTTACCTTGCATACCTCTTAAAGTACAGGCTGTGTCTTTTATATATTTAATATATTAACATATTGTGGACATTTAAAAATATTACACAGGTGAATGCTGACTAGATTCCGGTTCATATGGCTACTTAGTGAAAGCAAGCTTTTGTCTTCTCTCCCTGGTTGCATGGCATGTGTAGCTGAAATAGTTGTATCTGGGGCTGAAGCATGTTTTACTGTAAGAATAATAGCAGTAATAAATATTTATAGGACCTTTATCTGAGGGATTCAGAGTGATTTGCAGTTTCTAGTTTATCTTTTCACTTTCTTTTAGAGTTTGGCAGGAAAGCCATTGAGGTTCTTTTGCCGATGGGTAAACTAAGATGCTCTGAGGTTAAGCCACTGACCTCAAGTCCTAGAGAACATTAGTGGCAAAACTGATGGTATAATCTAGTTTCAGCTTACTCTCTCTCTTGGATTCAATCCCAGGCAGCTCTCATCCCTGGCAAGTGTTTTAGGATTATTCGCATGGAAAGAGATATATTAGTATAACCACAAATATCAGGAGAGGTTTAAAGTTTTGGAATTCTGTTATTATTTGAGTTCATATTATGGTGTTGTCTCATTCTATGTATGTAAGTGTTGATGGCCTGTCTTTAAACGTATTTTGTCCTCTACCTTTTGTGTTGCTTTTTATAAGTGTTGCTTCTACATAAATCAGATACAGGATATCATAAATTAACATTCACCAATACATGCATTTGGAACTTTTCCACATAAATAACATACAACAGTCAGTTTTCACAGGAAGAGTTTGAAGACACAGGGGCTAGAGAAGTGTATGTACAAGTTTTGAGAGGACTTGTGAAACAGTTTAAAGTCAAATCTGTCTCTTCCTTTCTTGCCCTAAGGTTGGATTTTGTTTTTATTCATGTTGTTTGGTCTGTGCTTTGCTGTGCAGGGGAGGAAAATATCTTTCCCTTCTACCTTTCTGGATTTTGGCTGGGACCCCTATAACAAAAGACAGATGAACAAGAGAAAAGCATAGACACTTATCTCATGTAAGTTTTATGTGACATGGGAACATTCATAAGGGAGTGAAGACCTGAAGAAACCGTTAATGCTGAGTGTTTTTACCCTAGGTTTGATGAAGAGTGGAGAGTTGTAAAATGTGATAGGACAGAGGGGTATGAGTTAAGGGTGGTAAATGGGGGGAACTTAGTGAGGTTCAGGTTGCTCTCAGCATCCCTCCATCTTTGGAGGTAAGGATGCTCCTTTCCTCAGGGAGGACATATTTGGGAGGGCATCTCTCACATGACCATCTTATTACCTGCTTTGGGGGAAGGTCAGAAAGTCCTTCCTGCACCTGCTGTTCTCAAATTCCTTCAGCTTAAACTATCCCATATGCCAAGGTGCCATATTTTGGGGTAGCACGTCCTGAACCCCATCATTTGGTATACTGAAAGCTCTTGATATCTTCAGCATTTCATTGCTTCTATATAAATGGACTGAGATGGGAATGTCTCCCAATTTTTAACTTCTTTCCATTTTTCTTAACCAACCCAAATTCATGACTGGGATAGTTGTAATTCTTAACTTTTAGGGGGATTTAACGAGAAGTTTTAAGAATAACAATATAATACGGCAATCGATCCCCTGACTTTGAGCTCCGTTTAAGTGTTTCTGATTCCTCAAGCTCAAATCATGAAAGCACTGAAGTAATGAATAAATAACTCTTCTTGCAAACGCACACACTGTAGTGATTAACAACATGGCACATATTAAAATTCAGGTAATTATGCTCTTTCTCTGCTTTGAAAAGAGCTCAAAATGCTATGTAGGCACTGAGTCCAGGAAGGAAAAGGCTTTACAATCTACTTTGTTCATGAGATGCTGTAACAATAAACAGAACTGCTATTCTGGAAGCATCTGTTAAGCCAATTACATGGCAAGTTTTCAAGTTCTAGAATGGGTGGATTTGCAATTGGTGAAAAATTTGGTAACCAAGAGAAGACAGGATCTAGAGAAGAGGGCAGGTGATGAACAGAGAATGTGTGGGCATGATCTTGATGGTGTCTATGTTTTATTGAAACCTGGAAATTAGACACTTTTACGTGTAATATTTTTTTTTTCTTCACATAACAGTTCCCAAACAAACAGTTAAAGTGGTTTCAGGTGATTAAAGCAATATAGAAGATTAGTTTTCTTATGTATAATCACCTTTGCTTCTCCTTTATTGATGAAAAGAGCTTTTCTCAGCGGGTTGTGTTATCTATTTTAGATGTTGCCTGATCTTGTTTTTTAAATGGAAATCAGCTTTTTAATCTTTTTTAATGTAAATTTGATAGCCTGTACCAGCAATTATTCTGCTTTGTTGCAGCTCCCTCTTTAGAACTGTCTCTGTTTTATGTTTAATTGTCCTAATTGTCCAAATTTGAATAAACCTGGAGAACAGCAATGGAGATCATTACTTGTTTTTAAATTTACAAAGCGGTTTAAGCACTCCTTCCTGAACTTCCCTTTAGTTCTTTACACTGTTAATTATGATCTGGCAGATTGGAAAACCTTGTTATTTTCCCCAGAGCTTCTACTCCAAATTATAGGTTTGTTTATTTTTGTTTTACTACTGTATATCAGACTTCTCCTTCTCATGAACATGATAAAAAGCTCATCAGAGAAAATTTACATTCACTTTTTAATCAGTGCAGGATTTTAGCAAGGGGGTATCTACATGAAGAGGTACTTTCTGTACTCTTAGAGGTTGGAACCAGTAACTCTAGTCCAGGAAAAGGAATTAATCCATTTCATCTATCCATCTATTATCCATCCATCATCCATCCATTCATCCATCCATCCATCCTTTTAGCTTCCAGTCTATCCATCCACCTATCCATCCACCTAGCCATCAATCTTTGGAGGGCTTGAACTGGATGACACATCAATTCAATGAGATTATGTTCTGATTTAAGAGTTTTTAGAAAATAAGTAGATTAGATTCTAGGTCAAAACTGACTGAATATTAAAGTTGATTTTGTGCATAATTTAATTGGAGGAAAAAAAACAAAAGAAGATAACCAAAGGAAGTCTTATCTCTGTTTAGGGAGGTTCTTGCAGCCTGTGGTTTTATGCTTTGGTTCAGATCAAGGCCTTGGTCAGGAGACAGTGCACTTGATTTAGCAATTGAGCATGAGGCTCATCTGTGTCCACACATCTATGTTCCACACACTGTCTCTAGCAAGACATTTCTTTTCAATCACCATGCTAAAGAGAAGTCACCTTCATAGGCCCACTCAATACCTAGAGACACTTGGAATGAACAAGGAGGTAGGTTAATTTTTGGTCAATCTGGCGTGCTGGTTGGGTGGCATCAGGTATCAGTAAGAGAAATCCTTCATGTAATATAGGCAGTCACATATAGATACATAGCTAACTAGCTTAACTGATTTTTGTGGCTAGAATTGCCTAAGGAGACAGAGCCTTGGGATGACCTTGGGCAAGACACTAAAACTCTCTGAGGTTAATTTCACCCCCTCCCCACCCCAATGGGGCCAGGGGAAGGAGTAATTTTTCCGGGGTGCAATATATGGAGAACAGACTAACGTCTCAGTAGTTTAAAGAAGCTCCATTATCATACACAAGGGCAGATCAAATGAAAATGAAATGTTCTCTCATAGCATCTCCAAGTTTCAGCAAGTGAATTCTAGTCATGCTTTGTATTCACAGACAGGAAATGTCTATTCAGAAGGAATGAATAATAGATAACTACTTTCTTTGCTTTACACCTAGTTATAATTCTACAACTAACATAATTTTAAATGAGTTCCTTTCCTCCCAGGGATGTTTCATATTCGAGTTACATACTATAGCCTCAAAACTCAACAGCGTGAAAAATCAAACAGCTGGGGAAAATGTATCTTTAATTTTCCTACCAATTTACCACCCCCTGCCCTCTTGTTCCAGATTATCTGCCTGGTCCTTAGGCAAATGGTATATTCTAAGTCCCTCTACTCTCATAAAGATGATGGACCCCAGCCAATCTTAGCTCCAGGTTTTCAGATCCAGTTTTTATTTGCTGGGGTTTAAAACCAAGGTTTACCCTCACAGTGGTATGTTAAATACCTCATTTGCTGAATCATACCTGAAATAAATTTAACAAAATTGTGTTTGAAATTGCATGTAGTGTTCATTTTTAGTGTTATATAGTTCACGAGTAGTAATTTATGTTTAGTAGGAAGTAGTAATAAAAACTTAGCCTGGTTTATAAGAATCGTAGATTATCTTGTTATATAGAGTATATTACTTGTAAGAAGAAAGGGAATCAGGGTCAAAGAATAACATAACGTAGACTGGGAGGAAATCATAGGCATAATTTTATTAACTGTTCATTAAAGAAGTGAGGGAACAACGGTTCTGAGAGATGCAGTGACTTGTTCAAGGTCACACAGCTGGTTTGCTCCAGAGTTGGCCCCAAACCTCACAGTTTTTGGCGTCTGGTCGAGCACACTTTCCATCACAACATGCAGCCTCTTAGTTTGTTGGTTTGGGGTCAGAACTATAATTAACACAGGGTAGGAAGCCTAGATTATGGAAAAGTTGGAGGGGAAATCTAATGAAAATCAAGCTTTTATGAAAGTCGTAGGCAGTCAACCTGTTCTATGATATATTCATGGTGTCCAGCTGCAAGTGGAGTTTGGCCAGTGGCTCTTCTTTCCTCTTTGACCTCCAGGTTCTCTTCTTAAACAGGTGATTTAAGAGTCTACAGTTAGTGCAAAAATTCTAGCAGAGTGAAAAAAGTAATACAGCAATAAATAACTGTAAACAAAAAAGTACAAAAATAGTAAAAAAAATTACAGAAGAAAGTAATATAGTAATAAAAGTAGTACTTTTTTCCAAGAATTCTGATGTGACATGATGAAGCAGTGGATGGGGAGCACGCATTCCCCATGACAAAAAGTTTAGCCATTCCCCAGAAGTTTAGCCATGACAAATTAGGAAAAGTAGTGTTTGGTGTCAAATGATAATATAAAAGTATGGCAGCTTGACAACCAAGATGGCACGAATACAAAAGGGGCAGGATTTAGGACTCTGATGGAGATCCACTGGCCACACAGATGGCATGAGCATGGGATGCAGCAGAGCCCTGAGGGATTGGAAATGAACACCAAGCCCACACAGAATCCTATTTAAATATATACACACCAGTATAATATGTGTATGCATATATATGCGTACAGATATGCACATGGGTTTTTGTTCCCATTCCACAGGGTGGGATTCATTAGTTATATTTATAATATCCATTGATAAATAACATCCCCAGGAATTGCTCGGGATGCCAAATGGATCTCATTAACAATTACAGTCAAGACGCTAAGAGAGGCAGGCTAAGAAGTACCTTTTACAGAATGGCTCATTCCTCCCAGGTTGGGATATCCATTACCCCTTTCTTCATCCCTACCTACTAATAACCAGTGTCTTCTCACAAGATCCTGGTCTACTGACTCTTCTGTCTTGATAGACACTCTTGGAGAAGGTCCTATGATTATGTTATGTCTGTTAACATCTGTATAAAAATTATTTTCCAATATCTCTGTTCAGTGGTGATTTGTGGGGAGGGAGACCACAATAAGGCTGATGTATGGCCCTAATGACACAATCTCTCAGGGGATCAACTCATTTGAGCCACCATATTAGAGTGAGGACGCTGAGTGTTTTAAGTACTCCTAGACACGATCATTCTTTTGGTTATTGACTCACGTGATCAATTCCAGTTGACAGCTGAATGTCATCATTTTAATTTATCAATATATATAATTTTACATTTATATATTAATTTATAGTTATATTTTAATTTCTACTGAATTATTTGCATTCTCTATCCTGAAATGTCCCATCCTGATATCAACTTACCTGGAGGTGAATTTAATCAGAATGCTGACTGGTGAGCATAGAGTGAAAATTGCTTTGGGAGGAAGTTTTATGTAAACTCTAGAAAAGCCCAATGAAATATCCATACTCCACAACTGAATAGATGATTTGATGACCAGATCATGGAATCTCAATATTTGGTACTCTTTTACCATCAGAAGTATGAGTTCCTTTGGAGTGGAGAAAGTGGTGAGGAACAAAATTGATAAGCTATATGTAAAAGGCAGAATGGTCCCCCAAAGATGTCCAAGCCCTGATCCCTGGAGCCTGTGAATATACTTTCTTGTATAACAAAAAGGATTTTGCATCTGCCGCTAAGATTATAGACATGGATTATCCAAGTGGGCCCAGTGTAATTCCAGAAGCCCTTCAAAGCAGAGAAGATTCTCTGGTTGGAGTAGAAGACACGTGGTAGAATCGGAGACAGGAGAGGGAATCAGAGAGATTCCGAGCACGAGGAGGGTTTGAAGTGCTGCTGCTTGTACTGAGTGTAGGAACCACCTATGAGGCCTGAAGAGAGGCCTTTAGGAGTGAAGGGCAGCCCTTGGCTGAGAGCCGTTAAGCAAACAGGGCCTCAACCCTGCAACCCCAGGGAACAAAATTCTAACAACAACTTGAATAAGCTTGTGGACAGATTCTTCCCTAGAGCCTCCAGACAGGAAAGCAGCTCGGCCCACACCTTGATCTGATCTGTGAAACCTAGAGCAGAAGAGCCAGTTGAGTCATGCTCCGCCCAGACTTCTGATCCATGAAGTTCGGAGATAATAAATGTTTTGTTTTGAGGGTTGTTTTAAGCCTTTAAATTTGTGGTAATTTGTTGCTTTAGCGGTAGAAAACCAAAACACTATGTTAGTATGTTTAAGTTCAATCTAAGAAAAATCATCTGAGAAAAATCATACAGTTGTGCATGTGAACACACACCCCAAAACAGAATTCAAAGGAAAAGGACAGTGAAGTACGAGGTAGGTCATTCAAACACCAACTGTTACCTGTAAGATAATGAAAAGTAAACATCTGGTTCTTTGCATAACTGTGATCAAAGGAGCATAATGTGTTTTGCATACATTTGGAGGAAAACCAACGGCATCAGGATTTTCATCAAGGGAGGATTGTACAGGTGTCAAACCGGGGTCCAGGACACTGAACCACTCCCTATGTTATAATGACAAGGAGGTAGATGTACAAATCTAATCTGGGTACATAAGTAAGCTGTCATAGAGTGCCCAGCAGAAGATACAGACCACCTCAATCGGCATCCTGGGTGGGGACCATGGTGAAGTCAAAAGAAAGAGGAAAGGGAGAAAGACTTTTCTCTGGGCCCACTTTTTATGCTTATCTCCCATTTTCCGTTAACACACTTTTGCCGGCCTTTCCTCCTGGTTCCAGTGTTGGGCATATGATCCAGGCTGACCCATCCATATATTTTTTTCCTCTCTTGCCATAGGGATTGGTTCAAGATGTGGCCAAAAAGCAGTCCAAAGGGCACCAGGACTTTTCTGGGAAGAGTTGCAAAGGCTCTCTTTCCACTGGTGTCACCAAACTGGTAAGATGAATGCTCAGATTGTTGGAGGTTCTCTTGCCGTCTTGTGGGAAGAGCATACCTGGGAATGAAGTCAACACAGACAAAGCAGAACTGAGAAGATGGGGCAAGACAAACAGCTGATTTTTTGAGCATGTAGATCCAGCTGAGCCTCTGGATTTTACCCTGGACTTTTTCAGTTGCTTGGTTCTTAAGTAATTTGAGGTGGATTTTTGTCCCTTGACATACAGAGTTCTGCTAAAACTGTTTCAGTTACCATGTCACTGCAGATGGTTTGCAAATCTTATTACCTATTATCCCATTTCAAGTTGCCTTTAGAGTATCTACACTGGAGGCAACATTGGCACCAAGATTTGAATGTGTTTAAAACCGAGCTCATCATGATCTTTACTCCTCTCTGACCATTCTTTATGTCCCCTTGGCCATGCCTCTTCTTCTGTTAGGGTTAGAGACATGGGAAGGGAGCCTGTTTCTACTAGTAAGCATTTCTTTACTCCTGCTTTTGTTAATGGCTCTCCCCTTCTTTGGGTATCTGCTTGTCCCACACTCCACGTGGATTCGGTGGCTCTCCCACCCAGAGTTGGTGCACTACCCTTCTGGAAACTATAATTGACCCAAGGATGGGCACATGACCCAAGCTAGTTTTTAATACTTGCACCTAAATAGTCCTGACAAATAAATTGTCTGCCATCTCCTCCTCTGCCTACCTCCAATCAGCCTGCTCCATTCTCAGATCCTATAGTTTTGGGAGTTATTTTTCTATTTCCCTTATTTTCTTTTCATCTAAATTGACAACACTTTTTTCCTAATTATACAAGAAATAAATGTTTAATGTTGAGATGTAGAGCATATAAATAGGTATATGACAGAAAATGCAATTCACTGCCTCTAAGGGTTCATATGACTAGATTGGGTCCACCTAGATAATCTATATCCATAACCTTAATTACATCTGCAAAGTCCCTTTTGTCATAGGGAAACAGATTCACAGGTTCCAGGGATCAGGGCTTGGACATCTTTGGGGGGGCCATTCTGCCTGTTATATATAGCTTATCAATTTTCTTCCTCATCACTTTCCTCACCGCAAAGGAACTTTTGATGGTGGTAGGGTACTGAATTTAGGAATACCATTGTCTGGTCATCAAAGCAGTGTATTTGGCTATGGAGTAGGGATGCTTCATTGGGTTTTTCTAGAGTTTGCATAGAACATCATTCCAAAGTAATTTTCAGTCTGTGCTCACCAATCAGCATTCTGATTACGTTTGCCTCCCAGGTAACCTGGTATCAGGAAGGGATTTCCCAGGATAGAAAACACAAATAATGGGGTCAGTAGAAATTAAAATATATGTTAAATGTAAGTGTAAAATAATAAATAAAATAAAGTATAAATATAAAATATAAACTATTATCTATAACTATATTACATAAAATTTTAATCTATAATTAGGCCATTGGCCTAATATGCTGACATTTTAGTTTATTTCCTTTAAGTTAGTTTGCTTATGTATTCATCTATTTATTCAATTTTATTTTGATTTATTCTTATCTGATGCAATCAGAACTCAGTGGTTGGTCAGTTCATTAAAATATTCAGTTAACTTGATGTAATGGAAAGTAAATTAGGTTTACAGTAGGAAGATCTCAGTTACTTTGAGCAAATTATTTAAGTGTTACATGGTAGAAAGATCCTGGAATTTGGAGCCAGAAGATTCTGTGTTTATATCCAGCTCTGGAACTTTCTGTGTAGCCTTGAGGCAAGTAACAACCTAACTGAGCAAATGAGCATAGATTCTTTGTCTATGAAATGGGGCTAAGGATACTACCTGGCAGTGTTGCCACCTAAATCAGTGATAATGTGAGTAGAGAAGATATTATTATGCCTGACACATAGTAGGTACTCAATAAATGGTAGCAATAAGTAACCTTACAGTCTTTCATCTGTCTTTTGATGTAGGGCTAAGGTCTTTTCTTTGAGCCTGAGTCTGCTGTGAGAAGGCTGCAAAGTCTTTCCTGCATTGAACACGTCCATAATAGGCTTCCAATTTTAGGCTGTTTAAAGTGGAGTGAGAACTTAGAGCAAAGCAATCTGAGTCAAGAATTCTAGAATTTTATTTATTTCCCCCATTCTTTTGTGATGTTTTCCACATCTAATTGATAACATTTCCCCCAATAACCTTCCTTTATTGAGTCTTTCCAATGATTCAGTCAAGTTTTTATAAAAACTCTCTTCACAGACACACTTCACTGGTTTCCATAGTTGAATAAATTATATGATTATAATAACAAATACAAGTGGCATTAACAGGTTTGGGAAAGTAACTGACTTTAGATAAGGATAAAGGAATTCAATTTAGAGTAGAATCACAGAGTCTCTTAGAGAGGAGTATACCAACACAGGCTCATTCATTCATTCATTTAATCTTTATTTAGTGACTACTACATGCCAGGCACTGTTTGCCAGACACTACTATATGCTGGGCTCCTGAGGATACAAAAATGAACAAAGCTGACAAAAACCTTTGCCCCTCTTGGGTTTCCATCTAGTGCTAGCATACAGTGTCCTGGGACATCAGTCAGCACATTTTACAGAGGGATTAATGCCATCAGTTAATGAAATAAGTTGGTCATTTAAAAGCACCCTTTCAGTATTTCTGTATTTTCCCTTTTTTAAATACTCCTGCTTAACTTGAAGTGATTTCAAACCCTCATTCTCCTTTATGCCTTACGTCTTTTCTATTGTCAACTTCTCTCAGATTTTTTTCTGCAATGTTTCTTGACAAATAACAGTAAAGAGCCACCTTATGAATCTCTCTACTCCAAATATTTTCCTTTTCAATGCATCGCATGAGTAGATGCTAGAATCATAGTCTTTGGGAAATATACTCACCATCGCACTCTGACAGAGAAGGCTGGTTTCATGGGCATTTGACCTGTGTATTTACACAGGGCTCAGGCTCAGAAGAGCTCCACACTTAGTTTAATGCTCTCCTGTCAGTCTTGAAATTTTTAATAATTTTTGAACAAGGAGATCCACATTTTTGTTTTGCTTTGGGCTCTGAAAATTATGTGGCTGGCCTGCCTAAACATCCTTATTTTCTCACTCTATTAAATCCAAACTCCTCTGCCTAGCCGTTAAGGTGATTGCCCACCTTCCCGTCTCAATAACCTCTTATTTTAACTTCTCCTTGATAGAATCTTTGTTTGAGATTAGCCAGACCTGCTGCCCTTGCATAAAATCGGCTCACTTCTGCAACTGTGTTGTGGCTTAATCAGCTCTTTCTGATGGGAAGGGGCCCTGTGTTTTCTCTGCTCCAACCTGAATCTCCAAACCTTTATAATCTGACTCAGAACTGCCCCCCTCCAACCTGAGTTTGTTTCCTCTCAGTATTTATGTAATTATGAATTTAAGCTTTCTAATAAAATAACCATAATAGCTACTCCACCTTTAGTGTTTACTGTGGGTCTCCCTGGCATGGAACTAAGTGCTTTGCATTCATTATCTCGTCTTTACATAGACTTCTGTGTTCTCTCTTCAGTTTGGGGTATGCTTATTCAGTAAGGTCTGATTCTCTATGTAGACCACGTTTTCTGAGCCCACGGGTCGTGTCTTCCGCATTCATTTGCACTCTCTCGGCACCATGCACATGGTGTTGGTGTAGTGCCAGGTCTCTGTGCCTGTTGCCAATTGACTGACAAAATGTTAATAAAAGCTGAAAGTTTAAAGTATTGCACTTCTTTCATCTACTGATTTTTTTGCAGCTAGCTGTATCCTAGGAAGACTTTGCTGGCCTGAGGAATTTAAAAAGTGGTCTGTATCATAACTTGAAGTAATTGTTCTTGTGATTGAAACTAACAACTATATAATGCCTGCCAGGCATAATGTCAAGACATGATTTGATTTCAGGTTAAATTTGCAGCTAAGTTGATTTTGCAAAACATGCCCACATGTGCTCAGGCCATATGAATGTCCTCCCTACCTCCATTCACCCTCAAAAGTGCACTTGTCCGTAGAGCTGGATATCCTTCACTTGTTGGAATATTTGACCCTGTGCATTTAAGGCTGAGGCTTCCAAGACTCATTAGAAAAAATTGTTGTTGATCAGCGTCTGCCAAATGTAAAATGCCATATTCAGATGCCTTTAGGACGTCCATAAAAACAGCCAGAAATAGGGCCATGGTATTTATCAAGTCAAGGGAGACTCATGCCTAATAACAGTGAGTTGTTTTATGCTGTTAAGAAATGAGCAGACCTGTCAGGAAAATGTTCAACATAAGCTAATGTCAAACTTGCTGGAATAACTTACAGACTGTGGGGTTCCCATCTGTGAACTCGCTGGGGAGGTGGCTGCTTCCATGTGATTCTTCAGATTTGTCAGTTAAATTAGATACTCAAGGGCAAAACCAACAGACAGGGGCATTGTGGGATGCTCCTGGAGGATTCAGAATCCATAAGCCATGAGGAGGTCCCATTCACAATTTTGTTCATGCTGATACTAGGGGTCATATCAAGGGACAAGAGAGCAAGCCAGCAGGTCAGCCCTCTTGAGACTATCAGTGGCAATATGCCCAATGCATAATTTGTATGACTGGAGAGAAGGGAATGGCTTTATTTTGTTTTCCAGTAGGAAAGTCCCAGAATATGATGTTGAGAGAAGAGTTGGTAGGTTTTTAGGAATTAGATGTCTTTGCTGTACCAAGCCAGGCTTCTATCAAGAAAGTTATATTTATGAGAAGCTGATCGAAGTTTTACTAATATTTCCCCACGACACACTGATCTGAGGATAAAACTAGGATACAATAACAAAAAGAAGAGCAAGTTTCTGTTTTGACCTCCTTTAGCAACTGTAAGGAAAGCAGCCATTTCATATATTCTAGTTTATTTTTCTCCCTCTTTTTCATTGCCTTCCCTCTCCTTGCCCTCACCATTCTCCACTAGAGGGCCTTCAGAAGATCCTGGGTATGGAGTAAGGATATCCTGCCTATGAGAATGTAGAAGGTATATTAACATACTACTCAATACTGTCTCAACCCACATCCCTTCCTCCCACCAGTACTGATCTAAAGTCTTTGGACCAACTTGGTAAGGCTCAACTCTTTCTTCTTTTAGGGTAAATTATTTCCCAGGAAGTTCCTTGAACCTTAATGAAAAAAGGCTCCTGGTGAATTTACTCCATTAGTCCCCAGATCCAACCCCAGATCCAGGTATGTCTGGATTGTAGGATGAACACTGAGTCAACTGAGAAAGCTCCACTGCACCACAGCAGGATAGCATCTCAATGGCTTCAAGATTTAAATGTCAGATGGTGGAAGTCAAATATTGTCAGGACAATCCCAAATATTTTCCCGTATGATCCTCAGAAGCAGACCCTGAGACAAGGAGTCAAGTAGAGATGATATTTTTGAGAGATGAGCCTAGGAAACACTGGTAGTGGAGTGAGTAAGTGGGACAGGAAGGAACGAGGCCAATAAAGGGTGCATTATCAGGCTAGTCATCACTTTGGGTAACTGGAGCTTGTTCTGCCTAGGAACCCTGGAAGACAGTGTAGAATATACCTCAGAACTATCCCGACTGAGAGTTGAGGAAGCTGGGATGTGTATCCACCAAATACTCTCTGTCATTTGTTGATTCCAGGGGCATCAACCCTCAAGCACTTTAGGCTTGTCCTATAGGAGACCCATCTCTTGAAACCAGAAAACCTAAGTAGAGAATTGCAGATATTTGCAGTTAGCATCCTTTGATGTGTAGAGGTGAGTGGATATGGATAGGCACTGACCCAGCCTGTTATTGCGAGTGGGAAGCAGAGTAATTAATAATCAAGTTCAGCAGAAAAGCCACTTTTTGGTGGTTTTCCTATCAGTGCATTAACAAAGCTCATCTCAGACAAAAGAAAACTGGGAGACTGGCAAGGGAAAACTAAAATACTTATAGTTTATATAATTTCTGCAAGGTAACTAACACTCAACTTGCTGTTGGGTAGGTGTGCAGGAAGTTTTAGCAAGAGAAGAGAAAACTGATCGGCAGATGGGCTCAAAGAAATCTGCTTGTACAATATACTTTGCAATTATCCATTGTGGGCTTAATCTCTTTGCACAAACCCAAGAGTCCTTTAGCTAATTCCTTTCCCAATGAAGGAGGCAATCAATGTTCTTTCAGGGGAGAAAATTACTAGAGAGCCTAGTATGTGTTTTGATGCCCTAATGAGGCACTATGAATTACCCAACCCAAACCAATTAAGTTTTAGCCCAGATAGAGGGCTACTGAGGAGATGAGGACACAGCATGCATTTAGGACAGAATTAAGTGCTCCCATAGCCTGGAAACATGCTTGGGGGAAAGCCAAACCTTGTAGGCTCTCTGCCGTCCTTAAAGCTGGCAGTAAAAACGTGATCCAGCTCAATGTTAGCTTTTGACGCTTTTGCTTCTTTGGCCTTAAATTTAAAAAATGTCTGTAAAACATAAAATATGTTTTGAACATTACATAAGGCTATTAAGGGAGGGTGAATCATGAAAACCTGGTATGTCAGAGACAATAAAGTAAGCAAAATGAACTACCGCTGACTAGCTGCTTGACCTTGGGCCAGTTGCTCAGTCCTTTCTTGTCAATCAAATAGGAAATTATAGCCCAATAATGTGGTTTTGGATTACAGCTCAATAAGCAAGCTCTAATCTCTTGGTTACGCCTTACTGTACAATGGGAAACCAAGCACTTATTTTCATTTCAATGTGATCTGTTCCACTGGACTGTGACTTCCTAAAGCACCCGCCACAATACCTAGCTTGGCTTAGGGACTCAGGAGCTATGTGTTGAATAAATGTGAAATGAATAGTGGAAAAAGTTATTTCAAATATTATGCTGCACCTAGAAATATGTGAATAAACACACCATCAACACAAATAACTGTTTTAAAAAGAATGATGAAATTTGAATTTTTATACAGTCCATGTACATCAGTGGGGCAGAGGAAGCATAGCAGGAGGGTTTCCGTTAGTGAGAAGTGTGTTGTGTGGTGACTGAGACACAGCCTTTGGAGTCAGGCAGCCCTGGGCTGGAATCCTGGCTCTGCTACTTGCTAGCTGTGTGTCCTTGTGCAAGTTACTTTACTTCTCTGGGTTTCAGTTTCTTCTTCTGGACTTTATAGTTTGTAATAAGGATCTCATAACCTTGCAACATCTAGAAGGGCTTGAGGAACAGTATATTACTTAAAAGAGCTCAGTCCAAGATGCTTATCATACATACACACAAAGTCCAAAGTGAGGTGCAAGACTTCTTCTATTGGGGCAGCTTCCAGGTGTCTGCTCCTCTGGTGAGATGGGGCTGGGAGATGCTCTCCTCAGCTCCTTGCCTGGGTGGGCAAGTCAGGCTCTAGGGCTGGCAGAAATCCTCATTTGAGGGTCTCATCGAGTTCCCCAGTCAGAGTGCTGCAGCTGAGTGGAGTGGCTGCTTGGGACTACTGCTTGAAAGTGGCTGCAGAAAGACTTGTTGGAATCTGACAGGTTATCACTTTGGGATCATTGGCCAGCTGCTCCTGACGTGGCCACATGAAGGTTCAGACTGTCCCAGTCTCTGAACTGAAGACAGCAAACACTATTAGCATATCTCTCACCACCATGAATATAGGTATTTCAATGAAGAGTATCAGGAGGACATCTACGAATCCCAGACTGGCATGTGCAAGTTCTAAGGAATGGTGGAATAACCCAATATACCTGGGTGACCTTTGGAGACAGCTGAGACACAGCTACAACAGGGCAATGGCAGACACCCAACTCATAGCCCATATTCTCCAGCCATGTGGCTGACAGGGTCTTGGTGCTCTGGCCGGCTCTCAGGCCTGAGCCTCTGAGATGAGAGAGCTGAATTCAGGACATTGGTCCACCAGAGACCTCCAGGCCCCACGTAATAGCAATCAGCAGGAGCTCTCCCAGAGATCTCCATCTCAATGCTAAGACCCAGCTCCACTCAATGACCAGCAAGCTCCAGTGCTGGAGACTCCGTGCCAAAAAATGAGCAAGACAGGAACACAACCCTAGCCATCAGCAGAGAGGCTGCCTAAAATCATACTAAGTTCACAGACACCCCAAAACACAACACCAGATGTGGTCCGGCCCACCAGAAAGACAAGATCCAGCTTCATCCACCAGAACACAGGCACCAGTCCCCTCCACCAGGAAGCCTGCACAACCCACTGAACCAACCTTACCCACAGGCAGACACCAAAGACAATGGGAACTACGAACATGCAGCCTGCGAAAAGGAGACCCCAAACACAGTAAGTTAAGGAAAATGAGAAGACAGAGAAATACACAGCAGATGAAGGAGCAAGATAAAAACCCACCAGACCAAAGAAATGAAGAGGAAATGGGCAGTCTACCTGAAAAAGAATTCAGAGTATTGATAGTAAAGATGATCTAAAATCTTGGAAATAGATTGGAGAAACTACAAGAAACGTTTAACAAGGTCCTAGAAGAACTAAAGAACAAACAAACAATAATGAACAACACAATAAATTAAATTAAAAATTCTCTAGAAGGAATCAATAGCAGAATAATTAAGGCAGAAGAACAGATAAGTGACCTAGAAGATAAAATAGTGGAAACAACTACCGCAGAGCAGAAAAAAAAAAAAAAGAATGAAAAGAATTGAGGACAGTCTCAGAGACCTCTGGGACAACATTAAATGCACCAACATTCGAATTATAGGGGTCCCAGAAGAAGAAGAGGAAAGAGAAAGGGACTGAGAAAAAAAATTTTTGGGGGGGGCGTACACGGGCCTCTCACTGTTGTGGCCTCTCCTGTTGCGGAGCTGAGGCTCTGGACGCACAGGCTCAGTGGCCATGGCTCACGGGCGCAGCCGCTCCGCGGCATGTAGGATCTTCCCGGACCGGGGCATGAACCACGTCCCCTGCATCGGCAGGCGGACTCTCAACCACTGTGCCACCAGGGAAGCCCTGAGAAAATATTTGAAGAGATTATAGTTGAAGACTCCACTAACATGGGAAAGGAAATAGTCAATCAAGTCCAGGAAGCACAGAGAGTCCCATACAGGATAAATCCAAGGAGAAACATGCCAAGACACATATTAATCAAACTATCAAAAATTAAATAAAAAGAAAAATAATTAAAAGCAGCTAGGGAGGAGCAACAAATAACATACAAGGGAATCCCCATAAGGTTAACAGCTGATCCTTCAGCAGAAACTCTACAAGCCAGAAGGGTGTGGCAGAACATATTTAAAGTGATGAAAGGGAAAAACCTGCAACTGAGATTACCCTACCCGGCAAGGATCTCATTCAGATTCAACAGAGAAATTAAAATCTTTACAGACAAGCAAAAGCTAAGGGAATTCAGCACCACCAAACGAGCTTTATGACAAATGCTAAAGGAATTTCTCTAGGCAGGAAACACAAGAGAAGGAAAAGACCTACAATAACAAACCCCAAACAATTAAGAAAATGGGAATAGGAACGTACATATTGATAACTACCTTAATTGTAAATTGATTAAATGCTCCAACCAAAAGACATAGACTGGCTGAATGGATACAAAAACAAGACCCATATATATGCTGTCTACAAGAGACCCACTTCAGACCCAGGGACACATACAGACTGAAAGTGAGGGGATGGAAAAAGATATTCCATGCAAATGGAAATCAAAAGAAAGCTGGAGTAACAATTCTCATATCAGACTAAATAGACTTTAAAATAAAGACTATTACAAGAGACAGAGAAGGACACTACATAAAGATCAAGCGATCAATCCAAGAAGAAGATATAACAATTGTAAATATTTATGCATCCAACATAGGAGCACCTCAATACATAAGGCAAATGCTAACAGCCATAATAGGGGAAATCGACAATAACACAATAATAGAAGGGGACTTTAACACCCTCTTTCAGCAATGGACAGATCATCCAAAATGAAAATAAATAAGGTAACACAAACTTTAAATGACACATTAAACACGATGGACTTAATTGATATTCATAGGACATTCCATCCAAACAACAGAATACACTTTCTTCTCAAGTGCTCATGGAACATTCTCCAAGATAGATTACACCTTGGGTCTCAAATCAAGCCTTGGTAAATTTAAGAAAATTGAAATTGTATCAAGTATCTTTTCCAACCACAACGCAATAAGACTAGATATCAGTTACAAGAAAAAAATTGTAAAAAATACAAACACATGGAGGCTAAACAATACACTACTAAAGAACCAGCAGATCACTGAAGAAATCAAAGAGGAAATAAAAAAATACCCAGAAAAAAATGACAAAGAAAACATGACAACCCAAAACCTATTGGACGCAGCAAACACAGTTCTAAGAGGGAAGTTTATAGCAATACAATCCTAACTCAAGAAAGAAGAAACATCTCAAATAAACAACCTAACCTTACACCTAAAGCAGTTAGAGAAAGAAGAACAAAAAGACCCCAAAGTTAGTAGAAGGAAAGAAATCATAAAGATCAGATCAGAAATCAATGAAAAAGAAATGGAGGAAATGGTAGCAAAGATCAATAAAACTAAAAGCTGGTTCTTTGAGAAAATAAACAAAATTGATAAACCATTAGCCAGAGTCATCAAGAAAAAAAGGGAGAAGACTCAAATCAACAGACTTAGAAATAAAAAAGGAGAAGTAACAACTGACACTGCAGAAGTACAAAGGATCATGAGAGATTACTACAAGCAAGTATATGCTAATAAAATGGACAATCTGGAAGAAATGGACAAATTCTTAGAAAAGCACAACCTTTTGTGCTTTTCTAAGCACAAGCCCTGAAATTGAAACTGTGATTAAAAATCTTCCAACAAACAAAAGCCCAGGACCAGGTGGCTTCACAGGAGAATTCTATCGAACCTTTAGAGAAGAGCTAACACCTATCCTTCTCAAACTCTTCCAAAATATAGCAGAGGCTGGAACACTCCCAAACTCATTCTATGAGGCCACCATCACCCTGATACTAAAACCAGACAAAGATTTCACAAGAAAAGAAAACTTCAGACCAGTATCACTGATGAATATCGATGCAAAAATCCTCAACAAAATACTAGCAAACAGAATCCAACAGCACATTAAAAGGATCATACACCCTGATCAAGTGGGGTTTATCCCAGGAATGCAGGGATTCTTCAATATATGCAAACCAATCTATGTGATAAACCGTGTTAACAAATTGAAGGATAAAAACCATATGATCATCTCAATAGATGCAGAAAAATCTTTATACAAAATTCAACACCCATTTATGATAAAAATCCTCCAGAAAGTAGGCATAGAGGGAACTTAGCTCAACATAATAAAGGCTGTATATGACAAACCCACAGCCAACATCGTTCTCAGTGGTGAAAAACTGAAATCATTTCCTCTAAGATCAGGAAAAAGACAAGGTTATTCACTCTCACCACTATTATTCAACATAGTTTTGGAAGTTTTAGCCACAGCCATCAGAGACGGAAAAGAAATAAAAGGAATCCAAATTGGAAAAGAAGAAGTAAAACTGTCACTGTTTGCCGATGACATGATACTATACATAGAGAATCCTAAAGATGCTACCAGAAAACTACTAGAGCTAATCAATGAATTTGGTAAAATAGCAGGATACAAAATTAATGCACAGAAATCTCTTGCATTCCTATACACTAATGATGAAAAATCTGAAAGAGAAATTAAGGAAACACTCCCATTTACCATTGCAACAAAAAGAATAGAATACCTAGGAAGAAACCTACCTAAGGAGGCAAAAGACGTGTATGCAGAAAATTATAAGACACTGATCAAAGATATTAAAGATAGTACAAACAGATGGAGAGATATACCATGTTCTTGGATTGGAAGAATCAACATTGTGAAAATGACTCTACTACCCAAAGCAATCTACAGATTCAATGCAATCCCTATCAAACTGCCAATGGCATTTTTCACAGACCTAGAACAAAAAATTTCACAATTTGTGTGGAAACACAAAAGCCCCTAAATAGCCAAAGCAATCTTGAGAAAGAAAAACGAAGCTGGAGGAATCAGTCTCCCTAACTTCAGACTATACTACAAAGCTACAGTAATCAAGATAGTATGATACTGGCACAAAAACAGAAATATAGATCAATGGAACAGGATAGAAAGCCCAGAGATAAACCCACACACATTTGGTCACCTTATCTTTAATAAAGGAGGCAAGAATATACAATGGAGAAAAGGCAGCCTCTTCAATAAGTGGTGCTGGGGAAACTGGACAGCTACATGTAGAAGAATGAAATTAGAACACTCCGTAACACCATTCACAAAAATAAACTCAAAGTGGATTAAAGACCTTAATGTAAGGCTAGACACTAAATACTCTTAGAGGAAAACAAAGGCAGAACACTCTATGACATACACCACAGCAAGATTCTTTTTGACTCACTTCTAGAGAAAGGGAAATAAAAACAAAATAAATAAATGGGACCTAATGAAACTGAAAAGCTCTTGCACAGCACAGGAAACCATAACCAAGATGAAAAGACAACCCTCAGAATGGGAGAAAATATTTGCAAATGAAGCAACGGACAAAGGATTAATCTCCAATATATACAAGCAGCTCATGCAGCTCAATATCAAAAAAACAAACCACCCAATCCAAAAATGGGCAGAAGACCGAAATAGACATTTCTCCAAAGAAGATTTACAGATTGCCAACAAACACGTGAAAGGATGCTCAACATCACTAATCATTAGAGAAATGCAGATCAAAACTACAATGAGGTATCACTTCACACCAGTCAGAATGGCGATCATCAAAAAGTCTACAAACAATAAATGCTGGAGAGGGTGTGGAGAAAAGGGAACACTCTTGCACTGCTGGTGGGAATGTAAATTGATACAGCTGCTATGGAGAACAGTATGGAGGTTCCTTAAAAAACTAAAAATAGAACTACTGTACGACCCAGCAATCCCACTACTGGGCATATACCCTGAGAAAACCATAATTCAAAAAGAGTCATGTACCAAAATATTCATTGCAGAACTATTTACAATAGCCAGGACATGGGGGCAACCTAAGTGTCCATCGACAGATGAATGGATAAAGAAGATGTGGCACATGTATACAATGGAATATTACTCAGCCATAAAACGAAATGAAATTGAGTTACTTGTTGTGAGGTGGATGGACCTAGAGACTGTCATACAGAGTGAAGTAAGTCAGAAAGAAAAAAACAAATACTGTATGCTAACACATATATATGGAATCTAAAAAAACAAACAAACAAAAAACGGTTCCCTAGCAGCAGGACAGGAATAAAGATGCAGAAGTGGAGAGTGGACTTGAGGACACGGGGAGGGGGAGGGGTGGGCTGGGACGAGGTGAGAGAGTGGCATGGATATATATACACTACCAAACGTAGAATGGATGGTTGGTGGGAAGCAGCTGCATGGCACAGGGAGATCAGCTCGGTGCTTTGTGAACACCTAGAGGGGTGGGATAGGGAAGGTGGTAGGGAGACGCAAGAGGGAGGCGATATGGGGATATGTGTATACATATGGCTGATTCACTTTGTTATACAGCAGAAGCTAACGCACCATTGTAGACCAATTATACTGCAATAAAGATGTTAAGAAAAAAAAGACCACTTCTTCCATTCGGTTTGCTTTTTGGGTCTACTGGGTCCATTTTGATGGGTATCAAAGCAGACTTATTTTCCCGATCTCTTTCTCTCTCTTTTTTTTTTTTTTTTTTTTTGCGGTTCACAGGCCTCTCGCTGTTGTGTGGCCTTTCCCGTTGCGGAACACAGGCTCCGGACGCGCAGGCTCAGCAGCCATGGCTCACGGGCCCAGCCGCTCTGCGGCATGTGGGATCTTCCCGGACCGGGGCACGAACCAGTGTCCCATGTATCGGCAGGTGGACTCCCAACCACTGCGCCACCAGGGAAGTCCCTAAGTAGGGTTTTATATCTTGTCTACCTTCTTGAAATGTATGCCCGTTTCAGGGCTACTGGTATGTGAGTGAGTACCTTCTTCCGGAGGAATTCCACAACCCCCTTCCCAGCCCATGACCATGGAAATGATCAACAACCGCTTGTTCCAGAAATCCTGGGAACCATTCTTTTTTTTTTTTTTTTCTGGGAACCATTCTTTTAGGTCACTTTACACAGAGGCTACCCATGGGAAAGCTTTTGAAAAATATCTATTTAATCTTCTATTATGAAATAATTAACTACTTAGTTTGCTCTTTTGTTTATGAGTTTCAAGAATTTTAGCAGTGGAAGGATCTTAAAGCAAATGTAATCCAACTCCCCTTTACTTTAAAGAAGAGAAAATGTAAACTTGGTTTGCTACAAATCCTTCATATCTTTTTTTTTTCTCCTTCCAGTATTTCTGGATGCCAAGAGCTTTGTTTGGGGGGAAAAATCTAAAAATTATATGCCTGTAGACTATTTTGTGCAGACTGATATTTAAAAAAATTCCTTAAGATAAAACAAAATTCACAGTTGAAGTTATGTAGCTGCTTCGTGAGGTAGTGACATGGCATAATGCTTAATATAGCTTATTTTTATTTATTTTTTTACACCCATGTAATAACAAAAAGACACAATGACATCGAGAGCCATAAAGCCAAACAACTCTCCCAATTCATTTTACAGCACAAGGTGGGGAAAGGCACAATTAGGTATTCTGACCATTTTTATAGGGGTTCAGAGACAGATTAGACATGTCTGAAATATGTCCTTCAATTCTTAGAACTCTTTCAGGCATTCCTACTGAAGGATGTTCCTTGGAGAAATACTCCTATAAATACAGGATGTTTTCATTACTGCATGTGGTTGATTCAGCCTGTTGGCTACATGACAGTGAGAAGAAGTGCCTGAGAAACGACTTCATATAGACCACGTTCAAACAGTCCCTAGAGCTCCCCGGATTAGAATGACTCTAGTGGGAGTGCTTGGAAATGAATGTTCATATATCATTGGGGTCTTTAAAAAAAGGTTTAAGGTTCTGTAGGCTGTCTCCGTTAGTGCAGTGAAATGATGGAATGATAGCATGTATGGAGATGAATTTCTGCCTATGAAAATTTTCACTTCTTATTGAAGAAAGCTACAAAATCAGTAACTCAGATAGAAAGACAACAAAAGAAAACAAATCCCCCACCCCCAAACCAAAACAAAAAACAAACCCATGCAAGGAGAGTGCAGGAGGATTTATTTGGGAACAAATAGTAAATAATGGGGGCATATATTATAGGTTCAATTTGGGTGTTTTCTTTAGGGCTGTAGAGTTACCTGCCAATGGAGTGGAAGCTGGGCCTTTAGAACATTGTATGTTATTTTAAATAATAACAATAATAATATTCCATGTTTATGCACCTCCTTACAATTTTCAAATATTTTTACTTCTTTTTTGAGCCCCCAAATAATCTTAGAAGATGGGGTATATTTTTATAGATGATGAACCTAGAGCTCAGAAAGATGAAGGGACTTGCCCAAGGTTGCACAGCAAACAGGTCTCTAGATCTTCCGACTCTCAATCCAGCGCTTTTTCTGCCATCCCACACTGACAAATAAAATATTGCTTCTCTGTTTCTGTAATATTGCCAGTGTTGTAAAACTATTACAACCACCCCTTCCCTGATCATAAGTTAACTTCTGTTTATTGAATAGAGATTTTATGATGTGAAAGATTGAGGAATACAGTGCTCTTGACACTGGGTGAGGAAGGAATTGACTTAGGGATGCATCACTTTTGGAGAGATGTTGAATTGGTAATGAAACATGCAATTTTGTAGTAGCTTATTGCAAATCTATAGAAAACAAATGGGCAGGTTGGAGAAAAGCAGAATTGTGAATTGAGAAAATTATTTACTATAATTAGATTGGTCTGTGGGTGGGATAAAACTTATAAAGAATGCTAACCTTTGCCTGCCAAGACAGGAGTAATACAACCTCATGTGTGGAATAAAACTAATTACCATCAGGAAGGACTTTTTTCTCTCTCTCTTTGCTTGTTGTTGCCCTGGGTATTATAAAAATTTCTATCTGACCATCTATCTTTATTTTTTTTCTTGCAACACCCTAAACAATTTAGGAACTGTGTCAGAGAAGTTTAAGAAAACAAAAACAGAAATAAGGCTGTAGGAGAATGGATTCTAGCTTGATGTAGAAAGCTCATCACTTATGAACACGTCTGTCCTTTTTAAAGAGAATGTATTTAAGGCTGAATTGAAGGGTGATTTCTGGGTATTTAGTAGATATAAAAACCAACTGACCATAGAACAAAAAAAACCAAACCAAAACACAGATCCACAAATGAAAAACACTACCAACTCACTATGACATGCAGTTAAAAGATGGGTCCAATGCTGGCCTTCGAAGCACTAGATCTCTCACCCACATTTTTCACCGACTTCCTTTCTGCATGTGTGACCTACTCGTGCTTGGCTTTCCTGCCTACTGCCAGATCTTCCTGTCTGGCTCAGAACAACTTCTCACTCAACACCCTTCAAGGTAGCTTCCTAATGTTTGTGCAGGAAATACAAAAGATATTCTAACAAACATCTATGTACTCCCCACCCCAAATAAGTGCTAACATTGGTTCTAAAGCAAATATAACCTATAGTTTGTTTACATTTACTTTCAACTCATAAACTTTCATGGATCATGATGACCAATCCAGGGGTAAATATATGAGGGATGAGAAGTCTGGATCTAAGAATATGCATATTTCAAATCAAAATTGAAAACAGAAATACTGGTTTAGCACAGTGAAGCTGCACTTGTTCAGATTAATTTTTAGAAAAGACTGAATTAGTGAAAAAAATTAGAACGCATTTTGTAAAGAAGTGTGGATGTGAAGTTTAATAACTTACAGAAACATATAACTAGAAGACAGCAAAAATTTTCCTAATAAAGTTGTTTATACAGAGCAAATCAAAAGGAATAATTTTTGTGTGCATACCAGTTGCTTTTAGGCAAATGGAGTCAGAAGTATTCAGAGTGTGGTACTTTGAAACAGCGAGACTTTGGTAAATATTTATTGAGTGAATGTATACTATTTGCCAGGCACTGCAGCAGGCACTGGAAATGTGAAAATAAGGAAGCTCTGAGTTCTTTCCAGACAGGACTTTTGTCTAGGAAAAGATACATATAGATAGTCAGTTACAATGCAACCTGGTAAGTAAAACTATAAAGGTAGACAAAAGTTGCATTTTAAAAAAGTACAGTGAATTTTCTTAAACATTCTTCATAAAATTTTACATTTACACTATTAATTTACACCATGAATCTTTTGTGTCAGATAATGTCCTGCCAAATTTGTTATAAGTTTTCAAATGAATAGAATTTGCCTTAAAGATGGTTTATTATAGAACAATAAGAAAGAATGTATTGGTCCATCTTCCCGTATTTAAAATGCAGCAATTCAGTGTTTTTAAGTGTATTTATAGAATTGTGCGATCATTACTTTTAGAACATTTCATTGCCCAATAAGAAACCCTGTACTCAGTAGTACTCATTTCCCATTTGCCCCACAATCTCCCTATCCTTAGACAAACACTGATCTACTTTTTGTCTCTATGGATTTGCCTATTCTGAATATTTCATATACATGCAGTCATAAATTTTGTGACCATTTTCTTATGCTTAGCATAATGCTTTCAAGGTTCATCTACGTTGTAGCATGTGTTGTTACTTCATTCCTTTTTATGGAGAAGTAATATTCCATCATATGAATATACCATATTTTATTTATCCATTAAACAGCTGATGGACATTTGGGTTGTTTCCATTTTTTGGCTATTATGAATAATGCTGCTATGAACATTTATGTGCAGATTTTGTGTGGACATACATTTGTTTTCAATTCTCCTGAGTATATACCTACGAGTGAAATTGCTAGGTTATACGGTAACTTTGTGTTTAACCTTTTGATTAACTGCTAGACTCTTCTTCAAAGTGGTATTGCTGAGAAAAAGATATAATAGCAGCATCATTTTATATTCCCATCAGCAGTGTATGAGGGTTCTAATTCCTCCACATCCTTGCCAACACTTGTTATTATCTGTCATTTTGGTTCTAACCATCTCAGCGGGTGTGAAGTAGTATCTCATTGTAGTTTTGATTTGTACTTCCCTGATGGTTTGAGTACATTTTCATATGTTTATTTGCCACTTGTATATCTTCTTTGGAGAAATGTCTATTCAAATCTTGCCTATTTTAATTGTCTTTTGATTATTGAATTGTATGTGTTCTTTTTATATTCTAGATAAAAGTCTCTTAGCAGGTATATAGTTTGCAACTATTTTCTTCCATTCTGTTAGCTGTCCTTTCACATTCCTGATGATGTCCTTTGCAGCACAAATTTAAAAAATTTTGATAGAGTCCAATTTATTTTTTTCTTTTGTTGCTTTTGCTTTTATTGTTTGTATGTAAGAAACCATCACCTAATCCAAGATCATGAAGATTTATGCTTGTGTGTTCTTCTAAGAGTTTTATAGTAGATCTTACATTTAGACTTTTGATCCACTTTGACTTAATTTTTGCATACGGTGTGAGGTAGAGGTCTCACTTTATTCTTTTGTATGCTTAGCTATTTGTCCTAGGACCAATTTTAAAAAAGACTATTTTTCCCCATTAATGGTCTTGGCACCCTTATTGAAAATCAATTGACCAAGATATGTGGGTTTATTTCTGACTCTAAGATTCATTCCATTGATCTACAGTCCATCGATCTATCCTTACACCAACACCATACTGTCTTACTTACTGTAGGTTTGTAGTAAGTTTTGAAACAAGGAATTGTGAGTTCTACTTATTTTTCTTTATCAAGATTGTTTTGGCTACTCTGGGCTTCTTGAATTTCCATAAGAATTTTAGGATCAGCTTGTCAATTTCTGCAAAGAAGCCAAATAGAATTTAAAAATTTAATTCAAAAAATTGCTATTTAAAAATGTGAGAGGGTAGAAGGAGCTTCTGAGTGTGGCTGCCGATTGGCTAGTGTCTGTGTCCCCATTTTGAGCCAGAGCCACCCTCAGCCTCACCAGGAGACTCTCCAGACCAGCAGTTTTTTTCAGTTGACACTTTTGGTGACCATAAAAGGGACCCAGGGCAGACTTCTCTCCTTCACGTGAACTCTATGAGGATCCATAGCCTGGTAGCAGAAGAAGTTTCTGGACCCATCTGCCACCTTGGATAGTCCAGACGAATCTGGCTGTGTGGCTGACAGGGTCTTGATGCTCCGGCCAGGTGTCAGGCCTGAGCGTCTGAGTGGGAGAGCCGAGCTCAGGATGTCAGACCACCAGAGAACTCCTGGCCCCATGTAATATCAATCAGCGAGAGCTCTCCCAGAAATCTCCATCTCAACGCTAAGACCTAGCTCCACTCAATGACCAGAAGCTACAGTGCTGGACACCCCATGCCGAAAAACTAGCAACACACGGGAACACAACACCTCCCATTAGCAGAGAGGCTGCCTAAAATCATACTAAGTTCACAGACACCCCAAAACACACAACTGGATGCAGTCCGGCCCACCAGAAAGACAAGATCCAACCTCATCCACCAGACATAGGCACCAGTCCCCTCCACCAGGAAGTCTACACAACCCACTGAATGAACCTTAGCCACCGTTGTTTTGGCGGACACCAAAACCAACGGGAACTATGAACCTGCACCCTGCAAAAAGGAGACCCCAAATACAGTAATACAGAAATACACAGAAATACACAGCAGATGAAGGAGCAAGATAAAAACGCACCAGACCAAACAAATGAAGAGGAAATGGGCAGTCTACCTGAAAAAGAATTCAGAGTAATGATAGTAAAAATGATCCAAAATCTTGGAAATAGAATGGAGAAACTTCAAGAAACGTTTAACAAGGTCCTAGAAGAACTAAAGAGCAAACAAACAATGATGAACAACACAATAAGTGAAATTAAAAATTCCCTAGAAGGAATCAATAGCAGAATAACTGAGGCGGAAGAACGGATAAATGACCTGGAAGATAAAATAGTCTTATCTATAACTACTGCAGAGCAGAATAAAGAAAAAAGAATGAAAAGAATTGAGGACAGTCTCAGAGACCTCTGGGACAACATTAAACACACCAACATTCAAATTATAGGGGTCCCAGAAGAAGAAGAGAAAAAGAAAGGGACTGAGAAAATATTTGAAGAGGTTATAGTTGAGAACTTCCCTAATATAGGAAAGAAAATAGTCAATCAAGTCCAGGAAGCACAGAGAGTCCCATACAGGATAAATCCAAGGATAAACACGCCAAGACACATATTAATCAAACTATCAAAAATTAAATACAAAGAAAAATATTAAAAGCAGCAAGGGAGGGGCTTCCCTGGTGGTGCAGTGGTTGGGAGTCCGCCTGCCGATGCAGGGGACGCAGGTTCGTGCCCCGGTATGGGAGGATCCCACATGCCGTGGAGCGGCTGGGCCCATGAGCCATGGCCGCTGGGCCTGCGCATCCGGAGCCTGTGCTCCGCGGCGGGAGAGGACACAGCAGTGAGAGGGCCGCGTATCGCACAAAAAACAAAAACAAAAACAAAAAAAGCAGCAAGGGAAAAGCAACAAATAACATACAAGGGAATCCCCATAAGGTTAACAGCTGATCCTTCAGCAGAAACTCTGCAAGCCCGAAGGGTGTGGCAGAACATATTTAAAGTGATGAAAGGGAAAACCTGCAACCGAGATTACCCTTCAGATTCAACAGAGAAATTAAAATCTTTACAGACAAGCAAAAGCTAAGAGAATTCAGCACCACCAAACGAGCTTTACAACAAATGGTAAAGGAATTTCTCTTGGCAAGAAACACAAGAGAAGGAAAAGACTTACAATAACAAACCCAAAACAATTAAGAAAATGGGAATAGGAACATACATATCGATAATTACCTTAAATGTAAATGGAAAATATGCCCCAACCAAAAGACATACACTGGCTGAATGGATGCAAAAACAAGACCCATATATATGCTGTCTACAAGAGACCCACTTCAGACCCAGGGACACATACAGACTGAAAGTGAGGGGTTGGAGAAAGATATTCCATGCAAATGGAAGTCAAAAGAAAACTGGAGTAGCAATTCTCATATCAGACAAAATGGATTTTAAAATAAAGACTATTACAAGAGACAAAGAAGGACGCTACATAATGATCAAGTGATCAATCCAAGAAGAAGATATAACAATTGTAAATATTTATGCACCTAACATAGGAGCACCTTAATACATAAGGCAAATGCTAACGGCCATAAAATGGGAAATCGACAATAACACAATAATTGAAGGGGACTTTAACACCCTCTTTCACCAATGGACAGATCATCCAAAATGAAAATAAAATAGGAAACACAAGCTTTAAATGACACATTAAATAAGATGGACTTAATTGATATTTATAGGGCATTCCATCCAAAAACAACAGAATACACCTCTTCTCAAGTGCTCATGGAACATTCTCCAGGATAGATCACATCTTGGGTCACAAATCAAGGCTTGGTAAATTTAAGAAAATTGCAATCATATCAAGCATCTTTTCCGACTACAACGCTAGAAGAGAAGATATCAATTACAGGAAAAGAACTGTAAAAAATACAAACACATGGAGGCTAAACAATACACTATTAAATAACCAAGAGATCACTGAAAAAATCAAAGAGGAAATAAAAAATACCTAGAACAAATGACAATGAAAACACAACAACCCAAAACCTATCGGATGCAGCAAACACAGTTCTAAGGGGGAAGTTTATAGCAATACAATCCTAAGTCAAGAAAGAAGAAACATCTCAAAAAACAACCTAACCTTACACCTAAAGCAATTAGAGAAAGAAGAACGAAAAACCCCCAAAGTTAGCAGAAGGAAAGAAATCATAAAGATCAGATCAGAAATCAATGAAAAAGAAATGAAGGAAACGATAGCAAAGATCAATAAAACTAAAAGCTGGTTCTTTGAGAAAATAAACAAAATTGATACACCATTAGCCAGAGTCATCAAGAAGAAAAGGGAGAAGACTCAAATCGACAGAATTAGAAATAAAAAAGGAGAAGTAACAACTGACACTGCAGAAGTGCAAAGGATCATGAGAGATTACTACAAGCAAGTATATGCTAATAAAATGGACAATCTGGAAGAAATGGACAAATTCTTAGAAAAGCACAACCTTTTGTGCTTTTCTAAGCACAAGCCCTGAAATTGAAACTGTGATTAAAAATCTTCCAACAAACAAAAGCCCAGGACCAGGTGGCTTCACAGGAGAATTCTATCGAACCTTTAGAGAAGAGCTAACACCTATCCTTCTCAAACTCTTCCAAAATATAGCAGAGGCTGGAACACTCCCAAACTCATTCTATGAGGCCACCATCACCCTGATACTAAAACCAGACAAAGATTTCACAAGAAAAGAAAACTTCAGACCAGTATCACTGATGAATATCGATGCAAAAATCCTCAACAAAATACTAGCAAACAGAATCCAACAGCACATTAAAAGGATCATACACCCTGATCAAGTGGGGTTTATCCCAGGAATGCAGGGATTCTTCAATATACGCAAACCAATCTATGTGATAAACCGTGTTAACAAATTGAAGGATAAAAACCTATGATCATCTCAATAGATGCAGAAAAATCTACAAAATTCAACACCCATTTATGATAAAAACCCACCAGAAAGTAGGCATAGAGGGAACTTAGCTCAACATAATAAAGGCCATATATGACAAACCCACAACCAACATCATTCTCAATGGTGAAAAACTGAAAGCATTTCCACTAAGATCAGGAACAAGACAAGGTTGTTCACTCTCACCACTATTATTCAACATAGTTTTGGAAGTTTTAGCCACAGCCATCAGAGACGGAAAAGAAATAAAAGGAATCCAAATTGGAAAAGAAGAAGTAAAACTGTCACTGTTTGCCGATGACATGATACTATACATAGAGAATCCTAAAGATGCTACCAGAAAACTACTAGAGCTAATCAATGAATTTGGTAAAATAGCAGGATACAAAATTAATGCACAGAAATCTCTTGCATTCCTATACACTAATGATGAAAAATCCGAAAGAGAAATTAAGGAAACACTCCCATTTACCATTGCAACAAAAAGAATAAAATACCTAGGAATAAACCTACCTAAGGAGACAAAAGACCTGTATGCAGAAAACTGTAAGACACTGATAAAAGAAATTAAAGATGGTACAAACAGATGGAGAGATATACCATGTTCTTGGATTGGAAGAATCAACATTGTGAAAATGACTATACTACTCAAAGCAATGTACAGATTCAATGCAAGATCCTTTTGACCCACTTCCTAGAGAAAGGGAAATAAAAACAAAAATAAACAAATGGCACCTAATGAAATTTAAAAGCTCTTGCACAGCATAGGAAACCATAACCAAGATAAAAAGACAACCCTCAGAATGGGAGAAAATATTTGCAAATGAAGCAACTGACAAAGGATTAATCTCCAAAATATACAAGCAGCTCATGCAGCTCAATTTCAAAAAAACAAACCACCCAATCCAAAAATGGGCAGAAGACTGAAATAGACATTTCTCTAAGGAAGAAATACAGATTGCCAACAAACACGTGAAAGGATGCTCAACATCACTAATCATTAGAGAAATGCAGATCAAAACTACAATGAGGTATCACCTCACACCAGTCAGAATGGCGATCATCAAAAAGTCTACAAACAATAAATGCTGGAGAGGGTGTGGAGAAAAGGGAACACTCTTGCACTGCTGGTGGGAATGTAAATTGATACAGCCACTGTGGAGAACAGTATGGAGGTTCCTTAAAAAACTAAAAATAGAACTACCGTACGACCCAGCAATCCTACTACGGGGCGTATACCCTGAGAAAACCATAATTCAAAAAGAGTCATGTACCACAATGTTCATTGCAGCGCTATTTACAATAGCCAGGACATGGAAGCAACCTAAGTGTCCATCAACAGTTGAATGGGTAAAGAAGATGTGGCACATATATACAATGGAATATTACTCAGCCATAATAATAAATGAAATTGAGTTATTTGTAGTGAGGTGGATGGACCTAGAGACTGTCATACAGAGTGAAATAAGTCAGAAAGAGAAAAACAAATACCGTATGCTAACACATATACATGGAATCTAAAAAAAGAAAAAAAATGGTTCTGAAAAACCTAGGGGTAGGAGAGGAATAAAGATGCAGATGTAGAGAATGGACTTGAGGACATGGGGAGGGGGAAGGGTAAGCTGGGACGAAGTGAGAGAGTGGCATGGACACATGTACACTACCAAATGTAAAATAGATAGCTAGTGGGAAGCAGCTGCATAGCACAGGGAGATCAGCTCCGTGCTTTGTGATCACCTAGAGGGGTGGGATAGGGAGGGTGGGAGGGAGAGAGACACAAGAGGGAGGGAATATGGGGATATATGTATATGTATAGCTGATTCACTTTATTATACAGCAGCAACTAACACAACAATGTAAAGCAATTATACTCCAATAATGATGTTAAAAAAAAAAAGTGAAAATTCTGAATGTCCAAGGAAGCATTTAGAAGTACCTTGCTATTTTATAGGTATGAAAACCCCCATTGATCCATTTACAAACTTTGGTAATGTGGACACACTTTTGAGCAGAAGCGCTTCCCTCTTATTAGATACACATCCTGGAAAAGTTATAGGGCTTCTCTGAACCTATTTATTAATCTATTAAGAAGAAAGAGAAATTGGATTCCACCACATTTAGAATTAGAAACTATTAGAAGAGTGGAAAGGCAAGCCACAGAATGAGAGAAGCATTTGCAAAACATGTGACAAAGAATTTGTATTCAGGATAATAAAGAAGAACTAATAAATCAATAAGAAAAAGGGAAATCTCCCAGCAGAAAAGACTTGAGCGGGAACTTCACAAAAGAGAACATACAAATTAAAGGGTGCCTACCTGTAAGCTGAAAAATGGCCCCCCAGAGATATATTCACTTCTTAATCCCCAGAGGCTGTGAATATCACCTTTTATGGCAAAAGATATCTGGGTAAGCCCTATATGCAATTACATGTGTCCCTATGAGAGAGACAGCAGGAGTTTTGACACAGACATACACAGAAAAGGCACACAGACAGAGGCAGAGGCTGGAGCGATGTAGCCTTAGTCCAAGGAGTGCCACCAGAAGCCACCAGGATCTGGAAGAATCAAGGAATGGATTTTTCCCTAGAGCCTTCAGAGGGACTACAGCACTGCTGACACCTTGATCTCAGACTTCTGGCCTCCAGAATTATAAGTGAATAAATTTATTTTGGCTTAAGCCACCATATGTATGGTAATTTGTTACAACAGCCGTAGCAAACTAATAAACTGTCTTTATCAGTTGTCAGGGATAAGCAAATTAAAAGCACAATGTGATACCTCTACCCAGCCCCAGAAAATTAAAATGAAAAAGATGGATAATTTTAAGTGTTGGTGAGAATGTGGAACCACTAAACACCCATATGTTGCTGGTGAAATGTACATTACAACCCGCTTGGCTAAATTGTTACGAAGTATCTTCCAAAGCTCAGTAGATGCTTATCCTATGATTCAGCCCTTCCACTTAGACATGATATACCCAAGAGAAATGCACACTTTTACTCAAAATCATGAATATGATTTTGAGAATAAATAATAATAAAACTGTTCTAATAAATAAAATATAAATAAAATAAAATAAATAAACTGAATAAAACTGTTCTAATAGCTCCAACTTGGAAACAACTAAATGTCCATGAACGGTAGGATGGATAAATACATGATGATATATTCATACTATGGAATACTATACAATAATGCAAATGAATAACTACAGCTTTACAGATTAACCTCACAAACATAATGGTGACAAAAGAAGCCAGACCCAAAAAGAGTATATATACTGTATGATTCCATTTATATAACATTTCAGAAACAGGCAAAACTCATTCGTAGTGTTAGAAGTCAGGATAGTAGTTACTCTTTAAGATGGGTAATAACTAGAGGGGGACATAAGGAGTTAGGCTTTAATAAAAGGAGATGAAGTTAATAAAATCTGTCAGTTCATAGGATGTGTCTCCTCCATTTATTAATTTATTTAAAAATGTTTATTTAATAAATATTTATATTTATTGAGCTTCTGTTGTTTGCCAGGAACTGTTCTAATGCTAGGGTTGTAGAAGTATGCATGACAATGTTTCTGCGCTCATAGAGTTGACATTCTAGTAGTTTCCTCTCTAAGCACTGGAGTACACTGTTACATTGTTGGCTCCCTATGATTCACACCACATGACACTCATATCCTTGGGTAGTTCTTTCTCACTTTGATTTGGATTTGGCCAGGTGAACTACTTTAGCCAGTAAGATGTTAGCAGGATGCAAGCAGAAGCTTTGAAAAGTGCTTGCAGATTGGGGCTTTAGCTCTTTGAATGTTCCTTTCTGGAAGCCAGATGCTATGCTATAAGAAGCTTGGACTCAGTGACTGAATATTGAAAGGCCACATGCAGGAAGTGCCTGGAGGGTGAGAGTCCATCTTGGATGTTTCAGTCCCAGCCAAGCTCCCAGCTCAACGAAACCACGTAAGCGACCTCAGCTACACCATGGCAGGCAGAAAAACTACCCAACAGTGCCCAGTCAATCACAAGACTTGTGAGAACAATGAATTGTTGTTTTTTTAAACCACTACGTTTTGGGGGTGGTTTGTTACAGAGCATTTGATAACCAAAACATACAAATGGGTGAGCAATTAAATGAGAAATACAGTTTTAGACTGTGATTTAGGCAATAAAAAATTAAACAAGCTAATGCTATAAAGAGTGACTGAGGGGCTTCCCTGGTGGCGCAGTGGTTGAGAGTCCGCCTGCCGATGCAGGGGACACGGGTTCGTGCCCCGGTCCGGGAAGATCCCACATGCCACGGAGCGGCTGGGCCCGTGAGCCATGGCCGCTGAGCCTGCGCGTCCGGAGCCTGTGCTCTGCAGCGGGAGAGGCCACAACAGTGAGAGGCCCGAGTACCGCAAAAAAAAAAAAAAAAAAGAGTGACTGAGGAGAAATTCAGAGAGTCTGGTATGAGTACATTTTAAAAACTTTAAAGTCACATATGCTTGTGAGGAATTACTAGGGTGTTCTATACAGAAACTGAGGAATTAACTGTTTCTTGTTGGGAGTGTCAGGTACTGTTGGGGATCAACAATAGAGGGAAAACATTGGAATTTATAAGAGCTGGATTGGAGTTAAGATTCTGCTCTTGACCTTGGGCAAAGCCCTGGTGCTTCGTGAGCCTCAGTTTCCGCATCTTTTATACACTTAGCTTACCTACCCTCCAGGATTGCTGAGGAGGTTATACTTTGTAATGTTTGCAAAAGTACTCCAATGTCTTAAAATATTATTTAAGTGAAAGCATTTCTATGAAAAAAGACACTTTGATCACCCACTTACTTTCTGAAGTCTCTGCTCTGTCTGCAAGATGATACATTCAAAGTCAGTGAAATAAGTTTTATGTGCCATACCCACAGTCTGTCGGTACCTTCCACTGCCATGGTCTTTGTTACACATTAGCCTTTTTAATTTATTTAGCATCCATTGGGACCAAGGTTCTGCAGTTTTGAATAATCCACGAAGTTGTCATTGAAAGCTGACATTCTCTATGTTGATAATGAAGAAAAACACCAATGAACAGCCTTATTAGTGTAAAAAGTCACACAGTCTAAAGCCTCTATCCCATTAGGAAAAAACTCAACATATGTCATGTCACATTAATAAATACCGCATTTGCAAAGTGCACCTTATATCAACAGTAAATTCCCCCGTGGAAAATTGATTCACTTTTAAATTTTAACTGACTTCTTTTTTCTTTATAGACCCTAGTTAGGTTCCCCCCCTCCTTTTCTTTCACAAATAATGTAAGTTTTTACGAGAAATGCATCATTCTCTAAACCAAACAGCAAAAAGAGAAACAAAATGCAGAAAAAAAGAGGTAAGGAGAAATAAAAGTAGAAAAATAACAAATTGGTCATTAAGAGCAAAAAGATGCATGAGATAAAGAAGGAGGCAAGACGAACATCTACTATACTGGGCTTTGTGCAGATGTAAGTATAAAATGCTCCACAAGTCCTGTAATTGAGAAAATCTATCAAATGTCCTGACAGCTGCTACGGCATTTCCAGAAGCGATAAAACTTGAATTTATTTCACTCTTAGAAAAGGGGCAGTATCACCTTCTGGTGGCTTTAATGAAATGCCATAAAATTCGAGGAAAAACTGTGTTGTAAAGTCATAAAAAGGTAGTCGGAAGTGGATTGTTGGAAATGCTGCGGGAGGGGTTGGCGTGTCTGAAGAGTGATGGAAGGGGACCAGAGGCCTCTCGGCGAGTTTCTTGGTCACCAGCAAAGCGTTCACTTTCCCACCGTTCCTGACCCCTGCTGCCTGGGCTGTAGGACCGGGGAGGGTGTGCTGAGAGGAAAGCGCAGTCCGCGCACTGCCCCTCCCGCTCGCCCACTCCCAGAGTTTGGCCAATGGCTTCATTGCGCTCTGACTTTTCACCTTTGACACCAGGACTCATAAACCCTTTCCAGGCTCACCTACTCCATTTGTATTTCGTGGAGGTCACCAGCAGGAGTACTGTCACCTGCCTTTCTTCAGATGGCAATAATACAGTAAATTGGAATGGATGCTCCCCAGCCACAAGGTCACCCGTCCTGGGTGCAGACCTGGAGAGGAAGCTACCAGTTCTTGGGGCAGGATTTAGAGCAAACACAGGCAGACACATATTCTGCTTTAGAATCTGATTATTCAGGGCTTGGCTCACACTTAACCTTCTTCCAGTTCTCTCTGACCTTGGTTCTACTGAATGATATTGTGTCTATGGGTCTACTTTTTCCCCTAGATGATGAAAAACTAAGAGGGCAACGATTGTCTTAAAGTTCCTTTTTAACCCCTTTGGCACCCTGCCTCACACTTTGCACACAGTATGAGCTCATTAGATGTTTCCAAGTGGAATAGAATTTTCAAAAGCCTCTAATATCTTCTATTATTCAGTCACTTCTGTGTTGAATAACTACCCTTGGTATTATCTATAGAAGTGTGAGCTAAATTCATTTATTGAAGATTATAGTACAAGTAGCAATTACATAGTATTTTACTTTATATTTTCAGTTTGGTATTTTAATAAAGTCACATTAGATCCATGTAAAGAATTCTATTTCAAAGATAAATAAACAGAAGCCCTGAGTTTTATAGTGAATTTCTTTGGTCTGTCAAACTCTGTGCAAAGATTATGAAGTTAAACTGTCAACTTTAGAATAAAGGCCTAAAATGAGGGATTTATATGTGAAGATCAAGATATGCCTATGAGATAATGTTATTCAAAAAAGAGAAGGTGAAGAGAAAGTTATTTTAACTGGCAGCAGCTCTGAGAAAGATTTTAGCACAGACCTTTTGAAGCTGTCCTAAAAACAAAAACAAAAATAAAATCTAACTAAATAAAATAAATAATGATTTCAGAACAGTGCAAGGAAGTGAGAGGATCAATAAGATTAATGAAGACAAAGAAAATAAAAAGGGATTGTGAAGTTTGAAAGTGGGAATGGGTATTTTTTCTTTAGTGAACTGATGACCTCACGCCCTTGGCATAAAGGGGAATTTCTGCAGTATAGGTTTGACCCAAACCACAGGTTAAAGAAATGTCAGTAAGAATGTCAACCTTTGGAAAATCTTGTGAGCGCTCACTGTTATTGAGTTATGACTGTCACTTGAGCAGTGCCTTCAGTGGAATAGGATATAAATTTCCCCAAGGCAAGAGCAAGTGCTTGGAAGCCAACAAAGTTTAGTGATCATCCTTTCATTTTTCTATGCTCAAGTCCTTTGTCAGCTTCAGAACTGGGAAGTCAGCTATTAAGTTAGAGATGAAATAACGCCAGACTCCAGATGTGGCTGCCTCACACTCCTGTCTTTAGCCAGATGTGCCCAACTATCACATTCATCATGATTAGAGTGAAGGTGGTGGGAAAGCGGCATACAACACCCCCACAGGAACCCTCATTCACACAGGAGACTCTCCTCCTCAGTGAGCACAGAGTCACTGCTCGGAGGCAGGGAGTAATGGTGAAGGCTCTTCAGAAGTCCGGTAAAAGGAGGTATACCATTCCTTTTTATGCATAATTGATCCCAGCTCTAAGTTCCAATGATCTCCATTAGGTCATTTACAAAGCTCTTTGCACAGCCATATTTAAGCAGTCACCTCTGGTGCTGCAACTATCCTCTCTTTTTGGTACAGATCTATCCTTGCTTAATTGCTTTCTGTTTTGGGGTAAAACCTTCCACTTTCCTCTCATCTCTCTTCACCCACTTTTGATTGGTGAAAAGCTTGAATCAGCACCAGATGGTGTGGGAACGATACTGAGGGCAACATGGAAGGACCGTGGATCTCAACGAGTTTTTAGAGGACATTGAGGGGGTAACCGAAGCTCATGGTGGTGGTGGGAACTGGGCAGGCCAGACGGAAGTCCTACCAGGGCTTAAGGGCACTTAGGCATAGTTATCATGCTGGTCGAAGTGTGAGCTGGTCTCCAGGGTGATATGAAGAGGTCACAGATTATCACTGTCCCGCTGATTAGAATCTATAAATCACGCGTCTTTCACAAGTGACAGTGAGACTGGGAATAACTGAGGGGTGTGAGAGCCTGGAAGCTGCCGTTTAGACCTGGATGAAAAATGAGCGTGTGCTCTGTCATTTCTGCCACAGCCTGCAGCCCACAAAACTGTAACAGGTTTTGTCGGGTGTGAGGTAAGCCATTGTCGGAACACAACTAGGAAGGAGTGAGCTGTGTCCTGTATGCATTTTAAGGAGTATATTTATCAGGAATGGTTTTACTTAGAGCCATAAACTATCCTCTGAGAATTCTTTGCTCACAGAGAGACTTTGTTGAATAAAATAATAGTAACTACTTGGATTGAATGGCCGCTTCTCATGTTAACTAAAACAAAATGCACAATGGCAACAAAAAAGGTCACCTGCAGGTTCTAGGTGTTTTATGCTGAGCAAGCATGATAGATCACTTCTAAAAATTCCCAGACAACATGATGCTTTTCATTAGGGCAAGGATATTAGGATTATTTGAAGAAAATCTTTAGGCTATTCTAACGTTTCTAAGCGGCATTCCACTACTGATTAAAAAAAGCACCCAGTATTCTCTGAAATGTTTTCTAATAATATTCTCCACCTTGACAGTGTGGAAAAATTTCAGTCTTTTCTCACTCTTTCTAAAAAGCAGAGAGAGAGAGGAGGGAAAATGGCAGTGGGAATCATGAAAGATTTTAGTTCATTCGGAAGTTGAAGAGACTTATTTTTCAAATGTATTCTTTCAAATCCAGATTCCTATAACAGATGCTCTCAACTGCCAGGCTCCTTCCATCTGTAATTCAATTTCCTTCTAAACATGATGCTGACATCTGTTGCAATGCAGACACACACTTAAGTACCTGCAGTTTCTCTGTCAAGCTCAGTGTCATGGTAAAGAACTGTGAACTTTGCAGGGTAGGGGAGCAGACACTGGAATCCACAGGTCTGCAGGCAGAAAGAAATTTAATGTCTCTCTCATGATTCTGATGCCTCAGCGTCTTTCCCTCCCTGACACGGAGGCTCTTGGTCAAGATTTTCAAGGGAACACAGAGTGTTTATTTAACACCGCAATTAATTGTTTCAGCTTCGCTCCTGGAGCCACCTCAAATCAGCACATTCTAGGATTTACCAGGGAGGCGGGGAGTGTGTCTTCAGATTTCTTCCTGACAGAGTGGATTAGATAAATTCCCACACAATTCTCTAAAGTATTTTAAAAACAAAGCACTGCATGCTGCATTTAAAGATGCTGATCTTTGTCCTCTTTCTTTTCTAATCCCCTTCCCCCAGCATTACTATAAAGCAAGACCATTTAAGGCATGGATTGAGTTCAATCATTCCATCATTAATTAATTCATTAAATAAACATTAGTCGAGTCTCGATTCTGTGACTGGTATTGTGCCAGGTGCTGGGAAGAGAAAGGTTGATGTGATGTAGGATCCATCTTCAGGAATTTCAGTAGTGCTTTATTTTAGAAAAGTACTGAGCCTTACCAAGGCTCCAAGTGGTGAATGAAATCAGGGTTTTATGCCAAAGGAAAATTCATAAATTCTGTCAAGAATACAACCTTTTATTGGGTAAAATATTCTTCCGTTAGCAAGAACTTGTTTTTGAGCTTCACAGGAAAGTAGAAATCTTTGCTATATATCACAACTAATTTGGGGCTGATGTTGTTGGGGGGAACGGGATATTCCTTTCAACCCTTCCTGCCTCACCAGTGCAGACAAGCCGCTGACATCTGATGCATGACTCTTGATGAGCCATGTCATTCCTTCAGGTGGCTTTGCTGATGCTGTGTTGAAGTCATGAAATCATCCAGGTCTTTAAAAAGGTTTGTCACGACATTTAACCTGGACATCTTCTCTACCAATTATTCGGTTTTGTACAACACCGTCAAAAGGCTCAGTGGGCTGTGTGAATGTGGCTTGTGTCATTCTGTACTGACTCAGGATGAGTCTTGCTACGAGAGCCAGTCCAACTGTGACTGGCAATGGGCAGAGACAGAGGATAGGACTGCAGGCCGGGGTCACAAAGCTGCTTGCAGGTGGGTCTGGTGTAAAGGATAGATAAGGAGAGTCTGAATTATCATAATTTCTCAGGAATTTCCTTTAACTAAGATATTGCAAATTGTTGGGCCTGGGCTGAACCTGTTCCACAGATGTGTTATATTGGGCCTGCATTGTATTAACATTTTTATTTTTTAAATTGGTTGCCCTCATGTAAAAGTTGGGAGATTTCACATTAAATATCTATCTTCTGCCTAAAAATGGGAACATCTAGCAACACAGGGCCTGCATTGCTACATGGCAAGAGTGAGGTGGAGCTGAGTTCCAGCTGTCCCCTTAGATGGGACATGCATTTTTTATATAACCTCAGTCCACACTACTCCATATTGTCCCATACCTAGCCTGCTTTAGTATTCAGTTACTTGCCTGGGTCCCTGATCTCCATGAATTAATTAAACAAAAAGTATTTTCAGTCAATCAAAATGTTTTTATTGGGTCACTTGTCTACTTTTAAGAGCTTGCTAGGTACTGTGGGAGAAGCAAAGTATTCCTAATCTGCCCAAATGAGGAAGAAGGCAGTAACATCTGCAATAATTAGAGGCATGGCCTGGAAGACACCACAAATCAACATAAGAATTTAGAGAAAGGAATGTCATTGATATTCTTAGTCATTAGGCTTCTGTTTTGTATTTTTTTTCTTCCTTTTTTTTGTGGTATGCGGCCCTCTCACTGCTGTGGCCTCTCCCGTCGCGGAGCACAGGCTCCGGACGCGCAGGCGCAGCGGCCATGGCTCACGGGCCCAGAGTCTCCGCGGCATGTGGGATCCTCCTGGACCGGGGCACGAACCCGCATCCCCTGCATCGGCAGGCGGACTCCCAACCACTGCGTCACCAGGGAAGCCCGGCTTCTGTATTTTATTAGTTCTCTTTTCCAAAAAAAGAGAAAAAAAAAAATTCTCATTCACGAAAAGGAAGTTCTTAGGAAGTTTAGAATGTAGCTATTTAACACATTTAAGTGCATAAGGCATTTGTATTCTAATCACATTTTCAAGAAAATCTTTTTGTTTATGCAGAAAAAGAACACTATCCCAGGCAACAAGTATTACTTACACCTAAGAGAATATAAAAAGAAATGATGCTGAATAGACTACAGAGATTTGGAAGAAGGATGAACAATACTAGTTCTATTCTGCAACTCTTTGGGACCCATACAGAAAATCTAATGCTTAAAAAGGATTGTAATTGTTGAGAAAGACCTGGGCTATGTTTTAAAATTCTAGGTTTAATTTAATATCGACTTTCTGGCTAGACTTGTGGTCTGAATTTGCTTTGTGAGAGGAAGGCTGACATAGCAGGAAAGGTCAAGGTCTTATTGGCATTAAATAGGAAACAGTTGGCTACCTTCCCTAGGAGCGAACTCAGAGTCCATTACCCCACCACTTTGCTTCTATCTGAAAACAAGATCTAGTCAGCACAGCTGGACATTTTAAAGCCACCACCGATGACTGGGAGATTCTAGTCTCTCACATGACTTAGGGCACACGTGTATATGCATGAGATGCCATGCTTCTAGTAGTGAATGCTGATCAGTGAGGACATTAGTAACTAACAGTATCAGTGAAGTCCTTGTTTGAGCCTTAATAAAAGTTAACATTTATTGACCACTTATTATGTCCTAGACACTGTGCTAAGGGCTTTATATGTGTTATTTAATCCTCACAACAGCTTTATGAAGTATGCTCAACTAATACCCCCTTTTACAAATAAAAAAATGGAGACATAGAGAGGGTCAGTAACTTATCCAAGGTCACCAGCTAGCAAAGAGGTACCGATGGGAGCTGAACCCACACTTGATACCAGCGTCTCTGCTGTGAACCACAGGCTATACTTTAGGTACAGTGTGCCTTGGCCTTTCCCCATATGGCTTATCGGCCCTCAAACTTTTCTTCTTTGGAAGAAACTGCATAATTTCAACACCCTGGGGCATCCGTGGGTTTGCAAGTAGTCCCCAATACTAAGGAGGACCTCAGTCATTTTCTTTAATCCTATTCCTGTACTTCCAGCCATTGCTGGAGAAAATCACAAAATCAGGGCAAATGGTTCCACTATAAAGTCAACATAAGCTCAGAAAGGGCCCCAGAGCTGCTGAGTCTTTTACATTCACTCGCGGGGAAGCCCAGCTCAGCAGCTGCTTCAGACATGCCAAGGTCTTAAACTGTAGCTCCAACCCAGGCCCTCTACGATCAGAGACCTTGGCAGACACCTTTGCTCTAATTCACAGAGAAAATGAGACCTATGGGACACAAGCTAGCCTCCCCTGCCTTGCTAGAACGCTCTTGTGCGCTCACGCTGTTTCTATTCTTTCCCTCTTATCTCAGAGGAAGACAAACTCCAGTCTTCCTTTTTAAGATTCACCTACTTGTGTGCCCTCCAACCCCTGCCCTTGTGCTGCCTCCAAGCCCTGCTTCCCCAGTTTTTCCTGGTGTTTCTTGCGTCTGGAATCTCTCTCCTCTCCACTGCTCCTCCCAGGGTGGCATGAAGGCAGCGCCTAGTGACTGGGAGCTCAGCCTCTGGGTCAGGCTGCCTGACAAGTGCCTGTTTCTTAGGCACTGCCACTTACCTCTGTGTGACCTTGGGCAATTCACTTCATTTTCCTTTGACTAAACATCTTCATTTTAAAAATGGAGATGACGGAGAAGCCTAAAATGGTTGTGAGGATTAAGTGAGATAATTCATGTCGAGGGACACCCATGACCTTGATCTCCCCACTTTGTTTCAGTGCCAACTTTCTTCACTTCCTCCCCCTCCCCTAACATCCCTGATCATCACTTCAACTACTTTCTAGTCAACGATATCACCTCCTACCCAGAGTTCTTTGGTTTTAACCAACTGTCTTCTCCTCACCTTGAAGTGGGCTGTGAGATCCACTAGTAAATAATTCGTCTCCACTCCCCACTGAATCATCCTCACTGCCCTATGTTCCTTCCCACATTTTCAGGAAAAGCCAGTGGCTCGTGCTTCTACTTTGAGGGTATCATCTTCCATGGTCCTTATTTTTTAATATATTTTGAAATAATTTGCTTGTAAGCTCTTATACTCCCAATTTTCCTTTAGAGGAAGAAAACTCGGTAGTACCAAAGGATCTAGGTAGAACAGGAAGGAGAATCATCCCCACGGGCTCTGGGATCATACTAGCTGTGTTCAGTCCCAGAGTTGCCTCTTTTTCTCTGTGTGACCTTTGGCAAGTTCCTTAGCCTCTCTGTGGCTCAGTTTCTCATCTCCCTGTAGGGTTGTTGAGAGTTATTATGAGCAACGTGCTTAGAAGAGTGCCTGTTATGATTAAGCACTCAGGTAAATGTTACATATTATTACAAGAACTGGCACTTGGAGACCTCTCTGTTGTCCTGTATCAGTAGATCAAGCGAATACACAGGGATCTCAACATCACATTCAGAGGCAAAGGAAGCATATGTTATCACCAAGAGGCTCTGTTTAAGAGGTAAGGAAGTATGGGGCTATAATAATGTTTGGTTCAGAATAATAAAGGGCTGGCAGCTAGCCTCATTCCTGCAGCTACGGCCTGGGAATCTTGATAAAGTCCGGAATTCTTCCTAGTTTTGTTCAAAGTCCTCCTGCCATACAAACCTCATTGGTTCTGATATTACTCTGGTTAGGACAATCCGCCTCTTGAAGGAAGATGGGAGCGTAAGCGTAGAGCATAGCAAAGTGAAAAGGGATTTTGGGATCCTGGTCCAACTTCCAGTTTCTACAGGCGAGGAGAGTGTGCTGTGATGCTCGAAGGCTGGCCCCCTGATTCAGAAAACAGCAGGCTTCTAGACCCAGGGAACCCCTCTTCCAGACGGTAAGAGGCGGATGTCAGAGAGACATGTGCTGTCTGTTGACTCATTTTGTGCATTTCCTGTGTGGTTCTTGCGTCTTGCATCTAAGTTACTGACTCAGATTAACCCTGCTTAGCTTGCAAGACCTTGCAGGGAAATCAGAGAACGAGATGCAGTCCCTGCAAGTTGTCACACATGATTAAAGAGCTGGAGGGAGTGATTTATGTGGAAAGATTAAAATCCCTAAATACGGATGGTAGTGCTGCCCTGATTGAGTGGGGCTTTCGGTATTTGCAAAGGGAAGACTGCAAACTTCAGTGGAGGTAGGACTGCTTTAAAGGAGTCAAAGGGCGATGTACATGGCAGAAATGTGATGATATGAAAAACAGGGTACTACTTCCTGATGAAGCCAAAAAGCCCTGATTCAGACAGGAAGTTCTTTGTGGCTTTTATTTTGTCAGGCAACTGGCTATCTCTGGAATTTTCTACATGAAGAATTTGATGCTCTGTGCCATGAGATAGTTCTCAGTAGCTCTTACCCCCTTCTTCTGCAATGTTCCCATTCTTTTTTTTAAAATAAATTTATTTTATTTTATTTATTTTTGACTGTGTTGGGTCTCCATTGCTGTGCGTGGGCTTTCTCTAGTTGCGGCGAGCGGGGTCTACTCTTTGTTGCAGTGTGCAGGCTTCTCATTGCAGTGGCTTCTCTTGTTGCGGAGCAGGGGTTCTAGGTGCGCGGGCTTCAGTAGTTGTGGCACATGGGTTCAGTAGTTGTGGCACACGGGCTTAGTTGCTCCGCGGCGTGTGGGATCTTCCTGGACCAGGGCTCCAACCTGTGTCCCCTGCATTGGCAGGTGGATTCTTAACTGCTGCGCCACAGGGGAAGCCCCTGCAGTGTCCCCATTCTTCAGGCTCCCTTTGCTTCCTGTCCCTCCACTAAGGCTCCTCCCCCCAGTGTCTCTCCTGCTACCCTGTTGCTCCCCGCCTTCCCAGTACCCCGCATCCACACTCCTAGTCAAATGGAGTTTCCTGGTGTCCTGATTTGACGTTAGGACTATGAAGCTAGAGTTAATTGGATAAACTATTTCCTGTTAAACTTAAGCTAGGTAATTAACTGGCTCTCCCAGATAACACTGACCAAGCCCTTAGCAAGTGTTGAGACTTTTCAGCACTTCATGTGTGTGTGTGAGTGGGGTGTGTGTGTGTGTGTGTGTGTGTGTGTGTGTGTGTGTGTGTGTGTGTGTGTGTGTGTGAATGTAACTGTACAAAGAGTGGAGGAAGCGGCAGGGCGCTTTTCAGCAACCTGCACATGATCCTGTATAGGCCACAGCCTACTCTCAACACAGCTCAGCACAGATGTGGGGTCATTGACCAATCAGAGTGATCAAGGAGGACTTCTTAAGGAAGTGATGCTAAAGCCAAAGACTGAAGGCAGAGTCTGAGTTAGGGAAGGGAAGGTAGGAGAGAAGGGGGATATATTTGAATTTCTAAGGACAGTCTTGTTTTCCAGTAGTCTATTCCATACCATGATTTGGAAACACGGTTACTATACCATTAACTGCAATAAACTAAATACAAAAATGGTGTCCTAGCTGCATAGATGTTCTTTTTCTACAGGGCAAGTCAAAGACAATCTATCTGTGCTTCTTCTGTACTCTAATGGCTTTACTCTGGCATACCAAGCCCTCAGAAGTCTTTTCCTGATCCTTCTCTAATGGACCTTGTGCTCTATCCTTGCAGCTCCCAGATCACTCTGTTCCCTTTTGGACCTCTGTACCTTTGAACAGCCTTTTCTTTTTTTCCTGGATTATCGCCTCACTGTTTGGATTTGTCTGCCAAGCTCTTTAGCTTTTTGCTAAGAGCCAACTTAAAAATCACCTCCTCTAGGAAGCCCTCCGTGATTAAGGGCATCTTCCTCTATAGCATTCTAGTGTCTTGCACTTGTCCCTATTTGGCACATATGTCAATATCATATTTATTTGAATATAAGTTACCCCTTCTGGCCTGTCAGCATGTTCCGTTCTTTTTCTTGGGTTCTCAGTGCCTAGAATAGTGTTGGGCATAGGGTAAGTGCCTAGTAAATATTTCTTGAGTGAACGAATAAATGGTGGCACAGCTTTGTATACTCCATAATTGTAGTGTGCATGTATAAATATTCATCCATTGGCAATAAACAGGAGCTGAGATAGTGGAACATTTGGACTTTCTGTTTTGTGGGGTAATTGAAAAAAGGTGCATTCATTTATCAGTCCCGTGGAGTATAACTCTTATTTTTAATGGGTAAACTGCAGGTGTCTCTCTTTAAAAGTAATTTCCTTAAATGGGATAAGGTTTATTTTTTGGTTCATATTTGTTAGGTTATTATAGTGTTTTAAAATATCTGGCTCAGATCACTTAAAATTTTTAAATTATACTTTAAGCAGCTATTAGCATAACAATATTATCTATTAATAGAGATTCCTACAGGAGTAAAGGTACCTGCAATTTACATGAAATCAGAAAACTTGGTGTGATTAGTAGCATCACAACAAACTCAGCATGACTATTGTAATGACTACATTTCCCGTCACTGTAATTATCTCCTAAAACTTTTATTGGGGACATTGATTGCCATTTGCTCACTCATTCACTTTGAGAAAGTGGACTGATGAACAAGTGCCAGGAGTGAAATAGTGGCTGTGCAGGTCCCGTAGAAAATACATGCTGGATGATTACAAAATGAACTGTTTGTATTGGCCAGGAGAACTGTCTGACCTTTCTGGGTTCAAAATAAATGAAAGATTTCATATTTCTTTCAATTACTAAGAATTTAAGTAAAGAAGATGAATGACAGATGGTGATTTTCTAAGAGAAAATGTGAAACGATTATTTGTGTTTGAAGGACATTAGGCACAATGTCACGTCCCCCTCCCCCTTGCAGTGCATCATTCCCGTTCACCTGTTTGAGGGAAGGTAGGAACTTGACTCCTTGAATCTGTCCATTTCTCTCCATCTTCACTGTCAAGTCCCTCAGCCAGGCTGCCATCAGCTCTCGTCTGGACTACTTCAGCTGCCTTCTAACTGCTCTCCCCACCTTTAACTGTACTGCTCTCCAATTCATTCTTTCTACTGCAAAGTGCTCTTCCTAAAACAGCAAATCTGATCATGTCACTCCCCTGCTTCAAGTACTCTGACTCCCCAGATCTTTATTCTGGTTTATAAGGCCTTTCATTATCTGATCCACACTTAGCCCTAAAGCCTTATGACTCACCACATCCCGGTAGAATTTTTCAGACACCCTAGCCACAAGGAACCAGAAGGGCTTTCCTTCCTGACCGTGGTCTCCACTCTCCTCCCCTCTTTGATCTAACTTCTAATCACCTTCCAGGGTTAGATGTACCCCTCTGCACTCCAAGGGCATTCTTAACTGACTGCTCTTTTTGCACTTATCACCCTGTCCTGAAATTGCCTCTTGACTTGTCTGTTTCTGCCACTGTTCTGTAAATTTGATGAGAGCAGAGACTGGGTCTGTCTGACTCATCTTGTATCCTTAGCACTAAACATGGAGAGAAGACAGCCAGACATGGCTAAGAGATGGAGCGATTCTATTTTCCAATTTTGCTTGTTGCTGCTTTTAATTCAGGTCAAAGGCAAAATGTTAATTTCACCCCAGTGTCGATTTCTAGGCATTGTTCCACACTTCCCCACACAAGTGGATTTTCTCTTTGGAAGATGGCTCAAAGAACAGAACGAAAAGTGAGACCGTGTTTCTAACTGGTTGTTCTGAGTACAGAAAATGTAAATGTGGGTGAACATGTTTAGTCTGTCCCTCCCAGATCCAGGCAGGAAGGACTAGAGGCTGATAGAGCAGAATTTCAGGGTGTGTATGTGTGCATGCGCCCACGCACGTGCCTGTGTGGGTATCTAGGTGTATTGTGTTGCCCAGCACGGTGATAGGTTAGCTTTGCTAGAAATTAATGCCTGTGAGTTCTTCTGATAAAGCAGTTGCTGAGCTCTGCTTTCTTTGCCAGAGAATGACCTCTGTATGTTAAAATGGTATGTTTCAGAAAGAAAAAAGCCACAAATCCTAGAGGGTTACCCTGAGATGTCTGATCACTACTCTAGCCCAGATTTAATGACTAGAAAAGGTTTTTTTAGTCTTTTTGGATATGGCTGTGTATGTGTGTATATGTGATTAGCATTGGATCAGACCAATTTAGAAGAATGCAGCTTATATCAAGAAGATGAAATTGCAGAATATGAAAAAGATAACCTGGGATATCTAGTTACAAATACGCTGTAGAGATCTTGATTTTTTGGCATTTATTAAAATTATTTTGAATACACATCTTTTTTTTCAAAACTTTTTTTCCCCAAAGTCTCCCCACAGCTCCCAATGAGACTTCTTTGGAGGTTTGCTATACAAACCTTGCTGCTGCTCTTCTTTCTGTCCCAGACTAACAGATAATCGTGGAAACGTTCTCCTGACATTGCTTAACCCTATGACTGCAACAGGCACCTCAAGCCCCACAGCGCCCTTTGTCTCACAAATAGTACAAATTGGGTAATGCGATTGAACAAGGCTGGCGGATTCCTGCCAGGATGAAGACAGAGTAAGGAGTGAAGGAAATCTAAAAGATGTCTGTCTCAGTTCCTCCCTGCCCTTCCCAATGCTGGATCCACATGGTCCAATGCAAGCACCGAGCAGGCTGGCCTACTGATGAATCACAGAACAAGGTGATGTGTCATTTGTATTTCTTGAAAAACAATCAGGTGGTGAGAGCCTGTCTTGGGTTGCTGGCAAGAACTTCAGCGATTATATAATCACCCAGACAATTTCTTCTTTCCCCGGTTTTCCATTTGGGGCTTTAAGTTGCGTCTTGTTTCTTTAAGCCAAACAGCTGACTTGACTTGTGTCTGACTTCTGGGAATAATTGAATTCTTCTGGCGGTGCAACCAGAGAGTAGCAAATGAAAACTTCACCCTGAGACACACCCACACTCACCCGCACGCAGACATGTGGGCTCTTCCACAGCACTCTGTGTGGTTTGGACAGAGAGATATGGGGAATATTCGTGTATTATTTGCCTTGTTAATTTCCCAGCCCATTTTAGGGGTCAAAGCTATAAATCTCAACAATGGATGTGGGAAAGTGAATTTTTGTACGATCAAGGGGCATGTGGATTTTTAAAAGTTGAGAAATACTGTGACAGAGAGAAGTGGCGTCATTTAGTGATCTCTCCAGCCCTGCTTTTATGGAAAAACCACGCCTTGGTAGAGAAGGAAGTCAGAAAGGCAAAGAAACTAACAATGCTTGAATGTTCAATTCCTGTTAATGCACTTTGAGTGAATTAGCATGTTTAATTCACACAACAAAGCTCCTATTTCACCAATGTTACAGATGATGAAGATGGGGATTAGAGAGATTTAATAATATGCTCAAGTACACTCATCTGGTAATAGAGTTAGAACTTGAATCCAGATTTCTCTGATGCCAAATATAGCTCCAATTATATCACTTTAAATCACTGGGGGGGGGGGGAAGAAATCTACAACCTACATAACTGTGGACCATGGAGTTGCTTCTCCACTTGTCACAGCAGTTGTCTTCTCTCTCCCTCCCTTGCCTGCCTGTCTCCCTGCTTTTGAAAGCCTCATTACTGCTGGTAGCTCCAGGGAACATCCTGAGTGCAGCAGGTCCTCCTTCCTTCTGGAGTTGTGCATGGCGCCAGCATGCATGTCTTTACACAGAATTAAGAAGGAATATTATTTTTTAAGATTTTAACTTTTTTAGAGCAGCTTTAGGTTCGTAGCAAAATTGAGAGGATGGTACAGAGATTTCTCATCTACCCCCTGCCCCGGCCATTCACAGCCTCCCCTGTTATCAACATCCTACATCAGAGTGGTACATTTGTTATAACTGATGAACCTACATTGACACAATCATTATCACCCGAAGTCCAGAGTTTACATTAGGGTTCACTCTTGGTGGTGTACGTTCTATGGTTTTGGACAAATGGATAATGACATATATCCATCATTATAGTATCATACAGAGTATTTTCACTGCCCTAAAAATCTTTTATGTTCCACCTATTCATAATTCCTCCCTTGTCCCCCAGTCCCTGGAAACCACTGATCTTTTTACAGTCTCTATAGTTTAAATCACTGTTTTTTACAACTGGAAAGGTAAGGATGTGGGATGATTTCTTGAGCTCACCATTACTTTTCCATCTATTCAGAATTAGCTTGTATATTTACATTGAGCCACCAATCAACACGCATTTATAAAGCCCTGTCCATGGGCAAACTGTAGTAGTTATCTACGTGGAAGATACGGGAAGGTCTAGCTGCAGTTAGGATTCATGAGCAGCTTAACAATCTGGTTAGCGGAATAGACAAGATCTCTCTCTCTCTCCATATTTCTTTAGGTCTCCATCTTCATCTGTATCTATGTCATTGACTCTAAATTAGAGCAGCGAGAAAAATTTTCAGGTCTTCAAGCACCTGCTAATTGAAAAAGTGAGTAAATATAACCAGAAGGTTTTGAGAAGACTTGAAATTGAACATGTTCTTTTTGGAACCTGGTAATGCTTACTTAGTAGCCTTTTATGAGGATAGATAAAGGTTATTCTTTTAAAAAGCTCCCCTTTTGTACAACAGTAGCCTGAATAGTCAGGAGTTGGCAAGGCCTTTTCTGATGTTTATTGGAGCAGCTGTGGAAATAATTTTGTACCTTGGATCCTATGATTTATTTCCATTAGGAATAAATTTGGGATTTATTTTAAGGCTTTCAAAAACTGGAAGTGCTGTGGTCTCAGAATTATTTTTTATTAAACATTGTCTCCCTGGCTGCATTTCAGGTGCTGGCTGAATTCTGTATAGTGGATTGTATTAGCATCAGAAATGCTGTTGAATGATAGTAATAATAATAACTACATATATACAAAGGATGGAATTGGGTTCCAATTCTATTTGGCTAAACTTCATATTTGACTTTGCTGACTCAGTTTGGGCATCTTTAAAGATAATTGATAAGTACTAAATATCTTTGAAGCACAATCACGCTTGAAAAGAGATGTGAACCCTTGAACACAGGTACTTTGAGTGCAAATTGTTATCTATTTCCATCAATATGTTTTACAGATTGACATCTTAGACAGGAAGGAAATCTTCCTCATACTGTCAGTTCAAGACTGACTTGCAAATGAGAGCTGAGGAAACATGGTGGACAAGGAGGCTGGGAAGATCTGACTTTGCAGAAGCAGCATTACCGCCTTGCTGCCCACCGTGAATGAGAATTGCCATCTTTTTCTCCCAGAATCTGACTCTTGAAAGACAAGTGGCGCATTTTGCTCCCAATACATAGCCACGTATCCCAGCCTCTTTCTTGTTCCCTTCTCACTCTCTCCTTCCCTCAAGCTCATTAATTCTCTGTTTCGATGGGAGCTTCCGAGAGAAATGGAGGGAATCATTCAGCAAGGAGAAAACATCAACCATCTAGAATCCTCAACAATGATTTAGAATCCACTTTCTTATGGTTTAAATCATGGCTAAATAAACAATGCATGGAAGAGGGAAAAGGGAAAAGTGGCTTATCTAGTGAGGGCCGAGGAAACAAACTGAAACGTCTGTGTAAAGCTCGTTTTTGGCCTCTAGGAGCATAAAATCGAGTTGGGGAGAAAAGCCTGCTGACAGTTTATGAGACATGATGAGACAAGTTATAGCTGTCACCAGAGCATCACTTCCCTTCCGTCTCTAGAATATAGAGCCCTCTTTCCTGACTCCCAGGGCCCCTGGAAAACCATATGCAGTCTCTCTCCCTGGCCACGAGAGTATGCTGGTAGGAGACACCTTGCCTGGGTGAGGGAGCCACAATCAGGATTATCTCCTATAGCAGACTCTCTCCCTGTTCAATTCACAGCCACTCCCAGTACCACAAATGGATCCCCCAGTGCTTGGACGTGAGGGGTTCAGATTCTTGGTCTCAGAGTCCCGACCTCTTTTCCTTCTCTGCAACCCTGGCAGTTTCCTCCCCAGGGTCTGGAAATGTCTTCTCACAGATCTTTTTTAAAAAATTTAATTTAATGTAATTTTACTTTTGGCTGTGCCATGTGACATGCGGGATCTTAGTTCCCGGACCAGGAATCATGCCCCCTGGAGTGGAAGCATGGAGTTGTAACCACTGGACTGCCAGGGAAGTCCTTAGATCTTTAAAACACATAATTTATGAATTTGGAAAAATGGAACCATCTTCCTATTCTCATTAGGGTGACTACTTTGATGATGGTTACTGTCTTAAGGACCACTAATGTGACCTTCCTTCTCATCACTTGTTAAAGGGAAGAAAAGCAAAGAAAGTTTAAAGAAAATGAAAACACAAGAGTGGTCAATTATCAAGTAAGCAAAAAACTAAGTGCTGAGCAGCAACAAAATGACAAACATTTTCATACACCTTATTCTATTTAATCTCCATGATAAAGACCACAGAGTAGTTTTTATTCTTCCCATTTTATTGAACAAAAAGCTGAGTGTCATAGGAGCTAAACAACTTGCTCAAAGTTACACATTTAACAGAGCCAATATTGCGTATATTTTCTGTTGTTCAGGACTGTGTTCCTTCTACTGTACCACAGCTGCTCCTAGGTCAAAAGAGGAAGTACTTCCTGTGGGTTGGAATGTTCTAGGGGCAGGTTTATGAGGAGGACGTATTTGAACTGGCTCTTGACTGAATTATAGGCTTTGGCTAGACAGTGGACGAAGGCAAGTCTATTCCTGGACTGGGAGGATTAGCATGACTAAAACCACAAGCTGGGAAAGTGGAAGGTGTATTTGGAAGGCTATGTGTAGTCTGCTGGTGAGGAGCGTTCTTTCGTAGGATGAAATGGCACCCAGCCAAAAGGAGGAGAACAATGAAGACTGCTTCTGCCATTGTTGTGATCCGGGAGTTTCAGGCACCTCTGCTAAACGAGGATAAACAGGGCTGACCTTCCCTCACAGGCAGTCTGGGATTCTAAATCATCAGTGACTGGGAAGTGGCATGCTCCATTATTTGAGGCATGATATTATATCCACCAGCTATTTTGTGCAGTTGAATTTTTGTTCCATTGAAACGATTCTCAGTGTGAGCTCAATAGCAATGGGCATGATGGTGGTTTTTCTATGTTGCCAGATACTAGCTCTGAATTTCTTCCAGCGCCTCCTGCTCTAAAGCACCTCTTATGATTAATTAACCTTTTGTGGAGTAAGGAGGACATCTGTGTGGGATGAGATGTACTTTAGTCAGACTTCAGTTTTCAGTTGTTCAGCAAGAGGGTAATTAATTATAAGAGCTGAATCTGAACAGAAGATTGTTGGAGGAAATCCAAATGAAGCAAAACATCTAATTATCAATGAACAGGAAGGGTTTTTTTTTTTTTTAACTGTTGTTGTAGGAGTGAATAAAATACTGCAATATAAATAAGAGGTAGTAACAACTTAAGACGCCTGCTTGGAGTGTACACATAATGCAAAAAATGTGAGATATTTGTAGTTTTGGAGATAAAGTACAATGCACTAACCATAACTAGACAAATAGGAAACAGAGGCCAACTTAGTGTCTGAAATAAATATGTATTCCCCTTTGAGATAATTGTTGTGTTGACTTGAACAAGGATATATCTAGAATCATCTGGCCATTACTGCCCCTGACAAATGACAGTAAACACCTCTTGTCTAGAGAAGGAGGTTGGATTAAGATGCAAAATAAGAGATAAAATGCAGGAAGCTAAAAACAGTTCAAAATCAATTTCTTTAACGTAAATGGCTACTGTGATAGAGATGGTTTTCCAATGCTTAGCGTTCTGAGGTGAATCACCTCCAGCATTTAGCTCATGTCTACTTGATACAATCTCCTAAACTCCCCCTAAGCCAGACCCAGCCAGAGATCCTAGCTTGACTTACTTAACTCTGAGGAGGAGTTACCTTAGTGGACAATGTGAGAAATTTCCACTCTCAAAATGATTGTAAATGTTGCTTGGTGTTCACATTCACTGATAACTTCCATACAAACGCTGCGTGATTCAATTTCAGTGAGAGAATATGATTCTGTTACTGGAAGGGGGACCCCTTCTAGGGCCCGAGGGTGGGCTCTTGTCTAACACTCAGCAGTGAATGATCCAAGGAGACACACATATACAGACAAAGCAAAAAACTTTATTGGAAAGGAAGGGAGAGCAGAGAATAGCAGGGTAAGAGAAGCCAGGAGAACTGCTCTGCCGTGTGACTCACAGTCTCAGGGTTTATGGTGGTGGGGTTACCCTTCTGGGTTGTCTCTGGTCAGTCATCTTGCCTGTGCCCATATTTGGTCCGATTCAAGGCCCTTCCTGGCAGTGAGTGCATTTCTCAGTCAAGATGGATTCCAGTGCAAGAGTTTCTGGGAGGTTGACAGGACATATTATGGGCTGGGGTGTCCTCCTTCCTCTTGGCCCCTCCCGAATTCTTCTGGCTGTCAGTAGCTTGTCAGTTCTATGTTCCTTATCAGGACCTCTTGTTGTGAGATAACTCATGCAAGCAGATTATTATCGTGCCTGGCCAGGGTGGGCAGTTTTAGTCAATGGTTCCCTAACAGCTCTAGTTCCTGTTTATAAATACCACCAGGCTTCCACTGGCATGGAGATGCTGTGTCCTTTATTTCTTCTGCTGCTATCAAATAGTTTTTATTCCTATTTTCTTTCTCTCTACTTCTGCTGCCTTGTGTTAGTACTTGTTGCCCATTCTTTGTGTGTCTCTCGGTTTCTACAACTTTCTATTGTAGGTTGTTGTTGGGAGACAGTTCTTTGTGGGTCTCTTGCATTTCTGCACATCTTGCAAGCAGAGGCATCGACGACTTTTGTCCTAGACTATCTTTACATGGATATTTGTACAGTGAGCAGACTTGGAAGATAGTGACAGTGTCTCCCTCTGGAACAGAGGGCAGCTTTATTTGCCATTCAGTCTAATAATGGGGGCAAAGGTAGGAAGGTTTGCTAGTAACCCATTATAAAAGATTTAGGTTTCCTAAGTTTGAGGTTCCTTAGTTGTGACGCAAACCTACTGCATCACATGGCTTCTCTGTGTCACCCCTTTGGGACCTAAAGGGGTGAGGGACAAGGGGAACTAAAGCAAATATGAAGCTTATGCTGCTTGCTGTGCTGTGAGTAATAAGTCCTTTGTCTCTGACTCGGGTAGCTTGTGTCTTCTGCCAGCATCCATGAAAGTGTGGCAGGCTAAACTGTAGGTGCAAGGAAGGTCAGATTTCTTCATACTTCTTTTTTTTTTATTTATTTAATTAATTTATTTTTGGGTCTTCATTGCTGCACGCAGGCTTTCTCTAGTTGCAGCAAGCGGGGGCTACTCTTCGTTGCAGTGCATGGGCTTCTCATTGCGGTGGCTTCTCTTGTTGCAGAGCACGGGCTCTAGGCACGCGGGCTTCAGTAGTTGTGGCACGTGGGCTCAGTAGTTGTGGCTTGCGGGCTCTAGAGAGCAGGCTCAGTAGTTGTGGCTCAAGGGCTTAGTTGTTCCGCGGCATGTGGGATCTTCCCGGTCCAGGGCTCAAACGTATGTCCCCTGCATTGGCAGGCGGATTCTTAACCACTGCGCCACCAGGGAAGTCCCTCTTTCTTGACATGTATGTCTTACATCCAAACTCCCCTAGAGAATCTGACTGGGTCAGTTAATCATCATCCACTATAGAGGACTCCAGCAGTGCTGACCTCTTTTTTTTCTTCTAGTTTTATTGAGATACAGTTGACATACAGTACTGTATAAGTTTAAGGTGCACAGCACAATGATTTGATCTACATACATCATGAAATGATGATCACAATAGGTTTAGTGAATATCCATCATCTCATATAGATACAAAATTAAAGAAATAAAAGAAGTTTTTTTCCTTGTGGTGAAAACTCTCAGAATTTACACTCTTAACAACTTTCATATATAACACACAGCAGTGTTAATTATATTAATCATGTTGTATATTCCATCCCTAGTACTTCTTTATATTATAACTGAAAGTTTGTACCTTTTGACTACCTTCATCCAATTTCCCTTCCCAGCACTGAGCTCTTATGTAAGACCTTCTTATAGGCCAGTCAATAGATTGCTGCCTTTGGATCAGGTACTTGTGCTTGGACCAGTCATCTGTGGCCAACTTTTCAAAGTCACTTTGTTCAAATATTGGGAGCAGTGAATGAGGGACAGGAACTCATGGAAAGGGGCTGTGAGCTTGGTAAACCCTTTGAAGTTCTCAGAAGCAGACATTGTAACTTGCACCTTTCACAGACCATCCAGGGAAATGTTATTGAGAATTAGTAAATTCACCTCGGCTCTCCTGCGTAATCTGAGATTTTTGTGAACAAAGATGATTGCATGTGTTCTTCTGCAATTTGCCAGTTCTCTGCCTAAAGAGGAAGCATTTGGTAAATTTGTGTTCCTAGTACTGGATATTGGAGATGAACGCTCAGGTTCAATGGAGAGGCCCTCTTTTAGCATTTGTTCCACCATTGGAAGAGCAGCTGTGCAGTTGGCTGCGATTACCTGCTGCCAGGTTCAGTCATGGACTCTGACTGGTATAAATCAATCAGCCTTTTATCTACTGTGATTGACGCAGGGGAGGGCTGATGACTTTAGGGCATTGCTCAGGAAGCTCCCACTCTTTTTCTGAGTGTGAACCTCAACTATATCTTCCATGTTGTCTCTGTTTTAGTGAGGGTTCTTCAGAGAAACATAACTAATAGGAGATAAACACAGTTGACTCTTGAGCAACACAGGTTTGAACTGCACAGGCCCACTTACATGTGGATTTTTTCCTTTTTTCTTTTTATTGAAGTATAGTTGATTTGCCATATTATATTATTAGTCGCAGGTGGACCACATAGTGATTTGGTATCTTATAGATGATACTCCATTTTAAGTATAGATTATACTCCATTACTAAAATATTGGCTATGCTTCCTGTGCTGTACATTACATCCTTATATCTTATTTATTTTATACCTAGTAGTTTGTGGATTTTTTTTTCAATAAATATCAATACTACACGATCCATGGTTGGTTGAATCCGTGGATGCAGAACCATAGATATGGAGGGCCAACTGTAAAGTTACACATGACTTTTTGACTGTTTGGGGGTTGGTGCCCCTGACTCTGCATTGTTCAAGGGTCAACTGAACACAACTCCATGTGTGGAGATTATATATCAATATATTATACATATTTTGTATATACATATATATATATATATATATAAAATTTCCACATGCAGCACACACACACATAAATCTCTATTTATATATCTATCTACATATATCTATATTTATCTATATCTATCTATCATCTATCTATCTAGAGATATTTGTTACAAGGAATTGGTTTATGAGATTTTAGAGGCTAAGAAGTCCCACAGTCTGCCATCTGCAAGTTGGTGATTCAGGAAAGCCAGTGGTGTAATTCAATCTGAGTCTGAAGACCTGAGAGTGTAAATCCCAGTCTGAGGACAGGAGACGAGATGAAATGTTCCAGCTTCTGCAGTGAGGCAGGAAAAAGAGAGGTAAATTTCTCCTTCTACCTTTTGTTCTATTCAGGCCCTCAACAGATAGGATGATGCCCACCCACACTGGTGAGAACAATCTATTGAGTCTACCAATTCAAATGCTGATCTCGTCTAGAGTATCCTCACCACACACCCAGGAATAGTGTTTAATCTGGGCACCCCATGGCCAGTTTAGTTGACACCTAAAATTAACTATCACAGTCACCACGAGGGAAGTTAGCTTGAAAATAAAGCTGGTACTTGGAGGAAGGAAGAGCCAAAAGAATAGCAAAAATTGGAGCCAGAACCCTAATCAAATTATCCCCAAAGTCTATACAGTTTCTGGGCTTTTCCATTATGTGAGCCAATAAATTAACTTTACTGTTAATGTCAGTTTGAGATGGGTTTTCTATTAACTTACCAACAAAAACATCCTAAGTGATTCATTTACTAGTTTTCATAATATCTAAGGTCACTCAAGGTTAATGTTGGAGTTTACATAGGTAATACAGACATCTTTCTAAAGTTGGGACAGTGCACTTTATTTTAGTCCTGGAGATATCAGATGCAACGGTTTCATAGCTGTAATTCACTGCTCTTTCCAGTGCCAGACACGGTATTGCCCATAAACAGTTGTGGAATGAATACATGAATACTGCCTATTGCTCCCCATAACTTATCTGTCATTTCCTGAGTCTGATCACATCTCCTTGATCATTGTTATTGGGTTTTTGCCGCAGAATTTGGAGGATGAGGTTAGTTACTAAAGAGTTAAATGAAAAGACAAAAAAAAAAAGTCACGTTGTTTCCACAAACAGTGGCCACCCATGTCATCTTGGGCTCCACATTCTTTAGGGGTGGGTTTCCACATTGGTGATTCAGCGGGTCAGGCCATACTACTTAATCAGAAGTTATAATTTTCGTTTGAACTGTTCAGTGGTCCATTATAGTCCACAGTTTACATCTTGTGGTAAACGGACAGACTAACTTGTTTGGCTGGACTACAGTGTTATTTTCTTCAGAAGATAATTGGACCTAGAGCTGTGCTTTAGATCTCAGCACTGTCCTTTTGTGTGCAAAAGAGTATCATCTTTTCTAACTGAAAACTGCCAGATAAGAACGTCAAGACAGAGATGGCCCTACCCCATGTACAGGTATCACTACCATGTGTTATAAGTGGAAGTACCAACAGGAATCACATCCAAAGTGAGAGAATAATACAGCCTTGCTAACTACAGCTGAACCATGTTGAAACAATGAAGAATCCTGATGGGACCGCAGGTTAATACTCCCAGCTTGCCAGGCCACATGCTTGCTGATATCAGGATTTTCTAGTAGTTGTGGAAAACAGTTGAAATCAGAATATCTGGGTCAGCATAACTGAATGTGCACTAGCTGACAAAAATCTAACATGAACAGCCTTCCCCAGTGGGTTCTCTTCTGCTCTTTCAAATGCTTTGTGATACTCAAAGAATGGAAGAATTTCTCGGAATGTAGCCTGTGGACAGCAAATCCAAGTTGCAACAAGTAGGTAGCAGGGTTCTTATGCAATGGCGGACTGTCTGGGAATAAGGCACGAAATTTTCTCCCCAGAGGAGCATCATTTATACCACTAAACACACCCATGTACCTTAAAATGTCTTTTTGGAATCTCAAACGTCGTTTGAAGAGAAGCCCAGACCAAGTAATTGTCTTATAGGTAGAACTAAATCCAAGGCCATGCATCACTGTGGAGAGCAAAGAGCTTGTTGGAGTTTTAAGCAGAAAAGGGCTCTTTGTCCTGGTCAAACTTGAATTCAAAGAAATCCTTTTGTTAACTAAATTCTCCATAGTTTCTCCAATTGAGTTGCATTTCAGTCTTCATTATTTCACTAATATAGCTTTAGGTACACTTACCTTCTTAAAGTCCAGGCTATCTCCATTCATTTCCTTTAGTATTTAGAAGTCCAAAATACTATCATACCATCGCCACTTTCCTTCCACTATCAAGAAGCATCATGACAGGTTTAGATTGCCAACTGACTTCTGACCATAAAAAATATTCTGTTAAACATTTCCCCATGGTATTCTTCCCAGCAGTAAAATTCTCAGCAAGGCTACTTAACAATTTCTTAGGTGCTCATTTTTTTTCCATAATGAGACTGCCCACAGATGCCTGTATAATGGAAATATCCATTGACTCCCGTGGATCATCTCTATCTGAGTTTTGTAATCTGCATCAGGAAAGCATTTTCACCATCCTCTGTCTTCCTGGATGGTCTGTTTCTACAAATCCTCTTCACCATGCTTCTGCCTTCATGTGTGTGCATTTCTGTACAGGAGTATATCCTCTTATTCTTACTACAGCACTTGATTATATTTACTTTGCTCTATTATTCTCTTCTCTAGTGTTTTTTTTTTTTCTTTTAAGCATGGATTTATTTCATCCAGCTGGTTCCAGGAATAGGAACCATATCTTCTAATTCTTCTTATGCCTCTAAATACCACTTAGCACGATGAAGATGGCTAATAAATATGCTTCCCCAGTAACATCTGTTTCCTGGTCTTAGTTTCATTTGCATTGGTTTTCTTTCCCTTAAAGGCATCCCTTAAATTTATTTTTTGTAATTAATATTTAAATTGTTTAAAAGCTATTCACAGTCCTCTTATAAGCTAATTTCACCTGGTTGCAAATATTTTGAAACTGGATTTGACTGGAAAGGAATCTTAGGTGTGTGGTCTATGACTGGATATATTTTTTATGTTTATCTTACCACCTTGTTTGTGGTTTTTTGTTGTTATCATTCTAACTGGTTTATTAAATGTGCTTAACTCAATAGCGTTTAACCAAGAAACAACATTTATTTTTCTTCCTCGACTACCCTTTATTATACTTGGTCAGTTTTCTCTTCTCTGCCTCCTCGGTGGCAATGTGAACAGATCTCATAGCTTTTCAGTCAATTTCAAAGTGTTACTACACGGGTTCACTCTCCAGTATTAAATAGCACCTTCAACCTCTCATATGATTGAGGCTCCTTCCCCTCCTGTGACCTCCCGTCCCCCTCCACTGCCCACCCAGTGCTCAGAGAAGACAGGAGCCCTCCGTGCAGTAGCTGGGCTGTGAGGCACGTCCTGGCTTCCCTCTTGTTCTCCACTTTGCTCTTTCACCCCAAGTCTCCACTCAGAAAACTGCCGCTTCCACACTCCTCAGCGTCGGGCTGGCAAGTAGCGTGGAGAGCTAGATGGTGACGGTTTCTAACTTGGCTGGTACTGGTATAAATGCCAGTGTTCTCTCTGTGGCACATAACCCAATGCTGGGGTTCTCTCAGGAGTGTGTTTCATGGGATCTTTGTCCTGCACAGGGAATGTATTCTCTGGCTGATGTCTTGTGATGCCCTCTCAGTTTCTTTGCTCTGGCTGTATACCCTACTGAGATTTTGCTGGGATCCCAGTGCCCTGCTAGCAGAGCCCTTTCAAGACGGGGCCCGCCTGGCTCCCCTCCCTGGCATTCACGTGCTCCAGAGTGCCTCTGTCCTGCTGGGGCTGGTAGAAGTGCGGCGCGCTCACTCTGGTGTCTTCTCATTTTGTTTATTCTCCAGGGATAGCTGCTATCTTGGAGGACGGTCCAGATTCTCTCAAAAGCTTTCTAGCCCCATTCTGCACGATCATCAGTCATGGACTAAGGTGCTGCTTTTTCTGTATGCAAGTGGTTGTGCTGAAGCCCTTTCTAGCTGGCTGGGTGTTCTGCATGGGGGGAGGGGGGGAAGAGTACCCCCATTTCCTTCTTCATGGAAAAGGGACTGGGAAATCTACTCCCATGAATTTCTCTAAAGAATCTTTTCTTTGGCTGCCAGGCTGTGGGTGATAGGCTAAAGTTTCCAGGGCAGGTTTGGGGCACTTCTAAGCCAGTCCTATAGGGAGGGTCTTTGGATTATGGGAAGTGTAGTTCCTTATTCTCAGCTCTGGTTCATCAGGTGAAATTGCAATTAACACCATGTCATGATACAAAAACAGTTTGTGGCACTAAAGGTTTTATGTTTCTCTAATGAAAAAGTATGAGTGCACATTCTTTTAGTGTTTATTCCAGATTCTTCCATAGGGTTCTTATAGATGAAGCAAGGCACTTTGAAAGCTTAGATGTTTGCTTTCTAAGTTTAGTATCACACTCTTATTACCAATTCAATGCATATGATTAAAGAAACATGAATTAGATAGGTAAAAATTAGAGTGTAAATTTGTTGAATGACATTTGAGTTCGGTATTCTTTGACTCCTTTTAGTTGAACAGTTATTTTCATTGAAATATTATTTGGTTGAGAAAACCTACTATAGAGTAAAACATATTGTCTGTGATTCTTGGCTTTAGAGAGTCTAGTTTCTGACGTGGTTTCGAGATGTCTTAATGCTGAGAATTGGATTCTCAGCAATGGGTTTCAAATCAGGTAAACTGCTCAGCTTCATGACCTTGGACAAGGCATTTTTATGGGACTAAGTTGTACTAGTTTTAAATTGAGAACATTTTACTGAGTAATTTTTAAAGTCCTTCAGACCTCTAGCAGTTTACAGCATTTGGATAATATATATTTGTGTTGGTGTAAATTGAAAAAGACCAGCTTAAAAAAGAACTGCTTTTTTAAAAAAAAAAAATCTGATTCAGCATTTGCATTAGCAATAATGCTGTTAGACAGAATTTCATCATTCACCATATAATTCATATAGCCTTTAATTTTATTACTGTTTTGCTATACTTTCAATAATGGAAAGTTTAATGATCAGTGACTTTAAACACTTAACCTAGTACTAGCATTTTCCCTTCATTGGTTGTAAAACAAGTTACTGTTTCCTTTAGAATATATACTATAAATAAAGAAGTTATTTATTTATTTATTTTGTAGACTTCTAAATACTACTAAGTATATTTAGTTTTCTCAACTGGACAATGGATATAATAACACAGACAAAAAAAAAAAAGCTCAGCATGTCAGCGCAAGTGCTCCTCAGACTTTCCTGCAAGAGGATGACACGAAGTCGCAAATGGGAGACTCCCGTGACTCTTCTTTCCCTCAACGTGACATCCAGTCAGCTAGAAAATCCTTGGCTCTGCTCCAGAGAGGGTCACAAATTTGTCCACTCCCCTCTACCTGTGTTGTTACCACCAATTCTATTCATTCTTGCCCAGATTAAGCAGCCACAGTGGTCTTTAAATACATAAACCAGGTCACTTCCATCCTCTCCTTGAAATCTTCCAGCGGCATTTGTTTGCAGTTGGAATAAAATCCGAGTTCCTTATCATGGTATATTAGTGAAGGTGATACTAGCTGTGGTGAATACAACTCAGAATATCAGTGGCTTAACAAATGAAATTTTACCCTGGCTCATGTCACTCTTCCGTGCAGGTGATCCTGGTTTAGAGCAGTTTTCCTCCACTGATGATTTAGGGACTCAGGTTTTTCATCTTGTGGTCCTGTCATTTGCTAGCTGCCCCAGAATCTCCTGCATCCAGCTGGGCAATGAGGGAGAGCAGGTGGAGAAGGCACACCCACTTCTTAGCTGCGGTGGCAGTAATAATGCCGCATCACCCTGCTCACATTCCACTGGTCATATGACCCCTATTAGAAGCTATGGGTGCTGGGAAACATAGTCTCCGACAGGCAACCACTTCCCGGGCACCACTCTTCACTTTGGAAAAGGCGCATGAATCTTTGGGGGGCAGCGAGCCACCTTGCTACACACAGTCTTGAAAGCCCCCCACGAATTGCCCCACCCACTTCTCTAGCCTCCTCCCACACACTTTCCCCTGGCTGTGTTCCAGCCACACTGGCCTTCTCCTCTTAAGCTCATCCTTGCCTTAGGACCCTTGTGTTCTCTTCTTTCTTCCTGGAAAGGTTTATACCCAGACCCTTTCCTGGGTAGTTCTCTTGAACTCTCCAGTCTCCATTCAAATATGGATACCATCCTCTCAGGAGTCCCCGCCTGACTACCAATATAGTCCTCTACCACGTCACCAGGTTTAGTTGTCTTCACAGCATGAACCAACTATCTGGAATTATCTATGCTTATTTAGTTATTGCTCATTTTTCTCGCTGCTCTCACTCCTTCTGACCCACTCCCCACCCTTACTGTGTGTAATGTAAACTCCGTGCCTGACTGTCTTGCTCACTGCTGTATGTATTTCCAGCACACCAAACTTGAGTGGCACATAGAAGTCACTCAGTACATATTTATTGAATGAATGGATAGAATCTTTTAGCCCTGAGGTTTCAAAATCCATAAAGAAGAGTTGATATGGGAAGGCTGGCATCACTCCACATTCTCAATCACTAGGATTCAGTTCAGCTAATCAATCATTCAACCGATACAATCACCTATCTCTGTTGCATTAAATCCTCATTGTACTATCTTGGAAAAATCCAGTCGGATATGTTAATACAACAACAAATCTAGAGCCTGTTAGAAATCATTTTTGCAAAATTTTAAAAAATGTACTTATGTCTTTTGGAATTTTTAAAGTAGTCCTTTTCTGGCTAAATGTGAATATGCATTACAGGTGGTACACTTTGTTTGTGATTCTTATTGCTACTAATAATACCACTGGGGAATACAAGTGAATCAACAAAAAACAATTCTAATGGTTGCTCCACCTGCCAGTTTCAAAGCTGCTACTGGAACCTGAGACTTTCGAGTTTTGTATGTACTCAAAATTTTAGAATGACTACTTAATTCCTTTTCCCTACTATTTCCAGAGTGGAAATTCAAAGCCCTTTTGAATTCCCTTGATGAAATTACTCACACAAATGTAAACTTTTATGAAGATGTATTTTACTCTACTGAGAGGGAACATAAGGGGCTGGAAAAATATTTATTTCAAAGCCCAAAACCCCGAGTTTGAATACTTTGGGTCTGCAACTTACCAACTGTGTGACCTTGTGTAGGTATTAATTTTTTTCTGTGCCTCAATCTGTAAATAGAGAAAAATAATATCTGTCTCGCCGGGATTTTGTAAAGACTAAATATGACTGGTTAGTCTAAAGCCAGCACTTAGTAGGTGCACAGAGATTGTTAGTTTTTTTTTCCTTTGTGGTATATAAGTATTTCTTTACTCAACTTAACTCAAAGTTCTTTAGAAGACAAAGCCTGATGGGGCAATTGTTCAAAAAAATATGGAACAATTTCACACAAAATTTTTCATACACTCTCAGGGTTAGATTAGAAATGTTGGACTCACCTCTTTTTCTCTCGATCACATATTTAATAAGTTATAACTGATGTTGATTCTACTCCTGAATTATCCATGGACGCCATCCACTCCTCCCTGGACACTTCATTTCTGACGTTCCCACTAAGATAATTCCCAACTGGTCTTTTCATCTCTTTTCTCTTTCAAATCTATCTTATACACTGTGTCAACATCATTTTTCTAAAGTTCAGATATAATCATACTACTTTCCTTCTTAAGTTTCTGTGATGGTTAATTTTATGTGTGAGCATAACTGTGGGTTACCCAGGTATTTGGTTCAACATTATTCTAGGTGTGTCTGTGAGGGTGTTTCTGGAAGAGATTGATATTTGAATTGGTAGACTGAAATGCAGGGTGCCCTCCCCAATGTGGGTGAGCATCGTCCAATTCATTGAGGGCTTGAATAGAACAAAGAGTTGGATGCAGAGAAAAAATTCCCCGTCTCTACCTGACTGTTGAGCTGAGACATTGGTCTTCTCTTGCCCTGAAATTGGGACTTGCACCCAGTCAGCTCCAGTTCTTAGGCCTTTGGACTTGTACTGGAATTATAGTGCTGACTTTGCTGGGACTCCAGCTTGCAGATGGCAGACTGTGGGACTTCTGAGCTTCTGTAATTTTATGAGTCAGTTCCTCATAATAAATCTCTTTATATATCATATTGGTTCTATTTCTCTGGAGAGCCCTGACTAATACATCTTCCAAGCCTCCAGTTGCTCATAGGTTAAAATTTGTCCATATAAATACTTAGTCTGGTTTACCTCTAAACAGCCTTACTAGCCAATGTTTGTTCCTTTCTACCCTCATACACTCAACATTCTTGGTATAGTGACCTTTTCATCATTGCCCAAACACTTGGTCTTCTGTAAGACTTTCTGCCTTGAAAAGCAGTTTTCTCTGTCTGGGATATCCTACCCTCTCTTCCCTACTTGGTGAATGCCTACTCATCCTTCAGGGCACATTACTTCTTCAGGTCTATTGACCATGTAGCATTGGTGAGAGTCCACTGTTGCATCTACTGATGGAATATAGGCTTGTCTAGTGGATCTTAAGGATTGGGGTGGGGGTAGGTGGTCCCTTCTGCTGACAGCCCAGTGATGACACATAAACATTTGATAAAATTTAAAACATTATTAAATTAATTTAATTATATTACTTAATAAGGTAATTCATATGTTTAAAACCTGAAGATAGAATTCAAACAAATGCATATAATATTAAAAAATGCTATAAGAAAGCCCATTTCGCAATAAGAGGTCTACAAATTCAGTCAAGGAAAAAATAACATAAACCTACTTCAGAAGCAACTTATTCAACAATAAAATTTGATCACAGGTACAACATTGGAATCAGATACTACTGTGTGTGCTAATTATAAAATATATGAAATTTTATCTTGTAATGGAAACCTCTAGTGAAAGGGAATAAAAGAATAATGCTTAAATTGGTGATATTGCATTTCCCAATAATAAAAATATAGCGTCTTTTACAAATGCAGTCTACACACTTTAAATAAATTAATCTACATGCAGAGAATGTTGCTTCTCACTGCTTTAGTCAGCCCACCAGGAATCAGTCACCACACATTTTCAGAGTGTTCTCTGTGCTCTGGACACTGTGCTGGGCATTGTGGGGATTATAAAGGAGTATAAAGAGGTGGTGCCTGTTCTCAAGGGGCTTTCAATCTATTCTCTTGCTCAGCTTTGCTTCATCTCTGATTTTTGTCTCCTACCCCTGTACTCAAGACTTTGATTAATGATCACCTTCTGTATCCATACCATTCTTCTGCATTGCAACATCAGCTCATCAAGTCCCTCGCTTCAGTTAGGACCACCTTGGTCTGGTCTGTATCTGTCCCTCTTCCAAAAGGGACATTTTAAACTGGTTAATGTAACCCCCATCTTGCCCCAGAGGTCTCACCACTGTTTATAAGAATTAGCACCCCTCATTTACATTTACTTATATTTATTTCTGTCCCTCTGACTCTTTCTTTGTACACTCTCATTTCCAGATCCTAATCCTATCGTTAGTTCTTTACATTTAGAAAGCTTTTTGTTTTCTTCTTCTTTCTAGAAGACTCTTGAAGTCCAAAGTGACCCAGGGGAGGTGTTATGTCACAACTTAAGCTCTTTCACTTGAGTTTTCACTAATTTTCACTTTCACTAGTTTTCACTCCTTATCAGGAGCGAGGAAGAGTGTAACTAAGGGTAGGAGGATGGTGTGATGTGAAGAACATGGAATGGGGTGAGGACTCCTGAAGGGAGGAAAGAGAAGCTCACAGGAGAGGTGGGAGAAAGGGTTAATGATGTGCTGTCTAGTCCACGGTTTCCTCCAACCACTGGGCCTGAGCAATTAAAATGGCTTCTCGCCTCAGGGTCTAGTTTCATGAACTCTGCTGCTAGACATTTTTTTCTAGTGAATATTTATTACCTCAACTGTAATGCTTCATTTAACATAATATAAAAATTGTAGAAAAAAAGAGTAATTAGTAATAAATCATCATCTCATCCATTAGCAGCAAATAATGCCACTTTGTCAAAGTCATAATCATCAAGCAGTCAGCTAGAGGTGATTATGTGTGTTACCCAACTGGAATCGGTCCAGAAACAAACCACAGCTCCCGTTTATTATCCTAATTATGCCTTAATATGATGCTATCTTTTTCTCCCATAAACTTGATAACAATAAAAGAGTAACAATAAAAAATGACAGGATAAATGAGCAAGAAAGGTAGCCTGAGAAACTTCCCAGCCCTGTCGCCCACCAAGCTCTCTAGTTTCTGATGCTGGAAAGGCTGTAAGACTGAGGAGGGAGCTGAACAGAATAGGGAAAGTCTTGGGGTGTTGGATACATGACTATATGGGATAATCTTTTGTTAATGTAATTAGAATACAGGCAGTCCTCACTTTACACAATACCATGTTAACTGAAATGTGTGCATATCGGAACCGTGTCATTGTTTTACATGGTTCAGTGATAATAGAGATTGCTACCACGGAATTGAGCAGAAGAGAGGACGTGGTTCCAATATGAACACAACTGAGTTAGCATGGTATCATGCAAGGTGAGAACTGTCTGTAGTCTACTGTAAACAAATCTTTGTTAATTTGAGATTTGTCAGACTGTTTGAGAGTGGTGGAGCTGATGGAAAAACAAATGCAAAAGATTTAAATGAGGCTTTCTATGACGTCCTAACCTATTACCTGGGATGAAAGATACACATCATGTGGGTTAGGTGAATCCATGGCGGGAAGGTGAGACTTCTGTGCTGGAGAAGGTGAGTGGGGGGTAGGGTGGGGGCTAAATGACCTAGTTTAAAGATCAGAGCTTGGTGGAGAAAAACAGGTTAAAAACCAGAGAAAGAATGCTGGGTATGGTGATTGATATGGTTATGGGAGGTCCAGCTCAGGAAAATTAGGACATTTCCCAGAACCAGGATAAGACCAGTCAAGGCCCTGTGTGTAGACAGGCTGGGGAATCTTTGAATTAGTTGCTTAGGTGACTGTTATGTTAGGATTTCTGACCTTTTGTGGAAACTCCGTAGAGGATCTGCCCAGCTGAAATGAACGCCTTGACTGCTCCGACTGGCCACAAAGTCAACTTTTTGGTTTAAATTAGTCTGAATAGGTTTCTATTACTTTCAATTAAGCAATCCTAATATATGACAGGAATCTAAAGGATTTAGGATAGCTAGAATGAGGACTAATGAGATCTTGATTGGGAGGAAAAGCAGGTTAGATGAATAAAAAAATCATGGTGACCCCTCCCCCCCATTCCAAGGGCTGAGTCTGGGGTGGTGGCTTGTAGCCAGAAGGTTCACAAAAGTCTTTAGTGAGTGGAAATAGTCTTTAGTGCTCCAAGTTTATACCCTGTTGGGTGATGTGATGGGCCTCAACAAAAATGGTTGATGCCCTGCAATTTAAAAATCGTACCAAACAAGATCTACCACTTTCTGGTCCCTATTCTTAAGCCTCACCTCCAGCCATTTGCTACCTCACATCCTGTGTACCAGTCACCTTCCAACTGAATCTCTTTCAGTTCCTTTAGTGGACCATGTGGTTCATGGCCCCTGTGCCGCCACAGAATCTTGCCTGGAAAGCCCTGCTTCTTCTCACCTTCTCCACTTGCTGATCTCCTAGGTGTCCTTCTAGGCACCTTCTTGTTTTTAATAAGCCTTCCCTAACCCCCTATAAATAGAGTAAATCTCTTCATCTTTACCCCCCCCCACTGTCCTTACCTACCTGTTCTTATGTCTTCCTAACAGACTCATAGCTCCTTTAGGGCAGAGAGTAGGCCTTAATCATCTTTATTTCCTCAATGTGAACACAGTTCGTGAACCATATTATATGCTCAATAAATATTTACTGACCCAACTTAATGACTCCCCTCAAGCTAGAGTACAGATGGAGGAGATTGTGTATGAATGGTGTAAGTGTGCTGATGTAGGCTTGCTGAGGAAGGTGTACCTCTAGTGAACAGGGGATGAAAAACAGTGGTAATTGAAGAGGCATGGTTGCTTTGAAAATAGTATCTACTCTCTCCCTGAATTTTACATATTCCAGATTATGGAAGTGGAAAGTCACTTAGAAGAACCTAGGCTGTAGGAATCTTCTCTTTGGGGGATGCTCTAGAGAGGACCCACCTAATCACACAGACCTGTAGGCCAGGCTTTGAAGGAAATTGGATTTTGCTGATGCCCATCATGCTGCAATGTCCAAGTCTGAATTTCTAGTCAACTTCTGAGTGTCATTCCTACATTATCAGCTGCTTAATGGACATTGTCCACTTAGATGTTTCTGGAACTTCAAACTTAATGAGTATAAAACTAACTCATCAAAAAACCTTCCATCCCAGCTCCTTCTCTACCCTTGTTAAGGTATCATCATTTTCTCATTCACCAGCCTCAAATGTTGTAATTTTCTCCCCATAGCAACTGATTAACCCAAATCTCCTCTACTCTTCCCTCGCCATGTATTTTATTTTATTTTATTTTATTTTTGCTTTTTTTTTTTTGCTATGTATTTTAAATCCATCCTCCTTTCCAGTTTCACTGTCAGCACCCTCCTTCAGCCTTGGACTATTACAATAATCCTAAAGTCTCTTGGCCTTAAAGCATTTCACTCTACAATTTATCCTGTATGTTACCATACCTGAATTAGTGTTCCCTTCTCATCATGCTAGTCTCCTGATAAAAACATTCAGAAGCACCTAGCATAGGGCCATACAAAAAGTTTGTAAGTTAATTAAAATTACAAACTTTATTGCAGTTGTGAATTCTGACCACAAAATTGAACATATGAATTGCTGTAACACCTTCATTAATATAAACAGAAAAATTATTTTATAGATTGCTAGATGCTTTGCATTGTTCAAAGTATTTTTTCTGTATTATTTTACTAGATCTGGTAGAAGCTATACGAAGACAAAAGTAGTAATCATTCATGTTCAGTGGAGCAAGTGAGACACTAAAAGTGTAATTTGTTCATTTATCTGTTCTACACATATTTATTAAGTATTTACCATGTGCATGGTAATAGGTTCTTGGGTGTGTCAGGGAGAGAAGAACTGAGTGAGGGGAGATAAAAGAGAATGTGATCCTGTTATGGACTGAATGTTTGTGTCCTCCGAAATTCACATGTTGAAATCCTAACCCCCAGTGTGATGATTTTAGGAGGTGGGGATTTTGCCAGGTAATTAGGTCATGAGTGTGGAGGCTTCATGAATGGGATTAGTAGCCTTATAATGTGAGATACACAAGAGCTTTCTTTGCTCTCTGCCATGTGCGGACCCAGCAAGAAGATGGCCACCTACATGCCAAGCAGTGGGCCTTCACCAGACATTAGACATGTGTACACACACACACTCACACACACATTAGACATGTATACACACACACTCACACACACATTAGACATGTGTACACACACACTCACACACACATTAGACATGTATACACACACTCACACACACATTAGACATGTATACACACACACTCACACACACATTAGACATGTATACACACACATTAGACATGTGTACACACACACACACGTTAGACATGTATACACACATTAGACATGTATACACACACTCACACACACATTAGACATGTATACTCACACACACATTAGACATGTATACACACACTCACACACACATTAGACATGTATACACACACACTAGACATGTATACACACACTAGACATGTATACACACACTCACACACATTAGACATGTATGCACACACTCACATACATTAGACATGTATGCACACACTCACACACATTAGACATGTATACACACACTCACACACATTAGACATGTATACACACACTCACACACATTACACATGTATACACACACTCACACACATTACACATGTACACACACACATTAGACATGTATGCACACACTCACACACATTAGACATGTATGCACACACACATTAGACATGTATGCACACACACCTCACACACACATTAGACATGTATACACACATTAGACATGTATACACACACTCACACACACATTAGACATGTATACACACATACACACACAGATCTTTGGTGTATATTCACACACACACACGTGTGTGTATATATATAAAATCTCTGTATATCTCATTGGTTCTGTGTCTTTGGTAGAATCTTGACTGATATAATCCACCCTTGTGATGACTAGCTTTCAGGAGAAATGTTTGGAGGTTACTAAGGAATGTTTTCCTTTTTGTTTTTCAAAATACTGGGAGGAGGGCAGACATAGGATCTGTCTCTAGTTTTGGACTGCCCAGCATGCTTTACTTTTCTCCCTTTTGCTAGTAATAGAATTCCTCTGTCTTATAGGGAATCTCATCCTTATACTTTGAATGGGGTTGACCTACTTTCACTCCAGGTGTTGGCACTTGACCCAGCCTAGCCAATCAGAATAATGCATCTCATTGGCAACAGTGATTGGTTTAGGGATGGGCAGGCGACTCAAAGCTGGACCAGTAACATTCCTCTTGTGACTTTTGCTCAAAATTTCCAGAACCTGGTGGTTTATTATGAAAGTTGCCAGCTGAAAGGGCAATGTAAGGTTAAAGCTGTGGATGAGACCATCTCTTCTCCTTGTTACAGAGATATCAACAAAGAGGAAAAGAGGCTGATTCTTGATGTCAGCTTTTCAACCCCTGGATGTAATTGTGTACCTTAAATTGCTCAGTTACATATTCCAGGAAAATCACCCCCACCTCTTTTTCACGTTGTCCTGTTAAAGGTGGTTTGACCTGTATTTTCTGACACTAGCAACTGAGTTTTGACTAACAAAGAAATTGCCCAGGAATCTGCAATTTGTGAAGAGGTAGAAAATATTATGATTATAGAGGGGACTGAAACAAAGCAAAAACGATTGTGCCTGGAGACATAAGGAAGATATTACAGCATGAAACACAGGGCACTGAAATAATTTCTCACTAGGATGATGTTTTTGCCACTAGTTGAGGTGGTCATATTATAAGACAGCAGCTAAAAGCAGCTTTTCAGAGCTTCAATTGTGATTTAAAGAATGCATGTAGGAAAATTAAAATAATTAAAAAATTTAAAACTACACTAACTTTTACATATAAATAATTTAATTGAATAGTGTGAATTCTTAGGCCTGCACCATATGATAAATCACCTAGTTAATTAAAAATTCTGTTATTGGGGCTTCCCTGGTGGCGCAGTGGTTGAGAGTCCGCCTGCCGATGCAGGGCACACGGGTTCGTGCCCCGGTCCGGGAAGATCCCACATGCCGCGGAGCGGCTGGGCCCGTGAGCCATGGCCGCTGAGCCTGCGCGTCCGGAGCCTGTGCTCCGCAACGGGAGAGACCATAACAGTGAGAGGCCCGCGTACCGCAAAAAAAAAAAAAAAAAAAAATTCTGTTATTGAGGATATTAATAAATACAACATCAATTCTTGGCCGTTCTCATTTTAGATACTAGGCAGTCCCAACAGCCATTTCTTTAATACAGACTTGGTTGGCAAAAAGTTATGCTTTTCTTGACTAGGGAAAGAAGAAGCTGTGAACTAGCATGGCAGACAGGTAAATGAATTAGCATTTACTGAATGACAGTGTCATAAGTACTACTTTAGAGGTAGGCAAAAGGCAACTGAGAGCAAAGAGCAGAGATATCTATATCAGAGTTGAGGTGTCAGAGGATTCCTGGGGGATAAGCTTGAACTGATATTGGAGGATGAGTGAGGGTTACTAGATGATGGTGGGGCTGAGGGCATCCCAGATATCACAAATGCAGAAGCATGGGAGACACCAAGCAGCTCAGGATAGTAGAAATGAAATGTACATGAGGGAGAGGTGGGAGATGATAATAGAAAAGTAAGCAGAGACTAGAGACTTTGTGTGTTAAGCTTCAGAATTTGAACTCTGGCTGCAATGGGGTACCACTGAAGGACATTAAAACAGAACAGTGACCGTTTATTTAAATCTCCCAAGACATATTTTTTTTTTTCAAGCCAGGACCACATTTGGGGCTAGTTATAAATGCATGGCAAATAAGGAAATGAGCAATTACTCCCATCTGTAGGGTGTTATAGGGAAAACCTTTACTATCTATGAGGCTCTGATCAACAGGACTTCCAAGGAGTGATTGGGTCATTGTTCTCATGGGGCTTAACCAAAGGCCTTGGGCAGAAAGACAGCACTTTGAGAGAAGGAGGCTTTGTACCAGAGGGTGGGTACTGATTCAAATTCATGTGTGTTGAGTCCCAACTGGGGCCTTGACATTGATCTTCTGTACTCCTGGATCTGAAACAAATTCAGAAATGTAGTCCTTTGGAATGAAAGCTAAAATGAGGGTGGGAGAGAAAGGGGAAATACAGAAAAGAATTAGCCTTACTTTAGTGACAAATTCCCAGCAGGGTATTCTTTTAAGTAGCATGTATTCTGTTCTATTCCATTAATTTTAAAAGGAGGACCACTAGAAATGACTTATCTGAGTAACCCAAAAGATTCAGATCAGCTAGTAAACTAATGGGACCCAGGTCACCTTTTACATGAATGATGCATGAGCAGATGATAGATACAAAGAGCTTTGCTAAGTCTGCCGATGTTTAGTGTCTAAGAAACTGAAGGGTTTCAGTCAAATGAATAAAGATTCCTCCAGTATAGTGAATTCCTGTGCTTTGGAAGATTAACTAGTGTATGCTTTTGCTAACAGTTTATTTTTCTGCTTTGACAAGGGGAAAAAATAAAGAAAAAGAAAGGGTGATATGTACACATATTCGAAAGAGGGGATTTATAGAACTGCACTGTTTTACTGTTTCTGAATGACCCCTTTTTAATGTAAAAGAGACCTGTGACCTTATTTGCATTTCAAATATTCCTGGAGTGGAATAGTGAAGATCAATGAATTGATTGTCAGAGAAACAGCATGAGTAACAAATTTCTTAGTAAAGAGAAAAGAAATACAAAGGAGGAGGATAGTAAGGTCTTCCTAATTCAGAAGTAATGGAACGAAAAGTCTCAGCTCTATTCTTGGTCTCATTTTTCTAAAATTCAAATAATCTGTGAGGTTAGGAAGAACAATGCTGACCTGAAAAGTGCAGTTAAATATTTTCTCAGTGCATAATTATGGGACATTTGAATATGGCCTAACATGTATTTTGGGGGTGGGCTGCATTTACCTTGTCTGGGGGATATTTTGAGATGCAACACAAAGTAATAGAAAATGGGTTGTGTTTGGAAGCTGAAAGCCACCTTTCCAGAAACCCTGTCCTCCCTCAACCATTCAAGGCCAGAGGGTGGGCTTCTTTTCAGAGTGAAAAATCTTTTCACAGTAGTGTAAACATTTATATATTCAGAGGAAGTCTCACTCCATAGAGTAGGTTGTATACTAGTTCTATGTCTCCAATAAAATAATCACTTCAGCATATAATTGTCCCAAATCTGGACAGTTTACAAATATTAATCTTTAACAATCACCGACTGGGCTAGGGCATCTTGAATAGCGTCACCTGTGGGATATCAGTAGTCCTGTCTAGGTGGAGCTGCAGTAAGGTGGAGCTGCCTCCATTTCGGGGCAAGGATCTGGTCTGTAGACCTTCCCTTCAGTTCATTACATCTCATTTCCCACTTTGTCTGAATGGAGGGAGCCTGAGATAAGGATTTACCCAATTCATGGGCTGGCATAATAGTTTGCAGGTAGGGTAGGGACTTGGCAAGAAGAACAAGAGACTGTTTGTTGACTTAGAAGCTTGGGGAATAGAAATATGGTTAGAAATCTCAGAATGAGCCCAGAGTTAGATAATTGGTGTGTCCTTTGTGGATGCTCATTGTAATGAGTTGAGTTGTGTCCTCCCAAAAGATATGTCCAAGTCCTGACTTCTAGTAACTGTGAATGTGACCTTATTTGGAAATAGGGTCTTTGCAGATGTATTTAAGAATCTCAAGATGAAATCATCCTGAATTTAGTGGACGGGCCCTAAATCCAATGACTGGTGTCCTTATAAGAGAAAAGGAGATTTGAGACACAGAGGCCACGGGGGAGGAGGCCATGTGAAGACAAGGGCAGAGACTGAAGTTATGCCGCCATAAGCCAAGCAATACTTGGAACCACCAGAAACTGGAAAAGTCAAAGAACCTTTGGAGAAAGCATGATCTTACTGACATCTTGATTTTAGACACCTCTAGAAAAGGTCTCCACAGTCTCTGAAACTGTATTTCTAAATTTCTAAATTTCTGTTGTTTTCAGCCACCAAGTGTGTCGTAAGCCGTTACAGCAGCCCCAGAAACCTAATGTACTCATGAAAATAGCAGCACTCTGCAGATTCTAATTACAACCTCACACCGTTGGGTGAAAAGGCCAAAGGGGGGCTACGGTGTTGCTGGGTTGACTGATCCTGACACTAGAAAAGAAATAGGATGACTACTACAGTGGGAGAGAGAGGAAGGTGGACACCCAGTGTCAAAAGTTAACTGAAGACTTAATCATCCTGTACAAATAGGACCACCACCGACTCTGATCCCTCAGGAGGAAAACCCTGGGTCACTCAGTGAGGTCAAAAACACCTAACTGAGGTTCTGTGTGAAGGCAGAGGAACCTTAGAATGGGTAGGGAATCCATAAATGCCACCTGTTGATTCATGACCAGCTACAGTTTTTTGGTTGGGATAAACATGTATTTTTATACTTTAGTTTTCTTCCTCCTTCCCTCTCCCTTCTTTTCTGTTTTCTCCATTATGTTTATAGGGTGAATTGGTGGGAGTTAGCTTAACACTTTGGTTTAGAGGGTACAGAATATCAGGAGAAAGTCATGATGGAACGAGTGTAAGAATGAACAGTCAGAGATCTTGCACGTGGAGCTGCGTGCAGGACCTGACGAGACCCTGGATCTCTGGATGCTCCTCATACTGTGGGCATTAGGTGATTCTTCCTTGAATATATGAGGGATAGTTTTATTATGTTAAGCAGCAAATATTTTAAAAAGCAGATGCATGGGGAGAAAGATGTATGTTGATATTGAAAAGCTAAAAAAGTGGACCTTTGTCAACTCTTTTGACACCCAGCATCTGAAGTCACTATCTCTGTGTGGGAGATTCACTACGTTGTGAGTCTTGGGGGAGACTGAGCCTGCTTCCTACAGTAAAAGCCAAGCAGGTTCCTAGCCTCCCTTGCAGAGAGGGCACAGGCACATGACCTGGGCTCCACCAATCAGATGTACCCACCCAGAGTTGGAAACTAGAGCTAGAAGGTGAGATGAAGCAAGAATCACAGCCACCCGCCGGCAGCAGCTGTCCCCCTATCCAGTTTTGAGAGGCAGTGTGGTAAGTTTCTAGTGCTCTTATCAGGGTCCCGTGCTGGTGGCTTGGAGATGTAAGCTTTAGTGTCTGTGTTTAGCAGTGTCTTCCCAGGGCTAACTCTGCTGCCTGAGTTCTTGCCTGACCCCCAGCCTGGCCTTTGTGTCCTTCTGGTTATTCTGTGAGCCACACAGTATCTTATTAATAAGTTCTTTTTCTGTTTAAATACCCAAGGTTGGTTTCCTTGCCTGGAGGAATCTGACTGATATAGTACACCAGTAGGGCTCTAATTATCCTTTAAAAACACATCTTTTTATTTTACACATACCAAAGATTATATATATGCAAGTTATAAAATATCTATACAGGGTAAGACCTAGAACATTACCCTCCTTCACAGGATATAACCACTATCCTGAATTTTGTGTTTATTACTCCTTTGCTTCTTAAAAAATTAGTTTTGTCACCTATTCAGGTATGTCTAAACAATATAGTCTTTAGCATTGCTTATTTCTGAGCTTTATTAAATAGTATCAGTTTTGTAATTAGTCTTCTGGGACTGCCAATTGTTTTTTTTTTTAAACTCAACACTAGTTCATATATCTAGGTAGTAAGAGAATGATATTAGTGATATGTTTACTTTTTGACTTTTAAAACATCATATATTGAGGTAGAGAATTTTATTTGTTACACATTCTTCACTAGAATTGCTTATAAGAAAATCTGATAGACCTTCTGGAGATAGTTCTTCTGGAGAAGAACTACACATTCCAGGGAATGCCTTATGTATTTTTTTCCCCACAAGCAGCAAGGAAAGAATAGGTATATGGGACTACTGTGTCATCCAGGTTTCCAGAAGGGCTGTAACTGGCTGGCTGGAGCAGAAGTCTTGGTGGTGACACATTCAAGAAGGGCCTGTGGGTGGAGAATGGTGACAGTGGAGATAGCACTGTATCAGCAAGGGAGGATGAGAGACAAAAAAGCTATGGTTTGCGTGCTCCTGTGCACATGCGCTCACATGCATATGTGTGTAGGAATTTGTGAAAGCAAGAGGCTCTGGAGAAATTTTAGGTTGTATGATATCTGGAGAGAAGAGGAAAGGGGATTTCTAAAAAGGGTTTTTGTAAGACAAAAATATAATTTTCTCTAATACTCTTCAAAAGATGAAAGCAAAATTTTGGTTGCCTTTTAAAATTTTTAATGAACTTCATTTTCTAGAATAGTTTCAGATTTACAGAAAATCTGAGACAAGGGTATGGAGAGTTCCCATATACCTGTACCCAATTTCCCCTGTTACTAACATCTTACATTAGTATAGTACGTTCATTACAATTAATGAACCAATATTGATACATCATTATTAACTAAAGCCCGTAGTTTATTCATATTTCCTTAGTTTTTACCTAATGTCCTTTGTCCGTTGCAGGATCCCATCCAGGATACTACATTCATTTAACTGTCATGTCTCCTTAGACTCCTTTTGGCTGTGGCAGTTTCTCAGGCTTTCCTTGTTTTTGGCGACCTTGCCAGTTTTGAGGGGCACTAGGCAGGTATTCTGCAGAATGTGCCTCTATTTGTCTCCTGTTTCTCTTATGATTAGACCAGGTTATAGGGAGGAAGACCAAAGAGGTAAAGTGCCAGTTTCCCTGTATCATATCAAGGGCGCATATGATCAATGAATTGCCTTGTACAGTCTTGGACTTTTAAAAAAAATGCAGCTTCACGTAATAGCTGGAACTGAAGGACCACAGGATTTATTCTGGTGGCAATTGAATATAGAAGAAACACCTGCTTATTAAAAAAACAACAACATGGGGGGGCTTCCCTGGTGGCGCAGTTGTTGGGAGTCCGCCTGCTGATGCAGGGGACACGGGTTCGTGCCCCGGTCCGGGAGGATCCCACATGCCGCGGAGCGGCTGGGCCCGTGAGCCATGGCCGCTTAGCCTGCGCGTCCGGAGCCTGTGCTCCGCAATGGGAGAGGCCACAACAGTGAGAGGCCCAAGTACCACCAAAAAAAAAAAAAAAAAAACAACAACATGGGAATATTATATATGGCTTCTAATGAAGACTGTTACAGTACAGAAGCTGCTGTTGAGTGTTGTGCATTATATTCCTTAACTCCAGCTCTCCTTCCCTGGGCCTCTGTACTCCTATGGGAAGGATGGGTCTTGGGTAGCTGGTCTTGGCTGGTGCCTGTTTAGTATGTTAATTTCCTTGCTTTGCTGTCATTTTCATTTGTAGTATAACATTAGCAAGAGGTGACTCTAGATCTGGGCTCTCCTTTTCACCTCAACAGCTCCCCATTCCCTATTCAAATCTACCTTGCCTATCTAGATGGCTAGGGAGAGGGAGTTTTTTGTTTGTTTATTTTCTGCACACTTTTGGAGCTCTCCTTATAGACTCCTGGAGCCCCTAATTTGTACATATCTTAGGGATGGGAAGTACTACCGTACAGAATGTCATACTAGACACTTTTATGTCACATACAACATACATAATGTTCTGTTAGAATTTGCAAAGTGCTTTTGCATATGTAAGGTTTCTACTCCCACAACAGATTCGTGAGGTAGGTAAACCATGTATTATTGTCTTGCCTTTGTAGGAAGTAGATGGGTAAGGAGTTTAAGTAACTTGCCCAAGATGACACAACAAGTAAATGATGAGGACAGGACCCCATACAAGGCCTGCTGGCTGCAAGTTATGACCCCAGTGTATCAGTTTGTTAGAGCTGCTGTAACAAAGTACCACGCACTAAGTGGCTTAAATAACAGAAATTTATTGTCTCACAGGTCTGGAGGCTAAAAGCTCAAGATCAAGATGTCGGCAAGGCCATACTTCCTCTGACGGAGCCAAGGAAGGATCTGTTCCAGGCCTTTCTCACAGCTTCTGGTAGCTCCTTAGCTTTGGGCAGGGTAACTCCAATCTCCACATGGTATTCTCCCTGTGTGTGTGTGTGTCTGTCTCTTGCATTCCTCCTTTAACTGTTAAGCCACACTGCCTCTCTCATTGTTCCTCATTCGTTTTATCCACACCTCGCTGTTTGGTTTCTCTCTCAGAGGTCTAGCATGGAGTTTGGAAGCTTCTCTAATTTCAGGATCTCAAGATTGTCTCTCTTGTGAGTAGAGAGAGGTTATTCTTTGCACCCAGTGCCCCTACAAAAGGTGCAGGGAGTCTGAACAGCCCTGTGTCTTCCTTTTAAAATGCCAGAACCATTAAGTACAGTAAATTTGTTCTACTAGAAAGGGTGGGTTGTAGCCAGCAGGAGTAAAAGCCATGCCACTTATTGGTCTAAAAAGGTATTTAGCAGCTACAAATAACCTCCTGGATTAATGGAATCAACAGTCTTTAGGTCTCCACATGTAAAGGGACCATTTATTCGACATCCATTCATTTATTCAACAAGCCGCGGTGCCGGTTTGGGTCGAGCTCACTCTGAATTGAGGCTACTGTCCTTGCTCTTAAGGCTTTCTTCAATAATTATTCTGTTATTGACACATCACTGACCCAGGCATGACTAATGGGTTAGTATTACTGAGAGATGCAGCTAAATAAAGGTCACCTCAGGGTGGGCGGCGGGGGGAGTCGAGCTGACATTTCCATGGTGCAGTGGTGGAGCAAATGGAGATTTTTAAGGGGGCAGACCCCACTCAGTCTTTACAGGAGACTACAGTGCCATTACAATGCTGCGTAATCAAATTTCTTCCTTTTCCGCAATCTTTGTTCCACTTATTAATTAAGTAAAATGACACAAGAGGGTGAGCGCTGGCTGTCTGTGGCACACTTTGGTGTATTGTTAGGACAGCGGTGCAGGCTTGATTACAGTCAGTGGGAACAGTAGCAGGTTACTTATTGGGTAATAAGACCGACCCAGGAGTGTCTTTATAAGAGTTGAAAGAGGAATTTTCAGATAAAAGAGAAAAAAATGTTTTTTTAATGAAATTTAGAAAATGAGGTCAGAGTATAATTTATGGACTAAATCTTGCCCTCTGGCATCTGCCAAAATAGAAAGACAAGGAGGAGGAAAGAAGCCAGAGCGTGGCAACTTTCTCATAAGCTCTCTCTCTCCTTTTCCTGTCCATCTGTAACCCCACATCAATGGATTACCTACATTCTTAGGCAAGGTTTGCTATCGTCTCCTCAGGATGCCTTTTTTCTTTTAAATACTGGAGGGCTTACCTGTAAAAAACTCTCGCTGATTGCTTTTCTCCATCATCAGTTTTCCTATGTAAAATGGGCAGGTGAGTCCTTGATACAGTATTGCCTCACAGAGAATTTGGGAGACACAATGAGTATCAAGCTCTTTGTGTTCTATGCCAGAAGACACACTGGAAACAATAATCAGTCAGCGCAGGTCAGAGCTGTGCCCACTGAAAAGGTGCAACAAGCGTTTTCTGAATGAACAGATGAACCCGAAAAGGCCTCTTCTGTTTGCTCGCTGTGGTGGACCTGAGGATGTGCTGCTCCGTCTTATGGTCTGATGCCCTCAGCTGCTGGGGTGCTGCAGGCAGCCGGCCCCTTCCAGGTTCTCTCTGGTGAGGAGAGGCCTTGTACGAGGCCACGCCCCCTTCCTGGGGCAGCTGCATCCAAAGACTGACTGATGAAGGGGAGCTTTGGTCCTCTCACCCGAATGGAGCAGCATTGAGAGGTGGGTCCATCTTCAGAAATCCCCAGAAGTTAGGCTGAGGCGTCCATCGAAACTGCACTGCAGCCCGACTTCTCCCTCTGCCCAGTTTTGCTTCCTTCTCTTCCCTTCCCTGCCGCAGGTGTTGGATCCCAAGGGCACCCCCTAAAAATGTCCTGCACACTAATCTCTGTCTCAGAGTCTTCTTCCTGGGACACCCAAGCTGCGACATTCATGAAATTATGTAGTACTATACATGCAAAAAGATTTGGGGGCTGACGGAATAGGGTGAAAAAGACATGTGCTACTCATTGCTGCTGAGAGAACTCTTGTTTGTGATGAGAACTTTTATGTGGAATTTGCAGGCTGGAACACAGCAAATTCCGCCAGAGCCTCACCCCACCCTGTGCCTGCTTTAATCTGGTATCTAATGGCTACAGCCCCTTGGAGCCAAACTCTTTTTTTGATTCTCTCCCTTTTAAGGCTGGAACATGTGGGACCTGGTTTACTGGAAACATGACTATATTATACAGCAGATGTTAATGAAGAATGGGCACATGAGGTTAATAGTACTTTTTGACTGGCTTATTGCATTTTGAAGAGAACATTGAAGCTATTAAAATGTGTAATTGGGAAACAGAACCTATGATGCCATCTACATATTTCTGTGACCCGTGTTTAAAGGGTTTCATTCAGTTCTCTAATAAGTGAAGGGAACAGTTTTGACAGTGCCTGCTTTTTATTGTCTTCCCCATTTTTCATTTTCCAAGGCTGAGGATATAACGCAGACCTTCTATGCATCCTGAATCTCTGTTTATTTGCTCTTGCCATTTGCTTGGCTCTATTGTTAAGAGAAGAAAATATGAGAGAAGAAAAGTTATGATCCTTAGAGGCTTTTCTAATTAACTGTTTGAAGGAGACTTTGAAAAAGTGCCTAAGTGTGAGGTTATTTGTATGCCTAATTTCGTTTTTATGTTACACTTACTTTTAAGTGTAATTTACCAAGGCTTAACGCTTGTATTCTTTCAGGGGCATTACAAAGAGCATTGCACATTTATTACAGCCCTCTAAATGGCTGTGTTTTATTTCCATATGCTTTTAAATGGTTATTGAGTGGATTTGGTGCTCCTCCTGTAGTTAAAGTGCATTTTTTTTTATTGTACATGAATGGTAAATAATTGATACCTGCCATATGCTTCTCTCTCCCTTTCTGAGCTCCCCTTTCCCTTTCCCTCTTCATCCTCTTCCCTTCTCTGTTCCTATTGGTTTCTGCCCTTATCATGCTCTTTATCCTTTCTGCTCCTCTCTCTGCAGGTCTCCACTGCTTTCAACACCATTTTCCTTACCTCTCAACGTGCTCATTTGAGAGGGGGTTTTTACGTGAATTCTTGAGACCATTGCATTCCTCGGTGGGGATGAAGGAGGGGGTGAGGGCGTACAGCTTTTTATTAGGTGATGCTCAGATCAAGAATTTAAAATAAGAGAGTGATTTTAGAGAACATTTCTTGAATATTTTTTTCTTCAGATTGCAAATTGATACAGGGCTAATTATTGTTGCCTCTGCTTCTCTGACTAACCAGTGACAACCTCTAGAAGCTTGGAATTAAGGAAGATGTGGCCAAGTGTCTGAGATCATTCTTAGCAGGCAAAGCTTCTCAAGCTGAACAGTTTGAAAGAATCTCTCATTAGGGAAAGAAGAGGATAGATACTTCAAGATAAAATCTAAAGAATGTTCAGTTGGATGAATTTTTGGGGGGGAAATTCCTACTATACTGAAGCCACAAAACTATAAAAATTTTGATTTCTTTGCTCTTAAATCCCCAGAAGGCAAAAACAAAAACCCACTTATAGATGTGACAGCCCACAAACACTAGAAGAGTTTTTCATTTTGAAATTTTAGAAAGTAGTTGAAAATTCATATGGAAATGTAAGGAACCTAGAATAATCAAAATAATCTTGGAAAAAAAGAACGAAGTTGGAGGATTCATATTCTCAATTTCAAAACTTAATACAAGGCAACATTAATCAAGATAGTATGATACCGGGATAAGGATAGACACATTGATCAATGGAACAGAAATGAGAGCCCAGAAGTAAACCTACATATCTATGGTCAACTGGGTTTTGAAAAAAAATGTCAACATCATTCAACAGAAAAAGAATAGACTTTTCAACAAATGGTACTGGTACCAATGGACAGCCACATGCAGAATAATGAAGCTGGATCTCTGTCTTACACCTGTACAAAAATTAACTCCAAATGGATCAAAGGCCTCAATGTAAAGCTAAAACTACAAGGCTCTTAGAGGAAAACATGGGAGTAAGTCTTTGTGACTTTGGATTTGGCAATGAATTCTTAGATATGACACCAAAAGTACAAGCAACAAAATGAAAAAAATAGATAAATTGGAATTCTCTAACATTAAAAACTTTTTTTCTTCAAACTACACTATCAAGAAAGCGAAACAACAACCTGCAGAATGGGTGAAAATATTTCCAAATCATAAATCTGATAAGAATACTTAGAATATACATTCAGAATATTTAAAGAATTCTTATAGTTCAATAATAGCCAGACTTAAAAACGGGCAAATGATTTGAGTAAACATCTTTCCAAAGAAAATAATCAGAAGACCAACAAGCTTAAGGAAAGATGCTAAACATCATTAGCTATCAGGGAAACGCAAATCAAAACCACCATGAGATACCACTTCACATCTGCTATGTTAAAAAAGACAGACAATAACAAGTGTTGTCAGGATGTGAAGAAATTGGAATCCTTATACAAGGCTGGTGGGAATGTAAAATGTTACAGTCATTTTGGAAAAGAGTCTAGTGGTTCCTCAAAAGATTAAACATAGAGATACCATATGGAGTAGAACCCAGCAATTCCACTTCTAGGTATTCGGTTGGCCCAAACGTTCATTCGGGGTTTTCCATAAGATGCAACGGAAAAACCTGAATGAACTTTTGGGTCAACTCAATATACACTCAAGACAAATGAAAACATACGCCCACACAAAAACTTGTACATGAAATGTTCATATGTAATAACTAAAAGGTAGAAATAAACCACATGTCTATCAACTGACGAATGAATGAATAAAATGTGTTATATCTATACAATGGAATATTATTTGACCATTAAAATGAACGAAGTACCGATACATGCTACAGCATGGATGAACTTTGAAAACATTATGCTAAGTGAAAGAAGCCAGACCCAGAAGTCCATATATTGTATGGTTTCATTAATATGAAACCATCAAGATAGGCAGAAAGTAGAGACAGAAGGTTGCCTAATGCTGGAGGAGAATGGATGGGGTGATTGTGGGGTGATAGCTAAAGGATATGGGGCTTCTTTTTGGGGTGACAAAATGTGCTAAAATTGATTGTGGTGATGATTGCATAACTCTATGAATACACTAAAAACCATTGAGTTATATACTTTAAATATTTGAATTGCGTGGCATTTGTCTCAGTATAGATGCTACCCACAAAAACTATAATCTCCAATAAATTAAATAAAAAGGAGTTGGAGCATTTTGAAGTTGTGGAAGGTGACCCCTCCCCCAAAGCAAGGCTGCAACTTCTTTGAATAATAACTTCTAAGACTCAAGACACACTGGGTGTAAGTAAGCAATTATTCCTGTTTTACAGATGCAACAGTTGAGACTCAGAGGGTTAAATGACTTGCCTCAAAGTCATACAGGTGTTAGTGATGGGGAACCTAGATCTCTCACAGCCTCTTAGTGCAAGATTCTGTCATTACACCAGCTCTTCTCAGACTTTCCTTCTCACCGTCCTTTGGAGGCAGCAGAAATACGAAGCAAAGCTGCCTTTGCTTGTTTTCTTACATCATTGTTATTAACTAACCCAAGCCTATTATTAATGCATAACTCTCAAGTCCTTTTTGGTATATGGCAGGAGTCTTGAAGAAGCTTGAGGTGGGTCAGTTAGTTATTCCCTCACAACCTTTCAATCAGGTAAAGGCTGATCTCAAGACAAATTCTGCCTCACATATGAACATTAAATAGTCACATAAGCAGGCAGGCGTAAAGTAGCTCATACGACCTGCTCTGCAAACATGATGCCATCCCAGAGCTCTGTCCTTTTGGCTGTGTTCATCCCCACTTGCATGAAAAGTCCACTGAGGCAGATATGGTGTTATTCAAGAGGCAGGATTCTGTTCCCCTACAGTTTAGGCAACAGAAGTCCTTCTGGCTAATGGCTGGACCTGGGACCATTCAGAGATCAAGACCGGGCATCATTTCAAAGATTCAGGCTACAGATCCGGCTAGATTCTGATACCCAAACAAGGATGTGGAGAGCCTCTTAAATATTTTAGCAAATCTATACACCTTGAATACATTTAATTTTACCAATAAAGCACATTTTTAACCCTTTGAACCTCAGGTTTCACCTCTGTAAATTGAGGTATTTAAGGAGTAGTGTTACAAATATGTGGAAACTTCTGTGATACACGAACTAAAAAGCCATTAATTTACTTAATAAATCACCATTTTAAATAATTCTAAAATTTGCTCTGCTAATTAGGAAAACCTTGGGTACTGATAGAGATACAGAAGAGAGAAGCATTTGTCATAGCTGCTTCTAGAGCAGTCCTTTCAAATGTGATGCTAACTGGGCACCCCAGGAGTATAGATTTTCCATTAAGGCAGCTGACTGCCCCTGGAGTGAGAGCCTAAACTAACTAGCATATGCAGAATGTCTCAGTCTAGGCTGAAATATTTCAAATTAAATTATAATTAATAAATAAATTAATAAATATGCAACGAAACTCCAAGCAATGTACTAGGGCTGCCACTTGATTTACATATTTTAATTACATATTGTGATGCTTATATCCTCAGGCTTGTTAGCAAATGACACAATTTTTCTTTTTTAAAAATTTTTAATTTTTATACAATTTTAAAATGTTACTTTCCATTTACAGTTATTACAGAATACTGGCATCTTCTCCATGTTGTGCATACATCCTTGAGCCTGACTTACACCCAACAGTTTGTACCTCCTAATCCCCCACCCCAATATTGCCCTTCCCCCCTCCACTGGTAACCATAGTTAACTCTCTATATCTGTGAGTCTGCTTCTTTTTTGTTATATTCACTAGTTTGTTGTATTTTTTAGCTTCCACATATAAGTGATATCATACAGTATTTGTCTTTCTCGGTCTGACTCATTTCACTTAGCATAATGCCCTCCAAATCCATCCATGTTGCTGTAAGTGGCAATATTTCATTCTTTTTTATGGATGAACACATCTTCTTTATCCATTCACCTGTTGATAGACATTTAGGTTGTTTCCATGTATTGACAATTGTAAACAATGCTGCTATGAACATTGGGGTGCATGTATCTTTTCAAATTAGTGTTTTTTTTTTTTTTTTTTGAAAGATCCTGCCTCAGGTTTATTTGTACAAATAGCACAGGAGGACACCAGCCCCATGCAGACAGCAGCCCAGGGGTCACACCAGTCCTTCTGTCCTCACATTGGCAGACAAAGGTCTCTACTCTGGAGCCTTTGTGGGGGCCTGGGCACCTTTGGGAGCGGGAGCGGGAGCCACAGCCGGAGCCGCAGCTGCACCTGCAGCCTTCGCCTTGGTTTGAGCCTTGGCCTGGGACTTTGGCCGGCAGAGCCTGAGACCCTTGGCGATGCGGGCACGAGCACGTTTCCCGAGCCTGGGGTGAGCAATGTAGGCAAGTCGACTGAGCTTGCGGCTGCCGCCCGTTGGGATCCTGGGCTTGACCTCCTTGGGCTTTACAAGAGTCTTGATAGCCTCAGCACGTGCAGTTACGGCCTTGGCGTTGTTGGCCTGCATCTTCTTCAGGCCCCTCTTGTTGTGCTTCTTGGCAAAACGCATGTTCCTCAGGAACTTGGGGTCCACCCCCTTAAGAGATTCATATCGTTGTGATCGGGGTTTCTTGATGCCGTTTCTGTGCCATTTTCGGGACTGGTTGTGCGTGGTGTGGTTCTTGGACTTGGCCATGTCTGCAACTGGAGGACCAGAGTGGAGATCAGAGCTGGGGGCTCGCGGGGCCGGGCCTACCTCTTCGCCTTGATCGGGGCCCGCAGATCAAATTAGTGTTTTTGTTTTTTTCGGATACATACCCAGGAGTGGAATTGCTGGGTCATGTGGTAGTTCTATTTTTAGTTTTTTGAGAAACCTCCATGTTGTTTTCCACAGTGGCTGCACCAATCTACGTTACCACTAACAGTGCACAAGGGTTCCCTTTTCTCTTCATCCTCCCCAACATTTGTTATTTGTAGACTTTTTGATGATAGCCATTCTGACAGGTGTGAAGAGATTTCTCATTGTGGTTTTGATTTGCACTTCCCTGATGATTAGCAATGTTGAGCATCTTTTCATGTGCCTCTCAGCCTGTATGTCTTCTTTGGAAAAATGTCTATTCAGGTCTGCTCATTTTTTAAATCGGGTTGTTTTTTCGATATTGAGTTGAATGAGCTGTTTATATATTTTGGATTTTAACTCCTTATTGGTCATATCATTTGCAAATATTTTTTCCCATTCAGTAGGTTGTCTTTTCATTTTATTGATGGTTTCCTTTGCTGTTCAAAAGCTTTTGAGTTTAATTAGGTCCCATTTGTTTATTTTTGCTTTTATTTCCTTTACTTTAGGAGATGGAGCCAAAAAAATATTGTTTTGATTTATGTCAAAGAGTTTCTGCCTATGTTTTCCTCTGGGAGTTTTATAATATCCAGTCTTACGTTTAGGTCTTTAAGCAAATGATAGAATTTTTCAAATCAAATAGAGAGAAAATGGATAGAAGAGGAAGACATAGAGAATCTATAGAAAGAAAAAAACATCAGAGGCAGAGAACAATAGAAACTGAGGAAGAAACAAAGTGGTATATTTAAGATTGAGAGACTCAGAGAGAGGCACAGAGAGAAGCAGAGACTGAGAATCAAAATAGTCAGGCATCCTTGGGTTGCTCATTTTCTAATTTCCATGTGGTCCCTTTAAAGACCTCCTTTCCACTGCCAAGAGTCACAAGTCTGTCCCATCAAAACTATCCCCAGCCTGGCTGAAGGGATAAACAGAGGTCAATAGAAGTATCTTCTGAGAACTCCCATGTTCATTGCAGCAGTATTTATAATAGACAGGACATGGAAACAACCTGTGTCCATCAATGGATAAATGAATAAAGATAGGTGATATATATATATAAACTTCAGGAAAGAAGGAAATTCTGCCATTTGTGACAACGTGGATGGACCTTGAGGGCATTATGCTAAGTGAAATGTCACACCGAGAAAGACAAATACTGTATGATCTAACTTACATGTAGAAAAAAACTGAATTCATAGAAACAGAGAAAACATTGGTGGTTGCCCGAGGTGGAGGATAGGAAGTGGGGGAAATGGGGGAAGGTGGTCAAAAGGTACAAACTTCCACTTATAAGATAAACAAGTTCTGGGGATGTAATGTACAGCATGGTGATTAGAGTTAACAATACTGTATCATATATTTGAAAGTTGCTAATAGAGTAGATCTTCAAAACTCTCATCATGAGAAAAAAAAACTGTTACTGTGTGAGGTGATGGATGTTAATTAAACTTACTGGGATAATCATTTTGCAACATATACATATATCAAATTATCATATTGTACACTAATGTGATTAATACAATGTTATATGTCAATGATACCTTAATAAAATTGGGAAAAAATGAGAAATATTTCCTGAGAGCATAAACCTAAGCTCACTCTCCCTTCCTGAGTCTGGCAGGGTGCTTCTGTGCTGTTGAGGACACGGGTAACATCCTTCCTAGAGGAGGATGGCAGTGCTGCAGCTACACACCAACTGCTGGAAATCCAGAGGGCTCTTTCACGTAGGTGGGGTGAATGACTGACAGTGGTCAATAATATGGGGGCTTCAGAAAACAATCTCCTTGACTCACTATTTCTATTCATTGCCTGCCTTGGCTTTGCCACTTAATGTGGTGTTGGACAAATTACTCAGCCTTTCTGGATCTCAGATTCCACCTTCATAAAGTGAGGACTAATGCCATAAGTATATACAATATGTACTGTAAATACTTTTTTTTCCCCTTAATTCATTCTCTTTTTTTTTTTTGTAACAGCTTTTTTTTTTTTTAATTAAGAATATCTTTTAAAAATGTCAGTGGTTCTGGGAGAGTTTTTCTCAAATACCCATCAAAGTGCCCCTAATGGAGAATGAAAATAAACATTTAGACCTCTGAGATCTGGGGAAGGATTTGGAAGCTTTGCCTCAAGCTCAAAATTTATTTGCAGTTTTAAGGTTTATTTTATTTTAAAAGTCCATGAATTTTGCATTTTACTCCAAGTTTGCATACTACTCTAGTTTGTAATGTTCTTAAGAAAAAAAAAAAAAAGGCATTTCCCCTATTATTGGCACTCCAGGAAAATGTACCATGTTTATCCTGCAGCTTCTTGTTCTCCTGGCATGTGGCCATATACCCCTCAGAGTCTGTAATCCCTGGCTTGAGCAGGGTGGCCTCACGTATCAGCTAACATGCTGGCAAATAAAGCTACAAAGGAAATAGGACACCCAAAGATGATTCCAGTTTTGTCTTGAGGCCATTGGGTCTGGTATTCATATCCAGGCTACTCTAAATCTTTAGCTAGAAACTATGGTGATTTTATTCTCAGACTGAGGCAAAAAGATGATAAGAGGAGTAGTGGGTTAAAGAATGAATTTAGGGGTTTTCTGATCTTATCATCATCCTAAGAATTTGGCTTTAGATTTGAGGTCTTCTAGGCCATGGAAAGAATGCCAAGGGATTCTAGTCCTCTCAAAGAAGATCTTTATCAGAGTCAGTCATCCTGGGTCATGAGAGAGGATGAGAATTTGAAATGGTATGTGAGCCTGAAATATCCTTTCAGGTAATATTTATAGTTTTGGGGGCCCTGAAGTTCTCAAGGTCCTCCTGGTTTCAAGGTGCAGGTGTTACTTTATGATGGCCATGCTAGCTAGAACGCATCATCGTCTTCTGCGGCCACTAAATTAAAGGTCCTGCTGTCATGAAAGGTACTAAGAGGTTAAATGTTCCTTGGAAGAGTATCTTCTTAGAGTCATCTCTCAACAAGTTGTCTTCGGCTGCACAGATTGTCTCAATCATTACTAACAGATGCATCTTCAGCAAGACAATTTTGCAAGCTCAGGCAGAAAAGAACTCATGCTTTTCTGAAATCTTCCCCATGGCTCATATTAAAACTAGCCAGGAGAAGAGACATAGCAAAGTTTACTAGGGACAGTTCCCTGGAGGAGAAAATAATAGGGATAATGAGACAAATATTCTTAAGGCATCCTGGGGTTTCTGAAATAAGCAGACTCTGGTCCACTGAAATAGCTGGTGGAGAAATGGCTTCGTTATACATAATTTTAGAAAATGTATTCTGTTGTTATATTCGAAATACATTTGAAATTTCCTAAAGGGGTTCTAGTCACTTTTAAAAGTATCATTGCCAGGAATAGCCAACTGAATAGCAATCAAGTTTGCCTTGCTGATGTAGCCTTGTTATAACTTCCTTTGTGGGTAAAATTCACCTGGGCTTCAGAAATGGCCAGATTGAGCAATGTTCATGTTTGGAACCAGAGCAGCCTGCAAGGGTAGGGATATGGAGAGGCAAAGAGGGGTAACTCCCAATTCCTCTCCAAGCTTGGTTCTCTTTAAGAAGTAAGAATGCAGGTTTGGGGAAAAGGTGTTGGGTCAGCTATCCTGTTTGGGAAGTTTGGGAACCACACTACTCCTACTGTAGTCTAACTGTAATCAAGAAGGAAGCAGATATGGAGTGTGTGTATGTGTGTGTGTGTGTGTGTGAGAGAGAGAGAGAGAGAGACAGAGAGAGAGAGAGAGAGAGAGAGAGAGAGAGAGAGAGGGAGACTGACTTTCTGGTTAAGGTGAGATAAGCCCTCCATTTAATGGCCTAAAAGCTATTGGAACAGGCCTGTTAGCTCCAGGTAAATGTTACCGAAGGCTCCACAAGTCAGTATAAGGTCCAGGCATGAAGAAAGGAACTTTTACCTATTCCAAACCACATTATAGAGCCTTGTTTAGTGCATCTTTCCACTGGCATTGTAGACAGCTATGACCCCAGATCCATAATGGGGAGGTGCAGGAGCGTGTTCTGTGTGCTCAGCAGGGAAGCCCTTCTATGCATTACTTCCAGATATGTTGACCATCTTCCTATAGGCCAGGCCTTGGCACTGAGGAGATGAAGTCAAGTGAATCTGGACACAAGTCGAGTGTGGGGAGCTTTTGGTCTATGGTAAAGGATTCATGTAGAGGCATTATCGAGTGGCTAGAGTCATATACAGAGGCGCTGTGGTGTAGTGGTTAAGCTGACAGGCTTCCGAAGTCAGGCTGCCTGGGTTAAGGTGCCACTGTTGCCACTAACTAGTAGTTCAAGCTCGCTGAATCTCAATTTTATCATTTGTAAAATGGGATAGGTCCTACTATATATGTATAGGATGTATATATGTACAGGTCCTACTAAAGGACTATTTTGACTATAAATGAGCTGATATATGTAAAGTGCCTGATTCATAATAAACATTCAATAAATGGAGCAATATTATGATTATACATAAATACATAATGTTATTATTGTCATCCAGGGAGAAAATTATGTCAGGAGACCTCTGGTAATCCCCAAATTTGGGAATAATGCCGTAACATAGCTTTGGAGGCAAAATTTTCTTTACTTCCTAAAAGTTACTCCTCTGGGGAGGAAGAAGCAACTAGACCTCAATGAGATATTCTAGTTTCACAAACCAACTCTCCACCCTAGAAAGTGAAACGCTGAATTAGTGCTCAGCAAACGCTTCTTGCCACGGACTTTTGGAGTTAGACAGGAACAAGCAAAATTAGGACTATTAAATTTCAGAGATTGTTGAAGTTCTGTAAGATAGCAAAACCAGTACGAGAACGCCCATTTGCTCAGGGAACGAGAGACGAGGGAGCGCCCAAACAACAGTCCTGTGATGAACTTGGAAATTCTGGTTCTGCCCAACTCTACCAAGTGAGATGGGAGCCCACAGGGGTTTCAGGAGCTGAGCTGGGGTTGGGAGTTGTTGGCTGGCCCAAACCCAAGACTCAGTTAGGCTATGACTGCCTGGCATTTTGTAGATGCTTCCCATTTTTCCAAACTAGGTGTTTATTTTCTGTCTGATTTTGAGTGACTATAACTGGACACTGTCACACATCTGTGAAGGGTCGAGTAAGTTCAAGGTGAACTAGATGTGCAGACCCAGCTTACCTTCAGTTGCTCTAGCCTCCTTTTTCTGCATATTTTTCTCCCCTCTGCTGAGCACTCCCTTCTTAAAGGGCTCCTCACCCTTTCCTATCTCTGCCCTTCCCTTCATCAATTTCTGCTTCCGCAAAGGATTTGATATGTCATTTATATTTCATAATGAATTTAAGCCAACATGTTACTTCTCTCAGAAGTAATTTCCCCTTAGCCTCAGATGTGTGTGGCAGCTGAACTCATCTTTGTGTCGGCTTTGACTTCGCTCCTATGCTCGTTGCAGCATGAAAACAGCTTCTAGGGCTCTACTGTAGATTTCAGTGTGATACAACGTGGAAGAAAGTTTGGTTTCAGAAGGAGTTATAATTCACCGATTTTACCTTAATCAAACAAAATGTTATCTGTACCAGGAAAAGGAACCATGTTTGTAGGCAAATCACTCTATTGGAAACTGAATATAAAAGCAGAGGGAGGAGAATAAAGAGAAGAGAGAGGAGAAGGAAGGGAAGGAGGAGAAAAAAATGAAGGGAAAGGAAGAGAAATAGAGAAAGCATCACCGTCTCCTCCTGGCTGAGAACAAAGAACCTAAATGACAATACTGACACATGGTGCCTGGAATAGTCAGAGCTTGATGGTGTAAACAGGGGCCACAGGGAACTGCACTGACTTTTACAATTCTTTTCTCCTTTTCTTTACTTTACAAGTCTTTGTCTATGAAAGGACTTCAGAAGCAGCTTACCACTTTTCTCATTTCTTATTTTTTTACTCAAAATTTGCTTGCTTAAAACACACATCTTTACACAAAAGAACAAGAACGACACACACAGGCTCCATTTTAGGACTTTACTATGACTTCCTATCCTTGTTAGATTTTTTTTCCACTCTGCTCATGACCTAGTCCTTTCTCTTGCTAACTGATTTCTTTGGAGATTTTAAAGGTCAAAGTTTATTATATTATTACCTTTAAAAATGTACATTAAAAAATAGAACAGAGAATATTCTAAGGAATGAGCCAGGTGCTGTACAAAACCCAGAAATTGTTTCAATTTCTACTTACAGGATTTAAAATTTTGCTTTTGAACAGAGATAAAACTAAGGGGAGAAAAGAAGATCAGCAAAGCAAAGGGAAATAAGTCTGAAGTATCCAAAAGCATTATGTTAGCTTTTCTTTTTTAACAGATTAAAATAATCTCAATAACCCCTGAAACACAGCAGCTTTATATATAGTTTATATATAGGATGTGTTGGAAATGATATATCAGCTTAAAAATGTTTTTCTTAAAAAATAGCTTTTTTTAGACTTACAATGTCAAACTGATGATGTTATAGCTATAGGGGGAATATGTAGCTTGAGGAAACATGGTACCTGAGTTACAAGTTAAAATTAAAATTTTGAAATAATGGCTTTCATTCAGCCTGATACAGTGTATGTATGCTCTGATGGCAAAGATCCCACTAATACAAGTCACGTGTTCTAATCCATTTGTCCAGTGAATGATTTCACCTTTCTGCTATGTGCCACTACTCTAAGGGCTGAAAGAATTGGGATTTCTCCCAGCAAAATGTGGGTCCCCAGGGCTCCATCTGTCTGCCACTCTCAGACTGTGTTAGTGGTAACCTTCCCCTCTCCCCAGCACTCTGACACAGATTTTTTAAGATGCATGACTAAACACTGTTACAGAGAGCTCGAGGATAAAAACTGTGTAACAACCATAGCCATTTGCTGCATGTTTCCTATGTGCCCAATTGCAGTACCTGGTGCTTTCTTCATTCTTCATTATCCCTCAAGTCTGGTAAGACGAACATCTTTAGCCGCACTTCTGGTTTGTGGAAGGCAAAGGTTCTTTCCTGGTTAGGCCCCAAGTTGATACTTTTCCCCATCAGCAGGGTCTTTCCATGCTTTGGCGAAGGTGTTGCTCATGGTCAAGCTCAAAGCGGGTAGGTAGGATAGGGAACTGTCATCGACCCTCCGGAGTTGGTCCCCAACAAGGGCCTTCCTGCCCTGTGTCCTTCGAGTCAACAGAACCAGGCTGAATGTCCCTCAGAAGTGAAGGAAAGTTTTATTCTTGGATCAGAGAATAGACAGATGAGAGCTTGTGCTCTATAGCACAGGCTCTCCCCACTAGGCCAGGGGCAGGGCTGCTTTACAGGAATCTTACACTAAGGGGAGGGGGCGGAGCTTTCTTGGGTCTGGCGCAGGCGTGTTGCTCAGGGCTTTGGATCACAGTGCCAGGCCGCCATCTTGAATTGCAGTGCCGTTCCCAGCGCTTCTGCACACGCCCTGAGCTGAGGTGTGGGTGCAGCCATTTCGCGCTAGGAACTGGTCTGAAGGGCTGGTGTGAGGCCTCTGCAGGTGGCCGCAAATGAGCAAGTGAAACTAGTCTAAGCACAAAGGCAAAAACACGTTAGACTTTATTTTGTTACCCAGCTTCTATTTTTAATTCCCAGGAATTATTCATGGGCTTTGCTGGTGACCGCGAGAAGGATGCTAGCTCAGTCAGAGCCAGAGTGTTAGAATCCTGCAAAGCAGTGGTGGGTGGCTGGCCCCGGTCACATGACTAGCTCCCCAACAATTCAGTCCACCTGCAGATAGTACCGTGCGGTTTCTGTCTTATAGTTGAGATTTCAGCTGGGAAAACAAATGGAGAACAGAACACCTATACAGTTTTGTCATATTGTGATGTGACTTGTGCATGGAAGTCCTCATCCACTTTCTCATCTTGAGGCACTTGTTGCCACTTGTAAGACACTTCGAGGCAGTGCCTGGAATGGTGATAAGTGTGGGGTCTGAAGTTAGACACTTGGATTTGAACCTCAGCTTGACTACTTATGAAACGCATGACCTTGGGCAGATCACTCAACTTCTCTGGGTCTGAGGAGCTTCCTCTACAAAATGAGGGTTAAACAAGACACATAATAGATGCAAAATGCTTAATGTAGTGCCTGGCACTTGGTAACATTCAGGAAAAGCTACTCATGATTATTACTCTGAGCCTCAGTCCGGGAGCCGTAAGTAGTGTGTGCTACATGAACTACTGCTTCCGAATGCAGATATTAGCCCTGTTAATCACGTCGGAAATACACGATGTCCTGCTTATTTTCTTTTTATAGATACACAGTTTGTGATGGTCCTACCCTTTGTTTATCTTTTCTTTCTTATACTTTTTAATGCTCTCTTAAGATATGGGTATTAGGCAATTTTATGTAAAAATAAAAATAACTAAAATAAATATAAATACATAACAAAATATAGAACATATAACATAAAAATGTAAATAAATATATGTAACTGCCTAGATAAATTTGAATTAGAACATGAAAATTTATCAACCTTGTCTGTTATTTTTGTTGATCAAATATATCTCTTTAAAAAAATTATAGGACTTCCCTGGTGGCACAGTGGTTAAGAATCCGCCTGCCAATGCAGGGAACACAGGTTCAATCCCTGGTCTGGGAAGATCCCACATGCCGTGGAGCAACTAAGCCCATGTGCCACAACTACTGAGCCTGCACTCTAGAGCCCATGAGCCACAACTACTGAGCCTGTGTGTCACAACTACTGAAGCCTGTGCGCCTAGAGCCTGTGCTCCGCAACGAGAGAAGACACCGCAATGAGAGGCCCACGCACTGCAATGAAGAGTAGCTCCCACTTGCCGCAACTAGAGAAAGCCCGTGTGCAGCAATGAAGACTCAACGCAACCAAAAATAAATAAATAAAAAAAATTGATTCTTTTTTTTTTTTTTTTTTTTTTTTTTTTTTGCGGTACGCGGGCCTCTCACTGTTGTGGCCTCTCCCGTTGCGGAGCACAGGCTCCGGACGTGCAGGTTCAGAGGCCATGGCTCACGGGCCTAGCCGCTCCGCGGCATGTGGGATCTTCCCGGACCAGGGCACGAACCCGTGTCCCCTGCATCGGCAGGCGGACTCTCAAACACTGTGCCACCAGGGAAGCCCCTAAAATTGATTCTTTAAAAAAAAAAAAATTGTAAGTTGACTAATGTCTTTCTTTGGGCACAAAACTGGTAAACAATGTGGTAAATAAGTCTAATAAATTGCACTTAGAAGCATGCCATGTATCATGCCACATACATATTTTTGTGTGTATGTAATCTATACAAGTAAATATACATAACTGGCAATCTTAAATCAAGAAATTTAATTTAGTCTAACATTTCTTAGACAAAAATAAATTGATTATCCATTTTTGGTGTCATTCACATTGCAGAAAACCTATTTTCCAGTTAATGTAGTTAATAAAATCACTTCTGAGGTCCTCCCATATCTAGTGCAGTGGCCTTCTCCTGAAAATTTGCCATTTTGTTATCTGAGTGCTTTGAGTTAGTTAATTAAGAACTCTTCATCTTTCAATGAGGTAATTTAAACAGGATTTGTCATCATGGAAGGAAGAACTTTCTCTAAATTCTCTTCATGAGGAAGTTGGTCCCTTGGACATGGTATTATTTTCCTTTGAGGGATTGTTTCCTGATAAAGGGAATTTAGTTTTTCATAAAGATCCTCCAGTTTTGTTAAAAATTGGTTTAACAATCTGTTTCACTTCCTGTGCCAAATATTAGTGTAAAAAATTTTTTTTTGACTGTCATAGTTAATTCATGAAGTGCTACATGCAGCCGATTGAACACTGTGTCAGTACACCTTGGGGTTTTGAAAAAATGGGACACCTTGGGGTTTTGAAAAAATGTTGAACCTACAGAAAAATTGAAAAAGTAATATAAGCCTGATAATATTTACCAGGCGCAGTGATTGTTTGAACATTTTGCCGGTCTTCTGCCTGCACACACACGCGTCTATGTCCCTCGATTTGGACTTGTCTGAGTTTTTCTCTCACGATAAGAATCAGGCCAAACATTTTTGGCAAGAGCACAACACAGCAGAGGGTTGCAAAGCTTTTAGATGAGATAGGAAGGTGACAATGTCCCCTTTTATAGAAGTGAAGAACGTAGGCAGAGTCATCCTTCAGGTCAGGTGACGTGGGGCGACTGTTGCATATTCGGGGAAGGGCTTAGAGAGTTAGTCACTTAGGGATTTAGTGGATGAGAAGGGCTAAGACAGAAAGAGGGTGGCTCCTGCCAGGTGGTGCATTTAAATATTTCAATATTCTTGGGCCTAATATGTATATATGTATCTTCAGCTCGCAAAACTTTCCTTCTCCTTTTACATTTCCAAGGCAAAATCTATGATGCTGTCCCTAACATAGCCACTCACAACTCCTAGGTTGACCTTCCAAAAGATTGTTTTTTCCCTTCAAGGTTATTTTTGATAGTCGTTTATATCAAGTTTGACTTAAATAAAAAGATTTATGGCTTGGGGTAAGGGTAGGGGAGGGATTCACAATATGATTTGCCCCAGGCCTTGTACTTACTAAAGTCAGCTCAAAACTTTGTTTTATTTTTCATTTTAAAACCATAATTCTCTAGGGACAGGGGGCAGAGAATTACTTAGGAGGAGAAGAGTTGAGAAGTTTTCCTTAAGTGGGCATCTGAAGAAATCATGTTTGCAGTCCTTCAAGAGGGGATGAAACAAATTAGGGAGATTGGGGTCAAATGCCTGAAGCCCTAGAGTCTTCAGGAAAAGCTGTAAATAATAGATTGTCCTCCTTAAATAAAAATTAAAAAGTAAATGACAGAAAAATAAATGATAAACTTCAGAACACTTTCCAAAATTATCTATTTTTCTTCTAAACTTTTGTGTCCTGTGGCATATTACCTCTGTTACAAAGATCTCAGAAAATTGATAGAAAAATATTGGCCCGACTCCATAAACAATAATGACAAACAGCTATCAGATAGATACAGGGAGGATGGGAGGTCCTGGGGCCCATGCTTAAGCTCTTGGGTCCCTGGGCCAGATCATAGAACACAATGGTAGCTACCAGGAGTTTTTCCATTAGGTGGTTCTATGATTGGCAAAACTGATGTGATAAAAATCTGGCCACCTCTGGCTGTGATCCAGGCCTCAGAATCTCCTCTCTCCTGGCAGATAACAGAAGCGGTAGAACAGGAGAGCGACACCAGAGTGAATTCACCAAAAAGATTGAGTTTCCTGCTTTCTGTTGTTCTCAGTGGCTTCTTGAAGGTCACGGGTGAGTTCACAGAAAAAGGTGACACATTGGCTGTGAATTAATTACTGATATAATTTTCATCCCTGTCTTCCTTTAGTCTCCACGGGCAGGTGGCTCATACATAAGTCCCAAGAAAGTTCAGCCTCAGGTTGCTCTGGCCGGGTTGGCATGATGTGAAATGAGCGACACACCCTCTAATACCACCCTTATCAGTAGCTGTGATAAAGAAACATCTGCCCCCATAAAAAGTCAAGGGCATAGGTCATCTGGCATTCCAAGGGAACTCTCCACAGCAGGGAGCTTTCTAATTGGCTGGTATTGATCAGTAAATTGTGTCTCTGCTGTGATTAATTCTAGCCCCCCCACCCCCAAACTCCCGCAGCATGAGCGTGATAGGTCAAGGTTGGGGCCTCTAAGCATCCTTTACAAATGGAGCTCAGGTCCTTAAAGGCGCCGGTGAAAGACCGTAGCTTGTTAACTCTCTCCCAGCTGCTAATGCTAACCCGGGAAGCTGGTTTCATTCAGTTTCCTTGCTCTCCCTAATAGCGGCTTAATGGGATGCTAATGTGAGGAACAGAAGTTATCAGATGGCTTGTAAGATTTATGATGGATTTATTACCACTCTGAGTTCCCTTGATGTTCAGTGCATTATTTCCCCATCCAGCCCTGTTATTGGCCTTAGTAAATGGTTTCATAATTAATTAATTTTTTTCCTGGAGGGGGTTAAATTATTTTTGCCCTGCTGCTTTTCCTCCATATTTAATTCCCAATGGATGATTCTTCTCTGTGTGCCTACCAAAAATGGAGAGAACAGATGTTAGTTAGTATATTCCTTTCCTGCCAGCTAATGCCTATTCATCTTTCTACAATAGTGGTTCTCAAACTTGACTCTTCACTAGAATTACCAAGGAGAGCTTTTAAAATACTTATGCCCGGGTCCCATTCCCAGAGATTCTGATTTGATTGTTCTGGGGTACTGCCTGGGTATCAGGAGTTTGAAAAGCTCCCCAGGTGATTCTAACGTGCAGTCAAGGTTGAGAACCACTGGATTAGACTCTTAAATTCATCTTAACTGCTACCTCTCCCATGATGCTTTTTCTTGTCTCCCAATGGACATGATCTCTCATTCCTTGGAATCCGTGTATCACTTTGTATATGTCCTTGGAACTCAGTGCTTTGTATATTTCCATTGGCAGTTTACCTATTTGTGAACTTGTCTTATTGCCATTATTAGACTGTGAGCTTACTGTGGGCAGTGCCTGAGCTGTCTTTGTGCCGTTGTGGTGCCTTGCACCTACCTGGGACACAGTAAATATTTATTGACCTGAGTTTTACCAGTGACCATGCTCTATGGGACACTGTTCTCTAACCTCCAATCTCGCATACATCTCAGGCAGTGTGAGTGGATTCTATTTTATGATCTTTAAGATAGATTTTGCCTGCCAGTATGTCCCTGCTGCCTTCTACCATCCCTTCTCACCAGGGAGACTACATGTCCTGGTTTGCTGGGGACAGTCACTGTTTATGCCTTTTGTCCCAGCATCATTATGTATAGCACCTCCTTTCACTCTGAAAGGTGTCCCAGTTTGTCTTTCCTCAGGTCAGCCTAAAGACAAACTTCTTTAGGGCTCAGACTTTCTTTATGTGGTGAGCTTAAGTAAACTGCAAAAAGGCTTGTACTAATAATTCCATATATAAAATTCCATGTCTAATTCCATGTATAAAAAGTTATAAATCAGACAACTAAACTACAGTGTTAGGAGTCAGGCTAGTGGTTTTCTTTAGAGTTTTCCAGGGCATGGGATGGGGTACACAGGGGCAGTTCTGGGATGCTGGAAATATTCTGTTTCTTCATCCAAGTGTTGGTTATACACCTGTGTTCATTTTGTGAAGTCCTTCTTTTCTGTATGTATGTTATACATCCATAAAAAGTTTTCCTAAAGGGAGGGCTAAATTATAATCAGTACAGATGCAAAATTCAACACATCCTTATCAACTAATATGATCACCCTGATTGACGAATTCTTTTTTTTTTTTTTTTTGCGGTACGCGGGCCTCTCACTGTTGTGGCCTCTCCCGTTGCGGAGCACAGGCTCCGGACGCGCAGGCTCAGCAGCTATGGCTCACGGGCCCAGTCACTCCGTGGCATGTGGGATCTTCCCAGACCGGGGCATGAGCCCGTGTCCCCTGCATCGGCAGGCAGACTCTCAACCACGGTGCCACCAGGGAAGCCCACGAATTCTTGTTAAGCATGAGCAAAGTGCTGCAATGGACAGAGCACCCAAGAAATCTACTGTTTATCTTCTTGGAGGCATATGTTGTTATTGTTTCATTAAGAAAATATATATTGTCAATCACCAAATACAGTGTAGTCTTGTTTGTTATAGAATTCTTCCAGTGACTGTTTTCTCATATTACAGATGAGAAAGCTGTCACAGAGCTGGTAAAAAAGTAGGCTGAGTTTTCATACAGGCTGAATTTATGCACAGTAGGTTGAAAAATCAGCTGGTTTTTCAGCTGTCTCGATGACAGAAGCAGATTAAATGTATGGCCAACCTTATTGATTGGACAGAAATCAAGTAAGAGAGCTTAAAACAAAAAATTAAACTACAACTAGAAAATAAACAATTTCTTAACTTTAAATAGAAAAAACCAGAGAGTTGGTAGCTGAATAGAGATTAGGACCAATAGTTTCTGAGTTTCCAGAAAGCATTATAACAATCCAGGTACCTATGAGGGTCTTAGTCTCAAATTGGAAGAATTCTCTGAGGGTTCAATGTGAACCCTGCCTGTGTTTAAGCCCTGTTCTCCTAGCCCAGAACAAGAGGACTGTCAGCAGGGAAGCATCCCAGAGAATCCTTAATGACTGTCTCTGTCTCCTTTTCATTCTACCCCTCTAAGCATGATCAGGAAATAAATGTCTTCCCTTTTTAGATGTAGCTAACATGGGCAAAAGAAGTGAGTTAGTTTTCACTATTACAGATAATAAATAAATCTTGTGGTGAAATAAATAATATATAATAATGGACTAAAAATTATGGCTGAAAACACATAAAGCTCTATAAAAGCAGAAACTATCAAAAGTAGAGAAAGTCAGAGAGCTAATCTGTTCAGACAAAAATACAGCAGCAAAATCCTGGGGCCTCATGCACTATACCAAAGTGAGTTTTAGCTACCCATGCTGTGTTAACTCCCGACGAAACGCCATTGAGCTTAAAATAAAATAAGTTTGTAGTCCCAGATAACACTTCACAAGATCAAATAATGTTAGGCCACTCTAGCCAGTTATATGAAGAAATAACTCATAGCAATGTACCAATATGTCAAGATTTCTCACAGGAGGCAATATGAAAACTAGCTGGATGGTGTCAGGCTTGTTTAAAAGCTCATTTGCCCCCCTTCGTCACTGTCCTTTCACCTTTCCATGTCATATATCCTGGTCTCTTGTCGATGTAGTTGTCAAAAGCACCAGCTTAATAGTGCTGGTCCCTCAACAGAGATGTGTTAATGTAAAGATGGCAAAGTTCCCTGCTGAAAGGGAAATGCAGAGAAGTGGAGCCAGCTGAAGTCCTGAGATATCAGGTGACAATAAGACTGTGTCATTTCATAGCACATTTCCCTGAGGTACCAATGAACTTTACATAGAGCTTTTTTCTGTTTTGTTATTCTGACATCCTGAAAAAAAAAAAGGTTGAGGAAAGACATTTCCATTCTACAGAAAGAGAAACTTGGATTCAGAGGAGTGAAATGAATTGTTCTAGATCACTTTAGTTTTCTGGATTTCCTGGCTTCCGTAAACAACCGCCAATCTGCCTGCACCTCTCACACACATGACAAGCACACACCTCTCTCCACAACTCCATAGACATCTTTGAATTCGGAGGAGCAAATTTAATGTCTGGGATGGGAGAGCGGGTGTGTGAGGTGAATGAGAAAGTCCATGGCCTCCTGTCTCCTGAAGTGATCACAACATGTATCATCCACAAAATCCCATCCTGGTTCAGTGCAACAAGTGTTTCTTCAATTAAACTCAGCCTGTATGGGCTTCTCTTCCACCTCCTGATACTGCCCATCTACAAAATCCAGTGAACACCCCCAAGTCATAGGAGGCTGTCCAACGAGAAGACTACACACTTTCCAGGTTTCAAGTCACAAGACCTGAGTTCTGCTTTTAGCTCTGCCCACTCACTAAAGACAATACCCAGTGTCTGTCTTCTGTCAAGTGGTCAAATTCAGTAAATTCTTTTGGCTTCTTATTTCTTATCTAAATGGTATTTATGATAATTTAATGGGCTAACTAATTTTATTTATTTATTTATAATAAATTTATTTATTTATTTATCTAGACTGCATTGGGTCTTCGTTGCTGCACGCGGGCTTTCTCTAGTTGCGGCGAGCAGGGCCTACTCTTCGTTGCAGTGCACGGGCTTCTCATTGTTGTGGCTTCTCTTGTTGCAGAGCACGGGCCGTAGGCACACAGGCTTCAGTAGTTGTGGCACTCAGGCTCAGCAGCTGTGGTGCACGGGCCCAGTTGCTCCACGGCATGTGGGATCCTCCCAGACCAGGGCTCGAACCCGTGTCCCCCCGCGCTGTCAGGCGGACTGCCAACCACTGCGCCACCCGGGAGGTCCCCTACCTAATTTTAAATGGTCTGACACAGGAGTTGTCAAAGTACAGTCTGCTTGCTACCTATTTATGGAAATAAAGTTTTATCGGAACACAGTCACGCTCATTCATTTAAGGCTCTTACATGCTTATTGTCTACGGCTACTCTTTTGTTACAATATCAGAGTTGAGTAGTTGCCACACATAATAGGCACTCACTGTATATTAGTTGCCTATTCTTTTTTGTTTTTTACGTTGGTTCTTACTCTTAAATAAGTGCTCCTCATTGGTCACTCTCTGATCATCCTGTTCCTCCCTGGAAACGGATTGACTATGATTGACTACACTGCCTTTGAACTGTTATTTCCTGGAGAGTTTCAACTTTACTTTGGGGACTTCTACATCTTTGTAATAATAGGAAATTCATCTGGAGTAGGTAGGGGTTGACAGTCCTAGAAAACAGGAGAGAATAGAAGCATTGCAGCTCCCTGCTTCTGAGTGGGCTCAATGAGGAGACACCTCAGATGCTGGTTCAGGCTCATGTCTCTATTTTTTTTTGCCAAGGTTTCTATAATTTGATTTTTAGTATTGAAATCTTCAAACAACCACAGGTTGTTATTTGTTTATCTTCAGCAGAGGCATATGGTGTAAGGGGCAAGTCTAAATATTTTTTTTCTCTAAATTTCAATATCACTAAAAAAAAAAAAGTCCATTCTCCATTATTTTGTGAGAACAACATAGTAACAGGAGGTGTGCTTTGGGAGTTCAGAAAATCTGGGCTCAAGTCCACATTCATCTTCATTTTATTATGTTGGGCAAGTCTCCTAATTTCTGAGTATCAGTTGCTTCATAAAGAAAATAGGCATAATAATTGTTTCACTGCATGGTTTTGAAGCATAAAAGATAATGCAAGTAGAAAGCTTTGTAAACTACAGAGCCATCTATAAATGTGACATTAAGTGTAACAGGGTCTGTTCCAGGGTGTTTGATCACTTTCCTTTGGTTTATATTTTTACATTTGTATCAAACTCACAGTTTTAATTGCTGGTATTTTACACCTATGTTCTGATATCCGACAAGATTGATCCCTAAGAATATATTTTGCTAACTTTTCCTCTTTAGAGTTTTGGGCCCTTGTTATAAGATAAGCACCAAGCTTGGCAATTAGTCCACACTAATTCTAATGACTTCCCAGAAAAGTCCTGTTGTATTTTTGGATAGAATTATTTTAATAAGTTTGAGAAGCCTTGACATCTGTATGTTGAATTTTTCCACCTAATAAAAATGTAATTCTTCCTATTAATTATTAAAATTGTATCTCTCAATCAAGGTTTTAAAAGTTTTAATACATTTCTCATTGAGTTGGTAGGTCTTTTATATTTGTTGCTCTTTGAATAGCTTTTCTTTTCCATTATATGGTCTATTTAGTTATTGTCAGTATATAGGAGTACTATTGCTTTTTAGGTAGTTATCTTATTCCAAGCCACTTTATAACTCTTTATTAATTAAGAAAGCTTTTAGCTAATTCATTTGGTTTTTCCAGATATGCGCTTATGTGATTTTCAAGTACTTTAGTATCTTAGTTCACAAAATTGATTTTTTTTGTTTCATGACTTATTGCCTTAGCCAGAGAATCTAAAGTGATAATAATATTAAAGGACATCTTTGTGTTTGTTTCTGATTTTGAATATTTCCAATGTTTACAAATTAAATGTACTCTTTACTTATTTTAAGCCAAGAGCACCTTTATCACATTTACGGGGCATCCTAATTCTATTTGAATGTTTACTTCATAATTAGGGGAATGTGTTGATTTTATCAAATGTGGTGTCTATGAAATGATCACATAGGTTAATTATTGTTGAATCAGTGAATACTCAGTGGATTCTTTTTTTCCTTGGAAATCAATCTCTGTGATCAGGTGACTGGCTCTGCTAACAAGGACAAATGTGCAAATGGTGCCTTTATGAGTCTGAACACATCAGGACCAAACTCAATACACAAGAAAGTGGGCCAATGCAGAAGCACGTGTTATGGGAGAGAATCCCCCTGAGTTTCTCTCCTTGGGCACATTCTCTAAAGTTGGTAGCTTTGGACAGTTTTTAAAGATGACAGCTGACATCACAGTTGTTAACACTATGAAGAGAACACATTAGAAGGGGCACCATGGAATACAGTGGAGAAGTTGAGGACATGCCATGTCAATACATGATGCTTTGGCATGTTAAGTACTTTGCGTTAAAGGCGCTTGAAAAACAGCAGAGGCAATAAGGGCACTCAGGTACCAGGAGAAAGAAACATTCTCATCAGCAGGGATGGGGAGCTGAAGCTGAGAAAAATTTGTACAACGGACCTTGTCAGAGTAGTTCATCCTCCTTTTGTTCACCCCTTATGTTTTAGCTACTTTCCCTAGACTGCTACTCTTTGTTCAACCTAGTATTGACGCACATAGGTCTAGTCCCTTCTTTGGGTCTTCATTTTTCTTGTGAGGATCCCCATTTACATGTAAATAAAATGTGTATACTTTTCTCCTGTTAATCTATCTTTTGTCAGTCCCAGCTGGAGGTCACAGGAGGGTAGAGGAAATTTTACTTTCCCTACAACGGGAATGAAAATCAGCGGCCTGCTCATGAAATGTGAAGTTCAAAGGTGTCCAAGATGGTGCCTCTGTGTGTGTGCCTCTCTTTCCAGCCAAAGGTGCAGGCCCCGCTCCCTCAGCAAGCCAGCAGGTCCCTCAATTGCATCCCCCTAACCCCTGCGCTAGCTCATACTTGGCCAGCTCAGGCCTCTGGGCTTAAGACTGAGAGTAGAATTCAGTGCCATGAGCCTTGCATTTTAAATGCCAAGCCTAAAAATATCCTCCAAAACGTAGACAAAGGACCTACTAACATCAGTGTCTATACCAGGTCCTTGCTGGCACTCTGGCCGCTTGTATGACCTTTCAACACAGCGTTTGAAAAAATGATCAGCGCTTTCCTCTTCCCCTGGCAGCTCAGAATAGCTCTGTTTCCTTTCCTATAAACAAGTCATATCTCTGGGAATTTCTAAAGCCGAATATTGTCTGCTTAGAAGTCGTGACTCACACTCTTTCCTGGCAGTCCTGACAAATTCATGAACGCCTCTTGAGGAAAGGATCCCAGACAATAAGAGTGGTCACAGAAAGCCTCAGATTCCTTTGTGTCAAACGCAGGAAGCTGAGCGACAACGGAAAATACCAGCAAGAATCCCTGGCCACGGCATCCCCCTCTTCTTGGCTGAACTGTCAGAGCAGGAAGGGGAAACCCGCCTAGAAACTTGTCCCAGTCTGGCTTTAGGTCATCACCCAGCCAGCCCCCTCTGTTTGGGAATTTACCTAGCTCAGCTTCCTCTTGATTCTGATTCAGTAAAAGTTCTCTGAGGGGTGACTCCCCGGGGGAAATTACCAGGAGGTCACACACCCCGGGTGGTGGGGCTACCTAACTACTTTTAGCAGGAACTCTGTGGCCAAAAAAAAAAAAATCTTTCTGCACATTCTCTTCCCAATACTTTCTCCCCTCCTCCACTCCTGGTCCTGTCTCTCCATTTTTGTGTCCCTCCTTAGTGCCACATCTTTTTCCTCAGGCTTGTTAAATTGTCAAGAAACAAAGGAAAAAAATGTTTATTTGGCTTCTCCCTCTCAACAGCATAAAAGTCGCTGTGTGTTAGTGTGTGTGCGCACGCGCATCTGTGTGTGTGACACATATGTAAACGATAACACAAGGACCTTTGTTGAAGAGGCTGCATGAGAAAAACTGAAAAGGCTCTGGATACACAGGGCATTGTTGTAGTTCCACCCATTTCCTGGTTTCATACTAGTGAAGGGACAAAGGATTGATCTGCTTATGGCCCAGCAAATGCCCTGTGGTAGAAGGTTTAATCCCAGCTGGCCCACAGTGCATCCTGAAATAGTCTCACTATAACCAGAACATTGAAACTCTGAAGCATCCATAACTATGTGATCTGTGAGATAATAATGCTCACCATACGTAAAATGTGACGTAAGTGTCCAGTATGGCGGTAAGTACTTCACATGTATTTTCTCAGTTGCTACAACCTAATAGTTTTTAGTATTTCACAGATAAAGAAGCAGTACTGGAGAAGTTTAATTAGTCATTCAAGAGTTTTTGAAAAACTCATGGCAAGGCTGAAACTTAGGCCCATATCTATTGGAAACCAGAGTCTGGTTCTTAGTCAATGTGCCAGAGAGATACCCTGAGAGACTAAGATGGGATGATGGGATGGGAAAGGAGAGAGAGACAGAAAGAGAGCAAATAGAAGACAAGAGACTAAGATGGGATGATGGGATGGGAAAGGAGAGAGAGACAGAAAGAGAGCAAATAGAAGACAAGAGACTAAGATGGGATGATGGGATGGGAAAGGAGAGAGAGACAGAAAGAGAGCAAATAGAAGACAAGAGACTAAGATGGGATGATGGGATGGGAAAGGAGAGAGAGACAGAAAGAGAGCAAATAGAAGACAAGAGACTAAGATGGGATGATGGGATGGGAAAGGAGAGAGAGACAGAAAGAGAGCAAATAGAAGACAAGAGACTAAGATGGGATGATGGGATGGGAAAGGAGAGAGAGACAGAAAGAGAGCAAATAGAAGACAAGAGACTAAGATGGGATGATGGGATGGGAAAGGAGAGAGAGACAGAAAGAGAGCAAATAGAAGACAAGAGACTAAGATGGGATGATGGGATGGGAAAGGAGAGAGAGACAGAAAGAGAGCAAATAGAAGACAAGCGTGTGTGTGTGTGTGTGTGAGAGAGAGAGAGATACTGTGATTTATAATAAGAAATATGTATTTGTTCTTCATCCCAGTTTCTTGCACAGAGCTCCTAAAACCCTTAGAATTTTCTAATCAATGAGAATGATAAAGGTGCCTTTTGTTATATTAGTGAGGTGACTTTTGAACCACACCTAAGGATGGGGGCTGGTTGCCAGTGGAGTCAACGGTGTGATCAGAGGGTTAGAACTTTCAGTCCCCCCACCCCCTACTCCCCACCTCCACGGAGGCGAGAGGGACTAGAGATTGAGTTCAACCACCAGTGGCTAACGATTTAATCAATCATGTCTGTGTAACAAGGGGTAGTCGGGGTGAACCCATGGAGATTCAGGGAGGGTGGTGGCTGGGAGAAGGTGTGGGGGCTCTGCACCCTTTCCCCATATCTTGCCCTCTGCATCTCTTCCATCTGGCTGTTCCTGCGTTATATCCTTTTATAATAAACTGATAATCTAAGTAAGTAAATTGTTCCTCTGAGCTCTGTGAGCCACTCTAACAGATTCATCAGACCCAAGGAGGAGGTTATTGGAACCTCCAATATAGAGCATGTCAGTCAGAAGCACAGGTGACAACTTGGACTTCTGATTGGTGTCTGAAGTTGGGGGGTGGGGGGCAGACTTGTAGGACTGAGCCGTTAACCTGTGAGATGTGACACTGTCTCCCAGTACATAGGGTCAGAATTGAGTTGAATTGTAGGATGACCAGCTGGTGTCAGAGAATTACTGATTGGTGTGGGAAAAACCTCCACACATTGGAAGTGGTGACAAGAATTATAGTGACTGTTACACTAATATGATTTACTAATTTCATTTCTTCCTCAATTCTTTAGGGTGAACAGCTTATCCAGGACCTTTGTTATCCCATCTGGAGAGAGTAATTAAGACCTCAGACACCCTCCATAGTTGAAGAAACATGGTTTCCAGGGGCATCAATTCAAATGAAAAATCTAGGACAACCCCTCTCCTACTCCCACTTTCTCAGAAGCAAAACAGAGACCTGGGGACCTCGTCTGTACTGTAGCCACTGCCTGGGTGTGAGCGTCTGTTGCTGTCTCTCAAGGGTCCTTCCTTGGCTCCCCTCCCCCAAGTGTTCTTATTGTTATTTTAAAGTCCTAAATTTGGCTTGACCTAGGCTGGGGAAAGTTATCTTTCTTTTTCACTTCTCCTTCAGGTGAAAAACGAGGCTGACATATTTATGGATTTTTGTTACTTCTTTAATAAATGGCTCCCTGGGATGCGATTCTCGGAAAATGGCCCTTTAAGGAATAATGTCTCAGAAGGTGGTGACTGGGCAGAATTAGCCATTGTGGTAAGAGGCACTCCACACTAGGCATTTCCAGGAGACTGGCGGTGCTCAGAAATGCTCCTATTGATTCTGTCCACAGAAGTGTACACGTGTCGGTAAAATGCCTTTCACGGACATTTATAGGACTTTAGGATGAAGAGAGAGATGCTTTTCCTCTCCACTGTCGTTTCAGATGGAAGAAGTAGGGCTGAGACATGCCAGAGAACTTGTCATACTTCTTCAAGAATCTGAAATACTTTTCTGAAGAACAATTCCCTCCAGTCTCTTCAATGACACTCTGTTTCTCTTGAGGGAACAGGAAATAATGACTCTGAGTATTTCATAGGGTGCTGGAAGAAGAAGGAGTCTTCCTGATGTAGTTGTATAATTTCCTCATTTTTAAAGGTGAGGAAACTGAGGCCCAGGGCAGTAAAGGAAGTCACCCTTGATCTCACAGTGAGTTTGCATGTGTGAGTCAGGCCAAAGCTCAGTTTCCCTTTTTGGTGCCCTATAATTACCTGGGAATAATCTCAAGAAAACATGTTCCAAACCCTGGAACCCAAGGCCTCAGCCCTTCCTTTTCCCTTTTTTGCTCGTTGCTCACCTGTGCTTTGTTCAGCAATGGCCCTGATGTAGCCAGTTCACCAGGCAGCCCATGGACTCCTCAGAGAGCATTAGTCTTGGGCTCTTCCGTCAAGGGCCCTGATTCATTTCTAGCCATGATTGCATCAGGGTGCACATGTGTCTCTGTGTGAGAGATGTGGGTATTTCTCCAGTCACATGTGAGAGTTTGCCTCAGCTACCCACCCCCATCACACTCTCTCAGCTATGGCTAAAGAAAAAAGCCAAGAAGGAGGCAGCCACTTGGGATTTCATACAGACTAGAGGTCTGGTCCTCTTAAAGATTATAAATGCTGCCACAGGAAACATTAAGAATTAAAATCATGATTTTATTGGGCGTTTCCTTTGTGATCCTTACTAGCATTTTGAGTCAGTGAATAAAGTGAGGCTGGCATTTTGATTGGCTTCTTGCAAAAGTGGTAGGGCAGGTACTCAGGCTTTTTGGGGAAGTGTATGGACATCTTCAGATAAAAGGTTTTATATGAGGGAAAGGTTATTGCTATTATTTTGAACTTTCAGAGTGGTTTCGTTTTTGCATATTTATGATATTAATATAGCTTTAATAGAAGGCTTAATGTGCAAGTTGCTAAGCACATTGCCCAATGGAAAAAAAAATAATGATACAACTACTGCAATGATAAGGCAGTTTTCACCTACACTTTAATTATCTCTCTTTCTTAAGTAGAAAGACTTGATGAAATCTTAAAAGTATGCTGGAAAAGTTTCTAGAATGAAATAGTTTAATTTTAATATTTATGTTTTAGGTAAAGACTAAATAGTATTCTCTCCATTTGAAAAAACGAAAAAAGGTGAAAGTTAAAAGTTTCATAATTGAGTGATATCTGTTACTATCAGAGAAATTGGATGTTGAAATGGACAAGCAAGACTGAAAACCGAAGTGGATATATTCTTAAAAACTGTGTGAAAGAGGCAGGGGGTGTGGGTTTCTTTAGTGAAATAAATCTGACGTTGACCTAAACCTATTTTAGCACTAGGCTTTGGTGTAGACTATGCATTACTTGAGTAGGAAAGTTTGGGCACAAATCTTTCTTAAATAGTTGAAACTGTGGCTTTGGGCTTGTAGATCATGCTTTATTAATTTTCAAGAAACTGGATGCTGTCCACTGTGTCTGTGGATGGAAATTTTATTGCAGAAACTATTTACTGTTATGTAAGTCTGTTTCATACAACCACATGAGTTGGCTCTGCTACATATTTACAATCTCTAGCTTTTGCTGGGTCCTCACTGCACCCATAATCCTATGCCTCCTTTCCCCAAGAAAATATTTAAATTTTTCACTGTTCTCATTCTGAGCAACCCGGCTCATGACATTACCTCTTAATTCACAGAAAACGTACATCCGATCCAGCAAGAGCTCTCTCAACTTCTTTCTTCTGTCATGTAGAAACAGTGACATGCACACCTCTCCTTCCCTCCCAAGTCCCCCTTTGTTCAGACCTAGCCCCTCCACATGAGTTCTGGGTTGGTTCCACCCCCCATCTTCTCAGGGAGCTCAATTAATCACTCTTCCCTCTGCTAGGTGCTTTCAATCACTCTTTTTCTATTGGTTTCTTGTTCTCAGCACATAAATATGCTCAATTTTTCCACATCTTAAAAAATATATATACGACTTTCCCTTGACCCAGGGTGTCCTAGCTATCGCAAGTCTCCTTTCCATATACCGTCATAAGAGTAGCTTATACTTATTCTTTCTACTTCCTTATGTTTCATTTATTACTTAGCTAGGCTCAGCCTTGCTTCCTTCCCCACTGCTCCCCATGAAATGCTCTCACCAAGATCATTTAGCATCTCCTAAACTCCAAATCCAGTAGACTTTTTGTTAGGCCTCTGATTATTTGGCTTTCTATGGTAGCTGCTTAGGGTAAAATCTTCCACGTGATCTTTGACTCTCTCTGTCACATCCCACATCTGATCCAACAGCTCTACTTTCAAAATCTATCTAGAATTCAACTACTTCTCACCATCCCATTGCCACCTGGTCCACGTTAGGATCACTTTTTGCCTGCATTATTGCAATGGTTTCTTAACTGGTCTCCTAGCTCCTGCCCTCACCCTCCACACCCTGTTATCATCCTGCAGCCAAAGAGTTTAAATGCTTAAACTAGGCTATGCTGTTTCTCTCCTCCTCACTCTCCGATGACTGCCATCTAGCTCTGGGTAACGAAGTTCTCAGTAGAAGCCACAAGGCCCCACAGGGTCCTCCCCCTATTCCTGTCTGTTTCCATCTCCTACCACTGCTCTTGCCTCCCAGAGCTAGGACCAGCACGAAGCTCTCAGAAAGCGCCTGGGGTGCAAAACTGAACAAGGACCCCACTCTCAGGGTCTTGAAACACTATTGACAACTTCTTAAAATCCCTCTTCTTGAAACTCTTCTTTCCTTGCTTATGTTGCCCAGTTTTCCTTCGATTTCTTCAACTTTCTCCTTAATTCCACCCCACTCCCATCAAAGCAGCATGGTATAGTCATGGGATGGTCAGGTTTTTGCTGTGCAAATATGGAGTTAGAGTGCTTGAGTTCAGTTTCTAGAGCCATGTGACAATAGACAGTTACACTTTCTAAGCCTCAGTTTCCTCATTTGGAAACTTTAAATAATAATGTCTACCCTGCAGTGTTGTTGTCTGATTAAGTAAGTCATGTAGACGTTTAGCATGATGCCTGGCATAAAGCCAGTGCTCAATAAATATTAATTATTATAATAATAACAACTGATATTATTACTTCTGTTTGCATCCCCTTAACCCCCCTGTCCTCTCTGGTAAACCAACTGAGTTTTTCCAGAACTGCTGCAAAATAATTCCTGATACAAATCAAGCGATTTTGTTTCTAAAGGCAAAGAAGAGAATGACATAGTTCACATTTCCTTTCTTGCAGGAAAAATGTTACGGGTCATACTTTTGCTAAGAAGCTTGAAGAACAAAGTTAATTAAAACATTCCTAGAAAGAAGAGGAACAGAACATTACCAAAATTCCCCTATCAAATCACATGTTGAAGTTATACAATGCCAATGACATACAAGATGGAAGAGAAATTATAATCACATGTGTGGGGACCAGCAGAGATTTTTACCTGATATACCAGTGGGCTGAATCTTGGCATATGAATGGTATATACATACATAGGTGAAGTGTTTGATGACTTTAAGTTACATTTTTCTAAAACTCCAGGCTACTGGGAGATAATTTGTTTAGGTAACAATGATTTTTGTAAGTCATCCTATGAGACGCAGCATTAGGATTTATACTGTTGGAGCACTAGCTATGGGCTCAGCAAGGAACTAGATGTGTTCCTTTTGCCTGGGATAGTCTGTCTTCAGATTCTCTCTCTCTCTTTTTTTTTTTTTTTTTTTTTTTTTTTACGGTACGCGGACCTCTCACTGTTGTGGCCTCTCCCGTTGCGGAGCACAGGCTCCGGACGCGCAGGCTCAGCGGCCATGGCTCACGGGACCAGCCGCTCCGCGGCATGTAGGGATCCTCCCGGACCGGGGCACAAACCCGTGTCCCCTGCATCGGCAGGAGGACTCTCAACCACTGCGCCACCAGGGAAGCCCCAGATTCTCTCCTGACTGTCTCCTTCTTGCCACTTAGGTGCCAGCGCCTTAATCTCCAAGAGTCAGAACCCCTCACAGTCCTTCTCCATCTCATTATCCTGCTGTATTTTTGACTGACAGCCAGCAGTCAGAGAAGGGAGTGTGGTCATCTTTCTGCTTCCTTTCTACTCTTACTTCCCCATATTTCTAAACTTGCTTTCTGACTCAAGTGTTGAAGTTCAAGGCAGGACTTAGTAAATGTTCAATGTTTTCTCTTTCTCTTCTGGACACTTCCCTAGATTCTTTGGAGATACTGCTTGTGGTCTTGTAACCTGGAGTTCCCTTAACATAAGTGAATGTATTTCTATTGTGGCAGTGTATAGGAACCCTCAACCTGGCCTCATTGCCTAGCTACAACAACGAAAAAATCCCAAGCCAGTCTCCTTTTCCTGCTCTCTCAACACATTTTCAGACAAGCTTTGGAAGCCTGCCTTGCTGCCCTCACATAGCCTCATTATATAAGTGATGAACCTTTTCGTACCCCTTTGGTGTGGTGTCATTGGTCTTGACATTGGAACCAAATTTTGGGTAAGGGAGTCCCTCTTGCAAGGGACCACAAAAACTGGTGCAGCAAGCTGGGTGACCGCATTATTTATTTTGCTTGATATTAGTATAGCCATTCTTATAGCTCTCTTATGGTTTCTGTTTGCATAATGTATCTTTTTCCATCCTTTTACTTTCAGTTTATTTGTTTCTTTTGATATAAAGTATGTCTCCTATAAGTAGCAGAAAGTTGGATCTTGTTTTTGTTCTTTATATCCAATCTGATAATCTCTTCCTTTTGATTAGATTGTTTAGTTCATTCACATTTAACGTTACCATTGATATAGTTGGACTTACGTCTGACATTCTGATTTTTTGGTTCTCTGTGTCTCATGTCTTTTTGCTTGTTGTTTTTCTTCTATGTCTCCTTTACTACTTTCTTTTTTTTAAAAATGGACTTCAGTTTTTAGAATACTTACAGATTTATAGAAAAATTTAGAAGATAGAAGAGTTCCTATATATGCCACCCCTAATTTTCCCTATTATTAACTTCTTACATTAGTATGGTACATTTGCCACAATTAAAGAATCAGTATTGATATATTAATTAAATTCCATAGTTCATTCAGATTGTCTTAGTTTTTAAAAAATTGTAATAATATATATATATATATAACTTAAAAGTTACCATTTTAACCATTTAAAAATGTACAGTTCAGTGGCATTTAGTACTTTCACATTGTTGTGCACCCATCACCACCATCACATTGTTGTGCACCCATCACACCAATGGTGGTGTGATTCAGAGTACCGAATCTCTGTACTTATTAAACACTAACTCCCCAGCCTCCACTCTGCTCAGCCTCTGACAACCACCATTCTGTTTTCTATTGCTATGAATTTGACTAACTAGCTACCTCATATAAGGGGAATCATACAATATTTGTCCTTTTGTGTCTGGCTTATTTCACTTAGCGTCATGTCTTCAAAGTTCATCAATGCCAAAATTTCCTTCCTTTATAAGACTGAATAATATTCCATTGTATGTACATACCACAGTGTGTTTATTCATCTGTTGATGACCAGTTAGATTGTTTCTACATTTTAGCTATTGGGAGTAATGCTGCTATAAACATGGGTACACAAATATCTGTTTGAATCTCTGCTTTTGATTCTTTTGGGTACGTATCTCAGATTTACTTAGTTTTCACTTAATTTTTTTTCCTTCTATGATCCCATCCATGATACAACATTATATTTGGTTTTTGTATCTCCTTAGGTTCCTCTTGGCAGTGACAGCTCTCAGATTTTCCTTATTTTTGATGATCTTGATAGTTTTGAAGAACACTGGTCAAGCATATTGTAGGATGCTCCTCTACTGGAATTTGTCTAGTGTGTTTCTCATGATTAAACTGACATTGTAGGGTATGGAGAAGAGAACCGTAGAGGTCAAGTGCCATATTCATTACATCATATTAAGGATACATACTATCAGCATGACTTATCATTGTTGATAATTGACCTTGATCATTTGGCTGAGATAATGTTTCTCAGGTTTCTTCACCACCCCTATTACTCTCACCCACCCCTATTGTCCATACTGACTCTTTGGAAGGAAGTTACTGTGAGCAGTCTACACTTAAGGAGTGTGGAGTTATGGTTCCCTCATTAAGGATGGAATATCTACATAAATTATTTGAAATTCTCCTGCCAGGAGATTTTTCTCTTCTCTCCATTTATTTATTTATTCAATCATTTTCTATGTCAGTGTGGACACATGGATATTTATTTTATACTGTGGGCTATAATCCAATGTTATTTTATTTATTTATTTTGCTCAAATGGTTCCAGCCTTGGCCGTTGCGAGGTCTTTCAGTTGGCTCCTATATCCCTTTGGCATATCTCTATTAACGTAGGGTTTTAATTAATTTATTTTTTAGCATTTCCTTATTTTCTGTCATTGCAAGATGCTCCGGGTTCATCTTGTATATTTCTTGCCCCTGTCCTAGAATCAGTCATTTCTCTAAGAAAATCCTGTTTCTCTAATAAAGAGAATGGTATTAGAAACCAAAATCTGCATGCTAGGTGTGCCCGTTACTACTGTTTTGCGTGTCTCACAATTTTTTTGAAACTGGACCATCTGGTAGTATAACAACTCTAGATACTGATTCCCTCCCTTACTCCCCAGGAGTGGTGGTGGTTGTTGTTGGCTTTGTCAGTTGTTTATTTATTTAGTGACTTGGCCGAACTAATCCTGTGACATCTATTTCCCCCCTAGTGTGCAGCCCCTGTTACCAATGCTTACATTTTTCCCCCTTGTTTTTGTCTTTTAGCCTGGCTACCTGAGGATCATCCCTGGGTCTGTGTTGGCATAAGCCACTTATTGGTCAAAGGTTGTACTTAGCCCCCTTAGCCAGTTAGATTTTTGCTCTCTCTCTCTATTTTTTTTATTGCAGTATAATTGCTTTACTATGGTGTATTAGTTTCTGCTGTACAGTGCAGTGAATCAGCTGTATGTATACATATATCCCCTCCCTCTTGGACCTCCCTCCACCCCAAGCCCACCCATCTAGGTCATCAGAGAGCACCGAGCTGAGCTCCCTGTGCTATCCAGCAGGTTCCCACTAGCTATCGATTTTATACATGGTAGTGTATTTACGTCAAACCTGATCTCCCAGTTCATCCCACCCTCCCCTTCCCCACTGTGTCAACACGTCTGTTCTCTACAATCTGTGTTTCTATTCCTGCCCTGCAGATACGTTCGTCTGTACCATTTTGTGTGTATGGCCTCGAGGTTGCTATTACAGTTCAGGGAATTTGTGTTTATTGCCCCATGTTTAGCCAAGGTCTTGTAGCTTGGAGGTTCTTTCTCTGATCGTTCCCAAGAGGGCTCAGCCTTGGGCATGCCCATAATCTACCAGGTCGTCAGGGGTGAGTGTAATTTTAGTTTTAAACCTAGGAGTCACCCTGGATCAGAATACCTATTGTTCACGGTTTGGTCAAGGGTGGTGTTTAAGCCCCTTGTGCCAGCAAGCCTTCCATCCTGGGATGACTGATCCCAGGAGGGCTTTTCCTGGCTGCTCTTTTCCCAGTTCTCTCTGTTAAACTTCTGGCTGCACTGCTGTTTTGCTTGTCTCCTGGAGCTATCATTCTCCTCTTAATGACTGTCTACCAAGATCTCCAGTGTTTTCAAAAACACCCTTACGTATGGAGCTCTCTACTCTCCGTTCCAAACAGTCAGCCCCCTCAGGCAGAGCTTCAGAACTCTTCATCCTTTGGGTCTGCCTCACCCCCTGGGTAGAACCCCCATGCCACCGCACCAGAGCTATACTCCAGTTCTATAAGAGGGCACTGCTTGGGGGGCCAGTGCCAGCCCCTGGCCTTCTCAGCTTGCCCTTCCCCAAAGGGAACCTCTATGACGGAGCTGGGCAAGGGTGATCAGGGCCCCTGTACTTTTAGTGGGCTACAACTGGTGCAGGGCTTGGGAAGGGAGCTGCATCCCCTAGATCATTCCTCCTAGGAACAGAGCTTCTGTAACACTAGGTTGGGGTGGAGTGGGGGAATGAGAACTATTACTGGCAACATGCCACTCTTGGGGCGAAATCATAGCCCAGACTGTGCACTTCAGGAAGGGGAGGGCTCTGTCTTCCTAGCTGCGTATGCCCAGGGTATGGGAGTTAAAGGAGCAGGTCATGGCTGACATGCCATGGATGCTTGTTGTTCTTATGAAATTTAGTAGATTATCTTGAATGAATATTCCTCCTTTTGCTCTATGCCCTTAAGATAATTTCCAGGGACTTTTAAGTGATTTTACTTTAATTTTTGTAATTTTCTCCAGTTAAATTGTTGTTATGCTAAGGAGAGTCCGACGGAAGTCCCATCCACCCAACTTTTATATTCTTTTACACCAACAATTATGTTCCCTACCATGAATACGAGAGACAGTCTTCCACTATGTTGATGTTGCTGCTGCCACGGATTGCTTGGTAGGGAGGTGGGGTTTGAGAATCGATGAGAATGTGACAACTATAGGAGAGCTAAGGAAAGAACTGTCCCTACCATCAGTGGGGAAGGAAACAGGTTTTATTTTTTATCCGTGGCTTCTGATTGTAATTCAGGTTGATGATCATCATCCTGGCCCTCTTACTACATTCCTTTCAGCCTTCTGGGGGTCCTGATATAGCCATCTGATGCTTCCTCAGGCATCTGAACTAATATCAGCATCAAGGAGCATCTGTTCACTGTGAGGAGAGAAAATGCGCATTAATTGCAGCAGGAGGAATTTGGGCTAAGTGTGAGGAGATAGTCCCTGATCAAAAGCATTAGCCTGAGAGGTCTTTTCAAGTGTAAATCAGATCATGCCGCTCTCCTGCTTCAAGCCCTCCAATGGCCGCCCAATGAAATTAGAATAAAGTCCAATCTCTTAACCAAAACCTACATTTCATTTCACTCTCTGTCATTCACCATGCTCCAGTAACTCAGGCTTTCTTTCTGTCCTTCAAGTCCACCAGGCTTGCTCCTGTCCTAGGACCACTGCGTTCACTGGTTCCTCTGCCTGGAATCCCCTTGCTCAGATCTCCACATGGGTAACTGTGATCAACCATCTTAATGCCAAGGTCACCTTCTCAGGAGGACTTTCTGGCCCACGATATCTAAGGTAGGTTCCCCTCACTCCCACTCTTCATTGTTCGCTCTTCATTATTAACCTGCTGCCACTCTCCCACTAGAGTGTAACTTCCAGGCGGCAAGAATCTTGATGAATCTCGATTACGCTGTCTGCTCTCTTCTAAGTACTAGAAGTGCTTGCCATCCAGTGGGAATTTAATAAATCCAAAGAATAAATGGAAGAATGAAAACATGGATGGAATGAATAGCCATAGTTTTCTTTATAGGTTTTAAAGAAATGAATAAAATACTCTCTTGATGAGGTGTCTCAGAAGAGGGGCCTAGATAAGACTCAGTGGTGAGGTCTTGTAATGTGGGGATTCACTTTACTAGTAGAAGAGTGCTTTATAGAAAGTGGCAGACTGAAGTGTTTTCCAGGGAAATAAATCCTCCAAACAGGAACAATTCAACATATATTCAGTTATTCAGTTGTTCAGAACCTGGTTTTTCGTTCCACTTTGGCCCCTGAATGAAATAATTTCATGTGCATTTGTGCCCTGTTTTGTTATAACACCCAAGGGCAGGCGCAGTAAGAGTGATAGCACCACTGTTGACCTCATATACTTGTGATTGCAATAACTTTGAATATTATGACTCATGGAAGACACAGAAACCCCCAATAATGCTGCCTTTGCCAATTTAAACAAAGCCTGGCTCCTTTCTATTTCATCAATCAAATGAATGTCCCTTTCCTTACCCCAGTGATTAAACCAACTATTTTGTTCCAAGATGTATTTTCTTTATCAATTACTGTGCTGAGAAATTCTTTCATCTTGGATTTAGAAACTAATCTTCTTATGAGAAATGCAGAAAAATGACCCTGGTTTTAACAAGTCTAGGACTTTGAAATCTGCATTACGGAAGGGTATGGAAACATGATATTTGATCAGGGGAGGTAAGGGAGAATTGTATAGGCTCTGACTAATAAATAATGAACCAGATACATCTATACATGAACTATTGTGTACCTGATCTGTTTGCTCTTTAAACTCTTAGCAAAGATTACACATAAAGAATAATTATTACATATTTCCTTTGAAATGGTGACCAAGAGTACTGAGAAATTACACAGTGCACCGAACAGGGCATAGTGGCCAGATTTTAAGTGGCCTCCCCCCACAAATCCCCAGTTCCCGAAGTAGAGATGTGAATTCTCAAGTGCCCAAATTGTTAATAACTTCAGAAGTTCACACAAGAAAACCAATATTTCAAAAATTCTTTTATCATGATAATTTTCAAACATACAAAATTATTGAAAGAATAGTACAATTATTTACCCATATACCAACCACCTAGATTGCACAATTGTTAATATTTTACGAATCATTTGGATGTAATACTTTATATTTGAATACTTCAGTACTCATCTCCTAAAAAGAAGAACACCCTTCGGTATAGTCACATTTAGGACCATGAACAGTAATTCTCTAATATCATCTAATAGTTAAATTCAAATTTCCCCAATAGTCCCTGAAATATCTTTTATGTATGTTATTTTTCAAATGAGGATTCATTCAAAGTCATGCGTTGCATTTGGTGTTTCTGGTCTCTTAATCTGGAACTGATTCCACCCCTATTTTTTTTTTTTTCCATGACATCAGTTTTTGACAGACTAGGCCAGTTATCTTGCACAGCTTCCCACATTTTGAATTTTTCTGATTGTTCTATTGTGGTGTTATTTAACTTTTTTCCCTCCATCTCCTATATGTCTTGTAAATTGGAAGTTAGGTCAAAGGCTTAGTTCAATTCAGGTTAAACATCTATGTCAAGGGTTCTTCAAAAGTGATCCATACTGCATCACAGCAGGAGGCATGTAAGGTTAGAATATTCTACTACTAATGACGCTAACTTTTAAAGTTCTTTAACTTCAGTGTTTCTATAAGAAAACAGTTTATATTTGGACAGTAGAGAGCTCCTTTGTGCTAAAATTAAGGTGATGTGCAGCTTACAAAACAGATACAAGCAACAGTTTGCAGGGATAGTCTAAAATGATGACTCATTATCCATTATTCCATCAGTGATGGGGGAGATACAACTGGATGTCAAAGGGACTTGAGAAATAGCTGAAGTCAGGCTACCTCTCCCCAGGAAGATGAGCAAATTCCCATGTGGCCTGGATCCCGGCAATAACTTCAGGGAAGTGGACTTGGGTGCCTGGGTGACACCGGGTAAAGGGCTTAGGAGGTTGGTGTCGCTCTTCCCCTAAATTTTAGGAAAATTTCCAGGGAAATAATTAAACAGCCCAAGTGGAATTTCTGGCCCTATTACTTGTACCGCTGTTATTTCAAGTGCAACGACTTTATCCATTTGATTTAAAAAACTGGTTCCTGCTTTAAAAAGCTTTGGGGCACCAGAACAGTAAAATTGTCCAATAAAATGCTGTTGAATCAATTGACAGTACCACATTTAGAAACACAGTGTATCACAGAGCAACATAAATGCCACGACCAGTGTGAGATTCCCTGTGGCTACACAGATTTTTAAAGACAGGCTTTACACTGGATTACACATGTGTAAACCTGGGTCTGGTTGAACCAATGAAGGCAGACGGCATGATAGAAAAGCATGTCCTTCCCCTGATTTAGAAGCACAAGGTGGGGAGCTAATAGCACCCTCAAATTACTATCAAAGCTAAACTTTATCTCTTGTTTACTGGGCCCTGGGCTAAGAGACTCACATTCTGTGCCTCATTTAATTGTCACAACAAATGTATAAAGTCACTTGTTTAATGAATAAGATATGTGTGTGCGTGCGCACGTGCATGCATCCTACTATGTGCAAGGAATTTCATTTTACTGGGCTCTGGAACAAAATCCAAATCCAAAACACACAGGGCTCCTCAATTCGGGCTGACCTCAGTTCGGGCTGACCCTAAATAGTAAGGGTCTTGGATTTGTAGATAAAACCTGATGAGGGGCTACATGTCAACAAGTTATGTAACTGCTAATGCAGGCATTTCAGGTTAGGAAATCTTTCCGTTCTGACCATTACATGGACTGTGTGCTAACAGGCATTTTGGAGGTCTGTTAAAACTGATCACAGTGTAGGCAACATACTAGCATAAGAATGGGCTCAAGGAAGCTGATGTTGTAAGAAAGGAGTGATGGAGAGAGAATCAAGAGGCAAGAGGTTTACATGAAAAGTATCTCCCATATGGATTGATCATACTTGCTGTGTTTTCTTTCACTAATAGAAACTAAACATAATAAGAAAAAAAGCCCACTTTAACAGAACACATTTATGTTTCTATTTTGGGCAGAAGGATTTTTATGAGGAGATGTAGTGGCTTATTTCAGAGAGGGGTGTTTCAACAGTAACAGGGCAAACAGGAGAGACTTCTTTTCATTTGCACAGTTTGGTTGAAAGCTTATCAAACTTATACAAGTGCAGAGACTATGAGGTGAAAACACACTTGAATTTTTTTTTTTTTTTTTTTGCGGTACGCGGGCCTCTCACTGTTGTGGCATCTCCCGTTGCGGAGCACAGGCTCTGAACGCGCAGGCTCAGCGGCCGTGGCTCACGGGCTCAGCCGCTCTGCGGCATGTGGGATCTTCCCGGACCGGGGCACGAACCCGTGTACCCCGCATCGGCAGGTGGACTCTCAACCACTGCGCCACCAGGGAAGCCCTGAATTTTTTTTTAAAAGACCGAGAAAACAACAGCATCTGTCATTGTTTGGGACTTTATAGTGTTCAAATCCCTTTCAGATACTATATCAGAAATACCTTATGTGTATCTTTTCATCCTCATTGGATTCTCTCATCCTCACTCACCCCATGGCCTGGACTCTCAGCTCCGTGTTCTAAACAGCTGCCCCTCCTGAAGCTGTGGGGCTGTAGGATTTCACCACTGTGGACAACTTGCCACAGGCTTGGGGACTCTGGCTCTTCCAGACACTTTCAGACTTGGGTGAAATATCGCACTAAAGGACATAGGAGTAGGCTTCCTGGGTGATTTCAAGGGGTGGAGGGATGGGGCAATCTGGAAGTATTGGACAGTAAATTCTTCAGTGGGCAAATATTCGTCAGTGTTTCATCTTTCCTTGATGGGTTGCTTTGAGGTATAGTTTCTGCATAGATATCTTGCATGGTCCTGTGAATATGCCTGTCAAATGACTGGTTGTGACCCTTTGTGGCTTCACATGAAGCACTGGTCAATGTGGTAACTCATCATCTTTCCATTCCTTCCCATCCTTCTTGTCTCGTTTCCTTTTGCCTTCACTCTGGATGCCCTGGGATTGTACCTTCCAAATAAAGCACCGGTACTTAATCCCTGCCTCAGGCTCTGTATTTTAGGAAACTGGGTCTCATACACGTATTTGTTTCCAACTCCTTCCAATACTTTGAAGTACACAAGAATGTTAGTGTTAGTCATACTTTAAAGGTGAGAAAACCGAGGCTTGGAAAGTTTAAGTGATTAGTCTGAGATTACATTCATCTATTTGTTCATTAATTCACTCATTTATTTAACAGACATTTCTCAAGCACCTTCTGTGTGCTGATGGAGTCTGAGACAGACAAGATCTCTGCCTTCATGGAACTTAAATTGTAAGTTAGAGGAGACAGATGGCACGTAAGTACCATCAATATCTGCTGAATGAATGAATTAATGAACGGATGCAAGAGTCTTACCTTTCCCAGGTTGACTACTTAGATTTTAAAAAAACATATCAAATTTCAAATTATTTCCCCCCAAAAACCTTTTTTGGGGTGCTATTGTTTTATTGTTGTCCTGTACTTCTGCTTAATCTGCCCATCGAGTAATCCAGTATTTGTTGACTACCAAATGATTAGTAGGCTCCAGGTACTTTTAGGACAATATAGGCAAGAGGGGACAACAGGTACAAAGACAACAAAGTATAAACAAAGCCTGGGTGACTTCAGAAACAGAAAAGAGGCTGGTGTGTCTCGGAAGTAAAGGGGGAGAGGGAGAGAGGTGTGGGATGAGGTCAGAGAGATAAGCAATAACCAGAGCATACAGAGTTCTGAAGAAGACTTATGATTTATAAGGACAGTGGGAAACCACAGGAAGGTTTTAAGTGATATGATTAACATGATTGCTAAGTGGTAATTCTCAGGCCTTCTGACTCCTGGACCTAAGGACTTCTTCTACACGAAGCAGCTGTCAGAGTTGGGACTAGAAGCTAAGCTCCGAGGCTCCCAATTTCTGACAGAGTGGAGCCAGCTTCATAACGGTAGCTCAGATAGGAGGCCCTCCGACAATGCCGCAACGTGACTCCAGTGGGACCCCTTCCCCTACAGCAGATGAAAAGACAGACTCATGGAGTCACTGCCAGCCAAACAGGACTTGACCGTTCCATCTGTAGATTGGGAATGATATAACCTTTTATTCAATAGTGAGGTGGAGGGGCAGAGACCTTCAGGTCCTTGGGAGCAGGGAGCCTGTGACCTTGGGCTGCTGAGAATCAGCTGTGGTTCAAATCAGTCTGAGTAATCCAGGCATCAGACCAGCAGTGCCTGTCCTATTCATTTAATAGGCGAAAATTATGATATTGCCTTGTCTGGTGTAAGAGAACTGGGTGGTTATGTTCAGTGACAAGAGAGGTGTCAGCATGGGTTTCACACTGCTTTGAACATCATCCAGAAAAGTCACAGGCAAGATGGGTAAGTGCGGCCTGATTAGTAAAGTTTTGTTTTGTTTTTGTTAGTTTTGTGTGCAAGGATGATGGATTTTCCTACACGGGGTGCCTTTGCAAGGGATTCTGTGATCCTCAGTAAATGGGTGTGGGAATGAAAATGGAGGGGTCACTGTCCTGAGGAGGATTCAGGACTTATCCATAGGTTTGAAGTTTGGCTCTCCCTTTGCCTCCCAACTTCCATTTTCTTAAGAGAGAACTCCAGCCTGGGGACACAGCTCCCCTTTTCCCTGGGATGCTTCCCTCCAGGAATTGTGGATCAGGCAGTCCTCAAGCCTTCAGTAACTCACGAACCTTGGGCCTTTGCCCCACAAGTCCCCTGTGTGGACACCCCTTAATCCCCAGCCTATTCTCTCTTCTGGCTCTGCAGCTCTCAATTCAATAGTTTGCCTTGAGGCCAGCAGAGACTGTTCCTATTCAGCTGACCACTAATTGATATTTTGATGTTATTAATGTGTATTCATCTGCTCCCTTTCTTCTCCCAAAAGGAGCGAGGGAGACAAACATTTCAGAATAGAGATGAGGGGACTGATGGGGTGATCATGTAGGTTTGGGGGAAAGGGGAGAGGAAATTGAAAACATGGTGAGCTTGATGGAGCCAAGGAGGTAGAGCAGATGCCAAGGAAAGCTGGTAAACAACAGTGTTTGTGCATCGCAGAATCACACCTGCTCCGAGTCCACTGTCTCACCAGCCTGCCCCCGTCAGCCCGGCGCGTCTTAGCAATTCCCCAGCTGTCAGCTCCCTACCTGCCCGGCTCTGGCTGCTCGGCTCAGAGCTGCTCCCCTGGGCCTCTCTCTGGCTTGTCAGTGGGCTGCGTCAGCATCACGCCACACTGTCTCCCGTTGGCCCGGTGATCAACGCCTGACGGGCTGGCCCTCTCTCCCCTCTCAGCTAGGGCCAATGGGAGTCAGGGGAAGGTTTTGGTTACAAATGAAAATAAAATAAATAAGTCATACTCCTGCACTCCAGAGTCTGGGAGAAACATCTTCATGGCCTCGTAAATCTTTCTTTTTAAATTTGTCCTTCTCCTTCCAGATGCCCCTCCCAATCCCCTGCGCACACTTGGCGGCCCCTCACGGTGCAGGGAATGCGAAATGAGAGGCTTGGGCTTAGGCTAGATGTCAGTAAACTCCCTCCCCTGCGAACCCCCAAAGGCATTTGTGCTGTGCGTGTGTGCGTGTGTGTGTGTGTGAAGACAGGAACCAGCCAGCCAGAATCCAGGCCAGTGACAGCTTGTCCCCTCCTCTTCTGACCTTTGCAACAAGACACCCAGCCCCCTCCCAAATCCCCCCTCACCTGGCTAAATTACCCCCAAAGCTTGTGGTTTCTTTATTTCTTTCCATTACAGGGGGCTCTGATAATTAAATGCAATACTCTATTTTAAGATGCCTAGGAGTTTTTCTAACTAGATATTAGACATTTTATTAAAGCTCGTTGACTTTGAATGTTTTGCTTAAGACTTCGTCGTCTATTTAAAGACACATCTTAAGACAGGGGATGCTATTAATCTCATACACCTGAATGTGAATAACAGTGCCCAAAAGTTGGATCTCAGAGCGTCAGGAGAAAGAGCTAGAGGTCCTGAAGTCACCAGGTGGAGACGTGTGTGAGGCACCAAGGGGCGTAAGCTGGAAAAAGCCGTACACCCCTTTGTGGTTTGCCGAGGGGTGCCCAGGTCACGTCATAAGGAGGATTAGATGGGGTGGTGGTAGGACGGAAGCATGGTCACAGGGGCCAAAGGATTAGAAGGGAAGGAAAGCAAGAGGGTGGCTGCTTGGGCAACCAATACTCAAGGCAGGGGAGCCTTTCCCGCCCTCCCACCCCCGCAAAGGATCAGCTTTGTCTTAAAAAGTCTTTTTAGGGCTTCCCTGGTGGCGCAGTGGTTGAGAGTCCTCCTGCCGATGCAGGGGGCACGGGTTCGTGCCCCGGTCCGGGAGGATCCCACGTGCCGCGGAGCGGCTGGGCCCCGTGCGCCATGGCCGCTGAGCCTGCGCGTCCGGAGCCTGTGCTCCGCAACGGGAGAGGCCACAACAGTGACAGGCCCGTGTTCCGCAAAAAAAAAAAAAAAAAAAAGTCTTTTTACTTTAGACGAGGGTGGATAGTCCTCCTTGACCACTGCTTTCCCACACTCCTTCCCCTCTCTTACTTCAGTGCATTATCCATGAAGGGAGAGGAGGTGTGCTATCCATTAACTGTGGCCAGAGGGTTCATCTTGCCAGTGTCCTGAGCTGCTGAGGGGTCGAGGAGAGATTTGTACCCGATGTGTTATCTTACGGGCTTAAGGAGGAGGAAGAGACTGGGAAAGGGTTATAGGTTTAAGGAAAAGTTGCCCAGCTTCTGCCAAATGGGGATAATGCAGGCACCACAGGGCAATGGGGCTGCCCTCTGAGGGATGCCAAGATGGGGCCATGGCAGTTCGGGAGGGTAGACAGGCAAGATGTCCGCTTTCACATTGTTACCCAGGAAGACTTCAGTGTTCAGAGCCATGTACATTTCTATCTCTCTGAACTTTCTCTATCTGCTTCCCCTGCATGGTTGCCATGCTGAGGTGAGGTTTTTATAGACTGTACTTTTGGTGGGTCGAGTAGCTTCCACACTGGCTTGGGGCCAAGACGAAAGGTGCTATCACAGAGACTCTGGATGCCACGTAGAGGTACATTTGCCACAAAGCGGGCGAAGTTTAAGGTTTAGAGTCCCTCATTTGCATGAGCTCTGTCCATGGCGCTGAGGTTGGCCTGGGAATATTTACACCAGGGTACAGTCTGCCCTTGGGAGGACGGACAGAGGAAGAGGCCTAGGTCGGCCCCGTCTGAACAAGAAATTCCAGGATGCCATATACATGTAGCAAGATCAGGAAGTGGGAGGCATGGGCTTTGAGTATACATATGCATGTTTCTTTGACCCCATAGACGCCTTGCCATGTGTAGAGGGACAGAAAGAGTGGAGGAGCAGAGTGTAGCCTGTAAAGTATGGATTCCCTCTAGCCTGGGGTGTTTCTGATAGTATCCCAATAAGGTGCCTAGGACTGGGAGTACCTGTGTATACAGAGAGTAAAAATATTTCAGATGTGCAGGGCCAGAAGCTAGTCTGTGGAAAGTTCTTCCAAATCTTAAATCTCATATGTCTGAAAGACACGATGAAGATTTCCCCAGATTTGACAACCATCCTAACAGTTTCTGTGACAATACCAGTAATCACTTCTGGGACTGAAGAAGCTTTTCTAAAGTATCAATAACAAAAGGCAAATTTTGACCAACCATGCTAGAAGAAAGACTGAATTATCTTTCTATTTCCTCTAGAGGATAAGATATGACAAAATCACTGTCATGTGAAGAAGTCATCAAAGAGCAAGCAGCCAAAAATATAGAGGAAAAATTATTATAGAGCCACGTCAGGAAGTTAATTAATAAAAATATGACTTTTTTTTCTATTTGTGATGTACGTGATATCTATCCACTCATTTTGTGTTTTGCGTTTTGTTTCTTCATTCTAAGTAAATAGGTTTTTTTGGTGCCTGGTTTTGAACTCGTAGCTTAGCACTGTTTTTCTTTCAGAGGGGCTTCTAAGTTTCATAAACTTCAGCCCGCATGAAACTGTACCAGCCGCTGTCACCCTATTTTTTTCTGGGTAACAGTATTTAATGTCCTTCATGACTGTAGCTGAGAATGAAGGAAATTATTGTAACCACTTCATGTCCTCAGTAGATTGGGGCTTATAGGCTAAGCCCAAATTTAATAATGTTTGTGATGTTATAATGTTTATAACGTTTGGGATGTTTACCAAACTTGCAGTTTCATATGATCTTCAGTAAGCTACTGAACGTTTTGGATTTTGGATTCTTCATCTGTAAAGTGAGAGAGGCAGATAAAATGTTTCCTAGTTTTCTCTCCAGCACTAATGTTCTGTGCTTTTCCCACTGAAAACTGAACTCAGCATTAGCAACTGGTATAAGCTGAGGACTGTCGGTATTAATTATAATCCACAGCAGTAACTAGATCCCCAGATAATGTCTTCCCTGAACAGCTTCCAATCGCACTTCCCCCCATATCCCACCTCCACAATGGTGTGGCTCACAATTTACACAACATATGTGCTTCTTCGAAGTCATATTTTTCTGATTCAGAGTGTATAATGGATATGCTAGGGAGGACTTTAAGAAAGAAAATTTATCATGAAGTTCTTACTGGCAAATGTAAGCAAATGTGACTTTATAAAAGGATTCTTCAAGTGGATTCCCTCCATGCCAAGATATTCACACCTCATATATAATTTCTTAAAATTCATATATTCAGATTAAGTTATATGAAGCCACATCAACAACGGCAAAAGTGACAAATAAGAGCCAATTTTGATCTTAGAATGGGGACAATGGGATAAGATGGAGAGAATTGAGGTCTGGAAGTTGAGTACATGGATAGAAAAGCGCCCCCTTATCCCCAAATGTCTGGGTGACACCAAACTGAAAGATAGCTCTTGGAATGTGTCTCAGGTGCTACACTAACTCCTACTTTGATTATATTACCTTCTGGCACCAGAAATATGGCCAAGACAATTCCACGCATTCCTGTAAATGGGTCTGTTTCTGCATATTGTGTATAATATGTTCAAAACCTCTAAACATTCATATATGTCCCTAACCGGGAGATCCACGCAGTGATGCAGCTAAGGGACTTATGCCCAAAGGAGTCTTGATCTCCAGCTCTAACAAAGACTGCTCTGATTCCTTGCGATTGTTCAACAGGCATCTCTCCCCTCTTTTACTATCCCTGGGAAACTGTTTCTATGCACTCCCCACCCCTACCTGCCCTTCAGATGCCCACTAGCTGGGTGCGTATGTTATTCTGAGGCAATAATGACTCTGAGTACACGTTTCTTAACTCATTCTGCTGTGTCACTGTCTCACCGGATCAATATTTGGCCCGGGAAGTGCTAACTCAAAGTGAAGGCTGCTTCCTCCTTCCTCTTGTAGAAGAGCCGTGCCTCCCCGGAGTGTGGCTAACCCTTGTGCATTTACCACTTCTTTTTTCCTCCTGCTTCTGTCTTCCTTCATCATCTGAGGCTGACCCTGGTTTTAAGGGTGGATTTCAGGATGGAGGACTTAGATCTTTTTTTTTCTTTTTTTCATTCCCGTGCAATGTTTTACTTTAAAACAAGGAAATCATCTGTTTATTTTAGCCCAGGCAGTCCTGGAGAGTTTAAGCACGTGGATATGGAGAAAACTTCCTAGGTTTCAGTATTTGCTACCTGTGTGTCCTCAGGCAAGTCACTTAACCTCTTTACGTCATAATTTCACAGTTTGGGAAATGGGGATTAAAAAAGTAGCTCCCTGAGAAGCTGTGAGATGCGGCGACCTGATGCCCGTCAAGTTCCTGGCATGGCTCTGACAGGTGAACAGTAAACGCTCAATGAGTGTTAGCTAGCATTTATTGCTTCCCATGTTTCCTCTACATTCAGTACTCCTGTGGGTAGGGGGTTTGTTTTTATGAGCTGAGTTTCTGCAAGAGAGATGAGAGGTTGGCTTAGATCTATATTTTTAGCCTTTTGGCCTTGTACTGTGGCCTTTCCCCCCTTTATCTTTCTTGCTTTTTTTTCCCTAAAGCCTAAAATATTTTTTTAACATCTTTATTGGAGTATAATTGCTTTACAATGGTATGTTAGTTTCTGCTTTATAACATAGTGAATCAGCTGTACATATACATACATCCCCCTGTCTCCTCCCTCTTGCATCCTTTCTTGCCTGCCTTACCTCACATACACATCTCACATACACATTCACCTTGACTGGGAGTTTCTCAGTGGACAGTAGCAAGTGCTTTTGTCTCTCATCCCCAACTCCTGACTGAGGACACAATTTAGAGCATATGTCCAATAAAATGTCTTTCAAGTGATTTCCTTTCTATAGTCTCATCATATTCTTGTCTTGTTATTTTTATTAGAGTCCTACATTCTGAACATTTGCTTGTTTTGGCAATGGAGTCTATGTTTGTAAGATATTCTTATAAGACTGTGTCCTAAAATATTTCCCAAAGTACGTGTGACCGGCAGGGACACTAACCCAACGAGAAATATCAGGAGAAAAGATGTCTGTGGTTGTCGGCCTCTCCTCTCCTGCTTTGTGAGGAGTGGACACTTGTGAAGAATTGTCTGGTGGAGAGAAAAATGACAAGTTGAGACCTTCAGAGGAATGTTAAGGGGCCTGTGCTTTCTTTGTACGTTTAGCCTTTCCTGCACAGAGATTGTTTAGGGAAGATCCTATCCAACATCCCTACCTGGTCCCCTTCACCTTGAAACTCTTCCCCTCCCTCTTCTCAAGTCATTCTCCTCTAATCTACTAGTATTTGTGGGTATTTGTTTGGCCACCAGAATTAGCTACCAAACTTTGCCACATTGTTTTCTACTTCTTCCCTTTTTAAGGATGTCCAATAGTGTGATGCCTCCTCCCCCTGTCCTTCCCAACAGGATTCTCCCCCTAAAAAGCATTATTTTTCATTGATCTCTCCACAAAGAAGGGTCATAGTAAATTCTGTCATCTTAAGCTAATTCCTAGAATTGAGAAGTTGGGAGACACTGATCTAGGGTAGTAATTCTTTTTTAAAATGTAAATAAATATTTTATTTTAAAATATTTTTAGATTTACAGAAAAATTGCAAAGATAGTACAGAGAGTTCCTATATACCCCTCATCCAGTTTTGTTTTTTTTTTTTTTTGTTATGTGGGCCTCTCACTGCTATGGCCTCTCCCGCTGTGGAGCACAGGCTCTGGACGTGTAGGCCCAGCGGCCATGGCTTACGGGCCCAGCCGCTCCGCGGCATGTGGGATCTTCCCGGACCGGAGCACGAACCCGCGTCCCCTGCATCGGCAGGCAGACTCTCAACCACTGCGCCACCAGGGGAGCCCCCCTTCATCCAGTTTTACCTGTTGCTTATCTTCTCAAAAAACCAGCTTTTAGTTTTATTGATCTGTGCTATCGTTTCCTTCATTTCTTTTTCATTTATTTCTGATCTGATTTTTATGATTTCTTTCCTTCTGCTAACTTTGGGGCTTTTTTGTTCTTTCTCTAATTGCTTTAGGTGCAAGGTTAGCTTGTTTATTCGAGATGTTTCCTGTTTCTTAAGGTAGGATTGTATTGCTATAAACTTCCCTCTTAGAACTGCTTTTGCTGCATCCCATAGAATTTGGGTTGTCATGTCTCCATTGGCATTTGTTTCTAGGTATTTTTTTATTTCCTCTTTGATTTCTTCAGTGATCATTTTGTTATTAAGTAGTGTATTGTTTAGCCTCCATGTGTTTGTATTTTTTACATATCTTTTCCTGTAATTGATATCTAGTCTCATAGCGTTGTGGTCAGAAAAGATACTTGATACAATTTCAATTTTCTTAAATTTACCAAGGCTTGATTTGTGACCCAAGATATGATCTATCCTGGAGAATGTTCCATGAGCACTTGAGAAAAATGTGTATTCCGTTGTTTTTGGATGGAATGTTGTATAAATATCAATTAAGTCCATCTTGTTTAATGTATCATTTAAAGCTTGTGTTTCCTTATTCATTTTCATTTTGGATGATCTGTCCATTGGTGAAAGTGGGGTGTTAAAGTCCCCTACTATGAATGTGTTACTGTCGATTTCCCCTTTTATGGCTGTTAGTATTTGCCTTATGTATTAAGGTGCTCCTATGTTGGGCGCATAAATATTTACAATTGTTATATCTTCTTCTTGGATCGATCCCTTGATCATTATGTAGTGTCCTTCTTTGTCTCTTCCAATAGTCTTTATTATAAAGTCTATTTTGTCTGATATGAGAATTGCTACTCCAGCTTTCTTTTGGTTTCCATTTGCATGAAATATCATTTTCTATCCCCTTACTTTCAGTCTGTATGTGTCTCTAGGTCTGAAGTGGGTCTCTTGTAGACAGCAAACATATGGGTCTTGTTTTTGTATCCATTCAGCCAATCTGTGTCTTTTGGTGGGAGCATTTAGTCCATTTACATTTAAGGTAATTATCGATATGTATGTTCCTATTCCCATTTTCTTAATTGTTTTGGGTTCGTTATTGTAGGTCTTTTCCTTCTCTTGTGTTTCTTGCCTAGAGAAGTTCCTTTAGCAGTTGTTGTAAAGCTGGTTTGGTAGTGCTGAACTCTCTCAGCTTTTGCTTGTCTGTAAAGGTTTTAATTTCTCCATTGAATCTGAATGAGATCCTTGCTGGGTAGAGTAATCTTGGTTGCAGGTTTTTCTCCTTCATCACTTTAAATATGTCCTGCCAGTCCCTTCTGGCTTGCAGAGTTTCTGCTGAAAGATCAGCTGTTAATCTTATGGGGATTCCCTTGTGTGTTATTTGTTGTTTTTCCCGTGCTGCTTTTAATATGTTTTTTTTGTATTTAATTTTTGACAGTTTTATTAATATGTGTCTTGGCGTATTTCTCCTTGGATTTATCCTGTATGGGACTCTCTGTGCTTCCTGGACTTGATTAACTATTTCCTTTCCCATATTAGGGAAGTTTTCAACTATAATCTCTTCAAATATTTTCTCAGTCCCTTTCTTTTTCTCTTCTTCTGGAACCCCTATAATTCAAATGTTGGTGTGTTTAATGTTGTCCCAGAGATCTCTGAGACTGTCCTCAGTTCCTTTCATTCTTTTTTCTTTATTCTGCTCTGCAGTAGCTATTTCCACTATTTTATCTTCCAGGTCACTTATCTGTTCTTCTGCCTCAGTTATTCTGCTATTGATCCCATCTAGAGTATTTTTCATTTCATTTATTGTGTTATTCATCGTTGTTTGTTTCATCTTTAGTTCTTCTAGGTCCTTGTTAAATGTTTCTTGCATTTTGTCTTATTCTTTTTCCAAGATTTTGGATCATCTTTACTATCATTATTCTGAATTCTTTTTCAGGTAGACTGCCTATTTCCTCTTCATTTGTTAGGTCTGGTGGGTTTTTATCTTGCTCCTTCATCTGCTGTGTGTTTTTCTGTCTTCTCATTTTGCTTATCTTACTGTGTTTGGGGTCTCCTTTTTGCAGTCTGCAGGTTCGTAGTTCCCATTGTTTTTGGTGTCTGTCCCCAGTGGCTAAGGTTGGTTCAGTGGGTTGTGTAGGCTTCCTGGTGGAGGGGACTAGTGCCTGTGTTCTGGTGGATGAGGCTGGATCTTGTCTTTCTGGTGGGCAGGTCCACGTCTGGTGGTGTGTTTTGGGGTGTCTGTGGACATATTATGATTTTAGGCAGCCTCTCTGCTAATGGGTGGGGTTGTGTTCCTGTCTTGCTAGTTGTTTGGCATAGGATGTCCAGCACTGTAGCTTGCTGGTCATTGAGTGAAGCTGGGTGCTGGTGTTGAGATGGAGATCTCTGGGAGATTTTCGCCATTTGATATTATGTGGAGCTGGGAGGTCTCTTGTGGACCAGTGTCCTGAAGTTGGCTCTCCCACCTCAGAGGAACAGCACTGACTCCTGGCTGCAGCACCAAGAGCCTTTCGTCCACACTGCTCAGAATAAAAAGGGAGAAAAAGTAGAAAGAAAGAATTAGTAGAAGAAGAAAGAAAGAAAGAAAGAAAGAAAGAAAGAAAGAAAGAAAGAAAGAAAGAAAGAAAGAAAGAGAAAGAAAGAAAGGAGGGAAGAAAGGAGGGAGGGAGGGAGGGAGGGAGGAAGGAAGGAAGGAAGGAAAAAAAGAAAGAAGATAAAGTAAAATAAAGTAAGATAAGATATAATAAAGTTATTAAAATAAAAAAAAATTATTAAGAGGAAAAAAAAGAAAAAAATTAAAAAACGGACGGATAGAACCCTAGGACAAATGGTGGAAGCAAAGCTATACAGACAAAATCTCACACATAAGCATACATATACACACTCACAAAAGAGGAAAAGGGGAGAAAATCATAAATCTTGCTCTCAAAGTCCACTTCCTCAATTTGGGATGATTCATTGTCTATTCATGTATCCCACAGATGCATGGTACATCAATTTGATTGTGGAGTTTTAATCCGCTGCTTCTGAGGCTGCTGGGAGAGATTTCCCTTTCTCTTCTTTGTTCTCACAGCTCCCAGGGGCTCAGCTCTGGATTTGGCCCCGCCTCTGTGTGTAGGTCGCCTGAGGGCGTCTGTTCTTCACTCAGACAGGACGGGGTTAAAGGAGCCGCTGCTTCGGGGACTCTGGCTCACTCAGGCCGGGGGGAGGGAGGGGCACGGAGTGGGGGGCGAGCCCGCGGCGGCAGAGGCCGGCATGACGCTGCAGCAGCCCGAGGCGCGCCGTGCGTTCTCCCGGGGGAGTTGTCCCTGGATCCCGGGACCCTGGCAGTGGCGGGCTGCACAGGCTCCCCGGAAGCGGGGTGTGGAGAGTGACCTGTGCTCACACGCAGGCTTCTTGGTGGCGGCAGCAGCAGCCTTAGCGTCTCATGCCCGTCTCTGGGGCCCGCGCTTTTAGCCGCAGCTCACGCCCATCTCTGGAGCTACTTTAAGCTGCACTCCCAATCCCCTCTCCTCGCGCACCAGGAAACAAAGAGGGAAGAAAAAGTCTCTTGCCTCTTCGGCAGGTCCAGACTTTTCCCCAGACTCCCTCCCGGCCAGCTGTGGCGCACTAATCCCCTGCAGGCTGTGTTCACGCCGCCAACCCCAGTCCTCTCCCTGCGCTCCGACCGAAGCCCGAGCCTCAGCTCCCAGCCCCGCCCGCCCCGGCGGGTGAGCAGACAACCTTCTCGGGCTGGTGAGTGCCGGTTGGCCCTGATCCTCTGTGCGGGAATCTCTCCGCTTTGCCCTCCACACCCCTGTTGCTGCGTTCTCCTCCGCGGCTCCAAAGCTTCCCCCCTCCGCCACCCGCAGTCTCTGCCCACGAAGGGGCTTCCTAGTGTGTGGAAACCTTTCCTCCTTCACAGCTCCCTCCCACTGGTGCAAGTACCGTCCCTATCCTTTTGTCTCTGTTTATTCTTTTTTCTTTTGCCCTGTTTATTCTTTTTTCTTTTGCCCTACCCAGGTGCGTGGGGACTTTCTTGCCTTTGGGGAGGTCTGAGGTCTTCTGCCAGCGTTCAGTAGGTGTTCTGTAGGAGTTGTTCCACGTGTAGATGTATTTCTGGTGTATCTGTGGGGAGGAAGGTGATTTCCGCGTCTTACTCTTCCGCCATCTTCCTGGAAGTCCCCTACCTGTTGCTAACGTCTTGCATGATTATACTGATTCCAAATAAAGAACCAGCATTGGCACATTACATTACTATTAATTACACTGCATACTTTCTGTAGAAAGTTTTTCCCATATTGTGTCATTCCTGTTCCAGAATCCCATATAGGATACCACATATGTCTCTTTAGCCTCTCCTGCTTTGTGACAGTTTCTCAGACTTTTCTTGTATTTGGTGGCCTTGACAGTTTTGAGGAGTACTGGTTGGATATGTTGTAGACTGTTACTCAGTCTTTTTTTTTTATAACAGCTTTATTGAGATATAGTTTACATACCATAGAATTTACCCAATAAAGTACATTTTTTAGTGTATCCACAGGTATGTACAAACATCACTACAGTCAATTTCAGAATATTTTCATCACCTCAAAAAGAAATTCCATATCCTTTAGCTATCACTGCTCCCAACCACCGGCCCCTGCACAATGTCCCCATTCTCCCTAGCCCTAACCAACCACTAATCTACTTTCTATCATTAGAGATTTGCCTATTCTGGACATTTCATATAAATGGAATTATATAGTATATGGTTTTCTGTGATTGGCTTTTTTCATTTAGCCTAATGTTTTTAAGGTTCATCCATGTTGTAGGATGTATCAATACCTCATTCTTTTTTTTTTTTTTTTTTTTGCGGTATGTGGGCCTCTCACTGTTGTGGCCTCTCCCGTTGCGGAGCACAGGCTCCAGACACGCAGGCTCAGTGGCCATGGCTCACGGTCCCAGCTGCTCCGTGGCATGTGGGATCTTCCCGGATCTGGGCACGAACCCGCGTCCCCTCCATCAGCAGGCGGACTCTCAACCACTGCGCCACCAGGGAAGCCCCAATACCTCATTCTTTTTTATGGCCAAATGCTGAGGTCAGGTGTTTGCAATTTGTTCTTACCCCAGAAGGCTAAAAATGGCTGGGGTACTTTCCTGCAATTGGGAAGGTACTTGCAGAGAGAACTAGATTGCTGCCTGTGCAATAAATGCCCATTGATCCCAAGTAGATGAAAAATATAGTTTTATAGTTAATTTAAAGTAATGTAGGGAATTAAGAGCACAGCTTCTACAGTCAGACTGCCTGGGTTTGCTTCTTGGCGTCACCTTTTATTCACTGTCTGACTTTAGGTAAGTTACTTAACCTTCCTGTACTTCTGTAAAATGGGAATAATTGTTTTCACCTTAATAAATGTCAGCCATCAGGTAGGTTATACACATAGTGGGCTTTTGAGCTTTGGTAGATAGATAAATGGAATCATCTAATGACAAACGTGGAATATCAGTTTTCAAAGAAGGAATTAATAATGCATTCAATTATGATCAGTGTAGCTAAGTGTTTCTGGGGAGATTCAGAAAGCACTTAAGCATTTTACAGGAACCCAGCATCATGCCTCTGAGAAGAAGAGGTGAGGGAGATGGATTGAATCCAACCTGGCCCAATGACATCCCCTGGAAGTTAATTTGGTAATGAACCCTTAAAATCTGCTTAGCTTACTTACCATTTTTCTCTTTTCTAAAATAAGAGTGCCAAATGTATGAAGAAAAAAACCCACTATTGTTTCGATGCTTTGTATACGAAGTTTTATTGTGTTACAAACACAACAGGTGTCACGGCATTTCCCGAGGGATTGGATAAGATGAGCCATAATGTCTCTCCATCTTGAGAGTTCATGGTGCTTCCTATCAGCATCATCAGTACTTCTTCCTCCAAAGTCTCACTCATGGTGCTGCCAGGAAGCAGCCCCACAGAGCCACATCAGTGAAGTAAAGCTTACTCTTACTCCTTCTGTGGTCATTATAAATTCATCATTTCCAGCTGCTCCCAAACTCATTTCTACCTTTCTTCTTTGTGCTTTACAAATTGTGTTGCTTGGGGGTGGAAAGGGGATAACTTTAGTAGGGAAGGTATTGCCAAAAACATAAAATGAAAGAACCACTTTTCTTTGTTTCAATTCTGCTATCTCAGAGGGTTTCTTTTATTTTATTTTTTTTCTTGTTAAATTACATCTCCTAATTAGGTCATGCTACTGGAGGTGACCTACATTTCAGAAGCCAACAAGCAACAACAGAGAGGCAGGGAACTGGGTGAGAGAGAAAAAAGAATGACTTCAAAATGGCTTCAAATTCAGCTTTTGTCAAGTGATTTGCTTGTGACAGAAATTTCCATAAACTTGATCTTTAAATGACTGTTGGTTCAATGCAATATTTTGAAAGCTTATCTAATGGGATACACTGTGCTCTTTTATTCATTAACCATGCACATGTTTATTGAGCACGTGTGTGTGTGTGGGTGTATGAAATATACACATATACATATACACACATATTTACATATATATGATGTGAGATATCTATAGTTACCTATATCTATATATCTCTATATGCATATATAATGTATATTTATGTATGTATCTATATCTATGTGTATAATTATTGGGCATGGTTGAGGATGCAAAGAAATACAAGAAATGATGCCTGATCTCAAGGAGTTTGCAGTCTAGGAGGAGTAAAGGTCTTCCCCAAAAGAGTTAAGAGATTGAGCTAGTTTATGATAATAGGAGTTGTATTATTTATCTATTGTTGCTGATAAAATTACCCCATCACCCAGTGACCTAAAACAGTAGGTATTTCTTATCTCATATAGTTTCTGTGGGTTTGGAACTCAGGAGTGGATTATCTAGGTGGTTTTGGTTCAGAGACTTTTATAACGTTGAAGTCAAGGTCTCAGCCAGGTTAGAGGCATCCGAAGGTTTGACTGGGGTTGGAGGATATGTTTCCAAGTTGGCTCACTCTCATAAATGGTGAGATTACCATGTGTATGTCTCCATAGGGCTTCCTGAGTGTACTAATGACATGGCATCTTGTTTCTCCCAGAGTGAATGGTCCAAGAGAGCAGGGCAGATGCAGCAATGTCTTTCATAACCTGGTCTCAGAAACCACGCATCATTTTCATAATATACTCTTGGAAATATACATCAGTCCTATCAAAAAGGGAGGGAGATACACAAGGGCATCAATACCATGAGGTGAACATCCCTGTGGGCTATGTGGGAGGCTGGCTACCAAAGGGCCAAATGATTTGTTTAGAATTTAGGAGCTGTAGGACTCAAGGAATAAAAGAGGGTGATCATGGGTAGGAGTAGTGTATTAGTTTTCTAGGGCTACCATAACAAATTATCATAAACTGGTGATTTAAAACAACACAAGTTTGTTCTCTCACCATTTTATAGTCCAAAGTCAAGGTGGTGCGGATTTCCCTCTAAAGGCTCTTGGAGAGAATCCTTGCTTGCCTCTTTCTTAGCTTCTGATGGGTACAACACTCCAATCTCTGTGTCCATTTTCACATGGTATTCTTCTCCCTGTGTGTCTCTGTATCTTTACATGGCCTCCTTGTAAGGACACTAGCTACTGGATTTAGTTTCCACCCTAATCCAGTGTCACCTCATCTTAACTAATTACATCTGCAAAGACCCTATTTCCAAAGAAGGTGATTCACAGGTACCACGTGTTAAGACTTTAGTATATCTTTTAGAGGGACACAGTTCAACCCACAAGTGATCAGGAAAAGGGGTCATGAGGAAACAGAATTAGATTTTCATGTATGGTTAAGATTTGGATGGAGAAAGAATAACATTCTAGGTGGGGGAGGTGTGATTGCAAAAGAGGCCGAAAGAGGAAATGAGGAAGGTAAGATACTGTGAGTTTTATTCAGTAAAATCAAACACAAGTAGGTCAGTCTGAATGGAGAAGAGTTTTATGTAAGGGAAGTGGTGGAACTTTAATTTGAAAAATTAGGTTATGGATATATTGTGAAAGGTCTTACAAAACATTAAGAAGTTTGGACAATAATGAATCATTAAAGATTTTCTTTTTTCTTTCTTTCCTTCTTTCCTCCCCCCACCTCCCTCCCTCCCTCCTCCCTCCTTCCCTCCCTCCCTTCCTTCCTTCCTTCCTTCCTTCTTTCCTTCCTTCCTTCCTTCCTTCCTTCCTGTCTGTTTCTTTTTCTCAGAAGCCTGTAACTGTATTTATTTCTTTTTATTATATTAATTGAGGAATAACTTACATATATAAAAGTGCACAAACCCCAACAAATTTTTACTTAACACACATATGCACACATATACAACCATATAAATACCTCCTGGATTACACTATAGGACAATCCAGCTTTCCGGAAGGTACCCTTTGTGCATCTATCCAAGCAATACCCTACCCCAGAAACAGCCACTATTATCATGTCTATCACCATAGAGTATTCTGCTCTTAAATTTCACATAAATGGAATCATACTGCATGTATTCTTTTATGACTAGTTCCTTTTTCTCATTGTTTCCTGTGAGATTTATCCCTGTTATGTGTAGCAGTAGTTGGTTCTTTTTATTGCTGTATACTAATCCATTATATGAGTATATCACATTTTATTTATACTTTGTACTATTGATGAACACACTTAAAACTTTTTAATGTATGGCATGACTCAGTGAAAAGAACTGTTTGTGGCATGTGTTGTTCGATGGATGAATGAAAAAACTGCAGGTGGATTGAATGGGTAGAGGAAGATGTCTAAAACTTTAGGGTAGACCAGTAGCATGTGGCGAAAGCTTGTTAAAAATTCCATCCCCCTGATATATATACACTACCAAATGTAAAATAGATAGCTAGTGGGAAGCAGCCACATAGCACAGGGAGATCAGCTCTGTGCTTTGTGACCACCTAGAGGGGTGGGATAGGGAAGGTGGGAGGGAGACGCAAGGGGGGGGGATATAGGGATATATGTATACGTATAGCTGATTCACTTTGTTATACAGTAGAAACTAACACAACACTGTAAAGCAATTATACTCCAATAAAGATGTTAAAAAAAAATTCTGACCCTTGAGAGCAAAGCCCAGATATTCTGAGATACAAGTCTGGGGGCTAGGATTTTGCATTTTTAATAAGATCCCTTGGTAATTTTGGAGGTGATCTTTGGGCCACTCTTTGAGAAACACTGAGGAAGAGTTTGGAATTTAGGAGACAGGAATTGAACAGTCAAAAATTTTCTCACTGATGTGTCCTAATGATCACCTGAAGTAGGATGTTGGCCCTGGGAGTGAAAAGGAAGGGATGGTTGTGAGACGGGAAAGACAGAGGGACGCCTCTATAGGCATTGTTGGCAGACCGGCAGTGAGGAGGGAGGGAGAGAGAGAGAGAGATGAGTCTCAAACGACTCTGCGATGTCACGTCTGGATGACTGAAGAAAAGGGGACATCATTTACAGAGATAGGAAAATCATACTAAACAACTGATACTATGGAGGTGATAGGTTCAGGGCAGTCCAGTGGTTTGAGAAAATGATGTAGGCGCATGACAGCATCTGGACGGTGACTGAGGAGGCTGTGTTGAGGGTCGCTATTACTTTCTGATCAGATCACTGCTATCTTATTGAGCTTAATGTCACTCAAGGTCCTAAACCCTCAGATATGAGAGGTCCTCAGACTTCTGATCTTCTCTCTGCTGCTAACCAAACCCACCCAGAAACGAGGCTAGGTATAACTTTGCTCAGTTTCCAGGTGGACCCATTGCCTCTTCTGATATTGTTAGAGATGGTTCTGAGTAGCCCTCTAGCTCAAAGATTGAAACACCTGTTCAAATGTAAGTAAAGTATATCTGGCTGTTCTTGGACAGCCTTGCTTTTGCCGTCAGTTATTTCTTAGAAGCACTGGTTGTGTGCATTCCTTCATATACAGGGTTGAGAGCCCCCTTCTACCAGTCTTTTCTTCTTCTCAAGGATATATGAAGCCAGTTCCATTAGTCTTCCTGCATAGAGCCAATTTCCCAAACCTTTAATCAATTTTCGTGCCTCTCACCTGGAAACGTGATTACATGCTTGACTAAGAGAAGCATTCATTTTCTCCATACTGCGTTGGGATTGCTGGAAATTGCTGGAAGAGTGTGATCTACAGGTTGTGTTCCCCAAAAAACGTGCATGCAAAATCACCCTTTGGGGGGTGAAATTGAATTGCACTTTCCTTTTTGCTCAAATTATAATCTCAGCAACGCTTTCACTTATTTCTCATTGACCTCTCTGAACTCTAACACTTTAGTTGTAAGTTCCTCTTTCTAAATTGTCAGCAGCTACAACAATTTTTCCCCTGCAAAACATGATAAAATACATATTAAATTTTCTCTTTATCATGATTTAACAATTGTCACTTCCTCAAAAGCTAGATTTATCTAATTGGAAATTTTTAAAGTCTCTTTAAGTTAAGGAATGGTAAAATACCAGAATGTCAAAAACTCTGTCAGGAGCTCGGGTAGCAGGTAGAGGCCACTAATTCAAAACAAAAGTATATTGAAAGTGATCCAACTTCTCCTTAGCTCAGAGAAGTGTATGCCCACCCCACATCTTGTGGAAGGCAGAATACCATCAATGCTCTTGGTAGAGCTGGGCATGGATTATACATGGAGATGGGAAGGGAGGGCACAGCAAGTAAGGCTGGCCTTCCCATTCAGAGAGTCACTTAAATTTGTGAATGTTCCAAGCAATCTATATGCATCCTTTATCCTGCTCCTTTGAGTATTTGAAGAAAGATAAGGGCAATTTTAGTTGGTAAAGTATTTGCAGCCCAGAGAGGTTAAATGATTAGCTGAAGATGACAATGTAAGTAAGTGATAGGGCTAGAAGAAGTAAAGATTACATATCTAGTGTGTTCTTGCCGGAAACCAGAGGGTTATGATCATGGTGAATGATGTCAGGCTTGATAAAGATGTTTCTTGTGGGGGCAGCATGGATACATACCCAGAGAGGCAGGAAAATCCTATCTTCCCTCATAGACATCAGCCTTTCTTGCCTCCACCTGGAGAAAGCAATCCATACCCATTTCCCAGGAAGGTAGGATAATTTACGCAGGATTTAAAGAGACAGCAGAGCCAGAGTCGGGAATGATGTTCGGTTCTCCCACCTGTTTGTGCTGATTGACGGGGTTTTGTCGATTGCCTCTTCTGGGTGTCCATGTTTATACTGATGCTTGCCCACCCCCCCCACCCCACCCCCCCAGTTTCAGCACTAGGCTTTGTTTCCCCATTTGTGAGCTTCACTATCTTGCTTACAGAGGAGGTTCTGGACTCTGAAAAGAGCAGTAGCGTGGGTGAGAAAGGCAGAGCTCCATGTTCCCCAAATGGAGTCACGCCAGGATGCATTAGCTTTGGTATATTTCTTGAGGAAAGTTCAGACCAAATGAAAAGGCTCCGTTTCTTAATTCTGACAGCAGAACTGTAATATTGCTTTTACAACATCCTCTCCAATCTGAATAATGCTCAGAGGCAGTCTGCAGAATGCACTCTTTCCCAACCAGGTTGTTTTCTCAAAAGCCAACACAATCTCTTCTAGGGAGCGAGGATGTCCACACACTTGGCAAGTAGTTCATCTAACTAGAACCACAGACGTACCCTCTGAGGAATTCCTGGCTCTACGTGACTGAGTTACAGCAAAGCTGAAAAAACACACACTCGGGGATATTTGGCTCAGAAAGGCCATGGGCTTTCCCCTTCTTTTAGGGTGAAAACGTCTTGTTTACCAGAATACTATGAGAAGATGAGGGCTTTTCTTGTGATTGAGAGTTCTTATTCCCTTAAGTCTCTGAAAAATGCAAAGTGTTCTGCTCCGCTGCCGAGACCATGGAGAGCGTAAGTCTGTGTAGCACTTGGGTCAGCTATGTTTGGAGGGGCACTTTCTTAGCTGTCTTCTTATTTTTACTTTTTAAGTAAGCTTTTCTGACTGTGTAAGCAGCCTACAGATGAATAAATAGAAGATGATCAGGACTCCAGAAGCCACCTCATTGCCCCTTCCTCGCACTGCCCTCCTCTCCCAAGGGTTACCACTATCCTTGACCTCCAACACCATGGATTATTTTTGCTTTTTAAAAAGCCATACAGAAATGAAACAGGACACTGTTCTCTGCATGTCTGTCTGCTTTTGCCCAGCATTATGGGTGTGACATTCATTCATGTTGAAACAATAGTAATAGCTCGTGCACTGTAATTTCTGCTTAGTATTCCATGGTATGTGTATAGCACAATTGGTTTCTCTGTTCATGGACATTTGGGTGATTTTCACATTGGATTTTAGCTGTCTTTTGATGTGCCTCTGCCTGTGCACAGAGAGTGTACCTAGGGTGGCACATAAATGTCTGTGCCTATGTGTGACCTCATTCTCTGCAGAGATATAGCAGTCAGAGAGCATAGGTTCTGAGGCTCGGGCCTGATTTCAAATACTCAGATTTCAGATACACCCATCATTTCGTGAGTATACTTGAACTTTTCAAATCAGTTATGCCAGGTTTGTGTTTGGAGAAAGTGGTTTCTGCAGATGTAAGACATGTAAATATACTTCTTACAAAAGTCTGTTCCTTCTACATGGATATTTTGATGCTTTGTGATTTTCAACTATGCATTAAGTATGTGTATTTAGAAAAAGCTTAAACTGCATATAAAACCAATTCAAGTTATTTATATAGAATTTGAGCACAGCAAACTTTTACATGACTGATACAGAGAACATTTTTACCCAGATTAGACTTCTTGCCCATCTTAGATGGGTCATCTTGCTGAAGTATATTCTCTTTATTACACATTATTCATTTTATAAAACTAAGCATTTGTTTACAAACGTGAAGTGAAATGTTTTTTGGAAAGAGCATGAGTAGGTATAAAATGTGTGGCTTTTGTTGTAAGTTTATCTAACATGAGATTTTTACTTTTCATATTTTCAGCCATTAGGGATGAAAAAGTGGTTCATCTTTCTTTTTAGTATATGTATGAACCAAATTATTAAGGTGGTTTTTACTAGATTATTGACTACCCTTCTTCAACCCTGCTTGACTTGTGAAAAATCCTCAATTATGTTAGCCAGTACCAATAAGTAGCTGTGATAAATTATCCTACATGCCAACTAGAGGACGAACATGGCTCTTCCTAGTATAAAATGAAGCGAGCAACAAAATTACCAAGAATACTTTCCCCCTAAAATTACAAGCACTTTTTAATGGATTCACATACGTGAACAAATATTTGGAGAATAGTTGTGTGTATTTGTTTTGAGTAAAACATATTTACAAGAGTCACCAATGAATTACTAACACAATAATTAATTTACTATGCAGCTCTAGTTGGGAAAATGGCTTGAAATTGTAAAGATTTCTTGTAAAGAATGATTTAATGATTTAACAGGAAGTATTATCCCCTTTAAACTCGAATTTATGGAAAACCCTTCTGTGGTGTCTTCACATGCCTAGCATGGTAATTTAGTGAGGAAGGAAGCACCATTAGAGGAGAGACAGACCCCTCCACCCCAGGAGGGGAAGGTGGAGGGAAATCTCCCTGCTTTATCAGTGCTCTTCTCTACTTTTCTTCAAGGAGCCCTTCTTGAGGCTCTGTCCTCCCCTATCTATCTTCACCTCCTATGGGGTAACTGGAGATGTGGCCGGAGGAGTGCAGACATATGTGCACATAACTTCCATCTGGGCCCAGATGGAGTCGAGGGCAAAGGCCACGTATGAGTGTGTATTTTCATTTGTCTCAGCGACCAGCTCTTGTGATAAAAATTCAAGCAGAAAAATCCCGATGACTTCCATGTTCTTGGATTAGTCAAATAATGGGCCATATACAGCCTGAGTTCCCTCCACTTCTCACTATGACCTTGGACAGTCACTTAGCCGGCCTAAATCTGGAAATGTGGATGACCACAACTCCCTTTGTTGCCTTGTGAAGCTCAAGCAAAATAATATCATTGGAAAGCTCTTTACAAGAGTAAAAAGAGTAAAGCGTTATAATTTTTATTATACTTGAGTAAAAAAGTAGATTTTGTTTCCAGCCTGAATTGTACCAGCTTTTCTGGCTCACTCCCTTCAGGGAGTCCTTAACTTAAAGGACTCCCTTCAGGTCCTTTAATTGGTTGTGGAGTATGGATTTAGCCTGTTTGTATTCTGATATTTCGCATGTCTTTGGGACGGTAAAGGTCGTGGTGTTCTATGGATTATACAGAGTTCTATCCAGGCACAGTGGAAAAGCTTCATGTATTTTTAAATAAATGATAACAAAAAATTTACTATTTTAATGAGCCAACATATGGTCTTCAAGTGCCTGTTATGGACTCTGCTTTGTAAGATTTCTTTTTATTTTTTAGAAGCAACAAAAACATAAGAGAAAAGCTTCATGGTTTTGTTCCTATAAAGTGTAATAGGAATTTCACCTGGGCTCCAGCCAAAAGATGTAGTTAGGTAGAAATTAAGAGTAAAATAGCTGGTCTGTGTTTGATCTCATTCAAGTCCTTCCCTCTGGTTTCAAAAAGGTGTGTGAAGGTGTAAGGAGAAGGACTTTGTAAGATTCATCACAGTGTTTTCTCCTAAGATTCCCTTGTGAGCCTTGCGATTCCCATGTGATTCCAGTGATTCTCCGTAGAGGACCTGCCTAGCAATGATACAAGGACTCGCACAAGCCTGGAAGGATCTCTGTGCAGCTGGAAGCACATGCTTTCAGCTTGGGGAGGAATGATTGAGGCCAGGAGGTGACTGTGGTTTGCTGGTCGCCCTCATGTCGAGTGGAGGGAGGGTGCCTCATACTGCTTACAAGGCTACATGGTGCTTCTTCCCAGGACAGGAGTGTGGCCAACTGCTTAACTATTCAGTTTGCTCGTTTTTAAAATGCAGCTGTAGTATTATCCATGCTGACAGTTGTTCTGAACATTCAGTGAGCTAATACTTTTAAAGCAATTAGTGGTGTGTCTGGCTAAGGTTAGCTTTTTAGCTGTTATTGCAGGTCTCCCGTTTTCACCTGCATGGAGAGCTCTACCTTGAAATGTCAGCGTCCGTGCCAAGTGCCACCAGACTCTCTCCGGAAGCTGCAGAGGTCTGATCCCATTGGTGAGCTATGTGAGAGGGGTACAGTACCCCCCGCAGATCTGCAACATTCCCACCTTTGTCTTATTTCTGCTCATCCAGATCCATCCTCCATCTCCATCAGCATATTCACTTTTTTTGAGCAGATGGTAGTTCCCAAAAGGCACGTGCATAATCTTCTGTAGGAACCAGCAGTCCCAGTCTTTGAAGGGATGACTGGGAGCGTATTTTAAAAACAAGCAACAATTCCAATCATTAGAGCAAATAAATATTGGTTGGCCTGGACTGGGTTCTTTCTTGTACATGTGACAGGGAAAGGGGGGTGAAAGAAAAAAGTCAAACCCTTTGCTTTAGCCTCTGCTGTGTGGGGAACTAGGGATGCTTTCCCAAGTGAAAGGAGCAATGCTGCTTGTCCTGGGTGAGACACAATATGACAGTAACATGCCCCCAAATTCATAAATGTTGGAGGGAGTTGACAGCTGGTATTTTAAGGGGAGATGATTTAGTGGCTAATTTTATTTAACTTGCTTCCTTTGCCAAGATCAGCTGCTTCTTTGCCCTGTGCCATTAAGTCCCAGAGGGTCCATAGGCAGCAATTTAGAAATCTATTCCCTTCCTGTGGCTAAGGTTCTCTCTACCACCATGGATTTTTCATAGAGAAAATAGAGAATCTAGAAACCATATAACCAGAGACATCTTTAATGTTTCATCAAAGGCTGTCCTATATGAGTATTTATTTATACTTAGCCCTGAGTGAAAGGCCCCAGGAGGCTACAGCCTGAGCAGATTTAGTTCAATATCTGCAAAGGAATTTAAATAAGCTTACCAATGAAGAAAACGTCCTACATGAAGACAAAAAGTGGGGCTTAATTCTGGTTGACCTTGGGACAAAGACAGGCTGGAAACCATTCAACGTCAATGGCACAGCTAAGCAGCATGTACACATGTCTTTGTGAGTGTGGCTATGTGTAAATTGGGCCAGGCATGGAGGGAAGGAAGCTGTAACCTCATGCAGTCTCCATGGCTGCATTAGACTGAGAGGAGGAACTGATGTCTTATAAGGGCAGATTTTAAAAATCAACACTTCAAAAAATTTTGACAATCTGGCTTAAATAAAATCATAACAGATGAATATGAAAATGATATTGCTGGAGATTAACAGTTGTATAATGGATATCCTGCTGTACAACATTTATGAATAATGCATTATTATCTATTATCTTTAAATCTATCGAGAATTAACAGCTTGCAGATTATTTCGTATCTACGATTTAAGGGATAAAATCAACACATATATGTTTTGATAATCAATGATTATCAATTCATTAAAAACAAACATCAAGCCAACTTCAGTGAAACACTTAGAGGTGTCCTTGTGCTGGTTTCTTTCCTAAACTGGAGCTACCATGCTGGGACGATGTCTTCTTAATCTATTTCAATATTTGGAAAAAAAAAAAGAAAAAGAAAAAGAAGAAGAAAGCAAAGACCTCCAGATCTAAGCAGGGAAAGAAAAAAAAAAAAGTCTTCTCCAGGAGTTTCAGTCTAAAGAAACAGAACTTTTTATTGTCCTTGGGGTTTTGCTGCTGCATCTCCTTGGCACTGTGGGTTGAACAGTGATTGGTTTCCTTTGATAAAAAGTTCTACGGGAAAAGAACAGCTGAGTCAGAGAAGGCCACCAGGCCGCGTGACCCAGCAGTGTGGGTTTGGGCAGCTCTGGGAAGGAGCACAAAGGAGGCGCAGCCACTGCCTTTGCTTCCTGCTGTCCCCAGGGAAAGCAGCAGGCCTGGAAAAGGTGGCTATCTGCTCCACTCGCATTTGGAATAATCTCTGTTTTTCCCCATTTCAACATGGATGACCAGGTAGAAAGGAGTTGAGCTTAGCTTACTGACAGCGTGAGAGTCAGGAGAGATTCCCCCACCCCCAAATCCTGTGCTATACCTCTTTGTCCTTGAGTTTGTCTTCTCAAGGTGACCATATACCCTAATTTCAGAGTTATTATGTTTTCTCTCTCCCTCCACCTTTCCTTCCCTCTTTCCTTCTCTGTAATGCTGAGCTTTTGACAAATACAACAAACAGACAACCCATTTGCAGCCAAAATGCAGAGTTTATGTGCATGTTGATTGTTTCTGATGAATGGATTGAAACCTCAGCTTCTCTGTGCCCTTGAGCAAAGAGAGCTGAACAAGTGGTGTGTTTCCACATTACATATTGTCAAAATAACTAATTCCTCAGTTGCAGGATATTGTCATATATTGGATTCTGGGGCTGTAGCTCAATTCACTCTCCTTCATAACCATTGCACACACTCTCCTGACCGTGTGTGTTACAGCTTTTTGTTTAGACCGATAGCTGGTTTCACAGGGGTTAGAGGCTTGTGTTTGAGAAATGTGTTTTGCATCGATTAAAATTTCTTAAAGGACATGCTTCAGTTGAATGACAGGCTATTTTTAAATTATTTACAAGCCCGACATTTTACTCAAAGCAAATTGTCAACTAAATCTAGTTATCATTTAATCTGCTGGACCCGTTCCCCCTGAGCATACCAACCACCAAAAAGATTATCCCCTCAAGTTATTGCTTTAGCGATTCAGTAGACACTTTTTGGCACCCCCCTCCTAGTACTAAGTGGTGATAGGAAGGCATTGGTGAACTTTGTGGAACATTTGTTTCCAGAATTTCCCCAGACACAATTTTTCAATTGCATTATTGAGGAAGGGCACGATGTGAAGGCTTTTTCTGGATTTAATTTCTACTATAATCATTCTACTGATACTATGGAAAAATTAGAGATTACTTTTCCCCTTACCTTTTCTCCATGTTACTAATAATATAGGTTGACATTGTTTCCTTTGTAATCTTCTGTCATGTACGAATTGCTATTAAATATCATTAACACAGTTCCAGGCTCTTTTCCATCTCACTGCTTTTGTACTTTGATTCCCTCTGACTAGGACATTCTTCCCACTGAATTTTGCTTGGCTCTGTCCTTATTATCTTTCAGATCTTAGTTCAAGTATCAACTCCTCTGGGGGTCTTCCCAGGCCACCTTATCTAATGTTGCTTGCTTTCCGTAACACCATTCCAGTGGCCATCCATGACCATGTTACCTATTTAATGTCACTTATCTAAAATGTTTCTTTTTATTACCCTACATGATTACCATTTGCTTCTCTCAATAGAAGGTAAGCTCCATAAAAGCAAGGATCTCACTTCCTTGTTTATTACTGTTTCCCAGTGCCTATAACAGTGCCTGGGATATAGTAGGCACTCAGTAAATATTTGTCACACAAATGAACGGATAAGGGCATGATTTTAGTCAGGAGACCTAGCTACATTTCTGCCTGTACTTTTGGCTTTTTGCGTAACTCTGGACCAACCACTTTCCCTTTGGATCCATTGATTTTCTGCAAACCCATAAAACTATAGGTTTCAAGATCAAAGATATCTTAAAGATGACATAGTCATGAGGAAATGGAAGCCCAGAGAAGTTGAATCACCCAACTAGTAAGTAACAAACATGGGGTTTAAACCAGGTCTCCAGTTTCCTTAGAGCATTGATTTTCAACCAGGGCAGTTTAGCCCCTAGGTGACATCTGGCAATATCTGGAGACATTTTTGGATAACTTGGTGGGGATGGAGTGATGTATGTTACTAGCATTTAGTGAATAGAGGTCAGTGATGCTGCTAAACATCTTACAAAGCACCGGATAATGTCCCACGACAAAGAATTATCTAGCCCAAAATGTCAATAGTGCCAAAGTTGAGAAACCCTGCTACATACAGCAATAATGAAACTTCTCCCTTCTGTTTGAGGATGAATGAGATAAGATCCATAGAGAGAGGAGTTTTTATAATTTTTTTAGTACAGAGTTATCAGTTGGCATTTTTCTGCAACTAAGTTTTAAAATTTTTCAAAATAAAAGTAGCCTTAGTATTTTTTGATTATAGAAATAGTGCATACTTATTGTAGAAGAATACAGTAAAACACAAAGGTATTAAGAAGAAAGAGAAAACCATTCATAATCCTACCACATGTAGATAAACATATAAGCATGTTGGTGTGTATTTTTCAAGACTTTTTTTCTATGCATACGTACATACAGATACACACTTTTTGACCAAAATGGAATAAAGTGTTTAATATACACTATTTTGTAATTGGCTTTTTTCACTCGACAAGATTTTGTGGGCATCCTATACATCTATAAATATGAAGCTATATTGTTATTTCTCAAGATTTCATAATATTTTGCTGTATGGATAATCTAAAATGTGTTTTACCCATCTCTTATTGATGAGGATTTAGGGTTGTTTTTGATGTTTTAATATTATAGACAATCTTACAGTGAATATCCTTGTTCATTCATTCTTTGTTCATGCTCAATTACTTCCTTAGGTTAACCTAGTAGAGTGAGATTGCTGGGGCAAAGGAAATGTGACACATTTTGCCAAGTTGCCTGCCTGAAGGTTTGCCTGATTACTGATGGGAACCAAATAATTAGAAATCTTAGTATGCTGGAATTCTCTGTGCCACCTCACTTTCAAATGAGATGGAATTCACAAGGCAAAAAATTATATTAGGCTTATTTCTTATCCTTTATGCGTTAGTATCAAAAAATATTCATTCTCATCTACACTCATTTAAATTTAATTTGGGAAAAAATTATTTCAGAAAAGTGAAAGGAACATTCGCTGAGTCCTACTATGTGCCATGCCACTATATACTAGGAACTTATTTTCTTCCAACAACCTACCTGTGTGTTAGGCAGTCTCTTCCGGCTTGCAGATGGGAATGCCGGGAATCAGATACTCCCACTTAAGAACACAAACCTTGTACCTGACAGAATCAGAATTTGAATGTAGTCCTTGCCTTTAAGAAGTTTATAGTCTACTCTAGGGCAAAATGTGCCAGGGACACTTTCTATATCAATGCCATGTATGATGAGATTAATGTTCAAATTATGACCTTGAGTATCTTAAGATTTTATACCTGTAAAGAAATAATCAACTATAGTCAGGATATTGTACTTACCAAAGCAGGAAAGTAGATTGATATGTATTTGAAAAATACTTTCAGTAAATAATGCTGAAAATACAGAGATGTCCAATTCCTCCTTAGGAACCAAACAAACGTATCATTTAGTTGAAGTTTGTATTTGATAAGTTCCTTATTTCCAAAGACCTCAGGATACTTACCAATCATTGACATACAAGATATACTGCTCAAGTCAATACCTACGTCATAAATATAATTTCTTTCAGAATGCTGAGAAGCCAAGAAGAAGGTCTTTGAGAGAATATTGGAAAGCTCTCTTGTCTAAACATTTTCTTATGTCCTTTTATCCCCCCTCATCAGAATTCTTGTCTTCTCCTCAAGGAGAAAAAATTGGGCAGGGCCCCGGCCAAGAGAGTGCAGACAGTTTCTGAGTGAGATTTGCAAGATGGGAGAAAACCCATCTGGGAAAAAAAATCTTTCCATTGGCCTTTGTGGCTTGAAACCCTGCTTTATCTCATGACTCTGCAATCCACTTCTGGGTAATTCATTAGGGAAACACTCAAAGATGTACCAGTGTATTAACTACCACACTGTTTTAAAATAGTGAACTATTAGTAACAGAGTAAATGATCATAACTAGGGGATAAATATAAACTATGACATACATACTATGGAATAATATGCAACAGTTAACAGAATCTGTTCTGGATATGAGTCTTTTGTTAAATACTGGGTTGGCAAAAAATTCGTTTGTTTGGGTTTTCTGCAAGATGTTATGGAAAAACCCAAACAATCTTTTTAGCTGACCCAATATATTTCTTGTAAGTATCTTTTGTGGCTCGCCTTTTCACTCTCTTAATGGTGCCTTTTGATAAACAGAAATTTAAAGTACTTTAATTTATCACTTTATACTTAGAGCTTTTTATATCCTGTTTATGAAATCTTTTCACTCGGCATGGTCATTAAGATATTATTCTTTGTTTTCTTAAAAAAATTTATTGTTTTACTTTTCACAGTGAAATCTACAGTCTATCTAAAATTTATTTTTGATTATGATGTGAGGTAGGGGTTAAAATGTATATTTTTCCATATGAATATCCTTTTGACCCAACATGATTTACTGTAGAAACATTTTTCCCCACTTTTTATCACTTCCAGCTTTATTTCAAATCAAGTGATAGTATATGTGTGGAATTTCTGTTCTTTTCTATTGATCTATTTGTCTATCCTTATGCCAATACACATTGTCTTAATTAACTGAAGCTTTAAAATAGGCAAAAAACTTGAATGAAATCTTCATAAAAGTAGATATCCAAATGTCCAATAAACTTATTAAAAAGTGCTCACCCTTATTAATATTCAGGGAAAAGGTATATTAAAACCATAATGAGATACCACTACTTATCTGCCAGGATAGTTAGAATGAAAATAACAAGACTGACAAAAAAATACCAAATGTTGGGCTTCCCTGGTGGCGCAGTGGTTGGGAGTCCGCCTGCCGATGCAGGGGACGCGGGTTCGTGCCCTGGTCCGGCAGAATCCTGCGTGCCGCGGAGTGGCTGGGCCCGTGGGCCATGGCCTCTGGGCCTGCGCGTCTGGAGCCTGTGCTCCGCAACGGGAGGGGCCGCAGCAGTGAGAGGCCCGCGTACCGCAAAAAAGAAAAACAAAAAACAAAAAAAACCCAAATGTTGACGAAGATGTGGAACAACCGGAACTCTCATATACTTCTGCATATACATTGGTGCAATCATTTTCAAAATGTGTTTGGCAGTATCTACCAAGCTGAATATATGTATATTTTATCATTTAGCAATTTCATTCCCAGACACGTACTCAACAGAAATGCTTACATACACCTGCCAAAATACATATACATACATACATATGTATAAGAGAGTGGGTGGCAAATGTATTCATAATAGCACTCCCCACCCCCCAAACAAATGTCCATCAGTGGTAGAATGAGTAAATGATTTCTCTTATATTCAATCAATGAAAATGAACAAACTCTTGCTACCATACAAAACATGGATGGCTCTTACAAGGATAATATTGAAAGAAAGTAGACACAAGAGAACACACTCTGTGTAATTCCATTGACATAAAGTACACAAACAGGCAAAACTAATATAAGATGATACATTTAGGTTAGCGACTGGGGCCTAGAAACAGGGAGAGGACATAGGCAGGATTCTTTGATGATAGTAATATTCTATTTCTTGATTTTGGTGCTGGTTACTGGGGGAATGTTCACCTTGCGAAAATTCTTTGAGCTATACACTAACGACTTGTGCCTTTCTCTTAGTGTATATTAATTTCAATAAATATTTATTTTTTAAAATGAATCAGATATTTATATACTGTTGAGTACAAATTACTGAAATATATGTGTGTGTGTATATATATATTTAGCACTTTTATATAGTACCCACAAAATAATACCTTATATTCTTTATGAACATATACATAAGTGCATATATATATATCTAGGGAGGGTATTAGATGTTCAGCGTATGTTGTTTCTTTAGAATCAAAACGATTTTACTGGACTCTATTCTCACAATTCTGCTCGCATCAGTGTTGTGATCAAATTGGAGATGAGATCAGTGGGTATATCCAGGTTTCCTAAGAGAGGGACTCTTAGCAAAAGGAAACTCCTATTTTCCTAGCACTAAATGGAGTGGAAATTATAAGTTGACCAAAAATTGAAGGATCCTTGAGTACCAGTTGATCATGAATAATCTCAGGCATTGTACAAACTACTTTAACACTTGCTATCAACTTTAACCAAAAAAACAAAAAAAAAAAATTGAAGATCAAGTATTCAAAAAGGCATCTATAAAGAGAAGCAACCAAATTCTAAAAAAAAGTGGGTGCTCTTTTACAAACAACCAGAGGAAATTCAATCGTACCAATTTTTAGGTAGTTTGGGAGAATAAACATAGGGCCAACATATATATATTTGAGAACGATAGAAAATGAAAATTTGCTATAAAAAAGGTGAAAGTCAGGACAGCCAATTGAGAAGAATTCTCTGTGCATCTGTCTCCAGCTTCAGGAGGGTAAACGAGAACAAATGCAATTTGACTCTTTAAATCGGGTTTTGGATGACAACAAAGCCAGGAGTCCTACTGAAGCTTCCTGTGGATTTGGCCCCTGGGAAGGCAGGTAAGGCCAGCGAGGGATCTCCCCATAGTTAGACAGCGTCTTCTCTTTTGGGGAGCTTTGGGGCCTGTGTGTCCTAGGAGTTCTAGGACGTATATGGCAGCAGAGGAAAAATGGGATCCAGGAGTATTAGGAGAAGCCCTTTTATGCTGGGGTGGAGGGAGGTCAGAAGGGACATTAGCTCATCTGTCATTTCTTTTGTTTGATTTTTGGAGGAGACTATAGCCAGTGATATTAATAAGTAATTAAAAATAAATCCCTCTATTAATATAAAGGCTAGATTGGCTCTTTAGCCTTGGATGGTAGAGACCTTGTATTAAATGTTTATACTGGAGAAAGGGCCATCTTGTGTTCTGGATGACAGACCTGCAGAGGGTAAAAATGCCTTAGAGTTCATGAGTTCTCAGCCCAAGCTGTCTCTTAGATTCACCCGAAGGACTTTTACAGCATTGAAACTGCATCTCAGGGGTAAGGGCCAGATATCTGTATCTTTTAAATGTCCCCAATGGATTCTGATGCCTGATGCAGGTTGGGAACCACGGATTTATTCGGTCCATTGATTTTCATCTCTCTAGGACTCTGTGGCCTGCCACAGAAGTTTCAACTGAGATGCCCCACTTGATTCTGCTTTATGGTTTCATCATTTGAAGAAAGGGTTCTATTTCTAAAGGCTAAAATATTTAGAACCACTGATGTAGGCTAATGAGCTTCTAGACTTTCCTCTCCCTTCACCTGAATTTGTCAGGTTGATCATTTGGCAGTAATCTCATGACGGGATTGAAATACGTAACAGCCCTCTCAGGTTGGACTCTCCAGAAACAGAAACTGAGCTGGACTTTCCAGAGCAATATGCTCACTGGGTTCAACACCTGTAGAGGGGAGGAACCGGGAGCAGATTGGGCAGAGGACGAAGCCCAACTGTGATGCAGGCCCAAAAGGCCTGGGCCAATTTCACCAGGAGTGTTGGAGTGAATAGTGCCCATTGGAGTCATGCTCAGGTGGGCAGCTGTCTCAGGCAAGGGTTGTGAGCTGTCGGGAAAGAGTGTGACCTCGGGGAGGAGGGTCTCTGCAGCTGAGGCGGACCCCAAAACAGCTGGCAGCTGGTACACGGCTGCTGCCAGCTATCCCATCAAATCCTCCCTGGAAGGAGAATCTGGGCAGCACACCTGTGGCTCTACAGGACAGGTATGAAAGTTTCGGGAGGTAGGGAATGCCTGTGGACTGATGATCTCTGATTCAAGAAGAGGAAGGTACTCACAAAGGCAGCACAAGCATCGTAAACCAGGCTCATGGCAATGGGACCTGGGAAAGGCTCCTGTAGGGACAAAGAGAGGTGATGTGAGTTGGAGAAGAAACAGCGCACCTCTCCTCTTCTTGGGACACCTCACATGGTAGACCGCCTTTCCATAGCTTCCTCTTGAGGATAAAAAGGAAATTTTAGGACTGGGGTGGGGTTAGGTAACATTCCAGAGGATGTGGTTGGTAACCTCTATCTCCAGGATTAGACTAACTTTAGTATAAAGGAACTTTGATTGTTGCACGTCAGATTCAGTCTGCATTTATCAATCCCCTCGCATAGGCTACCCTCTGTGTTAGGTATTTTTGTGCACAGTCCCACCCGCCCATATTCTCATCTTAATCAGGTTGTCATGAAAATTACCGTTGGAGTGACTGTCTTTTCCTTTTTCAACTTACCTACATGTTTATTTAAAGACTAAATGTAGAAGACAGAGTTTTTCTGAAATGAAAACAATAGAATCCCTAGAATCTTGTTACTAACGTGCCGTATCTTGTTCTCATTCTGTTTAAAAGATATACTGTTATCAACACCTTAATTATAATTGTAAGATAAATCTTTATGAGCAGAAATGCCTTTAGCTATGTTTTAATTTTAAGAGATATAGCACAGCCCTTTTACAGTGGTTAAGTACATTAGATTGAGGGCAGTGAACAAGATTGGTGGTTTATATCAACCTCCAATGACCAACATAGATTAGAAAAGTAAACCTACACTGTTTTCTACTACAAACCACAACATATGTAGTTTCCCATAGTGAACATTTATAGTTTCAAAGCCATAACAGTTCTTAGAACTCTTAAAACAAACTTTTTAATATCACAAGAAATCTCTTTGCAGTAAGAGATAGGCTTAGGCAGAACCTTTAAGTACAGACAATGGATTGATGCAGCTTACATTATGGTAACTGGTATGTAAATATTCAATAATAATTTCCTTAACCATTTATCAAGATGTAATGTCTAACTGAAAGATTTGTCTACTCAAACTACCTGTGTTGACTGCCTCCCAAGCTTTCAAGTTTTCTCATTAATCTGCTCACTGAAGCTTGTAACTTCTGGCTTCAGTTATCATTTCTAGCCAGAGGTAGGTAAAAGAATATGGAGCCTATTAATTCCTGTTGCCACACTAACTAGATTTTAGGTTTTGAATAAGCTATCTGTTATGCACATTCTCATTAGGCACAAGCATAGACATTAGAACAGGCCCTGAGGCAGTGGCCTTAGGCAGGGGCAGATCCTACAAATGGCGTGTGAGTGGATGGACACCCCCAAACCCAACCACCATCCTGTGTTTCTGATAAGCAGGGTAAAGAGAGGGTCAGGACCAGAGCTGGACAGATGGTGGCAAATGTGAATGAGGGAGGGACTTGCCCAGAGCTATTTCAGGTGTCCCTGGGCCACCCCAGTCCTATGACCTCCAAATTATGTGCAGTATACAGTATGAAAGGGAGGCTGGTCATCAGGAGTGATATCTTTTGTTCATAAATGAAGGCTAGAGCCGGCAGGCACATGGAAACATTATGACTTTCATGGGCCCCGTGCCCGCCTCTGTGAGGGTCTGAGGGAGCCGTGTGTGGAGGTGCTGTCCAGATGCAGTTTCAGAGTTCTGAGTTCCAAGTCTCAGTTCCACAAATTCAACATATCAGGAGCAGTGCCACCTCCTCTACTTGACAGTGAATCTAACCACTTCAGCCTCTGTAGGAAAAACAGGTAAGAGGTACTCCTCAGGGACATAGGTGAAGCGTAGCATCTGGTGGAAGAGTCCTTCAACATAATAGCTGTTTGAAAAGATTCTTTCAGTAATTAAGGTGGGGGGAAAAGTGGGTGGGTTCTAGGGAGCTAACATTCTGTTGAACCTGCTACTCTGGGAACTGAAAGACCTCAGAGGGAGACACACAAAGAGGTTAGGAAGGGGCTGGGATTAATGCTCACCCACCATGTCACTTCATTATCAAAATCTCTTGAGGGGAAAACCTGCAAGTCCCCTGCTTCCATTTCACATCTTATCTCTAAAACAGTCTCCTTTTGGGGCTGGCCCTTTAACATCTGTTGCGACATGCCACTGAGTGTACAAAAAACAGCCTGAGAAGCCTCCTTCAGACCTTGAGGAATCTATTTAATTTGTGATGGTTTGCATTTTGTTTGTGGGAGGGATAAAAACACAACAAGCCCTAGAAAATAACTACTTCATTGCGTATTATAATTTATTCCACCAGGAGGTTGGAAGTATGCCTCCAAATTGCCCTAGCACAATCTTTGAGGATCTGGTGGTTCATACTAGCAAATCTGAAGTCAGTGGAAAATTTCCACATGAGAGAATTATAGCATTGGATCCTTTAAAATGACAACACGTGCACATAGCCCCCACCCCCCCCCTGCCCGCAGCCCCCCATCCTCACCCCTGGCATTTCTGAATGTCTGGAAATCCTGATCAGGAATTTGAAAAGCAGTCAGGATATATTGCATCAACTGTGTTCCAAAGTATTTATGCAGTGTATGTTTTAATACTAAAAAAATGATTTGGTTAGACTTAGCAGGCTCAGCCTCATTCTCTGAGAGGAGCTCTTAATTGCTGCCATAAAAAATGTCCTGATTTAAATCATAAGATAGTATACAGGGGGTTGATGGCTTGGATTCTTTTTCAAAGTTAGGTAAATAGTGTAGCATGTGGTTATAACCCGTTGCTGGTTTCTATAAAATAGCTAATGGGAAAGAACCAATCTTTCTTTTTTTGTTGTTTTGTTCTTTCTTCCTTTCTCTCTTTTGTCCCTTCTTCTTTTCTTTGTTGCTTAAACTATCATGAGTAAGATTAACAGTTTGCAAGAGCCACTCTCTTTAGATATTTTATCTATTCTTGTTCTCAGATGGCAACTGCAGACATCTCAGTTTGACCCCAAATGCCTTGAAATCTGAAAACAGATGGTGGGTAGAAAACTAGAAAGGTGCTGATTTTCAATGTCTGGTCTTGCTGTTCTGATCGTCTCAGGGCTACAGTACATGGTCCAATGCTTTCCCTTAACAGTTATCCTGGCTTGGAATTGCTCTCCCCACTTGGACCCATTTTCATCTAGATAGAGCCTTTTCTTCCTTCAGACCCATATTTTCCATTCTTATGGGAACCTAAATGCAGGCAAGGAGAGGTAGGAAATGGAGAGTTATAGGATGGACCCTGGGCTGGGCTTGGCAAAAAGTGTGACAGGTCGGGCTTCCCTGGTGGCGCAGTGGTTGAGAGTCCGCCTGCCGATGCAGGGGACGCGGGTTTGTGCCCTGGTCTGGGAAGATCCCACATGCCGCGCAGCGGCTAGGCCCGTGAGCCATGGCCGCTGAGCCTGCGCGTCCGGAGCCTGTGCTCCGCAACGGGAGAGGCCACAAGAGCGAGAGCCCCGCGTACCGCAAAAAAAAAAAAAAAAAAAAAAAGGGTGACAGGTCAGTGGAGGCTGTAGGGGTGGGGAGACCATCAATCCTAATCACAGTTATGATTGTGGAGGTGGGAAAGGGACTTGTGGGGCTGGAAGGATCCCAGTTCAAACTGGGCCAACCAATCAGTTAAAGGAGGGCCCTCAGCAGAAGATGCCATGTAGCAAGCCACTATTTATACCAAGGGTGCTTGGGAACATAATGGAAGTCTCCTCATTAAAACCCCACACCCGAACCACCAGCAAGTCCTATCGACTCTACTCCCCAAAGATATTTAAACTCTAATATTCTCTCCACCTCTGCCACTAACACCTGGTCAGAGCCACCACCTTCTCTTACTAATCATCAGGGAAATGCAAATCAAAACCACAATGAGATATCACCTCACACCTGTTAGAATGGACATTATCAAAAAGACAAGAAATAACAAGTATTGGCAAGGATGTGGAAAAAAGGAAACACAGGGCACTGTTGATAGGAAAGTAAATTGGTGCAGCCACTATGGAAAACTCTATGAAGGGCTTCTCAAAAAAATAAAAATAGGACTACCATATGATCCAGCAGTTCCACTTCTGGGTATTTATCCAAAGAAAATAAAAACACTACTTTGAAAAGTTATATGCACCCCTATGTTCATTGCAGCATTATTTACAATAACCAATATGTGGAAGCAACCTAAATGTCCATCAACAGATGAATGGATAAAGACGATGTGATATAGATAGATAGATAGATAGATAGATAGATAGGTATAGCTATATATACAATGGAATATAACCATAAAAAAGAATGAAACCTTGCCATTTGCAATGACATGGATGGAACTTGAGGGTAATATACTAAGTGCAATAAGTCATACAGAGAAAGACAAATACTGTATGATTTCACTTCTATGTAAAATCTAAAAAATAAAACAAATGAACAAATGAAACAAAACAAAACTCATTGATATAGAGAACAGGTTGGTGGTTGCCAAAGGGGAGGGGTGTTGGGAGAGTGGGTGAAATGAGTGAAGAGGATCAAGAGGTACAAACTTCCAGTTATAAAATAAATAAGTTGGGCTTCCCTGGTGGCGCAGTGGTTGAGAGTCTGCCTGCCGATGCAGGGGACGCGGGTTCGTGCCCCGGTCCGGGAAGATCCCACATGCCGTGCAGCGGCTGGGCCCGTGAGCCATGGCCGCTGAGCCTGCGCGTCCGGAGCCTGTGCTCCGCAACGGGAGAGGCCACAACAGTGAGAGGCCCGCGCACCGCAAAACAGAAACAAAAACAAAAATAAATAAATAAATAAGTCATGGGGGTGTAAAACAGAGCATAGTGACTATAGTTAATATTATATTGCATATTCAAAAGTTGCTAAGAGAGTAGATCTTAAAAGTACTCATCACAAGAAAAAAAAATTGTAACTTAATGTGGTGATGGATGGTAACTAGACTTATTGTGGTGGTCATTTCACAGTGTGTACAAATATTGAATCATTACGTTATACACCTGAAACTAATACAGTGTTGCATGTCAATTATACCTCAATAATAAAATTTTTTTAAATTAGTTTTTATTGGAGTATAGTTGATGTACAATGCTGTGTTAGTTTCTGCTGTACAGCGAAGTGAATCAGTTATACATATACATATATCCAGTCTTTTCTAGATTCTATTCCCATATAGGTCATTACAGAGTACAGAACAGAGCTCCCTGTGCTATACAGTAGATACATATTAGTTCTCTATTTTATATATAGTAGTGTGGATATGTCAGTACCAATCTCCCAATTTATCCCTCGCCTCCTCCACTTTCCCCCTTGGTAACCATAAATTTGTTTTCTACATCTGTGACTATTTCTGTTTTGTAAATAAGTTTGTTTGTACCATTTTAATTCAAAAGTTAAAAAAAAAAAGCCAAAATCCTTACCAGGGCCAACAGGGCCCTCCATGGGACTCTCCCTTCCCCTCTTCTTTCTGACATTATATCCTCTGTCTTCCCCTTCCTTTGTCCTGATGCAATGGTCCATCTACTGTTTTCCTTGTCATTCCAGGCACACTCTGATATCTGAGCTTCGTTCTTCCCTCTGGCTGGAGCACATTTACCCCAGAGAGCTGTGTGGGCCACTCCAACTCCTCCAGGTCTTTGCTCACAGGTCACCTTCCTGGTGAGTCTTCCCTGAGCACATTTTTAAACATCTTACCCCCCACCCCGCTCTGGCTTGCTCTGTCCATCTTCCCTGCTTTACTTTTCTCCATAGCACTTATCACTCTCTGATGTATTATATGTTTTATTTTTTGGTTTATTTTCTGTTTTTTCTCAGCAGAACATAAGCACATTTGCTTTCTAATGTAGCCACAGAACTTAGAGCAATACATAGCATGTAGCAAGCACTTAATAACTATTTATTGAATGAATAAATGAATGAGTTCATTAAACAGACCCCCAGTAGTGACAGGGAGAACAAGACAGCTCAAGAGTCAATGGAATTGTCAGAGTCCCAGTTCATGGTGACAAGGCTAGGTTTTTGGGAAAACAAAAGCAAATAAGATGTTCATGTTTCTTAGATGCTCATAGTAGAGGAGCCATATACAGGATGTTATCAGTTTGTCAGAGAATGATCAATGCCTGTGCTCAAATAGATTGAACACAGCCAGAGGCTGGCATCAGGACTCTAGCCCTTCTGTGAACATCTGTAACAATCACTGTCTCACCCATTCACCCATCCATCCATCCATCCATCCATCCATCCATCCATCCATCCAGTCTTATGACAGTTGTTTATGCAATGTTTTTGCAAAACTGGCTTTGCATTGCTCAGATTTTCTGAACATCTCTCCTACAGAACTGAGCATTTTTGTGAGCAGGAATCTCCACATCATTAAATCTTGAATACTCCCATTCCCTGACATGAAGTCTTGAATGAATGAACCTTGGACAAGGGGTTGTGCCTTGTTTTTTCTCTTTAAAACCTAAGAGAAAGAATAACGAGAATGGATGAATCAATATACTAAAGGTCTTGGAATTTTTCAAAGTTAGAGTTCAGATGTTTCTAACTGGCGCTGGGTACTCTCCCCGTGCTGCACATTTGCCTTTGCTCATTCAGTTGTGCCCTCCACATGAGATGGCTGATCTCCCACGATCATTTCCTTTCATTTGGGAACCTGGTAAACCCAAGGCTGGTCCCAACGCTGGAAAAGAGGCTTCGTTCCTGGTTATTTATTCCATTAATTGCTAGGTTGTTTTTGTCTATCTCACTGACTTCATTTCTCTTTCTCGCTCCATATTCTACTTGATATTAAATAACTGTAGACTTTTCACACAATAAGGCTCTTAAAATGGGTGTGTGAGTGTTCCTCTAAACATATTTTAATTTCTCACTCTGTCTTAGTCTGCTTAGATTGCCATAACAATAATATCATTGGCTGGGTGGCTTGAACACGGGAATACATTTTCTCACAGTTCTGGAGGCTAGAATCTGGGATCAGGGTGCCAGCCTGGTTGGGTTCTGGTGAGGCTTCTCTCCCTGGCTTGCAGATGGCCGTCTTCTTGCTGTGTCCTCATGTGGCCTTTCCTCAGCGCATGCAGTTGGGAAGAAAGATCTTTCTCCCTTCCTCTTCCTATAAGACTACCAGTCCTATTGGATTACGACCCCTCTTATGACCTCATTTCACCTTAATTACCACCATAAAGTTTCTTTTTCTAAATATATCATTGCATTGTGAGTTAGGATTTCAACATAGGAACTTGAAGTGAGGGACACAATTCAGTCCGTAGCACGGCCCTTCTTCAGATACACAATGTCAAGTATCAATGGGGTTAAATTTGTTGTAACTTTAATTTGATCATAACTTCAAGCTGTGTTTATGCCCAGTTTTTATATTTTCTTCCTCACTTAGCATGCATTTCTGTTCACCACTTAAATCAACTTCAGGGAATGTGATTTATAGATTAGTCTTGCTTTGCTCCCATTGTCAAGTTTTTACTTTACTCTGAATCTGGTTCCTTTTATTTTTGTTAAAAAGACAGGTCAGTATGGAATCCTCCGTCCCCATTAAACACTTGGTACTCGTTGTCCCATCTAGCCCTCATCTCCTCTATCTTATCTGTAGTTGCACAGACATAAACACACACACACACACACACACACACACACACACACACACACACTCTTCTCATGGTTGCTTTCTTCTTTTTTTTTCCCCTCCTTGGTACTAGTATCTTTTATTTTTGTGAATAAAGCCATAATGTTAGAAGATTTATCAGTGAAATTTTCCTTTGTCTATCTTTTTTTTAATATTTTAATTTTATCAGAGTATAGTTGATGTACAATGTTGTGTTAGTTTCAGGTGTACAGCAAAGTGATTCAGTTATACATATACATGTATTCATTCTTTTTTAGATTCTTTTCTCATGTAGGTTATCACGGAATACTGAGTAGAGTTCCCTGTGCTATACAGTATGTCTCCATTAGTCATCATTCTTGTTTATAATAGTGTGTGTATGTTCATCCAAAGCTCCTGATTTATCCCTCCCCACTACGTTTCCCCTTTCGTAACTGCAAGTTTGTTTTCAATGTCTGTAAGTCTGTTTCTGTTTTGTAAATAACTTCATTTGTATCATTTTTAATATTAGATTCCACATATGAGTGATATCATATGATATTTGTCTTTCTCTGTCTGACTTACTTCACTTAGTGTGACAATCTCTAGATCCATCCATGTTGCTGCAGATGGCATTATTTCATTCTTTTTTATGGCTGAGTAATATTCCATTGTATATATGTGCCATATCTTCTTTATCCTTTCATCTGTTGATGGACACTTAGGTTGCTTCCATGTCCTGGCTATTGTAAATAGAGCTGCAATGAACATTGTGGTACATGACTCTTTTTGAATTATGGTTTTCCCAGGGTAAATGCCCAGTAGTGGGATTGCTGGGTCATATGGTAGTTTTGTTTTTAGTTTTTTAATGAACCTCCATACTGTTCTCCACAGTGGCTGTATCAATTTACATTCCCACCAACAGTGCAAGAGGGTTCCCTTTTCTCCACACCCTCTCCAGCATTTATCATTTATAGACTTTTTGTTGATGGCCATTCTGACTGGTGTGAGGTGATACCTCATTGTAGTTTTGATTTTCATTTCTCTGATAGTTAGTGATGTTGAGCATCTTTTCATGTTCTTTTGGCCATCTGTATTGTGTCTTCTTTGGAGAACATGGCTGCTCTCTTCTAATCATTCGAGTTTCTGTTAAAAAACTTCACTGAGATCTTGCCCAACTATCATATCTACAGAAGTTAGTCCCATAACATCACCTATTTTCTTTTCTCTCTAACACCTAAGACTACCGTCATTTTGTGGATGGGTAAAATGAGGCTAGAGAACATAAGGGATTTGTCCACAGTTGCTCAGTTTCTGAGCAGTAGAGAGAAGGCCTGAGAAGCAGAGGGTGGTGCTCAAAGGGGTCTGGAGGTAAACCTAAACTATTACAAAACTTATCTCCTAGCAGTCCCAGGCCTTCCCTCATAAAAAGCAAGACAGCAGTCATTGGCTCTAATTGCTTCAAAGTCTTTTCATAGTGGCCCTTGCTTCTTTCCTTTTTCTGTTGCCTTGATAAAACTGTCTGGCAGAGTGGAGGGACAAGCATGGAAGGACACATTTGCCACATATAGGGTTGACAGATTTAGCAAATAAAAATGTAGAAGCACAGCTGTCTTTGAATTTCAGATAAACAATGAATATTTTTTGAGAATAAGTATGTCCCGTGCAATGTTTGGGACATACTTAGGCTAAAACATTATTTGTGTTTCATCTGCAGTTCAGTTTAACTGGACGTCCTGTGTTTTATCTGGCACCCCTAACCAGATGGCTGCTCTACAACTACATGCATCCTATAGATAATGGTTGTAAGCCTCAGGTGAGTGTGCTGGGGAAAGAAAACAAGCAATAAAGTCCCTTTGAGCTCTGTTGTTTTATTTACTTAGGTGAAACTCTGATGTTCTTTGACAATAGAAACAACACCACAAATATTCCGAAAAGAATATATATTTTACTTTGGAAGCTTTGACTTATATCTTTATCAGCTCAGTTGCTTTGGTTTTCTGTGAATTCACAGCATTTAATATCTAAGCACCAAAGGAACTAGAAAACTGCATGAGTTCATCACCGCTGGACTCGTGTTTGGGTAAACTTGGACAAGCTGATTTACCTCTCTTCATTTGCAAAATGAAGATAATAATAGCCTGTGTCTTATAAGATTGTGAGGGGTAAAGGAGAAATTGTATATGAAAGTGGCTAGTCCAGTGCTTGCCATATAGTAGACACTCAATACATAACAGCTTCACTTTTCTTGCCTCACCACTCCATTTCTGAGAGTGAACAACATCACATTCCCAGACCATGGCAAAATATTAGGCTGAAGAAATTACTGTTATGTCTCAAAGAAATTATTACCCTTACTTACCAATAACCAGATAACCAGCAGAGCCAAACCAATCGATTTGTTCATTCAGGCATTTATTCAGCAAGTATTTATCGAAGACCTAACATGTGCCAGGGGCAGTGTTCTAGGAGCTGGGGACACATGGTAAACGGAGCGAAGTTGCTATTTTCCCATGAGAATTGTTTATATTACAGTGTGTGTGTGTGGCGTGGGGATGCAGATGATGACTGGATAAGCAGGAAAACGTATTATATCACATTTTACATGGAGCAACCAATTAGGGCAAATGTTGTGAAACGGAGTCCTTGAATTTGGTTGTGTGGAGATCACTGGTGGCCTTGATAACAACAATTGTTCCCTGAGGTTGTTTAAGGGAATGAGGGGAGCAGCAGGAAGTAGAGAAAGGAACTTTGCTAAAAAGCAAGGAGAAAAAAAAATGGGTGGCAATTCAAAGGGGATATGGGGTTAAAAGACTGGATTTTTTAATGGGAGTCATGATAGCATGTTTAAGCCGAAAGGAATGACCAATAGAGAGGAACGGATAATGCAGAAGGCAAAGGACAGCTCTGGGAGTGAGTGCTTGACAAGGCGATAAGGCAAGAGACTCCAGTGGACAAGAAGATTTGTGCTTAGAGTGCTACCGGGACCTTTTACTCGCTGCAGAAAGATGGGAGGTCGAATATATGAGGTTGAGGGTACAGGGGCTTAGTCAACTCTGCAATGGGAACATGTGGAAGTTCTCTTCTACCTCCTCAGAGAAGTAAGACATAAAATACTTTCATTTCTCTTATCAATAATTATCAATTATTAAGTTGAAAATAATTACTGATGTTAGAAATGACAGCTTCCTCTTGCCAAACACCCACTCATATTTGGGATATGTATCCTTGTCCCCCCACCCCTCCTGTGCACAGCGGATTGATACTTGCTTTATTCGCAGTCAGCTCTTTTCAGCCCCTTGTGCTGTTCCCAGGCGGAGGTGCTGGTATTTCGATGCTTTTCAGCCATCACATGTTTCCCTCCATAGAGATAAACTTCTTCCAGAAGAAGCTGCCCATCTTGACAAGTCTGTTTTGCGTCTGTGCTCCACTGCACAGCCAGACCTGAAGGTGACAGGAACTGACAAACTCTCTGAACTTGTCCCATTGGATTTGTCTAATGGGCCTTTCCCTGACATAGATGAAAAAGTCATTGACAGAAACAGACCATTTACCAGGAACCTGAGCAGAGGTATAAACAGCGACAGATGAAATAGTTCTCGAAATAAAGCTGGGAAATGCAGGACATATGTGATGGGCTCAAGGAGATCTCTGCTTTCAAATGTCAAGATGAAATGGACGGTGTTGGGTTTTGCAGCCTCGAGTCATTCAGCTGGTTAGTAAGAAAGCCAGTCCCCCACTCCCCATTTCTCTATCTACACCAGAGACAGAAACAGCTAAGTGGTGATGTGAGGGTCAGGGGTGGCTTTCAACAGGACACTCCAGACCCGAAGGGTGAGTTCTCTTTCCAAGGGCAGCGAGACCAAAAAGGAAAAAAAAAACAAAAACAAACAAAAGAAAAAAAACAAACAACAACAAAACCCCACCATTTACAAATTTGCAGCCATTTAGAAATTCTAGTTGGAAGGCAGAATTCCTTCTTTCTTTCTTTCTTTCTCTCTTTCTGTGTTGGGTCTTTGTTGCTGCATGTGGGCTTTCTCACTAGTTGTGGTGAGCGGGGGCTACTCTTCATTTTGGTGCACTGGCTTCTCACTGTGGTGGCTTCTTTTGTTGCAGAGCACGGGCTCTAGGCACACAGGCTTCAGGAGTTGTGGCATGTGGGCTCAGTAGTTGTGGCTCGTGGGCTCTAGAGTGCAGGCTCAGTAGTTGTGGTGCACGGGCTTAGCTGCTCCACGGCATGTGGGATCCTCCCGGACCGGGGCACGAACCCGCGTCCCCTGCATCGGCAGGCGGACCCTCAACCACTGCACCACCAGGGAAGCCCGGCAGGCGGATTCTTAACCACTGTGCCACCAGGGAAGTCCCTGAAGGCAGAATTCTTGTTGAAGGAAGCTTTCCAAACAGAAGAGTCACATCTTAGGAGTGATATTTTTAGGTTCTATAATCAACACCTAACGTGAACATCATATAAACTTAGTATTATCCTTGAAAAGCCCTTATATCACCCATAGAACATACAACCTTGTGTTCTAATTTCTATCCACACTGAAATTTGAAAATTATTGCAGTTGATTAAAGGAGAAAACAGAAGGGAAATCCGTGTGTAGATGTCTGGTCTTCAGACCATTCTGCCTCTAAGGCAGCTATCCAACCCCTAGCTTTGAATGAGCACTGGGTGGAGAATGCCATGCGCTCTTTTTGGGCCATAGGTTTTACTTTATTTCCTTTTAATATTAAACCTTGACAACCTTTATAAGTGGTATAGGATGTGTTTGGCATTGTGAGGGTTGAATGGAATAGTGACAGTGCATCAACTCCAGGTTGGGGTGAATGTCTGAGTGTTGATTCATGCTGAAGTAATACCACCTCACTCTGTTTTCTTTAAGAAAAATCTTCAGATAGTCCAGTGGATATGTAAAGTCCGAGTCTCCTTTAAAAGGAGTACGTTGGCTCAATGAAGAGTTAAAATTGCTTTATTAAGGCAATTTAATTTATTAAAGTATTAAGGCAATTTCTTAAATGAAAAACTTAAAAAAAATAAATAAAACATGCAACCCAGGTAAGAGTGTCCTCTACCAAAAGATGGTTGGTTGGTTTTCAAAAGGAAAGAGAAGGACGTCTCGGTAGCAGCCCAACATTGGAGTCTGGAAACTAGCACTGTGAGGAGAGAGAGAGAGATGGCGGGGCAGGAAAGGCGCCGAGGAGGAATAGAGCCTGAGCAGCATGGGCGAGCAGAGAAGACCAGCAAGTGCTGACGTGCTCAGGGAATAGAGACATCAGGCCTCCACTTTCAGTTTTCTATTCTGGCTTTTGAAATGCCCTGTGATCTTCTCAGTGTTTCGGTAGGGTCAGTGACCTGCTGCAGCTAATGTGGCTGGGAATTATGCAGTGGGTTAGAGTCCAAGCTGGGATGGGAGAACGGGGAGTGCTACCTAACCTTCCCAGGACCACCCTTACCCCAAGGGTGGAAGCGTCACTATTAAAGACAGATGGTTTTTGCAGGTCCGGGGGGAGGTGAACGGCAGCAAGAGCATCAGAGAAGTCCAAGGTGGAACAGAGATACTCAGGAGCTAGGCAGTGGACAGGACACAGCTGCAGGACCCCACACAGGAGTGGACTGAGACAAAAGCCCCTTCTCCCGAATATGCTAGCATTGGCGTTGCTGACTCAGATGCCTGTGGGACCAGCCAGCAGCACACAGAGGACGGAAGGTGCTTAGTGTAAACTTAGTGCTGAGCTCCTTCTACTGCAATTAAGCTTCACATCTGCTAAGTTACCTTGGTTTTTAAAACATTGTGGGGATGAGTCAGACAGTGAAACAAAACACTTTCTTGGGTTTCCTACCGCTGCAGGCTTCCCGACTGTGGCCCCCGTCCTGGGGAAGGTAACCCTCTGAGGGGGAAGTGCCCTTCTCTACGATGTGGGCGGGACCCACGCCTGTTTGTGTTTTCAACAAAGAGTCCTGAGAAGTAGCACTGCCTGTTCACCCTCTCAAGAGAGGATTTATGAATGAGGGCCCGCGGATCATACCCAAAGTAGCATCTCTGCCTGCCCCACAGGACGCAGCTCAGCCTTCCGTCGTTATAGAGATGAGCAGAAATCTGTGCTATTTGTTTAGCGTTCGGGGGCTTTAAAGGAAACATGCACTCGCGTTTCTGCCCGCATTTCTTAGTCTGCCACCACAAGGCTGACTCATCCATCTTGGTATGGGTTCTCCTGAAAGTAGAGTCTCAAAGACTGAGTGTAGATAATTATTTGGGATCCAGTCCCAGAAAACGGGAGGGAGGTTGTGGGGAGACTGAGGCAGGGATCACCATAGTGCATCATTGAGGTTTCCACTGTCTGTATACAGAAAGGGGCTGGGGCACTGATCCACGGACTCCTGTCTCTCAGTAGTTGCAGGTTGGGGGAAGGGAGCATTAACTCTTCTGTCTGAGCTTTCCTTGTGCGAAGCTCCTACGGCTTCAGAAAAGGCCCTAAGGCTGAAAAGCAGAGAGAGCTGGCTGAAGGAGAGAGCTTGAGGTAGGCATGAATTTAGGCGAGGGGGTGCGATGCAGGGCATGCAAAGTGTCTGCTACCATCTCTAATATGCAAGAGATTGGGACCCGTCATTCTCGGGCTGTGCCGAGGTCTGGGTGCTGCTGACCTGACCAGGACTTGGCTTGACAACCCCTCTTTTGCCCCCTCCCCACTGCTCCATTACATAAGCCCAGGATGCCTCTCCTAGACTGTGCTTTTCCTCCTTGCTTCTATAATACTCAGTCTCAAGGTTTTCCACACATCGGAATATGTGAAGAACCCAGCGTGTAGCAGCAACTCAGGGGAACTTTGTTCCCTTTTCTGCTTCCTCCTTTACCTTCTACTGACTTTTCCTTTTCCTCTTTCTTTTCCTCAAAAAATATGGTTGCCTGTCAGGTTTAAGTCCTGCAGACTCTTATCTCTTTTCTCTCCACTATCCCCAGTTATTTGGTCCCAGGTTCAGCTCTCCCCTCTATGTCACTACCTCCACTGGAATATCTCCTGGTAGGGTCTCTCTTCCCAGGTCTTGCCCTGTTTTAACCCTCAGCCAGCTCAGAATCTCCTGGCTATTTTTATGCTCAAGTTTAGGAACCTCGCCTCTAGCGTGGACTCTCCTATAGTTAGTTGAATGCTCCTTTTTGGCAGTCTCCCACTCACCCCAGTTCCATATGCCGAAAAGTGACCTGGCTTTCTACTCCCACCCCATGTCCCCCTCACTCTTCCCAGTATCCTCCCTGTCCCCACAGAAAAAGAAAACAGACTCTAGATTTCGGTTCATGCTACTGTCGATTCATATCTACATGTTTTCAACACCCTGGAACCACCTTTGACCCCTTAGCCTCTCTGGAAGAGGCAGTCTGCCTGGTGCTCATGGACCACAGTGTGGGGTCAAACAGAGGCAGTGGCAAGACTGTCTGGGGGGACAGATCAGGAGGTGAACAGCCGAGTTTGCTAGGGCTTCAGCAACACACTGGGGGCTGTAGAATCTGAACGTCAAAGCCAGAAGAATTGTTAGAGAGTAGCTTGTACAACCCCTCATGCTACTGATGAAGAAACTGAAACCCAGAGAGATGAAGGACATTGAAAAAGGTCACGTGGCCAGTTCAGTCAAGAGGGACGGAGCCCTTCCTTCCCAGAGCCCTTTCTGCAATGACACCATTCAACAGGGAGCCTGTGTCAGGGACGTTTTAAGAGCAAGGAGCAGAATACAGAGCTCAAACAATAAAGTTATTTCATATAAAGGAAATTTTAGTTTAGAGGTGTCTGACTTCAGGGGACATTCGAACCAGGAACTTAAGTATTCCGACAAGGACAGGTGGATGGAGGGCCCTGATGAGCTGAATCCAGACCCTGTGACCCCCGGGATCATGTGTGAGACTCACATAGAAATAAGGGCTGTTGGAGACAGGGAAAGAAGACACTAGATGCTTACAGAGCCAACAAAAAATCACTACAAAATCAAAAAAAGGACAGAGGTATGTGATCTGAAGTCTGAATGGTCTAAGGTCATAGCCAGACTATGTTCATTTCAAGACAATCCGGATGGAGGACTGGGTTTGGGGTTGAAGCCAGAGGGAGCTCTGGGACTTCTTGTTTGACAACAGACCTTATGTAATTAATCCCTGTGCCCTGAACATTCTTCCTGTCTGTTCAGAGGACAAGGCTACATTCTTGGGATGACCTAAGACTCCCACTGGAGAGCCTGGTGAGGTGGATGGTTTTGCTGTTTCTAGCGGATGGGAAAAGGGAGGGAGTCTGGGAGAGCTGCCTGGCCAGGACCTAGACCTTCTCTCTGGACAGTTGTCTTCCTTGGTGAGCTGGTCAGGGGTCAGGACCCTGTACCCTGTCTCTCATAGTCAGTAGGACTCGAGGCTCTACTTCTTCTTCACGGACATCAATCTCTTCCTCTTCTCCCCACTGCCAACCCTCAGCTTAGGTGTGAGTCTCCTGGTGTCTGGGCCACCGCTACAGTTTGCAAGCTGGTCGTCCAGGCTTGCTTCTTACCTGTTCCAGCGCATCACATGCCCTATGCCAGGGTACTCTCCTCCAATACCAATTTTGTCATATTTCATTCTCCTGCTCGAAAGCCTTCAGTGAGCCCATACTCACTAAAAGCAGGAGCAGGTCCAGGCTGCTAACCTGGGTTCAAATATCACCTCCTCTGAGACCCCTTCATGGGGTGATCATTCTTGCTTCCAAACCCCAATAGCACTGAGTATCTGTCACACTTAGTTGGAACTGACCATTTTTCCTGCTTTCCATTGTGAATTTTGGTTTTATATTTCGTTGTCTCCTTACTCTGATTCCGTGATCGTGGAAGACAGTGGTGTATATATCTAACTATCACTCAGTATACAGCTCTGTGCCCTGTACGCGGTGGATAAACAAATAGTATTAATTCACTGGGGTTAGACTCTTGGGCTTGGAATCTTGGTCACTTAAGACTTTCTTCTTACCATATTTTTAAATCTCTAGAAATATAGGTTCAAATTATGAGATAGGAAGAAGATAAATGGGAGACATTTTCCTCCCCCTTTCTTACAATTAATTTTCCTTGTCTGTTTGAGTACATATCAGCATCAATATCTAGCTCTGACTTAATTTACTACAAGATGACTTTAAAACCTAACCAGTGTGCATTCCTAGAACTCAAATGGGCGTATGGATTGAAATACCAAATTTGTCATGTCTCCAGCATGCAGGCTCAGAGGAGGATCTCAAAAAACAAAACACACACACAAAACATGGGTTTAAGGCCCAAACAACTTTAAATGGGAGTTTTTGAAGCATTAAAAAATTTCACAGGAGTGTCCTTTGTTGACTCTCATCCATTTAACTACTCTGTAGTTAATGAGGCCAAAATTCACTGTTTGAAAGGTCTCAGCATCCTTGTCTTGAAATGGGCTGGGTGCATGTTTGGGGCTTCCCTAGCAGGGATAGATTTCAAATGGTACAGACTTCGGCCTTGGACAGTAGGAAATGAGGCTCCTTCAGTGACTTTTGGCTCGGGTAATGTGACACGGCCACTTGATGGGAATTGGAGGTACCCTGGTGGAGGAAAAACACAAAATGGAGAGAGTCAGGTATAAACCTGCCGCTTGGAGTTTTCCTGTAACTTAGGTTGGTCAAATGCTGAATCCCAGTTTATGTTCAAAACAAATGGAACCTCATTCTGTGACCAAAATAGATTGCTTGTTTTTATTGTTGATAAAGAGGCAGCCAGGCAGAAGCTGCCTTCACTCAAAGGGACCAAAATGAGGGAGTCCCTTGGCAGGAGTGGAGAAATGAAAGGCAAAGCACTGATAGGCCCCCTCCCCCCCGCATCCCACCGTAATTATTCTTGCTGTCCTTCCTCCTTCTGCAGTGGAACAATTGACTAAAAGATTAATACATAAAGAACCCCTTCCTGGGATTCCTTGGTGGTGCAGTGGTTGAGAATCTGCCTGCTAATGCAGGGGACATGGGTTCGAGCCCTGGTCCGGGAAGATCCCACATGCCGCGGAGCAACTGGGCCCGTGAGCCACAATTACTGAGCCTGCGCGTCTGGAGCTTGTGCTCTGCAACAAGAGAGGCCACGATAGTGAGAGGCCCGTGCACCGCGATGAAGAGTGGCCCCCGCTTGCCACAGCTGGAGAAAGCCCTCGCACAGAAACGAAGATGCAACACAGCCAAATTAAACCACATTAGAGAATGGCTGAAAACACTTAAAAAAGAAAAAAAAAAAAGAACCCCTTCCTTTCTGTTATTGCAGAGAGGCTGTGGAATTATTTTGTCTTCACCTGGGTGGGTGGGTGGGCTGGAAGGAGTGGTGGTGCCTGCGGGGAAGTGGACACAGCAGGGGCAGAGCCTGAGTCTTCCTGTGTCAACGGCCTGACACGTGTTTACCGAAACGTTTATGCACGCAGAGACTCACATATTTGGTCCTGCGACACAAAAAAATCCTAATTGTTTTTATGGGCTGAATGGTGTCCTCCCCAAATTCACATGTTGAAGCTCTAACCCTCAGGACCTCGGCATGTTACAGCGTTTGGAAATAGGGCCTTTAAAAGAGTAAATAATGTACAATGATAAGAGTAAATAAGGGTCATATGGGTGAGCCCTAATCCACTGTGACTGGTGTCTGTATAGAAAGAGGAGATTAGGACACAGACACGCACTGAGGAAAGACCACGTGAACACCTTCATCTAGGACTTTCGGCCTCCAGAACTGTGAGAAAATAAGTTTCTGTTTAGGCTTCCCAGTGTTCGGTACTTCGTTATGGCCACACGAGCAGGCTGATACAACTGTCAAGAAAGAGCAGAGGGAGAGAGAGAAACAGACTTAAAATGGAAAAGCACAGCTTCGGGGCAGCCCTGAGTTTTATTATGAATGAATAAAAGAAGTAATCCGTTCATCCATTCAGTATACACTTTTATTTCAGACCCTTAGAGGGTGGCACGTAGCAGCTGGAAGAAGCCCTCCCTTTCCTCATCCCCAGTAGAGAAAATGAAGCATACCAGGGAGGTTTAATAACCTGTGCCCTGTCTCTGGGAGGCAAGGATGAATCTGGGGATCCACCGATCACTGCACACATAACCATGACCACTGGAATTAAATAACTATTATCTTTTCATATTTTCACTGAACCTAATCTCGCAGAACCAGTGTTATCCCCGAACTTTATGTCCTCACTTTGTATATAGCCCTGGCTTGAATTGTGAGTGTTCAAAATAGATAAAATATTTAATATCTTTTTATTGCCCCTCTCAGCGACGCGCAAGGGCCTGGCTGGCCTCGCGCATGCAGTATGGACGTGCGGCTCGCTCACTTAGCTGCTCTTACCAGCTGCTTTGCAAATGGCTCTAGCAGGTGGTGCAGTGTGGGGGTGGGGGAGGACTTGCAGTCTGTCCCTGGAGACTTGGCGAGCGTCTCTGGGTAAATGGGTAAAGTACCATCTTGTCGGCTGGAGAAGCTGAAGCTCCCCACGCCCCCCTTCTTGAGCTTATTTCTCCCTTCTGACTCATGTCTGCTGCCTCATTTGAGTTACTGTGCAAACGTTTAGCCAAGAAGCCATACCAGGCCTTGCGCTTATTTACGACCCCCCCAGGGAGTCACAGGGAGGCACTGAGGAGGATTCCATGTGGAGCTTTCTGGTCAAATAAGGACAAAGTGAACCACGCCTTCCATTCTTAGCCAGTGAAGTGTGTGCTTCAGCGTGCCGTGTGCTGGGCGCAGAAGCCTCCCCCAGTGCAGGTTGATCCTTTCCTGGCTCCCCAGTGACCCCAAAGTCGTAGAGCCGTGAATTAGAAGAGAGAAGGGTGGAATATTGTGCCGGGACAGACAGTGCTGGGGGAGAAGAGGGCCCCCTGTTTGCTCCCCTTTCTGAGTTTCCTACAGGAAGTTGATTGTTCATTCTAAGGCAAAAGTGCTTTTGCCATTGTGTATGTCCTATTTGGCAGCAGGAAGCCTTTTAGAAAAAACCCTCAAAGAGGGGCATGAAACAATGCAGTCAGTGTAAGACATATATGTGTGTACGTGCACACACATGCACGTACATCCAAAACAGAGCCCGAAGGAGTGGAGCTGCCAAACTGGAGGAAGGACCACAGGAGAAATCAACCTCAGTGGGGCGATTTGAAAATCAGGGTGACCCTGGCAGGGTTCCGCACTTGAAAAGCCTTCAGGTGTGCTTGCCACCAGCCAGAAAATTTGCATTTGCTCTCTGTGACTCAGGCCTGCTTCTTCACCTTGTGAGGGACACAAAAACTCCGCACACCTGGCCAGGAGGACTTTAGGAGCCAGTGAGGTGGATGGGTACTAATTAAACAAAAAACAGCTCTTCTGTAGTTCAAGACCAAAAGCACAAATGGTCAACACTGGGGGTGGGGTTTGATGACCAGGGGAGCAGACCCTTCCAGAAGTTCTGATGCTGTGCTGTTATCCCATTTGCTTAGTAAACGATAAGCCTAACATCTAAGCAGTAAGACCTACTGTGTGCAAACCCCCAGGTAGCAGGCTGTCTAGTGGAAATAGTGTCAGCTAGGACTGTTCCACCTATCAGCCCTTGCATGGAGACTTGCCTGTCTGTAGAAGGGACCTAATGCTACCAGCTGTGTACTTTTCAGGGTGGTCAGGAGGAGAAAGCAGACAAAATAGTGCATGCTGGTGCTTGGAACACTGTAAGCGCTTTACGAGGCATCTGAAGACAAGAGGGTAAGTGAGCTTCCATTTCCTCCTTATATATTGGTGCGCGGCACATACTTGGATAATCATGATGGGGAGGGTTTTAAAGGAATCTCTCTGGGGTAGAGACGGAGAATGCTTCTTTATAAGCTTTTATAAACATTTATAGCTAAAATAAAAGAGCAAAAGGAAAAGGAAATAGACCCTAGGCTTCCCATAAATATTTTCCCATCTCTTGGTCCTTTTTTTTAGAAGCATCTCTTTCTGTCCCATCCTCTCCAGCCCCAGCCCCTTTACCTGCTGCTCCTGGCTTGTCTCCAGGGAAATTCCTCCCCTCCACCCTCCATTACAGCTGTCCGCAGGGGAAGGATTCCCCACTCTGCTGGCTTGGAGAGGTAAAAAGGGCCCACTGATGGGAGCTGTTTCTCCATCTCTTTAATCAGCTTCCATCCCCGTGCATGGTTTTATCAAGGAGCCTCTCTGACACACATGCTTTCACAGCTTGGATAACGAGGGCTGGCTCTGCCTCACTCCCCTTCCCACCCTTCTTCTCAGTCCCCCCCCCCCACCGCCTTCCCTTCCCCTGCCACATGCTTTATCTAGAGAACAGCCTTCAGGAGCACTGGGGACATCCCCATCCCCGTCATCAGGGTCAGGTGGCTGTGCAACTTGCAGGGAGCGCAGACCCTTGCAGGCAGCGTGGCTGAGATGTGAATTCCCTGCATGTACATCACGGATATACTGTGAAGAATCCTCTTTGGGGGAGGGGGGAGGGATAGGAGGAAACAAAGGAGGACAAAAGAAGAAAGGTGGGCAGCTCAGGACTGCACCTCTTTATTGTTCATTTCCAAATGAGATGGCAAACCTCCGTGAAGTCCATAGGGGATGTGTCTGGCATGAGTCAGCAACCAGTACAATTTACTGCCAGTTGATTAAATTAGCATTTGTTATAAGCCAGAAAGGAAAGGGGGAGGGTGTTGTGTGCAGGGATAGATGTAGAATGAAGAAAATCTTCTTCATGCCTTTTGAATTATTTATGGCCTGGAACATTACATGCTAAAACCTAACCAGACTTGATAGAGAGAGCCTGAGAAGGATTCTCTCTTCCCTTAAAGCCACAGAGCACAAGCTTTTGGTCCCTTGGAGGACTAGGAGAGTGCTAACAATGACAGGCTAACAGTGAGAAAGTGGAATTCCTAATTTTATTGTGACCTTGAAAACAGAAATGCTGCATAGAAATGCTGCTTCCACCAGGCACAGGAAGACTTAGGTTTCTCAGTAACCTTGGGAGCTATGGACATGAATGTGTGACTGCGTTTCACTTTGATTTTGCGGACTGGGAACTGGGATGACTGTCAGATCAGTGGACAAAGGATAGGTCTCTTCGATCTTTGCCTCTGGCTTCCAGCCAGATGGGAGAGAAACAAAGACTCTGGAGCCTCTGCCTTCGTCCCCGACTCCTCTGCCCGCTCCCTCCTTTTCTCTCCTCTCAGAGCCGATCATTTGGATAGAGTCTGCTGACTGCTCTTACATTTTGGGAAATCTTGTCTAATTGTTTAGGGTGTAAAATGAAGTGATACAGTCTCAGAGAGGGGCCCTCCTTTTGGACGATGTGTAACGCAGAAGAGAGAACTCCATGCTGGGTGTGGGTGCAGGGAGCTGGGCAGGGGGGCGGTGAGTGTATGCTCAGGGGAGAAGCGTGTGTCAGACACCCAGCGGCTCCAGCTGGGTACCGAGGTGGCCTGGTGAGCATCTTTTGTTCTTGGCTCTCTGACTGCTGGAAGCAGCAGGACAGCCCACTGTTCGTCCTTAAGGTCTGAAGCTTTTGTCTACGAGCCCCAGTAAAAAGACGAACTGTTGGGATCCCCCTGTAGATTCATGGCCTGCCCCCAGAATAGCTTGCAGGATAGGACTCCTTCTTTTCACCTGAACTGTTGCCCATGAACCACACCGTAATCAAAGGTTTTCACTGAAGTAAAGCATCCAGGGGCATGTGACTCTTCCCGAGAGATACTAGAAGACAGGAGTAAGGGAAGAGTGGCTGAACGAGGGAAAGACAAAAGCAGCGTGGCAGATAACAGGGACTAGAGTCAGACAAAGAAATGGGACATGTGCTTTGGCAAAAAAACCCACAAAAACAAAAAAACAGGGAATGCAGTCATTTCCATGCTTTATCACTGCTAGCTCAATTTACCCATCAGATAAATACATTAAAAAATAAATTGAGTCCAAGGCTGACCCTTTAGTAAGAACTAAATCATTTCTTCCAATTCTTAGTCTAAGTCCTATATTTTCACCTGCATACAAATGAAACAAAGCAGGTGGTGTCTATTGCAGTCTGAGTAAATGAGGAACACCCACATTTTTCTCATGGAAAACAGAAAGAATCATAGTGTTGAATGGGAGCGTGGGGTTTTCCCTCCATCCCCATTTCAGCACCGAAGGGGATCCATGTACCCCTGGCCACAGCTGAAGGGCTTGGACCCTATGGCATACATACCATGCAGGGCCCACCTCTCCCATAGCTACACCAAGAAGTAAATCGAGGTCATTTTCATAACTGAGGCAAAACCTCCCTTTCCACTAGAATTACTGAGATATTTTAGGCAAATGCAGTTTTCCAAAAAATTAAATGGCAGAATTTGCGTTTGGGAACTCATTAAAAAGCAGCGAGACTTCCTGTATTGCATCAATTATAAATAATTTGGAGGAAAGAGGGTTTGCTTTTTTCTTTTAAAGAAATTATCTGGAAAATTACCCAGGTCTTCGCTTCCTCTTTTCAGATGAGATCTGGACAGATCTGTGTTAAATTCTATAACCTAATTAAGGATGGGTCTAGATGATTAAAGCAGGGGAAGAAACCAAGAAGCCCAAAGTCTGCCCTCAGGCTTGTCTCCAACCAGCCTTACCTCTGATAAGTCAGTTCATCTCTCCAGGCACTAGTGTCTTTTTTTTCTCCCCCCACTGAAATGAAGCCAACCCCTTTTGCCACTTGTCTACTTTATAGGAATGCTCTAAAAATTAATATTCACTGTGAAACCAGGAGAGCCTCAGAGGAACGATCCTATCTCAGTACGAAGCATTATCAGTTTTGTTTTGCCTGCCACTCTGAGTTGGCAATGATATATTGTTCAGAATCTTTCTAAAAATCTCCCTTCTTTTTCTGAACCCCATGACCAATAATGATGGGAAACAGTGTACTGGAATAAATCCAAGAAAGAAATAATTTTGCCTGTTTATCAACTCAGCCAATAGGGTTTTTTTTTTTTTTTTTTTTTGCGGTACGCGGGCCTCTCACTGTTGTGGCCTCTCCCGTCGCGGAGCACAGGCTCCGGACACGCAGGCTCAGCGGCCATGGCTCACGGGCCCAGCCGCTCCGCGGCATGTGGGATCTTCCCAGACCGGGGCACGAACCCGCGTTCCCTACATCGGCAGGCGGACTCTCAACCACTGCGTCACCAGGGAAGCCCCAACCAGTAGGTTTTAAAGCGACTACGATCATTTTAAGTGGTTCAGTGATGGTATAAGCTATGTACTATTGAAGGAGCTTCAGTTGCTGACAATCTTATCCTTCCTTGCCCAGGTTTTTCTTAGTGTTAAAATTGGTATAGAGAGGAGAATGAAGATTTGAGTCTCAGGGATTTGGGGAGGCGAATCATGCTGAGGAGCTATGTGATTTTGGTTACTAAATGTTTGTAGAATCTGTCCTCACCCTTTCCATCCCTAACACCCCATTTTGATTCAGGATCTTATTGTTTCTTGCCTGGATGTCTGGAGCAGCCTTGGAAGTGGTCCTCTTGACTCTAGTTGTTATCTGTTAAGCAATTCTCTATACTGCTGCTGAGAGTAATTCTGGAAAGAAGGCTTTGGCTTCTTGGAGCCTCCACTGCCCAGTAGATACAGTCCAGGTCCTCCCGGGGAGGGACTTCCATGCTGTGTTCACACCGTAGCCGCCTGATTCTCCAGCCTCAGCTCCCATCATTCCCTGCCTTACAGAATCTTGTTCAGCAAAAGCAAACTGCATGTCCTTTCCCGCCATGGACAGTGCTGCTATTTACCTTTGAACTTTTACCCTTGCTGCCCTCTCTGCCAGGACTATCTCAAAGCAAGCAGACAAAAACAGACAGACAGACAAGGAGCGCCCATAACTCCTTATTCACCCTTCAGAAGTCAGATCGTGTGGCACACACCCTGTCCCCCTTTCCCCCCTTCCCCTCTTTCTCCTCTGGGGTGTGCCTGTCTTCTGGATTCTCCCCCTCTGAGAATCTGGGCAAGGCTATAGCATTAAGCTGACATGTAATGTTATATGGATCTTGATATATGCTTGTCTACGCCCTGAACAGTGAGCTCTCTGAGGAGAAGGAACTTGTCTTTTTCATATCTGTGTCCTAAGCAATACCTGCTTCAAGAAGGGATCCAGTACATAGCTAAGCACACACTTCTTAAGTAGCTCCTATGTGTAAGGCACTATGCTAGGTGTTTGGAGAAAGTTTCTAATACTAGGCTGTTCAAAGAGAAAAACTGTTTGATAAGTATATCAATGCATACTTGTAAAGTCTTTATTTTCCTGAATGAAAGATCCAGAGTTATGCAAATAATTAGCAGTTGGGGGAACTCTGTGTCAACCGCGGGCCATCTGGCTGTGTGAAGGCATAGCAAGTTGCTTCTCTTTGCTGCCACCACTCTGGGGCCCAGGGTTTTCTTGTAGCTGTGGCCTTGGGTATAGAGACCTCCCCCTTCTCTGAAGTTCTCTGCCTTGTATTCTGTTGCCATGGCAACAACCCACTTTCATTCTGGAACTTCACACATGGGAGAGGGGAACCCTTTACTAACATGACATACACGATGAAGGTTATTTAAAAAATAAGTTGACAAGGTTAGTCATCCACGTATTATGCTAGTTCCACAAATTCCAATTTAGTGGTAGGATTGTTTGTTAGGTATTTCTGAAAATACTGAAAAATGGATTCAGCATATGAGATTTGGTGTATCCTTTGTTTAAATATCGGTCTATGTGTCTGTTGTGATTCTTTTTTTTTTTTTTTTTTTTTTTGCGGTACGCGGGCCTCTCACTGTTGTGGCCTCTCCCGTTGCGGAGCACAGGCTCCGGATGCGCAGGCTCAGCGGCCATGGCTCACGGGCCCAGCCGCTCCGCGGCATGTGGGATCTTCCCGGACCGGGGCACGAACCTGTGTCCCCTGCATCAGCAGGCAGACTCTCAACCACTGCGCCACCAGGGAAGCCCGTGATTCTATTTTTAATGCAAAAAATATTTTTATTCTCTAAGTATATGGAAAACCTGTTTTCAGTCAATCTACCGTATCAAAGAAGAGAGCAACATTTCTAGAAGGAAGGCTGAGTGATCTTGAAAGGCTGGGAACACTAGGATACTAACACTTGTCCAGCACTGTAACAAATCTGCTGTTAAAAGATATGTGGAAACATAGTAACGTATCATTTAAAGTACTTTTCTGGAATAGAGTCAGAAAAAAAAATTGCTAGCAGACTTGCTTTTTAAACTCCTTTATATATTCAGGTGAGCAAGTGCAGATAAATATTGCAGAGCCTATTTCATTGTTCAGTGACTGCGCAAGCCTGATAGAGAGATTCCACGTGCTCTAATGACTCTAAGATGTCTTAGTCTGGTTCCGTGAGCCCGGCCTCCTTGTAGCTCAGCATCTCTTCTCTTTTCTCCCAGAGAAATCAGGATTCTCTTCCTAGTTCAAATAGGGGCTTACCCCTGGCTTAGGCTGAGTTCCTTTTGTCTCTTTACCCAGCCAGCTTCTCTTTTCTAGTTTCCAGCTTTTACCCCCAACACAGACGGAGAACTCTGGTTTATTGAAGAGGCTGGTCTCTGCTGAGTTTCCGCATGAAATGATATGGTTCACTGTCTCTTGCCTCCAGATGCCTGGGTTCCCCCTTTGATCACATATGCCTTGCAACTCCAGCCCATTTGTCTTCTCTTGGAGGAGCCAGGCAAGGTTCTCATTTATTCCCTGGCAATCAGCTATTGCCGTCACACAGAGACACACAGCGCATGGGCATTATTACACCAGGGACATCAGTGCTCAGGCACGGGCCAGGGCGGGGTAGAGGTTGGACTGGCAGGCTTATCTGTGACAGAATTCATCAGTGGGCGGTTTTTCTGACAAAAACAAAGGTGACAGTCTTCTTAGCAGGCATCATTCTCAGTGGCTGCCCTGGGCCTGGCCCTACGTGGCCACCATGATTAGTTCCTTATGACTCAACACATAGTTGCAGCCAATGAGATCGGGGGGCACCTAACGGAGTGACCCAATTGGATTTTGTCCACTGAGATTCTGAACTCAAGAAATCTCAGTGATAGAGTGAGCAGTGGGAGGTTGGTATAGCCACAACGGGCCATGTCCAGGCTGAAGGTGTACGGAAGCAGAAACTGGGAGTAAGTAGAATCTATTGGGTAGAGAAAGGAGACACAGAGCATGCAGAAAAAGTACGATAGTCAGGGGCCAAAAGAGAATGGAGTAGACACACGGAGGGGGAACAGAAATGCTGAAAAAGAGAGAGGTGGAGGGAGAAGGGTGGAAAGAGAAGGGTGAGGAAGAGCAGGACCGGGAGAAGGAGAATACAAGAAAGGTGGAGAGAAGGACGACGAGAGGGAGAATCCCTGATCTACTTCAGTTCCACTCAGGTTCCCATGGGATAGCATAGACTAGTCCTCAAAGGAGCCAGCTCATCTTGGTTCAAATCCTGGCTCATCACTTACTAGCTTTGTAACTTTGGGCAAGGTACTTAATCTCCTTGTACCTTAGTTTCTTCATCTGTAAAGTGGGTATAAGTGCAATATCTACCTGATAGGGCTGTAGTGAGAAACAAATAAGTTAACACATGTAAAGTACTTATCAGGGTGCCTGGAACACTATGTAAGTGTGATCTATTTTTACTATCAAAGTTCTTGGTTTCTACTGAAGGTCTCTCGTACTGCCTCACGCAGGTCCTGACAGCAGTCACCATCCCCCCAGACTCCATCTGAGTTGAACACATTTGTGAATATCTGCTCCTTATGATCAAAAACAGCTTAACTGTAACACCTTAAGGGTACTTTCCAAATTTTAAATGTAAAAACGAGTCACGTTTTCTTTTGAACTTTATAAATTTAGGATAAAAATAGAAACCAAGTGTGTGCCTTGTGGGAACAGAAATAGGCAGAGTGAAAGAGGAGCTTTTCAAAGAGTGTACATTGTCAAAACAAGCCATCTCTAATTTGGGCAAATGGGGAGGAGAGCAGCCTGCACCTTCCCTCCCTTAGGGTTACTTCTGGGTCTGAATGCCACATGGGCCATGCTTTCCTTTATGGAAAGCTCTCCTTACTACTTTATATTGAATAAACATGCTTGTTTTTTGTTTCATTCCATCATATTATTTCATTTATTCCCTGAATATTGCAGCTTTCTCTCCTTTACTTCTTGGCAAAAGTGGGATTCCTGTACCATCAACCCACTATCTGACAGCGCTCACCGTGGGTGATTTTGTTCCAAGAGTTTTTACAAGTGTTGGCAGCAAAGTTTCATTTTCAAACACTGAGAACAAAGGCCATGGATGTGTCCCACAGTGGCTAACACTGTCCCAAAGTCTATTTTGTTCTTTGCATATGGGGAAAGGAGACCTCAGCTACGAGAGTATTGCAGACCTATGGTTGCCCTTCTGGCATAATGACAGTATTAGTTTGCTAGGGCCATCTAACGAAAGTACCACAAACTGGGTGGCTTAACAGAAATTTATTGTCCCAGAGTTCTGGAGACTAAAAGTCTGAAGTCAAGATGTTGGTTCCTTCTGAAGGCTGTGAAGGAGAATCTGTCCATGCCTCTCTCCTAGCTTCTGGTGCTTTGCTGGCCAGCTTTGGTGTTCCTTGGATTCTGCTCCATCACCCCAATCTCTGTCTTCATTTTCACATGGCATCCTCCCTGTGTGTGTGTGTGTGTGTGTGTGTGTGTGTGTGTGTGTGTGTGTGTACTCTCTTTTTGTAAGGACACTGGTCATATTAGGATCCACCTTAACGGCCTCATTTTCACTCTATTATCTCAGTAAAGATCCTATATCGAAATTAGGTCACATTCTGAGATGCTGGGGGTTAAGGCTGCAACATAACTTACTGTGTTGACACAATTCAACCCATAACACTGAGATATTTGAGAAGTGAACACTGAAATGGCTCTTGGGGTTGACGGGGTGGTGACTGGGCTTAATGTCGTTTGCTGTTAATGGAGTATTTGTAAAGCAAGCCCAGTGGCTATAAAAATTGTGAATCATACCCTCATTGCTTAATACTTTCTTGGCTTTTGTAATTTTATACTCTCTTGTTTTTTCTATACTGGCCTTTCCCCCTTAAAATCCTCTGCTTGTTTGCACTTTCACCCCTATTCTTCCCCATCTACACCCTCTCTTCTGAGAATCTCATCCAGTTCTGTGGTTTTAAGTAGCATTATTAGGCTGATGTCTCTCAAATTTATCTCTCTGTATCTTCAGCCCTGATCCCTCCCCTGAAATCCATGCTCATATATTTAATTATATGTTGTCTTCTTGTCATATTCACTTAGATGTTTAATGGGCATCTCAAACTTTTACTCTCTAGAACTGAAATCCTGATTTTCTCCCAGAAGTATGCTCCTTCTTTTGTTTTTTCTCAGGAAATGACACCTCTGTGGTTCAAGTCAAATCCTTGTAGTCCTCCCTGAAATCACTTGCTTTTCCTCACTTCCCACCTTTTGTCAATACAGCTGCAAGTCCTGTTGACTCTTCTTTTTTTTTATTGAAGTATAGTTGACTTACAATATTAGTTCAGGTGTACAACCAAGTGATTTTTTTTTAATAGTGAGTTATATAGATTATACTTCATATAAAGTTGTTATAAAATATTGGCTGTATTCCCTGTGTTGTACATTACATCCTTGTCACTTATTTATTTTATACCTAGTAGTTTGTACCTCCTTCACCTATCTTGCCAAGTTGACTCTTCCTCTAAGATCTCTCCAGCATCTGTTTAGTTCTCACCAACCTGTGGCCCCCATGGCAGTCCAGGCCATCAGCATCTCTCACCTGGATTACTATAATAGCCTTCTAAATGATCTCTCTCCCTCTACTCTTTCTGTCACAACTATCCTTCCTGTTGGTGTTCAGAGTCAGCTAAGTCAGATCTTGCTCCCCCCCTTTGCTTTAAATTCTCCACAGCTCCACGTGGCACTGAAGGAAAAAAAAAGCTCTTTACTCTGACCAAATGGCCTACAATGGATGGGCGTCTGCCCACCACGCTCCCACTCCTTGTATAAAGCCCTCTAACTCCGTTCCTGCTTTAGGGCTCTCCTAGCTATTCCCTCTTTCTAGAAAGCTCTTCTTTCAGATGTTCAGTTGGCTTAACTCCTTCTTGTCATTTAGGTCTCAGCTCAGATTTTACTTCCCCAGAGAGGCCCTCTGACTACTCAAAATAAATTATTATTGTTTATATATTTTTATATATTATAATTATTTTCTATCGATCCTATCCATATCCAGTTACATCCTATTATATTTTTCTGATTGATTTTAATCCTAGCACTTATCACTGCCTGCTCTCTTTTTATCTATTCACTGTCTGTCTACATAGAATAGAACCTGCATACCACCAGGTACATTGTCCTGCTTATTCAGTTTGTATCCTTAGGGCCTGAAGCAGTGCCTTGCCCAATTTAAGCATCAGTGTGTATCTGTCAAGTGAACGAACAAAGACTTTCTGAGCGTGAAAAGTGAGAGGAACCCGCAGTTAGAATGTGTCAGGCGAGGTTCAAGCCTTTACCACCAGTGTTCATTTTGATCCTCATAAAATCCTTTAAGTTAGGTATTGTCCCCATTTGACAGGTGGGGAGACTGAGGCTCTGAGAGACTAAATAAGGAGACCAATCCAACAGCTCATGAATTACAGAGCTGAAGTTCTAACTGGTTTCCACATACTTTCTACTGTGACACAAACTGGAGATGATATGTACGTAATATAGCCAATATTTTAGAAATAAGGGTGCAAGCAAGCTATTGAAAAGTATTAAGAAGAATGTTTAGTTCTGGGTCAACTAAGGAAGATACCCTTTTTGACCTAATCTTTCTATAGCCGGAAAAATTAATAGAAGGAGTAAAGATTTCCACAATAGAAGGTATGCTCAGAGCAGATGACTTAAAATAGAAGTTTTAAATTTTAATGAAAGGAACGTTTTTAAAAGGGAAAAAAACAGTGGAATATTTTTACTATCCTGTTTTGAGATTCAATACCAAAAGGAATAGTGTAAGTCATGATTGGTGGTGGTGGAGGGGACACAAATGGTTTTCCAAGATGCTCTTTGCCTAGTACAGTCCTACCCAGGCATAGCACCATAGTAGGTGTTCAAAAATACTTGTTGAATGACTGAATGAGAGAATTAGAGTATGCAAGTCTATGTAGGACTCTTTCCCTCTCCCATGTGCCCTTTACTATGAGCAGAGGTGAGAACAGGGAGACTTCACGTGGCTAGGTGGCTGGAAATCAGTCAGCAGACTTCCCCAGGATGCATAGGTCAGCCCCAGTGCTACAAGTGTGTGAACATTCTCCTCCTGCTTCTGGGTCCCCATCCTATCACCTCCATGCACATTTATCCCTCTTACGCCTGTAAGGGAGTGAAGACTTGATGGGTTACTTTACAAAGATTACCAACTCTCTCTCCTGTTATATCTTAATGACCCAGCATCCATCTTTTGCTATTGTAGTTATGTGTTGGGAGAGCACGATTTAATCCATGATATATTGCATTCTTGGTGATAACAAACTATAAAGAATGGGGTCCCATTGTAACTTATTTCAATAAATTTCAAATTACTATATAGAAGTGCTAGGAATAATCTCATGAATAAAAGAAATAAAGGGGGAATTTATGACATCTTTACATTCTCTAAGGAAATAATTCACGTACCAAAATAAGAAACTAAATGTAGGTAATCAAAACTCAAGGTGTTTAAAGACGAGCTATTATTTTACAAGATCTGAAATAACCACTTGGAATGCAATGAAAAGCGGGAAGGGTGCCAGCTTACAGAGAACCAGCGTCGTGAACCAATGCAACCATTTATGGATAAAATTATCCAGGTCAAAACAAACGATGTGATTCAATTTACAAAGGACATAAAAGACAATAGGAAAAGATCCTTTGTATACCCAACAGAAAAGCAGAGGGGAAGCTCTATCTCTTGATTAGATGTGGAGATGCCAGGATAGATAATGCCAAAGACGCGTTTTAATGGAAAGTTGTGCTAACATTGGAATTGTGTGTCAGGTTACCCAGGCAATAGGCTCTGTAGCGCATATTTGTATACAGGTGATTTCGGGGGGGAGTGGTCTGGGAAACAACCCCTGTGGAGGTGTGAAGGAAGCAGGATGGGGTGTAGAAGAAATTGAATTGTGATGCAGCTGCAACAGAGGCCTAGAGCTGGGATGGCCCTTCAGAGATATGCTAAATTGACGCAAGGGGATGGGGCCTTTGTACCCCTATATTGACCAATTAGAGAGATGTGTTCTGCCCCAGGGAAGGGGTGCATCTTTGAGCAAGGCAGCTCCCTTCAGCAATCCCTGGGGAGGCACTCAGCTGTGAACTACCTACAGCTACCACTTTTGGCAGCTGGGGGACTGAGTGGCTCAGTTCTAAAGGGGCGGGGAGTCTCCACAGAGCACCACAGTGTCTAATCTACTGGAGGCAACAGCAGGGGCTTGAAAAGAGAGAAGATGATAGAATGTTGCTTAACATAAAATATTTTCTAAACGTGATGCTCTGTTGACCATCTGCTTTTCCTGGGCCCCTATAGTAAATAGCCTTAGTATAGTTCACTTCCACAGCTGGCCCCCTTCGGACTCAAGGTGGAACAATCTGGAAACATAAATCCAGTCGTATTATACTTCTGCTTAATACCCTTCAATGATTTCATATCTTACATATTATAAAGTCCCAACTCTTTGACATGCCTTTAGGTAGGGTGACCATAGAATTTATTGTGCAAACCAGGACACTTTGGAGAGGCAAAGGAGGCCTTATCAATAATAACACAGGGGCAAAGGTCTAAACCAGGACTGTTCTTAGCAAACTGGGATGTATGTTTGCCCTACCTGTAAGGCTCCTGATGCTGTCACAGCCCCTCTCCCTCCTGTCACCCTCTTCCCAAAGTTCACTCCCCTTTGCCCTCCATTAGGTCCTGGACCAAATGATACTCTCACCCTGGGACCTTTGCGTTCATCACTTCCTTCCACCTACTTTTTAAGGCTACCCTTTCCCATTTTATTTAAATCTCAGCTTAAATTTTTCCTATTCAGTGGCCTTCCCATTTATTCTCCATCGTAGTACCTGTTTATTTTATCCACAGTCTTAACTATGATATGAAATTACAATCACTCGATTTTAAGCTCCATGAGGACATGAATCTACACTGTCTTGCATCCCAGTGTATCCCTAGCCATTAATTAGCCCAATGCTAGTCCATACATGTTCAGTCCTCAATAACTACAAAGAAGGGAATAAATGAAGAGCTTGGGAAACTGTTCTGAAACAAAACTTTGTGTGTGTGTGTGTGTGTGTGTGTGTGTGTGTATGTGTGTGTATTCAGTGAAATGCCCAAAGACCAGCCAAGGACAAACACATCACCTACACTGGGAATCGCAGATGTGGCTGCTGACCCTGGAAATGTGGACATAGAGGAATGCAAACCATTCAACAATCAATTTGCAAACACCCAGAGGATCACAGGCTGCTGGATAATAACCGACAGTTTAGTGATGGGGAGATAGTGTCAGAACAATCTAATTTCCTTTTAAGACAGAAGGACCTTCATCAAAAGCATTTATTAAGTGTCTGCCCAACAGGAGAAGCCTGTTGGAGGTGGAGGGGCTTGTATTCAGCTGTGAAGCATCAGATTTAATATGTGTCTTGACTTCAGCTAAAATCTGATTTTGCTTCTCTGGTAATTTCCTCTCACGGGCCAAAGAAATATGAGCTCCTTACAGTAGAAGGTGGTAGTAGAATAGTTACAGGGGTAAGCCCCAAATAATTACTAAAGCCTTTGAACGTTGAAAAAACCCCTCATGATTAAAGGTGAAATTATTTTAAAGGTGAAAAGGATGACCTTTTGCTCAGGTCACAGGAGGTTAACTTTTTAGTGCTCTGCCTCCTAACACCTGACCGTCCCAGAAACCAGAATTGCACTGGAATTAGCAGGTAAGTTGTTCTAGGTTCGGTTGGAATGTTTACTGAATGCCCTCCTTTGAAAGAGGGTCCAAACGAACTACTGGAAATGTAAACTTTGATACTAATTCACACATAAGCATCCAGGTCAGAGTTGGAGGCAAAAAGTAATGCACTTTCAGGGGTCAAGAGGTCATGTGGATGTTCCCAGATATCAGTGCCAGGTATTTTAACCTTGACTTTTAGACAACATTTTGGGTCAAGCTGACACAGACTCATTTTAGCATCCAGCCCTACAGACCTTGCATGTGTGTGAACTGACTACAAAGCAGCTGAAAAATTACACAGCAAAAAAACAGTTAACAAATCTTAAAGGCAAGGTCCTGGGGAGATGAGACCCTTAAACATATTGATAGTTAAGGGTATGACTTGTCTCAGCTATGGGGATGGGCAGGCCACCAGGAAAGTCCCACCAGCCAATGAGAAGTCCACATCAGAGAAGTCAGCAATGGTACTGGGGACCTGGCCTCAGCTGCAACATCCTACCCTATAAAGACCGAAAAGCAAGATAGGATCCCAGACTTTAGAAACCTCTTTGGGGAATGTTGAAAAAAAAGCCTTATATCTGTCCACAGGGGGACAGCATGATTACCAGAAGAAGCCAAGTGCAGCAGCAGTGATGGTAGGAGACCAAATGGGATTTGACATTCCTTCATGTACTCAACGTTTGAATTTATTTGTGGATGGGTACAGTACTAGGCTGGGATATAGTGTGAACAAGACAGATGCCAACTTTGTTCGCATGAAGCTTAGAGTTTCCAGAGAATCTATATGAACTAACCTGCTGGACCATTATATTTCCAGGCCTATGGAGAGTGGTGGAGTTTGGGGAATAACTGAATGTAGGAGCACAGGGATTAGGAAAAATGGGGGTAATTGGTTTTAAGTAATCTCAGTTATCCAGTAGCAGAAGCCTGCAGAGACAGAGAGCCCAGAAAATAATTTTACAATCCATTTTATGTTCTGGGATGTGTTATTGTCCTGAAAGGGGAAAAAGGTATTTGAATGTTTGCCACATTCAAGGTTGCAGGAAGGTTTCTGCTCTCTGTATCAGTCAGGAGCATTCAACACTATTGACCACAATCTCTTCTTGCCCATACTACCCTCTTGGTTTTGGTGATACTATATGTACCTTCTCATCTGCCCCTGCCTTTGCTGGTTGTTCCTTCTCATCTTCCTTTGTTGGCTTCTTCTCAATTGCTCAACCCGTAAATGTTGGCCTGTCCCAGGTCTCTGTCCTGGGCTCCTGTCTCTTCTAATCACTGTCCTCAGGTGAACTCATGCAACCCAAGGCTTATATCATCTTCATGCTAGTGACCCTCAACCTACTTCTCCAGTGCTGACCCCTCCCCAGGACTCCAGGCCCACGTGGCCCTCACATGCTTGGTCTCTCTCCTGTCCTAGTAGACATCTCAGACTTGAGTTGCCTGACCCTCAAGCCTGCCCTCCCCTAGCCTCTTGCATTTCAGCTCATTTAATTACCGAACAAAGATCTAGACGTTACCCTTGATTCCTCTCTCTCCTTTATCTCCCACATCCAATTCATCCCAAGTCCTGTCACTTCTTCCCCTAAAACATACTTCTCTTAATCTCCATTACTATAACTCTGGCTCAGACTAAATTACTGCAGGAACTTCTTAACTGATTCCCTTCTTCCACTTCTGCTCCTTAATAACCACTCTATGCCCATCAGCCAGAGGGATTCATTTAAACATTAATCAAATTGTGTTGCTCTCTCTTGATTTAAAAAACGATGATGGCTTGCTTCGTGCATTTAGCATAAAATCCAAATTCTTTTTCCTGGCTTAAAAGCCCTACATGCTCTGTTCTTTGCCCCCACCCACCCGCCTTCCCTTTCCCATTGTGCTCTAGATACACAGTCTTCTCGCTGTTCTCGAGACACCCCATATTCCAGCCTCAGGGCTTTTGCACTTGCTCTTCCCTCTGCTTAGAGTGCTGTTCCCCCCATCTTCACATGGCTCACTCTATACTGGTGTTCAGATCTCAATCTAAATGTTTCTGCAATGAGACTTCCCTGGCCATAAACCTAAGGTAACCACATAGTTACTCTTTATCATATACCCTTTCAAATAGTCTGTATATTGCTTGCTACTAGCTGATATTTTTATTTATTTGCTCATTTATTTATTTATTTGTAGTTGGTCTTCACCCATTGGAATGCAGACTCTAAGAGAGCAGGGACATTGTGTCCCCAGAACTTGGAATGGTACCTGATTTCTGTAGGAGTTTAACCAATATCTGTAGAATAAATGAGTATGTGAATGCATGAAGGGTAGAGTTGAACCACCCTGTCATGCACATGCCCTCTCCCTTAGATGAATAAGTACATCAGCTGACTATTGCTGTATAACAAGTCACCCCAAAACTTAGTGACTTAAAACAACAAGCATTTATTATTGCTCACAGTCTACAGGTCAGCTGGGCAGTTCTGCTGACTAGGGCCAAGTTTGGCTGATCTTGGTTTGGCTCACTCATGCATCTGCGGTCAGCCAGCAGGTTGGCCGAGGGCCGCTTGGTCTAGGAAGGCCTCACTTTCTCACAAGTCTGGCAGTTGTTTGTCTGTCAGCAAGGGTGACCGTGGGACTGGGCTGTGCGTCTCTTTCATTCAGCAGTCCCAGCTTGTTCATGTAGTCATAGAGTTCAGGAGAGTGTGCAAGTGCTCAATGCCTCTCCACGCTGAGGCTTAGAACTGGCGCATCATCACTTACCCCACATTCTGTTGGTCAAAGTGAGTCATAGAGCCAGCCCAGGTTTAAAGGGTGGGGAAACTAACTTCACTTATCAACAGGAGGAAATGCAAATTCACGTTGCAAAGGTGTGGCCACAGGGAGAGGGCAAGGACTGGGGGCATTTTTGTAATCCCTCTACCGCATTAAGGATGACAACAGAAGTGGTCACTGCTCATGAGCCCCTTTCCAGAGATCATAAAGAGCCTGTATGAGTCCTTTCCATCTGTCTACAAGCATAGAGTTGGTCACAAGATCCAACATGTCCTCGGTTGCACAGTGGCAGTGACTGAGGGGTGGCAGAAATTGGCCCCTGGGTACACTGCTGTCCACACAGCTGTGCAGACTCATCTGTGGCCAGTGGATCTCCAACCCTTCACTCTCCCTGGGATAGCACCTACTTCCATGTTGCACTCAGGGCAGGGCCTAATGAGGTGGTAACGCCTCTGTGAACCCACCTCAGAAGGTGGCAAGCATCAGGAGTACTTTTAGCGCCAGACAGCTCCCAACTTGCAGGCATCTGGTGAAAAACGATGTTAAATCAAAGGGCTCTTTTTTGTTTTTGGAATAGAACTCAAATGACTCAGAATGAAAAGGGCTTGACACAGGTGTCTTAAGGGAACGCCTTAAAAAGTGAGGAAAACAGCATGCTCGGCCTTGTCCATTCCTTCTGTGCAGAGTAGTACGTCTGCATCCTGAGAAATTCAAGGTTAAGCAAAAAGAGAAAGCATTTGTTCTAACAGACACGTTCTTACATTTTTCCCAAAAATGCGTACACTGTCATCAGTATTTAACTGTTTTTCATGATGTCTCGATGAACCAAAGCTTGCCATTGGATCACAGGATTTAAAAGCTAACTCTAGGGGGATTAACAACTTGTTTTAGGTGTCTCACTGAGTGGAAAAAGCTTCCCTGTCCTGCCTCTCTGTCCGATTCTTCTCTCCCTACCAAGCTGCCAGTTCAGGTTTCACTTCTTTCTCCACACTCAGATGCAGACGACTGTGTTTGACTTGAACATATCGATTTCAAGCAGGTGAGAGTGGACGTAGTGAGTCAGCTTGACAAATATTTAGATCACTTAAATGTCCTTTGCTATCACTTGAACTGAATGTTTCTTTTCCCCAACCATTTCACTCAACCATCTATCTCTCCAGCATAAAATACTCAAATTCTTTCTAAATTTCATGTATTAAAAAAATACTTCTAGGGCTTCCCTGGTGGCACAGTGGTTGAGAGTTCGCCTGCCGATGCAGGGGACACGGGTTCGTGCCCCGGTCTGGGAGGATCCCACATGCCGTGGAGCGGCTGGGCCTGTGAGCCATGGCTGCTGAGCCTGCGCGTCCGGAGCCTGTGCTCCGCAACGGGAGAGGCCACAACAGTGAGAGGCCCGTGTACCGCCAAAAAAAAAAAAAAAAGTACTTCTAGACCTTGGCTACATGATAGCTCCACTGGGAGCCTTGTTCCTTTCCATATCCTGAGCAAACCAGATCTAAAACAGATTAAAATGGCTCAGCAGTTGGACTCAGGTCTCTCTCTGTGTCTACTTAATTGGGGAGTCAACCAGCCTTTGGGACTCTCTTGCAGTCCGGCACAGAAAGAAAAAAACGTCAATGACTCTGTTCCACTGTATTTGAAACTTCTCTTGCTTCCCACAGACATATTCCTGAAGGCACCAGTTGTGGATGAAGAACACTGGGGGGTAGGGCGGTCAGAGTTGTATCCCACTGGGCTGTTTGGGACTTACGGGCGAAGCAGCAGAGACTCATGACTCACGGCTCTCCACACCAGGCCGCGGGATTTACCCAACTTCACCACAGAAGGAAACAGATCGTAAGCTTGGAGGTCCAGGGAGGAAAACCAGAGGCATGTCTGGGATGATTAGAAACATGAAAAGATCCCCATGGTAGGCTGTGCTTGTCATGCTCTCTGGCTGGAGGAGGGCAGAGTACAGTAAAGACAGCATTTGAATGCGGATGCCAAGGCTCACACTGGATATACAAATAGAGTAAAGGCTTCCTGTCATCTTTGCTAGAGCAAGGGATGGTTTTGGATAGCAGACATGGCTTTCATGATGGGGTGAAGGACCTGAGCGGACATGGTGGTTATGAACTGCTTCCTATGCCTCTGCACAGGAAGAGCCCACTTCTCTGTAACCATGGAGGCTCCGAAGCTTGATGGTACCACATTTCTGGCCTCTGATCACTGGGTTAGAGAAAGGGTAGCAGGACTGGTTCTGGCAGATCAGATATCTCCTGACAGCCTTAAAAGGAAACTAGGAGATTTGGTGCTGTTGTAACCGACAGATTCCCACACTTTACTAGCTGGTGAGTAAGAATAAAGTCCCATTCCCTCTGATACTCACCTCCCCACCAACTCCATAAAAGTTTGTTTGCAAAGTTTTCCTCCATTCCCTCCCCCTTTCAATGAAATACATTCCAGAGCTGAGATGGGAGCATTCAGATATCTGCCACCAGCTTCAGCCAGAACCATGACTTCCCTTGGATTTCAGGGCCTGATGCTGGGTCCGGTTCACACTCCAGACTCTTTCCCTCATGGTGAGGACTTTCTCAGGTGGCCTGCCTTCCCTCCATGCAAACTGACTCAGGTTGCCTCCCCTTCTCCCTTCCCTTTCCATTAGATGTGTTCATGTGTTTGAACCCCAATGGTGCCCAGGAATTGTGCATTCTCTCGGGGTCCCCACAAGCCCCAAGTAAATGAGTTGAAGTAGATAACAGCAGAGGGGGGAGTTTGGCCTACCTTTATCAGCCAGCCTAATTCAGACCTCATTACAGCCCAAATGCGACTTTGATAAGTGATGCCATTTCTGTTAGGTGGCTTGTACATGGCTCCCAGTGTCTGAGTCCCTGAACTCACAGGGCCACTAGGGTCGGCTCATTCAGGATACCAGCCCCATGGCATGTCCCACGGGACAAGGGCTGTGTTGCCCAGGGAAAGCCGGGGGGTGGGGGGAGCAAACTGAGGATCCGGGATCAGTGAGACCTTGTCAAAACAGGCGGCTAAAGAGGTTGCCCTAAAAAGGGATGTAGATGCAGTGTTCTGGAGGTGGTGCCTAGGTAGGATCAAGATCCAGGCGTGCTGAGATCAAGCAAATGGTGTTTGAGGGCGATTGTCCTAAACAACTGTAATTGTTTATAATTCAGCTGCACAGGCCAGATTGTGTTTGTTCTGCCAGTGGGCCGGGCTGGCTTACAGGACCCAGGGCAGGCTCTCACGCCCCAGATAAGCGGTATGCAGTGGTTAAACCCCCTCCTTGGGCTTAGAGGACTACTTATAAACATAATGATACCCAACGACTAGAACTCCTTTGTAGTGTTGGAATTAACATCTCAACAATATTCTAACTGGATTAGAAATTGGGAATTTTCTATGGAAATTGACTTCTTTTGAATTTCAGCTACATGCACAGTAGATTCCCACTCCCCTCAATAAGTGGAGATATATGGCAATCTGGGTGCTTTTTTTTTTAATTAATTAATTACTAATTTATTTTTAGCTGTGTTGGGTCTTCGTTTCTGTGCGAGGGCTTTCTCTAGTTGCGGCGAGCGGGGGCCACTCTTCATCGCGGTGCGCGGGCCTCTCACTATTGCGGCCTCTCGTTGCGGAGCACAGGCTCCAGACGCGCAGGCTCAGTAGTTGTGGCTCACGGGCCTAGTTGCTCCGCGGCATGTGGGATCTTCCTGGACCAGGGCTCGAACCTGTGTCCCCTGCATTGGCAGGCAGATTCTCAACCACTGCGCCACCAGGGAAGCCCCTGGGCATTCTTTTATTGAGGCAAAGATAATAGTTTTTCAGTTTTCTCAAGTTTCATTCTCTTTCCACAAAGAGAGTTGCTTTATATCCCACTTGTCTTTTTCCGTTGCCGCCCACTGGGGCCTCTGACCCCTCCTTAATATCATCCTCAGCTCTCTTCTCACAACACCTGTTGTGTGTGACAATGTGGTTGCTTAGGGGACACGTGATAGTGGCAACTCTTTGTACTTTAGGGGATGAGGTGTGATTTGGGCAGCCTATGAAATATGAGCTGAAGGTCATTGTCTCTCTTTCTAGCTCTACAGCTGAGCAGCAACGTCATAACTAACCAACCAATCGCTTATTCATTTAGTCACTTAATTGGAACCTACTCTGTGTCCATCACTTTCCTTGGCCTTGTGGACTATTAAACATGGTGCCTGTCCTCAAACTGCTCACACGCCAGTTGGAGATGCAGAAGTAACACGACACAATTAGGAAGTGCTCAACAGCTCAACAAACCTGAACAGAGAAGAGAGTTAGGCCGAGTCCTGGAACAAGAGAGCAGCTTCAGGAAGGAGGTGGGACAAGAGGTAGAAAGAACTGGAGTCCCAGCAGTTCTTCTGCCCCTACCTCCAGGAGGGGTAAACTAAAGATGGTATTGCATGTGTACAGGCCAGTGTTAGGTACCAGTGGCACTGATGTGGCTACTAAAGGGCTCTGGGAGCCAGTGCTGGGATTGGGGAGGGAAAGCAAGAGGTCTAGGCACTTGCAAGACTCTGAGAGTGACCTCCTTCAACTTAGTGCTCTAGGTGCCTCTGTGACCTCAACCTAGTCCCATTACCCAGACACACCTGTGTTCTCTCTATTTCATTCTCTGGCTCCATCTTCTCTCTCTTTCTCTTTTTATTAGTATTATTTTACTCCCTCCTGGCTGTTTCTATTTTTTCTCTCCTTTTATTTTCTTTTCCCTTTTTAACCAGTCTGTCTCTAATCTCCTTCCCCTCAGTGATGGGTTCCAGGCATTGCTAGATTCTAATGTAGGCTGGTGTCCAGGGGTCATGGGGTGGGTGCAAGCAGTGACAGTGATCTATTTTAGCATTATTATTATTATTATTATATTTTTATCTTTTTTTTTTGCGGTATGCGGGCCTGTCACTGTTGTGGCCTCTCCCGTTGCGGAGCACAGGCTCCGGACGCGCAGGCTCAGCGGCCATGGCTCACGGGCCCAGCCGCTCCGCGGCATGTGGGATCTTCCCGGACCGGAGCACGAACCCATGTCCCCTGCATCGGCAGGCGGACTCTCAACCACTGCGCCACCAGAGAAGCCCTAGCATTATTATTTTTAATACTGTGATAACAATAATACTGATACATATTAGAACTCATAAGTCTGGATTTGGTTTCTAAGAAAGCCTTAATTATTTTTATATAAGAACTCCTATGTAAAGAAATAAGATAATTTAAGTTCCATGGAAAAATTAACTTCAGGCTTCCCTGGTGGCGCAGTGGTTGAGAGTCCGCTGGGAGAGGCCACAACAGTGAGAGGCCCGCATACGGCAAAAAAAAAAAAGAAAGAAAAATTAACTTCAATGAAAGGATATTAATAAATTTGATATTCTTGGCCAACTAATGTTACCAAACATCTTCCTTTTGGAACATAAATTCCTGGTTTATCTGCCTTGTTCTCCACTGACCCTTCTCCACTTTATCTCCAGCACCTAGAATAGGGCTGGGTGCACATTAAGTGCTCAGTACATCTTTGTGAAATAAATCAATGTAGAGTTTTAGGAGTTGAAGGGGTCTTTTAAAATGAGGGAGAGGCTGAGGCATAAATAATCTCAGAAATGAGGCAAAATTATGTAATGAATTGGAGGAGAAGTTTGAAATAGAAGCTGCGATATAGCTTAGTGTCCTCAGCAGATAATCGGCATGTAAACTTGGTCTCATCATGTAACCACGGCAGGCCTCAGTGACTTTGTCTGTAAAGTGAATGGGAAACAATCTGGAAGATCTTTCTGCTTTAAAAATAACCCTCCATTCTTTTCCAGTGTGAGGTAAGGGTGGTCCCATTGCAATGGCTCCATTGGCTTTGATTTTGAATTTGTTGCCTCTCCTCCCACTTCCATCTCCACTTGGTGCCTGGATGGCCCTTTGATCACAGCCTCAGAGAACTGAGCAGTGTACGGCATCAGTCAAACAAGGCCTTGCTTAGAAGTAAATTTCTCAACCAGGTTTTCAGTTTCACTTTATGTTTTCTTCATTTTATTCTGTATTATTATTAGTTACAAACATTTTAATGTATGGATTCTTCCTTCGGTTCCTGCATTCCTGCTTTCAAGAGCATGATGACTTGTAAAATAACAAAAATCAGCTGGGTAGCTAAGATTACGTGGCCTGAGAATCAGAGTCTGCATGGCCCACAGGAAAAATTATGGTCCCATCCCCACCCTACTTTCTTCTGGTTCCTTCTAGGAAAGGTAGCTAGAATTTGCTTGGCACCGTCCAGGTATTCAACAGATGTCCATGCCTTCCTTTTCTTCAAGAAGGAGAAAGTGATTTTAGATGCTGAGGTCTGATTCTATATAAAGAGCTGGAATATTACATCTATCTGAACAGTCTTGGAGGTCTTCACTGTGCCTTTCACTTTTTCTGCTTAATGTTATTCAACATTCTTCTTTTTCCACTTGGTCAATTTCTCCCCCTCCATCTTGGCGGTTGCACTGACTTATTTTAATTAGCTAGAAATGGTGATAGGAATGGTGGCAGCAACGACACAGAAAGGGGTACGTGGGAGGTTGTTCTCTGACGTGGAATACAACATAAACCTAATTGTGAGACCACCAATTCAGTTGTGAGTGGGCGCAATAGCAGCAGCAGGAAATTGCCTGAGATAATCTGGGAAGGTCTTCATCTTTCACAATGGGGGTTGCACATTCGCAGCCTGGGAGTCAAATTCAGCCATAAACACAATATTTTAGACAGCAAAGTGTTTGAAAATGCTCCTGCTAGGTAAAGCGTAAGAGAGGTCCATGGTGCTCATCACTCCCTATTGTCTTGTCCCGGACATGTAGCGCACTTATACAAATCGCCTGTCCCCTTTTTGGAGTTTACTTGAACAATCCATACATTCTCTGATGTCACCTGAAATTCCTGTATGGAGGTTCTCCCACCAGAAGAAGACCTACACCAACTCATCACCAGCTCCCTTACCCTTCGTCTTGGCTTTGCCCAGAGTAATTTAGACCATCATCATGAAGTTTGATGACCATGTCTGCCGACAGTAACTGCAAAAATTACCATCCTGATTGACTACTAGAAATCAGCTGACTGCATGTTTCAGAGGCTCTCCTTCTACTTTTCCCTGCCATGCTAGATATGTGACAGTCCAGGCTTTCTTTGTGTCAGTCTTCTCCGTACTGAGCTCTGTTGGAAGCCTCTGGGAGCTCAGTGTGCAAAGGAGATAAACCAGGAACATGATGCTTGTTTTAACGGTTCTCTCTGTAGTGTCCTTGTATTCTTAACTCCTTTTCACTTGCCCATTTCCTTGGCCTTTTATCATAAATTCTCTGTGTTGTCTCTATACCACTCTTGGCAGGATGGCCCACTATATTCCTTTATTAGCTTGACTCTGCAAGGAAAATGATGCCATACTATCCGGTGGTTTTTTCCTGCTAGCTCTTGGACACTAACATTTACTGGACTATCACATTTTAATACGTTTCCATACCATCTTTTTGTCCCTTCCAAGAAGCTGTACTCTTTTTCTGACCCACGGTTCATCACCTTACCGAGTTCCATGGCTACCCTGGTGTCAGAGATTGGCCTCCCTGATGTGGCACCACCACCTCCTCTTACCTCCTGTGTGAGTTAATGTGGAACCCCAAACATTGAGAAGTTTCAACAAAAGCCCACTTGATACTCTCTTAAGGATATCACTGAGGGGATTTCTACAGTGACTGGGTAGGAGGTTGGATTTCAAGACCCCTTCAGTCTATTACCTTTCTAAAAAAAACTTAATGCAATAAGTTGATCGGGGGAGTACTCTCAGGATAATATTGTTGAGGGAGTGAATAAAACAGGATTGAGCAGAGGGAAATGTTGAACTGCAGTGCAATTACAGTATTTTTCTACCATTTTTTAATAGGGCACTCTGGAGCTGGAATAGATTTTCCAGAGATGTCTCAAATCAAAGCAAGGGGGCCAGGTTTTTATACTCCACATCAACCAGTAAAGTGATGTAGAGTGCCCTCGGGAATGTGGCATGACCTTGGTCATATTCCAGCCTTTAGATTCAGAAGATGTGTTAAAGGATGCATTTGGCCACTTATGCAGAGGGGTCTGCATATATAGCCACAGGTGCACACACAAAGCGCTTAGGATCTGATACCTCACTAAGATTTTCTATGATTATTGCCTTGAAAATACTGTCTGGAAATCTGGGAGAGACCTTCAAGATGGCGGAAGAGTAAGACGCGGAGATCACCTTCCTCCCCACAAAAACATCAGAAATACATTTACAGGTGGAACAACTCCTACAGAGCACCTACTGAACGCAGGCAGAAGACCTCAGACCTCCCAAAAGGCAAGAAACTCCCCACTTACCTGGGTAGGGCAAAAGAAAAAAGAATAAACAGAGACAAAAAAATAGGGACGGGACCTGCACCAGTGGGAGGGAGCTGTGAAGGAGGAAAGGTTTCCACACACTAGGAAGGCCCTTCGCGGGTGGAGACTGCGGGTGGCGGAGTAGGGGAGCTTTGGAGCTGTGGAGGAGAGCGCAGCAACAGGGGTGCGGAGGGCAAAGCGGAGAGATTCCCGCACAGAGGATCGGTGCCGACCGGCACTCACCAGCCCGAGAGGCTTGTCTGCTCACCCGCCAGGTCGGGCGCGGGCTGGGAGCTGAGCCTCAGGCTTTGGTCGGAGCGCAGGGAGAGGACTGGGGTTGGTGGCGTGAACACAGCCTGAAGGGGGCTAGTGCACGACGGCTAGCCGGGAGGGAGTCCGGGAAAAGGTCTGGACCTGTCTAAGAGGCAAGAGACTTTTTCTTGCCTCTTTGTTTCCTGGTGCGCAAGGAGAGGGGATTAAGAGCGATGCTTAAAGGAGCTCCAGAGATAGGCGCGAGCCGCGGCTAAAAGCGCGGACCCCAGAGACGGGCATGAGATGCTAAGGCTGCTTCTGCCGCCACCAAGAAGCCTGTGTGCGAGCACAGGTCACTATCCACACCGCCCCTCCCGGGAGCCTGTGCAGCTTGTCACTGCCAGGGTCCAGTGATTCAGGGACAACTTCCCCGGGAGAATGCACGGCGCGCCTCAGGCTGCTGCAACGTCACGCCGGCCTCTGCTGCTGCAGACCCGCGCTGCACTCCGTGCCCCCCCCCCCAACGCCTGAGCGAGCCAGAGCCCCCGAGTCAGCTGCTCCTTTAACCCTGTCCTGTCTGAGTGAAGAACAGATGCCCTCCGGCGACCTACACGCAGAGACGAGGCCAAATCCAAAGCTGAACCCTGGGAGCTGTATGAACAAAGAAGAAAAAGGGAGAATTCTCCCAGCAGCCTCAGGAGCAGCGGATTAAATCTCCACAATCAACGTGATGTACCCAGCATCTCTGGAATATCAGAAGAGACAACAAATCATCCCAAAATTGAGGCAGTAGACTTTGGGAGCAACTGTAGACTTGGGGTTTACTTTCTGCAAATAATTTGTTTCTGGTTTATGTTTATCTTAGTTTAGTATTTAGAGTTTCTTACCATTGGTAGATTTGTTTATTGATTTGGATGATCTCTTCCCTTTTTTTTTAAATATATAGATATGTATATATTTTTTCCTTTTTCTCTTTTTGTGAACGTGTATGTGTATGCTTCTTTGCGTGATTTTGTCTATACGGCTTTGCTTTTACCATTTGTCCTAGAGTTCTGTCCGTCCAGTTTTTTTTACTTTTTAATAATTTAAATTTTTTTTATTTTAATAAGGTTATTTATTTATTTATTTCCTTTTTTTCTCCCTTTTCTTCTGAGCTGTGTGGCTAACAGGATCTTGTTGCTCCGGCTTGGTGTCAGGCCTCTGCCTCTGAGGTGGGAGAGCTGAGTTCAGGACATTGGTCCACCAGAGACCTCTCAGCTCCACATAATATCAAACAGCGAAAGGTCTCCCAGAGATCTCCATCTCAACGCTAAGACCCAGTTCCACTCAATGACCAGCAAGTTACAGTGCTGGACACCCTATGCCAAACAACTAGCAAGACAGGAACACAACTCCACCCATTAGCAGAGAGGCTGCCTAAAATCATAATAAGGTCACAGACACCCCAAAACAACCACCGTATGTGGTCCTCCCCACCAGAAAGGCAAGATCCAGCCTCAACCACCAGAACACAGGCACCAGTCCCCTCCACCAGGAAGCCTACACAACCCACTAAACCAACCTTATCCACTGGGGGTGGACACCAAAAACAACGGGAACTATGAGCCTGCAGCCAGGAAAAAGGAGACCCCAAACACAGTAAGTTAAGCAAAATGAGAAGACAGAGAAACACACAGCAGATGAAGGAGCAAGGTAAAAACCCACCAGACCAAACAAATGAAGAGGAAATAGGCAGTCTACCTGAAAAAGAATTCACAGTAATGATAGTAAAGATAATCCAAAATCTTGGAAATAGAATGGAGAAAATAAAAGAAATGTTTAACAAGGACCCAGAAGTACTAAAGAGCAAACAAACAATGATGAACAACACAATAAATGAAATTAAAACTTCTCTAGAAGGAATCAATAGCAGAATAACTGAAGCAGAAGAACGGGTAAGTGACATGGAAGATAAAATAGTGGAAATAACTACCACAGAGCAGAATAAAGAAAAAAGAATGAAAAGAATTGAGGACAGTTTCAGAGACCTCTGGGACAATATTAAATGCACCAACTTTTGAATTATAGGGGTCCCAGAAGAAGAAGAGGAAAAGAAAGGGACTGAGAAAATATTTGAAGAGATTATAGTTGAAAACGTCTCTAATATGGGAAAGGAAATAGTCAATCAAGTTCAGGAAGTGCAGAGTGTCCTATACAGGATAAATCCAAGGAGAAACACGCCAAAACACATATTAATCAAACTATCAAAAATTAAATGCAAAGAAAAAATATTAAAAGCAGCAAGGGAAAAACAACAAATAACATCTAAGGGAATACCCATAAAGTTAACAGCTGATCTTTCAGAGAAACTCTGCAAGCCAGAAGGGAGTGGCAGGACATATTTAAAGTGATGAAAGGGAAAAACCTACAACCAAGATTACCCAGCAAGGAACTCATTCAGATTAGACAGAGAAATTAAAACCTTTACAGACAAGCAAAAGCTAAGAGAACTCAGAACCACCAAACTAGCTTTACAACAAATGCTAAAGGAACTTCTCTAGGCAGGAAACACAAGAGAAGAAAAAGACCTAAAATAAAAAACCCCAAACAATTAAGAAAATTGGGATAGGAACATACATATCGATAATTACCTTAAATGTAAATGGATTAAATTTCCAACCAAAAGACATAGACTGGCTGAATGGATACAAAAACAAGACCCGTACATATGCTGTCTACAAGAGACCCACTTCAGACCTAGGGACACATACAGACTGCAAGTGAGGGGATGGAAAAAGATATTCCATGCAAATGGAAATCAAAAGAAAGCTGGAGTAGCAATTCTCATATCAGACAAAATAGACTTTACAATAAAGACTATTGCAAGAGACAAAGAAGGGCACTACTTAATGATCAAGGGCCTGTTCCAAGAAGTAGATATAACAATTGTAAATATTTATGCACCCAACATAGGAGCACCCCAGTACATAAGGCAAATGTTAACAGCCATAAAAGGGGAAGTCGACAGTAACACAATAATAGTAGGGGACTTTAACACCCCACTTTCACCAATGGACAGATCATCCAAAATGAAAATAAATAAGGAAACACAAGCTTTAAATGATACATTAAACAAGATGGACTTAATTGACATTTATAGGACATTCCATGCAAAAACAACAGAATACACTGTCTTCTCAAGTGCTCATGGAACATTCTCTAGGATAGATCATATCTTGGGTCACAAATCAAGCCTTGGTAAATTTAAGAAAATTGAAATTGTATCAAGTTTCTTTTCCAACCACAACGCTATCAGACTATATATCAATTACAAGAAAAAAACTGTAAAAAATACAAACACATGGAGGCTAAAGAATACACTACTAAATAAACAAGAGATCACTGAAGAAATCAAAGAGGAAATCAAAAAATACCTAGAAACAAATGACAATGAAAACACGAAAACTCAAAACCTATGGGATGCAGCAAAAGCAGTTCTAAGAGGGAAGTTTATAGCAATACAATCCTACCTCGAGGAACAAGAAACATCTCAAATAAACAACCTAACCTTACACATAAAGCCATTAGAGAAAGAAGAACAAAAACCTCCTAAAGTTAGCAGAGGAAAGAAATCATAAAGATCAGACCAGAAATAAATAAAAAATAAATGAAGGAAACAGTAGCAAAGATCAATAAAACTAAAAGCTGGTTCTTTGAGAAGATAAACAAAATTGGTAAACCATTAGCCAGACTCATCAAGAAAAAAAGGGAGAAGACTCAATTCAGTAGAATTAGAAATGAAAAAGGAGAAGTAACAACTGACACTGTAGAAGTACAGAGGATCATGAGAGATTACTACAAGCAACTATATGCTAATAAAATGGACAACCTGGAATAAATGGACAAATTCTTAGAAAAGCACAACCTTCTGAGACTGAACCAGGAAGAAATAGAAAATATAAACATACCAATCATAAGCACTGAAATTGAGACTGTGATTAAAAATCTACCAACAATCAAAAGCCCAGGACCAGATGGCTTCACAGGTGAAGTCTATCAAACATTTAGAGAAGAGCTAACAAACACCTATCCTTCTCAAACTCTTCTAAAATATAGCAGAGGGAGGAATACTCCAAAACTCATTCTACGAGGCCACCATCACCCTGATACCAAAACCAGAGATGTCACAAAGAAAGAAAACTACAGGCCAATATCACTGATGAACATAGATGCAAAAATCCTCAACAAAATACTAGCAAAATGCAAGGATTCTTCAATATACTCAAACCAATCAATGCGATAAACTATATTAACAAATTGAAGGAGAAAAACCATATGATCATCTCAATAGATGCAGAGAAAGCTTTCGACAAAATTCAACACCCATTTATGATAAAAACCCTCCAGTAGGCATAGAGGGAACTTACCTCAACATAGTAAAGGCCATATATGACAAACCCAGAACCAACATCATTCTGAATACTGAACAACTGAAACCATTTCCTCTAAGATCAGGAACAAGACAAGGTTGTCCACTCTCACCACTGTCATTCAACATAGTTTTGGAAGTTTTAGCCACAGCAATCAGAGAAGAAAAAGAAATAAAAGAATCCAAATCAGAAAAGAAATAAAGCTGTCACTTTTTGCAGATGACATGATACTATATATAGAGAATCCTAAAGATGCTACCCCAAAACTACTAGAGCTAATCAATGAATTTGGTAAGGTAGCAGGATACAAAATTAATGTACAGAAATCTCTGGCATTCTTATACACTAATGATGAAAAATCTGAAAGAGAAATTAAGGAAACACTCTCATTTACCATTGCAACAACAGCAAAAAAATACCTAGGAATAAACCTACCTAAAGAGACAAAAGACCTGTATGCAGAAAACTATAAGACACTGATGAAAGAAATTAAAGATGATACAAACAGATGGAGAGATATACCATGTTCTTGGATTGGAAGAATCAACATTGTGAAAATGACTACACTACCCAAAGCAATCTACACATTCAATGCAATCCCTATCAAACTACCAATAGCATTTTTCACAGAACTAGAACAAAAAATTTAACAATTTGTATGGAAATACAAAAGACCCCAAATAGCCAAAGCAACCTTGAGAAAGAAGAACGGAGCTGGAGGAATCAGGCTCCCAGACTTCAGACTATACTGCAAAGCTACAGCAATCAAGACAGTATGGTACTGGCACAAAAACAGAAATATAGATCAATGGAACAGGATAGAAAGCCCAGAGATAAACCCATGCACATATGGTCACCTTATTTTTGATAAAGGAGGCAAGAATATACAATGGAGAAAAGACAGCCTCTTCAATAAGTGGTGCTGGGAAAACTGGACAGCTACATGTAAAAGAATGAAATTAGAACACTCCTTAACACCATACACAAAAAAACCTCAAATTGGATTAAAGACCTAAATGTAAGGCCAGACACTAAAAACTCTTAGAGGAAAACACAGGCAGAATTCTCTATGACATACATCACAGCAAGGTCCTTTTTGACCCACCTCCTAGAGAAATGGAAATAAAAACAAAAATAAACAAATGGGACTTAATGAAAGTTTAAAACTTTTGCACAGCAAGGAAACAGTAAACAAGACGAAAAGACAACCCTCAGAATGGGAGAAAATATTTGCAAATGAAGCAACTGAAAAAGGATTAATCTCCAAAATTTACAAGCAGCTCATGTAGCTCAATATCAAAAAAACAAACAACCCAATCCAAAAATGGGCAGAAGACCTAAATAGACATTTCTCCAAAGAAGATATACAGACTGCCAACAAACACATGAAAGAATGCTCAACATCACTAATCATTAGAGAAATGCAAATCAAAACTACAATGAGATATCACCTCACACCAGTCAGAATGGCCATCATCAAAAAATCTAGAAACAATAAATTCGGGAGACGGTGTGGAGAAAAGGGAACTGTCTTGCACTGTTGGTGGGAATGTAAATTGATACAGCCACTATAGAGAACAGTATGGAGGTTCCTTAAAAAACTAAAAAGAGAACTACCATATGACCCAGCAATCGCACTACTGAGCATCTCCCCTGAGAAAACAATAATTCAGAAAGAGTCACGTACCACAGTGTTCATTGCAGCTCTATTTACAATAGCCAGGACATGGAAGCAACCTAAGCGTCCATCACCAGATGAATGGATAAAGAAGATGTGGCACATATATACGATGGAATATTACTTAGTCATAAAAAGAAACAAAATTGAGTTATTTGTAGTGATGTGGATGGAGTGAGAGTCTGTCATCCAGAGTGAAGTAAGTCAGAAAGAGAAAAACAAATACAGTATGCTAACACATATATATGGAATCTAAAAAAAAAAAAAAGGTTGAAGAACCCCAGGGGTAGGACAGGAATAAAGACGCAGAGGTAGAGAATGGACTTGAGGACATGGCAAGGGGGAAGGGTAAGCTGGGACGAAGTGAGAGAGTGGCATGGACATATATACACTACGAAATGTAAAATAGATAGCTAGTGGGAAGCAGCCGCATAGCACAGGGAGGCCAGCTTCGTGCTTTGTGACCACCTAGAGGTGTGGGAGAGGGAGGGTGAGAGGGAGATGCAAGAGTGGGGAGATATGGGGATATATGTATATGTATAGCTGATTCGCTTTGTTATAAAGCAGAAACTAACACACCATTGTAAAGCAATTATACTCCAAGAAAGATGTTAAAAAAGAAAATATTGCCTGTTGACGACACTGGTGACCCCACTTACTAGTAATAGGGCATTTTTCTCAGCTAGAAGTGAGGGAATAAAGAAAACACAGCATGCCAGCTGGTAAGACTGGACTCCAGAGAGGATGACAGGGGCTGGGGGTGGGGTAGGAAGGAGACCTCACCTCACAATACACCTCCCAGAATAGAACCTGCTCAATTTTTAATTTTCTGCCTTGGGCATGAAACATGCCTCATTTTATCTTTAGCTTCTGCTGTGGGAGTCTGAGTATTTTTTCAGCTTACCTTTTCCAATCTTTCAGGCTCTTCACTCTGGGGTGCCTTCCTTGTGGTTTTAACCTTTTATCTTTCTTTGTGATGGTTGTTTTGAGTTTACAACTAATCAAATATTCCACAGGCACCCTGAGGCTTGACTGGTCAGTGAGGAGCCAGAGACAATGCAAAGCTGATGTCCCACTTTCCAGACTCACTGAGTGACTTAAGGAAAGGAGGGAACTGCTAACACAGTGAATTGTGTGCATAAGCAACTTGAAACCCAGGCAACCTTCAACTCAGGGTTTCCTGGTAATCAGCTGGGCTTTCTGGCATAGCAATGAGCAAGTGGCATTAATGAGGTAGGCAAAGATGATGCCACGGGGGCTTGGACAGTAAGAAGGAGGCAGGCATAGCAATGGAAGCAATAGATGAGGGGTTTATTTTATCCCCTCCTCACTTTTTTTTACAGTAGCAACTTTTTGGCTGATTAAAGTACTTTTCGGTGTTCCAGGAGGGAAGTGTCTTTTGTACTACACACTAGAATGTCAGTTCTCATTATGAAGCCCTGGCTGTTCAAATGGTATCTGAATCTCCCCAAGGCCTCCTTGGGGAGGCTGTAGGCAGAAATTTCAAGGAGCTTATGCCAATTATTTTCTTTCTATCTACATATTGATGGCTGACCCACGGTAATCATGTGAGTCAGGTGCGTTGAACAGTTTCCTTGATTTCACTCAGGGCTTTTAAGACAGATAAGATTTTTTTAAGACTCTTTTATCCTTAGCCTCTGGAATTGCTGCTTTTGTTCTCTACTTGACAATGACATGGCAGACCAGAGAGATAGTGACCCAGGGTTTTTGTTTTCCAATTATTTGGGCCTTTTTCACACGGATTACCAGAGTTAGAAGAGGACATATAACAAAAACACATTCGGAGGCCTCAGTGGTGGCAGCACGTGTAGAGCTCTGGGCTTCATTGTTTAAAAAGTCTATAATTTAGGGTCCCTTTATTGTAAGCTACACATATTAACCTGGCAACTCACAAGGGAAAAAAGCAATTAATTGAAGGATATGTAGTAGTCATTTAGTAAAAGCCAAAGCTGAAGACCAAGTAAGAATATACTAGAACCAGAGAATTTAGGTAGCACGAAGTAATGGACAGTCTCTCTGGGGAAGTACCAGTGTTCTGAGTCGTCTTCAATTTACGTCCTTGTTCTGTTCAAGATTAAAATTCCCAAGAGAATCTGCTTGATCCCGGCTTGGGCCTCGTGTCAACCTCGTGGTTAGATAAGGGTGAGGAGACTTAACTGATAGTCCTTCTAAGCTGTTCACGACAAGGGAAGAGTGCAAAGTGTAGCAGAAGAAGGGCGACTAAGCTCTGGACAGGCTAAATCAGCAGATGCCCATCACAAGCTGAAAGGTTCCAGATTGCTCTAGAAAGGGATGTCCAATGTCCTAACCTTATACTGATTCTTGTCATCATTACAAAGTGGCAGGAGAGCCCGCTATGGACTGCATGTTCATGCTCTTCCCAAATTCGTACGTAGAAGCCCTAATCCCCAATGTGATGGTTTTTGGAGGTGAGGCCTCTGGGAAGTAATTAGGGTTAGATTATGTCATGAGAGTAGGGCCCTCATGATGGGATTAATGCCCTTATAAAACGAGGATCTGAAATGAGATCTCTCTTTCTCCCCATGTGTACACATCAAAGAAAGGCCATGTGAAGACATAATGAGAAGATGGCCATCTGAAAACCAGGAAGAGGGGTCACAACAGACACCAAATCTGCCAGCACCTTTATCTTGGACTCCCCAGCCTCCTTGGAAGAGCCTTTGGACTCTCCCAAAACTGTGAGAAATAAGTGTTAGTTGTTTAAGCCACCCAGGTTTTGGTATTTTGTTATAGCCTCTGGGACTCACTGCGGCAGAGGTTCTTTCACCTTTTCTCAAAGCAGCCACATGGACTCCATGTTGCCACCTTGGAGGGAAGGAATGAACCACACTTATCCTTTTGCAGAGAAAACTGATCACCAGGAAGAATCAGATTTAGCAGATTCCATCCCAGCTGAGGACAGACTAGGGTACAGGGTTGGCAAAAACTCTGTCTTCCCAGGCTTCGAAGACTTTTCTTGAGTGGTCTAGAAATGCCAGAGAGGAAGGTGATGACTCTCTAACAACCCCTGTTTCTCAGGCCCTCTGATCACAGTCATTCTCTTCAGCTGATCGTACAGGCTTCTATCAAGTCTTAGCAGGCCTCATGTGTATTATTTATTTGATTAAAAAAATTGTGTCATTTGCTTTTAAGGAGCCTCTGGGAATGAGCATAATTAAGCATAGATTAAAATGTCTAAAAGGCTGAAAACCACCATAATGATATAGTGAAATGAACACAAGAAACTTAAAAACATCCTCACATTGTCATTCCATCAAAGCACCCCAACTTGCAATGAGAGCGTAAAAACTGAGCCTCACTGGAAATGATCAAATGATCATTGAGATTTCAGCTGTTGAACATGGGCAGTGATTCTAAAAATTTGAGAAGATTAACTTGGAAGAGAGTTCATCTGTCTCATCAAAGGAGGCATAAATGGCATCAGTCAGATTTGACCAAGGAGAAGGAAGAGAAGCAGATAAAAAATGAAACAGGAAAAGGAAGAAGAGAAGGAGGAGAAGAAGAGGAGGACGGAGGAACAGGAGGCGGAGGACAAAGAGGAGAAGGACCCACTGCGACACCTTAGCAAACACACAGCAGAATTAGCTGGGGATTTCACACCAATGTCTGAACACTTGCTATGAGCCAGGAGATGTTCTAGGTAAGACAGGCAAACTGTCAAGTGCAGAGAGATTTTAAACAAACAATTACATAGCATGAGATGTTTCATGAAGGAAACACACAGTGTATAGGACAGAGAGTTGGGTGAAGAGAAAAACGCAGCCCTGTGAAGATCTGGGGAGAGGTTTTCCCTGCAGAAGGAGTAGTGAGGGCCAAAGCTAGGAAGTGAGGCAGGATGATGGCCAGGTTATCTTTCCCGGAGTGTCCTGGGGAGGGGAACAGATGTGTGAGTCTGGATGGGGCACACAGTGACCAACACTGAGAACAGAAAGTCATTCACACCCTTTCTAGAGGGCTGCTTCTAGGTACCTCTATTAGTTAGGTGCTTTGGGCTGCAAGTAACAGAATACCTAACTAGTGGTAGATTAATAATATGAACTTTAAAGTTTTTTTTAAATCAAACCATATATCAGAAAGCTGTCAGTTCCAGGGTTGGTACAGTAGTTCAATGGTATTATCAAGTTCCTAGCACTTTTCTTCCCTCGTTTTTATCCCCAGTATATTAGAGGTGAACTCCCTCATGGCTGCAAGAAAAGATGCCACAGCTCTAAGCTCTGTGTCCTCACGTAGCAGCAGACCCAGCAGGAAAGGGGATGCAACCAAGAGCATTTTCCTTGTGGAGCGCTCTCTTTTTCTCTGAGAGGAAATCCTTCCTCCAGAATCCACCGGGAGATTTCCGCGCACACTTCCCTGAACAGGACTGACTAGGTGTGCAGCCTAGACTCGGAGGGTGAGGAGGGACTAGAGGGCTGCTGGGGTGCTAGAGAGGACACTGCAGACCAAGTTGTCCTGAGTGTAAGATGAGGGGGGCGGGTAGGAGCTAGATGGGAGGATGGTGTTAGCTGGGCAGAGTCCAGGCTGGATGGGACAGGCGCAGACCCCGTGGGTGCATATCCTAGCCTGACCGCTGACTAGCCATGTACCACCCTCTACCTCACCATCTGTAAAGTGGGGGTGATAATAGTACCTGCCTTATAGGATCTTGGGACAAACAGACACTTAGTACACTTAGTAACAGTCCCGCACATAGCATGCAGTCCCTAAGGATGGCTGTGATTTTATTGTTACTCTCTACCTCTCACCTCTTCCTGTGTCAGATTATCCTGCGTTCGTTGGCAGATCTTCGCATTTCCTTTACACATCACAAAGAATCTTCACTTGTGCTGCCTCCCTGGCTGCTGGGTCACACCGCTCTCTTTATAGCCCCTCGTGGCCGGAAGCCTGAGAAAACTTCACGTGGTGCTTGCCCCATAGACAGTACTGGAGGGCTTTGTGAGAGGCTGCCCTGGGCTCCTTGCAGGAACGGCTCACAGAGGGCGTGCTGTGCAAGTGCTGCTGAGAGCCGTCTTGGATGGAGCCCCAGTCAGAGCCAGCAAATGCAGCAGCCGCCTCTTTGATACTCACGGGGTCAGGAGTGTTCTTGGCATTGCCTCAGTTGCTTCTCACTGCGCCTGGGAGCTTGGGGTGAAGGGGAGAGGGGTGAATGGAGAAGCCTGACCTTTTGCTTTCTTTCCTTACCAACAAGAGCATTTACTCCCGCTGGAATTGGGGTATCTGTGGGAGAGCCGAACTCTGTTTTGTAGTGAGGATTTTTTTTTTTCCTTCTCTCTTCTTTTTTTTTCTTTTCCCATCAACACTTGTCAGGGATTCAAGGCAAAAAGCCTGGCAAAGGCCCGGGCTTCTGCACCAGCTCAGGCAAAAGATGGGTCTAAACAGGGAACAGAGCAAGGCATTGTTCCAACACTGCAGAGTGGGAAAAGTAGGTCAGGGAAGAAAATGCAGGTTTGACAGAACTGGGAATTGAACTTGTCACCTCAGAGCCTATTGGTGTAGAAAGTGAACAGCCAGCAAGGGACCGGAGAGTAACTGAAGCCCACTGCCCCGCTGGGGGCAGGCACACCGTGTGAGAAATCGCTTGCACAGGGGTCACTGGCTTCTTCCAAGGCGAATCACCCCTGACATACTCACCCCCTACCCTGGGAAACTAAACCAAGTGATGATTCTAGACGGCAAGAGCAGCTGAGACTCTCTCTGGAGAGAATGCCAGGCGGCAGCTTCCCAGCCACCAGCTGCATTTGCAGGACTGGGAATTGAGACAACTCCCCCTCTCAGAGAGGAGGCTCTAATCACAACCATCACCTTCTAGGAAACTTCTTGGGAGAATGGCTACCAGCAGAGAAGAGCTTTTTGCTCACCACCCTCCTGGTTAGTACTGTAGCCAGGGATTCCAGCTGTAGCCCGGGAAGAGAAAAAACACCTCTTTCAACAGGACTTGCCCAAACCTTGGTAATTCTCCTACTTTCTCCCGCAGTCAAGGCACTGATTTCTTTTGGATGGAGGGTGCTTTCTCCCTGACTCTTAGGACCTTTTATTTTGGACATATTCCAAATTTCTTGATCTGGTTTTGCCTAATACACACCTCCTCTTCCTTGCAGTTCTCAAAAATCTTTCAGTAGCAGTAAGAGCGACTTTGGTCATTTCAGACCACACCATTGGCACCAAGAAGTGCAAGTTCATTGTACGCTCCTTCATTGAATACTTTCAATGTGTACTTGGATCTGAATGAAACTTGCAGCTAAAGACCACAAATCTCCATGCCTACCAGTCATAGAGCAATTACTTGGACTTTCTTCCGTAATTAATGACTTTTTCCCCCTCTCTGTGAAATGGGAATAGCATTGAGAATAACACCACTTATTTATAATGGAACCAGTACTGGACTGGATCCAAAGACTCAAATTCCAGTTCTGCAAGCTATTTGTCTTGTGATTGTAGGCCATTTACCGAAATTCATCACCTTCAGATTCCTCAGCTGTGAAATGGGGATAGTTATCATTCAGAACAGAGTTGTAAAGTTTCAACCAAACATAAATGAGGTTCATGTGTGAAAGCACCTTTCCCAGATCTGGGCCTGGAGGAGCCTGATCCAGAGTTTGCTTCCTTCCTTCCTCATTTCTGATAATACTGAAAGAATTTCTGAAGGAAGTGTTTGGAGTTAGATATACTTAAGGCTGGGTAAACAACAACAACAACAAAAAATGGAACAGAGAATAGGATATGTCTTGACATCTAGTCCTGTACTGTCCAATACAGTAGCCACTAGCCACAAGTGGCTATTTAATTAAAATAAGATTTTAAAATGCAGTTCCTCATGGTGTTAATATTCTGTTGCTTGACCTGTTACTAGTTATATGGGTGTGTTTACTTTGAAAACTCACGGAGCTGCACACTTAGGATCTGCACACTTTTCTGTATGCATGTTATACCTTAATTTTTTAAAAGCTTATTTAAAAAATGAAATACTATCCACTCAAAAAAAAAAAAGAAAATTGGGATGATATTTGAAAAAAAATACCATATTCACACATTTTTTAAAAAAATGCAGTTCCTCAGTCACAATTCAAGTATTCAATGGCCCCGCCTGGCTGGTGACTGTCATACTGCACAACACAGATAAAGAACATTTCCATCATCGCAGAAAGTTCTACTGGACAATGTTGAAAGAATTCTTATGGAACTTACCATAATGACAAGAACAAGTTTCTTAAGGTAAAACCCAGATCTCCTTTTGCCTTGGAGTATGCCATCTTCTCTCAATAGCATTACATTTAAGACACACAGTATTTTTTTTTTACATCTTTATTGGAGTATAATTGCTTTACAATGGTGTGTTTGTTTCTGCTTCACAACAAAATGAATCAGTTATATATATACATATGTTCCCATATCTCTTCCCTCTTGAGTCTCCCTCCCTCCCACCCTCCCTATCCCACCCCTCCAGGCGGTCACAAAGCACCGAGCTAATCTCCCTGTGCTATGCGGCTGCTTCCCACTAGCTGTCTACCTTACGTTTGGTAGTGTATATATGTCCATGCCTGTCTCTCGCTTTGTCACAGCTTACCCTTCCCGCTCCCCATATCCTCAATAAGACACACAGTATTTATTTCAAACCATAACCAAGAAAGCACACTCTATGCACAGGCGTGCTCACATCTTCCTCTTAGCCCTGCACATGTGAACATGTGTCTCTTAACCAGCTTCCACTCTTCCTGCCAAGCTTATCAGGGAAAAAGGCCTGCAAGTACAATTTAGGTGAAAATTGAGCTTTCATAGACCTTGCTGCCCTGTATGGCTTTGTGGCTGGAAAACGATGGGAAGATAATGCCACACTCTGTAATGGACTGGGGGATGGGAGAGGTGACATTAAAGCAGGTAGGAGTGCCTGCTTCTGCCTGCTTTCCAGAGCTGAGTGAGAAAAGAGGATTTTAATTGTTTTGGGTGGAGTGAAGGAGGTCGTTGCTCCTGTTGTTGGTAATGTGAGTGAGGAAGTTGCGGGAAAAAACAATCTTTGAAGAAAAGTGAGTGTTGTGAAATTAGAAAGAGGGACATTTTCTAAACCCCAAGTTGCTTTAGCCTCTGGTTATCAGTATTAGTGGAAGGACATTTGGTGGTCATTTTCCACGGGTGTGGTGGACGCCCCAAGGGCCCCGTCTCTCTCTGCAAGCTTCCACATGACACCCCTTCTCGCAGGGCGAGAAGCGTATCCAACTGCTCTCACTTCCTGTGATCCAAATAGAGCAGAAGAAGTTTCCTAGAGGGATTAAATTGCACACCTGAATGACTCCAGCCAACTCCAGCCTGGAAGGAAGCAGAAGTCAGGGGATGGGGGTGGGGAAGCATGAAATAAGGTTAATTCAGCATGTGAGGAAAGTTTGAATTATTCATTTTCTGACCCTGTACCAGGTACTTTTTACTGCAGTCTGTTACAGTCTCTTCTGGGGCATTACAGTCACATGCATTTTTCAGCCATCTTTTTAAAACATGCTTGTCCTCTAGTTTTAAGCAAAGGGATTGCTGACATAGACTCTTGTGTCAACAGCAGTCTGCAAGATGCCTTTTAGAAGCACCAAAACGTGTCCCAGCTGAGAGGAGGGAGGGGGCAGCCACTTAGCACTTCATTCCCACTGGGGCTAAGTGACTGTGAGGGAAGAGAAAAGAGATTAAAAGCAAGAAGTGAGAAAAGCATCTGAAGGTTTGGAGGAGAGTGGGAAGGAGGCAGAAATTTCAGAGAAGATGCATGATTTGGTTTCCTTAAGTCATTGGAGCTCTTTCTTTTGTCTTTAAGTGACGTTTCCAAATGGAAGCTCATGTGAACAAGGAAAAATGTAGACAAAGCTGTATTGACTTAAGGAAGCAGGGAACATCATGGCAAGAGGCTAGTGCCTGTTCAGAGAAATCAGCACTGTGGACCTTGGCTAGGGGGTTCTTACCTGTTTAGGAGCTATTTCTTACATCTCGCTGCTCTGTGATGTGAGTGTCACAAAACATGCCAAGCGGTTTCTGGATCTCTGAGGCTGTTCTTGGCTGGCATTTTATTTAGCTTGTGACATTTTTGACTGTTCAGATTTTGGTGGGCATGGAAACTGCCCAAACCTGTGATTGTCACTGAATTTAAAATCGTATTCAGATGCCCTTTTGTTCTAATTGCCACTTCACGGCCACCATTCCTGACCAGGCTGAAATAGCTGAGTGTGTGTATTCCAAAGCTGCAGCTCTGCATCTGGGAGCATGGCAGCCTTATGAACGGTTTAGGCTCCCATGCAAGGCTAGAGGTAACCCTTCCAGGAGCAGGGACTGAGGAGTGTCCATGTGCAAACTGTGCTTAGGAGCTCTAGAATTTAACCTTTTATTTCTGGTTGAGTCTAACTCAGAAGCCATTTCAAGTAGCAGTGACAGCTCAACCCCCTGCAGGGCCCAGGTAGATGTAAATGAATCGAGTAAATGAGTGAAGTGGATTGAGAGTAAGGTCATAGGGAGTGGTGAGGACTGTGGTGAACTGGAGAGCACGTGGCTGGTATAAGAGGAAAGCTGGTACTGAGCTTCAGCAAATTATAGCGTCAAACAGGAACACTGCCACATCCATTCTAGACTTGCTGGGTTTTTTTGTGAAATCTCTTCACTTTTTCATATTGGCCTAAAATGAACGGTCTGGCCAAGCGAAAATCATCCACGCCACAGATTCAACCACTGGCATGCCAGTTTGCAAACCATGATTTAGAATCATCTGTGACAAGGCTACCAATTTGTCACTACAGTTGTCTCTACCAATTTGCAAAAGTAATTAGTTTCATAGCTCCCATGATCCTGAAATCCCCCCTAAATGGCTCTAGTATCAAACAAGGCCAAGGGAGCAAACCCCACACTCCTTTCATGCGTAGCCATTTTGCTAAGTGGCTCTTACCAGCCCTCGGCTGTAAAGCTCCTCACCCTGGTCCAAGCACGGCCTGGGCCTTCTTGGGGATTGGAAATTGTGCTCACTCCTCTTCCAGCTAATTGCTTTAATGCATCCTGAATGTATCTAGGCTGCCGCCCCTAACCACTGGGTCATCATTTATTCACAGGCCTGAAGTCCCTTAAGCAGCCTCCTGCTGGCCCTCACGCTGCAGGGGATTAATGTAGTCTGGTTGGTGAGTCAAAAAGAAAGATGACATCATTTTCAGGTCAAGAATGAGATTGTGTGTTTGTGTGTGTTAAGGTTATAGAGTGCAAAGAGAGGAAAACCGAGGCTGCTGCTTGTATAAGGAGGCTCAGTGTTCCCCCTCCTCCCATCTTTTGCTTTCAATCCAATCTGGCTTCTCCCAAGTGAGTTATTAATATGGGACACAGCTTGGCTTCTTCCCTTCTGTCTCCTCATATAAATCCAACTAATTAATTTACTTTAACAAGAGGAATCTTTTTCTATCTCTTTCAATCTTTGTCCTTTCAGTTTAGATTCTCTTAATTCAAACCCAAGACACACAATTACTTGAATAATCGCATGTAGAACCTTATCAGGGAGACTCAGCGTATCTCTTATTTTGCATCATGAAATCCACTGTCATAAACTGGGGAGGAAAAGGAGTTTTAAGTAAAGCGGCCATCAACTGAGAAGACAGTTTGGAAAGTCTGGTCCAATTAATAAAAAGAAAGAATCCTGCCTGTGCTGGAAATTTGGCAAGCTGAAGAGCTTTACAAACGTTTTTTCTAAAGCTCCACCACATTGAGTCGATGTCACAGAACGGTGGTGTAGGAAGGCCTACTCTTGAACAATTACTTAGTTAAGTCTTGTGTCTCCTTTCAGTATACAAATGGAAAACCCCACCGAAAGATGCTGTTTGTTGCCGGTTTAGAAAATTGCCCCTCCCTCAAAAAAAAGGAGCTGAAGCAATCGGGGCCGTGTTGGTGTCGGTGTGGCCTGTTTTCTATTAACAGTGTCAGCATGCCACAAGCTGAATAAGGTTGATTTTGCAGGGGAAATTCAGGTCAGATGACAAAGGTGAGGCATGGGCAAACCAAGAGTAAATTGGAGGCCGCCTTCTGTGCTTATCAGCTGCAGGAAGGTGTAGGGCTGGTTTCCCACGTGAATGAGGACTGGTAGGACTTCCCAGATCATTCCTTAGAGCTCCTTTAATTCTTTCCTTAGTGCTGCAAGGGATTTTCTTTCTTTGTGGGAAGTGTCAACGCTTGTCTTTCAAAAGCCAAAAAAAAAAAAAAAAGGAAAAAAGAGGGTTTGCAAAAACAAGTGCCATGCTGCCCATTTGCACCCTTGTGTAGAAAGAGGAATCGGGAGCTGCTCATGAATGTACCAGCTGTGTGTGGAAAATCAGCCAGGCTCAGTCTTTGGGCTTTCATCTCTCTGCTGAGATCCTTATTCTAGACTGTGTGAGAAACGAGCACGGCTTCAACCACCACATGAATAAAGAGCAATGGTGACAAAGGTGAACTATTAAAGAAGAGCCCTGTCTTGAGGCAAAGCAGCTATAATCCCATTATTACTTTCAGACTTGGTCTGATAACATCTTAAAATACAGGCAAAACACCTCCCTCCTTCTCAGGACCAGAGAGCTTTTAAACTCTGCTTTCCAGGATTTGAGGAATGGAAAGTTTGGTTACTTTTTTTAGCTCTCTCTCTCTCTCTCTCTCTCTCTCTTTTCCCCTCCCTCTCCCCTCCCTTATTTTTCTCCAGATTAATTGATGAATAATTGATAAATAAAATTGTAATATATTTAAAGTACACAACATCATGATGATTTGTGTACATTGTGAAAGGATTCTCACCATCAAGGTAATTAACACATCCATTATCTCACATGTTTACCTTTTTTTTTTCTTTTTGGTGAGAATCTTTAAATTCCACTCTCTTAGCAAATTCCAAATATACAATACAGTATTATCAACTACAGTCACCATGTTATACTTAAAATCTTCAGACCTTATTCATCTTGTAACCGAAAGTTTATACACTTTTATCAGCCTCTCCCTAATCCTCCCTGGCAACCAACATTCTACTCTCTCTGTTTCTGTGAGTTCGACTTTGCTTTTTAGATTCCACATATAAGTCATATGCAGTATTTGTTTTTCTCCATCTGGCTTATTTCACTTAGCATAATGCCCTCCAGTTTAACCCATGTTGTCACAAATGAGAGGATTTCCTTTTTTAAGGCTGAATAATATTCCATTGTGTGTGTGTGTGATATATGTATGTGTATATCTCACATTTTCTTTATCCATTCATACACTGACTGACACGTGTTGTTTCCACACTGTGGCTATTGTGAATAATGCTGCAATTAACATGGGAATACAGATATCTCTTTGAGATAGTGATTTTGTTTTGTTTGGATATATACCCAGAAGTGGCATTGGTGGCTCTTACAGTAGTTCTATTTTTTTTGGCCGCACCGTGGGGAATGCAGAACTTCACTAACCAGGGATCAAACCAGTGACCCCTGCAGTGGTAGTGCAGAGTCTTAACCACTGGACCACCGTGGGAGTCCTAGTAGTTCTACTTTTAGCTTCTCGAGGAGCCTGCATACTGTTTTCCATAGTGCTTCTAAAAATTTACGTTCCCACCAACAGTATGCAAGAGTTCCCTTTTCTCCATAACCTCACCAGCATTTGTTATCTGTTGTCTTTTTTTTTTTTTTTTTTTTGCGGTACGCGGGCCTCTCACTGTTGTGGCCTCTCCCGTTGTGGAGCCCAGGCTCCGGGCGCGCAGGCTCAGCGGCCATGGCTCACAGGTCCAGCCGCTCCGTGGCATGTGGGATCTTCCCGGACCGGGGCACGAACCCGTGTCCCCTGCATCGGCAGACGGACTCCCAACCACTGCGCCACCAGGGAAGCCCCCTGTTGTCTTTTTGATGATGTACTTTCTGACAGGGGTGAGGTGATATCTCATTTTGGTTTTGATTTGCATTTCACTGATGATTAGTGATGTTGAACGTCTTTCCATGTGCCTGTTGGCCATTTATACATCTTCTTTGGAGAAATTTCTATTTAGGTCCTTTGCTTATTTTTTAATTGGGTTGTTTGTGGGTTTTTTGCCATTGTGTTGCATGAGTTCCTCATATATTTTGGATACTCACATTTTATCTATTCGATATGTGGTTTGCAAATATCCTCCCATTCCATAGGTTGCTTTTCCATTTTGCTGATGGTTTCCTTTGCTGTGCGGAAGCTTTTTAGTTGATGTAGTCCCACTTGTTTTGTTTGCTTTTGTTGCCTTTGCATTTGGCTTCAAACCCAAAAAGATCATTGCCAAGACCAATATCAAGGAGCTTGTCACTTGTTTTCTTCTAGGAGTTTTATGGTTTCAGGTCTTAAATTCAAATCTTTAATCCATTTTGAGTTGATTTTCACAGATGGTGTAAGATAGGGGTCCAGTTTTATTCCTTCATCCTTTTAAATGCTACAAGCAATCTAGCTACTGTTTGACTGAAGTGGATCAAAATCCCACCATGTATGAACTTAGGGCTAACTGCAGTCGTGAGTAAGTCCACATTCATGTGCATATGTGAAGTGAAAAATATGGTTCACCCTTTGTGCAGCTCTTCTGCACATTCACTTCTATCCTAATAGTAGCTACTGTTTACTGAGTACTTAGTATGCACAAAGCACCACACTAAGAGCTTTGCATATATTCCCTTATTTGGTGCAATTGCTAAAACTGGGGAGAATTGGAACATCTCCTTTCTGCATTCCAGTAATTCTTTATTAACGGATTCCTTCATAGATAGGATTATGCCACTACACCTAGCCGAAGCCCACGTGATGACTGTTGCCAAAGATAAAGCTGTTTCGGTACATAAATATTATTCTTACTCTGAAGGAAAGAGGGAGAATGAGTTTTTCAAAGTGGCGAGTCCATGCTCATTTGGGGGAAGTTTGCTCATAAGGGACTTAGATGCCTCACAGTGAATTAAATTATTTGCTCCCAAAGCTTGGTCTTAGGCAAGCTACTAAATCTCTCGTGCTCTAATTTTCTCATCTGTAAAATGGGATTTAATGGATCTATGTAAGGAGTTTAAAACAGTGCATGCTATTGTAAACGTTCAGCGAATGTTCACAGTTATCATCGTTGTCATTACTAAATTACCACAAAAACACTCCAAAGAAGGTATTTTCATCCCCGTTTTAGGATGGGGATACTGAGGCAAAAGGGTTTACCAACTTGTCCAAGTTGATACAACCAGTCAGTAACGGAGAAAATGGTTCTAACCCTAGGTCACTCTTACTCCAGAGCTTACAACTAGAATTCGATGTTGCTGCACATTATAGGAAGTAATATCTGCTCATGGCTGTTTAGAACACAATTTCTTTCTCCTATAGGAAACCTGAGTCCTAAAGCAAACATAAAATATCTTGATGACTGGACACGTGTCACACAAGAAGCATTTTCTATCCCTCTGGTAGAGAGAGAGTGCTTAATTACCATGTGCCACTGCTGTTAACCTCTGCAAATAAGTCTAATTATCACAGATTAATGAACATAGCTTAGGCACATCTAAAGGGGCTTTGCTGAGGGGTTTTCATTTCTGCATTTCATTATCTCCATCAATGCTGTTGTTCCCCATGCATAAGGTTATGGGACTTTTATTATTTTTTTTGCTGCGCTCTGTGAAATATCAACAACAGTGCCTGTGAAATAGTTCAGGGCAAGGATCACTTTCCAGGGAATCTTTAGGAAGCCTGTAAGTTGGGTGGATGCTGCTTCACTGTTTACTGATGAATCATGCCGCATTGGTTCATAGGGAATAAAGCTTAGACAGTTGCCAAGGAAACAGGCTGAGATTTTGGAAATATCTGAAACCACGGTGAAATTTCCAGGAAAAATCAATGTCTTAGTCAAGAGTCAGGTTAAGCCTTCTCTGCATCAGAGTGAGTAGCAACAATGCAAATACAGCTTGGAAGATTCATTCCTGTCTGCACCATGACTTAAAACCACACACACTGTGTTGTGACTCTCGGAGAAGGTTTTCTATGAATAGATGAAACCAGGTTTCCTATACTCATACTGGATAATGACCATCGTGCTGGTCCTCAGAGCAGGGCTGTGCAGGCAGCCACCTTTGAGTATGCCTGTGAGCTCAGAGAGGAAGTCCCTGGTGAAGACCTTGGAAATCCCAATGTCATATTGTGGCAAGAGAGCAAGCTGGCAGCTAGCAAAGGGCTTCAGCCACTCAGAGGCTGGGACCTAAGGAAGATCTTGGGCACAATCCACCAGACACGTTTCATTAATAAATGATTAGATTTGCAAATCTTGTCAGTAGAGATTGCTATCACAGAATTAATGAAATAAATAATGAAACATTTCCAGTGTTTCTGGCTGGCTTTCAGAGCAGAGTAGATCTCTGCCTTTGTTGCAATTTATGGCTGTCTCTTTGATCAACTCCTGGGGAGTTCAAGGAATGATTTTCCTGCTTCCAACATCTGCCTTCGGCTTTTAGGTTTGCTTTTTTTTTTTTCTTAACTCGACTTTTCATATCATTTTGTGCTTCAAACACAAAGATTCCCCAGGATAATTTCAGATAAAGAAACCCTACAGGGTGAATAATCTGCAGTGAAGAAAATCTGAATCGTATTTGGAGAAACAACCCATTTGACACTGGGTTAGGAAAGGGGTAGGGGAGGGATTTTGCTTACAAATGAACACAAAAAAATGTTCACACTTTTATTTGAACGTCTCCATTCTGCACAGCCTAAAGCTGAGAGCATTTCCTAATCCAGAAGCAAGCCAAGAAGCAATTCCACCCAGTGTGGATTACCCAGCAGAGAGACAAAGCATATGTGCAGGACATTAGCAGTGCAGGGGTGGCTCATATTTCTTTTGTTGAGAAATAAAAAAAAAAAAAACAGACTTTTCATATCTCAAAAAATGTATCAAGATAGTCATGGAGAAATCAGAATATTTTTGAGTTTCTTTACACTTATTTTCTGATTCAGTATTATTTTAATTTGAGTTCCTATCGGATCTGGAAGGACATGGAGCCCATTCACTCTATGGGATCTCCAAAGAGCTTCATGGGCCCCTTGGTAATATATAAGATTTCTTTCTTGACCCCTTCCAGTCATAAGGTGATGTGGCTGTTATCTGTGAGCCGGACACTTCGGGTAATCTTTCAGAGGAAAACATAATATTGACATTAGAAATGGATTTTCAGTTCTCTCCCTCTGCACCCCCATCCAGCATATGAACAGGAACACACAGACACATACTCACTGTTTCTTGGAAATCACAGTGAGGCCAAAGGTCAGGGTCCCGATGGATTGTTTGCTCCTGGACTTATCTTCTTGGGAGCTGTCATTGTGCTCAATTTTAGTTTTTGCCATTGGGAAAGTTACAGTGGAAAGAAGTTCAAATCCACCCAGTTTTTTAAAATCCAATTAAAAACATACCGTTGAGGGAATTCTGTGGCGGTCCAGTGGTTAGGACTCCGTGCTTCCACTGCAGGGGGCCTGGGTTTGATCCCTGGTCCAGGAACTAAGATCTCATGGCGAAAAACAAACAATCAAACAAACAAAAACATACCTTTGGGTATCTATATCTCTTCTAGTTTCATTCTATGGCACAACGATTCTATAGGCAAGACACTTCGGACTTTCCTCTCTACATGATTTAGATTATTTCTTCTGTGATCAGATACTTTCTCACTAGAAAAAGATTTGAAAAATTAGTGAACTGTTAAATTGAGGAAACAAAATTAATGCTAAAATGATAAGGATCAGAACAAAACAAACAATAAAAACTCCCTTTTAGCCTCATTGAGGGGGTAGAAGGGCTTATCTACAGGGACAAGCATTCTTGTCCTGTAATTTTATGATAGATCTTTTCACTTATCTCTCGTAAGTGGCTAGTCCTCTAATGGGAACATAAATGTATAGTTGGTTCTCCTCTCCAAGATGAGAATTAGATTTTATTGTCATCAAATTGTTACTGTATTTCATTGATTCTAAGACACACATTTTTTCATATTCTGTCAATTCTGAAATCAGGCGGCATATCAACGTCACCATCAGCAGGGCAGCCATTTCGACGACGTGGCTGTCAACACCATACACGGGCATCGAAACTTTCACAACAGGTGCCAGCTACTGCAAAGGAAATCCTGGAGGCAGTAAGAAGCACTGCATCGCCGACAGTCTTAAGGGTACAGAGCATGATGCTGGGTGGAAAAATGTGGACATTGATGACAAAGCGTCAAAAATAAAACAGAAACCACAGCTGGCATGACTGTAGTATGATTAGCAAAGCAGATAAACTATACAAACCATGATATGCACAGCAAACTCAAGTGTTTTAACATCAGCTTGTTCAGACCCATTCATTCCAAGATAAGACCACTGACTTCTGGCAACTCATCTCATTACAAATTCTGACCTATCTCTGCCCAGCCCTTGCTTACGGTCTTCTGCTCCAAACCACCCGATGACTACTCGCAGACTTCCCTAAATCCTACAGCTACCCTAACTCCTCTGTAGAAAATGCTGCTGAGACTCAATGAAGGTGGTGCTTTCTCTTGTTCAGCAGTTTGATAAACCCAGTTTTGTGTGATCAGCAATTTTCCCTGGTGGTCTTGGTACAGAGCTTTGATAATTCAAAAAGAAATTCAGTAGAATCAGCTTCAGTGCTAAAAAACTTCAGGAATACAAAGGTATTTATTTAATGTACATTTCCCTTTTAATGTAGGCACAAGAGTGATATGTGATCAAATACATATCTAATAATTTTAAAAGAACTTTTGCAAAAGGATAAAATAAAAAGCTAAGAAAGCATTGTGTTGCAGTTTATTGGCATCAATTGTTTTTCATAGTGGCCCATAAACTAATGGGGTGTCATACGATGATGGCATTTTGCACTTGATAAAATATGGTAACAATAGCTTGCTCACTTTTACTGGACATTAATCATGAGCCATGCACTGTGTGAGTGCTGTACCGGCCTTAACTCACTTAATTCTCATAGCATTGCTGTGATTACCCTGATTTTGTAGATGTACAAACTGAGGTGTGGAAAGAGTCCATGCTGCCTTGAATTGGAGAACTAATAACTGCTGGAGGACTTAGAGCTCAGGTCCAGGTAGCGTGCCTCTGCTAGACTAGGATAGGAGGGGAGAGACAGCCCTTGCAGCACTGTTTTCTTAAGACCACAGAAAGCATTAATTAGAATGATAGTATTTGCACAAGGCATTTTTGGGATTTGGCCTTTTAAGGGTAATATATTAACCAGTTCCTTGGTGCTCCTGCAAGTAAAATTGTTTCCCTTGGGTATTTAAGAAAACGTACATTCTCAACCTAAAATATTTACCAGCTTATTTCTTCCAAAAAAGAGAGTCTCTCAGTGTTCAAAGCCATATATCAGGGTTAAAAAATAAGCAACCAACTAAAAACAAACGCAGCACTTGGGTCATCCACTTAAGTCACTGCTTGACAGCTGTTCTGGGAATAGCTGTTGCCATGGGTTACTGCAGGGCACTCAGCATCTCAGCCTTACCCATCACTTCCAGGCTAAGCCCCATCTCTCCAGAGAGATGACTCTTCTTTCCTTTCCCTGTCACACCCCACCTTGGTGGTTCATATTAAAGATTTTTTTTTCTTTGAAAGAAAAATGAAATAATAATATGCTGAAAATTCCCTAGATGTCACCTAGGGTATCTCTGTCTTTGATGCTTTTGTTGCCCTCTGTTTTTCCTTGTAGATCACAGCATCAATACCGCTTTTTCTATAAACCTCAACTCAGGGTTCCAACAGCTGCCTTCCACAGGTGGGGCCACAACTGGTCATTATCCATCAATAAATGTATCAATCTAGAGCCAAGCAATTAATGTCTTCTTAATTGGATTCATCACATAGTTGGCTATGACAGTGTAGTTTCAGGACTTCTGTTGTCTCTGTTCTTGTTTTCCTTTCTTCCTCTTTTAAACTCTCCTCTCTTATCTTTTCCATGCATTCACATATTTCTTTTGACTAAGAGGAACCAATTTTCCTTCTACCACCTACTTCCCACACTTCCCACACTGAAGGGTTTAGAAATCCATTAAATGCCATGTCACCCTTACTTTTACGCTGTAGGAAAGGGCAGATTAAGGTAAAACATCTTACTTAGATAGTCCTGTTTATTGGAAACAAACATGCAAAATACCAGCATTGCATATAATCTTCTAGGCTAATTGTATTTAAAGTTGATGATTACCAAAGCCTTCAAATCATGAAACATATTTGTCACCTATGATACAAAAAAGAAAATCTGTAGGAAGCACTTTGAGATTCTTTAAGAAATTAGCATGTTAATATTCCTTTGTTTCAGGTATTGGGTAATTTTAAGAATCACAGCTTCTACTGATGCTCTGGGTCAAATCAAGTCTTGTCAAATATGCTGTTGTTTTCTCTGACATTTTATAAAAAGGAGTTTATGGCCCATTACGCTTCTTTTTCCTTTGCCTTTTCTTCCCATCACCTGCTCCACCACCATTACTTTCTATAGCACATGCCCCTTTTCTATGGTTTGCTTATAGATTATTAAGAAAAAAAATGTAAACTCACAGGAGGACTAAGGTAGACACAGCTGGTGTCAACAAAAACAGAGAGAGATGAAAGAGTATTGAGCAAGTCTGAATGGGGCTTTCCTGTGACTCATCCTTGACCTTTACCCTCCCAAATCATGCCCAAGGCAAGTAAACAGCTTTTCAAAGCAGGCTATCTTCTGGGACTCTTCATACATTTTCATTTTAATCTCTTTGCAAAGTGGTCAGAAATAAATGTCTCTATGAGGAGAAGTACTACTGACAAAAGTTGAATTTAAAATGACACAGAATCACTCCATAACCTATGACACAGAGGGTCCTAAACTGCTTATGGCCGTGTTCCAATAAAAAGGAAAGGCCACAGTCTTCAGAGAGTATTTTAAACATCTTTGCACCATTCAGATGGTTACATGGGTCTTTGAAAATATTGCATTGAGGCACTATGGGTGATTTAATTTTTTCTTTGTATTTTGTAGATTATCTATAATGAGCATGCATTACTTCTGTAATCCACAAAAAGACTTTCAACCAGAATGGAATTACGGTACAAATTTTTAAAATATAAAAATACCACCCGGTGAGTTATTTTTGTAAATGACTAAATAAAGAAAGCGGCTTCTTACACATTGAACTATTTAATAATGTAGGTAAATTGTCATATGCCTAAGAAATATTTTCTGGTGTAAAAGATGAGTTAAAGGTAGACTGAAATGTTTCTTCATTATAAGGTAAATGTTACATCCAAAACCAAACTATTCTCCCTTTGTGTATTACTCAGCCAAAAGAAAACAAGACTTTTTTAAACCTGTACCCGTGGTTTGCAGGATGTAAGTGATTTTTGTAATTAGATACACTCAGTCGTATGAAAAGAAACATGAGACCCCAAAATCACTTAACCTATAGAATCTCAGTCACTATTTGATAAGAAATGAGGCTTTTGGAACAGTGCACACCAGAATGATGTGTGGGCAGAGATCTGCAATCATCCCGCTACTCTCCATGAATTATTTTCATCTGACAGTATCACTTACTTTATTTAAGGTCCCAGTCTGTTAAATCTTGCAAATATGGAGAAGGTAGGTAACTAGTTCTCAGGGTCAATTCAAAGAGATGGGAAAACAGTCCTGTTCTTATGTTGTGTGAAAATGACTTCAAACAGTCATTTTATCCAATAAAGTACTCATCAAAGGGAAAACCTACCCGAACAAAACAATAAAACTTACTTCAGTTAAAGCAGACTGTTGAGAAGTCTAACAGAGAAATGTGTTCCATGTGCTAGTCCCACTAAATCCTAAACATCCAGCTTTTCACAGACTTGCAAATCAAATTGCTTTATGGGTAAAGGAGCACTTAATACAGTGTGACCAGTTTAAAGTTAACATTTTGTATTCAGGATGATTAATGACACCATATTGTATTTCAATTACTACAAGATAACATGTCTATAATAAACGATGGCAATAATATTCACATTAAGTCAATAAAAAGCATTTTCCAAGTGTGATGTATAAGTGCCATTATTATAGTACACGTTGATCACCTCATACAGTGAATTATAAACAGTGTAACAGGAAATCTCTATACCGAAGCACGTATTTTCATTTCAGCGCACAGGGATTTTGGCAGATCACCCTCATTAATGTTAACAGTAGTCAAATGAAGATCTTCACACACGTTAGCAGGAGGACTGCTTCTCGTTCTCCTAGCCTCGCTACACTCTACTCTCTCCAAACTGCATTTTTGTAGGTTCAAGTGTAAGAAATCAACTTACTTCTCAGAACACTTAAGTCCGAAGGGAAATAGATGTGGCAAGTGACTAGGTTTATATTCTGGAAAATCAATACTTGGAGAAAACAAGTCTCAAATAATAGGTATTTATTTTCCAAAAGGATCTGTCCACTTGAGGGAGAGAGTTTGGGTACCATGAAACTTGGAGAAGCTTCTGGATGATACATCCCTTGGGGATCATGGCTTTTTAAATTGTTCTGAATGTTGCCTGGTTACAGAGTAAGGTTGTCGAGAAGACCCAGGAGCTCAAGAAGGTAGGCAGAGGGGAGAAGGTAGGGAAGGTGGGTGGTTTCTGCCCCCTCCCCCTTGGTGTGCTCTACTGTCCCTCCCATTGTGGTTTCAGTTGAGCTGATCGTGATGCAAGTGTGACTAAAGGAGAGGCATCCTTAGAGTGGTGCTGGGAGTGGGCACCCCTGACCTAACGGAGCATCTAATTTGAAGCTGCTCTCTACCTAAAGGAGAGGCTGCAGGATGGAATGGGTATCAGATGAAGGAGCAAGGTGCCAATGTGCAGGGACAGAGATGTTTTATCAGTGAAGCTGTCCCTGCATGCTCGGGTGGACGCGTAATTGTCTGTTGCGCTTCCATAATAGTTATGCACAAATATGATCTGCAGACTGTAGGGAGGACAACGTGATATCCTTTCCTTTTTGTACCATTTTAAAAATTAGTTTTTTGAACAAAATTCTCTCTTGCAGACCTCATGCTATCAGATAATTGCTGGTGATATTGTGGAATCAAATGAGTTTTTAAATAACCTTAGATATATTCCCCACAAATTGTCTTTAGCAGAAAATGGAGTCACCGATGTCAATGATCAGCGTCAGAATAAGTGACCCTCTTTACTCCAATACAACCCAAAGTCATCAAGGAAGAATTCCAAAATATCGAGAGACATTTGAAAGCAATTGTAATGCCAATAAAGTGGCAGTATGAGATGAATACAGACCCCAGAATATAGTTAAATAGATCTACATCAAATCAAAATTTTCTTAGAAATCTGGGTTCACTGCACAAGAATGGCTTTGACTGTGACTACGTACATAGTCAGAAAAGTGGGATTTCTATCTCTAAATCGGATACCTATCTATAGCTGTGTTTTCAAATTGTAAGCGAGTTTTCAGATGACTGTGAGTGTGTTGTTAATCTCCTGGGGCCTCAGCTTCCTCCTTTTGCAGTGGAGATGATGCCCTCATCCAAGATTCAATCCAGCAAGTATGTGGAAGTCCTCATACCCTTCATCACTTCACACTTCACAAGTGTTCTCTCAGTCCATGGTCTCATTTGTAATTCTGAACCCCTTGGATTCTAAAAAAAAAGTTGTTTTGTGTGTTTGTAAATTGGAGTCAAAACTCATTTGATGGCAAAGTCTGACCTGAACTGACATGAGGCTATTTACTGGCTCTGTTTAATCCCACTTAGTGTGATTTGCTGCAGAAATATGGATGCATTTACATTAATATAGTCAATGGATCTAAAGCCCAAAAATTCTGAATTCCAAACCACACCTAGGGCTAAGGGGTCCAGAGAGGCAACTGTGATGATGATGATGAAGATTATCATAGTCCAAACACTTTTACCTTCCGTTAGCTTGCTTCTTTCTTCTGGTTATGCTATTTGGTTCTTAAATTTTGGCAATCTTATCTCCCATTGACCTCCCTGTATGGCTCCTTTGCTGCCATGGTGACACAGTTTCTGAGAAGAACGTACCACCACTTTCTCCTTGTTCCTGGTTCTGCTCTTTCCATTCCTGTTTTTTTTTTTCTTTTTTTTTCGGTACGCGGGCTTCTCACTGCTGTGGCCTCTCCCGTTGCGGAGCACAGGCTCCGGACGCGCAGGCTCAGCGGCCATGGCTCACGGGCCCAGCCGCTCCGCGGCATGTGGGATCCTCCCGGACCGGGACATGAACCCGTGTCCCCTGCATCGGCAGGTGGACTCTCAACCACTGCGCCACCAGGGAAGCCCCATTCCTGTTTTTGATTTGGCTCACGTTCTGGTGCTCTGGGTCCAACTGTCAGTGACTCCTGGGAATGCAGAACTTGGCTTTATAACTTGTCAAATGGATCGGGACAAAGCTCTGTTGTTGAACTTGGCTGGGAAAAACAGATGGCTTGCTTAGTAAGGATGGAAGAAGGATATGGAGGGTGAAGACAATTCATCTTCTTATGAAATAGAATTCATTCACACTGGTACCTTATTTAGTTCTTATTCTTTATGATTCATTGTATGCAAAAAGGCTCCATTCAAACAACACGATTTGTGGTATGAATTCCATTATCAGAAACAGGAATACTATGGATGTCACCTAGGATGGGGTTCCCCTATTTGCTCCCTCAACATGTGAGGTGGGCTATGGCTCCTTTGTCTCTGCCCCATAAGATGAGGATTCTATCTCTGTCCATTGACATATGGCCATAGCCCAAAGAGCCCTTTCCCTGTTTCCAGGGACCTGCCTTAGGCATCTGCCTTGAAGAAGGACCTCAGCCTGAGATAGTCACCATTGGCTTCACCTTGGCTACTACCAAGCCAACATAGAGGACACTGATATCTTCTTAGTCCTTTCTGGGTCCAAGTTCACATTGTTTAAAGGCATTTTCTTCTGAAATTTATCAGACAAGGTGTCATGTGAGATGTGTACATTTTGGACTGCAACCAAATAAATCAGTTACTATAGAATCAAAAGGCTTTGTTCTAAGACCATTTCACTTGTAAGGTGGTCTCCTGGGTTGCAACTGAAAAACATCCTCATTTAATTACAAAAATAAGATGTAAATACATGAAAGAAGGAGTTCAAGCTTGGCAATATGTACCCTGCAACATAAATGACATGGAAAATAGGTGTCAACTACAGGGTTTGGTGGAGAAAGGAGACTAGCTTGGGTTGAAGTATCAAGAAGACATTTATGAAGGATGCTGGATCGAAAGTAGACTCTAAGTTTGTGTACATTTGGATGATGGAGATGGTATGGAGATGAAAGGGAAAAGAACGGTATGACCTGTGAATAGTAATGAAATGGAGGTAGGATGGGAAGATAACTTCTGATAGAAAAAGGCCTTGAATGAGAGGCCAAGATATTCGGTATTTGTCTTATGTGCTGGGAGTAGAGTTTAGGTTTTGCAACAGAAGATGACCTGTTACTGCTTTATTTTAGTAAGAGAAACTTAAAATAGGCATGTAGAGTGAAGTACAGAGGGAGGAAATTGATTATGCAAAATAATTAAAAGATAACGTAAGCACATTGGATGTATTATCTTGATAATTTTTAACAACTCTAGAGGTAGTCACTCACTGTTATCTCTGTTCTTTGGATGAGACTTGAAAATACTAAGTAACTTGTCCAAGGTCACCCAGCTAGCAAGTGGCTGGTCCAGAATTTGAACCCAGATTTGTTTGCATCCAGAGTTGAATTCTTATCCACTTTACAATAAACTGACAATTGCAATGATTCAGTTGTTAGGTTATAATTACCGCTATTACAGTGATGGCAGTGGGAATGGAAACAATGGTTGGAGGTGAGAGATATTGTAAAGGAAGTATCCACAGACTTAGTGACTAGGTGTGAGTGGCAAAGTGAGGACAAGGCAAAGATTTGGTTTCATTGCTTCAAGCCTGGATGTTTAGGAGAATATTGGTAACATCAGTTGAGAAAAAGAGTTAAGGGGAAGCCTGGGTTTGGAGAGACAGATTATGAGTTATTAATGAAGCAGCAATCAACACTGGCCTCCAGTTCTTTCTTCTTCTATCCTTCTCCTCTATCTTATCTCCACTATCTCTACCCTTTATTACCAGCATCTGTGGAAGGCAGTAAGACGCTTGTTTTAGTCCTATGCTGAGTCCTATACAATAAGGCTTATATAATGTGTGAGAGGGTGAGGTGAGGGCAGGGGGGAGAAGGGGGAATTCGTAGTTAATGAGGATCTTCAACAAAATTTATTCTCAATTCTCAGGATTTATTTTAAGTAGATTTCACCATAAAAATAATATTATACTTACTTTGCCCCATTCTCTCTGTAATGGCATCAGGCCCATGGTGGAGTTATAGGACCAAATCACAGTAGGCATTTAAAATTCATGATCTTGCTGCTGCATGGCAGAACAATATAAATTGAAAGGCACAGCCTGGATACCATCTTGTGGTCTTTACAAGAGGAAAATTAGTGGCACTTTGGTTCACGAAAGGCTTATGACAGGTCTGGGCCTGTGGTGGCACTAATGTAGCCATCACTGGAATGCCAAGAGATGGCCTGCTGGGTTAACAGCTGTCATTTTGTGCCAAACTCACGTAACTGAAAGCTTCTGGGCCAATAAAAAAAAAACAAGATGCTGCTCTTCTCCTTTGGTTATGAGATGCAAGAGCAAGCACTTTGGAAAGCAAGCTACTTTGTTTCCTGCTAAAATATGCCTGTCAAAGTGACCAGTTTCTATGGTGAAAGACATTTTGAAACAGGTTCATGTTGGTGTGTCTTTGTCTGGTAGGCGAGCCTCGCTGGAACATCACCCTTCGAGCTGAGTACTGGGCTGACAGTGGAAACTGACTTAGGATGGGAATTACTTCAACATTTCAGTCAGGATGGTGGTTTGCATGGGGACCAAGGTAACTCTGAGAGACAGAATGCCTCATGTGAAACACCTGAGCTCTGGGGTCAGAAAGACCTGGTTCTGACACTTCGCAGCTATTTAATTTGGTGCAAGTCACATGACTGGTCTTAACCTGCATTGCTATATCTATACAAGGGGGTTAACACCACCTTTTTTGAAGGGCTGTTTAAAGATCAGAAACAATGTATAGGGACTTCCCTGGCGGCGCAGTGGTTAAGAATCCACCTGCCAATGCAGGGGACACAGGTTCGAGCCCTGGTCTGGGAAGATCCCACATGCCGTGGAGCAACTAAGCCTGGGCGCCACGACTACTGAGCCCACACACTGCAACTACTGAAGCCCGTGAGCCTAGAGCCCATGCTCCACAACAAGAGAAGCCACCGCAGGCCCTTGTACTGCAAGAGTAGCCCCCGCTCGCCACAACTAGAGAAAGCTCACATGCAGAAAAGAAGACCCAATGCAGCCAAAAATAAATAAAATTTTAAAATAATAATAATAAAAAAATGTGTTGGGCTTCCCTGGTGGCGCAGTGGTTGAGAGTCCACCTGCCGATGCAGGGGACACGGGTTCATGTCCCGGTCCGGGAGGATCCCACATGCCGCGGAGCGGCTGGGCCCGTGAGCCATGGCCGCTGAGCCTGCGCGTCCGGAGCCTGTGCTCCGCAACGGGAGAGGCCACAACAGTGAGAGGCCCGCATACCACACACACACACACACACACACACACACACACACACACACAAAGTCTCAAAAAAAAAGTGAATAAAAGACATTATTTGTATATGGTATGATGTATTGCATAGAATACATTAAATGTATATAAAATAGTAATAGGAACAAATCTGAGTTTTTATCTGCCAGGCCCCATGCTAAGCAGTTTACATGCATTATATCATTTGATTCTCATAATTGGCCAAGGCAGTAAGTAGCATTTTTATTCCCTATTTGACAGATAAGAAAACTGAGTCTTGGAGAAGTGATTTCCACAGCTAGTGAGTTGGAAACTCAGGATTTGTACCCTGGTCTGTTGGCTCTGGATCTTGTATTACTGAAAACTGTTATAAGGGTTAGGCAAGTAGCAGTCATGTTTGTGATTTAGATTCTGCCTTGTATTGTATTATTCTAGCATGGGGAGTTTTGAGTATATCTCATCCATTACAGGTAGCTTTAGTTGAATTTTTGTCATACTCTGAAATTGTATTTCCATGGGACTGCCTATTTATTTATTTATATAGGCAGTTACTGGGAAGAGAAAGTGGTTTAGCATTTGGAGAAATGGGACTAAGTATTGTGATTCCTCTTTGTTTTTACTTTACATGGCCACCAACTTATTGTGTGTCACATCCCAACCATTAGAAGCTCTACATTTGGATTGGCCATTAGGAAAATGCAAATAATGGCCTCATCTAGGAAATGTTTCAAGGAATCAATTAAAGTGCAAAATAGTCCTGCTAATCTCCCTTATGGGGCTGTTCTGGTGCTAACACAATGATCCTGAGGGGCTGAAGATCATTATACAATCAATGGTACCCAAAACACAAGGCATCTTTAATATTCAGCAGCCCCCATCAGAGAGGAAACTTAACCTCCCTTCAGTGTGGATAGTTCTAGAATGTTCCATGGCTTTGCATATTTCCATATAACCTAGAATTGCATATAACCCAGAATTTAGGTTATTTTGCTTCTTAAGCACTTCATAAGCTTGAGTGGAACTATCCCAGAAATGATTTGAACTCAGTCATTTTTTTTTAGGAAACTATCTTTTCATAGTTTTTCTTGGAAGGAGGGAAACACTCTAGAAAATAAAGGACCATCTCCTTTATTGAAGCTATGAGTTAATATGGAATGGAATCTCCATAATGTTTGTGATGTAAATCTGCATTTCAGCTCTGGTTCCTGGTTTTGGATATGGAAATGGATTGGGATCCCAGCTCTGTAATTTGTAATCTCTGTGACCTTGGGCAAGTCATTTCACCTCTCTGAGTCTTAGCGTATCTTATCTGTGAGGTTAGTTATCATATAGACTCAAAGGGTCATCATGAGGAGTATTAAATGAGATGATGAGCACTTAACACAGGGCCTGGCACAGAGTAAGTTCTAATTAAGCAGTAACCACTATTGTGGATCATGTTGATTTTTCCTGTGGAATGTCTCACTTACTAACCCTTTTTATTTGTGGGGTTACTACCCTAGTGTTGGCCCTGGATCTACCACTGTTTCAATACGTCACTTTCTTTCCTCTTCAAGCCCTACTTCCTATGGCTGTCAGCTTTGTTAAATACTCTCCCAAACTGACCATTGGTCCTTATTTCTTCTTTCTACAGCAAATCCAGACCTTCTGATCTGTTTTTCAAAATCCTCATCATGAAGCCTCACTTTGCCTCTCGCCTCTTCTCACAGCTCCTCTCAAACTGTACACTTCCATTGGCCCATCTTTGCTCTGTCCGTGGTCCTGACTTCTCAGGTTCATATTCTCACCTGCCCCTTCTTAGGCTCTCCAAATCCTCCTTATGTTTCAAGGCAGTTGAGGGTCCAGCTCTTCCAAGAAGCCTTCTATGATTATTCCAGTCCTCGCTGAGTTACTATTCTGAGTTCTGACAGTGTTTCTGAAACCTGTTAGGATAGTGCCTGATTTTCACTGCTTTGGGTACCCATTGACTGTAACTGAAAGAAAATTGTTGTTAATTATAAGTGCAATATTATATTCGGTGATGTATCTGATCAAGAACACATCTCATATATTATCCTAACACGAATTTATCATATTGGCATAATAATATGTCAGTGAATTATACACAGTCATACTAAATATATGTATGTATTTCTATAAAATAGGCACAGATGAATATCTGACATTAATTTGCTAAAAGGAGATCAGGGTATTTAAAAGAGTGTGTTTTTCTTATTAAAGTATTCATGTAAGTGGGAAAAATGCACAAAGATATTTTTGGTAGCATTGTTTATCAAAACACTGAAAACACTCTAAATATATGTCAGTAAGGCTTGAGAAGTTATGACACATCCATACACAGGCAGACTATGTACTTACTGAAAAGAACAAAATGGATCTCTATATATTGACAAGGAATGATGTCCTTGGTACATTATGTACAAAAAACAAGCTGCAGAGTAGTAATTATGACTAAATTTTTGTAAAGCAAACACATATTTCAAATATATTTTCTGTTCCTCTATGGATAGAAAACACCTAGATATACATTAAACTGTTAAAAGTGCTTATCTCTGAGAAGTTAGATATTTGAAATGGATTGGGGTAGCTAGAAGAATAGTTACGTTTTTTAAGAATCTATACAACAAATAAAAATCTGAGTCCTCTATGTCATAAGTTTAGACCAATTATAATATGTATTTAAAATTTTATATACAAATGTTATGATTGTTTTCTAATAATTTTAAGGGTATTTAAAAATATATAAAGTACATGACTGAAATAATGATTTTTTTCTCAGTATAAAGTTTCTCCCAGCAATAAGTGTTATTTGTATTGCCTTCCTTTAACCTTAGAGCTGCATTCAAATTTGACATTATTCCTCTCAAAAACCAATATTCAGTGCCTCCAAATTCAGAAACCCATTAAGGAGTTGGGGAGGATGATATTTTAAAAATATGTCATATCCTCAATAACTTCTGCACTGACCAGTTAGAATGGATGCTGGCTAGTATGCCAGACTAGGCATCCTGGTGGAACACCAGCCCTGGCCTTAACTTTGTGAACTGGCAGAAGGTAGTCTCTGAAATCTGTTCTTCACCTTGGTTTTCTTGTGCTCCATCCCTCCCTTTTTCCACCCAACACAGAATCAGGGGCCCAGAATTATTTTGAAGAATACTATTCACATAGTAAGGTGGAAGAGACAGCAGTTATACAGTTGCTTTGGTCAAGATGATAGAAGGTGTGAAAGGGATTTTGAGGGAGTGGAAAGGGTGTGGGCTTTGGAGCAGACAGATCTCGATTTGAGTCCTGGTTTGCTCATTTTCTCGTTGTGTCACATGGGACAAGACAGGTAATCTCCCTGTGCTGCTATTTCTTCATGTGTAAAATGATGTTAATCTCTACCTCATGGGGCACTTGTTAAGGGAAAATGAGGCAACCTGTTAAGTGTCTGGGGTGTAATTCGTGTTTGTAAATGTTAGTAATTCCCCCTCTTCCCTTCTCCCCAATCCTACTTCCCATATGCCCTTGATTTACTCTAAGAATGTATGATTCAGGTCTTTTAAGCACCCGCTGGTGAATCCACTCTTTCCTTTGCCATGTACTACCTATCTGAGTTACTGCTCAGTGCCAGGTCATGTGCCCATTGCGTCACTGTATTAAAGCATTGACGAGTGAAGTACAGGTGTTTATTAGGCAGCTTTGAGTGCATAATTGTCAAAACAGTCCAGATCAAAGAATACACCAACCTAGCAATTTGGCTATAATTACACATGGGTTCACATGGGTCAGTTTCACCTCTTCTAACTCAATCAGAAGCTCCTTCAGGGCAGAAGTCAATTATTCTCTACGTGTTGTAGAACAATGCCTTGCACAATTATGAACATGCATATTTACCAAACATTTGTTGACTGATTGACCAACTGGCCTATGGGTAACAAGTTCTCTTTAGGTGTGGACAAAGCAGTTTTCAAACTGGTTAACAGGGCTTGAAAAGATATAAAGCCCAAATCTGACTGTTGGAGCTTAATTACACTTTATAAGCAAGCACATCTACACCTACATCATTGCAAATTGGAGAAAATCTTCCATCTGTAGCTATTCTTCATATTCTCATTGGCTTTTCAGCGGCTCATTAGTGTAATGGAGATGCCTTGAGGCAAGCTTCGGTAGCCTTAGAGCACAGGCAGACATCCCTGAGCTCCGGAAAGAACATGGACAGGCCCTGAAAGCATGAGGGAAAGCTTTGGAGAAGGCAATTGAGAAACCTCCTGGCGAGACATTGTCTGCGGATCACTGGCCCGATATAGCATAAAGGCCCCATCTGAGCCATTACAGCCTATTGTGTCAATGTGTTTTCTGGGAGGCTGTCATCCATAGATCACAGTCGGCAGCGAAAGTAATGCCTCCATGGGAACTGTTACTATTTCCCATCGGTGAATTCTATTAAAGGTCCGTGGGTTACTGCCACTGGAGTTCATATTAACTCGGTCAAAGGGAGGGTGATTGATTCTGTGGAATTTTGTGAATACACACAAAATACATTTCATACTGTCATCTGGGTTTTGTATTGCACTTCCATGATCCCTGCTACATGGTTAATCCAATATCGTCTACTCGAATTGCTACAGAGAAAACCCCAAATTTCCCATGCCATTTTAAAGCTGAGATACCTGCCCATTTCCTTTCTTCTCCAGTCACAAAAGATTTAGACCTAACTATAAACCATTGACTTCTCTTCTGATTTAACAACTTGATCTGATGGGAAAGGCATTTATTGAATGCCCACTGTGTACCAAGAAATAACAGTGGGAACTACAAATGATACCAAAAAATTAATACAGTAGGTTTGTGCCCCCATGGAATTTATAATATAATCAGAAAGAAGGCATTCATAAAATGATCAAAGGATATAATTACAAAACTAGTAACAGGAAGTGTCTAAATAAGACATAGCTGCGTCATAAACAGTGCAATAACTATATTCTTGAAAAGATGAATGGGTACTAAATCTTGCGAAGCGCTGAAAAAAACAGCTATTTATAGGAGTCCTTTACGGTAAAGTGATTTTTTTCATAGCCTAACTTATTGATACTAAAATTTCTAAAGTGTGTGAAAGGGTTCCTTGATGTGGGTTATATACTTTGGGCTCCTGGGCCAGGAAAAACACCAAGTTTAGGAGTAACCTTAGAAAGGTTCCTCAATTAATTGAATTTTAAATGAGATGTTGAAAATGAAGGACATCAGTTGGTAGTGATTTTAGAGAAGGCCAACTCCCCTACACGCTCAAAGTAGAAAAACGTAGCATCAAGTCTCTATTTCCTTCCTGAGTGGATATTGCACAGCAGAGGGAGAGCGGGTGCTAAGAGGCTGATGTTATCTGCAGTGGAGTTTTATAGCTGGTATGGGAGTACTTTCTTGAACATCCCTTCCTGAAGTGCATTCTGATATATTCTGTATTCAGCACATCAATGGCTCGAGATCGTGTGTGTACATATAGACACTTAGGCGTCCTCGGACCCCACATCTGGACTCCTAGAGGAGAAGCTGGTACTCTCAGGGCATCCCAGGTTATTGTGGTCAATGGGACACTGAGTGCAAGGACCAGAGAGTCTCATTCATTATGGAAATTCTTTTGTTCCCATGACTCCTCTCTCTGAAGGTCTTAAAAACTGGCAGAAATGCAGGGAATTTCACTTTATTGAGATCTCCATTTTGAAAAGCGATGATCTGGGTGGACAAAGTTCCTCCTAATTCCTTCCTAAAAACTCTTAAAATGTCCCTTGAGTTTGTACCCCCCCCTTTTTTTTTTGCGGTACGCGGGCCTCTCACTGCTGTGGCCTCTCCCCTCACGGAGCACAGGCTCCGGATGCACAGGCTCAGCGGCCATGGCTCACGGGCCCAGCCGCTCTGCGGCATGTGGGATCTTCCTGGATCGGGGCACGAACCCATGTCCCCTGCATCAGCAGGCGGACTCTCAACCACTGCGCCACCAGGGAAGCCCTGTACCTCCCTTTAATTCTCAAACTCCCCTGGCTGTTTGGATTCTCTTTGCCAGATAGATAGATAGATAGCAACAACCTCTTAGATGTTTATTCTAATTTTTGCCTCTCTTTGGTCCAACCCATTCTAAAACCTGCTGGAATGCAACTGTCCTCAAGTGCAGAAACCATCATGTTACTCCTCTGATCAAGAATTTCCTATTGCTAAAAAAAAAAAAAAAAAAGAAAAAGAATTTCCTATTGCTTACAATAAAGGTCCACATTCTTCACTTTAATATCAAGGTCCCTAACAAATGCCCTCTCACTGCAAGTAAACCCCTAGATCTACCCCTCCCTTTAATCATAACATTTCTCCTTCCTCTCTACTCTCTGCTATCTCCTAAGTAAAGTTCGTTTCTTTGTCTTCTGTGGTTTTCCATGAGATATCCCACTGCTCAAAAGTGGATATCCCCCTTCCAAGCCACACCTTTCAAAGCGTAGGGATTTTTAGATTATAAATTTAATGTGGTTGAAAGAACTAGCTATGCACTTAGACACCTTGTTTCCCTGGGACAATGGCTTCAGAGCCTGACAAGGAGGGATCATGGAGGACTGAGAAATGCTTGTGTAGGAGCCCCAGACATGGCAACAATGGAGCCCAATGTCCAACCCTCGCCCACACCACCCCCTCCTTGGCAGGGAGCCGGTGTTGGCCAAATGCAGACATTCTGCAGGGCTGAGAAGGAATAGGGGATACTTGCCTCAGGCAAGACCAAAAGCTGAGAACCATGAGCAGGGGAGCAATTTAAGCTAAAAAGGTACAGGGAAAGCCTATGCTCAAGCCCCAGAAACACTGTATCCCAACAACCAGTTCTGAGGTCAGAGGGCAAGGGTCACACAGCTGAGAGGTGTGAGGCGAAAGTCAGTCAGCAATAAAGAGTCCCTGGGAGCTGATGGTGTCTTTTAATGGTGGTGGTGGGGGTGAAAGGTATGTGGTGTGGGACAACCCCCAGCCCCTTCCCAAGGGCAGTGACAGGGAACACAGTGACGGGAGGCTTCCTTCATGCTCTTGGCCTCTGGGGACTAGAGTGCTCCCTTGACATAGACTACCCTTTAGTCGGCCAGGTAAGCATTTATAACAGGGACTATTCCATCTACCTGATAAGGGAGCTTAGCTCTGTGAGACTACAGGCCAGATCTGTCTTATTCACCACCATGTCCCCAGAGGAGCAGGCTGCCTGGTACCACTTCTAATCAGTTTGTAGCTGCTGAGAGGGTAAGGTAGTTGAGAAAATTAAATGAAATCATATAGGGAAAGGTGCTATGGGCTGAATGTTTATGTCCCCTCAAAATTCATGAAGCTCTAATTCCCAATGTGATGGTATTTGAAGATGGGGCCTTTGGGAGGTGATTAGGTTTGGATGAGGTCATGGGGGTGGAGTTCCCATGATGGGATTAGTGCCCTTATAAAGGGAAGAAGAGACCAGATGCCTGTCAGTCTCTTTCTCCTTGGCCATGTGAGGATACAGTAAGAATGCAGCTGTTTACAAACCAGGAAGCAGGCTCTCACCAGATGCCAGATCTGCTGGTAGCTTGATCTTGAACTTCCGAGCCTCCAGAACTATGAGACATAAATGTTGTTGTTTTAAGCCACCCAGTCCATGGTGTTTATATTATAGCAGTGTAAACCGATTAAGAACAAAGGGCTTAGCCAAAAGTGAATCACATATTTTGAAAGGCTAGTTTAATGACATTAATTAGTGAACAGATCTAACTTGAAATCCCACATCCATATGTCAACAATGGGTAATATTTTTGCTATAATGTGATATATGTACTCCTAAGAGAGAACTTGTGTTCTGTAGAAGCCCATACCCAAAATAGCAGCACTTTTGGGAAAAATAAGATTGAGGCGGACCGACTGAACACTGAGGTAACATTGTAAACGAAGTATTAATAAAACAGTAACTTCAATCAAATTTTAGTATTTTATAAATCAGTCATACTGTTTTCTTAATAAATATACACTACAGCAAATATAAGACTTTAAAAATGAAGGTGGCTTGACGAAAGGGATGTTCAAGGAAGTATTGAGTCTGTAGATAATGGTACAAGGCCAAAATACAAAAAGATTGGGGAAAACTGTGTAAATAATTTTTTTTTGCTCTGTCTTAGAAGTCAGTAATCACTTCTAAGACAGAGCAGGGTGGACGGACCAATACTGTATTCCTCTGTGACTTGTTACATTGAGCTAGGCTAATATACTTTGCATCCAGCTGCCATTACTGTGTGACACAAAACATTAATGTGCTGGCAGAAAACTGTGAAAAACCAGTGTGTCATTTTTTTTTTTTTAAGAAGATGTTGGGGGTAGGAGTTTATTAATTAATTAATTAATTAATTTTTGCTGTGTTGGGTCTTCGTTTCTGTGCGAGGGCTTTCTCCAGTTGCGGTGAGCGGGAGCCACTCTTCATCGCGGTGCGCGGGCCTCTCACTATCGCGGCCTCTCTTGTTGCGGAGCGCAGGCTCCAGACGTGCAGTCTCAGTAGTTGTGGCTCACGGGCCTAGTTGCTCCGCGGCAGGTGGGATCCTCCCAGACCAGGGCTCGAACCCATGTCCCCTGCATTAGCAGGCAGATTCTCAACCACTGCGCCACCAGGGAAGCCACAGTGTGTCATTTATGTTCTATTAACACAGTTCCCTTATTCACCACTCTTTTACATTCTGAAAACATGTTTTAAAGCAGAACAGACAAGATTTTCACATTTTGAATAAACGTAGACTGGAGAATTTTTTCTCTTGACCATCATGAGTTTTACATTGAAGAAGGTTCATAATGGCTTATAGAAGTCTTCTGTGTGGCCTACAAAATATTTTTAAAAGTTTTGAATTGGTATGTCCAATATTCAAACATTTAGAGATTTTAGGTAAGAAAGTGGATTTGCTGCCCCTTATTCCTATGTAGCAATAATTTGGCAGCCTGCATAGAGGCTGCCTCCATGTAAAGAGTGGCTCTATTCATGTATTTTATTTTACCTGCATGAGGCTGTAGGCATTGGGGCTGGCAAGACTGGTTATACCTTTTATTCCCCAGGTCTCTGCTCATATGCATGTGTGTTCATAAATTGGATATTTGTAATTTAGGGAATGCCCGCATTTTATTTATATCCGCAGTCCTTTCGTAGATTTTTCGTTACACTAAGATGTATACTCTTTAATTTAAAAGTGACCCAGATCCATACTAAACAGGTCACAGGTAAGTGAGATAAATGAATCCCAGAAATAGAAAAGAAATAATGAGTTTTATGGGCAAATCAAACATTATCCTCCTAATTATCACAGTTAGATGCTTAAGAAAGGTCTGTTGATCACCTTTGAGCAGTGAGTATTTTAGTGTATTCTTTTAAATTTAATTTGACTTGATTGCTGTTATTCTTGTGGAAAGACAAGTGTATATAATGGCAATGTAATTTTATTAGCTGCCTCCCACACAATTGCTTTAAAATAAGCTAATTCTTCATTGCTACACCTTAAGGTTCTGTTATTATTATTATAAACACACACAGAGCATAAAGCCTTTAATTTTTGTGCGACAACTGTCTAATACTTATTTTTACTGTTGATCTTGTTATTGAGATGAAATCAATACACATTTACATAATAAGTTTTTATTTTTCAAACAAGACGATGAACACCTCTCTATATTAATCTACAAGATAAAAACTGGCACTGGGCTACTTCTCAATATAATTCTTATGTTTAAAAAGTTTTGCCTTGGAGTATTGCATTTCTTTATATGTAATTCTTATGGTATGTAAACCGCCCCCGCTCTCCGCCACCAAATAGAGTGAATAATCAAGAGCCCTATTTCTGTGTTTGACCATGGAAGGGTTTGTATTATGTTTAAGCCTTATTTAAAACAGCTCCTCTTCCTTGACTTGAATTTAATGGATGTGTGTTCACTGCATTAAATTCACTTTGTTCTGTTCCAACAATGATTGACAGCCTTGATTTAAGACCAGTAAGTTAAAGGCAGGTTGTCCAAAGATGGCCACTATTCCCTATCAGGATGTCAATGGTCTATAGAAGATATACAATCCATAACCTTGGTTGTACCTTTTCAAACGAAGAGAGGAAATAAAGAGGGCATAAAAATATAAATATATTAAAATATTAATGTAGCAGGTTCTTTTCTCCTTCTGATTTTCTTTGGTTAAAAGATTATTGACACCAATTTGAGCAGTCATCTAGCATGAGATAATTAAGTGGATTATAACTGAATTTTTGCAAGTCATTATTAATTTAATACCCTACCAGACCTGGAAGCTCAACTTACTGGTCCTTTTGGTGTTATTGCTAATTAGTTGTGTTTTCAGGGTCAGAAATAGTCAATGCAGGTTTTTTCTGTCCTTCCACCACTGAAGTGTTATATAGATAAATATTTTTATAGAGTTTAGTTGTTGATTCTATAGGATAGTTGATTTACAATGTTGTGTTAATTTCTACTGTACAGCAAAATGATTCAGTTCAGTCTTATATATATATTTTTTTTCATAATCTTTTCCATTATGGCTTATCACAGATATTGAATATAGTTCCCTGTGCTATACAGTAGCACCTTGTTGTTTATCCATTCTATATATAATAGTTGACATCTATTAATCCTAAACTCCCAATCGATCCCTCCTCCAACCCGCCCCCTCCACACACACACACACACACACACACACACACACCCTTGGTAACCACAAGTCTATTCTCTCTGTCTGAGTCTGTTCTAACAAGAATTTCTACTCTCACCTTTGGTAATTTTATTCATGATTATTAAATAAGTTCTTGAATAGATACATGACTTGCCAGTAAAACATTAAAAGAAATCACTTTCAGGGAATTTCAAGCTGGAAAGGAAGCCTGTAAGTGTGCACAGTATGCTTATCACTACTGCAAGTCTTCACGACCCCAGGGACACAGCAGATACTGTCAGTGACCATGAAGTAACAGTGGACCCCAGGCTTCTGACACGCTAGCCTCTTTGGAGAGAACACTTGCACTGGGGGTTAGGAGAGCTGTCCTGTCCTTTACAGCGTAAATATTTAGTCCCCCACCTCTTACCACAGATGGTTTGGGACAACTGACAACAATATTGCAACAATAATAAAGCCATAAATAGAAATAGTAAGTCAGGACAAATGAAAAGAGAACCAGAAATGTGCCACTCTGGGGTTAGCAGAGTGGCTGTTGTTGAACTTGAAGTCAGAAGGACAAGGTTACCATCTAGGGTCCAGCCACATCCTGGTGGCCTTGAGCAAGATGCTGCCTCTCTTTGCACTGTGACTTCAACTAGAAAGTATAGGGATTACAATTCTTAGGTGATTTGTGAACTATCATCCAGCTTTAAAATTCCAGGTTTCTAGGATTTAGGGCTTTCATGAATCATTCAGCTAAATATATAAAAAAAAATGATTTTAGGACTGAGGGTGTATCTTGTAAGTCTAGCCAGTTATCTTGCAGATGAGGGTACTGTTGTTTGTGGTGTAGACAGTGCAGGAGAATGCGGAAGTGTGGACCCTGTCTCCCTTGGTTGGGGGAGGGCCTCGAAGCTGACCATGCTTTCATTTCCACAGGGATAGCTTGTGCAGTTAACCCCAAAAGAACAATGTCCTCTGCTTTGCTCTGATCTGCAAAGTCTCCTTTCAATTTTAGATGCAACTGATTTTTCAGATTTATTTATTCATTGACTGAGACATGAATATCTGACATTTCTTTTAAAGGAAAATTCCTTTATAGTTTTTATACAATATACATCATGTTTTTATATTACAAAGATATTGTAAGTAATACGGAAGAGTAAAGGCAGAAAGTAAAAACAAAAAAAGGAAAGAAGCAAAGAAAAACCACACTAAACCTCACAACCCAGAAATCAGAATCATTGATTGCTCAGGTAAAGCTACTCTGAGAACAGATAAATAGGAATGTTTTTATAACACTGGGTCATATTATACTTACTATTTTAAACAGGAAGCATCGATTTTAATTTAATTCAAATTTAATACAAATGAAAAGAAACTGAAGTGAAACAAAGGGAATTACTGAACTTAAAAATGAATGCTTACTCCCAAATATTTGTTGTGGAGAGGAGACCTCTGCCCTAGCTTATCCCACACATCTACGTTCACTTATAAGGAGGTACAGAGACCAAAACACTTAATGCTGAACTTGTTCCCATTACTTGATTATTTTCTTCTACTGTGATATTTCAGTGCAACCATGACTATACCTTAGAGTGTAATTCCAGTTAAACTTGTGTATTTGGACCACTGGTACCATGGGGAAAGCTACCACCGAGCCAAAAGGAAAGAAAGCCCATGTGTTTCTGTTTAATGTCTGACCCTCAGGGAGTTTCTAGAGAGATGATATGGTGACCCTGAGTATAAGCAGTGCCTGGCACGTGCTCCTTTGCACAAACAAAGTTATTTACTTCCGAAAACTGGTGAGAGGCAGTGTGATCAAACAGATGTGCTGAAGGGAGCCCGAGGATCAGCCCCCTGTGGGGCTCTGCCCGATCTGCCCCACTCAATAATTCAGTGGTTTCCAAGGCAGAGAGGAAACAGGAAAATCTGTGACAAGAAGATGAATGTTGAAGTCATTCTTACAAAATCTCTATTTTTAGTGCATGCTTTACAATGTACGTAATATATTACTGCAGTGAAACAAGTATATATCACTTACAAAGAAATGAATAAAAAGATATACTTCGAGGGTGCAGGCTTAAAATTTTCTTTGAGGTAGGTGTGCCCAGTCAGCCCCCTGCATTAAATGGTGGGAGCAGTGCCAGTCTTTCTTTGCACCTCTGTCTCCTGACTTGTAAACTGAAGCTCTTCTCCCTTTTCTTTCTGCCCCCTCCCTTCCAGAGAAGTTGGGAGAGCCGAGGAGAACACTGTTGCCCTAAAGAGCAAAAATTCCATAAACATTCTGCATTAACTGGGGTAATTTAATTCAGATTAAAAAATTGTTTTATAGCACTTATTTTAGTTCATATGTTAATGATATCCATTTCCTATGTTTAATTCATGTTTGTGGGCATTATCCCAAATATATATTCTGAGTTCAATTAAGAAGCCAAGAAAAATGTCTAGGAGAGGCTTTTCACTGTACCCGACAGATTCGTATTAAATCCCTGTGTCTTAATATATGATTTAAGGGGAATAACATAAATGGACTCTGAATTTCTCCCATGTAGCTCATTTACAAAAGTACCTCAGCTTGCTAAGAATTTGCCTCTTGTTGGCCATTAGAACACTTACTAGAATATTTATTAGTTATTAACACAGAAAGTATGTTTGCATGTGTGTGTGTGTGCGCGCGCGCGCACATACTGAGAGAAACATAGCTCTCTAGGCACTTATTGGTGGGGCTAGCTTAGATTGTAATAGGTAATAGATGAATTTTTAAAAATAACTAAATTCAAGAGTGAATTGATGTGAGAGTCCAGAGTAGAGCTGATTGGTTGACTGGGGCAAAAGCGGAGAGAACCACCATGCCTAACATATCCTGTGTTTCTGGCATTCAGAGATGCAATCCCCCAGTAAATCCAAACTGTAGAACTATTTATGCCTGACACCATGGCTGTATCAGTTTGCTTGGGCCCCACACAATGCACAACACACTGATGTCCTCTGATGTCTCTCTCCTTATCTTGTAGATGACTACCTTCTCCCTGTGTCTTCACATGATCTTCCCTCTGTGTGTGTCTATATCCTAATCTCCTCTTCTTTTAAGGACATATTATAAGAACACATACAATGTAAGGACATACAAGTCATATTGGAATAGGGGCCATCCTAGTGATTTCATTTCAACTCTCATTTTACCTCTTTAAAGACCCTATCTCCAAACATAGTAATTCTCAGATACTGGGAGTTAGCACTTCAACATATAAATTTTGAGGGGACACAATTCAACTCATAAATAGTGGCCAAGGTCAGCTCAACAGCATTCCAGATAAGTCACAGATAAATTCACACTGAACAGTAGCATTTTTGGCCTGGACTATCTTTATACACTATTGTGAAATGCTTTATTGTGTGCTGTTAAATCAAGTTTGTTGCTCACCATGCCAGAAGTGGCCCTACTCCAGAAATGAATGAAATGTTTCCTGTGTCTTTTCTGTAATGAGAGATGGAGAGAAAAGAAAATTGGGGATAGTGCTGTCAGGTGCTATTATGAGGTATTTAGGAGTGCCAGTTTTAATTTATTTGTAGGTTTCATTTTCATGGAAAGAATTTGATTTCTACTTTAATATAAATTTGGTTTATTTTCCTCCTGAACTTGAGCTCTTTAGAATACAGAGAAGAGGGTCAAAATACAATTGGTTTGCTAAGCTGTCACACAGATTCTCTTGCTAACATTTGCAATATTTTCCTTGACTGACCAAGCACTTTTCTCCCTGGAAAGTAAACAGCAAACAGCTATCTATGAAATGGGTCAGAGCAAATATATTTGGTCAGGTGCAGGATAAATAGATCATAGATTGACTAAAATAGCCCTAAACAAAACAGAACAAATCTCTAAGCCACACACATCCAACCTGAAGACTTTCAAAGGCAAAGCAAACAAACAAAACAAAAATATCTAGTGTCTTCATGACTAGTTCATATTTCTACTTAAAGTATGTTTCCTAAAGTTTTTTTTCTCACAACTGTAGATGACCAGAGCAGCAACCTACCAACCCCAAACCGTGAGCCTGACAGAGTTCTTGCAAACTCTGATATCCGATGATGTCACAGACCAGAGAGGTGGTCTAGAGATTCTGGAACCCTCAAAATCACAGAGAACGAAATGGAGTGATTGCTGCCTCAAGAGATAGGAGGAGAATAGGAGAGGTTGATAACTGAGTCTGGCATTTCAGATAATGATGAGTACTCTTTTAATAACCAGGAAAGAATTTGAGGAAATATATGGACAGAATGTACAGAGAAAGAAAATACGAACTTGTAAAGCAAAACAAACAAAATCTGTCACCTCCACCAAAGATGAAACAAAAAAATTCTTTATTTTGTGCTTGCAAAGACAATTAGAAATTTAACAAATCTGTTAGGTATCAACTTCCAAAAACCTTTGGATTCTTACGATTCTATTTCAATTGTATCAGTTTCTTAGCAAAACCTGATATCATTACAACTGTCAACTGGGATCATAGAATTCTAGAATTCAGTGGGAAGTTAGCAATTATCCTTCCTTGAAACTCCCTTGGTTTTGATGGTATCAGTCTATCTTGGCTTTTCTTCCACCTTTCTGGTTGATTTTTCTCAGTCTTCTGTGCAGCCTCTTCCTTCTCTGTCCATCCTCAGATATCAGTGGTTCAGTCCTTCTACCTTTCTCTGGGTGAGCTTATTCACTCTCATGTCTTCTGCTATCATCTTTTTGCTGATGACTCATTGTGCACATCTCTCTTCTGATTCACGACCCAGAAGTCCAGCTCTCTACTGCCCATCCTCACCTTGATAGTGCTTGATAAGTACTTTATATTCAAAACTGAACATCCCAGACTGAAGTTTTCAGTGGTAGCCAAGCCACAAGATGACCCCTCATGATTCCCACCTCTTGATTTTTATGCCCTTGTACCCCTTTCCACACTGGTTAGGGCTGACCTGTGTAACCAAAAGAACATTGTGGAAATGATGAAGAGTGCCTTCTGAGGCTTAGTCATAAAAGACATTGTGGCTTCTTTCTTGCTTTTTCTTGATTATTTGCTCTAGAGGGAGCTTCCTACTATGTCATGAGGACGCTCTGAGACAGGCTGGGACCTGGGACCCTTTGCTGCAGTGCTGTAATGTTTGTACCTGGACAAACCTTTCCTCCAGCAACAAAATACAAAGAAACTATATGGGACTAAAAATAACTGTGTGCATGCCCAGTTGGGGCAAATTCTGGACAAAAGATACAAAAAGACCAAAAAAACCCTACTACCACTTCTGAAGAGCCAGGAGCAAAAACAGGGTGTTGGGAGCAAAAACAGGGTACTGAGCATGCCCCCTGCACTCAACACCACCAGAGGGGTGGGCAAAACATCTAAGCCACCCCTCCGGCCGGACCCCTGGACACACCCCTACCCTCACTCCATATAAGGAACAAGCTTGTCCTCCCACCCACCCCCAAGAGAGCAAGCAAGGCAAACTGTTATTTGTTCTCACTACCCCCTGCTGCAGCAGGGGTCCCAGTAAAGCCTTGCCTGAATTTCTTGTCTGGCCTCTAGTTAATTACTATTGATTGGGGAAGGCCAAGAACCCCAGTCAGTATCAATTCAACCTCCCCATGGAGAGGACTGTGTGGTATGGAAGATGCCCCCTACCAACAACCAGCAGCAGCTTGCCAGGTATGTGAGGGAGCCAAGCTGGAAGCAGATCTCCAGTCCCAGTCAAGCCTTCAGATGACTGCAGCCCCAACCAACATTTTGACTGTAATCGCATGAGAGAACCTGAATCAGAACCATCTAGCAAAGCCACTCTCAAACCTTGTGTCACAGAAACCATGTGAAATAATGTTTATTGTTGTTTTGGGACACTAAGTTTGGGGTCATGCAGCAAGTATATAACCAATATTCTAACAAAGCCTAAAACTCCTCCAGTGTCCCCTTCTTCAGACATGTACACCACATTCTAATTTCAATAACTCACATAAGAAATAATGAGGACCCTGTTTAAAATAGTGGCAATAGATGTGGCAGAAAATGAACAGACTAAACAGAAATTAAGGTAGTATATTACAGACTTGGTGATAGGAGGTGAGGAGTTAGAGAGTGACAGGAGTTTAGGATGAGAGGCTTGTTCATCGGTTCGTGTTTTACTACGCTCAATTCCAAAAGGAATGAGAGAAAAATACAGCCAAATAACCTTTAATGAGCTAGGTCTTCATGCATCACTTTGCACAAGTTCTTCACAGGAATCAGATTTTAAATATCATGATTGAAGAGGGAGAATAGCAAGAGGGCTTACCTTTATGGTAGATCAACAATAATCTTTCATGCTTTCATAGTTCTGTTCCTATGCTTGAAATTTCCCTTATACGCGTTATCTCATGTGCTGCTTACAACAGTATTGTGTATTAACTCAATCAGTCTTTATGCAAATATGCAAAATATTGTGACAGAAGACCCAAATCAAGCTGGCTTAAGCTGAAAAGGAATTTTATTACTAAAAGTGTAGGAATAGGTACAGCTTCGGGTCAGTAGGATTCAGTCCTCAACAAAGCTGCCATACGGATCCAATATGAAATTGTTAGCCTCTATGTGATATGGCTCAGTGGCCTTTGGCTCCTAGTATGACAACACTCAACACTCAGATTGATAAAACTAGAGCAAGTCTCTTCAGGTAGCTTCTAGGGAAGTCCTGAGATTCAGTTCACATAATCCAGGGAAATATGAAATTCTGATGGGCCATGCTTAATTCACATGCTTCAGCTCTGGAGCTGAGAATGCATGAAGTCCATCCTGAAGCTCATGGGCTATGACTGGAAAAGAGGTAGCTCTCAGAGGAAAATCAGAGTAGGATTACCTATGCAGACAACTCAGGATGCTAGAGGACCAAAAATCAATAGCTGGCCACTAGAACCATTATATGTAAAAGCAGGGAGCATATACCTGACGTGCATAGTCATTATCAAGAAAAAATGTTGTTAGGTCTAAATGTGAAAACCGCAGCAGAAAAAGCACCTAAGCTAGAGTTAAAACCCAGAGAGCCTGTGTGTTAGATTGATTCGTGCTGCTGCTACCCTGCCCCTGCTAAGATGGGAAGTTAACAGTCTCACGGGTTGCAGATAGTGGATGCTTGCCCTCCCATCTCCACCCCATCTACCTTCTCGTTTCATGGCTGGGTTGAATCATCCTGTATTCTAAATGCTGACAGTGGAGGTCATGGCCATGCCCATATACTGTTATCTCTGAGCCTCCTCTGACTGCAAAGATCCCTGAGACTTGCAGAATAGAAGCAAGGTTGAAGGTGGAGAGTGGGCTCCAATGAATCAGGCAGCAACCTGGAGAGAAGAGACCCCTCCACCCGAGCACAGGGATCAGAACGGATGGCTGAGCAATGGACATATTGCGCATCCTTCATTAGTGCTGAGACTACTTCTAGCTTTGAGTCCCAGGGAAGGGAAACTTCCTTCTAATCCCACAGCGGGGAGCACAGTGTCAAGTGGGGATACTGCAGCGGAGTTGCAGCAAAAACTCTGAAGTAGTGTGGGAAAGTATGTTTCCAAGGAGGGGCCAAAGTGATTCCTCATAAGCGAGTGCTGGGAAAATATGATAAGAGGTGGATGAAACCGGCAGGGCATGATCACTTAGTCATAGCATCACAAGAACTCTACTCAGATTCCTTACAGGATTATCCAGTAAATGCCCTGGCTCAGGTGGGTCAGCCTTGAACCCATCCAAAATACCCAGTCTTCCATGCTATGGTTAAAGGAATTTGGAAAGGAAGATCCCTAATTTGGAAACGTGTTCTAATGCTGAAGGACTCTTTCAATTGAAAATTCTTTCTTACTTATTACTGTACTCCATTTTCTGTCTTTAAAGAGAGCTAAATAATTTGAATTCAGGAAGTGAATTGGAGGATCAATTTTTCATGGCTGTTTGACCTCACATTTTGTCACCTGGCTTTTTAGTGCCCTGACTTTTACATCTATACATCAGAAATCATAAGTCACCTCCTTTATGGGAAGATAATAATGAGAAGATATGCTATAAAAAATATATTGAGCCTGAAAGACAAAAAGTACTATTTAAACAAGTGTATTATTAAAATCTCCATTATTACTAATAATCACAGTTGTAGTGATACTCCTATATGCAGGAAGAAGAGAGTAATTTCTAGTTTGAGCAAAAATGTACATACACACAAATTAAGAAAAGATGAGTAGCAACACTTAGCTGTCACTGAATTTTGCCTTTGTTATAAGGAAACAATTGAGAATTTCTATCTTTTGGAGTGTGTATTTGTGTGTGTTGGGGGGGACTGTACAAAGAATTTGAAAAAGAATAGATACATGTATACGTATAACTAAATCACTTGGCAGTACACCTGAAACTATCACAACATTGTTAATCAACTATACTCCAACATAAAATAAAAAGTTAAAAAAAACAATAAGCAATATTTTGCATTCAAGACCAAAGCTGGAAATTGGGATGACTTCAAGTTTTGTTTATTAATTTTCATACGTTTCTAACAATAGCCCCCAGGTTATTATGAGAGGTTAAAACTAATCTTTTACTGTCTAATTTGGGAGCACTTTCTGGTGTGGATGACCATAAATCTCTCAAAAGGAGTATTGCTCACTTCTTTTAAGAATTAATGGTGATTCCTAGGTGGGACCAGATAGTCATGCATCATACCCACAAGCATTAGGTTTTTCCCAGCAGAGACGCTCAAAACAAGTCTGGCAACTTTTGTAGTTGCCAACAATTTCACGGTTACTGTCTGAAGCAGAAAGGGCACATCATCAGATTCTTCCTTCTAATGCAATCTTGTCTTCCTGAGATTTGTAATATTTTTCTAATATGGATAGGGAATATTTTTTTGAGAGTGCACAGTCATGTTAAAGTAAATACCCTGGAGAAATACTTTCAATTAAAATTCAGAAGGTTTAAAAATCCAGGCTAGAAAGGATTTCCCTGACCTACAAAGCCTAATAAGATTTTTCCTTTCCATTTCTCCCTCCTCATCCTCTCTAAGTGTGCGGAGCCGTCCTGCTTTCTTACCTGGTGGCCCCATTTAGCTCTGCCCTCTAGACATTTAAGTCAGAAAATGGCTTTAAAGAATGTTTTGAGAAAACCTGACATACTGATCTACTCTGAAACTCAATGATTTTTTTTTTTTTAAAGCTGGAAAAGAGTAAGAAACCACAAAAGCAAAGCAATAGTAAAATCTTTTAGACAAGGAAGAAAAATCTGACCAGGAGATGAAGAGGTAGAACTTGTGGTGATTAAAACAAGAAAAGCTTGGAAAGCATGGATTTTGAGGCCTGAAGAGAGCGCAGGTAGCAGGTGCAGCTGTGGCACTCCTGTTGGAGTGACCCTATCTTCTGTGGGGCTGGGGGCAAGTCATTTACTGTCTCTGGGACTCATCTACCAGGTGGGATATGGATGCCTAGACTGTAGAATTTCTTAGTGTGTATTACACATAATACACTACACAGCTTGGGCACATAGGTACTCACTTATTTGGAGTTATCATTGTAAAAAATTAAATGCCTGGGCTTCCCTGGTGGTGCAGTGGTTGAGAGTCTGCCTGCCGATGCAGGGGACACGGGTTCGTGCCCCGGTCTGGGAAGATACCACATGCCGCGGAGCGGCTGCGCCCGTGAGCCATGGCTGCTGAGCCTGTGTGCCCGGAGCCTGTGCTCTTCAACGGGAGAGGCCACAACAGTGAGAGGCCCGCGTACTGCAAAAAAAAAAAAAAAAAAAATTAAATGCCTGGGTAGGAAGAAAAGAAAATATCTTTTTCTGTAATGGTGTTCTTATCAGGATTATGGTGAAAAATACAACTATTCAACTGAAATTAATAAAACATACAGTTTAGAAGCAAAAAGCAGACGTAGAAACTGAAATGAATTTAAGGGGGTAATAGTCCATTAGAGATCATTCTTGCTCGGAGGTAGGGCTGGGACGAGGGTGAGGCAGGGGAAAAGTCAGGCCAAAAATTAAGAGGTGCTGACCCTGCGCTGCCTGGTGCTGAGTGTAAGCGCCTCCTTAAATTGTTCCCCCCGAGGTTCCCCTCCTGCCTTATTCTAGTCCTTGTCTTTCGGAGGCATCCCGCCTGGCTTGTTGGTAACTGCACCTTGCCCTCCCCCCAGCGCTTTCTTTCCACACTTTCAGTATCTGGAGAAACAACAGTCACTGCTGTCAGACTTCTTTAACTTCCCCAAGAATTCCAAAAGAGATCATTACAGGATGTGGCGTGTGAAAGGGAACAGAGGTGCAGTTAAGACTATAAATTTTAACTGCAGAGATGATCTCATGTTCAGTCATCAAAGAAGTACATGGAGGGACTTGCTAAAATTTCCACTGTTGAGGGTTACAAGTCATGACCTCATTTCTCACCCTAGAGCCTTAGTATAAGCGCTAAGAATAGCAAGCAGGATCTTTTTTATTGGCTTGTCAAGAACACCACTCGGGGCTGGAAGACCCAGTCACCTTCAAGAACAAGCAACAAAAGGGAGTTGGGTGGCAGTTGGTGGACAGCCTCCAACATACGCATTTTTCTTAGACATTGTTTTCCAGAATGTCTGCAAAGTTATGGTACTTTCATTATTCAATTCAGTCAACCCTGTTTTCAATCTAATCATTCGTAAACATTGCTTGATAATAACTAACAGTTTTATTCTGGATTAATTGGTGTTATTTGATAAAATCACATAAAGCCAGTTCTTTGAAAACGTGATATAATAGGATGTGTTTAGCTATAAATAACAGAAAACCTGCTACAAGGACTTTTAGCGTAGGGGTTAATTTGTCTCATGTAACAAGATGAAGAATCAAGCAGTTCCTAATGTTGGTTCAATTCCTTAGTTCTCTTGGTTTTTCACTCTTAATCCCAATAAGGCTGGGCAGCTCCAGCCACTGAGACAGTATATAAGGCAGAAAGAAGGAAGGACAGTGGAAAGTTGGCACACTGTGGTGTCCCCTTTTATGGGGAAAGCAAAGTCTTCTCCAGAAGCCCATACTCTCCCCATGTTAGGGTTGAATTGTGTCCCCTTAAACAAGGTATGTTGAAGTACTAACCCCAAGTACCTTAGAATGTGACCTTATTTAGAGATAGGGTCTTTACAGAGGTAACCAAGTTAAAATGGGTCATTAGGGTGGGCTCTAGCCCAATGTGACTGATGTTTTTATGAAAAGAGGAAATTTGAACACAAAGATGCGCATACAGGGAGAACACCACGTGAACAGGAAGGCAGCCAATGCCAAACCGAGGAGAGATACCTGGAACTGATACTTCCTTCATAGCCCTTGGGAGGAACCAACCTTGCCAACACCTTGATATCAGATTTCTAGCCTCCAAAAGAGTGAGATAGTATATTTCTGTTGTTTAAGCCACCCAGTTTGTAGTGTTTTGTTATGGCAGCCCCAGCAAACTAATACATTCCACAAGACTTCTATTTACATCCTATTGGCCAGAAGTGTGCCCCTGGCCACCCCTAACTACAAGGGAGGCTGGGAAAATACGTATGTAGCTGAACATAGTCCACCCAAAGCATTAGGATTCTGGCAGCAAATTTAAAAAGGAAGTTGGGCATTGGGTAGATAAGCCAGAGCATTTTCCATAGGGGAGAGAGTATTTGCTTGGTGGTGCTAAGACGGGTAGCTCTCCCTCCAACACAGCTCAGAGATTTGAATTAATGCTTTGGCGTGCTGACTGAGCAGTGGCAAGAATACAAGGGGTCTGCACACTAGCACTGACATTGCCACTACTTGTTAAATGGTTTCAAGTTGCTTTAGCAACTAAGCTTCAGCTTTTTTATCTGACAAATGGGAATAATAACCTATACTCTGAGCATTTTAATGCTAGATAGAACTGTTGTGAGGACCAAGTAAAGTAGCAGATATGAAAGTACCTTTGAACTTACATATAGTATGTTGTAAATAGTCTGTTCAGATATAAAAGGATAATTAAGGAGGAGGTAGTTCAGCTTCTATGTCTTGGAAATGAAGGAAAGTTGAAACAAAACAGACTTCTCTTAGAAGTTAGAGGAAGTGAAAGGGGAATGGTGGTTCCTCTAAATCTAATTCTTACCAACAAGAAAGCACCAATTGTGAAGTGGCAGTGACACCACAGGGAACAACCCCATTATCTCAGAGTAAATAGGAGTCAGGCGGGTGGGTGTAGCCAGATGGTACTGGCTCTAGGCTTCAGGAAGCCATTTTTAACAAGTTCAGAAGAAGAGAGGTGATGAGTCCTTGGCCTATAACAGTGCTTCTCAAACTTTACATACACACAAATCACCTGGGGATTTTGTTAAAATACAGATTGCAATTCAGTAGGTCTGGGGTATGGCTTGCCCTTCTGCAAGTCTCAGGTGTTGTCAGTGCTGGTGGTCCAAGGATCACACTTTGAATAGCAAGATCTACATCGCTGAAAAGGAAGCTGAACCCAAAAAGGATAGGAATCTTTCAGAACTGAAATTCTGACAACATATTGATGAATGACTCTACTAAGGAAAAAATTGTAAGGCATCTAGAGATACTGCCTTGACTGTCTTAGGGTAGCTTCAATAAGCTCAGATTCTAAAAGAATGTGTAGAAGTTGGAAGGAGAGACATATAATCAAGGAAAATTGTAAACAAATGGTATAGACTTGTCTAGAAGGCATTAGAACGGAGTGAGCGGTTATTTAAAAGTTATTTTAATGTTATTTTAAAATTAGTTAAATTTTAAAAAGCAATGCTAGGGTACCCAGGAGATAGACACACAGCCAAGAATCCTGTTTTCCTTAGTACCATGTGTATCCTTATAACAATCTATTTTGGGGTTTACCAAGATCCCCTCCTGGGTCAGATTGTATGTTGAATCTTGACACCATTTCTTAGCAAAATTCTTGAATTAATTATTAAACTAATAATTTGTATGGATCCAAAAGGAGAAGCCACAATACCCTGGAACCAGTATCTATGCCCCAAGATGGAGTCAGGCCAAATAGCCCAGTGTCCTTGTTTAAGTGATGACCTAGCCAGAGGTGCCATATCTTCATCTGGCACCATTATCTTTCTGCCTTCAGAACTCTCCTTAGTAATATTTTAGGGTGGGTCTGCCCCCAGCAATTTTTGAAGGACATTTTCACTGGGTATAGAAATCTAAATTGACAGTTATTTTCTTTCAGTACTTTGAATATGTCATTCCATTGCCTTCTATTTACAATGTTTCTGTTGAGAATAAAGAGTTCAATCTTATTTTTGTACTCTTGAAAGTAAAATACCGCTTACTTAAATGCTTTTCAGATTTTTCTTTGGTTGCCAGCAGTTTTTCTATGAATTGCTTGGAAATAGTTTTGCTGTATTTATCCATCTTGGAGTCTATACCTCTTCGTAGTCTGTGGCTTTTGATGTCATTTGTTTAATTTTGGAAAATTCTCAGTCATTATCCCCTTCTCTCCTGTTCTCTCTTTCCTCTTTTACAGAATCCTGTTATACATATGAGAGAATGTTTCATGTTGTCCCCTTGCCACTTGTGCTCTTCTTCCTTTTCACCATCTTTTGCATCCCCAGGCTTTTGCCTGAATATTTTCTTCTAACCAACTTCCAATCTCTCTTTATCCGTGTCTAATCTGTTCTTAAACTGTGGATTAGGGTTTTGTACAGAAATAGAACCAACAGGAGATATATATATAGAGATATCTATCTATCTATCTATATCTATATATCTTGTCATTTAATTTCATGATTATATTAATGACAGTTATTTTAAAGTGTCACAGGAAACCATGAATAAATTAAAAAGACAACCCATAGAATGGGAGAAAATATTTGCAAACGAAGTGACTGACAGGGATTAATCTCCAAAATATACAAACAGCTCATGCAGCTCTATGTCAAAAAACAAAAACAAAAACAAAATGAAACCAAAAAAACAAACAACCCAATAAAAAATTGGGCAGAAAATCTAAACAGACATTTCTCCAAAGAAGACATACAGATGGCCAAGAGACACATGAAAAGATGCTCAACATCACTAATTCTCAGAGAAATGCAAATCAAAACTACAATGAGGTATCAACTCACAGTGGTCAGAATGGCCATCATCAAAAAGTCTGCAAACAATCAATGCTGGAGAGGGTGTGGAGAAAAGGGAACCCTCCTACACTATTCATGGGAATGTAAATTGGTATAACCACTATGGAGAACAGTATGGAGGTTCCTTAAAAAACTTAAAATAGACCTACCATATGATCCAGCAAGCCCACTCCTGGGCATATATCTGGAGAAAACTGTAATTTGAAATGATACATGCACCCCAATGTTCACTGAAGCACTATTTACAATAGCCAAGACATGGAAGTAACCGATATGTCCATCAACAGAGGAATGGATAAAGAAGATGTGGTACATATATATAATGGAATATTACTCAGCCATAAGAAAGAATGAAATAATGCCATTTGCAGCAACATGAATGGACCTAGAGATTATCATACTAAGTGAAGTCAGACAGAGAAAGACAAATATCCTATGATATCACTCATATGTGGAATCTAATATTAAAAATGATACAAATGAAGTTATTTACAAAACAGAAACAGACTTACAGATTTTGAAAACAAACTTAACGGTTACCAAAGGGGAAATGAGGGGTGGGAGGGATAAATTAGGAGCTTGGGATTAACATACACACACTACTGTATATAAAATAGATAATCAATAAGGACCTACTGTATAGAACAGGGAACCCTACTCAAAATTCTGTAATAACCTATATGGGTAAAGAATCTGAAAAAGAATGAATATATGTATATGTATAACTGAATCACTTTGCTGTACACCTGAAACTAACACAACACTGTACATCAACTACACTCCAATAAAATTAAAAAAAAATTAAATTGTATGTCTGATAATGACAATGTCTGGATTTCTTATGGGTCAATTTCTACTATCTGATTTTTTAAATCCTGGTATTGGGGAAGTTTTACCTTTTTATGCCTCTTTCTTTTTAATTGAGTGCTGGACATTAAGTATAAAAAAATTTGTAGATTAGTTCAAGGTTCTGAATTATCTTTTTGCAGAGAGGATTTACTCTTTTCTTCTGAATGGAGCTTGACTAGGGGCAGACTACTTTACTCCAATCAAGTATTGTGATATGTCAAAGCCAGACTTCAGTCCTGGTAAGGTATAGCCTGTTTCTGTCCTCCACATCTTTCCTCCCTCAACCTCCTGGTCAACTCTAAACTCTAATATTTATACTTCCAGCCTTTTGAATTTACTGAATCCTTTGCTCAGCTTCCTTTTCAGTTGTGTTTTCTGCTCAGCTTCATAGCCTCTCAGCTTTCTCTTAGGTAATTACTTCCAGTGGGATAAAACCATGCTGATTTATTTTTTTATTTTTTTGCGGTACGCGGGCCTCTCACTGTTGTGGCCTCTCCCGCTGTGGAGTACAGGCTCCGGACGCGCAAGCCCAGCGGCCATGGCTCATGGGCCCAGCTGCTCTGCGGCATGCGGGATCCTCCCGGACCGGGGCACGAACCCGTGTCCCCCGCACTGGCAGGCGGACTCCCAACCACTGCGCCACCAGGGAAGCCCCATGCTGATTTTTTAGTTTATCTCTTTGGTCTCCTTTCTTTCCAGGATCTAGGCTTGATGAGTTATTGCTGCATTGTTACTTCATAATATAATTTTTATATTTTGTCCAGATTTTCCAGTTGTTCTTTGGCATAGGGGAGGGCAGGGTTTATCCAATACCAGCTAGTCGACCTTTGCTGGAAGCACACATGATAATTTTTAAGCTCTTTCTAATATACAGCTAGTGCTGAGAATATTGAATTTAAGAGTGCTCACTACCAGAAGTGACGTTGAATCTCACTTTGGCTTAGATTTTAGCTCAATAATTCCTTATTATCTTGTCAGCTCATCAAGACTTATATCCTAGCATTTTGGTTGTTTTTACATAGAGGGAGTCTGACCCAATAATCTAGTCTGCCATATTACTCATGTTACTTTTTTTTTTTTTTTGCGGTACGCGGGCCTCTCACTGTCGTGGCTTCTCCCGTTGCGGAGCACAGGCTCCGGACGCACAGGCTCAGCGGCCATGGCTCACGGGCCCAGCCGCTCCGCGGCATGTGGGATCTTCCCGGACCGGGGCACGAACCCATGTCCCCTGCATTGGCAGGCGGACCCTCAACCACTGTGCCACTAGGGAAGCCCTCATGTTACTTTTTATTTAAATCTCTCTTCACTTAACATGTTAGTTCCAGAAGGACAAGAATCATATCTCACTCATCCTTATAGTCCCATTCCCCAGCCTAGTGCTTGACAAAATAGGTACTCAATAATTGTTGAGTAAATGAAATGATGTGGCTTTAAATGAGACCACCTGGGCACATCTCAGTGGGTCCACCAGAACTGGAAAATATGAAGCTCAGTTTTGCCAGTTTAAAAACCAAATGACTACATTCACAGAAAGAAGATTCTCCACATTGGTTCACGCTAGGCAAATTTACAAGGAAGTAGTTTATAAATAGCAACATACCTTGATCAATGCTTAATGGGAGACATAGCTGGAATGATAATGGATACCTTCTATATTTCTTCTTCCCTTATTCTTTGGTACTTCTGTCTTTCCTTTAAGGCTAATAGTTTTCTGTATTACGTTTCCTGTATTTTAATGTCTTTATTCATACTTCTCCTCTGGAAGTAGAAGAAATAATAAACAAGTAAGTAAATAAATAAAATCGATACTACGTGTTTACAAAGGGCAATCTTGTATAAGTCAGTCCACTCAGAAGACCAAATGATAGATCAGAAGATTGCCATGGTAAAGACAAGTCAGAAAGGGGAAATTCAAGGTTGCCAAATAACTTACTTTCAAGCTACTAAAGTAGATCTTTTTCTAGTCTGTCTAAGTGATCTTTAAAGGTCATTTAGCATCAGGACATCCTCTACCCCAGGTCATTATAAAAGAAACTCAAATTTAAAAAATTCTATTCTCCAGCTTCCTTTTTGCTAACCTTCCCAGAAAAGTCTGTTATTACAACACTTTGTGAAATGTTACAATATTCAAGATTACAGTCTCTCTTAACATGTAACAGTGGCTGTTTCCTGATAGACTATGTAGTACCTTATTTAAAAATTACATTATCTCTGAATCACTCAGTAAAGTGGGTTCTTTGATAACATATCTCATATACTTTATGTAGATTTTGGTATTAAAATTTTTTTTAAATTAATTTTAGTTAATTAATTAATTTATTTATTGGCTGCATTGGGTCTTTGTTGCTGGGCATGGGCTTTCTCTAGTTGCAGCAAGCTGGGGCTACTCTTTGTTGTGGTGCAAGGGCTTCTCATTGCAGTGACTTCTCTTGTTGTAGAGCACAGGCTCTAGGCATGCAGGCTTCAGTAGTTGTGGCACGTGGGCTCAGTAGTTGTGGTGCACAGGCTTAGTTGCTCCGTGGCATGTGGGATCTTCCTGGACCAGGGCTCGAACTCATGTCCCCTGCATTGGCAGGCAGATTCTTAACCACTGTATCACCAGGGAAGCCCAGATTTTGGTATTTTAATTACAGAGAATTTTGCCAGGAGCCTTAGATCTTTTTTCTTTCAACCATATTTGACATCATTTAAGGTAATGCCACTTCCTCCTGCTTAGGTCAACCTAACAGAAGCCAGCACAAACAATAGTGTCCTAACAATACTGGAGAAGGAGTAATATTGTTTTTAAATTTTACTAAAAGTATTTTGTATGATCTTTTTAAAGTTAGTTTTAAAAAAAGTTTGTGCTTATCATAACAGATATTAGATTCTCTATAGGGTGATCAGACAAATGTTCCCTAAGAATTTATAATCTCAAAAGGGCAATGATGCACATGAACATGTGGAAAGGACAATAACACTTAAGAGGGGTTTAACAAGAACATCCTCAAAGATCAAGAATCGATATTGCAGAAAATCAAAGGATAGATTAATGTATGGCACAGAGGAGTTGGGTTGAATCTCACATCTGGGCAAATTGGGTGGAAGGAGTGAGCCTCTCTGAGTTATACTCACTGTTGGTCTTCATCAAATGGGATTTCCCTAGCTTCCTAGCAAAGCAGAGGAGCATGTCATACATGGGAACCAGCTTGGGCATGACCAAAATGTGATGATGCTGATGATTGCTTAGAACAATTTTTGAGCGTTGCAAAGCAGTAGGGGGAGATGATGAGAGCTAGGAGAGGGCTGTGAAGCATTCTGAGGTGGACACTGAGGCATTTCCTCTGGCCCCTCCCGTTTGGACTGCATAAATGGAAGTTTAGGGCATTTGCCTTGCTTACTCCTGAGAAAAGCAGTAACCAGTATTAAAAACTATGACTCAGCTGACTCTTCTAACCATTCAGATAAGCATCCTTCTGGTAAAGCAAAGTCGGTGAAATGCAAATGAGCAACCAGTCAGCAAAAAACTGCTGCTGACATTATTAATCTTCCAAAACCCAGATCTATCATCCACATAAAAACTTATCATTGGGCACTTGTGGAATAGGTATCCCTCACTTAAAGGAATGGTCACTGTCAGCAAAGTTAGCGGTCCAGACTTTCTATCAAATCAATCTTATCCTCTCATTGATTTCCATTACCAAGTCTGAGATGCATTCTGCTGTTAAATCCCATTAAATGTGTACCAAACCCTTTGGAAATGGCATATGTAAAAGAAAAATGATAATATCCTGATAAAACATTGACAGTGATATTTATACATTAATAGTAATGCTGTGCTGTATTCACCATGTCACAATAAAAATTGTTCAGGATGAAACATAACACAATCCTACAAACTGCCTCACACACTGCAAAGGACAATAATCCCTAAAACATTAGCAACTTAATTTCTCACTAGCTTCACAACTGTCTTGGCATTTCTATCATTACATAGTCAAAGGAATTCTTCTTTTTATTATTTAAAATCTTTTCTCATCTTCTACCAGTCTCTTTTCCAAAATCCTTGTCCAGAAACCCCTGAATAGCTTGTGATGCTATTCTCAGATGGGAAAAATTAGCCAGCCAGACTCAGTTATAGTGGTTTATCCCAGTGCCTGCTGGGATTTCCCCATCATTGGAGCAATGGGGCATCTCCTGGAAGGAATATTGTTGAGGGAAGCAGTGGACCTGTGAAAGTAGGACTAGATACTTCAAATGCTTTTTCTAACTTCTGAGATACAGCTCTACTATCTGACATTGTTTACAGTGGTAAACATGTCTGTGTTTACCATTCTATTTTCAACCTATGCACTTTGCATAATATATGTTAAATGACCAAATGTTTTGCATAATATATGCCGAATGACTGAATGTTTTGCATAATATATGTTGAATGACTGGTTGAATTCAGATGATGATTTTGTTTTTCATTGGAGAATATTGACACTTCTAAGTGCTCGTAGCTCAGGCTGGAAATGTGGCTACCGTCATTAATCTCCATAGGAATTATGCGTCATAGGTCATAATGGCATTAAATGTCCAACGTTCTAAGGTCTGGACAGGACGTTCCTGACAGTGAACTTTTGCTGAATTCTTGAGTTCCTTCTCTTTATCATTGCGGTGAGTCAATTTTTTATTAAGCAATAAATAGCCTGCCTTCTTGCATCAGAACAACATGCCCATCACTGGTGATGCACCCCAGGTATTCCCCTTAATCATTTTAGCATAGCCCACTGCAATGCAAAGTCAACGTTCAGGGTTGACTTTACCATCTGATTAAAAAAATAAATGTTTTTATTAAACTATTACATACCCACAGAATTCTGAAGAGTCAGTGGCAAGATTGGGATGTTTTCTGGAGATCAGCAGGCTACGTGCCAAGAGTTTTTGGTTAATTCACTGAGAAAAGGGTTTTGTTGGTGGTGGTGTTTGTTTTTTACCCATCATGTCCAGAAACCTCAACATGGAAGAGTCTCAAAATTGAACACACCCAGGGAGTCAGACTCATGCTCACTGAACTCACGAGGGACACACGTACAACTAAAAGGACTTTGTGTGGACAAAAACAACCAGAACTGTCACAATGACCACCAGGCTCCTGTGGTTGTAACCAGCACATTCTTTCCCTGCAGGCAGAACAAGTGGGAAGCCAAATTATGAGCTGAAAGTAAGTAGAGAATGAAAACAAGAAGAGATGTGTATCCTCAAGGAATATTTTGTCCAGGACATGAGAGGCCTGAGGAAGCTGCCATTTTTTTTTCAATCATGAAATAACTCTCTGGTTGTGTGTATGTATGTATGCATGTCATTGTATGTCTGGCCACATACATTTCCTTTCAGATTCAAACTGTCTCTCAGAGAGTCTTTGGCATTCTTTGGCATCTCCATCTCCATCTCCTTGTCACTCTTATTTTCTCTGATACAAACAAAGCCTGCTGCCTAAGCTCACACTTTGTTCCACTATAGTAAGATTGTAAAGAGAAGCAAAAGTCAATGGTATATGAAAGTATTATTAATGACATGGCCACTTATAAATTAATACTCCATTCAAACACCTCTTTTAAACACCCCCCCCCACACACAATGATGGTGAACATTTACAGCACAATGCAAACACATTCAGTTCTATTGCAAATCTTGCAAAAGCTGTAAGGTCAGTGCAAGTGAGGTTGGTAAAACTGGCACATGAGGATCCAAGGAGTTAAACACATGAAGGTAAAATCAACTGGGCTGACGACTATATTGATACTTCAGAAGAGAATAGTTTGAACATCAAAGAACTAATTGAGACCCTTGGGAAAACTGAAGAAACTCTGAAACATTTTTACAAAAAGTGACCCTCTTTTTTATTATTCTCTGAAAGTCAAGTATGAAATAAAGCATGTTGTAAGGTGCTTCACAATGCTTAGGAAAAATTTAAGCCAACAATAATCATCTTGATTTATTATTCATTCTATAATTAGCACATGGTTGTACTTATCAATTTTGTTCAATGTAGGATAGAATAAATGTGTTTTAAAAATGTTGAGTTTTATTTTCAAGACAAGTCCCCAGCAAACCTTTTTTCACTAACTGCTCTGAAATTTGGTCCGTGTTTTAAGTAGATTTACTTTGAGGCTTTCCCAGTGCTAATCACAATAGGATATTAAGGACTTTCTGTACTAATGACACAGAACTTTTCTAGTAGTAACAGTCTGATGTCTTGATTGTTTCTATTTGCATATTGAATTTTTACTATTTTGTCTATAAAATATCCTCATTTCTCAGTTCTTGGTGGGTAACTTGTTATTTACTCTTAGGTGTTTCCTACAGGATCACTTCCAAAGGGTGATACTTTAAAAAGTATCATCAGTATCTCCTAAGGCAACCCATGTAGAGGACATAGACTTTGGAGTCAACCTGGAGCCAGACCTATATTTGAATCTGCTTTTGCCACTTAAGAGACATATGACAATGGGCAAATTATGTGCCCACTCTGAACTTTGGTATCTTCATCTGTGAAAATGGAGCAGTAATAGCTCCCTCACAAGATTGTGGTGAAGATTAGATGTGAACATGTGTAAAATGCCAGGTACAGAGAAAGCATTCGGTATGCAGTAGTTGTAGCAGTGCTCTTTATTTTTGGTTTGCTTGGCTGCCAAATTTCCCTTGTGATCTTAATTTGTTGATTATTTTGTACATTCGGATTCTTTCCATGTGCTTTGCAATGTGAACCTAGGGTCTCTAGGCTATTAAAAGTAGCTAAATATGACTAATACTGAAAATATGCCTTTAGGAGCGCCTTGTTACATAAATCTCTTAGATCTCTAATCTATAAAGCTTTGAAAAAACTCATAATGAGGTTTTTAGGATTTACATTGTAAAATTTTGGTTGAGTTCTTCTATAAGTTGGATGGCTGATATTTACATGTGAAAAACCTCAATGGAAGTCTCCCTCTCCACACCCAAGCAATTTTTATAAACAAGTCTTGACTTAAAGCCAAGAAACTCAAGTCTTTCACCTTGCAGAGAGCCCCATGCAGAGCACAGTCTTGGAAGTCAGGTGGTCCTGGATTTGAACCTCTGTTTGGCTGCTTCCTGGTTGTGTGACCTTGACCAACTTAGTATTTCCAAGCCTGGGTATCTTTATCCATAAAGTTGGGGATAATAAAAATACCTACGCAGGGGCTGCCATGAGGATGAAATAAGACACAGCATAGAAAATGTTTATGTGCCCATACAGCTTGGCACATTGTGCTTAAAATCCTCAAAGTTAACAGGTATGTCATAATTTGTTGAAAATGGTAATAGTGTAACACAAAGAAAACAAAAAACAAGTTCAGTTGAGTCTCAAACAAATTATGTTCTTTGGTCTTGCCTTGCTTTTTGCCTCTTGCGTTTCCTACGTTTAAGATCCTTTCCCTCCCCTAGGTGGTGGTGAGATGATTTGGGAGACTGGGATTGACATATATACACTAACATGTATAAAATAGATAACTAATAAGAACCTGCTGTATAACAGAATAAATAAAATAAAATTCAAAAAAAAAAAAAAAAGATCCAGGCTTCCCTGGTGGCGCAGTGGTTGAGAGTCCGCCTGCCGATGCAGGGGACACGGGCTCGTGCCCCGGTCCGGGAAGATCCCACATGCCGCGGAGCGGCTGGGCCCGTGAGCCATGGCCGCTGAGCCAAAGATCCTTTCCCTCCCCTATTACTCCTGAACATGTCTTCTGCCCCAGTACTTGTCAGTGATCTCTTCCCCATCCCCACACACAATCAGGATAGCATGTTGGGTTGCAGGGGCAGACCTTATTCCAAACTGGCAAGAGGTTTCTACATTCTTCTTCCCTAAGACTGGTATATCCCCCTACAAGTCTGATGGGTTCAGATATTATTTAATTTACTCAGCTAAAGTCAGGAGATAATGATGGCTAACATTTAGTATTCACCTATTAGCACCAGATACACTATGCTAGGTGAGTTAACAAACATTATAACATTTTGATTGTTCATAACAATCAGGCAAGGCAGATACCACTTTTCCTGTGTCTGAGAAGGGTAGCCAGAGGGTTTGAGCCAGTTATTTGCTCAAAGTCACACAGTAGTAAGTGGCAGTATCAATGGCCATCAAGATCAAGTTAATGCATTAATTGGTATGTGATGGCTCTAAATGGTTTTCTACTTCTGGGAAAGGCCCACGCAGACTTCTCATACTGGCACTTATATGTGTGCTATCATAATATCACTTTATTCGTGTAGGACTTTTAGCCTTTTCATACCATTTATCCCCTAGCACCACGAATGTGTATAATACATAATGCTAAATGTACCCAGATCCTTGTACATTCCATGCACACACACTTACAGTACATTCACCAATTATACACTGGATGCTGGAGATCTGACCAACAGAATTCCAGACATCAAAAAGCAAATAAACTAGACTTTCCTCAACTCAATAATTCCCGTTTAATTTCCCCTGGCAAATACTGAACTTCAAACTGTGTTTGTTCTATAAAGTAGAACTTTCGAAATATTGTGATATGGAGTCCCACATAGTCAGAAGGAGAGACAGCTGAGAAGGGCGATTAAGGTGGATGTGTTTCTTCCATTATGAGTTGAATTTAAGTTTCTCATTTCAGAATAAGTACCAAATTCTGCAATCATTCCAAAAGTGGAAGTTCAGCTCACACTGCATTTTGGGGAAGCTTTAACCACACTAACCATTTAAGGTCAAGCAAACAACCGGTCAACCCTCACAACGTGCGTAGTTCAGCTAAGAGATAATAGGCTCTCTATCTATACATCTCTATATGTCAGCGCCATAGCGCAATTCAGGTCCTCCTCTCACCACCGCAGCTAGGCAGACGGACACCCTCTCTCCAAGCCGCATGGGAAGTCTCACGTTTAAGCCCCCAAGCAAGTTGCCGGCTCCTGCCTGCACCCCACGTCTACAAGGATTCCCTCTATTGTCTTTAACACACTCCCCAGCAAAACGTCCAGTTCCAATCAACTCTAACTGCGAGGCTGACCCCCGCCCGGTCCCCGGCGTCGGCTCAGAAGGCTGGGCGGGCGGGGTGGGGCGGGGCGCGGCGGCACGCACTGGGGCGCCGGCGGGGCTGGGGGCGGGGCCTGCGCGAGGCGCGCAAGGCGGGCCCCCGCCGCTGTTTTCGCGCATTCCCCTTTGTTCTGCTCCATTGTGTGGCGCTTCCTCCTCTGGCGCTTCTTCTCGGCACCCTGGCAGCCTGTGGGGAATTCGTGAAGGGGCTTTTGGTGACTTTTTCTTTCTTCCGCCCTCCTCCCAATCCCCCGGTTTATTTCTGAGGAAGTGAGGAACTCGTTTGCGCTGCCCCGCCCTCGCGGTTCCCTGCCCTCGGGCCTAGAAGGGAGGCGGAGTGGGAAGTGACCTGCCCTCCTCCCCATGCCGGCTTCCTCGTCCTCCCGCCTCGCTCTTCCTCCGGGAGGCATCCTGACCCCGCATTCTGGACTTTCACCTCCTAACCGGCCGCGTCCACGCCAGAACGGCGATACGCGACCCTCTCCCCTCTGAGGGGCGCAGGCTCCGGCCGCCTGGGGCTCCACCTGGCACCCAAGCGAAGGTCGGAGGCCGGTGTCCGGCCCGAGCCCAGTCGCCTCAGCGTACCGGGAGCCGGTGCAAGTGTCGCCGCGACCCTCCCAATCCCTCGCGCTCGCGCTCGCGCTCCCCGGGCGCCGCACGGCCTCTTCAGCCCCCTTATATAGCCCTCTAAAAATAGCTCGCCTCGCACCGCCTTGTAAGGCAGCAGGGAGATTCGCAGCGTGCCAATCCGCGCCCGCCGCCAGGGCCAAGCCCCGCCCCAGGCCCTGCTCCACGCTTCCCATTGGTCGTCAGTGACTTCATGAGCCCCCTGTTTACCATACATGGTCACACGCGGCCTAATGGACGCCCTCCTCCGAGATCCCACGGCTGCGCGGAGAGCCGGGCGGCGGGAGGGAGTTTGGGGAGGGGGAAGAGCAGGAGGAGGAGAAAAGGAGGAGGGGGGGGAGAGACTACAAACTAGCAAGGATGGGGGTGGGGGTGGGGAGGGAAGGAAAGAGGGGGAGAGAAGCGATCGCGAGAAAAAAAAAAATGCCACCTCCCAAAATAAAGAGCAAAGATTGCATTAGGAGCGAACAGCGCTGCAGAAATAGATGGCAGCTTCGTGTCAGTGAGTTTGCATCCCCCTTCCTGATCCACGAGCTGGAGTGATTAGAGCCCTGGAAGGGAATTGTTACTCCCGTGAAGTCCCCTTTTCCTGGCAGCCGTCTGCACTGTACACGCTGGATGCCTCTCTCCATCCACCCCACTCAGTCTCTCCTCTCTCACCTCCTCTCTCCCTCTCTTCTGCATTGATTTTTTTTTTTTTTTCCTTTTTAGTTGACTGAAACAAAACAAAACAAAAGGGCCACTGGATGTCTGCCTCCTTGGGGGGTGAGCCAGACAGACTGACAAACAAACAGACCCAACTGTGTTCGGGGGAGGGTTTCTCCTCCCGTTTTGCCCGGCAGCAGCAGCATGGACGTGTTGGCTAGTTATAGTATATTCCAGGAGCTACAACTTGTCCACGACACCGGCTACTTCTCAGCTTTGCCATCCCTGGAGGAGACCTGGCAGCAGGTGAATGATTTAAATTACTTGTGTAAATCGTGTGGTGGCGGCGGAGACGCAGGGGCTGCGTTGGTGTGGGCTTGGGGTTGAATTTTGTTTGTTCGTTTGTTTAATTCCCCCCCCCCCCCTTTTTGGCTGTCTGTTGTTTAAAATGTTTTCGGAAACAGTCATCTGCTTACCTCTCCACCCACCCCCTAACCCCTTAGTTTGCTGAGCTGAGCGGCCGGTCGGAGCTGCCTGCGTTTCAGTCACCAACACACATCCTTGCGCACACGTTGTGCGGCTCACTGCCCCCCAGCAGAGACCTGCCTAACTTCTGGGGTTCGGAGGAGCCGGGTGGGAAGGTGGTTTGGGGCTTTACGAGCCATCACAGACAGGTACCGCGTCCCTACATGCACGAGCTCTACCTCCTTGGTACCTTAAATCAGGTTCATCTCTTTCAACTGGTGCTAACGACCGTCAGATGGGGGGGAGGGGGTAGGAGCAAAGCGGAGTGTTTTCCTAGTAATTAGCGAGTATCAGTAAAGAATAGGAACTTGATTTTGAGATTAGAAGCTGGGCAGAAGGAAGAGGAGCCCAGTGATAAAGGATACTCAAAGATATCTCGGAAGAGGATGGGAAGATGTGTCTATCTCATGCTGACCGTGCATTGTAGGTTTCCCCAGTGCGGTGTCTTCGGAAGGAGAACACCGTCTGTGGGTGTCCTTGCTTCTCTTTCGTTTGGTGTGCCTCTCCACTTAGCACAACCTCCGACAAAGGGTGGTGTGTGCTTCCATGCCTCTGACTTTGTTTTAGAGGACTAGTCAAGAAACTCCTAAGATGCTGAAGGGCACCGATGCCAAGTTGGCTAGGCGTCCCAGTGAGGGGGAAGCGGGGCTGGTGACAAGTTCACGGGGCTTTGTGAAGTGGAATAAAGAAAGTGCTGGTTAGTGGAAAGTGCGAGATCTGCTGCGGAAACAGTGGTTTTCTCAGTAAGGATTAGGAGCTGCTGAGGGGACATTCTGCAGGAAAGATGGTGGGTGGGGATGGAGGGACACGAACATTCTTTCAGAATTCTACAGTGTGCATCATGGAACGTGCAAGAAGACAGTTCGGATTTGCACATTGGAAGTGTGAACGTGCACAATCCGTCTGGGAGAAACGTGCTTGCCCTTGGGGCGGGCGGCAGGAGGCTTGGTGTGTGGCTGCTCATGTAACTTCTCTGCTCCGTGATAGCAGCTTGTTAAGGCTAATGAACGGCTGAATTTCCTCCGACAGGATACAAAGCGGGATTTGCCAGTTTGAGCCTGGGATGTAACAGTTGCTGCTTTAGCGAGTGAGGTTTGGCTTGTGGTATAAGGAGCCTATCCTGTGTACCATTGTTGCTAGTTGCTGTTCTCCCCTGATTTCGAGGCTGGAGTTTCTCCAGGTACTGGCCTCTGGTGTCTGTGCTTCCACACATACATTCCTGCCCAAGGATGCTGGCAGATATGTTTGACTTTGTCTTTCCCTAAATGCACGCACAGCTCACATGTTTCTAGCAGAAGGCATTTCTCCAGTGCATCCTTTCCCCCATCCTTGATGAGACTATCTCACGAAGGGTCTCACTAGAGCTTTTTCCTGCTTTTATTTCACATGCTAATTAAACCAAAAGGTTGCCAGAATTTCATTTTCTGAAATAGTCTTCATTTCACACTGTCAGCCCACTGGTGTTGAATCGGTTGCCTATTAACAACTGTCTAGACAGGTTAGGGAAGAGAATCTGTTGATTTAGTCAGCCTGCCCAAGGCAGCCCTTGTTTGTGACTAACTGTTAAGCAGGGTTGGAGGGAAGAAAGTTGGCTTTATTTGTTACAACGTTCCCTCCTGATGAATCACACAACTTTGTTTGGTTCAAGATTTCACAGTAGTAAAGCCTGCTTTGGGGGAAGGCCTCTCCAGAGGAAACCTGCTTTTCTAGATCTGGTTAGAGCATCCTTGAGAAGGTCTAGATCTGTAAAGAAACATCATTGGTTTGATAATTAGAGGATGTACTGGATCTTTTGTTTCCTTAGAAGCCTTCTCCGCTTCCCACCCACCTCATCCTTCATCTCACCTCCTTCAGGGCATCTCTAGCTTAGTTTGTATCTGTGGGCAAATAAATTTTCACCCCCCTATTTCTTGCGTTAATCCTCTCCTACTGCCAACTGCCCTCAGCTTAAAACCCTTTGCCAAGCTCTTTCAGAGGCATGCTCGTAATCCATACTGAAACATAACTTGTGAGGACACGGTCCTAAATGAGATATCGTTCCAAGGAGCTTTCTTCTGTGGGCTCTGTAGTCACAAATGCTTTCTGTAAAGGTGACTGTGCCTCCCAGTTCATGCTGATGACATAACCTCCAACCTCTGTCTCTTCCTTCCTCCCTCTACCTGCCCCCTCCCTCTTGCCTCTTCTGAGTATAAAGGAGGGGAGTGTGGTTATATGCAACTGTTGGTTCTAAATCAACCATCACATGGTGAAATTTTAAGGCTCCTGTGCTCAAATCAGCTCAAGAAGGTTGCTACAAAGAACCCCAGGCAGGAGGAAGTTTCCTGATGCTCTGGGGTAATCAGATTTTAGAGGTCAAATGAGGAGCAGTTATTAGATGTACTCCTGAAAGTGAACAGTGTACCTTGAGGAGATGAGTGAAGTCCAGAGATTCCAGTAGTCTGATTTGGTTCGTAAGAAACAGAGTGGCTTGGATGATAAACTCAAGACCATCTGTGCATTTGAAAATTAAGGATGGACTCTTTGGAGTTTTTATTTTAAACTCAAGTCTGGGATAATTGTTCTGCTTAATAGTCAGTGAGCTTGTCATGGCCCTCCTGTCACAGGGGTCGTCATTTTGACATTGGGTTTTTGGGCAATATTGTCTTAGCCTCATACAGCTCCAACTATGAAAACCATTGTTGGTGTAATTTTTAAATCCAGATGGACATCCTACATTAACAGCTCTCCATTCCTGGGCTCTGACTGCATACTTAAGCATTTGGCCCAAGTAACATCATCCCTGCCTGTCATATAACTGTAAATTACACTGTGCTTATGTGGTCTATTATTTTATGGAATTCAGCTGACGCACAACTCTTAAGGCTACCAGCCTTAAGCTCTTTGGAAACTTGCAGGAAAATTTCCAAGAGCTGTCTGAGGAAAAGTAGGAAAAAGTCAAAGGTAGGACAGAAACTAAGAGTAGCGTATAGGGTACCACTTGATGATGGATAAAGGGGGACCCATTCATGAGTTTTGTTGCCATTAGAAATCATGATTTTTCTGGACCCACTGCTGACTTGGAAAATAAAAGAGGATTTGGTACAATACTGATGGTTATTTTTCTTTGGGAAGCTACAAAGACTTTTAGAATTTGGATATATTCTTTATACCTAGACTGCTATTTCATGAGTGCAGGTCAAGTAATGATGTTCTAAGTCTTATTTGCACTTAGCTTTGCTTCATGCCATTGAGGAGCATGGTATGTTTACTTGAAAACTCTTATGGAATTATGCTTGTTGTTAATGCTGATTCATAATTGGCAGATGGGGTCAGTTTCAGGCCTCCTTTTTGCTCAGAGAAAATTTTCCACTGCTACTGGAAACAAATAAATAAATCATAGAACATTCCTCCCTCCTCCCCCATTCCCCCATTGTTTTAAACTAATGGCATACTTGGCTACTGTAAGAACTACAGCGTCCCCATAACACTGCAATTTCATCTTGGTTTCAGGCACCCTGAAACACTTTTTACAAGGGCCTTTGGTATGAAGCATCTCTAGGGGACAACTTACAAAAATGGTTGCCTGCCAAGAACAGCCTCATGGTGCAAGGGATGGGATTTGATCTGTGAGCTACATCGCTTCTCCTATGTTGGGATCTTGCCTTTGCACTGCCTTCTACAGGCCCGAGCAGCCTGGTGCTGTCTCAGCCAGAAAGACAAAGCAAACTGTAGGGTCTCTGCATCCGCAGGTTTGCCTCTGTCCCCAATTTGCAGAAAACCTTGTCATGAATTAGAATTTCTTGGCAACAGCACCACCCAGGGAAATTTGTAGACACAAAGGAGCCTTGCTAACCACACTGAAAGGATAAAATAGCTGGCTTTTTTTTTTCTTTTTTGTATGTGATTTGTGTGCTCTTTAGTTACCATAACTCTATTTTTTTTTTAAATTTGAAACAGTGACTTGATAGATGAAAAAAAAATCAGAACTGCCCCTGTTCTCCAGATTTTCTAAATAAGGATGCAGTCACTCAATAAATGTAGCTTTACAAATGAAAGCACATGTGAATGCCATCTATCACACAGTTGGCCTTTTCATGTTCTTTTTAATTTTAATTTCCATGTTCTTTTTAATAGATACATCTTTGTGTAGATTTAGGGATTCTCAAACATTATCACTCAGTCTACCTGTTTGTAGTTTGGTATTTTGAAGTGAGTGAATGTTACAACGCAGATGTTTTTACTACATCTGTCTTTAGTTGGGATAAAGGAAGTGGTGACTTCTTTGTTCTCCATGAAACTCCCACCCCCACTCCCTACCCTGAGGAGGATGTGATGTTGGGGTCCAATCCATTTAAAGGGCAGAGCAGAAGATGTGACACCTCACCCTGAAATGATTTATGTATGGGTATGTCAGAGACCTTCAGTGTGCAAAATGTGCTCTTCCTCTCTCCCAGCCCATTCTAAATATAAATGCCAGTGGGGGCTATTTGCCTCTCCACTTGAACGGGAATAGTTTAGAGAAGGTCCTAATGGAGCTTTCAGTAGCCATTCTCTTATAAATCTTCAGATTCTTCTCCCTTCAGAGAATTCCTGTATTTTAACTTTTTGAGTACGAGAAGGCAATGCAGTCTTCTTTAATCACTGTGTGCTTATTTGGGAGAGAAGACAGTTTCCTCTGGCCAGTCTGAACTGGCTCATGTTGATGGGATAGCTGGCCAGATCGGGTGGCAGACACCCGCTATCTCTGCAGTTTGTCAGTAGCGTGCAAGGGGTTTTAAATCACCTTTGCTGGACTCCATGATTGGTGAATGCAGAGAACGCCTCTGTGATTCCGGTTCACTCAATCTATCAGTTAGCATGTATGTTTGGAATTGGGATTTGCTGAAAGTTTAGGACAGCTCCCCAACGTAACCTGAGCGATGCCAGAAGGGTGAGGGGTGGAGATTTATCTCTCTACAAATAAACCCCTTTGTTTCCCCAAATTAGCTGAGTGCTTGCTTAGCATAAACAGGTGGAAATATTTTAACCCAAATTGCCAAATCTTACCTAGTACAGTGATTAGGAAGCTCTATAAGTACTAATGGTGTTAAAGTCGGTGGAGCAAGATACAGCATCTAATCATTAATGTTACATGCAACATCCACAAGTTAAGAAACACTCCTCCTCCCAGTTACATTGTGTGCTCATTTTAGAGCACCCGCGTGAGAAGCTCTCCTTACTTAGTTTAATTTAAGTGTTCCCCAAATCAAATATCGCATTACTGGAGCAGGCTTTTACCTAAGATCGGTCATGATCTTGTTCCTCTCCCTTCTTGTTCCTTGGCCTTCATTTTCTGCTAATTTGGAGAATCATTTCTCCTGCCTTGAATCCTTTTTGTTTTCCTCACTTGGCATTTTGCTGTGACCCTGAGAACTTGGTCCTGCTAAGTGTATTGTGTCCGTTGCACTCTCCATTAGAGCAGCTTCCAGCTGCCCCATCCACCACATGCGTGACATAGAGATGGACAGCGGGGGGTCGGCAGCAGCTTTGTGATCAGTCCGGAATCAGCCTGCTTGAGGTGGGAGTGACTTCTGATTTCATAGTGATACCATTCCTGACTGAGCATTACTGGAACAGGCTTTTACCTAAGATTGGTCATGCCTCTGAGCTGGTAGAGGCAGTCAGTCACACCTTGTGGGCTTTTCTCTGTTTATATTAAAATATGGAAAATATTTCACCGCCAGTACTTCATTCCTTTGCTCTGGTTATGTGCAAAATACTGTTTGGGTGATGCGAATTTGAATTGGATATAGTTCTGCCCTCTATGAGCTTGACTTCAGTAGGGGAGAGTGAGCATGTTCAGAATTACGTAATACGGTATTAGAACACAGTTGCCAAAAAAAAAAAGAGATTTTAAGTCCAGTATTTGAACACTGACCCATGCCTCTCTGTACTTACCCACCTCGTTACAACCTTGTTTATAAAACATACTTGAGATTTACTAAATTTTCTTAGGCTTTTTTAGCTAATGGTGTAATGGGGCTGGTGGCCCTTTTAGGGCAGATGAGTCGACAGTGTGAATGAATACGCATGTCCATAATGACCAGGAAACAGCATCCATGTCTGTGTCATTCGGAAATGATTATAGGTAATTAAAATAATTAATGTAGAGCCATATGCAATATCTATTTCTGAATATGGGTTTATTGACATTTCCTGAGGTCATATTGAAAGTCAAGCCCCAGGCCTTGTACCAAAGCTAGACCCAGAGAATTTTAGAATTTCAAATCCTGAAAGGGTCTTGGTTTCTTTAACTCTAAAACACTAGGCTAGGACCAAATGATTATTGAAGCCAGATGAAGCATTGAACCTTCCAAGGTCACCCAGCTGTTGTTAACATGGATGGTGGTCCCAGGCCCAGTACTCTTTCAGATGCCCAAATCAGTTTGCTTGCTTTTCATCACACTGTTCTGAATATACTTTGAGTCACTTCTCATCTTTCCTCCTCTCTCTTTCCCCCTCTCCCCTTAAAGGGAAGCAAGAAAACCCCCATTTTACTTTGAACAATACTAGTACATGGAATTTTTGAATTGTCTGGGCCCTAAACCAAGATATTGAATATCTTGGAGAAAGCTTATGTGTGTAATTTAATCTCTTTTCCATTTTTAATAATGTGTGGTAACCTGGAAAATGTACACTGTACTGAAAAAACAAAATAAAAGCCCCCAATTGCAACTCCAGCCTTATGAAAAAAAGTGCTGTCACTTAAATGATAACAAACGGATCGGAGCGAGAGTAAGAAGGGTGCATTGAGATGTATGCGGTAGGGAGTTGGATGGATGATAGAACTGGGGTTTTATGTGGAAAGCGTCAAATGCGAAGTTTTGAAATGCTTTGTCTCTGACAACTTGCCAACAAAGGGACTGCATGAAACGGTAGCAGTTATCATGTGCCAATTCAGAAAAATCTCTTTTGAAGTGTTTTAAAATTTCTTGAGAGGGTTGGATGGGCAGTGAGGTTGTAATGTTTTACAAATTTAAACAAAAAACATTGCACATTGTGATAAGCAGTTGGGAAGAGAGACAACTTCTGTGCGGTTTTTAAAAAGTCCTTATGGGGTGGGAGGGTGAAGCCAAGGCTCAATTTTCAGTGTCCCTAGTGAGGAAAGGAAACGCAGGGTGCTCTTCACTCTGCTCAGTGACTTTTGGCCCTTCTCCACCCAATCTCTAGTATAGTTATGATGGTGAAAATTCTCTCTTGAAACTTGGCTCACAGATTGGTTTCACCTCTAAGATCTTAGAAACTGAAGATTTCTTCCCAAATGGAGACTTCTTTATTTCTTCAAAGCTGTAATCTACAGCTCCAACTCCAATATTTTCCTGAGTTTCAGGCCCACATTTTTGAACTGGAAACCTGGGGCTGACACTTAAGGCTTTTGGGGTTGTCCCATGAAGACCTCAGCTGAATATGTCCCAAAGCTTGAACTCGTCAACTTCTTTCCTCCCTTTCCTGGCTTCCCTGTTTCTTTTATTGAGTTGACCTTTCTTCTGTGATCCAGGTTTGAAGGTCCAGCCATCTTTGGCTCCTCTCTTTCCCTTCACTCTGATTGGTTGAAAAATCCCATTGATTTGGTTCTTACAGTACGTCACCATGGTCTACCACTTTCTTCTTGCTCTGCCATTGCCCCAGGGCAGCCCCACCACCTCAGCTGGACTGACTTTCTGCCTCCATCACCATGCTCCAAACTGTCAATGGGGCCCTCTTTTACATACGATGAGGCCAAATGTCTAAGAGTCACGATGTTCCAAGACTGGGTCTAGGTAGTAGTCACAAGTTTCCCCCTTTGTTACCATGTGCGGTAACCGCCATCCAAATTGAATGACTGTACTTTTCCTGCTTCTCTCTTCATTTATGTCATTTCCTTCAGCCTTTTCCTTCTTCTTCCTCTTTGAGTCTCTTTGTCCAAATTCTACCCATCCTTTAACTTTCAGATGGTTGCCACATCTTCCAGGAAACTCCCTCGCTTTCCCTTGGCCAACAGTAATTGCTGCTGTTTCTATACTCTTGTGTAGAACTTTTTACTTCCTCATGATGCTTTTCAGTTTTGTCCTGTAGTATAGTTTTTCTTTTCTTTTTTTTCCCCCATTGCCTTATTTTTCCAGTTAGGTTGCATGATTTAGAGCAGAGTCCATGCCTTGGTTATAATTTTGATAATAAACTTTTAATACATAACCCTTCAGGTTCTTAGAAAGCCTTGCACGTGGTAGATACTCAATAGATATTTAGGGCTTAATGATGTGACTTAAGATTTGACTATGTCTGTAGTAATGGTTCACAACTGTGGCTGCACCCCAGACCAATTAAATCAGTATTCCTTTGGGTGGAACCCAGGTATCAGTGTCGTTTTGTTTTTGTTTTTTTATAAATTTATTTTATTTATTTATTTGTTTATTTATTTATTTATTTTTGGCTGCTTTGGGTCTTCGTTGCTGTGCATGGGCTTTCTCTAGTTGCAGTGAGCAGGGGCTACTCTTCGTTGCAGTGTGTGGGCTTCTCATTGCGGTGGCTTCTCTTGTTGCGGAGCACGGGCTCTAGGCGTGCAGGCTTCAATAGTTGTGGCATGTGGGCTCAGTAATTGTGGCTCTAGATCGTAGGCTCAGTAATTGTGGCGCCCAGGCTTAGTTGCTCCACGGCATGTGGGATCTTCCTGGAACCCACGTCCTCTGCATTGGCAGGTGGATTCTTAACCACTGCACCACCAGGGAACTCCCTCAGTGTTTTTATAAAGCTTCTGGGTGATTCCAATATGCAGCCAAGGCTTTGAGCCATTAATCTATAGAGGGTTAATATCAGAGATACCAGAGTTGCAGGTGGCTACTACTTATATGGAAATATTTCATTTCTTGTATAACTTGGAATCTAAGTGTAATAGAGGTTTATAATAAAGCAGGACAGTGGATGTACTTCATCCAGCTCCTCGGTTAATAGCAACTGTCCAAGTGTTGTTTCATCTTCCTTGTTTTACTTTCCCTTACCCTAAAGTGTTTCTCATTTAGCTCACATTTCCTATGACCCACTAGAGGTTTGCTTAACCTGGTCAAATTCCATTTCTGGTACCTTTGTGGTGGTGGGCATTAAACTCCAACCATGCCGTGCTTCAAATAATTCATTCTCAGCAAGCTCTCGACCATGATTTTCCACTTACCTCAGCCTGCTCTGTGGTTTTAAAGGGATGGATGCATGCACAAACATTTGTTGGATGATGCCAGATAGACATTAGGTAGCAGCTCTACATATTTCTTTCTGACCTCACTGTTTGCAAGTAGACTCTGTTTATAAAGAATTTCAAAGGACCCATGTTTCTAGTAAGAGGAGCAAAAATAAACTGTGGAAGAATTGCCGCTGAGGACATTCAGGCAAGGAGGCTGCCTCCTCATCCATAGAAGGCTTTAGCTCTTGTGGTAATGACTGTGGGCATGTGGCGATGTTCACAAAGAAGCCTTAGAAATGCCTCTATTTCAAACTGTGATGTTTGCAAAAATGTATGTACTGTAGCTACATCCTTTCATCTATAAACTGTCTTTGATGGGGGTACGGTTGGCAAGAGAGAACATCATGAGAGGAGCTCAGAGCTTAGGGTTGAAGGATATCTTTTGGAAAGCTCAACCCGGCCGTGAAAATGGCAATTAGCTGTGGAGCAATTGCTCTGCAAGGAAGTGTCCGCCTGCTCCTGACCCCGCTTTCACACTCACCTTGCAGAGCCGAGGTAGCAGGAATTGAATGGCGTGGTCACAGTGCTGGCTCTTATTTTTGGAGAGGCGGCAAATTCGCTCATCACACAAAGGAGTGGAAATAGATTGCCCCAGCCCTACCTTTTGAGCTCTTAGTGTTTGTTCATATGGCCACTGTAGAGCCTGTTAATAGAGCACAGTTCCTGCCTAAGGGGTGAAGGATGTCTTCTGTGAGGAGGCCTCTGTGCAGGACTGATTCTCCAGTGAGCTCCCTGAGATGCTGCTCAATGACAGACTGCATCTCTGGCTTTGCTTTCTGCATTCCAAGATGGCTCAGCCCTCCCCTGTGCATTTGCCTCCCTATATCAAGGTCCTTGCTTTCTTTGATATGGACCAAGATATGATTTCCTCTGTGACGGAGATGTTCATGTTGGCTTGTGAGAGTCTAACAAACATCTGTATTGAACTTTTTTTCTTAAGGGCTCAGGGTGTTTTGCTCAGGACCTCTTGTCATCGGCACATTCTTTTTGTAACTAAGGAACGGACAGGTATTACAGAATTTCCCGTTCAGAGGTGAGAAAATTGGGGCAGAGGAAGATTAAGCAAGTTGTCTTAATGTGGCCGCAAAGCAAATGAGTTGCAAAACCAGTGGTGGAACACACTTCCCTCTTCCTTTTTTCCACTTGGCTATTCTGCCTCTTATCATAATAAGCATCATAATAATATCTAATATCTGTCAAATACTTCCTAGAGATGATCTCATCTGAGCACTTTATGTGCATCATTTCATTTAATCCTCACACCAACCCTGTGAGATACATATTCTTCTTATCCCCACTTTACAGATGGAGACATTGAGGTTCGAGTTATTAAATGACTTTGCCTAAAGTCACACAACTTGTAAGTGGTTGAGCCAGAATGCAAACCCAGGCAGTATGCTCAGGACTCCAAATTTTTACATTTATACTGACTCCTAGTTAGGCAGGAGACACCAGGGCAAGAGCCAAAGGTCATGGCCTGGGACTCAGTGGAACTGTTTGGGTTTGAACAGCTTTCTGGTCTGTCTTCTTTCTGGGCCTTGGTTTTCTCATCTGAAAAAGAACTGGGTTGTGCTAGGGCTCCTTAATGTCGTAGTGTTTGTAGTAGTCAAATTACACGAGGCCTTGAAATCAGACAGAGCTGGAACCTTGAGAAAGTCACCTAACGTCTCTGAGTCTCATTCTGTCATGAGTGGAATGGAGTTAATAATGCCTAGGTAAGGGCAGGCATGTTGGCTCTCTGGCCCAGTGTCTGGTACATGGCATCCACTCAACAAATGCTCTTTCCTTCCCCGTTTTCAACCATCCTTCCTCCTGTTGAAAACAGTGCAGAGTGACACAATGCTCTTTTTTCTAAATAGTATCACTGGTCTCTCTAAGATCCCAGTGATTCTGGAATGTCTAAGAGAAGGTGAATGATGAAAGGCCAGGCCAGGGAGAATGCTGGGCATTGGACATGGTGTTCCTTTATCCATCCCACAAGAGAGCTCTCATGAAGTCACTGGTGCGTAGAAGTGGGGAAATACTAGCAATATCCATTGTCCCCAAAACTCAGCCCCCTTTGGTATCCTTGGAATTTGCTTGACTTGCTCACACAAATGTCCAACTCGTTCCCTTTCTTTCCAGTCTTACTTCTGACTTACTTCCCTTAAGTTTTTCCAGCATGCGGTTATTTTTCTTTACGAGCCAGAATTAGGCACATATACTATAATACAGTGCTGGTTACTACACCTGCCTTTTCTGCCTTACCTGATGACTGAGCTTACAGCAGCTTATGAGAGTGAATCAGGTTTTATGAGATCTATAAATATCTCCGATAGGATTTTTATTTCATTTCCCCCCTTCAAATAAGACATAATGGAAGCAATCACATACACAAGGAATATTCTTTCTGTGATAAAGTGGGTGTTTTTGAATTGGCCTCTGAAAAGCAATAATTTGATGTGGTTGTTCCATGTTGCGAGTTTTATGGGGGAGGGGGAAGAATCATGCCTATGCTGCTATAAAACTCGAATATTATTTCCTCATGTTGAAGGTTTAGCCCAACACCTATGGGGAGATTTATGTTAGAGATGCCAGCCCTGTGTGCAGACTGCATTTCCTCCTTCTGAGGAGTGTGTATTTGTGTTTTCTTAGACACACAGAATCCAGGGAGGAAGGTCCCATTGGCTGGCAGGAGGGAGGGCTCCCAGAAAGAAGGTTTCCAGTTCTTTGTCTCATCTGTTTCCAGCTGCCCCAAGGGAGGATGTTCTCATCCTTCTCTGCACTTCATGGATTTCCTAGGAAGATTTCACACCCCTTAATATATCTCAATGAGATTTTTTTCCCTTGGAATTTCACTTTTTAAAAAAAGAGTCTTAAACTTATCCAATTTTTTAAAATGTACTCTTCCCCAGTACCAAGTATGGAAAGGATTTTCCTTACCTTGCTCTTTGAGGAGTGTCTAGAAGGAACCTTGAACATGTAACTTTAAAGAATCCATTAAAAAAAAAAAAAAAGCCGTGAGAGTTCTATGTACCTCGTTTTTCCTGTCTGGAAAATGGAAGTCAGGAGCTCCATTTGCCATCTTACTCAGGACCATTGTTAATTATTAATTATGGATTTAACAATTGTTTTTGAAAAATTGAATATCTGACTCTGACTACTTAGGATTTTTTAATTTATTTTTTTGGTACAACTTCTTGCATACATCTTCCCCCAGTTCTCAGAAGCTTTGTGTTTAGCTAGATGATAATATAATTTGGCCTCTGAAAGAATAACCCATGTGAACTTAGTACCTGATCCAAGGACATGCAGGATTTTTACCTTAATGTCATTTCATTTTTTCTATTTAACTTCATCTCAGTGTGTAATATAATCTTATCATTTTGGCTCTGCTACCTACAAACACTATTCCGTGCTTATCATCAAATGATGTGACTTCTCTGGTCCACAGTTTCCTCATGTGTATATAGTAGCGTAGAGTTAGGAATAGTCAGCGATCAGAGATACCAACAGGAAGCTCCTGGGCTAAACTGGCTTCAAGAGCTGTTTTATTTGGTCAGCATACATATTTCAATTTATTTTTAATTGGAATGCTTTTAGACAGATCATGCACTCTTCAATTAACCTTGTCTCCGCTATTTCTACCTCGCTTCGTTTCTGATCTCTGGCCAGGTGAGCATGCATTTGGGTTTGTGACCCCCAGACTGGCAGCTCTCTAAGTCACCTTCCCCTCCAAAACGCTGTGATTTGGGGACAACCTTTATTTCTTTATCAGTCTCAAGCTGGCTTGATTACTACTCTTACTTGGAATCCATTTTCATTTCTTTTTAGATTTCTCTGCCTTGTTGAATGTCTTTGTTTGGGATTCTGTTTTATAAAGCAGATTCCAAATTGCTTCTCAATTTCTCCTAGTCATCCAGGTTCTGTTGTAGATCATGGAAATCTGGGTTGGAAAAGACCATCTGGTTTACCCCTCTCCCTGCCTGGGCTGAGCAGTGTCTGCAGAGCATGTTTATTACTTATTGGTATTTGCAACATTTTCCAATTTGGAAACTGACTCTAAGTTTCCTGAGCTTGCGGCCTCTTCTTGGTGGAAATGGGAGTGAAATGGGACAATACCAAACAAAAAGTTCTTTTGGTCTAACAGCCCTCATTAACAAATGACTGCCATTGTCACTGTTTCTTTTGTCACTCCTGAGACCCAACTGGTCAGTGGTGGGAAAAACTCCTTTTTGTGATAGAAAAACATGTAACCATTTCTGAGGTTTCTTAGTCTTGACATAGAAGCATGTTGTACAGAACCCCATTAACTGCTTTAACTGCTTATTTTGTGTGGAAGTAGATTTTATATGACTTGTTTCGCTGAGGAAGTGATGCTTTTTGTGTGAAGAACTCCAGGGAATTATAATAAAGTACTTTCCTGAGAATCAAGTAATTTGCATTTTTTCCTACGCTTGGCACTCAAATACTGCCAGCAAGGCACTTGGCCTTCATTTTCTAATGCTTTCAGGATGGTAGTCTACATTAGGGGTGTTTAAAAAAAATTATTCTTTTGTATTGGCTCCCTGATATTACTAAGGATATCATTTAGGTTGACCAGCTGGTGATTTTCAGGGTCATTCTTTTCCTGTTAAAAAAACCCCTGTCATTCCATTAAGTTACTTGATGCGGGGTATTTCTCCTTTTCTCCAATCTCCAATTACTTTTTCTTTCTTTCTTTTTTAAAAACTCTGAGTGTTAAGTAAAGGTCCAGGTTCATTATCTTGTTAATATATATATTAATTAATTTTTTAAACTAACAGCTGTTTATCTTACTGGGTGAATTGGCAGCTATTAAAATATTTCTGAAAAAATATCCCTAGAAAGAAAGAAAGAAAGAAAAGAAAGATAGAAAATAAGGAAAAGAAAAGGAAAAAGGAAAGAAAGACATTATGTGGACTTCAAATGTCCTTGCACAGTTCTTCTGTGAAAGAGAAGCAGAATGCAAACCATTTGTCTTCCTATCCAGGATGTGCCTGCCTACATTTTCCTCCTGTTTTTGCATTCATGATCTCTGTTTTTATGCTCCCTATTCATAGAGACTAGGATTTTACAAATATTAGAATTTGAGGACCATTAGACATCTCACTGCAATCTGTTTTCTTCTCCTCAATTTGCGGGTAACCTGCCTGAGCTTTAGAGAACATTATTTAAGTCCAAGCGAGTATTGGACCATCAAGAAATGTGAGCCCCCTTTCAATATTTTATTTATTTATTTTTCAAATTTTTATTGAAGTATAGTTGATTTACAATGTTGTGTTACTTTCAGGTGTACAGCAAAGTGATTCAGTTACACACACACACACACACACACACACACACACACACACTTTGTCAGATTCTTTTCCATTATAGGCTATTACAAGATACTGAGTATAGTTTCCTGTGCTATACAGTAGGTCCTTGTTGGTTATCTATTTTATATATAGTAGTTTGTATATGTTAATCCCAAACTCACAATTTATCCCTTTTCGGTATTTCAAATGCATTCTCATGTTAACACAATGCATGGTGTGGCATGGCTCAAGGCAGTGCTTCTCAAAGGGTGGGCTGCACTCCAAGGGCTTCGTGAGCACAGCGTTAAATAACAACAGAATCACCTTGGGAGGCCTTATTATTCCCTTTTTAGTTTTCTTTCAACCCTTCTGACTAACTCAAGGAGAAAGACTCAGCTTTGTGGTACTATGTCTTTAAGGCTTGATAATCTTTTCTTCTCCTCCGCCTTCTTCTCTGTCCTGTCCTCCCTCCCTCCCTTTGTTCCTTCCTTCTTGCCTCTTTTTCTTTCCTCCCTCCCTCCCTTCCTTCCTTCCTTGCTACCTTTCTTTCTTTCTCTCTTTCTCTTTCTTTCTCTCTCTCCCTCCCTCCCTCCTTCCCTCCCTCCCTCCCTTCCTTCCTTCCTTCCTTCCTTCCGACAATAGATCCCAGACCCAGAGATTTTGACAGGCAAACATTCAGCTAAAAGTTAATAATATCATTTTGGCTTTATTGTTTTTAATTTTATGATTATCTTTTATTGATGAACATTTACAGGAAGAGTATTTTAAAATATATTCAGCCTTAATACATAATGCCTTAGTGAGGCAGTTAAAAATGTAAATAATAGGGAAATGATTACACAGATGGAATGCTGATTTGGTAAAAATGTATGAAGGTGGAATGAAATGAAGTTTGAGGAACGCTGGTGTGGTAGAAAATCAAGGGACTTGGAGTCAGAAAACTGGAATTAGGCCTGACTTTGTAAGTATAAACCAGGGCAAATTGCTAAGCTGCATTTTCCCATCTGCAGTATGGGGTTTATAATAATAGGATTCTTATAATCAAATGATATATGGCTGTGAAAGTGCTTTGTAAACTGTCATATGCTATATAATGTTGTTGTTTTCTATTCTGTGGTAGGGGAGACTTTAGTCTCAAACCTTAAACTAGCACTCCTTGCTGACTTGCTTCTTCCTTACGATTTCTGTGTAGTGTTCTCAGCAGGGATATAGTAGCTTCTTACTTGTTCAAATGGGGCTATTACTTGTGCCTTAATTATGGCACTTTGAAAAATCTTCCTATTGGTTTTCTAGAAGTGGGGACATAATTTCTAATTTCTTTGTGTGTGTGTGTGTTAGCTTTTAAATAAATTTTGAAAAAGTAAACTTAGTATATAATTTATAGTATGTCAGAACTACTAGATTAAGATAATCCATTTAGCTTAATTGATTTTTTAAGATAAATTTTTAAAAGTTAAAATATTTTACCACACTCATGAAACAATTGTGTGCATTTGTGTGTGTATGTGTGTTGGTGCCCAAGGATGAAGGAAGTTTGGATTTTGTATAGAAAGGAGAACCCTGGGGACAGTTTGCTTCTGCAAGTGGAAGTCTGGGGTGGCTAAAATGACTCATTAACAGTCTGTCTCATGTTGTTTGATGATAAGAAGATGGGGACTTGCCTGGATAGGAAGTCCTGGACTTACCAGGACCTTTCAGCTGACTTACAGGGAAACCCAGCTTATGCTACACAAGGATTGGAGTGACAGAGCAGCATGCGTGCTCTCTGGGACATGGACTTTTATCCTGCCCTAGACAACCCTGGTAGGAGGTAACTGTAGATAAGAAGGGAGGTTGATTTCTCTGACATGAGGACCACACTATGTTGGTCAAGCTCCATGAACTCTTCAACTCAGGATGCTCAGATCTCCATGCTGCTTAAGACAGGTGCCCTATTGACAAGAATTTGGGGGCCCAGAGTGTCAGGTCCAAAGGCCCACTCTCCTACTGCCTCATCTGGAGCACTGGTGGAAATGAGGGTGCATCTGGATCACTGTCTATGAGGCCACTAGGGTTTTAGCCCATCCCTGTTTTGGGGGGTTGAGTAACTCCGTCTGTCTACGTTCTTTCAAAGCGAAGGCTTGCAACTTCGATGGCCCTGGGAGCAGCCCATGTGGTGGCTTGCACGGGCCTCTCTTGTTCTGCCTGCCTGGGTCAGATGGCAGCCACGGCCCTCCCCTCACCCTAGGTAGAGTCGGAGGGGGTCCCTGAAGCTCGCAGCTGCCTGTTTGCCGTGGCTGCAGACTTTCAAGGGGAAGTGGAGATGGAGAGGGACAGGAATCTACTTCTGTAGGGGTTTGTCAGGACATACCTTTGGCTCAACCTCCCACATGAGAAATTTGATTCTGGGGTCAGGAATGTGACAAAACACTTAGGTATGCAGCTGGATTTTTGCCATCAATGTGATTTGCAGGGAAGTGTGGCCATAAAATGCTTGAGATCATGAATTGGATGGACTCCCCATCTGGAGAGCCATACCTTTCCCTGCAAAATTAAATATTTATGTACTTTTAAAGTTTAGTTTTGATTTTTTTTTTAAAAGAGGATAGAAACACACTCAACTATTAAGAAAAAAACATAAATTGCTTCAGACCTAGTGGTAACATTTTCAAGTTTGCAACAAACAGCTTTATTGGAAAACATTGTTTTGTTCTTTAAAGAAAATCAAACGCATCCTAAGATGTTTCAAGACCCGGCTGATGCTATAGTCCTGGCCAGTGAACACCATGGAGGCAGCAGAGGCTGGGGCCGGCACTGGCACATTATATTATCAGAGAGCTTTGTCGCCATCTGTTATTCCTTGTCCTCTCGCTTTCAGGTTCCTCCACTGTGGCTTTCCCAGTCAAGTGCTAACTTATTTCATTTTTAAAACACTTTTTATTTTGAAATAATTATAGACTCATAGTAAGTTGCAAAAACAATACAGAGTCCCGTGTTTCCCCCAGTGGCGACGTCTTATTCTATAGCTATCAGATGACTTACTTCATTTTGAGGCACTTGCTCTGAGGGAGTCGGGCATGTGTGGTAGGAGGGAACACCTTGGAAAGCAGGGTGATGTCCTTGTGGGGCAAAGGGAGCTGTGGGCAGGGGGCAGAGGGGGAATCAAGAAGGAATCCAGGCCATCCCCTCCCCAGCCTCTTTTTACCTGGGACCTCCCAGCTATCAAAATGAAAAGCCAATTACGTTCTGTGTAAATGAGAAAAAAGAAGAAATAAAGCTGTCTATTTGCTGATATGCATAACATTTCAAATAAAAGGATATATGAAAGTACTCATTGACAGTTCGAGGAGGAGGAGAGGGTGCTGGGAGATAGAAAAGGGAGATTTTACACCTTTTCTGTTCTGTTTAAATGTTTTTGACCTTCACATGTGGTCATTACTTTTAATTTTTTTAAGACAATCCTGGTGATGGAGTGATGGGCCACTTACATTTTCCTCGTGTTTTTTATATATATATATATATATATATATATTTTAGTCTTATGTTCATTTAAAAAATACCAAGCCTCTTGAGAAGATCAATAATTATCAACAATTTGGACTGTTGACAGTTGTCTATAATTATACCATGATTGCCGTTATTTTAGTGAGGCCAATAAATTAACCCCACCTCTCCCCTCCCTAACCTATTTGAGGAAACAGATACGGGAACCAGAGAGAGAGAGGTTAAATATCAGGTGTAAAAATTGATAAAGCTGTGTTTGGACCCCGCCGGGCGGTGCGATGTCACTCTGGCTTCCCAGTATTTCCTGTCGCCCTCCCGCTGGCGGCTTGTGGGCGGGCCCATCCACGGGAAGTGTGTGCTCCACAGAACAGCAAGCAGGTTGGCAGCCTTGCCTGCCTACCTGGCCCCTCAGTGCTTCCCCCGCGGCAGGTGGCAGAACCCTCCAGGAAGAGGTCAGGGCAACAAGAGAGGAGCACAGGCTCCAGTATTTTTTCTTTTCTTAATGTTTTTTATCCCAGTATCACTGATCACTTTCTTTCTTGGGCAGGAGTGAGGGAAGGAAGTAAAAAGAAGTTTGGAAGCTTTACTTCCAGGATGTCCTGGGAGATACTTACTTCTGCAAGAGGGAGCCCTGTGCCTCTGTGGAGTTCCAGAGGAGGGCAGGGAGAAGCCCAGCACAGCAAGGGGAGGGGCTCAGGGTGACAGTTTTACATTGGTCTGACTCAGGGGCGGGGCTCAAGGGTCCATTGTCTTAGGCCCACTGGCCGGAAAGGAAGGAGGAGAAGTCAGGGAAGGGGAGCGACCCGGAGCGTGTCCGGTTCTAGTGTGTCCTGAATTCCCCCGACCTCACCCTGCAAGTGAAAATGGAAAGAATTTGAAGACTATAGGCAGGTAGCCTTAACAGAAGAGTGGTGGAGGTGGAGAGACGAGAACAGAAGAATCCTGTGTCTCCAAAACACTCTGGTTGTGGAGACTGCTTTGTCCCTTACCTATCCACCTGTCCACTTACCTCTTCTTGGCCACTTCACGTCAGAACAGAGCTCACTCCTAGTCCCTGAAGTCAGCTGGCCCTTGCTGATCAGAGTTTGTCATCCACCAACGAGGGGTGAAGGAGTTGGAACAGTCACACTCGTCTGCAATAAACCATCAGGATTCTTGAGAAAGAAGTAGGGAACGCTCAGTTTTGTAGTTGTGCTTCATTTCTCCTCTTGATTTTTGTTTGGTTCTCTTTCTTTAGGATTTTCTCAGTGATGTCTTGTCCATGAATAGCTGTTAGTTGTTCTTCTTGTGAAGTCTGGAACCACCTGTATCACCATCTTAGTGATGTCACTCTTCTGGTTCTTTTTCTTTAATTTATTCATTTAATTCCTCTCTTTCTCCTTCTCTTCCTTCCTTGAGAGCTTTTGATGTGCCAAGCATTGTGCTAGGTGCTGAGAATGTAGTAGTGACCCAAACAGATATTGTCCCTGCTGTCATGGAGCTTAGAGTCTAGAGGTGGACCCAGAAGATAAATAGGTACATGTGGATGTGTGCGTTGTGATTGGCATATAAGGAAAAGAATAGGGCGTCAGGAGAGAGCATTTCTTCAGTGACTTTCCCAGTCACATCTGAAATAGTTAAGGAATTTTCCTATTCATCTCATAGCTTTTTTATATACTTCCCCAAATGTTCTTCTCAAACCTTTTTCCTGGAAGTGTATAGTTACCACTCAAAAAGGAAATATAAAATGGAACAGACATTTTGGGTTGAGGATACTTACAACCTTTAGACACCTGTATTTCATATATTACTAGTCTCCTCCTGGGTATATAAATTCTTTTCTATGTATGTAGCTGGAGTTTTAACCTTGCTAAACAAAGAGGTTGTCATGCTCTGTATCCTATATGTATTGTTACTGTTTGAGTAAGTATATTTTTGTTTAAAGGTTTTTTTTTAACCTCAACTCTTTTTTCTAATAGATTTATTTTATTCCTTTCATAGGAAAAAAAACGAGGGAAGTAAAGAAAAGGAAAAGCTAATGGGTCTTTTCACATCACACAGCAAATCATGGCAGGCAAGAGGTTTTGACTAAGCATGTCAGTTAAGGCTTTAATGATATGTTACTGTACAGCACTTCCTTATAAAATCTGTATATGAAAAAGCAGTAGGTAACTTATGGTCATCAGTGGTGGCAGTTTTAAAAATATACAGATGCGATGAACATTCTGTTCCTTAAGTTCTGCCTCAGGATTGGTGAGTTGCCATTGCGTCCTGTTGAGTGATGTGAATAATATCGATAAACATATCGGGTCGTATTTGTCTGATTCTGGCTTGGTACATAGCTAAAGGGAAAAAAAACCTTTCTGGGAAGAGTAATGCTTCTTTAACAGCAAATGGATTGAATTGATGTAAGTATGATTTGCAACAGGGGATGCTTAACCTTCTATCTAGAATCAAATGCCGGAATTAGAGGCACTGAAGGCAACAGTGACTTGAACAGCAGTAAGACTTTTGCTGGATCTGCATGATTGGGAGAAGGATTTGGGGATAAAGATGTATCTGAAATCTTAACTTTGCTTACCTTTAACATCTGCCAGTTTTCAGCCTTGCAGTGACAGTTACTGGCATTACCGAGGGATGGTGGCAGGGTACTGGAGAGACCAAGGTACATTTTCATGTGAAGGGAAGCATGAAATGAACCTTGTTCATCGGGTGTGCATGAGATTTGTTGACACTGACTTGGTGATAGAGGCAGTTGAATTGGGTCATGTGACCTATGAGAGGGAAGCAGTGACTCCTAGCTGGTTGGGAGTCCTAAGCAAATCAGAAGGGACACAAGCGTAGGGCTGGTGGTTTCATTTCCATGCAGGTATAACAAAAGCTCTGTATTTTCTTCTGGTGAAAACATTGGAAAATGTTCATTTTGGTACTTGTAGGTGACCCAGGAAAACAAGTTGAAAAGTTAGCAGCAATGGGATGCTGTACAACTTGTGACTCAACATTTGTACGATGTTTTTGAAACTTTTGCCTTGGGTTAGCCTCCTGGCATGACTTTTTGGAAGTCTGCACTAAACAATAACTCTTTGTCATTCAGACCTAGCTTGGTCTACCTGTACTTCCTTCCACTGTGACAGCTCCTTGACCAAGGGCAAGATTTTTATGGGGGTGGGGGAGGTGCTATATCAATACTGGCTTCATCTGTAGAGCTTAAACGCATTTGCCTCCTGAGAGTTAAGCCTTTAATGAGGCATCCTTTCCCTTGGAGCCAGCCTGCCTTTCTGCCGTCTTTGCTCTCCACCAAGGCAGAGAGCAAAGCCTTCTGTTATGATATTGCGGAGTTAATAATGCTGCTCTATTGATTTTATGAGGCTCTCAGTCACAGGGGAATGTATGGGGGATGGGGCCAGCACTCACAGTGCGCTTCCTCCAACTCTCTTTCCAGCCCTGGAGCTTTTGTTTTGAATCTGGAAGCTTCCAACCAGGGCTGGATTTCCAAAGGTCAAATGTGCCTGCACATTTTGTCCTTAATGAGTTAGCTTTGCCCTGGAGCCCTCTCTGAACTTGCCAGCGTTCAACCTGAGTGGTAGCAGCAGCTTGATGACCAGATCCAATTGACGCTCCACCCTTGCGAGGTGCCAAAAGGAGCCACTTAGGGTTATTGGCCAGGAGAATGTGGTCATAAATGCATGTCTACAGGAATGGGCGAGGTTTCCTCTTTGCTTAGAAAGCCAGAAAAACATCAACAGAAAGGGGCTACAAAGGAAAAAAACACATCCAGGCACTGAACCTTTGGTCCCCTCACCAACAAAACAGTTGATGGTTTTAATGAGGAAATTTCACTTTTTTTAAAAAGGGGAGATAATCATCTTCTTTTTTCCTCTTGTTCTTTCTCTTTTATTCCACATTTTCTCGTCTTCCTCCTCTTCTTGCTTTAAAGGTGGCATACACAGGTCAACTGATATCTGAGGAACTGATGTTTCTTTTACTTGATGATGAGAATTTCTTAACTCAGTATTGATCTTTTTGCCTTGGCTACCAGGAAAATCAGGGCTGAATTTAATTCTGTGCATGATCCAGTAGCACTTTTTTAAGCTAAGATTTTTGGTAATATTTATCTTCTTTTGTTCTCATTTTAAGGTTTGTTATATGTATGTCTTAAATTAGTATGAATCTGAAACGGAAAATGCCTTAGATGACTTTGTAAAACATTTGGGTTCAGGAGTATTACTTGGTAGCATTAATATGACCATTAGGCCTCACTAATATCTTTTGAGCTCTTGATCTTTCCCTGAATTATCACTGAGGATCTAGAGAAATAGCCATTGCTGTTTAGTAAGTATACTGGTAAAGCTGAACCTAGAACAAACCAGCAACGTCATTGTCAGCCAAAAACTGTTTGCATTTTCTAGGCCCTGGGGATGCATTTTTTGCTGCCCCTTTACAGATACCCCATGTATCAGACCCCCTAGACTGCTCACCCTTTTCCAAGCACACAGTGGGGCTTTCATGTGTCTACATCATTGCTCATGTTGTGTGCTCTTTCTAGAATGTTATTGTTCCCTTTCTACATTTGACAACAGCTCACTTATTTTTCAAGGTCTAGCTCAAATGTGACTTCTTCATGTGGCCTTCACTGACCTCTCTAGGAGAGTGAGTTGGTTCCTTTGCTGTGTTGCCATAACACATTGTTTGTCCTAGCTATTGGTCACACATATACCCTGTTCTCTTTAATTGTATGTGTTTCTATCCCTCTGTCCCTACTATACCATGGGCATCTTATAGGTAGATATTGAGCCCTAGGATTCCCTGAAATCTCTAGCAAAGTGTCTGATGTAAAGTGGAGGCTCAGTAAATAATTGTTAAATTAATTTAAAAGAAGTACGAATACAGTACCTGCCCCTGAAAGGCCAACAGAGTTCAAATGGGTGTAACCTACATATTGTAGCAGAGTTCTTCCTCCCTGGCCGTTATCCTGCTAAGACAAAGCTACCAGTCTGATCCAGTCACCCTTGAGAAGAGCACAGAATGATAAGTAATAGTGGCTCCTAATCAAGATTTTTTAAAAAATTCATTTAGGAAGAATTTATTGAGCAGCTGTTGATTATACCGAGCACTGTGCTTAGCCCAAGGGAGGTTTAAAACTTGGTGCCAGACCTCCAGGCTCTTGTAGATTTGTTAGTGCTTACCCTCTCCTGCTTGACTTTTCGTGGTGACATCTCTGCAGATTTCCCTTTCTTGTGTCAAGATTCTTCTTGAGAGCAGGGATTCCAGCTGCGTGGTGCTGGGCAAGAGTAGCTGGTCAGGAGACGAAGGAAGGTGCTGCTCATTTGTGACTTCCTCCACCTGGGTCTCTCCTCAAATAAGCAATTTCCTAGGAAAACTTGGTGGAAGTGTTTACCACAGTTCCCACCAGTCTCTGCTGTCATATTCTTTTCACTAATGTGTACTAGCCTCCTGGCCCCTGTAGGTGTTTTGAGTTTGTGAATCCTGACCTAGATTTATCAGGCAGGGCATTGATAACTACTAGAGGAGGGGATCCTTAGAAACAACACCTGTCTGCCCCAGCATCTCAAGGACAACTATCTGGCCTTGTTTCATGGGACCTCACCTGGGAGGTTGGGCAGAAATTGCAGTCCAGAATCTGAAATTGAGATACCTGAAGACTCCTATAAGCAGAGGGATCAGAATAGTAAATTCCATCTTCATCATGCCTTGCTTCCTTCAGGCAAGCAAGATTTGGTCACAAGAAACCAAGGATCAAAGAGGAAGTGACTTCAGGAAGGCCACAAAGCTAATTACATAGGAGGAGCTGGTAAAAGTCCTCCTGACTTTGGTCTGTGTTCTCTCCGTGACACCACATTGCCTTTGATTTTATATACCTATAAAAAGTCCCAAAGTTGAAAGATTTTGATATCCGAGATTGATTAGGTACCCCTCCCAATAAGATGCTAAATTACTTGATTTTTAATAAAGATGGTCTTCCACAACCACATATTTCTGAATTGCAATAATAATTCTTTCTTCTTAGTTTACTACCAAATGATTATAGATAAAACCACTTTAAAATTAAGGTTTAGGTTCCATGTAGGGAGCAGGGGTAAGTGTCAGTTTTGCCCTTGTGTTGATTTGCTGCCCAAAGTTTGATGGATCCCCTTGGTTAGAGGTACGTCACCTGATAAGAGCTGCTGGCATCCAGGATTTTTACACAGGAGTGAAATGCTTGCTGTTCATCTGTTTTCCATTACTGCTATTTTTCCTCCTCTTCTTGCTGCTTCTATTCCTTCCATGTTCTTTTTCAAGCTGCATTTTCTATTCGAATCTTGAACAAAAGAAATAAGTGATTGATAATACTAGTGTTGAAAATGGGCTAAGATCCAGTATTCTGAAGGGCACTGGGTTGGGGGGGAATGTTGAATCTGGTTTAGTGAAGTATGCATTTTTATGTTTATTAAAACTAGGAGGGCTTCCCTGGTGGCACAGTGGTTGAGAGTCCGCCTGCCATTGCAGGGGACGCGGGTTCGTGCCCCGGTCCGGGAAGATCCCACATGCCGCGGAGCAGCTGGGCCTGTGAGCCATGGCCGCTGGGCCTGCGCGTCCGGAGCCTGTGCTCCACAATGGGAGAGGCCACAGCAGTGAGAGGCCCGTGTACTGCAAAAAAAAAAAAAAAAAAAAAACTAGGAAATTTTCTTTCAAATGTTGAATGGCAAATTCAAATACCCCCTTTAAAAAAAGTGTGTCACTTACAGTTTTCATATATTTGGTATTAATCCAATAAACAAGTAAAATTAGGTCCTTAATAAACCATAATTATAAATTTTCTCAGTTCAGATCTTAAAAAGTGATACTGGTTCCATTTCTTTCTATCTCAGTAATGACATTTGATGTTGACAGATTGGAATGACTAAAATACTGTTTACTTCTAACAATCCAACCAAGATTTGGAACAGTCAGAGAAAACTCAGAAATCTCCTAATAAAGGCTGTTGTCAAAACTAAGACCTCTTTTTGTTCTCACCAGGAGAAATTACATATGTAGTTGAAAAGTTTGTGAAATGAAATTTGGGATCGGGTATTATGTTTACAATTTGGGAAGATCCTGAACCTTTGTCAGGAATCCTGTTCCTTCAAGGTTACTGCAGATGGTTTGTTGAATTTTTTAGAATGTTTTGAGATCGTGGTAGAGGGTTCAGAGTTGGACCAGAAAAAAAGCCTAAGGGAAAAAGGCAAGAAACTTTTGGTTCTGTTTCTGGTCTATAGTGTGGCTATAGAAGTATGGAAAACCCAGTTTTCTTTACTAGCTTGGGTTCCCCATCAATAGGATGGGGATTTTAATCCTTGTTGTCTAGTTGGTCTCACAGGGGGACTTTGAGGTTACATGAAAATATTGACAACCATTTTCAGAAGCTTTTCACAAAAGAATTATCCGTAAAAAAAAGGTATATGTCATTTCATATGGATTGGATTGGAAAAGTCCCAGTTTCACCTGGCTGCTATAGTTATGATTTGTTCCCGATTCTGTCAGCCTGTTTTCTAGAGAAAATGGAAGGTTTCTATAGATCTCTGATTCAGTGAATCGTGGGTTCAGAGCTCAGAGTATGCTTTTAAGAACAGCACAGATAAAGCATCCCTGCCTTAGCAAAAGTGATCCTTTCATTCATATAGTTGTTTGCAAATCCTGGTAGTGTGGATGGCATTTTAATTTTATTTTTCCAAGAAGCACATTCAAGAACTCAATTTATATACACTAATATGTATAAAATAGATAACTAATAAGAACTGTATTAAAAATAAAATAAAATTTGGAAAAAAAATAACTCAATTTATTGAAGATCAAGCCAAATACAAGCAAATTTTATGGCAATTGCAGATATAGACACAACATCAAAATATCTCCTAAATTAAGGCTGTGGCTCTGCTGGGGCCCACATTCCAGGATTCTCAGTAGAGAAAACATGTTTTCTTTATAGGGGAGTTTTATTAGCAGCAATGTTCCGGTATGTGGTTCAGGTTAATTAATGATGTAGTCACACTGGTGTCTTGCCATGAGTTTTATTCCAGTAAGTAGGGCACTAGGAAGTCTCATTGGCATATCCTGTCATGCCAAAATGGAATCCTTAATTTGGACCATTAAAATACATCTCAGTGAGGTCTGTCAACAAGGTAGTTTAAGAATTTTTAATGTGGATACTACCTTACACTGAGAATTCACTCACCATAAACTATTAAGTAGCATGTGCATTGGTTTCAATGAATATATGCCGTTCTAAAATATTTTGTTGGCTGAGATGATTGAGACAATTGAGACCTCAAAGACCCAGACCACCCACAAGCTCTGGTGGAGTTGACCTTCAATTGTGTAAGGAGATTTGTACTAAGAACCACCTTTTCCCCATGAGAGTTTCTATTAATTTTAAATCATGGTGGCGTTTTAAAACTTAATTTTATGTTGTGCATATGTAGCAACCTTCCTTGGAGGTTGAAACAACAAGGCAACTAGATTGGAAATTAGATTTTCCCCCTTATGCTGCTAATGCAGTTCTTGTTCCATTGGGATTTCCCTTTGCATGGGCTGATGATTTCTTTGAAACTGTATGGAAATTGGTTCAAACAGGAACAAAGGGGAGAGGGGATGGCAGTGATGATTCAAATTAGTGTCTCTTCTTCAATGAGAGTCTGGTGCGCCTGAAAGTGCATGTCTTGCGGTACCAGGCGAGCCACCTAAGGTTAAATGAGATGCCAGAGCTACTGGAAACCAAACTTCAGGGCCTCAGCACTTGATTCCTCCCTGTCCAGTTGGGTTGAATTGTTAATTTGAAATCTGCAACATCAGAATGTGGTTCAGAAATGGGCCAAGCACGATTTTTCTTTTCTTTATGTGATGGAAAACCTTCTCATTCTTTCTCCCTCATCTTTTTCCAGCCATCATGTGAAAGCTTCCTATTGCCTAACATAATAAACAAGAAAGGGAATGACTTTGTGACTCTGAGAACAATGATGGGTTTAGAGAAAGGCATCCGAAAGACGTGAAAAAGAATCTACATTTCATTGTCAGTGGCATGTGCACACACACGCATACATGTGTTCATACACACACAGGGACCCTGTACAGCTTATATTCAATATTTTCACCCTCAGCTCTTGCCTAGTTTAAGCGCCATACCCTCGTAATTGGATTTTGGCTTACTTCCAGGTTCAGTGTTTGAGGGCTCTGTGTCCGTGAAATAATGATACTGAAATAAATAGCACCTCTCAGTAGAGATATCTTTTTATGTAAAATTCTTAAAGGGAATGGAGAGGAACAAAATGCTTTGTGTTTAGGAATTTATGGGAAAGTCACCAGAATGGGCCAAAACAGGAATTTCCAAGGACCTCACCTATGTAAGTGAAGTGTGCAGCTATTTAGGATGACAAAAAACATGTGTCCTCCCTGCCTGCGAGATTTGAATGCACTGTTTCATCGAAATATCAGTGAATGTGGGGATGCCCGTGTTGGGAACCAAATGGATGTGACCCTCAAGTGCTTCAGAGACCAGTGGCCAGAGTTGCCTTTCTCAGGGAGGTCCTTTTGGGTAATAGAAATGGGAATAAATGATGTAAGATGGTTGAGTCTCTATCTTAAATCTGTTCCCTCAGGGCACCAGTTAACAGGAACCTGGTTGTGGAGGCCAGGAGAGGGTGGGTTTGTTCATCTGAGCGACACTTGGAGCACATGATGCAATACAGACTCCTGAGAAGAAATGCCCTCTTTGCATCTGTTTGAAATGTGCAGGTGTGAGGACCCAAGGCTGATCTCTTTGTCTTGAGCAGAGTTTCCATCTTACTGAGTCTGATGAGTATGAGTCAGTGAGTGCTTTCTCGGTGCTAAAATGTGAACGGAGGAGAAACATTGATGGAGTCCTCTGACCTAATAAGGTAGACATTTTAGGATAGCTTTCCTGGCTGGTGAGACCAGCTAAAGTCCTCCCTGGAATTCAGCATTGACTAATGGCTTCATTGATTCATTTACCGATTAAACTAGTATCTTTAGATGCCTTTTCCAGGCCCTGTGCTGGGTGTGGAGATTCATTGGCACATAAGCCCAGGTCCCTACTCTGCTGGAACTTCCCTAATAGTATGGAAAGATGGACAATAAACATGAAAACAAATAATTTAGATCTTTCCAGGGCTTGGTAAGTAACTAAAAAACAAATAAAACAAGGTAGTCTGAGGGAGAATGAATAGGGTGTTTGGGTTAGTTTATCTAGGCAGATCAAAGGACTCTCTGAATAGGTGGCAATTAAACCAAAACATAACATTAAAAGAAAGCAGGTATGCCATGACCTGGGGAGTCTGGATTCTGGGGTGCAGGAATAGCAGGCACTGTGGCCCTGAGCTTGGTGTGGTTGTGTGAATGGAAGGGGGGCGGTAAGAGGTGAAGAAAACAAGACTGGTTCATGTAGGATCTGATTTGCCATGGCGAGGAAATAAGTGTGATGGCAGGCCACTGAAGTACTATCAGCAAGCACTTGAGCTGGAAGGGGCCTTGAGAGGGTGGTTCACTCACTTTGCAAGAAGGGAATGAACTCCCTGCTCAGGGTTAGTAGTTCCGTGGGAAGGGAAGAGGCAGTGTTGGAAAGGGAGGTGTTGAATCTGATTCCCAGGCCAGGTTCTTTTTACCAATACAAATGAGAGTTGAACAGCACCTTGTCCACTTGTGTTTATGGCTTCTCTTCCTGGTGTTTTCTGGAGGCCAGAGGAGAAAAGATGAAGTGGCAGGAGGAAGAGGAACATTCTCTGAGATGAGGAAATGGCTTTTACTTCCTACACAGGGCTGCCCTATGGCCTTGTGGGAATCTAAATGTGCCTCTCATTTGGGAATGCTGGGTGTATCCCAGACGGTAAGCATTTAAACTTTTTTTTTTCTTTAATGAAAAACATTGAAGAGACAAGTTAATATCACCTGTAATTAAATATTAAAATACTGCTGAAGCCTACAAGGACTGTTGTTGGTTATATATGCATACATATTGTTTCTGGTGTTCTTTTGGTGGAGGAAGAAGAATTTTGGGCTTGTATCATACTTTCAACCCCTGCCTGACCAGAATTGTGATCAATTGTGTTGACATTTTGACTGAATTGTTTGTTTGAGAGTTGCTTCATTCATTCATTCGCAAGACAAATGCTTGAATCAGGCCATGAGTCAAAAACAAGTCCGGGTGTCTTCGAGGAGCCCATATTCTAGTGAAGATTATATTTAGATGCTGGTGAGGCTCATATCCACGGTGAACCAGAGAATTCGTTTCATAGTATCTGTAAACTTGGGTTAGTGAGTGTCTTAAGCTTCATGAGCGAGGCCATGAGGTGCCTGTGAAGAGGCCAAAGACCACCTTCTTCTGGGTTTTGCAGCCTCCTTCCTTTCACCAGCCAGTTGGGCAGCAAAACCATTGGTCTGTTCCTTCAAACCTGTTCTGAATGAGCCATGTTTCTTTACCCTTCCACCACTATTTCATGGCCTCCTGGAACTCCAGACTAGTAGGTTCCTGAGAACCCCCATCCATTCACCTGGTAGGTGAGAAAACAGCGCAGTGAGGTAGGTCATGCAGCCGGAGTCCCCTGCTCACTTAACCTTTTCCACTCAACAGCTTTGCTTTACCTTGATAATTATTTGGTGTTTTCATCTTCCCTTTCCGTGCCCTTGATATATTTATTTTCTTCCTAGATGTGTAATGAAAAGAACACATTATATATTGGCTATAGCATCCATAGTGTGTGTTTCAGGCCCTGTTATAAGCGCTTGACACTTGAGAGTGATTGAACTCTCACACACTTCTGCAGGGTAGGTTCTTCTGTTATCTCACTTTACAGATGAGGAAACTGAGGCAGAGGGGTCAAGTAACTTGCCCAGCAGTGATGTGAGCTAGTAAGTAGTGCAACCTGATTTTGGACCCAGGCAGTCTGTCTCCAGGGCCAACTCTTAACCCCCTTGCTTCTGCCTTTCAGGGTACACAGGGCCTGTTTCCTTAACTGGGGTGAGCAGCACAGTAGCACACCCACATAGGCACCTTGAATATTTTGGGAAATTGATTCCAAGGACCCTAAATTAAGTAAATGAACAACCATCTATGTCAGGAAAAGCGGCTTAGGGCTTGGTTTCATTATGTCTTTGGCTGTCACTTTTCGAAGTCTGAGGAGCAAAACAAACATTCCTCTTAGTGCCGCTACGTTGTCTTCAGCATTCCACAGTGGAAGTGCTTAAACTCTCTTGGTTTTGAAAATATCCTCTGTGATCACCAGCCACTAAATTGCATCTGCCACTGAGGGCCCCGATGGGATTTGAACCTGTTGTTCTTGGGAAATTCAAGCTTCGAGTGGGTTTGTGTGTGTGTGTGTGTGTGTGTGTGTGTGTGTACATTGTACACCTGGGCAGCTGTGCTTTGGGGTGAAAAACAATCATGTATGTATACGTATTTTTTATGGGAGGTAGAGGAAGGATATATTTAATTTACCCGACTGAGAAGGATATAACAATGGTCCAGAAGGGAGTCAATGAAATGAGCTTGCTTTAAAAAAAAAAAAAAAAAAAATCCCAGTAGCCTGAGTCAGCCTGTGCAAGTGATTTGGGAGAGGAAGGGGAGATGATGTCATGGGTTCGGCATGTTCCGATCTTGGCCACTCAGTGCAGAGGGGCCCAGGGAGTTTGGGGAGGGTGTGTGCGTGTGTGTGCAAAGTTCACAGGAGCGGGTAGGGGGGTGAGTAAGAGCGGGTTGTAAAACAGGATTAATAACCCCTTGTCAGACCTTTCCCTGTTACTGTGTTTTTCAGTAATTTTGGTTTGAATGAAGGCTCTCTAGCCAATTAATGTTTATTTGTTTCCTTTGGCAAGACCCATTGGGGGAAGGGATGAGATTGGTGAATTTAAAATTTTTGTTTTGTTTTTGCATTTTGGAAGAAGAGGCAAGTAACGTGAGTGTGGGTTTTCAATGAAGGCTCCCCTGCCCACCCGCCCCCTCCCAGCCGCAATCCACCCCTTTAAGAGGCAGGAGGCAAGACATGGCCAGCTGGTGCCTTGAACTGACACAGGTGCAGAGGCAGTGGGGGGGTGGCGAGCCAAGAATAATTACAGGTTTCTGAACCATCAGGCCCCTCCTGACACAAGCGCTCATCGCAAAAACTGCTCTTTATGGAGAATTAATGGTGAAGCTGAGCAACTGTCAGGATCATTGTTCTCGCGAAGCATCACCCCTCAGGGGGGAGGCCTTCTCCCGAGTCCTTGGGCTCTCATGAGTTGCTGGAGCAGGGTGCCCTTCTTCTCGAGCAAGGACTGGTTGGCCCTCTCCCGCGCAGTGATGGGCTTTTCCTTTGGGGGTGTCTCTTGTACATTTTTTTTCTTTCTTAAACCACACTCTCAGCCTAGATCTGGGTCTTTGCTCTAGTGTAGGATGATTTTTCCTTGACTATTAAGGCATGAATTTTATTTTGTCTATGAAAGTATAATAACTGAAGCAGAGACATCTAATGAAACTTACTTTCAAGCTCTAAAGTAACAAATGGGATTTCCTCCAGTGTGTGTCAAGCTAAATGGAGACTTAGCTGGGAAGCAAGTTGATAGTGGACCCCAGCATGTTCTGTGATCTAGCTGTGATGAGCAGTGGTGTCTCTCCATGACTCAGAAGTTGAATTTAGTTATAGTTCAGTGGCCAAGTGAGAGCGAGTGACTCTCCTTAAGGGCTGATGTAGGGTAGGTGCAGTAATTGTAGGTAGAGGCCAGAGTGATAGACTTCTCATTGGTGTGTTCTGAAAAGTAACATATGGAAGAAGAACCCTGAACCAAGATAGGATGGCCTCTCGTGCATGGGCCACCTTGTCCCTAGTGGACACTGAATTTTAAGGGTCACAGACACTGTGAAGGAGAAAAGAGCTCTTCCAGGTTGTTGGAGGCCTGGGAGACAAGGAGCACAAGACGTGGGCCCCAACTCTGCGCAGGTTACATGGCTGTAAAATTCGCCTTAACTCTTAATTCGGATTTGAGTTGTTTGGTGGTTGTTGGTTTGTTTGTTTTTAATGCGCTGCAACTAAGGAATCCTTGGGAGATGAAAGGGATATTTGAGGCTGTCTATTTCAGAGACGTCACGCTCTCCCCAGGCCTTTAATTTTGTCTCCTTTCTCCCCAGCCTCCCCAAAGGAAAAATATACAACAAATATTTTCTTTGTATGTTGAAAATAGTTGGGGGAGGAGAAACACTGAAGGGGTTTTGGTAGAGATTTCCCAACTTTCATGTTTGTTTAGAATTCAGTTAATTTTCATAGCACTGTCTCTCAGAATTTACAGATTACTAGAGGGAAATACTTAATTTGGTTTCAGCTCCAGCAACCAGTCGATGTGAGAGACAGTGGGAAGGAATGGCATCTTACACTGGTTACAGTGCTGTGGTGGTTTTGCGGAGTTCAGCAGTTCTGACAGTGATGGGTAATACTGTTGTACCTCTGGGGTGTGCTGTTGATGTGGGTTCCTTTTTTTTAACCTAATAGCTAAAAAACGCAGTAAGAGATTTTCACTTATACCATATACTTGCTCACCCACAATTTCTAGACAGAATTTATTCTCTCCTAACTTTCCACCCAAATATTTTCTGGCAGTGAAAGTCAAGAAAAAGTGAATGTTTGTTTAAAATCTATCTCTAGGTCTTACAAGTTTGATTCTTGTCACTGGTTCATACCTCCTCTCTGCTACGAGTTAGGTTCACTGTTACATTCTCCTCCTCAGAACTGCTTTGAAATGTCGAAACCCAGGAAGATGGGCAAAAAGTTGAGGTGCCTGTTATGTGAGGTTCTCCCACAGGCTTACTGAGTTTATCAATTATGGTGCTTCCTTTCCCTCCCCCAATCCCTCAGAAAAATTGGTACCAGAACTCTGGCCATGCTTTCAACTTCCTTTCCCATCTTTCAACTCTGACCTAATTTAAAAAGACTAGAAATGTGTCAGAACCATTACATCATACCATCCTTTGAAGGGGGAAAAAAAAATCACAAAGTTCCCATAAATATCAATCTTTGCAATCCTATAGAGTTTTCAAGTTGGCTTGGAGTTAGAAGAATAAAGATTTTGCCAAAAAGTGTAAAGTGTGAACTTAGTTAATAATATGTTAGAAAGAATGAGTATTTTAGAAGATTGCTTTACAAAAGAAGCACAAATTACCCTACTGTCAGTAGCTTGTTTTGTGTCACTTTGAATTTCCATTCTGGGTTGTGTGTGAATTTCAGAGCACAGAAAAGTAATTAAGCTTTGGGACACTCCCAGGAGAAAGGTAAGAGCTTCATCTCCCTGTTTCTATACTTCAGACTCTTTGGGGACTGTGGCACCATGGTTAATAGCACGTGACAAAACCACACATAATGAATGTCAGGAAGGGGCTCCCATGGGCAGCTAAGTGCAGTTCACCTGTGTGTGCAGTTCACTGGGTGAGCATTCTTTCTGGAGCCAAAATTCACCCCTTCCTTGCTGGAAGCATCGGCATTATCATCATCATCAACATCAGTAGGTCAAGGTCTGATCTCAGAAGAAGCATGACTTTGCAAGTTTCCATGAAGGAGATTGCTGTTATCTCCCCATATTTTTGCCTCTATGTTCTTTCCCCAGTTTGTTTGATCTCTGTTCTTTTAACTCTTGGATCTTTTAAGTGAATGAAATAGGTGGAATACTTAGAATGAAGGGCAGCTGGCTAAAGGGAACACAAATGACTGATAATTGATTATGAACACAGGTAGTAGTGTAGGTGGCACTTTATTTCAATGACTATATTATTCCAGAAAGAAATCATTAGCAAAATGCCATTTCTTTTATTTCTTCTATTTCTTTTTTGACTCACTAACTCAAGTATATGTGGATCCAAAGACTACAAATAACTACTCCTAGTGACACAGTTATTGAGTGGTGGCAAGAATATTGGACCAATGGCTTTGTCTTATGTTCTAATTAAAAGACAGAAAAAAAGCCTAGAACTTTTTGTGTTTTAAAAACATTTGGCTTTAAACGGATGGCATTGAGGAGGCTGGACTAGAGTCTGCCCCAACCAAACATGGGTATAGTTTCAGTGGTGGTGATGGATGGGGGTTGTGAGGCAAGCTTATGTTTTAGAAAGTTCTTACAGTGCTACACCACTTCAAATACTTAGACATATCTCCCATCTGAGATAGCAAAGGTAGAATTTAGCTCTAAAAGATTATTTTTATTGTTTGAGACCTATGTGATTTAAACAATATGGTCATTGCTTTTAAGGAGATCATAATCTTAATAAACCAGACATGCTACCAATTTATGGACCCTTAGATTCATTTTGGAGACACAGTTTAATTGTCCAGGATTGAGGAGGGTTGTCTTTCAACACTTGACAGCCAGCATATTTTCTTAACTCTGTGTTTCCTAAACCAGGCTTCCTGAAAGAGATAGACTTTATGCTGAACTTTGGATGAAAGAATGATTAGTGGGAGAGAAAATAAAAGATTGTGTCAAGCATATGGGCATGAGGGGAAGTTAAGGAGAGGAAAAATAGGTGAGGGAAACCCTTTAGGGGGAGGGTTTTAGGGGAAATGGCAAAAGCACCTGGAGATATTTGCAATCTTGACTGGCAATTTTCATGTAAATTATGATGAGATAAGGACAGGTTGAACAAGAGCCATTTGGTAACCTTGGCATCATCATGCCCACATATGACCAAGTTTCTTGATCCTGTGAAAGTAACTACCTCTTGCCAACAGCAGGGAGATTTTGGTGAACTTAATTTGTCCTGCAAGACTTGGATTATCCTGTTTTCTGTCAAATTCTGCCTGTGCATCCTATCATAGAAGTAGCAGGTATGGCAGTTAACAGGTTTGAATTTTTTTCTTTTTTAAAAACTAGGTCTTGGATTATCATTTTAATAAGCATGTTTCAACAAGAAGGCTATGAAGAGAATGGAGAGTATTTTAAAATATTTCAGGGTGATCATTTCAAAACCAAATTCAGGTGATGTTTGTTAGGAAACTAGAAGAAGCCATGCATTTTGAAATTGAGATATTGGACAGCCTTCACAAAACTCATCTGTGACTCATAAATAATAAGAAAGTCACTTTGCAGTTGGGTGCGTTTCCTCCCCATTGCTGACGGTAGTGGATTTTTGAGAAGGTGGAGGCTGATCCAGTGGCTCAAACCCTAAGTTGTATTGTTAGGTCAGGCTGAGGAAAGCCTCATTTCTCCAAGGTGAGGTACCAGACAGCCATGATTTATGTCATTAAATTGACATCTGCTGACTCCAATTTGGAGTTTGCTGGCTAGTGTCATTGGGACAGAGTAAATCTCTGGTTCTGGTGGACAAACAAACATTTGAACTCTGTATCGAAATTTGCAATCTGGAGACACTCCTAGTGTGCCGATGGGCATTTCTTCTCTCTCTCTCTCTCTCTCTCTCTTTTGAAAGTATTTAGACTTATATTAAGTCGCAAAAATTGTACATAGAGTTCCTGTATACACTCTTTGCAGCTTCCCTTAATGTTACATAATCATAATACAAGTATCAGAACAAGAGATTAACCTTGATAAAATACCATTAACTAATTTATACACTGTATTTGAATTACATTATTTTTCCCACCGGTGTCCTTTTTCTCATCCAGGATCCAGGCAGGGATCCATTGCATTTAGTTGTCTTATCTCCTTAGTTTCCTGCAATCTGTGACAGCTTCTCCTTTGTTCCTCATGATCTTCATACTTTTAAAGAATACCAGCCAGTTATTTTGTAGAATGGCCCTCAATTTGTATTGGTCTCATGTTTTCTCATGATTAGATTGAAGTTAGGTACTTTTGGCAAGAATGGCACAGAATAATGTTGTGCCCTTTTCAGCCTATCATGTCCGGGGAGCATGATATCAATACGCTGCAAAATTTTATCATATGGTGAAGGTGGTGCATGCCAGGTTTCTCTACTGTAAAATTATTATTTTTGTCTTTGTAATTAATAAATATCTTGTTGGGTGGGTGCTTTGAGACTAGGCAAATATCTTGTTTCTCATTATACCTTCATCTATTAATTTTAGCATCCATTGGTGATTCTTGCCTGTACTCATTACTACTTTGTTGTTTGACTAATGGCGATTTTCTATTTCAATACTTCTATTTTCAATACTTCTATGTTTATTAATTGTAATTTTACTATAAGTAGGAGCTGATCTATCTCCTCCATTTATTTATTTATTCAACCGTTTATTTATATCACTATGGATTCTTGGATATTAATCATGTTCCATGGGTTAGAATCTGTTATCATTATTCATTTTTGTTGCTCACGTTGCCTAGATTTGGACTTTGAGAACTCCTTCAGGTTGGCTCATGAGTCTTTTTGACATGCCTCCATCACTTTATGAGCACTTCTTTACCTTCTGGTATGACAGTATATTCTAGTCTCATCTTTATTTTCTTTGCCTCAGCCTTTCAATCAACTATTTCTCCAAGGCACTCTGGTTCCCTTTATTGGATAGTGATATTTAGAAACCAAGATCTTCATGCCAGGTGTGCTCACTGCTACTGGGGTGTCTTTGCTTGTAGACTCTTCTCATTGATGGAGCTACGAAATACATGTATATATAAACATACATGCATATACACATTTATTTCTATACATACCTCTGTGTGTATATGTATTAAAATCTCTGAGTAAATACTGATACCTTAAATTCCAATTAAACATCATAGGCGTTTCTTAAGGGAGTTCTTATAATTATTTTTCAAAAACATTGGTGATAAACGGTCTCTTTTGCTTGGAAATAATCTAACATTGAAATCCTCCTCCTCATTAACATTTTAATCTCCAACACTCCTGTTGAGTTTCTGGTTGACAAAGTCTTCTTTTCTATCTAAGCTTCATCTCCAGCAAATATTACAAGAAGTAGATTTCTCAAGACAAAAATATTCCATAATGTTTTCAGAGGGCTACTCAGCACATTCTGATGGGTACTCATGCTTCTCTAACTCTCAGATGGAATAATAATGCCTTGTATTAGGATTGCAAGTGATAACCTCTCTTAAGTGGTCCAGATTTTCCCACATTTAATCATGGGAAGTATCTCCATCCTTAGATAATTAGTGTGATCCATGTGTTCTGGGATTCAATCTGGGATTCAAACTAGGGCATACTGGGTAGGTTATTTTTGTTTGTTTTTTTTTGGTACGCGGTCCTCTCACTGTTTTGGCCTCTCCCGTTGTGGAGCACAGGCTCTGGACGCGCAGGCTCAGCGGCCATGGCTCACGGGCCCAGCCGCTCTGCGGCATGTGGGATCTTCCCGGACCGGGGCACGAACCCATGTCCCCTGCATCGGCAGGCGGACTCTCAACCACTGCGCCACCAGGGAAGCCCTGGGTAGGTTATTTTTTATCCTCCCTGAAGAGTGTGTAAATGCATTTAGAATATCTCAGTTCCTTAGAATTCCTTAGAGTATGAAGAGATCTGAGCTTCCTAATAATCTCAACAATTTCTTAGTGACTTTTGATTCTGTGAGCTAAAGATATGTAAGATGACATGACATCCGAAAGCTGTATCCACAGACACTGGTGACTGTGATTGTGAAATCGTCCTTGTTTGTGAGGCCGGGAAGGACCTCTTATAACCTATGATTCAGCTGATTTCTACCTGAAACATATCTGTGTCTCTATGGTCTGGTAATGCTCTTTGGGCAAAGCTAAAGGAGTATTACAATTATGTTCTAGAAGACATGTATTAGTGGTCATTTCTAGGATTGCTAGCCTCAGCCTAGTCCAGGTTAGTGTCAGCAGGTGGCTTTTGTAGAGTGGAGTAGAATAGAATGATCAAAATAATAGTATAAAGTTGATTTTATCTTTGTTTGATAGACATTATGTACCTGATGGGTACCAGACACTGTACTTGGCAGATGATGGTTTAAAAAGGGAAGGGGAGGTTTCAGGGGTAATATCTTATAATTCAGAAGTGAATTGACTGGGGCTAACACTGAGGGTTTCAATATTGGAAAGAAGTAAATGATAATTTTTAGCAATGAGATGGAAAAATGAAAGGGAAAATCTCTGAAACATAGAATTCAGAAAAGGGGCAAATAAGGATAAGACAAATTCCTAGACCTGAGAAGGTGGTAGTACTTGTTTCGGATATAAAGTGGTGGGAAGCTACTCAGCAAGAGCTATTATTTAATCAATAAGCAAAATAGAATCAAACTTACTTTTCCAATAAGCTTTACTTGATTAATACCTCCATAATATAGAGTACAGAATTCATTGTCCACTCATCCCCTAAGAACTTATCAACATACTTTATTGTTATGTTATTTGGTACCACTTTGCTTATAAATTCATGTAATTTTTAGCTGGTAATTGTTTATTCTGCACCTACATCACATGGATCTATCACCGTCTTCTTCTTCTAACATACAGAAAGCCTTGCACCTTGCTGTGAACACAGTAGTTGAGTGAACACTTGTGACATGAGGGTTGAATGAAGATTGGAACCATTCATTAGTTTATCCTATTAAAAATCAATAGTGAGACCCAAAGGTGATTCATTGTTAAAAATCTGCTTTTCTTATTCAGTAATGCAGAGTTTTACCAGAAGGCTGATTAAAAACCAATCTTTTGAAATGTCACCAAAATAAAATCCTTGACAGATACAACACAACTAGGTATATCATTAAAATAGATTCTTAACAGAATAAAAACCTAGAATCAGAACATTGGTTGAAAACATAGAAGCTCTACAGAGACAGTAAATTAGGAGCTAGTCACATTTTAAATTTGCCATCAGTGTTTTCTTTGTTGAAGCCCCAGAAGTTAGAGCAAATTGAACTGATAGTATAAGTTAGCACCATGGTTTTCTACCAGATTCTGGAAGAGTAGGATTAAGTGAGGAGAGCTTTTAGATTATAAACTTAAAATCCGCTTTGGCCATAATAGCGCTTCCCCCATCTTACAAAGACTTACATGTACCATGGATGAAGATTTGTTGAAACTCTGAACCTTTCTGTTTTTTTGGTTTCTTTTTCCTCACTTCTTTACCGGGTGAAAACTTTATGTTGAAATAGATTGTGTCTTATCTGTACCAATTCAAATAGCTATGATTGAACTTATTTTTATTGTGGAGTCAGAGATGTCAAACTATTATAATGGGACTCATGCTCCTTGCCACACAGTATGTAGCAATTGTATTTTGAATAACTTGCTGTAAACAATGGGGGTTTTGTCATGTGCATCAAAGGTTTTATACAAGGCGTTCTTTAGAACAGTGTCCATTCCTGCTGGTTAGGGAATCCATTCCCAAGGCAGGGCTTGCTGTTGGTTCAGCTCATGACTTAGTTTGGGTGGGCATGGTTTATTCTAAAGGGCAAGTTGGAAAACTGGTCTATTTTTGTGACTTGCTAAAGTCTATTTGAAAAATTAAGTTGGACTGTGGGGAGTCTTGATATGAAAATCTTGTCTGATTCTATTTGCTTCTTGCTTGCGCGGGAACTCCTAGGGAGGCTTAGAGCATCTCACCTGCTGAATTGGATTGTGGAGCATGAGACCATTTTAACATTAAATGTTCTCAGGGAACTTGATGGTGTGAGATAGCCCTTCTGGGCTTCTAGTTCCCCATTAACTATAGTAGTTGAACTCATATCATGTGACCCTTGTGAACCCTTCAGAAGTGTCCAGGGAGAAAATAACAAGGTCAGACCTTTCAACAAGAGAATTTCAGATACGAGCCATGAAACATTCTCTGTTCCTTCCTGTATCTTCTTCCTCAGCCTGTCAACATGTGGTCTCGTGGTGTTCTTTGCTTCTGATGGCTGTTTCTCTCCCTCCCTCCTTCCCCTCTGCAGACATGCCTTGAATTGGAACGCTACCTGCAGACGGAGCCTAGGAGGATCTCGGAGACCTTTGGTGAGGACTTAGACTGTTTCCTCCGTGCTTCTCCTCCCCCGTGCATTGAGGAAAGTTTCCGGCGCTTAGACCCCCTGCTGCTCCCTGTGGAAGCGACCATCTGTGAGAAGAGTTCGGCAGTGGACATTTTGCTCTCTCGGGACAAGTTGCTATCTGAGACCTGCCTCAGCCTCCAGCCAACCAGCTCTTCTCTAGACAGCTACACAGCCGTCAACCAGGCCCAGCTCAACGCAGTGACCTCATTAACGCCCCCCTCGTCCCCTGAGCTCAGCCGCCATCTGGTCAAAACCTCACAGACTCTCTCAGCCGTGGATGGCACAGTGACGTTGAAACTGGTGGCCAAGAAGGCTGCACTCAGCTCAGTAAAGGTGGGAGGGGTGGCAACAGCAGCGGCAGCCGTGGCGGCAGCTGGGACAGTTAAGAGTGGACAGAGCGACAGTGAACAAGGAGGGGTAGGGGCTGAGGCATGCCCCGAAAACAAGAAGAGGGTTCACCGCTGTCAGTTTAACGGGTGCCGGAAAGTTTATACAAAAAGCTCCCACTTAAAGGCCCACCAGAGGACTCACACAGGTAGTGGTACAAGTTGGCCGCACGTGGTTTCTTCTTTTTCCTCCTTTAGCCTCATGATGGGAAGGGCTTCTCTCTGTTCCGAGAAGTGGCATCCATGCCAACTAGGAGGTGCAGAGAGGCAGGTGGGCCTGGGTGGGGAAGCAGGCGACTCACTCGTTACCTTAGGATCTCCAGGTGTCCTGAGCACAGGACATGGGTTTGTCACTCACTGGCTCGGAGACACTTTCAGAGGCAATAATTCTACAACCATGGTGTAGAATCAGACACTACTGAGGATGCCTGAACAGGGGCTCTGGTGGTGTGACTCACAACCGTACGTGATATGTGCACCTGTCACTTTCCTGGTACTTTTCATTGTTTTATCAGTGTAATTTTGCAGTTTGGATCAACAGTGGAATCCTAGGAGGTACATTTGAAATTCACAATTGAGCAAGGTAGCCAAGGTGTCCCTATTCACTCTTTTTCCAGCATCCCTGATTTTTCATCAAAGTCACCAACAGCAGGAGGGTTTCAGAGTTCATTAGAGGTGATCATTCTATAATTAATTGGCATCTCCTCTTTTGCATTGTTCTCTGGCGCATGCTTTATGGAGAGATGGCAGAATTGCTTTTTAATGAGCTTGTTACTGAGAAGTTGCTAAAGTGATTACATTGCTGTGTGTGTGGTGAGGGTGCTGGGGACCAGTGGGGACTGTATATTTTCCTCAGGACTTCTGTGGTGACTCCCAGGAATCATGTTGATCTTGGGAGCAATGGGATAATTTGGTAGAGGGGGGTTTGCAGAGAAAAGAGTGAGATTAGCATATTCCTTGAATCTGGTCTTTGTTCTCTGGTTTGAGTTGGAAGCTTAGGGCTGGTGGCTCTTCTTGGGGTTAGCATTGTAGGAGCAATTACTATCATTGGGGTTTTTTTAATGAGTCCCTGACAGTGTATTGCTGGTATGGTTTTTGCATACTGCGTGCACAGTACAAGCTGAACAGGGAAAACCTCCGAAAGTATAAACAGCAGAATCAGAGTGTTGTCAGGGAGAAATAGGGGATTGGATCTAGGCTAGGAGATGTGTTGGTGAGAGTTCTTTTCGGGCTCACTGCCTGTCTTCCAGGTACTCTGTGGTGGTTTGTGGGCTGTGTCACCAAGGAAGAGTACAGTGCAAAGTTCATTGGCTGGAAAATCAGGAAAACCTGGGTTCTACTCCAGTGCTATTACTAACTAGCTTTGTGACCTTGAGCACATCGCTTTACCTCACTGGCGGCCTCATTTTCCACATCTGCCAAACAATCTGGATCTTAAGGCCCCTCTCAGCTTTAATCTTCTGGGGGGAGGGGGTCTGTGAAATGTCTTTGTGCAGGACAGAGAAGCTTCCCTGAGGTAGGAGTACATAATGTGTGACTAGAAGCCATCACCACCACGAACCTGGAAGGTACTCCCACGGGGGGATGAGTGTGGACGTTGCTTCTTCACACCACAGGACTTAGGCATGCTGTCCTCTAACTCCGAACTGACTTTCCCTTCTGCCCTTGCTTGGTTCATGGGAAGGTCCCCTAAGGTAACTTTTGAACCTGTGGCTCAGGTTCAGGTGCCACTCAGGGTTCCCATTGGAGATTGGGTTCAAGTCCTCCAGTCCACATACATCAAGGCGAAAGCTTCCTGCAATTTTCAGCTTTTTTTTTTCCTCTCTCTGATATTGTCCTGGAGGTCGTTTTTATTTATATGTCTTTCTTTCTCAAGTCAATGAGTAAAGTACTGAGAAGACATTGCAGTGCTCCCAGGCTTCAGCCATGACTCATCTCCTGTTCCCCGCAGGAAACCAGAGAAGGCAGGATGAGGCAAGAAGGTTGAGCATTGTTGGGGGTGTGGAATTCATGCTTATGAGCACATTTTTTCATTACTGACGTGAGACAGGCTATGTCCTGCCTAGTGTGAGACTGGACGGCTCTGGGGAAGCAGAGAGTCTTTTTTGGGGGTGAGTCCAGAGCATTTTCTTCTTTTCCCTATCCCCTCTTTCCAATGGATGTGTTAGAAGGATAACTCTGAGGAGTGATGCATATTTTGTGCTTTGTTTTTTGGGCATTTTCTGTTCAGAGTGATTATCAAGGTGGAGCTCATTATGTTTCCCAGCACCTGCAACCTCTTGCCTTATAGCGAATTAAAGTGGAAAGACTCCTCCCCGTGGGGAGTTTACCCAAGAAGGCACCATGCATTATTAGAAAGGCAGTACCGCAGAGTGGTTAAGAGCAGGGCTTTGCAGTCAGAGAGACTTGGGTTTGAATTCTGGCTCTACAACTTCCTAGATTTATGACCTGGATACATGATGTATCTTCCCTGAGCCTCAATTTCCTCATCTGTAAAAGAGGGATAATTTACCTCCTAGATTGTTTTGAAGATTAAATGAGTAAACATATGTAAAATACTTGGCAGATGGTAAGAGCTCGTTAAGGATAGTCATGGGGTTGGTTATAGTTGTGACTATTGCCGATGATCTTGATTAGCAGTGATTTTGTGCAAAAACAGCTTTATGTAAACTAGAAATAAACCACTTAAAGTTAAATGCCACCAAAGAACAAGAAGCTTTTCTTTCCTCACTTCCATAATTTCAGTGTAGGGGTGATGATACAAGGACATTACTCATGGAGGGTGAAATTGGACATGCAGGCCTTGGCCCATTGAAGTTGGCAGTAATGTAGAGCATGACTTTCCTAAAACAACACAGGAAGCAATGGCCTTGCACCCTCCAGAAGCATTTTGCCAGTAAAACCTTCTGCAGAGACAAGCATGGAGGGAAAAGTAGGTGCTTTGAGAAAGAGAAAGGATAGGAGGGGAGGTAGAAAGGATAGGAAGGATAGGAGGGGAGGTAGAAAGGATAGGAAGGATAGGAGGGGAGGTAGAAAGGATAGGAAGGATAGGAGGGGAGGCAGAAAGGATAGGAAGGATAGGAGGGGAGGTAGAAAGGATAGGAAGGATAGGAGGGGAGACAGAAAGGATAGGAAGGATAGGAGGGGAGGCAGAAAGGATAGGAAGGATAGGAGGGGAGGCAGAAGTGGAGATGGGGGATTAGGAGAGGGAATCTGAATTAATTTGGATGAAATGGATGAGAATTGGAAGTATTTATTTGGAATTGGTGTGAAGGGGGCACATGGGGAACTGAAAAAAACAAAAGTGATAATTTATGTGGTGTGGATGAACTAAGAATAATGAAAAAAGCATGAAGGATGGAATCAAATTAAGTGCAAACATATCAAGGAAGTAGACTAGTAAAAAGCTTGAGGGCAAAGGTATACAGTGATGGGAATTCAGGTTGGAGACGAGTCTGCTGCTAGAAGTGAATGGAGTAGGAAGAGCCGCTGACCAAGTGTTGAAATGAAGTTTAAAAAAATTGGCTCTGGGGCTTTCCTGGTGGCGAAGTGGTTGAGAGTCCGCCTGCCAATGCAGGGGATGCGGGTTCGTGCCCTGGTCCGGGAAGATCCCACATGCCGTGGAGCGGCTGGGCCCGTGAGCCATGGCTGAAGGGCTCTGGTTGGATTCAGGCAAGCTGTTTTAACACAGGGCTCACTTTAATTCAGTGAAAATATTTTCTTATCCTTCAGCTGGGGAAGTGTTCTGGGACATAGAGAGAGAGAGAGAGAGAGAGAGAGAGAAAACCATCCAGGAGAAAGAGGGAAAATATTGGCATTTTGTTCTCTAGAGTTATATATATGATCTATCTCTTCTATATGGTAATATGTTGAAAAAGAGACACTTGCAAATGTGAAATAAAATGTGTGGGTCTCTGTCTATGCATAAAGAAAGACAATACGTTGTTGGTAACATGGACTTCCTTGCATTGAAGAATTTTTAAAAGTGTTATCCATTTAATCTTTATACAGATAGGATTTACTGAGCTGGAAAAGATATGCTGCTGCTTCTTTTTTTTTCCCTTCTGTGTCTGTTTTTTGAGGATGCTGAATCCTTCAAACTTTTTGCCCTGGAGGATGTTAGGCAGTGAGGTGGCCTTTCTTTTTTTCAGGTAGCAGATGTTCAAGTTGGTAGCTAGGGCACAAATACTGGTTGCCCAAGGAGGTGAAGTGAAGGATGGGGGAGCCAGGCTGGGGGTTGCAGAAGATGAGGCAGGGACTGGGACAAAAGGAATATTGTGAAGTAGCAGAATCTTAGTGAAAGGAAGCATATAAAAATGGACATATGGTTTATTCATTGGGAAGAGCACTTAGTGCTGGCATGAGCGTAAAAATGTCCTTTAGCAGCCAAGCCATTACAGACCTTTCTCTCCCACTCTGTTTTCTGGTCTTTGTATAATATATTTTTCTTTCTCAATAAGTCAACCATTATGTTCATAGTTTTATTCATCTTCTTGGAGACAGCTAAATAATTCTTATATTTTGACACAGGGGAATCTCTCACTTTCAATTAAAAAAAACCACTTTATTATGCTTATTTTCAGCAAAAATCAATTTGTTAAAATGTTAGTAGTTTCTATTCAAAATGAGAAAGAATAATATTCCACATTTCTTCTTGATCACTGCTGAGTAGGAAAGGAAGAAAGTCTGTGATTGAAATGGTGCTTTGTGTTAAGTGAACAGACTTTTCTAATATGGAAATTCATATAAAAGCATGTCCACATTTACACTATTAAGATGAGTCAGGTTGGTAAATTCTGGACAAAGGCCAGCAATGAAGTCTTTGGTTGTTGGTCACAGAAGAGGAAGAAAAGAGGCCACGTCCTCTCTTGTGCTACTTGGAGAGCTCTCTATAGACTGGGGTTGCTTTAGCCTAATCCATGGGTGGTGATAGGACATTCTAGATTTTGCACTGAAAAATATAAAAGTATGCTTTCTAAGTGAAAAGATAAAAAGAACGTGCAATTTACTTAGCATTCTATATCTGCTTTGGGGTGGTCATAATGAATCAAGATGTGGCACAATCTCTAAGTTTAATTAGGATTTAGGGAAATTGTTTTTAAATGGAAAGGTGAGTAAAAACATTACAAACAAAAAGATGAGTGTAGTATTTAAGAGGCAAACAAAAGTGCTTATTTTATACATATAATGAAAGTTCTTTAAAGTTTGAAATATAATTTATTTTACTTTTCAACAAATACTTATAAACACTTGCTATATGCCAGGTATTGTTCAGAGTATTAAGAAACAAAATTTGATTGAGTAAATTTTAAAGATCTTACTGGCTTTATTTAGTGATTCATGAATTGGGCAGCATCTCATCTAACAAATAGAAAGGAATTCTGAAGCACTATGCAAAACAAAAGACTTTTATAGACAGAAGGGGCTGGACAAGGAAGTTGTACCAGCAAAGAGTCTGATTGTTTGTGGCAAGGTCACCTTCCTTTAGGGGATGACAGGGATCTATCACGAAAATTACCTTTCTAGTGCTGATCAGGTAATTCCAGATTGACTGGTTTAAGATTCCACTCTTGCGGCCGGTGAACCTATATTAAAATTGTAAGTTTCAGTTTGGTGAAGTGGGGCTTAGCACAAGTGACTCCATTTTGGGCCAGTTGTCTCTTTTTTTAACAATTCTCCCTTTCTGATCAAACTCAGCCTTAGAGATGTGATCAAAATTTAACGCATTAATGCCACTCCCAGCTACTGCTCTGAAGATCTCACAGTTTTTGCTGATTCTCTGTGTGCTATTCACAGGTCATGACTTAAGTTTCACACTTTTTAAGTTGGTCATTCTCTTCATCCCTTTTCTGACATTTCAGTCTTAGGGTGTTACTTGCTTGGTGGTTAGTGACCATGAACATGCACTTAAACGTGCATTTAAAGTGCACCAGGAAGACTACTATGATTATTGTAAGCAAGACAAATTCCCAGTGTCTGGAGTGCACTTCAGAGCCATGCTCCCCAAGACCCAAACCAAGCAAAATCAAATACGTCAAGGAAGACCTCATTGAAGGAGTCACTTTTTAAAGCCAAGTGACTTATTCAGTGATTTTATGTAGCTGAGTTTCAGCTTCCCCAGAAGTGTTAATCCAAGTGCAGCAAGTGGTATTGGATGCAGCACAGACACCTTATTGTTCAGCTAAAAGATAATCAAGGGCTATCCCATTATCAAGAACAACCTTGGTCAGAGTCTAAGGAATTTTCTTGGGCAGCTATTGCTTTAGCAGTGGATTTTGCAATACTTTCAAGAGTTAAGGAAGGTTCCTGATCATAGTCTCATTTGTACTCACTTCTAACCAGGGAAGTAAGTGCCTGCCAAAGGAAGCGAATCCTGAGTCCTGAAGCCTTCTGATAGGTCCCTTCTAACTTGACAATGTAAGTCAGGGGAATTGACCAATGAGGTGCCTCAGTTTGATTGTGGATGGTTAGGGGCACAGTTAGGTAATCTAAGAGGCATTGCCTGGTTATGTACCAGCCATCTAGGTATGCATAAGCCCAAGGAGAATGATAATCACCACAGACAAAGATTAATCATGTCAGGGCACAAATCATTCCCATGAAGATGGCACTGTTAACGGATTCATTTGCAGGGATCATTGCACTTGCCCATTCAAGCCAGGGGTCAGTTAGTTTTTCAGTGCATTTGGAAAGTAAATCTCCTAGCCCCAAATAAAAAGTTGTTCTAAATTCCTTGCAAAAATGGGTGCAGCTGGTAAGATCTTTTCACGATTGGGGTAAGATCTGATTTAGATAATCATAAGAACGTCGAGGTGCAAATGTACTATGGTTTGTCTAGGTATTGTGTCTAGTTGGGCAAGTACAGCTATAATCAGAGAAAAGTAAAAACAAGGCACTGAATGTCCTGGCCATAAAAGTTAGACCCTCTAAGTGACTTCTAAGGGGGGTTCAATTGTAGTTTACAGGACATTAGGAATAGAAGAAAAATTGGTCGCAGGAAGGACCAGGGGGTCTCTAGCATTACGGACAGGTTGGAGTTTTTAATGGCAAATCCAGCAGTCTAAAAGGTTATCCCCCTTAGTAATGGCCTGGGAGATATGATGGTGGTGTCGTTCCAGGCCAATGCCACAGTAAAGGAAACAAAGAGAAGAAGAAAGGTTTTTAATGTTTCGTTAAAGTATGAAGTCTTGATTCAGCATCTTGGGTGGAAGCAGTCTATACTGATGTCAGCTACTTCTCTTCCTAGTCAGTTTAATTTGCAGGTCTCCAGAGTTTGCCCAGGAGCAGATGTCAGGTGGAACCTTCTTCAGCTGTGAGATATGTACCCAAGGTTCAGTGCCTTCTATTTTTGCAGCAGTGTCAGTGGTCAGAAGCACTTGGTAAGGTCCTTTCCATGAGTCTCACTTTTGCAAAAATATCAGAGTAAAACAATAACTGCCTGTAAATTATAAAAGACTTTAAAATGCCCACTGTTAAGATCTGATGAGAACTCATTTGCCGAGGAAGTGTATTTATTTCTGTGATATACATTTTAAGATAGTAACTGGAATTACGACTGATAACATTTTACCAGAACATTTAACATTTAAGAATTTCATACGATTTCTGGAACACTTATAACATATACAAATACAAAATAGAGAAGACTTATTGTTACCTATTTGGCAATGCTTCTTATTTAATTTAACATATCAAATAAGCCTATTTAGTTTAACATCTTTCTTTTTATGAGGAGACAGAATAAATCTCTTGAGATGTTCCAGGGGCCCTCTGGAAAATCCCAAAGAAAGTTTGAAGTCAAAAAACTTCACTTAGAATTTGATTTGGGGGGAAGTGTGTCAAAAATATCCATTTAATAGTGACAGTAGATACTGTTAAAGGCAAATACAGAAGGTTACATAGTTGTAAGCAAAACTTAGCTCTTTTAATATTGAGAAGATTGGGTTTTCTCAAGCAGTCAAAGACCTGATAAAGACAGTGTGAAGCACAGTAAGTTGCTGGTAAGACACAAAATCTTCACTGTCCAGGCAGATTACTTAAAAAATAAAGAAAATTTCACAATCCATTATCAAAAGCAGACTAAAAGTACAATAAAACCTTGTAATTTTAACAGAGAAAACCAATTCTAATTTTATACTAGTGTACTTTTGATATTAAAACTCATTTTTTTAAACGTAAATAAATTCATTCTAATCTTAGCCAGCCTGACTACACATAAAATTTGTTTCCAAGGTTCCTTTTCCACAAACTTTCTACAATTTTGTCCTATTTTTTTTTTCTCTTTCTCATTTTGGAACAATCAGTCATTTTACTTTCCTTACCTACTTTTCATACACAGTTGTTTTCCTTCACCCTTATTTTTTCTAAGTAGTTTTAATTACATATATTGATAATATTGAAAATAAGGAATGCATCCTTAATTCATAGTGAAAACTAAGATGTAAGAAATTGTGGACTGTCTCTTATATGGGCATTCTGTGGATTGGCAAATTTATAAATACATTTCATAATTTCTAGAAGTATATTCTTTCTCATAATAAATTTTCCAATGTAGCAAAAAAAAAAAACCCATGTCTACTAATAAACCCAAGTTTCTCAGTAATAAGAAGCTAAAAGATAAACCTGTGTTCAGGACTAATGTTCCAGTATTTATATGGAAATGATCTAGATAGTCAGTGACTATTCATCATTTAATTTAACTTAGCAAAACTCTAAGGTTTCAAGTTACCAAAAAGATTTGGGGAAACTATTTAAGTAGATATACCATAAACCATAGTTATTGCTGGCAAGTGGAAACGCTTACCCACTTGCATCTATTTAAATCACTTGTTCTTAACAGTTATGTTTAGATTACTCATGAAAATTTTATCATACCAAGTTATTTTTCTTGCTGAAAAATTTTGTAATGGAGATAACATGAACTTATTTGACTAGTAAACCCAGGTAGAATAAAATTGTATGTCTTCATTATTTTCAATGTTGATAACTCTAAAGACATATCTATTTTAATTAAGCCAACAAACTTAAACTAGCTTTTATTTACTGAAGATTATCCTAGGTCACGTGAACTTGAAAAACATTTGAGTTTTCATATTTCTGAGACTATGTTTAATTTATATAGCATTTGTTTAAACCAATTAAATGGAGCCCTTTACAAATTAATCTTAGCAATACCATCCAGAGGTAGAAAATACCACACATCTACAACACATATACAGTTGACCCTTGAACAATGTGGGGTTCAGGGGTGTCAACCCTCTGCATAGTGGAAAATCTGTGTGTAACTCATCATCCGCCCTCTGTATACATGGTTCCTCTATATCTGCGGATTCAACCAACTACAGATCATATAGTACTGAAATACTTACTCTTGGAAAAAACCTGCAAACAAGTGGATCCAAACAGTTCAAATCTTTGTGGTTCAAGTGTCAACTGTGTATATAGACACACATAAACATACAGACTGACTCAGAGACCTTAGAGCTTCCATCCTCAAATTTTAGCCATGAATTAGGTACAATAATACAAAACTCACTAGTTATATAAAATAAGTTGGATCAAAATTGTGTGTTTGGCAGATGGAATAAGTTAAGGCTCAGATGGCTAAAGCTTTTCACTAATATTTGTGATGAAGACACTTAAGATTTTTCATTCGTCTAAGTTCCAAATAACTCCCTACCCCCTTTTTTCCCTTTGGTAAGAATTACCTCCCTGGAGTTTGCATTTCAAAGAGATATGGCCTAGATACGATTTCCTGGAGAAGACCTGGTAGAACATTTACATCTCAAAGGCACAGGAAAAGAATGTAAGTTCGTCCAAGAAGGACTCTTGTTTCATAAGGCCAGAATTTTTACAATACCTACAAGTCTTTTGAGATGAATAGGGGAGGTTTGGGGATTGGACTTCGAATTGTTTTTAGAGCTGCATTTCTGGTTTTGCAAAAATTTGTAAGATAGGGGCAGTTGCTTTTAATTTCTCAAAGAAGTGGGTTGTAGCCTAAATGATTATCAAGCGGTTGATTTGCTTATTCAACCACATTATCTTCAATTTGCTTTTTTATATTGGGGAGAGGATTTCCAACTAAGATGGAAATGAAAATTTATGTTCTGGATTTAGAGCTGTTTGTCTTCGGAATGTTTTAGTAAATCCTTCCACAAAGGCATCAGAATAGTTTTTGTTATTTTATTTTTTTCCTCCTGGGTACCTAGTTTCATTTATCTTAGGGGAGAAGGTTTAAAAATTTTTTTCTGTCAGGCTCTGAATATCAGCTTCCAGTTTGGCCAGCTTCTGATCACAGAGCTATTTAAAAAATGCTTTCAAATATCTTGTCATTTTTCAGCTGACACACGCAATAAATATAAATAAATAAAATGAAATAAAAAATACTGGCAGTATTGAACAATCCTATGGACTCAAGAGATGTCCCCAAAGAGGGTGCAAAAGTTATTACCCTCCCAAGATTCAGAGCCACTCCCAAAGATAGCCAAAAGGAGAAAGAAAGAAAGAAAAAAACAATTCCCCTGAGGGCTGGCTGTATACCCAAGCTGCAAATGGGGTTTAACCCACATTTCTGTCCAGCCATATCTAGCTGCAAATGGGATGTAACCTACATTTCTGCCCAGTCATATCTTGAGGCCCTCAAATTGACAAGCCAAGTTCTCAGGACGTAAAACAAGACAAACAAGAAGGTAACAGCTGTCCTTGGAAGAGAAAGGATCAATAACCAATGGATCTGGATTTAGAAAGGAAGGGGCAATGTGAAATTTTATTTTCCTCTCCCAACTGGGCATAACAGACAGAAATTCAGGAGAGCTCCCTCTGGTAAGAACTCTCACTCTTTGCTGGCTTCTGCCAGTTTCCCAGGATCCCATCTGCAGGCTATAGTATTTACCAGAATTTGACAAGGTTTTTCCATTAATTTTAATTTTATTTTTCCTTGGCTGTTTAAGGGAATAATGTAGCAGTTTACCAGAAAATCTCTCGGAGTCCTGTCAACTCTGGGAGGGGTACATATGGGGACCTTCCTTTGAGGGTAGATATGGGGGTGTCTGTATGGCCACTAACTTGGCAGACTTGTTCAGTCCTGTAGTCTCTTCAGAATTGAAAGACAATTCAAACAGCAGACAGTAGAAGGAATGTTACAGCAAAAGGGGGTAAAGGGGAGCAGTAGGAACTGTGTCCCTCCTGTGGTCTTTGGTTTTAGGTACCTCTTGAGTCTTTTCATTAGCCTTTTATAACACATCTTTCAGTGAAGGTAGTTTGGAACTTTGGAGCCTTTTGGAGCCTCTGCCTGCCAATTACGGTAGGTATCCCATTCTATTTGTTTGATTTGGGAACCCTTGTTTTAAGGCACGCTTTCTTAAATGATCATGTCTAAATGGAACGTTCCCTATAATGGCCGTTGTAATTCTAGGTTGTCTTTAGTAAGGTTTTGCCATTGTTGTTAAGATATTTATAGCTTCCGGGACCATAGTTCTTAGACATAAAATAAGCAGGTGTGCCAGAGGTAGTGTACTCAGTTCTTTGAAACGTAAGGATCCTAATTTTTTTAGCTAAGCCTTGGGTCTCTCGGAGCCAGAATTAATACCCAAGAGGGATGTGGCACTGGGTTGGGGATTGTGTGGTGTTTTACAGCACACCTTGTTGTGTGGAAATTTTCTTGGGATCGGCAGGTGACCTGGTATCAGTCTAACCTGTTTTGTGACCAGTTTATCCTAACACAGGAGTCTTTTGAGTTAGGTGACAAGCGCTCTAACAGCTTTTAAGTGCTCGACGATACCCATCAATTTTGTGACTTTTGTCTTCTGAGATTCCCATTAGCAATAGTCTTTACCTCATATGCACACTAACATACCAGCAGTAATCAAAGACATGCTACTGCATACTGGCCAAGAGAAGGTGCTAGGTGGACACCACCAGTTGTTCCCAATGAGGAACTACAGACTAAACAGTCTCTAATAAATGGGGACTGTGGACTAACCAAGGGCTAGGGACTTGGGTTCCAGGTGGGACCGTCTGCCAGCTCACGCTGACCCACTAAGCCCCGAACTGGGGCTGTGGTCTAACCAAGGGCTAAGGATTGGCACTCTGTTAGAGCCTCCTGTCATACTAGACTGGCCCGTTAACCTTGCACTGGAAAGCCAATTGGATCAGGAGCTCAGTGCAAAGAGAGCAGAACTCAGAGCTGAGAGGAACTTACCCACAGCCCTTGAAAATGATGAGACAGAGAACTCAAAGGTTTACAGGTACCAGTGCCTGTGTTTCTCATTATCTCTGAAGCCATCAGAAGTTTCCTTTGGATCCCACCACTGCCTCCAAATCTGTTAAAAAACAAAATTCAACTGAGTAAATTTTAACGATCTTATTGGCTTTATTCAGTGATTCAAGAATTGGGCAGCATCCCATCTGGCAAATAGCAAGGAGCTCTGAAGAGCTCTACAAAATGTAAGACTTTTATAGGCAGAAGGTGGCAGGACAAGGAAGTTATACCAGCAAACAGCTGTTTGTGGCAAGATCATCTTCCTTTAGGGGGGATGGCAGGGGTCTCTCAGGCAGATTACCTCACTAGTGCTGACCAGGTAATTCCAGATTGACTTGTTTAAGATTTCATTCTTGGGGGAGGCTAAAACTGTAGTTAAGTTAGGTATTAAGTCTTGATTTGATGATGTGGGGCTTAGCACAAATGACTCCATTTTGGGCCTTTTGTCTTTTTTTTTTTTTAACAGAAATCTTTTACAAATATAACCCTTTAAGCCATATTAATCTAATGACACAGGTGCTATTCTTATTTCAAAGAGGAGAAAAATGAAACCAGGAGAGGTCAAGTAAGTCGTCCAGTGTCACAGAGGTCCTAGATGGCTGGTCCAAGATTCAAATCAGACAGTATTGCTGCAGTCCGAGCTCTTAACCTCTGTGCTAACTCATGAGGGGAAAAGAAGCCATACAGATATTTTTCTTCATAACCCATTCAGAGGAAATGAGAAACTTATCATTTAAATACAAATTGACTATGAAAACTACTTTAAGTGTCTTCTAAATAGGTAAGAACCGGCAGGATCCTTAAACATACTGCCTCATCAAGTGACTGAGAGCCAGAGCAAGGAAATTACAAAGGGATGATCTTCCGTTTCCAGGCCCATTACTGTTACTGCAATAGTTACTATTATTATGGTCATTACTATTAAACCGTTTTTTTTTAAATTAAAGAGAGACTTTCTTATAACATTCCCAATTCACTCATTAAAATGACAAATGTTAATAGTCTATCCATATGAAGTAATAAAAACAAGCATTATCACATATAGTGGAAACTGAGGACCAAAACTATAAATATGCCTTAGTCCAGTGTATACGACCTGCCACTGGCAGAATTAAAATTTGTACCATGTTCCTTAGGCTTGCATTCTATTTAGTAGAATTTAGTAGTATTCTTATTTACTTTGTTCATTCAGTCATTCTACAAACAGGTATTAAGTGCCCGTAGATGTCAGGTGCTGTGCCACAGAAATGACCAGCAGTTAAGAAGGGAAGAGCCAGTCAGATAAGGAGTTCTAAAGGAAGACAGGGCATTAAATGAGATTAGGGCTCCTGTCCGTGGTCAGAAGCAGCATGGATGATTCAGAGATACGAAGCCGCTCTTCTCTTTCTGGAAAGGGTGTTTTTTACTGAGGCTGTTCATCTTTTAAAATGATGCCAATGTGATAATACACTAATGTATATAAAATTAGAAACCCTAATTCGAGGTCAGGCGTACCAGCAGGATAAAATTAAATACCTCAGTCTGGAACTGTAGGGGGCCCATCGACCACTTTCAACCTCCTCAGCGCCATAGATAAGAATTCTTTGAATTTATACAATAGCAACTGAAATAGGGCAATTTTAAGACATTAAAGGGCCTTTAATATGCTGAGACACATGGCTGCTAATGAAGTTTATCCATGTGTTGAGGCAGAAACTCATTAAACCCCTATTATGGGATGGAAACTAGCATAAGGGTTAACTGTTCAGTTCACAAGGTGGAGAGAGTTTAATGGGAGGGTTTGATAGTTTGGATTTAGCATATTCAGGGGCTTAAGAGAAAGAGTTTGAAAGAAGGGGCGTGAATGAGGTGGTGAAAAACAATTGATGGGAGAATTTTATGATTCAGGAAAATCTTAGAGCTTCACCACATGATAATTTAGCAATATGCTAGCTCTTAACATTTATGAAGATAAATTTAGGTAAACATATATTGAGTAGAATGGCTTAAACTCAGCATATACACAGCAAACACATTTATTTTATTATTATAATATGGTAATAACTGTAGGCTTTGTGGGATGCCTATTCCAGGTGTCCTTTTAATGGATAATTGGTAGTCACAAAGTAAATAAATATGTTAAAATAAGAATTGAGAAGAAAAAATCATGAAATTAAAAAGTATTTCACCATAAACAATACTTATTGAACACCCACTATACTACTGTTCCTTCCCCCATCTCTGAGAACCTCATTTTTTGATACAAAAGCCTGAAATATGGTTTCATAAAACCATTATATTTAGAACCTGATTTCAGAAGAGAATAGAGCATGGATTGGGGATGGGAGGTAGGAAGAAGGAAGAGAAAAGAGGAATCTCATTTCAGAAAAGGCAATGGAAGTAATCGAATTTTATAAATTCTAAGATTTAAAGGTTAGGCCAGCTCTGTTTGCTAAAGAGGAAAAGAGGTTCATGAGAAGTCTGTGCAAATGAAGGAATGGCATTGGGAAGGCCAAGTGTGAACCTGAAAAAAACTGTTCCCTTTAATAAATAATTAATGTATAGACGCTGTTTCTAATACAGTAAGAATATTAATAACCATGATCATTATGGTTATCCTGTATATATTATATTGGGAGGTTGGAGGAAAGTTAAACGGAGCTTTGTAAAGAGTGCAGGCAAAGATAATATTGTAAGAATTAATTGGTGGTAGGCAATAGTTTTTGTTTTGTTTTGGTTTTTTTTGCGGTACGCGGGCCTCTCACTGTTGTGGCCTCTCCTGTTGCGGAGCACAGGCTCCGGATGCGCAGGCTCAGCAGCCATGGCTCGTGGGCCCAGCCATTCCGTGGCATGTGGGATCTTCCCGGACTGGGGCACGAACCCGCGTCCGCTGCATCGGCAGGCAGACTCTCAACCACTGCGCCACCAGGGAAGCCCCCGGCAGTAGTTTTTTTATGTCTCCTGAAGTTGAAATAGTAATGGAGTGATTCTGTTTGAATCAGGAAACAAAGGGGAGTTCAAGAAAGTCATGTGTAATAAAACCAAAACCAAAACCTTTTTTTTTTTTCAGCTTTGGAATAATCCTTTTGAAAAAATTAGTTGAAATACAAGGACAGATGAAAAGGTATTTGTAAAATGATTTGCCTTTCTTTGAAAAATATTCAGTTTGAATTTTGTAGAAATTGTAGTTGAAACCTTGAATATGGATCATGAGGAAACAAACTTTTCATAGAAAGAAGTTAATTCTGGTAAGCAAATGGAACTCTTTGGGAATCCAGTCTACTATGGATATATGTGTAATGGGACTCAAAGCCAGGCCATCAGCTACCAAATGGAGAGAGCGTGGCCCTTTAAGCCAGGCAGTTTCAATTTGTCCCCAGTCTAATGGAGGCGAACTGGATGGCGGCAAATTTGTTTTCTAAAAATCTCAGTTCCTTCCTTCTTCAAGCCCCACCAAAGAATCTTATACTTGATGCTTTCCTATATTGAGTCACTTCCTGCCTTTTTAGCCTTCCTTTACCCTTCATTACCTCAGAAAGGATCTGGACACTATTGATTGGTGGATTACATGTCCATCAACCAGTATAAAACACTGAAATCTTTTATTATGTTTTGAGTCTTCAGTTATAGGAGACTCAATGGAATTTCAGGAATCTGCAAGCAAGTAGGGAGTCAAGATGGGGGCGTGTTGGAAGCTGGAGCAGCATTCTCCACCTCCCACTCTTTCCCCTTTCCCTGCTGATGGATTTTCTACATTTTCTAAGAGTAACCTCTTTTCAGCCATTTTTTAAAGTAATATATTGACAGGACAGTTATTAAGCTAAATGTTAATAGAAGGAAGACCATTCAAAATAAACAAAAGTTAGTGACTTTTTAATGTGCCGGCTATTTGGCCAACCAGTGACAGAGTCACCCCCCATTCCTGCAGTGTCTCCATATTTGGTTGCCAGTGTTAGGACCTGACTAGCTTATATAATGGAAGTCAACCTACTTAAATTATTTAAGGGTGTCTGCAGAGAGAATATGCTTTCTGTGGTCTGTCCCATATTTATGTTCACCTTGCCTCCTCCTCTATTATCTGTGCTTATTGAGGTAGGTGAGTTGGAGACTGACCCAGGATGGAAGCCAATAAGTTTTGGGGGATGGAAGACCAGGGCGCCCCATGACTAATTCCTTATGGATCCTAGGTCCAGCTTTGTCTTAAACCAGGCCTACTTGGCAGACTTTCTTCCTTTTTGGACTTTGCATCTTTTCCTTTTCTTCCCTTCAAAAGTTACCTGCAGTCAGGTTAGAATCCTTTTATTTCATTTGCAAAATAAAAATGCACTTACAATTTAAAACTCATTTTATATGATAAGCCACTCATCTGGTGTCAGCAAGCATATACTTTAGACTTCTTTTGTTGTTTTTGTCTTCCGAATGTATCCTCTTTCCATTACTGTAATTGACATTTAATTTATGGAACTCAGTAAAGTAAAACAGTATCATGCATACTGTTTTCAAGCAAACAATGTAAAACTTTTAAAAATCCCAAATCTGTTGGGATACAATAGTTTCAACCATTCCACTAGGTGAGCTAACGTTGACAAAAGCCATCAGTCCTTTTGTTGTGGGCAGGAAGCCAGAAGCCATCCTCAATGGAGAAGGTCCTTTTCCTTCGTGGAAGAGTATTGCCCAGTGAAGTGTGTTATGGTGTCTAATGTCTTCTTCTGGAGCCCTTGGAGTTTTCATAGCAGGGGAATTTTGTAAGAAGGATGATAAATTGTTCCAATATTGAAGGTACTGTTAAAATGAGACAGGTTCTAGGAGTCTAAAGGATGCCCTAAAAATGTGAAATTATATAATCTGTGCCCTGATGACTAGAACCTAGGAAAAAGGTTGACGCCAGTACATATTCTAGTATATAAGATGGGCAGTGTGCAATTGGAAATATTTTAGAATAGCTGCACGATAGTCATGTTTAAATGTTTTCTGTCTTCATTTTGTATGTTCATGAGGTTTAATATCACCTCACTGGAATTCATTACTGTGATTGTGAACTTACAACATGGCGTTTGAATCCCCTTACTGCGGTATTCACACACTCTTCACCTGTACTCAACTTCTATTGTAGAAAGGAAATAATGATTCCTCATACAGAATTCTCAGTTGGTCATGAGCCTATTGGACATAATATCAGTATTTTAAAAAGAGCAACAAAAGATACATCTCCCTTCTCTGATATAGGTAATAAGAGATTTTATGTTCCCAGTGTTCAGGAGAGAGTGTCAGAAAATCAATATGAATAAATTCAAGTACACAGAGGATTCAGCCTATTCGAAAATGTAGTGTATGGAAGAATGACGGTATGCATTATTAAATGTTTCTTGTTTCACTCACATGTGAATATTAGCACGAAGAAAAGGTACCATAGGCTACTTATAAACTTAGGCAGAAGGCGATTTGCTGGCTTTTTTGTTTTTTTCGTTCTTTGTTGTTGTTGTTTAGTGTCTCAAGGCTTACAGCTAATCTGAATTTGAAACTAAATACTGTCATTACAGAAGATTTTTTTTCTGAGTTCTTCCAATTTCTCTGGGGACAAAATAATGGCTGCTTGAAGCAGTGGAGAAACAGTAATTAGGGCAAATAGTAATACTGTGCATGATTGAGGAAAATGTGAGGAAGGGAGGGAGAAAATGCAACAGACAGACTTGTACAGCCTGTTACTAGGAAACCACATCAGCATTAAATACAGTGTGCTAATTGGCTATCCTGTTTCTGCCTGGGTACCAGCCTGGGCCTGCTACACAGCTGTTTCTGCTCTTTCTGGTTGCTAGGTAACTGCATCAATTTTTTTCCCCCTCTTTGTATTCTGGAGGCTAATTGGCTACTTCTGCTCCTGGTGTTGCTGCTGGGTACCAGTCTGGGCCTGCTGCTCTGCTGTTTTCCAAAGGGATTTAATGGGGGGAGGGGAGGAAAAAGGGAAAGGAAGATATGCTGGCAATTAATGGAGCATAAGTGCAAATTCTACACAATGTCTGGCACCTGCGTCCCTTCAGCCTGCTTTCTCAACTAAATCCTTTAGCTATGAAAACACATTAGAATCTTGAAGTCTTTCTTCTCTCTGCTTACCTTTTGAATATAGTTTAAAAGAAACAAGACGTTTGAAGACTTATTACTTCAATGATGGATCTGATCTTAAGAAAGAATGGGCAAATTATTACACATCTATAGTTGATATGGGCACTAATAGAATTTACGCAAACATGAACATTTCTAACTTAATAACAAAGCAGCATCTTTAACATCTTAAGGAGAGTACCACTTTATCTCTTAACTGGACCAAATTCCTTTGTAGCCATTCTTCTTGATATCATACAGAGTATAAAGTAAGAAATCAAATGGACTAAAAGCAACTATAGGATTTTCCCAACTGTTTTATTCATTAAGAAAGAGTAAAGGGAAGCTTCTAGACCCATGCCTTTCCATTATGGATTTCATTCCTCTGATGTGCACAGCGCATGTCCTAAGTACTCTTTGGTGATACATTGCATTTACATAGAAATAAGCATGTTTGCACACCTTATTTTTCTTTCCTTATAGCAAACAAACAAATGTGGTGCAAAGTAAACCTAAAATCAGTTTTGTGATTTTTTTAAAAGTGTAATTACTTTCCATATCATTTTTATTTCCTGTCTAAGTAGAGGTTTCCATTTCATCATTATTGAAATTCTCCCTGGAGGTATGGGGAGGAAGATTCTTCAGAAGTGAAATGATGCTTCAAGGAGGTTTCACTTTAAATGGTTGAGAAAGTATATGTAAATTGAGGCCCCTTGAAGAGGCAACTTCATCCCCCTGGGAAGGAGCTGTTTTATTGAGAAAACTCAGAGCATGTTGTGTGACTGTGCACAGAAATAGTTAGCAGAGGCAACTCTTACTCAACGCTAATGGCTAGTGCTGGCTTCCCATACTAATGAGATCTACCCTCCTCTATTGAAAGTGAAGAAGGAGAATCTCTATTCTGAGCAACAGCCCTGCCGCTAGTAGATCAGATCAGGCTCTATGGAATCATTTCTGTTTAAAGTATCCTTAAAATAGGTAGAAGGCCTCAAACTAGGCTAGGATGATGGAGAGAATAGTGCAGTGTTCCATAGATCTTAAGGAAACCAGCTAGCTGTTAGTAGCGATCGAACTGCAAAAGAAAACCTTATTATCAGAGGATAACTACAGAGCAGGTATAGTATTATTTCTGCTGTCTCTATTAAAAGGACCATTGTTAATCACTCCGAAATATTATGGGTCATCTGCAGTCAACGGAAGCAGGATATGGAGGAAAAGTCCAAGGAAGTCCTGGCTGTTTTTGTCCGTTCCTCTTCACCTGTGGATTGGATATATCTGCTTTCTGGCTCTGGTAAGACCTGAGAAACCAAGACAGAGGTCTTGGAAGACTGAAGCAGTCATGATTAGCCCTAGCCATAAACAAACACCGGGACCCACTTCCTAGCTTCCTCTCTTCCTGCTCTTCGGGCAGGCAGGTCTTTATTCTTCGCATGGCTCCATATTGAAAGCAATAGTGGGAGTGCAAGCATGCTTTGGGGGTTGAGGAAAGGACATGTTCCATGTAGCTGCTTCAAACTTCCGATTCTCCTCAGTCACAAAAAACCCGTTTTGCTAATTCTCATCTGCATGCAGTGTTGCTACCCCTTGTATGAGGTACATCAGTTGATGAACCTGGAAAAGAGGAATCTGATGGCTGCTAGCTGCCCAGGAGGGCTGCTGCTAACCCATATCATGCTTTTGTGTGAATCAGAAAAAGGTGCACCTTCCGTGGGCAGACGTGGCCTGTGCTTGAGCAGCAGAGCTGGATTCAGCCCTTCTCCGCCCTTCAGCTGGCCACCCTGTGTGCACAGCCTCACATGGCTGCCTGCTCACCACGGGAGCTGATCCACTCGGCGGGCCTTCCCTGACCCTCCAAGAACTTGAGAAGCTAATGAGGTTCCGGCAGGAACATGAAAGTCGCATGACTGTTGGGGTGGGGGTGGGTATTGGGACCTCCTCTCAGTGGCTGAAGAGGCCGCCCATTATGTGTGAGAGTAAACCTTTTAGCCCAGCTGCACTCCCCAAATGCGAGATCATTAGTTGCCTAATGCTCTGATTCTCAACTTGGGCCCATTTTCCCCCTTGGGGCATTTGGCAATGTCTGGAGACACTTCGGGTTGTCACATCTTGGAGGGGGATTGCTACTGGCATCTGGTATGTGGAGGGCAGGAATGCTGGTAAACGCACTGCAGTGCACAGGACGGCCTCCACAAAGGAGACTCATGGGGCCCAAGCGTCCACAGGACCGAGATTGAGAAACCCTGGCCTAACGCAACCTTAGCCGTCCTTTGCTCCCTTCTCTTTGGGTTCCTCTGCACCGCTTGCAAAATATTTCCTCATCCTTTTAAGACTGCAGCCAGGTCTTGCCTTCCCTTTTGTGCTCTTTTAAAAATTGACAGAATATAACTACTGTATAATGTATTATTTCTTTTGGGTCTCAGAAGATGTGCTGTTCCCCCCATCATGATATAGGGAAATCTCTTCACCTCTACCCGATGCCTAGCTTTCTAGAATTAACATTCATGATTGTAGCTCCTCACAAGCGACATCCCCTCCCCTCTTGCTGAAGGCTCCTGACCTGTAATAATTTGAGATTTTGCTGAGGCAGGGATTTAAATCACATGGGCTGCCAGGCTGGTAGGTGGTAGAGAGGCTTTTAGCCAGGAAATGGGTCCAGCTGACCAGGCACTAACGATCATTTTCTACCCGTCCTCTCTTGTACAGCAGTCTCGCCAAATTGTAACAATTGTTTCCTTATTATCAAAGAGAAAGTTGACTGATAGGGCAGAAATAAGGCTGAGAATAAATATTTTCAGTCAGAAAGTGGACCTTTTATTGGGAAAACTGTATTATACTGGTATGTGCTACCTCAGTGCATTTGCTATCGTTCACTGTCTGGTTCACACCAGCATCGTGAGGAAAGTACCGTGAAGCATTTTGAGTTCCCAGGGAGAAAGGTGCTAAAGGATTTTAAGTGGCATTATCTAATGGACACATACTTCATGCTTGCATTTTGTCAGGAGATGTGAATTATGCATTGGCCCTTTCAGCTGCATTCACATGCATAGAAAATAACATTGTCAGACATGTCATCCCCAGATACAATGGACAATATGCTATTATAATTGTGTGGCATTGTCCTTGCTGTTTGGAGATAATACTGCTGACATTATTCCTCTCATACATGTGAATGTGGCTATAGGGAGGACGTGACATCTGTGTCTTTCACACAGATTAGCTTATCCCTTGCCACTTGGAGAGATTGCGATTAGTGGGCTGGCCTCCTGGGGTCATGGTAAGGGCCATGTTTTGGATCACAGTTGTTATCGGACCTTAGTTTTAGGTACAGTAGGGAATTAGTAATATTTATCTTGATGACCTGAAGAGGCAATGGTTATTTAGTCAGCTCCCCAGAGCAGATGTACTAAAGAAAGGGTAGGCTGAGGCAGTCCTACTCAGATTGGCTTTGGAAATGAGAAGGCAGTTGGGGACCAAGCCTGGATGGCTGCTTAACACATTATTGCTTTATCCAAGGAAGTAAGCAATAAGATAACACTTGTATAGGTTGTCATAGCTCACCAAGTGCTTTTACCTACCTCATTTTATTTAACCCTCACTTACCTGTCAGGTAAATGTTCTCATTATTCCCATTTTATAGATGAGGAGACTTAACACTCTGAGAATGATTTTCCTGTGATGAACTCTAAAGCATACCCCATTCTGTTTGTCCTTTGGAAATCAGTTATTTTTGCGGGGATGGGGCTAAATTCAAACAGAATATAAATGAGTTTAGTTGTGTTTATGGTTCAGCAAAATAAATGGCTTAACTTTTGCCATCCTTATCTCACACATATGCTAAGTAACAGGTGAGTTATTATATATCCAGTATGACAAGTTTAGAATAGCTAAGAGAACTGAAAGTTTGTCTTATCTATTCCTATATTCTATTTAGATTGAATTTAAGAATCTTTAATCTTGGGGTTTTTTTTTTTCTATTTTAAGAAGGAAAGCTTTGAAGATGCCAACAAGTGCAAGGCATTGATTCTTGAAGTGATAGCTCAGTACTAGCACATTTGCATATTTTAGAAAATGTATGGAGAGAAATAATAAATGAAAACTTCTCCTGACCCCTTACAAGAATGCACTTTAGACCTCTTTCCTTACTAAACTGGAAAATCCAAATGGAGTGCCTTAGAGAAGAGGTGGGAGAAGCTGTGGATGGATGGATCTTGGTGTGTAGGTTACTCGTTGCTGTCTTAGGTATACCAGAGCTTTGCTTGGGGAGTTTGAACAAATAATTTGTGCTTTTATTTTTATTTGTATGATAATTACAGAGTTAAAAAGTAATCCTGTTTATCCCTCTTTTGCCCCACTTTTTGGAGGATGTTTATGGACGTGTTAAACGTCTTAAGGAGAAAAACACTTGATCAGTACAGTAATTATAAATCCCCTAGTGGGCAAAGATCCCAAGCTCAGGTGAAGATTCTGCTGCTGTGTGCAGCCATCTTCCCTCTGTATTCACAAAAGCACGTGGTGAAGAATAGCTGCTTTCTAGCATTCTGCCAAAAGGATCTATAGGAACCTCTGAGTGACAAACACTTGCATTGTCTTCCAGAGAGCTGAAGAAAGAAAAGGTTTTAACACCAAAAGCCACATTTCTGGAAGGTGGAAGGAACAGCACACATGACCCCTGCGGGCTCTACTTTTTGAGGATTGTTTGCCTGTAGATTTAATTTTGTCTGATCTTGGGTTCCTGTGCATTCTCATATTTACTTCCCCCTTTTATTTATTCTACCTGCCAAAGAAATAATTATAACAAACCACTAGAACTGGCAGGGCCCTCATCCTCATTTGATATGAGCTGCTTGCTTGCTTAGAATTTGCTGCTAAGCATTAGAACGCTTTCTAACCGATGTGTGTCTTTTCCCCCCTCCCACAGTCAGATCTTGAAGTTTTTCCTGTGGTTTTCCTTGGTGTCCATCTTTTCCACAAAGAATGTTAAATAAGCAATGGCAGGGACTGGAAATAATCCTTTCAACTAAGGAAAACCTTTCATGCATCTTTCCCACTAGTGTCATCGCACGAGTTAGAAGGACCAGAGGCACAAAGTTTATGGGATCAATTACAATGAGTTCACTATTAAACATTTTTTTAAAAAATCTGTTGTGAGAAGAATAAAGCAATAATTAAAATTAACTGAACAGCTTTTGCTCTATTGAGGCGTTAAATCTTTGTGTAAACACAATCATATTGTGCAAACATGGGTCTTTTCACTTGGCTGATTCAGACAGTGAAACCGCTGAAGTTTTGAGGTCTCGGGGTCAAGGGCCCATTTTGACGCGGCTTGAAAGGTCACCTGCTCATTTGCGTCTCCGCTGTGCAGCACACTGGGCCGTGAGCAGGTATGATTCCTTGCCCACCACGGCGCAGAGAGGAGCCGGCAGATCGCAGGTCTGAGGCCGGCACGTGAAGCCAGCGCGCTGCCCACGGGGCGGGTGTGGGTGCCTGCCGGCCGCTGGGGTCCGAGCAGTGAGCCGGCTCGAGTGTGGAGAAAACAGCAGTTATGAAATATAAATGTGTTTATTATTACACTGGGCCCCATGCTATATAATTTCACACACACTCATATTTGTGATTTATGGCCACAGCTTTATATGGAGGAGAAGCTTGCTAATTAACCCAAATTGATAGGGAGGTCTCTGAAGATGATCAAATTGGAAGGAGCGGGGTAACTGAGAAAAAATGGTCTCCTGAAACAACCTAAAAAAAGTGGCTGCCGTGTCGGAGGCATCCTTTGTTCATTTATTTTGATAAGCAGAGCTTTGCCTTAATTATTCATGATAATGCTTGCCCTGCAAGGAGTGTCTGTCCCCTGTCCTGGCAGCCCCGGCTCGGTGCTGGGTTCTCCGTGAGGTTAATGCCGAAAACACCCAGCCCAGCTTCTCTTGAGATGGTGTCATGCTTTCACCTGTGAGAGCTGAGACAGGTGAAGATTAGGAGGTTCACGCACACCTGCCGCCTGTCCCTTTCTGGAAGACGGATGTTGAATGGGTTGAAGGAGGGGAGGCCTCAGCCCTGGTTTGAGGCACTGCTGTGCTAATCAGGCTGCTTGCTGGTGCTGTACCTGTGTCCCTGCCCTGAATCCTCCCAAGGTGGGTGGTGATTTTCCCATCACAGGGAGGAAAAATAGGGGCCTAGAAGAGCCCAGGGATACCCAGCTAATAAGGAACTAAGCTGACTTTAAGTCAAGATCTGATTCCAAAGTCGGTTCTCCTGCAGTATTCTGCTGGAATTTTCTAGGAGAGAAGCCAGGAAGGGGCATAGGAGCAAAGACCCCACCCAGCTTCCACCACAGCCCATCCCATTGGCTGTACTTTCAGCCCATTTCCTGATCGTAGCAGCAATAAACATCATCGTTTCCAACAGCTTTCCAAAGTGATTCTTGTCTTGGCAGAATCTTGAGTTACTTGTTCTGGGAGCTCTTCAGAAGGAAAGCACTTTGGAATAGCATATGCTAGTTCCAGAGTACTCAGAGCATCCATGATTCATGACTCTTGCAGAAGAACTTAATGCAGGCAGGATACTGCGACCCCGGGATAACTTGATGGGCTATTTTTACTTGGATGTATAATTACTAGAGAGTGGATACTGAATGGCCCACCCACTCGATTCATAGCAGAACCTTGGGAGTCATCCCTGTACACAACCTTTTGCTTCCCCCTTATTCATTCATTTTCTATAACTTTTGGGCATTACTTTCTAACTATGTTTTGTATTTTGTTCACTTCTCTCCTTCTCTGCTGCTAGGAGCAATGCCGTCCATGTTCCAGCCACAGTCTTCTCTCTCCCAGATGGTTGTAGAGCCTCCTAGAGAGTCTGCCACATCAGCTTATTTCCCTCTGCAGCCCATTCTCCGTTTTGTAGCCAGGGTGATATTTTAAAGATTCAAATCTGATCGTGGTATGCCTCCGCTTAAAAGCTCACAGTAGCTGCCATTGTTCTTAGGATAATGTCCAAATCCTTATGTGTGGTGTGTAAGATGACTGTCCAATAGAAATATGTAATACAAGCCACATGTGTGTTTATATATACATATCCTGGCAGCTTTATTTTAAAAGTAATTAGTTATACTAATTAATTAATTTTAATACTAGACTTTAAAATAATTTCAACATGTAATCAATATTAACATTTATTAATGAACTACTTTACATTTTTTTCCATAGTAAGTCTTTGATATCCAGCATGTATTTTACACTTAGAGCACAGCTATATTCAGATTGCTCACATTTCAAATGCTCGGGAGGCACATGGGACTAGTGGCTTCCAGATTGGACCCAGCAGTCTGGCCCCTTACCGATTTCTCCAGTCCCATTGTGTTTCTCCCCTCCCTGCAGGACACAGCAGATCCTCCTCTTTGGGCTTCTGGGCTAGGTGTGGGAGAGGATGTGGCAGAGAGGTAGGAGTTTGAGGAAACAGCCCAACACAGAGCCATCTTCAGTCTACCTTTGGACCTGCAGAGCTTTCAGGCAGTCGGAGGTATGGGTAAAGAATGAAGCCATTGCTTTTCTGTTGGCCTCAGGGGTTACCATTTTGGTTTATCTAGGGCTGTGTCAGGCTAAACTGATGCTTTTTTGAGAAAGTGAAGGGAATTAAATGGAAAACCACTGGTAAAGTTGATATGTGGTATCACTTTGCCTGCCTACCCCACACAGAGGTCCTGTAGTGGGTAGTACCATTATATGAGCTAAAGATGAGACTGTGGGACCTGACAGGGGTGAGTGAGGGGTAGTTCACATCCCTGGCTTCTAGTCTCCGTGGATAATGTTCCTTCACATATTCATTTTTTAAAAGTTACAACAGCTACTGTATGCATGCCTCTAAAGAGTTCTGGTATTCTTTCCAGTTGAAAGATTTATTTTATCAGAAAATATCTCCAAAAGGAATATGAACATTTATTTTTATTGTTGGCATTTAAATAAGAGGCAGAGTGAGATAAGGGTTAATTATGTGGACTCTGAAGGTGAGCCTTCCTGGGTCTAAATCTTGGTTGTACCACTCGTAAGCTGGTGAACTTGGGGAGTGGCTTAATTTCTCTGACCCTCAGTTTCTCATCTATAAAATGCGGGAGGATGATAGCATGTATCTCATAGGGCTGTTGAGAGGATTAAAGGAGAGAATAGCCTTGAAGCCCTTAGAGTGCTGCAGTGCCAGCCCATAATGACTGCTGGATAAATATTAGCCAGTACCCTGTTTCCCCAGGATTTATAAAATATCATCATCAATTGAGGATTGATGGAATTGAGCCACAAGTCTTGGCTCAGGATGATCATGCAGGATGTTTTCTCGGGAAAGATGCATTTATTGTCTGTTTGTGTATAATGTTTTGTGTTTCTCTCTCTCACTTGGTTTCTGCTGTATGTATATCTATGTGAGGAAGGAAAATAGAGACATCTTATCAGGATTTGATTCTGCCATCCGTGTATCCAACAGAAAAAGCAGACATATTTTAGTGGATGAGATGTGTGGCATGGTGAGATGTATACCGTATTTAGTGGTACATGGACTATGAGCTATTTTTCTATTTAAAAAGTTGCGCTGGGGCTTCCCTGGTGGCGCAGTGGTTAAGAGTCCACCTGCAGATGCAGGGGTCACGGGTTCGTGCCCCGGTCCGGGAAGATCCCACATGCCATGGAATGGCTAGGCCCGTGAGCCATGGCCGCTGAGCCTGTGCGTCCGGAGCCTGTGCTCTGCAGCGGGAGAGGCCACAACAGCGAGAGGCCCGCTTACCGCAAAAAAAAAAAAAAAAAGTTGCGCTGTTTGGCTCAAACCCTTTGTGTTTCTAATCAGTGACACAGTGAAAGTTGAGAAGTTGGGGCTTAGGGTGACATCTCTGATCATTCATTGAAAGACTAGCACCAGGAGGTGGTCTGCTCCTAACACCATACACTGATCTCTAACCACATTAGCTAGAAACATGTGATTGCAGACCTTTTGTTCACCAAGAAGGTACATCCAGCCACTGGGTGTTGATATGAGCCATCTTGCATAAAGAAGGATGTTTGTTGGGAATATTTTAATAATAAGTTTGCTTACGTAATAAAAAGCACTTGCCCAGCCATCATCTCTCTTCATACTTCATAAGAGTCCGTGAGGCCAACATCAAAGAAGAGATTAGCCCCATTTGTTTCTGGTTTTATGTTTATCTTAGTATGGTATTTAGAACTTATTATCATTGGTGGATTTGTTTATTGGGTTGGTTGCTCTCTTCCATGTATATATATATATATATATATATATATATATATATATATATATGTTCTTTTTTTTCCTTTTTCTCTTTTTGTAAGTGTGTATGTTTATGCTTCTTTTTGTGATTTTATCTGTATAGGTTTGCTTTTACCATTTGTCCTAGGGTTCTGTCTGTTTGCTTTTTTCTTTCTTTTTTTTTGTTTTTTCTCTCTTCCTTTTCTTCTGAGCTGTGTGGCTGTCAGGGACTTGGTGCTCTGGCCAGGTGTCAGCCCTGAGCCTCTGAGGAGAGAGGGCTGAGTCCAGGACATGGACCACCAGAAAACTCCTGGCCCCACATAATATCAATCAGTGAGAGCTCTCCCAGAGATCTTTGTCTCAACACTAAGACCCAGCTCCACCCAACGACCAGCAAGTTCCAGTGCTGGACACCCCATGCCAAACAACTAGCAAGACGGGAACACACCCCACCTATCAGCAGAGAGGCTGCCTAAAATCATAATAAGATCACAGACGCCCCAAAACACACCTCCGGACACAGCCCTGCCCACCAGAAGGACAAGATCCAACCCCACCCACCAGAACACAGGCACCAGTCCCCACTACCAGGAAGCCTACACAAGCCACTGAACCAACCTCACCCACTGGGGACACACACGAAAAAGAACAGGCACTATGAACCTGCAGCCTGCAAAAAGGAGACCCCAAACATAGTAAGTTAAACAGAATGAGGAAACAGAGAAATATGCAGCATATGAAGGAGCAAGGTAAAAATCCACCAGACCAAACAAAGGAAGAGGAAATAGGCAGTCTACCTGAAAAAGAATTCAGAGTAATGATAGTAAAGATGATCCAAAATCTCGGAAACAGAGTGGAGAAAATACAAGAAACATTTAACAAGGACCTAGAAGAGCTAAAGAGCAAACAATGATGAACAACACAATAAATGAAATTTAAAATACTCTAGAAGAAATCAATAGCAGAATAACTGAAGCAGAAGAACGGATAAGTGACCTGGAAGATAAACTAGTGGAAATAATTGCCACAGAGCAGAATAAAGAAAAAAGAATGAAAAGGATTGAGGACAGTCTCAGAGACCTCTGCGACAACATTAAACACACCAACATTTGAATTATAGGGGTCCCAGAAGAAGAAGAGAAACAGAAAGGGTCTGAGAAAATATTTGAAGAGATTATAGTTGAAAACTTCCCTAACATGGGAAAGGAAATAGTCAGTCAAGTCCAGGAAGTGCAGAGGGTCCCACACAGGATAAATCCAAGGAGAAACACGCCAAGACACATATTAATCAAACTATCAAAAATTAAATTCAAAGAAAAATATATTAAAAGAAGAAAGGGAAAAGCAACAAATAACATACAAGGGAAACACCATAAGGTTAACAGCTGATCTTTCAGCAGAAACTCTGCAAGTCAGAAGGCAGTGGTAGAACATATTTAAAGTGATGAACGGGAAAAACCTACAATTGAGATTACTCTACCCGGGAAGGATTTCATTCAGATTCGATGGAGAAATTAAAACCTTTATAGACAAGCAAAAGTTAAGAGAATTCAGCAACACAAAATCAGCTTTACAACAAATGATAAAGGAACGTCTCTAGGCAGGAAACACAAGAGAAGAAAAAGACCTACAATAACAAACCCAAAACAGTTAAGACAATGGTAATACAAACATAAATATTGATAATTACCTTAAATGTAAATGGAGTAAATGCTCCAACCAAATGATACAGACTGGCTGAATGGATGCAAAAACAGACCCATATATTTGCTGTCTACAAGAGACCAACTTCAGACCTAGGGACACCTACAGACTGAAAGTAAGGGGATGGAAAAAGGTATTATATGCAAATGGAAATCAAAAGAAAGCTGGAGTAGCAACTCTCCTATCAGGCAAAATAGACTTTAAAATAAAGACTAGACTATTACAAGAGACAAAGAAGGACACTACATAATGATCAAGGGATCGATCCAAGAAGAAGATATAACAATTGTAAATATTTATGCACCCAACATAGGAGCACCTCAATACATAAGGCAAATGCTAACAGCCATAAAAGGGGAAATCGATAGTAACACAATCAGAGTAGGGGACTTGAACACCCCACTTTCACCAATGGACAGATCATCCAAAATGAAAATAAATAAAGAAACACAAGCTTTAAATGACACTTTAAACAAGATGGGCTTAATTGATATTTATAGGACATTCCAAGTAAAAAGAACAGAATACACTTTCTTCTCAAGTGTTCATGGAACATTCTCCAAGATAGAGCATACCTTGGGTCACAAATCAAGCCTTCGTAAATTTAAGAAAATTGAAATCATATCAAGTATCTTTTCCGACAACAATGCCATGAGACTAGATATCAATTACAGGAAAAAATCTGTAAAAAAATACAAAGACATGGAGGCTAAACAATACACTACTAAATAACCAAGAGATCACTGAAGAAATCAAAGAGGAAATCAAAAAATATGTAGAAACAAATGACAATGAAAACACGACAACCCAAAACCTATGGGATGCAGCAAAAGCAGTTCTAAGAGGGAAGTTTAATTAATTAATTAATTTATTTATTTTTGGCTGTGTTGGGTCTTCGTTTCGGTGCGAGGGCTTTCTGCAGTTGCGGTGAGCAGGGACCACTCTTCATCGCAGTGTGCGGGCCTCTCACTATCGCGGCCTCTTGTTGCGGAACACAGGCTCCAGACACGCAGGCTCAGTAGTTGTGGCTCACGGGCCCAGTTGCTCCGCGGCATGTGGGATCCTCCCAGACCAGGGCTCGAACCCATGTCCCCTGCATCAGCAGGCAGACTCTCAACCACTGCGCCACCAGGGAAGCCGTAAGAGGGAAGTTTATAGCAATTCAATCCTACCTTAAGAAACAAAAAACATCTCAAATAAACAACCTAACCTTACACCTAAAGGAATTAGAGAAAGAAGAACAAAAAAACACCAGAGTTAGCAGAAGAAATCATAAAGATCACATCAGAAATAAATGAAAAAGAAATGAAGGAAACAATAGCTATGATTAATAAAACTAAAAGCTCATTCTCTGAGAAGATAAACAAAATTGATAAACCATTAGCCAAACTCATCAAGAAAAAAAGGGAGAAGACTCAACAGGTTTAGAAATGAAAAAGAAGTAACAATTGACACTGCAGAACACAAAGGATCATGAAAGACTACTACAAGCAATGCTAGGCCAATAAAATGGACAACCTGGAAGAAATGGACAAATTCTTAGAAAGGTACAACCTTCCAAGACTGAACCAGGAAGAAATAGGAAATATCAACAGACTGAAATTTCAGACAAGCACTGAAATTAAAACTGTGATTTAAAATATTCCAATAAACAAAAGCCCAGGACCAGATGGCTTCACAGGTGAATTCTGTCAAACATTTAGAGAAGAGCTAACACCCGTCCTTCCCAAACTCTTCCAAAATGTAGCAGAGGGAGGAACACTCCCAAACTCATTCTACAAGGCCACCATCACCCTGATACCAAAACCAAAGATGTCACACAAAAAAATTACAGACCAATATCACTGATGAACATAGATGCAAAAATCCTCAACAAAATAATAGCAAACAGCATCCAACAGCACATTAAGAGAATCATACACCACGATCAAGTGGGGTTTATCCCAGGAATGCAAGGATTCTTCAATATACGCAAATCAATCAATGTGATACACCATATTAAGAAATTGAAGGATAAAAACTGTATGTTCTCAATAGATGCAGAAAAAGCTTTTAACAAAATTCAACACCCATTTATGATAAAAACTCTCCAGAAAGTGAGCATAGGAGGAACCCACCTCAACATAATAAAGACCATGTATGACAAACCCACAGCCAACATCATTCGCAATGGTGAAAAACTGAAACAGTTTCCTCTGAGATCAGGAACAAGACAAGGTTGCCCACTCTCACCACTGTTATTCAACATAGTTTTGGAAGTTTTAGCCATAGCAATCAGAGAAGAAAAAGAAATAAAAGAAAAAGAAATAAAGTCCAAATCGGAAAAGAAGAAGTAAAACTGTCACTGTTTGCAGATGACATGATCCTATACATAGAGAATCCTCAAGATGCTACCAGAAAACTACTAGAGCTAATCAATGAATTTGGTAAAGTAGCAGGATTCAAATTAAATCACAGAAATGTCTTGCATTCCTATACACTAACAACGAAAAATCTGAAAGAGAAATTAACAATCCCATTTACCACTGCAACAAAAAGAATAAAATATCTAGGAATAAACCTTCCTAAGGAGACAAAAGACTTGTATGCAGAAAACTATAAGACACTGATGAAAGAAATTAAAGACGATACAAAGAGATGGAGAGATATACCATGTTCTTGGATTGGAAGAATCAATATTGTGAAAATGACTCCACTACCCAAAGCAATCTACAGATTCAGTGCAACCCCTATCAAGCTACCAATGGCATTTTTCACAGAACTAGAACAAAAAATTTTACAAGGTGTATGGAAACACAAAAGACCCCAAATAGCCAAAGCAATCTTGAGAAAGGCAAATGGAGCTGGGGGAATGAGGCTCCCAAACTTCTGACTATACTACAAAGCTACAGTAATCAAGACAGTATGGTAGTAGCACAGAAACAGAAATAGAGATCAATGGAACAGGCTAGAAAGCCCAGAGATAAACCCACACACATATGGTCACCTTATCTTTGACAAAGGAGGCAAGAATATACAATGGAGAAGAGACAGCCTCTTCAATAAGTGGTGCTGGGAAAACTGGACAGCTACATGTAAAAGAATGAAATTAGGACACTTCCTAACACCGTACACAAAAGTAAACTCCAAATGGATTAAAGACCTAAATGTAAGGCCAGACACTATAAAACTCTTAAAAGAAAACATAGGCAGAACACTCTATGACATAAATCACAGCAAGATCCTTTTTGACCCACCTCTTAGAGAAATGGAAATAAAAACAAAACAAATGGGACCTAATGAAACTTAAAAGCTTTTGCACAGCAAAGGAAACCATAAACAAGACGAAAAGACAACCCTCAGAATGGGAGAAAATATTTGCAAATGAAGCAACTGACAAAGGATTAATCTCCAAAATATACAATCAGCTCATGCAGCTCAATATAAACAACCCAATCCAGAAATGCACAGAAGACCTAAATAGACATTTCTACAAAGAAGATATACAGATGGCCAACAAACACAAGAAAGGATGCTCAGCATCACTAATCATTACAGAAATGCAAATCAAAACTACAGTGAGGTATCACCTCACACTGATCAGAATGGCCATCATCAAAAAATATACAAATAATAAATGCTGGAGACGGTGTGGAGAAAAGGGAACCCTCTTGCACTGTTGGTGGGAATGTAAATTGATATAGCCACTATGGAGAACAGTATGGAGGTTCATTAAAAAACTAAAAACAGAACTACCATATGACCCAGCAATCCCACTACTGGGCGTTTACCCTGAGAAAACCATAATTCAAAAAGAGACATGTACCACAATGCTCATTGCAGCACTATTTACAATAGCCAGGACATGGAAGCAACCTAAGTGTCCATTGATAGATGAATGGATAAAGAAGATGTGGCACATATATACAGTAGAATATTATTCGGTCATAAAAAGAGACAAAATTGAGTTATTTGTAGTGAGGTGGATGGACCTAGAGTGTGTCATACAGAGTGAAGTAAGTCAGAAAGAGAAAAACAAATACCTTATGCTAACACATATATATGGAATCTAAAAAAAAAAAAAAGAAAAGGTTCTGAAGGACCTAGGGGCAGGATAGGAATAAAGACGCAGAGGTAGAGAATGGACTTGAGGACATGGCAAGGGGGAAGGGTAAGCTGGGACGAAGTGAAAGAGTAGCATTGACATATATACACTACCAAATGTAAGATAGATAGCTGGTGGGAAGCAGCTGCATAACACAGGGAGATCAGCTCAGTGCTTTGTGACCACCTAGAGGGGTGGGATAGGGAGGGTGAGAGGGAGGGGATATGGGGATATATGTATACATATAACTGATTAACTTTGTTACACAGCAGAAACTAACACAACATTTTAAAGCAATTGTACTTCAATAAAGATGTTCATTAAAAAAAAAAGAGAGAGGTTAGCCCCATTTTGCAGAGGAGGAAAGTGAGACTCAAAGAGTATGTAACTGTCTAAGACCAAATAGTTAAGTAGTAAGAGTAAAGGCTAGAACCCAGGTCTCCTGATTGTGAGTCGTGTGTGTGTGTGTGTATGTGTGTATGTGTGAGTGCACGCGCGTATGTATTTTCCACTGAACTGTACTTGCAAACATGATACTCCATTTCCAGAAGTTCTGGCAACCTTTCTGAATAAAACAAAAAGTGAGATTGAGATGTGAAATAATGCTTTTACTGCAAGTTTTCCATTTGGGCATGTATTATTTTCATTCATTGCTTTCTGTTTACCCTTTGAATTAATAAGAACATAAATGAAGCTATTTGTGACAGAGACCCAAGCTAACAGAGGCTTAAAGAAGATGGAAGATTTTTTTTTTCTCTTTCACATAAAAGTCCAGGCTCTGAGGTAGGTGTGCTCTGAGAAGTTTTCAAAAGCCCAGACTCCTGTCCTGTTGGTCCCTCCCCCATCCCAAGGGTTTCTGTCCTTAAGGGATCGCCCATGTCCATGCAATTCAAGATGGCTACTCCCAGTCCTGCTTTATATCAACCTAGTTTTCATGCAACTATTTTGAAAGTGGGAAGGGGAGAGGATGTCCCAACTTTTAAAAGTACAGCTTGGAATTGCACTTGTCACTTCCACTCACATCTCATCAACCAAAAGTTAGTTATATGTCGATATGCAACTGCAAAGGAGCTGGGAAGTAGAATTCTCATTCTGGGTAGCAATGAGCATGGATAAAATCTGGGGATTCTCTTATGATAGAAAAAGGGAGAATGACTATAGAAGGACAACTGCTGTTGCTGCTCTGCTCTGAGTCTTAAGAATAGCCTCTTTTTAAGACATTTAAACATGAAGCACTTCAGAAATTCTAAAAGTATAATATGGTAAGAAAAAAATCGTAGTGCATTTTAGTTTGTGGCACATTGCACAGTCAAAATAACTGCAGGGAAACTAGCTTCCTGTGGTATGCCAGAAGTTCTGAATGGAAATTTAATTTACATTTTGCATTTTATGAGAATATTGCATTATTGGCATAATATGAAGTGACTGGGAAATGAATAACTTTGAGAAAGTAAGCCTATAGGGTCAAATTAACCACATCTTAATATTCTTGCACTTTTTTCTTTCCAAAGTATCAAATCACATTGCACTGACATTTTCACCCCAAGTTGAAAATTTAGTAGAAGAATGAAGAGAAAAGCATTTTGTAGCTGTGGGTTTAGCACAGACAAAATTAAGGCTGTTTGAGGTTAGAGGGATATAGTCTGACAGATTGTGTGGGGATGTTTTTACATATGTGGGTGTCAACATGTTTGTGCTGAATTGTTTGCAGATTTGGGGGGAGGTGGTTTTGTGTGTGTGTGTGTGTGTGTGTGTATGTTAATGTAGACTCCATGGGTGGCTTCAATCATTGTGTTTTCTTCCTAATTCCTATTACAAAGCAGCAGAAAGAGGTTGTAGGAGGATCTAAGCTACAGTGCTTGAAGGAGGGTTTGAACTAAGGACTAGTCATAGATGCATGTTTGTTCGATCAAGTTAATTGACGGTCTTTGAAATGTCTCCACTGTTCTAAATAAGTCTTGGAAATACTAAGGCAAGTAAACCTGGCCTCTGCCCTTGCAGGGACCAGTTGGTTTTGTGAGGCGACAGCATGTAAACAAATCGCTCAAGCAGTAAGATAAGACTCTCCTGAAGAAGTTATAGGATCAGGAGGAAGGGGCACCCGGTTCTACCAGAGTTGGTGTAGAATCGCTTCCCAGAGGATATGCTTTGTGAGGTACTGGTGCCACACATTAGGCTAGGCTCTGAGGATACGGCTATGTACAGACATGAACTCTCACTTCAAGGAAATCAGTCTCCTGGGAGGGGGGTGGCTTGTCATCAAGACCCCTAAGGGTGTGGTTCTTACTTCTTTCCAGTCCATTCTTGAAATTCCTCTTCATATACTCCCCCTTCACCTCAGCTGCGACACCCCACTGTTCCGCATCTGTGGGCCTTTGTATCTGCTGTTCCTTCTCCCTGAAATGCCCACTTCCCTTGTCCCTGGCATCCCTCAAGTTTCAGTGAGGCTTCTCTCTTCTGGAATGCCTACCCTGAGGGTCCTACAGAGTCTAGGGATGGCCTTCTCCACACATCCACGCACATGCACTGATCAGACACATGGGGCTTTTTTGTTCGTGTGCACACATGGGGCTTCCCCACCTGGAAACCCCTCTAAAACAGAGACCCTTTACTTTTTTGCTTTAATCTCCGGCACTGTCATTGCTCGGTGCATATAAGAACCAACAAGTAATGTTGGTTGAATCTAGGTTGTCACACTGAAGAGGCTGATGGTATTTTCACCATCAGTGAGTTAGACCAGAAGTCTTGGTATCTGACTTTGCCTGCTCACTTGTGGACAGAGATGAGGTGTGTCGGAAACAATTGCATGTTAGGGTTTGTGAATCTGGAAGGCAGGATGTTACTGTTGATTTCTGATTGATCACTGACCTGTTCATTAGTAAGTGTCATTCTGAGTGAACTATATGCACTGAGAATGCTGAGCTGGTACTCGACAGTGGGTGATGACAAAGAGGCAAGCGAGAAAGCATCTAGCTCTGTTCCTAGACACATTGGATACTCAGGCAGGGCAAAAGATCAAGGCATAAAAAGATAAATATCTATAGGAAATAGCAAACAGGTGGCCAAAGAGTGAAAACTCGGACAAAACTATAGTTTTCTGAGAAGGAGAAATACTTTGGGCTGACATGTAGAAGACAGACACATCTTGAGTTGAGGACATTCCCCGTAAGCAGGAAGGGCTGGGGCGGGCTGCTTGGGAATGTTGGAGAGTGAGGGGTTTGTGGAAGGAGTAGTGGATAGATAAGAGTAGGGAAAAAAGTGAGATGGTTTTGTGGACATCTTTTCCAAAGTACATAGGCAGTGGTATTTGAAGAGCATCTTGCATAAGTTATCATTTGTCAAAATAAGAGACTAATATTTTCCTTTTGAGTTTTATTTCCTTAAACTTCATACTTGGGCAGGTACACATGTGGGATGGTTTAGCTAATGGGGAAATTTGGTCTCTGGGAAAAAAGGGGGTTAATCTTGGGAGAGTTAAGTTATATAGACAAATTGGTGCTTTAAATCTTGACTCGAAATCTCTAGGGAATTGGATCCATATCTATTCAGCTTGAATGGTAGCTGGTCCAGGTGAGGGCCCATATCTCCATCGTCTGTATTTAAATGATACAATTTGGGCTTTGTGAGGATTGATAAAGTTACCTTTTTGTTTTTTAATTTAAGACAGATTACCTTATCCAGTATTGATTTGCTTAGACCACTTCTCTACCATCTGCATTTGTATAATCAGGGAATAACAATTAATGATTGCGTTAGCTGAATCAGAACAAATTCAGGATGCTGACACTAGTCATTTGATAATTTCCAAAATCAGATCTAACGTGGTTTTTGGATTATCCAGTTTTATGGTTTTCCATACCACCGGTCCATCTCTTTCCATATATATCACATATGTAGCAGAAAATTAACTCTGTACCCTAATATATGTGTTTCAAGCTTATATTATCCCATTTTTAGTTAGCAAAAAAGGAAAATTCAGTGTATCTAAGACAATAAATTAGGCATCATCTACTAATGTGATATGTGCCAGTTGGTGACTACCATGTGTCCTGGATCCAGTGAGATTTGTTTTAGCCTACCCTCCCGACACACTGGTACTGGACCTCCGTGCCCCTCTTTTTTTCATAAATCCCAGATACACAATCCTCTCCCGCCGCCCTCGGGTTCTCCCAGATCCTCACCAGTAGGTATAAGGCCTACTCTCATTCAAAGCTCTGTGCTACCCATTATTCTTTTTCTTACTACCTCCCTTCATGCTAGAAGAGTAAATTCCTGCCAGTACTCACTTGAAGTTGTACACCTGAGTTACCAGCCTCTGAAATTCGTTGGACCTTTGGGGGGAAGGGTTCCTGTTCTATGTTGGTTTGCTTCTGAAGGGCATGGCACACTCCTGCATTAGAGATATTACTACTTTCACAGTGGCTTGGTGATACTTTTTTCATATCAACTAAGCTTGGAACATGTTGATTGGGGCTAAACTTACATTTTTTTCCTCTTCATTTTTAAAATTAAATTTTTTTAAATGATTCAAAAATTAATAGTTTGGTCATGGTTGTAATAGTAATACACTGTTCCTGCATGTATCCTTTGCAATCATGCTATATTTACATTTGAATACCAAAATCAAAGATTTTGGCCATGAGTTTGAAATTCATAGTTCTTAATCAAATTCTTACCTAAATATATCACATTGAATTGTGGAGACCTGGCTTACAGAGTAATATCTTTATTGCTAAATGGAGGAAATGCCCTACAAATTAGTTTCAAATAAATTCACATGGTGTAGTTACTGTGACAGGAAAAGAGACAAATGTTTTAACAAATTTTTCTTCAAATTTAATTCTATCTAGCTTTTAACTTTTATTGTAACTTTGGTAATCACCAAAATGTACTTAAATTTCCAAATTGATATTAAACTTCACCAAAATGTACTTAAATTTCCAAATTGATATTAAACTTTCCTTGAATTTATCTTTAAAAAGCTGATAAAAATAATTTTTAAAATTAATATTGGACAACAACAACAAAAAGAAGCCAGTAAGAATCAAAGCAAAATAAGAAAAAATTAACCATGGTGCCAGAAAGACATTTAGTTCCCCGAATGGTCATACTTACTGTTTTACAGCTTGAGATCATATAACTTCAGGTATGAGTGTTGAATTTTTAAGTGAGTTTACAGTCTTTTGAGAATTACTCTCTTAAGAGTTGTGGGATTTTGTTTTTGTTTTGCTGGGGGAAGGGAATTAATTGTAACTTACTGAAAATATTAGAATGCTGTATACATTTTGATAAAATAAGAAATCAGTTTGACTTTGAGAATATTATGATACCTCTAGCCTTATGGGACACATGCTGTGGTATCTAAAAACAAATGTATTGGACTCACAGGTTGCACATTTGCAAAAACTCTATAATTGCTGAGAGATATACTTGTTCCAGCATCTGTGATGGTTGCCTGTTTTCATGACCAATCCAGTCTTCCTTCAGCATTTCAGACAAATTCACTAAGAATCTAACAGTTCACCTCCAAAGGAACATTTAGAAAAAGTTAACAGTCATTAAAAATGGAATATGTCCCCAAAGACTTGCTTAATCCTGTGTATTTCCAGGCCGTGTTTTACAGAGCTAGGTGGGTCTGAGAAGTGATTCAGTGTGATGCTTGGGCTCCAGTTTGTTTCATGGAGAAACCCTTGTGCCCTTGCCCTGCATACAGAGGTGACAGAGGTCTCCGTTCCCATAGTCTTCTCTGGCCTCCTGCACACCTGCAAACTCCATTTTGATATCACCATCATTGTCAATACACCCTTTATCCATTTGGGACTTCGTAATTGACCACTTTTATGTACTAGATTCCATTGAATCTTCATAACTACAAGAGAAGGGGGAAGATGTTTTAAAATTTCTTTTCTACGCGGTTAAGAACAGTAAATCCAGAAGAAGTTAACTGACTCTGCAAGGCTGTATTGCTAGTATGTGGCAAAGCCAGAGCTAAAAGAATCTGGTTTTGGATGACTAGTCCTTTATCTCTCCACCAGACCAATGATTCAAGTTTCATCAGGGCATTGAGGGAAGCCTACCCTGAGGGTCCTACAGAGTCTAGGGATGGCCTCCTCCACACATCCACACACACACATCGATCAGTTGCATTGGGCTTGTGTTGTTTGTGTTCACGCGTGGGGCTTCCCCACCTGGGAACTCCTTTAGTGCCGAGACCATTTGCTTTTGCTTTAATCTCTAGCACTGTCATTGCTCGGTGCATATTAGAACCAACAATTAATGTTGGCTGAACCCAGGTTGTCACACTGAAGAGGCTGATGGTATTTTCACTATCAGTGAGTTAGACCAGAAGTATCAGTATTTGACTTTGCCTCCTTACCTGCAGACAGAGATGAGTTGTTTTGGATGATGTGTGTTAGGGTTTGTGAATCTGGATAGCAGGGTGGTAACATAGCTTTTTGTGCCGGGCATTGGTAAGAGTTTAGAAAGGATGAGCCCTTACACTTGAATTAATGGTGGGAATTCTACATAGAAGCTATATTTTAAACTAGTGCTGTCTAAAATAGAAATATATGCAAGCCATATATGTGATTTAAAATTTTCTAGTAACCACATTTTGTAAAAAGTAAATAGAAATAGGTAATAGTAATTTTAATAATATATTTTAGCTAAACCAATATATCCAAAATATTCTTTCAACATAAATCAATATGAAAAAATTATTGAGCTATATTTTACATATTCTTTTTATTAATAAGTCTTCCATATCCGGTGTATTCTATACTTATTGCATGCCTAAATCCATATGCTAAATTTTCAATGGTTAAATACAGTCCTACCAAAAGAAGAGTATAAAATATTCTTTATATTGCTTCAGTTTTCAAATTTTAATTTACATTAAATTAAATTGGAAGTTCAGTTTTTTTTTTTTTTTTTTGCGGACGCGGGCCTGTCACTGTTGTGGCCTCTCCCGTTGCGGAGCACAGGCTCCGGACGCGCAGGCTCAGCGGCCATGGCTCACGGGCCCAGCCGCTCCGTGGCATGTGGGATCTTCCCTGACCGGGGCACGAACCCGTGTCCCCTGCATCGGCAGGCGGACTCTCAACCACTGCGCCACCAGGGAAGCCCAGAAGTTCAGTTCTTTAGTTGCCTTAGCCACATTTCAAGTGCTCACAGCCACATGTGGTTTCTGACTACTGTATTGGACACTGCAGTTGTTGACAGCTGTGGGATTAAGTCAAAATCCTTTCTCACCTCTCTCCATATTCTGAAGTAGGAGCTATACCTCATTAAGGATATAAGGTTTAAATTTTAATTTATAAATTTTTAAACAACTATTTTAAGGTGGTGATCCAGGCAATGAGGAGTTAACCTAATCTAGGCCAGTTATTATTTTATTAGTTGTTTTAAAAATAAAAAAAAAATAGAGTAAATGTTTGTATGGTCTGTAAAATGTCTGGTGCTTTGCCTAAATTCAATAACTCAGGCCCTAGCACCTAGTTGGCTTTTGGGTGAGCAAGTAAATGGATGAATGTAAACAATCAACATGGAGCATAAATAAATGAGTACATATTTTATTTTATGTAATAGTTATAAATGCTTTTGAAATTCAGGAAAATAAAGCCCTTGTCTCATTTTTCCATCACTCCCCTAATCTAAAAACCTTGGGAAAAAATATTTAAAATTCAGCTGGAACAATGATTATTAATAATATTTAACAATGTTAGTAATAATAATTGGAAGCCATTTCCACCTTAAAAGTGGCAATCTGGAAAACGGGGCCATGGTCGTTTTCTTTGAGTTTGAGAATTTACAAACCTGTCACAGCATCATGACCTATATATTGCATTGCTCACTACAATTTTCCATTAAATGTTTAATTTATTGAATTCATGTAGATCAATCTCAAAGTGATTTAGTAAATAAATGTTTCAAACATTATCATTAAAAAAAAAAATTTAGCTGGAATCTAAGAGGAACTCTGAGACAGTTTTCCAAAGCAGCGTTAATAACGTGGAGTATTTTTTCGTTGTAGCACATACACCCTGAGAAGGGATTGCCAAGCTATGGAGTGATGTTTACTGGTTACTCTTTTTCCAATTTTTTTTAATGTTTATTTATTTATTTTCTTATTAGTCATCCATTTTATACACATGAGTGTATACATGTCAATCCCAGTCTCCAAATTCATCCCAGCACCACCCCCCAGCCCCCGCTGCTTTCCCCGCTTGGTGTCTATACGTTTGTTCTCTACTTCTGTATACCAATTTCTGTTCTGCAAACCAGTTCATCTCTGCCATTTTCTAGGTTTCACATGTATGCGTGACTATACGATATTTGTTTTTCTCTTTCTGACTTACTTCACTCTGGATGACAGCCTCTAGATGCATCCACATCTCTACAAATGACCCAATTTTGTTCCTTTTTATGGCTGAGTAATATTCCATTGTATATATGTACCACATCTTCTTTATCCATTCGTCTGTTGATGGGCATTTAGGTTGCTTCCATGACCTGGCTATTGTAAATAGTGCTGCAGTGAACATTGGGGTGCATGTGTCTTTTTGAATTATGCTTTTCTCTGGGTATATGCCCAGTAGTGGGATTGCTGGGTCATATAGTAATTCTATTTTTAGTTCTTTAAGCAACCTCCATACTGTTCTCCATAGTGGCTGTATCAATTTACATTCCCACCAACAGTGCAAGAGGGTTCCCTTTTCTCCACACCCTCTCCAGCATTTGTTGTTTGTAGGTTTTCTGATGATGCCCATTCTAACTGGTGTGAGGTGATACCTCGTAGTTTTGATTTGCATTTCTCTAATAATTAGTAATGTTGAGCAGCTTTATGTGTGCTTCTTGGCCATCTGTATGTCTTCTATGGAGAAATGTCTGTTTAGGTCTTCTGCCCAGTTTTTGATTGGCTTGTTTGTTTTTTTAATATTGAGCTGCATGAGCTGTTTATATATTTTGGAGATTAATCCTTTGTTAGTTGCTTCATTTGCAAATATTTTCTCCCATTCTGAGGGTTGTCTTTTCGTCTTGTTTATGGTTTCCTTTGCTGTGAAAAAGCTTTTAAGTTTCATTAGGTCCCATTTGTTTATTTTTGTTTTTATTTCCATTTCTCTAAGAGATGGGTCAAAAAAGATCTTGCTGTGATTTATGTCAAAGAGTGTTCTTCCTATGTTTTCCTCTAAGAGTTTTATAGTGCCCAGTCTTACATTTAGGTCTCTAATCCATTTTGAGTTTATTTTTGTGTATGGTGTTAGAGAATGTTCTAATTTCATTCTTTTACATGTAACTGTCCAGTTTTCCCAGCACTACTTATAGAAGAGGCTGTCTTTTCTCCATTGAATATTCTCGCCTCCTTTATCAAAAAGTAGGTGACCATATGTGTGTGGGTTTATCTCTGGGCTTTCTATCCTGTTCCATTGATCTCTGTTTCTGTTTCTGTGCCACTACCATTCTGTCTTGATTATTGTAGCTTTGTAATATAGTCTGAAATCCAGGACCCTGATTCCACCAGCTCCATTTTCCTTTCTCAAGATAGCTTTGGCTATTCGGGGTCTTTTGTGTTTCCATACGAATTGTGAAGTTTTTTACTCTAGTTCTGTGAAAAATGCCATTGGTAGTTTGATAGGGATTGCATTGAATCTATAGATTGCTTTGGGTAGTATAGTCATTTTCACAATATTGATTCTTCCAATCCAAGAACACGGTATATCTCTCCATCTGTTTGTATCATCTTTAATTTCTTTCATCAGTGTCTTATAGTTTTCTGCATACAGGTCTTTTGTCTCCCTAGGTAGGTTTATTCCTAGGTATTTTATTCTTTTGTTGCAATGGTAAATGGGAGATTACCATTCCTTAATTTAAATTCCTTAATTTCTCTTTCAGATTTTTCATCTTTTGTGTATACGAATGCAAAAGATTTCTGTGCATTAATTTTGTATCCTGCAACTTTACCAAATTCATTGATTAGCCCTAGTAGTTTTCTGGTGGCATCTTTAGGATTCTCTATGTATAGTATCATGTCATCTACAAACAGTGACAGTTTTACTTCTTTTCCAATTTGTATTCCTTTTATTTATTTTTCGTCTCTGATTGCCGTGACTAGGACTTCCAAAACTATGTTGAATAATAGTGGTAGGAGTGGACATCCTTGTCTTGTTCCTGATCTTAGAGGAAATGCTTTCAGCTTTTCACCATTAAGAATGACATTGGCTGTGGGTTTGTCGTATCTGGCCTTTATTATGTTGAGGTAGGTTCCCTCTATGCCCACTTTCTGGAGAGTTTTTATCATAAATGGTGTTGAATTTTGTTGAAAGCTTTTTCTGCATCTATTGAGATAATCATATGGCTTTTATTCTTCAGTTTGTTAATATGGTGTATCAGATTGATTGATTTGCGTATAGTGAAGAATCCTTTCATCTCTGGGATAAATCCCACTTGATCATGGCGTATGATCCTTTTAATGTGTTGTTGGATTCTGTTTGCTAGTATTTTGTTGAGGATTTTTGCATCTCTAGTCATCAGTGATATTGGTCTGTAATTTTCTTTTTTTGTGGTATCTTTGTCTGGTTTTGGTATCAGGGTGATGGTGGCCTCATAGAATGAGTTTAGGAGTGTTTCTCCCTCTGCAATTTTTTGGAAGAGTTTGAGAAGTTTGGGTGTTAGCTCTTCTCTAAATGTTTGATAGACTTCACCTGTGAAGCCATGTGGTCCTGGACTTTTGTTTGTTGGAAGATTTTTAATCACAGTTTCAATTTCATTACTTGTGATTGGTCTGTTCATATTTTCTGTTTCTTCCTGGTTCAGTCTTGGAAGGTTATACCTTTCTAAGAATTTGTCCATTTCTTCCAGGTTGTCCATTTTATTGGCATAGAGTTGCTTGTAGTAGTCTCTTAGGATGCTTTGTATTTCTGCAGTGTCTGTTGTAACTTCTCCTTTTTCATTTCTAATTTTATTGATTTGAGTCCTCTCCCTCTTTTTCTTGATGAGTCTGGCTAATGGTTTATCAATTTTGTTTATCTTCTCAAAGGACCAGCTTTTAATTTTATTAATCTTTGCTATTATTTTCTTTTTTTCTATTTCATTTATTTCTGCTCTGATCTTTAGGATTTCTTTCCTTCTGGTAACTTTGCATTTTGTTTGTTCTTCTTTCTCTAGTTCCTTTAGGTGTAAGGTTAGATTGTTTACGTGAGATTTTTCTAGTTTCTTGAGGTAGGCTTGTATAGCTATAGACTTCCTTCTTAGAACTGCTTTTGCTGTATCCCATAGGTTTTGGATTGTCATGTTTTCATTGTCATTTGTCTCTAGGTATTTTTTGATTTCCTCTTTGATTTCTTCAGTGATCTCTTGGTTATTTAGTAACATATTGTTTAGCCTCCATGTGTTTTGTGTTTTTTACATTTTTTTTCCCTGTAATTGATTTCTAATCTCATAGCATTGTGGTCAGAAAAGATGCTTGATATGATTTCAATTTTCTGAATTTACTGAGGCTTGATTTGTGACCCAGGATGTGATCTGTCCTGGAGAATGTTTCGTGCGCACTTGAGAAGAAAGTGTAATCTTCTGTTTTTGGATGGAATGTCCTATAAATCTCAATTAAATCTATCTGGTCTATTGTGTCATTTAAAGCTTGTGTTTCCTTATTAATTTTCTGTTTGGATGATCTGTCCATTGGTGTAAGTGAGGTGTTAAAGTCCCCCACTATTATTGTGTTACTGTCGATATCCTCTTTTCGAGCTGTTAGCAGTTGCCTTATGTATTGAGGTGCTCCTATGTTGGGTGCATATATATTTATAATTGTTATATCTTCTCTTGGATTGATCCCTTGATCATTACATAGTGTCCTTCCTTGTCTCTTGTAACATTCTTTAGTTTAAAGTCTATTTTATCTGTTATGAGTATTGCTACTCCAGCTTTCTTTTGATTTCCATTTGCATGGAATATCTTTTTCCATCCCCTCACTTTCAGTCTGTATGTGTCCCTAGGTCTGAAGTGGGTCTCTTGTAGACAGCATATACATGGGTTTTGTTTTTGTATCCATTAAGCAAGCCTGTGTCTTTTGGTTGGAACATTTAATCCATTCACGTTTAAGGTAATTATCGATATGTATGTTCCTATTATCATTTTCTTAATGGTTTTGGGTTTGTTTTTGTAGGTCCTTTTCTTCTCCTGTGTTTCCCACTTAGGGAAGTTCTTTTAGCATTTGTTGTAGAGCTGGTTTGGTGGTGCTGAATTCTCTTAGCTTTTGCTTGTCTGTAAAGCTTTTGATTTCTCCATTGAATCTGAATGAGATCCTTGCTGTGTAGAGTAATCTTTGTTGTAGGTTCTTCCCTTTCATCACTTTAAGTATATCATGCCACTCCCTTCTGGCTTGTAGAGTTTCTGCTGAGAAATCAGCTGTTAACATTATGGGAGTTCCCTTGTATGTTATTTGTCGTTTTTCCCTTGCTGCTTTCAATACTTTTTCTTTGTCTTTAATTTTTGCCAGTTTGATTACTATTTGTCTCAGCACGTTTCTCCTTGGGTTTATCCTGTATGGGACTCTCTGCACTTCCTGGACTTGGCTGGTTATTTCCTTTCCCATGTTAGGGAAGTTTTCGACTATAATCTCTTCAAATATTTTCTCGGGTCCTTTCTCTCTTCTCCTTCTGGGACCCCTATAATGCGAATGTTGTTGCGTTTAATGTTGTCCCAGAGGTCTCTTAGGCTGTCTTCATTTATTTTCATTCTTTTTCTTTATTCTGTTCTGCAGTAGTGAATTCTACCATTTTGTCTTTCAGGTCACTTGCCCGTTCTTCTGCCTCAGGTATTCTGCTATTGATTCCTTCTAGTGTGGTTTTCATTTCAGTTATTGTATTGTCCATCTCTGTTTGTTTGTTCCTTAATTCTTCTAGATCTTTTAAAAACATTTCTTGCATCTTCTCAATCTTTGCCTCCATTCTTTTTCTGAGGTCCTGGATCATCTTCACTATCATTATTCTGAATTCTTTTTCTGGAAGATTGCCTATCTCCATTTCATTTAGTTGTTTTCCTGGGGTTTTAATCTTGTTCTGTCATCCAGTACATAGCCCTCTGCCTTTTCATCTCGTCTGTCTTTCTGTGAATGTGTTTTTTGTTCCACAGGCTGCAGGATTGTCGTTCGTCTTGCTTCTGCTGTCTGCCCTCTGGTGGATGAGCCTCTTTGTCCAATGTTAAGAAAACTTTGTGACATTTTCTCTCTCAGTGTCTATTCCCCAGGTGTTTAAATTCTCTAGTGTTGCTGAGTGTGATGTGAAAGCAATTGATGGGTCTTTGCTGGTTTCCTCTAGATGTGCTAGGTGACAATATAAACCCATTACAGAGTACCCTTTCTCCTTTCCATTTTGCTTTTCCATTTCCTGATCTACAGAATTTCAAATTCCTAATCCAAGTCCTAAGGAGACTAGGACCCTAACATGCCCAGATAACAGAAATCTAGTAGCTACATTTTTTAAACAAATAAAAATAAATAGATAGAATTAGTTTTAACAGAAACATAGGTACATCAACATCCTAGTCTCCTTAGGAAATGGATTAGGAACTTGAAATTTTGCAGATCAGGAAATGAATGCAGAAAATTTGCATTAGCAATGTTTATTTTCAAGAGACTTTTAATGCAAGATTCTGACACCTGTTCGTACTTCATGCTACAATCTATATCTTAAAGGCAAATGTATAGTGTAATATGTTTGACGTATCACTTATGCTCTCCCAAACCCATCTTCAGTGAGAACCTCTACCAATGAGTTCTGTAGAATGATGCACTTGGTTTCCCAGAGGGGATGTTTCTCAGGAGACTGATCCCAGGGTTGAGATGAAGATTTACAGGAAGATTTTCAGGATACTCCTTTTTTAGGCTCGGGCAGATAGGGAAGAAGTGGGAAGTGATCTTTGATGATGGTGAAGGAATAGTTAATCCATTGTAAAGTTTCACATTGTAGTCCCTGTTACAGAGGCGTGGCCAGATTTAAACAAGCAAGCAAACATTTTCTACTCTTATGCCAGTTCAGTACATAGAGAGGGACTGAAATCACTCAGGCTGTCCTGCCCCTCTGCTGTACCTGGGTCTTTGTTGCAAATGAGGATGCTTTATTCATGCAGTTTCTTTTACAGGATTGAGCCAGGCCCTGCTTTAGTGCTGTTGGTATCACAATGAACAAAAGAGATGCCCGCATGAAGCTTATACTCTCCTAGGGGAAGCAGACAGTAGTACACACAAACAATATGCAGTCTAATGTCAGAGTGACTAAGTAGTATATAGATGACAGAATCTGCTGTTCAGCAGATGATGGGGAGGGTAGGTCTCTCTGAGGTGGAGACATTTGAACATTGACCTGAATGAAGCGAGGCAACAGGAGTGTTCCAGGTAGCAAGTGCAAAGCCTCTGAGGTGGGAGCAGCCAGATAGGGCGTGGGGAATCAGGTTGGCGGTGGCAGACCATGTAGACTCTATACTACAGGACCTTATAGGCTTTTGACTTTTATTCTAAAAGCAATAGGAAACCATTGGAGCATTTACACTTTAATATCTTCTTAACCATTTTTGGGTCATGAACTTCTTTGGCAGTCTGGTGAAGCCTGTGGAACCCTCTGCAGAATAATATTTTTAAATGCATAAAATAAAATCCAGGGGATTTTAAAGAAAACAATTATATGGAAATATAAAGATTGAAGTCCCCTTTAAGGGACACACATGCTCTGATTTACATTTTCAAAGGGTTGTTCTGACTGCTGCAGCGAGAATAGACCGTAGGGGCCAAGGATAGAAGCACAGAGACCAGTGAGCTTGGAGCCAAGCTGTTTTCATCTACCCTGTAGGGCAACGGTCTCGAAATAGGGTTGTGCAACACAGTCTTTTTGAGTGCAGGAAGAAAAATTTATAACTTCTATTTATATTTAATTGACCCTAATTCTTTTAAATTTCTATATTGAGTGTATGTTTTATAATATCCTAATATATTAGGACATTAGTACGTTTATATAATTCATGAATAAATCTGCATGTATTGGAGGTACATGTTCAAAAGGTAATGGTAACAATATATTTTGATCAATCAAATGTGATGTTTGTGATGTAGGAAGAGTTACTCTATAAGAAACTAAAAAAAAAAAAATGCCACACTGCTTTAGACCACATTCCATTTCAGAGGCCATTTTGTGGGGAAGCATGAATTTGTGCCATGATTCAGCCTTGCTAAATGTCAGTCCTGTTTCTCAAGCATCCTTAACTCTCCTTAAGAGCCCTCACATGGCTATAAATCTATTTACACCTGATTAGACCTACTATCACGTCTGACGTGACACATACTCCCCCAGGGAAATGAGTTTCCTGGGGTTAATAATTTCCAGAAAGGTAAAGCAGTTCTTGATGTTCCCCCTAAAATTCTGAAGAGCGGCTTCTACTGCGGGCCCTGTGAACCGTGCAGGCACTGTCATGCTCTCCTGTACATCCTCTTTGTCACGTGCTTGCCTTCATTCACGCACTCCTTCGGGACTTGAGTCCTGATGTTTGAAGCCTGTGTCCCATTTGCCTGTCTCACAGAGACCTCTCTTGAACATTTTTGTTCACTCTTGAGATGCAGTGAGCCAAATGCTGGGCATTCTAGGTGCCGCAAGTGTAGCGTGGGGCAGGGCTATGACATTTTCTGTTTTATACCCAGGAATAGGACCTGGAGTGGAGCAAGGACAGAAGGGAGGGTGAGGCAGATGAGCTGATTTTGCATGAATCTCTTCAGTTATTACTGAACTGCCTTTTTCTTTTCTTTCTTTCTCCCTCCCTCCCTTCCTTCCTTCCTTCCTTCTTTTCTCCTACATCCCTTTCACCCCCTGTCTTTTTTTTCTAAAAGACTTTGTTTTCTTTTATAAAGAAAGCCGTTCTTTTCTAAAGAAGGAAACCCAAGCCTTTCATAAAATGAGCAGAAACCCTCAGGTACGGTGTTAGGATAAAAACTAATGCATTGTGGGTGTTGTTCTGCCCCCAAGATCCAGCAGTCAGGTGTTGGTGTCTGGAGGATGTAATCTTGGCCATGCAAAGTGCTGACGGAAGAATTTCACTTACTTGAGAGTAGATATTAGTTTGTGGAAGTGGGTACAGAACCCAGAAACTAGGCCAGCCTAACCACACTATTTGTGAGCATTAGATAGGAAATTGTATTCCCAATTCTTTTTATTTTTCCTGTCCCTCTGATTTCTGAACTCTCCCTGTTTCAGGCACTACTCCTTCATTTGGCTCTGTTCTTTCTTGGTTATTTTAAATTTCTTATTAGTGAGTATTTGCGGAAATGGCAACTTGTAGGTCAATTACTCAGGAGCTAGAAAAATAACCTGATGCATCACTGTAGCATAACTTGGCTAAACTAGCAGGGCACAGAGGGTCTTGTCCGTAGTGTTATTCTGTATAGCACCTGCTGCAAGCAGGAAACAATGTTAGGTGACACGATTCAGAGCTAAGTCAAGCTGTTTTTAGTTTCTGTCTGTGCAGTGGCAAAAGGGACACAGCCACTGGAAGGACACTGAAATAGCTACTGGGAAGAGGATGGTTGGTTTGTGCCAGGAATTAACAGAGCATCTACATTATTTTCTGGGAAATAACTAAATCCTTGAAATTATTTGTCAGAATAGAACAGAACAAAACTGGTTTAAAAAAATTCAGCAAGGGGAAAAGCAAACTCCTTGAAATTTTTAAAAAATATACCCAAAGACATCTACTTTAATCTCCCTCATTTTCTGTGTCCTTCCTATGTCCTTCAGAATGTGGTTGCCTGTGATGGACGGGTCTGTTCGATTGTGGGATTGATTTTGGGGACTGGATGTCTCTGCTTGTTGCTGTAGAATGTCATGGGATTTCCAGATGCCTTGTTGCATTTGGGGTACGCTTGGTACCCAAGGTTCCAGGACCCTCCAATTTTACTCTCATTTGAAGGCCTTTGAGGGTGGAAGGTATTTTGAATTTCTGAAGTCTTTGGTGCCTCATTCTCCATTTCTTGTTGTTGTTTGTGTCAGATTTGTTTGAAGTAACAGAGCCTCGTGGGTGATCAATAACATTAAGTAAATGATGCCAACAGGCCTCTCTGAGAGGGCACTTCTCTCTCCTACTTGGGTCTCTTACTTCCCCTTCAGCATCCCACTCATTCAGAGCAGATCTAAAGAGCACAGTTTTTCTGGTCCATTCTCCAACAGTATACTGAGAAAATACTTAAAACTTAAAAAGACTCTCTGTTTTCCAATATTTAGTTTGCCCAGAGTGACTCCAGACCCAGCTGTCTGGAGCCTGAGCCCTGGAAGTTCATACTGATGGCCAGTTAGACCTGTCTCCTCAGCAGCCTCTGAGAATATAGACGAACGGGGAGGAAAGGGGGTTCAGATTAATTGAACATTTACCTTGTGCCAGGCTTTGGAAATGCCTTATACACAACAACTTATGTAAGGCTCAGGATAAACACAGGCATCTCACCCCCACTTGACAGATAAGGACCCTGAGGCCTGGTGTCTGCAAAGAATGAATAAGATCCCAGGTGTGCTAACTCCAAAGCTGACTTGACCCCTCCACTCTTCACCTTCTCTGCAGCAAGTGCACTTTTCCAAAATTGTGGCTTTAAGTATCCAGAAGCTGAACTTTTAACACCGCTCAGTGATTCTTTTTTTTTTTTTTCTGGTTTCCAAAACTGAATGGGTTTCCTCCTGCGCTTCTGGCCCTCCTTCATGTCCTCTTGGTTCGATTGAAAAGAAATGCCTGTGTTTCTCATTCCTCTTCTCCGTGGGTTTTACAGAGCAGCAGCCCACTAGGGCACCAATTTAATGAAATGAAATTTTTCAATCATGTTTGGTTCAATTCTAGGTGATACAAATAAAGAATTGTGAATGCTTTGTAGTTAGGTTCAAATGGAAGGAAAAAGGTGGAAAGAAGAAACTGGGTCAAGTATAGTACCTGGGCAATGTCTCCTTAAGTGCTGCCTAGTGAACGTTGAGCTATTAAAAATGGAGAAATAATGGGGCAGCCGTACTACTTCGGCACTTGTGTATCTGGAAATTTCAGGTTTAGCAGTTTATAATACTTACCTATGCCAGGCGTTGTTCTAATTTATATATAGTACATATGTATATTAATTTATCCTCTCCAAACCCTTTAAGGTACATATCTCTAAGAAAACAGAGGCACAGAGATGTTGATTAACTTGCCCAAGGATAGACAGTTAAGGGCGGAACCAAAAGTTGAGCCTAGGAAGGTTGGCTTCAGAGCTGTTGACTGCTATGCTAACCAGCCTCTCAGTTACAGGGCTCAGTAACTCCCATGATTTCAAAGATCATTTTTCTTCTTATTAGAACCAGCCCACCATACAGTTGGAAGGGTAAGTATTTGTCATGTTTGATGACAGACGTTGATGGGTTAAAAAAAGGTCTTAGGAAAATCATGTACTTTCTCTTCCATATTCCTCCATCTGTATTTACTGTGCGAAAAGGTCACTTGAGCACAGAGCTCGAATTTCGTGCTTCTAAGCAGCTTCACCGTGGCTGAAACCTTGCTCTACAAATTGACTTTAAAAATATTTTGTAATAATGTGTATCATGCTCAAATATGAACGCTCTGGAGTCATTAAGTGATGAGCTTCTTAAATAGGACTTTTGAAACTGTATTTTACATAAATGCCGGGAATCGTTAAGTGATTTTTGTTTTACTCTCAGATTGTAGCCTTTTCTCGTGACTGTCCATCCACTCACATTTACTGGAAGGAGCTGGGGTTCTGGGAGACCTGAGCTCTTTGCCTTGTCAGTCAGCTGCCTGGCTACAGTTTGTGGTAGGAGGGAAGAGAGGGGAGAAGACTAAATAGGCTGAAATGGTAAATTACTGTAGGTTCTGGAGAAAAATAGAATTAGAAACATTTGTGGTTCAGATGAAAATAGCACATTTCCTTTCTGCTTGGAGTCGGGGGGAGGGGGTCAAAGTGCTCCAGGGAATAGAAAATAAATAAAAATTGATCCCTCACCAGTTGAAGGAAATGCTCTGACTCTGGGAACTGAAATGACAGCTCCAGATTTGAAGATCTTGTGAAACCACTTTTGAAGGTTAAAAAATAAAATAAAATAAAATAACAACAAGAAAAACACCAGGAGACTTAAAAAAAAAAAACCAAATGTGACATACTGTGTTAGGAAATGCAGTCTTTCAAGAATGATTTCACAGCCCTTTTCCAAGACTGTAGAATAGGTAGCAGACCCTGATCAGGTGTGTGCCCGTTTTGTTCCTGTTGCTGACCATGGTCATTCCATCTCTTCTTGCAGGTGAGAAGCCTTATAAGTGCTCATGGGAAGGGTGTGAGTGGCGTTTTGCACGAAGCGATGAGCTCACAAGGCACTACAGGAAACACACAGGTGCAAAGCCCTTTAAATGCAACCACTGCGACAGGTAAAGAAACTTAGAAGCTGCTGGGATGGGGAAGGGAGTTGCTGAAATGGGGGGGGGTGCTGGTCGTGTGCTCTTGGGTTTATCACAAGCCTCTCTTGCAGAGACTCAGGCCTGGGAATGCCTTTTACTTCTTCATGGAGAAAACCAATTAGATAAGGGTGCCTCCTTGCATGTAACCAAGAGATGATATGAATTCTTGGATCAGTTACATAAGTATTTAATGAGCACCAGAACTGTGATAGTCACTGGGTATCAATAAGACATAGCTCCTACCCTCAAGGGGATGATGTGACAGATAATTTTAGTATAATAGGAAAAGTGATAGGATAGAGAATGGTCACCTGTAGCTTCTGATCTTTTTATTAACATCAACACTATTTTTCCTCATCCTTAATAACGTGAAAGAATAGAAAGCCTGCTTAATGGAGGGAAGGTGAATTATAAGGCTTTTCTTCGAAGCACAGTTAGAAATGAATTTGCTGAAGAGAGCTCCCATTCTTTGGGGGGCCTGGACCATCCTTTCTTCTTTGAAAATAGGTACAAAGTTCTAAAAGTTGGTGAGGCTTTGAGAACTTATCCTATAATTCAATTTCAAACCTTCAGCATTTGATAGTGGAAGAAAGAGCACGTAGCAGCAGATTCTACGCAAGTAATAGTATCTGACAGCCCTGGCGTTATCAACCAATAAACCCCAAAATGGAGACTCTGCAGGCCAAGGTGAAGGCAGGATTAGGTTTAGACATAATCAAATAATGGGCTTGCATCTGAGCGTGTTAGCCTTCTAATCCTATTTCTGTGTTTAAAAGGAAGCTTAAGAAAATTAACCATCTTTTTAATGCACTACTAAAGGTCTCGGTTATGATGAGAAAAATGCTTCTAATACGATAAAAGCCCTGAAAGCCTCAGGGTTCCCCGGCTCAGCCAGCAGTTCACAGGCTGGCAGGAGGGGTGAGCAGGATGTCTGCAGAGGCCTGGCTCTCTGTCGGAGGAAATGCAATGGTTTTCCCATCCTGCCCCCCTCATCACTGTGCCGGCACCTCCCTCACCAGACCTTCCTCTGGAGTGGTGCCCGTTTGTTTGGAGAGCAGGGCAAGAGTGGCCAAATCTCATGGGTGGCCACTTGGCTTGGAGCTCCTTTAAGATGCTTATAAAGGAGTATTCAGGTTTTTCCTCCTTTTTTTTTTTTTCCTTTTTCCTGAAGAGGCTATTTTCCTCTTATCTTCATTCTTGAAGAACTAAATAAAGCCCCCCATGCCTCCTGGAGCCCAAAGATAACCTCCCACCCCAGGGCTGAGGAAGTACATTCCATGAAGCTATTGTCTCTCATTCCCTTGGAGCTCTCTTCTGCTACCTAAAAACACAACCTGTTTTTTCATTTCTATCCCATTACCTCAAAGTCCCCCTAAATTTATGTGAATCAGCAGCTGTTCTTCTACAGATTATATTTCAGTGATGTTTCTCCTTATTTGATATCATGTCTCGACTCCCATCTCAAGTTCATTCCTCTCTAACCCTGGCTACTAATAAAGAAGTTATAGAGATGGTGACTCTGTGACCACAGCCCTTTGAGGAAGAGCCTTATATCAGTGGGGATGAAGAGGATCCTTTGTGAGTTGTCAAAGTGTGGTGGTAGTAGGTACACACGAGTCGCCTTGCCTTGAGGGTGGTGAGGCTATTACTTGGAGGTGGTGCATTAGAGATGGCCGTAATCTGGGGAAATTGCCAGAGTTAGTATTCCTCTCTTTAGGTCCACCGAGTTACTAAGCAGTATGCAACTGTCCAGCACTTGACACATTAGGATTAAACCTGACCATATGTGTGATTTATATGGAGAAATATTTCACACCGTCTGGATATTTCAGTGAAGGAGATGTCAGGGATGGGTAATTTGGTTAGTCTTTTGCTTTATTTTCCTCATTGAAATATACTCTGGTTTCTGGAGTTAGAAATTTGAGGAACAGGTGGTACAAATTCTGTGACGTGGTATTTGGGGGAGCTGGTGAGTAGCTCAGAGTCCTGTGACATGGACCAAGAGTCAGTGCATTTCAACAGTGTCAGAAATCAGGGGGAGGAGTCTCATTCATGTGTCCTGACAGGCAGCACCTTGTACTTCAGTTGCAGGAATTATACTAAGAATAGAGCAGGTCTGGGAGGTGACGTGGGGAGTTGGAGTGGTCCCAAAGCCGATGGAAGGAAAGCCTGGAGCGACCGGGGACTTGGCATTCCTTAGAAGACTTTACCTTCAGAAACAGAGGGCATCTGTAGCCCTTAGCAGGACACTGAAGCCTATTGAGCCCAAAGGGTGTATGAGCCCAAGAAACCTATCTCTTGCCTCGTTTAATTTAGCAATCAGACCGCCTAGAGGCCAAACTAGGATTAGGGTTTCTTGTCCTTAAAGCAGGTACCTCCTGGAGCCCAAACTATTTGATTCTGCATTTCTAGATGCAAAAAAGTATAAGTCTAACTTATACTTTTATTTTGCCTGAAGGGTAGATTAAACATACATGAGTTTTTCTTTGTCTTGCTAACATTTAAAATTGCTAAGTGCCACAAAGATCTCTATTCCTGGCTTTGTCTGAAAAACGCGGAAGATCTGATAACAGTGGGCTCACATTCCCACGTGGCCGTGATTTCCTGGCGCTGAAGAGTCATCACTACCTTTCAGTGATGGCCCTGTGGTCACTCATTTCTCACTGTCCCTCCTCCCCCACCAGTCTCCCCAGTGAGAAGGCAGAGCATCCTTTGCCGTGTATCATCACACTTCTCGTTATGTCCTCTTAATCCATGCCTTATCAGAAGTGGAATCACATAGTCTAACAGTGCTGTGTGTTTCTTACACTTCACCCATTGCACCCATTTACTTTATCTGCCTGGCCCCTGAAGACATTGGGTTTTGTGACCTCTGGCTTCAGGTTTGGGTTAGAGGAGAAAGCAGTGAGGTGACTCTGCCATTTTCTTACCGTCAAACTCAACAGTGCAGCCCACTCAGTGATCAGCTGCTTACAGCGCTGAATCTTCTTTCTCAGCCCACAGAGCATGAGGCTGCTGATGGTGGTTGTCAGGGCTGTTTCCACAAGTGGTCATATGCAGATATAATCCAGGGAGACTGCTCCCGGGGTAGTACCTCCAAGATCCTGGGAAGTTTAGAGGAGGCATTTTGATCTTTGATCTCTAAGTCAGTTCAGTAAGAGGTGGTGACAAATACCAACCCCTATCTGGCCCTTCAGTGCCCTAGAGGATTGCTATCAGCTTAATGCCCATGTGACTTTAGTGGGCCTTTTTCATAAGCAGCAGAAACTACAATAGGGGTTTGACTAGTTCTCTGTAATGAACAAATTTCAATCATTAAGGACCTTCTTATTCAAGGTCATCTGACTGCTGTAGAGTCACAAATACCCTCTGGGGATGTATTACCCTTACAATTATTTGATTCTGCATTTCGAGATGCTGAGTTTATTACTTTTTACTTTACTATTCCTATGTGGAACTCAGTAAGTATAAATTAATAAATATAAATTAATCATGGCTAAGTATCTTGCTGGTGTACTGGATTTAAATAAAACCTCAGTGGTGAGGGACCTAGTCTAATTTTTCTTTTTTAACATCTTTTTTGGAGTATGATTGCTTTACAATGGTTTGTTAGTTTCTGCTTCATAACAAAGTGAATCAGCTATACATATACATATATCCCCATATCTCCTCGCTTGGCGTCTCCCTCCCACCCTCCGTATCCACCCCTCTAAGTGGTCACAAAGCACCGAGCTGATCTCCCTGTGCTATGTGGCTGCTTCCCACTAGCTATCTGTTTTACATTTGGTAGTGTATATATGTCCATGCCAATCTCTCACATCGTCCCAGCTTATCCTTCCCATTCCCCGTGTCCTCAAGTCCATTCTCTACGTCTGCATCTTTATTCCTGTCCTGCCCCTAGGTTCTTCAGAACCTTTTTTTTTTTTTTAGATTCCATATATATATGCTGGCATATGGTATTTTTCTCTTTCTGACTTACTTCACTCTGTATGGCACACTCTAGCTCCATCCACCTCACTACAAATAACTCAATTTTGTTTCTTTTATGGCTGAGTAATATTTCATTGTATTTATGTACCACATCTTCTTTATCCATTCATCTCTCGAGGGACACTTAGGTTGCTTTCGTGTCCTGGCTATTGTAAATAGAGCTGCAATGAACATTGTGGTACATGACTCTTTTTGAATTATGGTTTTCCCAGGGTAAATGCCCAGTAGTGGGATTGCTGGGTCATATGGTAGTTCTGTTTTTAGTTTTTTAATGAACCTCCATACTGTTCTTCATAGTGGTTGTATAAATTAACATTCCCACCAACAGTGCAAGAGGGTTCCCTTTTCTTCACACCCTCTCCAGCATTTATTGTTTATAGATTTTTTGATGGTGGCCATTCTGACCGGTGTGAGGTGATACCTCATTGTAGTTTTGATTTGCATTTCTGTAATGATTAGTGATGTTGAGCATCCTTTCATGTGTTTGTTGGCAATCTGTATATCTTCTTTGGAGAAATGTCTATTTAGGTCTTCTGCCCATTTTTGGATTGGGTTGTTTGTTTCTTTGATATTGACCGCATGAGCTGCTTGTATATTTTGGAGATTAATCCTTTGTTAGTTGCTTCATTTGCAAATATTTTCTCCCATTCTGAGGGTTGTCTTTTTGTCTTGTTTATGGTTTCCTTTGCTGTGCAAAAGCTTTTAAGTTTCATTAGGTCCCATTTGTTTATTTTTGTTTTTATTTCCATTTCTCTAGGAAGTGGGCCAAAAAGGATCGCACTGTGATTTATGTCATAGAGTGTTCTGCCTGTGTTTTCCTCTAACAGTTAGATAGTGTCTGGCCTTACATTTAGGTATTTAATCCATTTTGAGTTTATTTTTGTGTATGGTGTTAGGGAATGTTCTAATTTCATTCTTTTACATGTAGCTGTCCAGTTTTCCCAGCACTACTTATAGAAGAGGCTGTCTTTTCTCCATTGAATATTCTCGCCTCCTTTATCAAAAAGTAGGTGACCATATGTGTGTGGGTTTATCTCTGGGCTTTCTGTCCTGTTCCATTGATCTCTATTTCTGTTTTTGTGCCAGTACATACTGTCTTGATTACTGTAGCTTTGTAGTATAGTCTGAAATCCAGGAGCCTGATCCCACCAGCTCCATTTTCCTTTCTCAAGATAGCTTTGGCTATTCGGGGTCTTTTGTGTTTCCATACAAATTGTGAAGTTTTTTACTCTAGTTCTGTGAAAAATGCCATTGGTAGTTTGATAGGGATTGCATTGAATCTATAGATTGCTTTGGGTAGTATAGTCATTTTCACAATATTGATTCTTCCAATCAAAGAACATGGTATATCTCTCCATCTGTTTGTATCATCTTTAATTTCTTTCATCAGTGTCTTATAGTTCTCTGCATACAGGTCTTTTGTCTCCTTAGGTAGGTTTATTCCTAGATATTTTATTCTTTTTGTTGTAATGGTAAATGGGAGTGTTTTCTTAATTTCTCTTTCATATTTTTCATCATTAGTGTATAGGAATGCAAGAGATTTCTGTGCATTAATTTTGTATCCTGCTGCTTTACCAAATTCATTGATTAGCTCTAGTAGTTTTCTGGTAGCATCTTTAGGATTCTCTATATATAGTATCATGTCATCTGCAAATAGTGACAGCTTTACTTCTTTTCCATTTTGGATTCCTTTTATTTCTTTTTCTTCTCTGATTGCTGTGGCTAAAACTTCCAAAACTATGTTGAATAATAGTAGTGAGAGTGGACAACCTTGTCTTGTTCCTCCTTGATCTTAGAGGAAATGGTTTCAGTTTTCACCATTGAGAACGATGTTGGCTATGGGTTTGTCCTATATGGCCTTTATTATGTTGAGGTAAGTTCCCTCTATGCCTACTGGAGGGTTTTTATCATTAATGGGTGTTGAATTTTGTTGAAAGCTTTCTCTGCATCTATTGAGATGATCATATGGTTTTTCTCCTTCAATTTGTTAATATAGTTTATCACATTGGTTGGTTTGCGTATATTGAAGAATCCTTGCATTCCTGGGATAAATCCCACTTGATCGTGGTGTATGATTCTCTTAATGTGCTGTTTGCTATTATTTTGTTGAGGATTTTTGCATCTATGTTCATCAGAGATATTGGCCTGTAGTTTTCTTTCTTTGTGACATCTTTGTCTGGTTTTGGTATCAGGGTGATGGTGTCCTCGTAGAATGTGTTTGGGAGTGTTTCTCCCTCTGCTACGTTTTGGAAGCGTTTGAGAAGGATAGGTGTTAGCTCTTCTCTAAATATTTGATAGACTTCACCTGTGAAACCATCTGGTCCTGGGCTTTTGTTTGTTGGAAGATTTTCAATCAGAGTCTCAATTTCAGTGCTTGTGATTGGTCTGTTTATATTTTCTACTTCTTCCTGGTTCAGTATTGGAAGATTGTGCTTTTCTAAGAATTTGTCCATTTCTTCCAGGTTGTCCATTTTATTGGCATATAGTTGCTTGTAGTAATCTCTCATGATCCTTTGTATTTCTGCAGTGTAAGTTGTTACTTCTCCTTTTTCATTTCTAATTCTATTGAACTGAGTCTTCTTCCTTTTTTTCTTGATGAGTCTGGCTAATGTTTTATCAATTTTATCTTCTCAAAGAACCAGTTTTTAGTTGTATTGATCTTTGCTATTATTTTCTTTGTTTATTTTTCATTTATTTCTCATCTCATATTTATGATTTCTTTCCTTCTGCTAACTTTGGGGGTTTTTTGTTCTTATTTCTCTAATTGTTTTAGGTTTAAGGTTAGGTTGTTTATTTGAGATGTTTCTTGTTTCTTGAGGTAGGATTGTATCGCTATAAACTTCCCTCTTAGAACTGCTTTTGCTGCATCCCATAGGTTTTGGGTCATCGTGTTTTCATTGTCATCTGTTTCTACATATTTTTTGATTTCCTCTTTGATTTCTTCAGTGATCTCTTGGTTATTTAGTAGTGTATTGTTTAGCCTCCATGTGTTTCTATTTTTTACAGATTTTTTCCTGTAATTGATATCTGGTCTCATGACGGTGTAGTCGGAAATGATACTTGATACGGTTTCAATTTTCTTAAATTTACCAAGGCTTGATTTGTGACCCAAGGTATGATCTATCCTGGAGAATGTTCCTTGAGCACTTGAAAAGAAAGTGTATCCTGTTGTTTTCGGTTGGAATGTCCTATAAATATCAATTAAGTCCATCGTGTTTAATGTATCATTTAAAGCTTGTGTTTCCTTATTTATTTTCATTTTGGATGATCTGTCCATTGGTGAAAGTGGGGTGTTCAAGTCCCCTACTCTGATTGTGTTACAGTCGATTTCCCCTTTTATGGCTGTTAGCATTTGCCTTATGTATTGAGGTGCTCCTATGTTGGGTGCATAAATATTTACAATTGTTATATCTTCTTCTTGGATTGATCCCTTGATCATTATGTAGTGTCCTTCTTTGTCTCTTTTAATAGTCTTTATTTTACAGTCTATTTTGTCTGATATGAGAATTGCTACTCCAGCTTTCTTTTGATTTCCATTTGCATGGAATATCTTTTTCCATCCCCTCACTTTCAGTCTGTATGTGTCCCTAGGTCTGAAGTGGGTCTCTTGTAGACAGCATATACATGGGTCTTGTTTTTGTATCCATTCAGCCAGTCTACGTCTTTTGGTTGGAGCATTTAATCCATTTACATTTAAACTAATTATCAATATGTATGTTCCTATTACCATTTTCTCAATTGTTTTGGGTTTGTTATTGTAGATCTTTTCCTTCTCTTGTGTTTCCTGCCTAGAGAAGTTCCTTTAGCATTTGTTGTAAAGCTGGTTTGGTGGTGCTGAATTCTCTTAGCTTTTGCTTGTCTGAAAAGCTTTTGATTTCTCTGTCAAATCTGAATGAGATCCTTGCTGGGTAGAGTAATCTTGGTTGTCGGTTTTTCTCTTTTATCACTTTAAATGTGTCCTGCCACTCCCTTCTGGCTTGCAGAGTTTCTGCTGGAAGATCAGCTGTTAACCTATGGGGATTCCCTTGTGTGTTATTTGTTGTTTTTCACTTGTGGCTTTTAATATTTTTTCTTTGTATTTAATTTTTGACGGTTTGATTAATATGTGTCTTGGCGTGTTTCTCCTTGGTTTTATCCTGTATGGGACTCTCTTTTCTTCCTGGACTTGATTGACTATTTCCTTTCCCATATTAGGGAAGTTTTCAACTATAATCTCTTCAAATATTTTCTCAGTCCCTTTCTTTTTCTCTTCTTCTTCTGGGACCCCTATAATTCAAATGTTGGTGCATTTAATGTTGTCCCAGAGGTCTCTGAGACTGTCCTCAATTCTTTTCATTCTTTTTTTTTTTTTATACTGCTCTGTGGTAGTTATTTCCACTCTTTTATCTTCTAGGTCACTTATCCATTCTTCTGCCTCATTTATTCTGCTATTGATTCCTTCTAGAAAATTTTTAATTTCATTTATTGTATTGTTCATCATTGTTTGTTTGCTCTTTAGTTCTTCTAGGTCCTTCTTAAACATTTCTTGTATTTTCTGCATTCTATTTCTAAGATTTTGGATCATCTTTACTATCATTTCTCTGAATTCTTTTTCAGGTAGACTGCCTATTTCCTCTTCATTTGTTTGGTCTGATGGGTTTTTACCTTGCTCCTTCATCTGCTGTGTGTTTCTCTCTCTTCTGATTTTGCTTAACTTACTGTGTTTGGGGTCACCTTTTCATAGGCTTCAGGTTCATAGTTTCCGTTGTTTTTGGTGTCTGCCCCCAGTGGCTAAGTTTGGTTCAGTGGGTTGTGTAGGCTTCCTGGTGGAGGGGACTGGTGCCTGTGTTCTAGTGGATGAGGCTAGATCTTGTCTTTCTAGTGGGCAGGACCATGTCCGGGGGTGTGTTTTGGCGTGTCTGTGACCTTATTATGATTTTAGGCAGCCTCTCTGCTGATGGCTGGGGTTGTGTTCCTGTCTTGCTAGTTGTTTGGCATAGGGTGTCTAGCACTGTAACTTGCTGGTCATTGAGTGGAGCTGGGTCTTAGCGTTGAGATGGAGATCTCTGGGAGAGCTTTCGCCATTTTATATTATGTGGACCTAGGAGGTCTCTGGTGGGCCAGTGTCCTAAACTCGGCTCTCCCAACTCAGAGGCACAGGCCTGGCACCTGGCCGGAGCACCAAGACCCTATCAGCCATACAGCAGGGAAAATCTGCAATCTTTTCCTCTAAGATCAGGAACAAGACAAGGATGCCTCCTCTTAACTACTTCTATTCATATAGTACGGAAGTCTTTTTTGGACAGAAAGATCTTATTCCTGGATTGTCATAATGACTTGATGATGATCAGTTAACCACAATTTGACTTATTCAGGAAGTCTGGAGGGCAGTCCTGTAACAGTTATATCCTAGGGCAAGTTATTGAACTTCTCTGTATATCAATTCCTCATCTTCTTCAACTGTTTTATAAAAATGTTAGCCACCCCTCTTTAGATTTATGGTTTTCAGTAACACTGTCTTGATCTCTCAAGAATGATGGTGCTGATAAAGAGTTCAAAGATGTAATCACAAGAATGCTTGCCAGGCTTGGGAGAAGAAAGGAGGAACTCAGTGAGAACTTCAACGAAGACCTCTGAATGCAAAGGCCATACTGCCTGTGGTTTATCTTCCCATATTTCTATAGGTCAGAAATCCAGCTTGGCCTGGCTAGGTTCTTTCCTCAGAGTATCATAAGACTTCTTGCTATGGTAGGCCTGAAGTCCTATTTCCTTGTTTGCTATCAGCCAGAACCACTCTTAGCTCCTAGAGGCTGCCCACATTCCTTGCCCTGCAGTCTTCTTTATCTCCAGTTCAGAAACCACCTAGTCTAATTCTAAACATCATGTACTTCCTAGAATTTAAAAAAATAATGATGCTAGTCTGATTCAAGAGGGGTGCAGTTACATTTCATACCATGTCAAAGATTCGGTTTACTTTATTCTGAAAGAACTTGAAGGGTAAAGATAGTTGCTTGTACATATATTGCTAGATACCCAGCACAGGCTAGGCAAGTGGTAAATGCAGAATAAAAGTATGGAACACATACATTACGGAGTGGTAATTTCAAATGAAGTCCTATCTCAAGAATACTGTTGTCCTGTATGTTCTCAGGATATGGAAAGGAAAAGAAAGAGGTTTTGTACTGCCATGACTTATACTTTGCTTCTTACTGTCTCAAATCCCCATGTGCCTCTTTTGGACAGGCAGGATTCTTAGTACCTGCTCTGTTGCTTTCTTACAGGTCCTTACTGCTCAGGCCTGACCAGATTAACTTCTGGATTAGTTTTCTAGCTGCTGCCATTACCAATTGCCACAAATTTATATCACCCTTATTTATCTTTATAAATTATTATCTTACAGCTCTGTAGGTTAGAAGTCCAACACAGGTCTCACTGGGGACAAAATCAAGATGGGGGCTGTGCTCTGTTGCTTTCTGGAGGCTCAAGGGGAGAATCCATTTCCTTGTCTTTTCCAGCTTTCAGCTGTGCCCACATTCCTTGCCTCCTGACCCCATTCCTTCATCATCAGAGCTGTTGAGTCCTTCACCTGCTGCCATCTCTCTGGTTTTCTCTTTTAATTCCCTCTTCTACTTTTGAAGACCCTTGTGGTGACATTGGGCCTACCCAGATAAATCAGAGTAATCTCCCTATCTTTAGATCAGTCGATCAGCAAATTAATTCCATCCACAACCTTAACTCCCCTTTGTCTTTGAACCTAACATATTCACAAGTCCTGGGGATGAGGTGTAGATATCTGGGAAGGGCCATCCATTATTCTGCCTACTACAGACTCTTTAAATTGACAGCTCAGCTTGACCTTCTTTTCAGCCTAAAAAGCAGATATGGCTAAGAGCCTGGGCTCTGGAGTCAGGCTACTTGGGTTCAGATTTTGGCTTTGCCTCTTTTTGATGAGTATCTCATCTGGTAGTGGGGATAAGAATGGTACTGTCTTTATATAGAGTTCTCGTGAGGATGTTAACTTTAAAAACGAAATACCTACAAAAAGAACTTCCTGGCTTAGATCTTCTTCCTCAAAGCTGTTGAGATGAAGGACGGAGAAAAGAAAGAAGGGAGGAAGGGAGGGAGGGAGGGAAAGAAAGAGAGGAGCCAGTGGGCAGTACTAAGTGTGCCTTCAGGACAGGACAGAGTCGTGCAAGTCAAATACTAAATTCCCTGCAGGCTGTATTGCTTTTTCTTGTACCAGTGACATCAAGTACTTGCTTTTAAGGAAAATTTATCACTGTTTTATAGTAAATCAAATCCCCTTTCAATGGAACTCTAAGGGATTATCCAAGTATCTTTCTCATACCAAATCAGAGCCTGAAATAAGTGGTTATAGTTAGAATTACTATTATTCAACACGTTATTGGATTAGATCATTTTCTACTGTACTTTTCCCTTTTTTTTTCATTTTACCTTTGTTCTGTTTTGCTTCATTTCCTTGAGGTTCTATCCTGCATGTGTACCTGTTTATGAAATGAACACAAAAGGTGTGTGGAGAAATGTTGGGATCAGGGGATAGGGCCGGTTTTTGTTTGTTGTTTGTTTGTTTGTTTGGGGAATGAACAAATACAGGGAAATTCTGCACTGAACAGGAAACCTTGCTAACCCGAGCAGGACAGCTTGCTAATATCCCAACAAGAGTTTTGGACTGTGAGGGTATCTCAGGCCTCAGGGGATCCTGGGAACATTCTCCCAGGTAGGAGGGTGGCCAGTTTCTAGAAGAGGATCTGAGGGAGGATGTACACCCAGAGCTAAGAATGACTGCTGTCTGAGGTGCTGACTTCACTGGGATTCCAGCCAGAACATGAGATTGTATGTAGGCTTTGGGGATATGGAAATGGCCACTCTATTAGTTATAAGTACAGAACTCTAATTCAGACTGGTGTTAGCTTCCAAAGGTATTTATTAGCTCTAATAACTAAGAAGAATAGAAATGGATTTGTCTTTTGGCTTGGCTGGGTCCAGGTTCTCAGATGTATTTCAACAGGACTAGAAACTCTCTCTTCCTTTCTACCCCCTGGCCCCATTTTTCTCTGTTGACTTCGTTCTCAAGCAGGCTCCTTCCCACATGGCCATATGGACACCAGCAGCTCTGGGCTTCAGTATTAGTATCTTAGCCCCAGTGGAAAGAGAGCTTGTCTCTTCCAATAGTTTCAGCAAATGTCCCAGAGCTGGCTGTCATTGACTTTTGTGGGTCACATGACTGTCAGTAAAGCAGATCACTGTGGCCATAAAACTTCAGCCTTAGGAGGAGGGTCAGGCCCATACAATTCAGAACGCAGAAGAGTTGCTGTCCTGGGCAAGATCAAGTTGGTGGTGTCAGAAGAAGGGGGAAGGAGTGAAAACAACCACTGCATCAGCTCTGAGGCTGACAGAGGCACTCAGCAGTGGACGTCGGGTACCAAGAAACAGTTCAAAAGAGTGGGCTTATAGATCTGCCTGGGTTCTCACCCCATGGCTGCCACTCACTGGCTGTGTGACCCAAGCCTCAGTGTCCTTATTTAGCACATGCATACAAAAGGGGTGCAAAGATTTACCATGGAAGGCTGCTGAGGATATTATTGGGGTGAGATTGGGGAAATAGCTAGCACATGCCTGCATATGATACCATCCTTAATAAACATGAGCTTTTTCTCGACTTGAATATAGAGTGTCTATATAGACCTGCAGGTATCACAGGCAGCATTTCTGGGCTTCCATTGTAAAGCTTAGGACTGAAATCTGGGTGTTGAAATGTTAGAGTTTCATCATTCAATGGTACAGGCTAATCATTCTTTATTTACCCTATACGGGCATGACACGTCATTTCCAACACACTTTTACATTCATTTCTTCTTTAATAATGACAATTTCGATAATAATAGTTAATAGTCATCGAGATCTTACCATGTGCTAGAGAATTTTCTAAGCACTTTACATAGATCATCTCATTTAATCCTCACAACCAATCTATGAAGTAAGTGCTGTAATTAGCCCCATTTTATTGAGGAGGAATTAAGGTACAGAGAGGTTAAGGTGCTCAGAGTCATACAGCTATTGGAAGAGCTGGGATTTGAACCCAAGCAGTCTGACTCCTGAGCTCACCTTCTCTACACACCTTATTTCTCAACACACATGCACTGCTTCTCTTTAAGGTAGGGCTAATTGTTTTCTAAGGGGTGATGGAAGTTAAGTTATTTACCCAAATCTCTCTAATATCCTGTTATTTTTATGTTTCCTAGGTGTTTTTCCAGGTCTGACCATCTTGCCCTCCATATGAAGAGACATATCTAAAAAACCTAAAGGCCACAGTTGCCATGGCACCGGCCATTGTCTGAAGGAAATGCCATGAGGCAGGGGGCTGGACTTCAGGCGGGGACCCATTGCCTCGCAGAAGAAAGTTCTCACTTATTAAACCTCTGTGTACACACACGCACAGACACACACAGACACACACACACGCACTCACACATAGACACACAACACACGCGCACACACACACTGTCATGCACTCAGCTATATTTAAAATATATACGTCTATTCTTTATGCCTTGCCCTAGCCAGATGGTAGAAGACGAAGAAGAAGGAAACCAGGTGAACTCAGCAAGGCAGTCTGGCTGCTTACTTCAGCACTATTGGAATTATTTCCCGCTGTTGCCAATGGAAATCAAAGAAAATGGATATGACGTCTCTGCAGGTGGACGGCAGTAAGAGGGGCTTATTTAACTTGCTTCTCAGTGCAACTTGATAGGAGAATACAACGTCTTAAAGTTGCATATGTGTAGCACTAATGTTTCTTTTTAAATAGTTGGGGGAAAATGACCTAGAAAACCAAATTGCAGTTTGGTAGCCAAAATTAACTCTTGGTTTATTTGTCCTTTGTGTGTGAAAAGTCCTACTATTCCGTGCGTCCGACTTCCTCACAGAACTGTTGATCAGTTTTGGTTCTTCTTAGTACTATTGAGATCTATCCAGTTGATACCAACGGCCTTAGTGGCGGCAGACTCTGGAATAACTCCTTACACCTTTCTGGCCTGCATTTCTCTAGACTTCACTCTCCAGGGAGGAGTTTTCTTTTCTTACTTTTTGACTCTCTTGCACACCATATGCACTAGGGATTCTGGAAACTTCTAGCATGACTGCAAAGTGGCCAAGAGAATAAAGTCCTTGATGATAAATCACAGTATATCCCTTGAGCCTCACCTTATTGCCAGTGCTAGATTTTTTCTTTTTAATCTCTGTTTTTTGCTAACGAAAACTTGAAAAGCTTATTTGGAAGCTTAAATGTTTTATCTTTTCTCCATGGACTAAACCTCTCCAGGACTCTCTCTCGGCACCTGGATGTCCAGCTCTCGAAGCAGCCAATCAGATGGGACATCACACTTTTCTCATCCCCCTTGAGGCATCCTGACCTCAGCTTACAGTGATCAACCCTGTGCTGTATGTCATTGCTACCCTATAACCAGTTTCAGCATAGATGTTGCTAGTCTCAAAGGGCAGCTGCATATTTAACCTAACTCTGGGTTACGACCTGACAAAAAGCCAAAAATATCACTCTTTCCAGGAGTGGGGAGAACAGAGGATGCCTCCCAAGTCTAGTGACTTCAAAAACCATCACCCTTTCTTCCTCTCTCATACCCACTGAGTCGTATCACCCCACTTGTTAAAACACACAGTTCAAAATGCCATTGTGGGAATGAAGGGTGGACATTTAAAGAAAGGGTTGAGATATTTCTCTCATGCTCTGTCTAAAAAGAGAGACATATTTCTGATTTTTTTTTTTTTTTTTGGCTAGGCCCACCATGACTTGTGACCTAGAGCACCCGGGATCAACAGAGGCCTCACTCTTACTCTGCAAGCTGACGCCGAGGGGGTTACATGCCTCACTTTCCATCCCACACACACAATCCAATATCGGCCTCCATCTACCCGCATTCTTAGCTAGCTGGCACTGGCCTCAACTCCAAAGACTGCCTTTAGGACCATTAAATGGCCTATGCAAGCAAGCGGGGTGGTTTTAGGGCAGATTGTATATTTTGTATATTCTGGGACCATCCCTTCAAGACACGTCTAAAAAAACAAAAATGGCATTTGGTCCACCCATGGTTGCTGCTCCTTCATCCAGCTGGCTCCCCTCCTGCCCTCCTTGACTGTTTGACTCATTGACTGTTAAAATGCCACCCCATACCTATTTGGGATGCAAAAGTGAAGTCTTTGAAAGGAAATAATAATGTAAGAAACACAGATACATTTATGACAGCAACCTTCAAGATCCTTGGCATTTGGTTTCTCAGCTTTCTGCAAACTTTGATTTCACTGACATGTTGAAACTACTCGTCTGAGGGCAAAGGAGCCTCCTTATCACAAATGCTGTAGCTGCCAATTGGACACTTGGGGCATTCTGAGGTCCGGCCCTTAAAGTTTTCTTTCCCTTTTTCCTTTTTTCAATTTAGACCAAAAAAAAGAAAAAAAAAGAAAAAAAAAAAGAAAAATGAAACAAAAAAAAAAAAAACAGCAAAAAAAAAGAAAAACCACCCTAAACACACATACACACAAAATCTGCCCATTTGCCAGAGGCAATTATGTATATGTTAGTAGGAGGGTATTTTAAAAAATCAGTTTTATTCCAAAGATTTAAAACTAGACATGACTTAGAAACCGTTACTGGAGCACTGCTTGCTGACAATCTCATAGTTCTCGACTGCATTCGAGTGCATTTGTAGCCAGTCCATCAGGGCGGACCATGGGATTATATTTGAATGTGTGGTGCATCCTTTCTCAATGAAGGATGTGTGAGGGACCTTGTCCCTCAGCTGTATTAGACTGTAGCGCCTCCAGTCAGTGCACTAGATGAAACTTTAGACACCCCAGGTTTTGTTGGTTCGTTGATTTCCCTTTCTAGAGCAGCCTCCAGCATGACTGCACGCACACACCAGTGATGGCGTTAGCCATGGCTGCCACGATTTACAAACGTTCTCTGCCCAGCTGGAGTTGCTCTTGCCTCTCGAAATGCTATTATTATTAAGGGTTTATAATACTTAATTTAATTTTTGAACTGACCAATGCAAGGCTCTATTAAAAAAAAAGTTTAAAAAAAATGCAAAAGAGTAATCATTGCTTGCTCGCTTCCTGTTGTCATCTGTGGTCTTGAAAAGATCTCATTTGAACGTGGCAGAACGAAGGGCATTTGGTCTTCATCAGCGTCTGAAGTGTTCGGCAGTTTCTCTCTCTTCTGTATTAGTGAGGTCCTTTGTAATCTGCTCCTGACCTTTCTCTGAGCAGGGTGCACTGAACCTCGATGGTGGGGCTGGCTTGCTTGCTTCAGGTATTTGTTGACTGTGAGAACTGGCCTGAGAATTTGGTGGGCGCTAAGTGTATGGCTTTGAAACTGTTCTTCTCTAGCCCGATTGACACCTCTGAATGATAACCAGTCCTGTCCGTGGTGGGTGGGGTGGGGGGCAAGTAGCCCCAATCATTTTGGAAATGGATTTGTGATCAAGTGTCCATCATCTCTGAAATGGCAGAGATGGTTGGAAAGAGCCTGCTGGCGTGAACAGGCTTTCCAAGAAATAACCTGAAGCTAGTTTGCTTCCAAGAGGACAGGTTATTTAGAACAGTGCTTTAACGGACCTTTGAAATACAGTAAACCGCTTTCTCATTTAAATTGTTACCGCCCAACATTCCAGGGGATCTCAAATTTGAAAGGAAAAACCTGGCACGGTGTTTCTTGAGGTTGTCCTCTCAAGCTCGGTTTATCCAGGGTTCAGAGTTTGACGTATAGGAAAAGAGTGTTTCGAAGCCATTGACAGTTTTCTTTATTTCAGTTTGTGCTTCTATCTCCTACCACACGGCTGTAAGTCAAAGATGTGGAAACCTGAAATTATAATGCTGCTCCTGGCTACTGGCCTCCTGCCCCATTGATGGTTCATTGCCCAGCTTAATGCCTGGTGGTGATGAGTATTATGTCCCGAAAAAGAGATGTTTGGATTCCATGACAGAGCTGCATTTTATAAAAATATCGGAGACCCCCAGAATGAACTTCATGCTGACCATTTCCCTCTCCTCTCTGTGCTCTCCCTTGCAAAGCCCTTCAAGTATCCCCTGCCCTCCCCTCCTGCACCTCTTGTGCCCTTTTCACATCTTTGATTGCCTGATGATAACAGGGTAAAAAAAGACGGCCAACCTCACGCATGATTAGCAGAACTGATTCCTATGTTTTAAAAACTCTTCTTTGAATCTAGAAGCCAGAGAAGATTTTCTTTTTAAGGATCTCAGTTTGAGATAAGCTTCCAGATTAGCCATGTCTATTTGCATCAAAGGGGAAATAAATGGGACTTTCAGGGTGGCTCAGCCAGTGCGTTCAGAACATTCTGCCTATAGCTCCAACTCCTGAATTCTACGGCAAAGTCAAAAGAAATGAACTCAAATGGCAAGAACAACAAATCTTAGTGATTAGTTTTATTGGTTCAAAATGGTTTCCTCTATGGAAGTCACTTCATAAAATCTAAAATATAGTGCAAAGTGCTTTTGGCTTTTCTTTTGCATGAGTTGGTTTTAGGAGAAGGAAGAAGGTTGGGAAAGTCAGAGATGCAACATATTTAACTACAAAAATCAGGTTCATTGTTTCTTTTTGAAAAAAATCTTGTGAGGGCCAGCATTTCTGGCCGCAGTTTTGCACCCAGATCTTTGCCAAAGTGAAAATTCGTTAAGTAGAACCTGGTTGAAATCTACTTGCGGAAGCGTCCTCTGGCATCTTCCGGAAGTGGCCACTGCCAAGTGTGGGGTGGAGGGAGGAGGAGAGAATTTGCATTCCGGGTCTGGATTACATTTCGGTAAACATGGTGATATCTCAGTTTGAAAAGGGGCTGGCCTGAGTATACATCGATGCCTCTTTGATGGCCTACTTTCCTCAATGAGGATCTTTGGGAAGACTTGAGACGGAACAACGACAATGTGTCAAAGGAAGCAAAAACTGCTTGTAAATGTGAGATCCCATGACGAACTGCCTGAGGCTTCAGGGTTTTCTCTTGCTTTTAACACTGGCTTAAATCTCCTCTGTTGATTCCTAATAGATCCTGGAAAAGGGAAAAATAAAGCTGCAATTAACTTTCTTCCGTGCACCCTTCCAGTAGAGTACTGTCTTCTTCAGGTGTTTTGCATTTACGTATAAGTCCTCGGGAAACAGGTATCAAAAACGGAGAGAGAAATCCTAGGCCGTCACTTCACAAATATCCCAAACGAGATACTCTTTTCGAACAGGGCTCCCTCTCAGCAGTCGCGAGGGAAGGTTGATGTGTTCTTTGTTGGGGACTGTTTATACAATTTTTTTCAACTGTGAGCTTTGGAATCGTAAACTGCTTTGACTCCAGCTTCTGTCTACTGCCATAAAATGCACCCCACGTCAGAATAATGAGGGTGGTATGCGTGCACGCAGCTAGACACGTGTGCACGTGTACCTAATGTACCTTCGCAGAAGGAAAACAGTTAGGCTACTGACGTTTACGAGGAGTAGCCACCAGTGCCTAATATCTTTTGGGGGGGATGGATGCTTATAATTGCCAGTATATTGAAAACACACTGGGAGTTCCACGTAGAGGGGAGGGGCTGAGGGTGGGGAGAGGGGACATTTTAATCCTAGGCCTTTGGACCTGAGGCAGAATGATTTCTGCAAATCTAGGTCCCGAAAGGCTTTGGGGCTCACTGGCTGGTCCTCAACCTTTTTGTTTTTGTTTTTCTCAGCATGCATTTTCTATCTAAACCCAGATTTAGTTGAATTTCTTGATCTTTCACTTCTGCTTCATTCCAGGGAGGAAAAATACACCTGTTACGGCCAAGATCTCCTTGCTAACACAGAGGCAAAAATAAATGTTTAATGTTTTTGAAGCCTCCCCCTTCCTTTCCATAAATGCCCCCCAAACTCCTTCTCTCCTGTCACCCTCTCCCTCCTCCTACCATGCAACCTCCCAGCCACTGCCACTTTTCTTTCAACTCTCTATCATGCTCGTAACAGTTGCTTGAAGAACTTTATTTTTGCACTGTACATTTTCTTTTTGCCAGACGTGTCTAACAAGTGTGTTTGGAGAGACCTACTCCCAGCCCTACCCCTCCCACACCTCCCTCGGTCACATGCTCTCTCTCAGGCCTTCTCTGGTATTTATAATATATCACAGAAGTACCCAGTCTTATAGCCCTCGGTTATGCCTTTTTTTGACATTTTATTTTTTTTAAGCTTTTTATATATATATATAAATATATTACTTTGTCAAGTTTTTTTGCTGTACAAAAGTCTTAAGATTTAAAACTATTATTTGTATTATATGATGGTGGTATGTTAATGTTACAAAATTATTAATGAAGAAAAAATTTATTTTTGTTACTGGTCTGTTTCATAATTCTTTTTTAAATTGGTATATTGTAAGATATCTATGCAAAAAATGTTATGTGACGCATTTTTATTTAAGAATGTAATATGTGTAATAAACAGTAGAATGTGTTTGGCCTTGGAATGCCTTACTGTATTGCTCCTTAGCTTATCTCACCAGGGAGAAAAAAAAATCCTCAGAGAGATCCAAACGGGTCCTTATATACCTCAGGAGAACTTTCTTTCTCAGAGAGAAAAAGGGAAGGCAAGAGATTGTATTAGGTATTTTTCTTCATTTGGGAGGCTGTTGGGGGTGTGTGTGTGTGTGTGTTTGTGTGTGTGTGTGTGTGTGTGTGTGTGTGTGTATTTTATGGTTTCAGTGAGGTAGCTCAGAGCCCAGATAAGAAGGAACACTAAAGACGGTTTATTTCTTTAAGGGGAAGTAGAGAGCAAATGGTTGGAGGTTATGAAAAGCAATATTTTCGAACGAGGTGGGTTGTGGGATGTCATTTGTTTAGGGGGTTAGGAGCAGCTTATTGAAAGCAGTTTATTTGGTGAGAGAAGGGGAAGGTTTGTTCTGGGGTAGCATTAAACGGAGCAGCTTTGGAAAGGGTAACTTGAAGCGCTTGGTACAGGAGAGAAGAAGGCAAATGTGAGAAGGAATAATGGAGGTGAGGTGTTGAGGAATCAATTTATAGGAGTTTGGTGACAAAGTGGGGAAGAGAAGGCTAACCAGAGGCAGAGCCATGTGGGTGGCTAGGCGTAAGTACGAGAAGGTAGATGCAGATATAGGCAGCCGCAAGCACTGACAAGAGGGAGGTGGAAGGCCTAGGGAGAATTCTCAGAACTGAAAAGAACACTTACTAAAATCTTCTCTTCCCCACACGACTTCCAGGAAAGAACATCCAAGTAAGCAGAAAGGTAGAGAACCTAACTGCTGTTACAATCCCAGCACCCCTTGCAGGGCGAATCTCCGAGAAAAGTGCTATCATTAACTGGGAGCAACAAACGAACACATTTGTCACCTACACTGGACACAGTGCTACTCAAGCTTTCTTTTCACGCTTTGGACTTAGGGAAACGGATGCAGTGGTGAATCACTTCTATCCCTCCTCAGACGAATGTGACGAGAAACTTTTCGATCAATTTTCACATTAAAGATCGTGACTATGGTGACCAAACTTGCTGCCTGGGCACATGCATATCTCTGAACAGGAAAACGGGTGTGAGGAGTGTTGCAGGGGGCTGGGAAGGGAGGCTGAGTGCTTGTGGCCTCACCCTAATAAAACTTAAGGGAAAGAGAACAGTAGATGCGTCAGGGGCCAGGAAAATGGTTTTGAAAGTTGTAAAGATCTGCGGCCACATCTTTCAAGTAAGCAAGTGAGCTGGGCAAAAGGGCAACCCAAAGCCAGCTGACAAGAAGCTACAGGCTCCAGTGGGAAGAGAACCAGCCCTGGAGTCCACAGCCCCACCTCCTGGTCCCTGGTCATTTAGTAGGTCCATGCCTAGCGGAGTAACTTAACCATCTCATAACCAAAGTCATTGGCTTAGAAATTTCTTTGCGTGAGGAAGGATAAGATAGTTTTGCAGTGTTACTTAGAGCATGGCTTATTTTTCCGTAAGAATAAGCCTGACATGTCAAAGCATATCAAATTGAACATTTTAGGTGGGGGACAACCTACACCCCGCTGAGATGATAAGAGGGGAAGTTGGTAAGTCTAATATTTTTACCATAAGGAAAGGAGATGGTTTACATAAGTGAATATTCTAGATGACTGAAGCTTCCACATTTAGAGACATAACTTTTGTTTAAAATATGTCTAAAAATACATTACCCACTTCACAATTTTTCTAGCATCCATTTTTGCCGTGTAACATAATTCAGGGATGATTCCAGACTGTCAAGTTGTCTGACCCCCAAACTAAATGACTCCAGTCTTTACCCCGAGTGGCTCTACTTCCTCTGCTGTGTCCTCCCTATTTGCGAGTTGCAAGTTCTTTGTGTTGCCTTCTAGCAATATTTATCTCCTCGTCAACTCACAGATCAGAGAAGCAAGCTTGGCCACTTAGTAAGTGCAAAATGTAAGTATAATTCTAGTTCAACAGGCAGTAGTCAGAAAGTGTAACCTGGGTAAACCTAGGGGAGTAAAGTGCATAGGCTTTGTGACAGCTCTAATCTGAGGTTATGTATCCGACTGGAAATTCTGTGCTAATGGAAAGGAACCTTGTAAAAAGCAGAGCTCGGTGGAATTGATAAATAATTTATTATAGCTAGATCATCTTCCACTTAGGATTATAGGTTTAGAAGGGAAGATCATTAAAACTTTTAACTGAAATGAGATTTTGAGGTGACTGGTGAATGATGATAGTTTTTTGGGTTACCCTTGATAAGCCAATTTGTGATTCCTTCTTCAACATTAAACATTTTATCCCAGCTGTTCAAAACTATCAGTACTGACTGGCTTGAACGTCAATTCAACCTATTGTTTTCTTAAAATTCTGCCTGATCTTAAAATTAACATAAGTATACATACCACCCCACTACATTTAAAAATACTGAAGTGACGAAAGAGCCACAAGGGGGCTTCCCTGGTGGCGCAGTGGTTGAGAGTCCGCCTGCCAATGCAGGGGACACGGATTTGTGCGCCGGTCGGGGAAGATCTCACATGCCGCGGAGCGGCTGGGCCCGTGAGCCATGGCCACTGAGCCTGGGCGTCTGGAGCCTGTGCTCTGCAACGGGAGAGGCCACAACAGTGAGAGGCCCGCGTACCGCAAAAAAAAAAAAAAAAGAGCTACAAGGTTGGGGAAGAACAAGATTTGTTTGATTAGAATTTTCCCTTCGTGTACACTGCATTTGAGCCGTCCAGCAAGACTGCATAGTAATAGAATAGGTATCGTTCACAACCATGACGCTTTGCCTTCACAAATAGAGAAACTAGGACTGAAAGAGGGCATGTGACTTTGTGAAGGCCCAGGGGACACAGTAAGTGACAGCACTGGCTCGTAGGTCCCCTGACTCGACTTTCCTCTGCCCCTCACTGTTCCTCAGTGACCCAGGAGCCAACTTGATGCTTATGTGTGTCTATCAGTAACATCACCATTGACAACACTGACTTTATTTCCCAATTTCCTTACCTTTAGTCACAGACGGTAACCTATAATAGAGATAAAGCATCACTTGCTAGAATTGGAAGGGATCTTGGAGATCTCCTTCAATGCACCATTGTACTTGAGTATACCGGGGCTCAGAGAGGTGGCAACCTGCCCAATGTCATACAGCATGTCCTTTGCAGAACAGGAGTCAACCCAGGGTTGTGGATACGCAGTAATGCTCAACCAGTCTTGACGTTGTTTCTTAAACTTTAGTCACTTGAGTATGGCCCTCAAGATTCTTGTGATATCTTTGCTCTAATACTTCCTTAATATTTTTCTTTAAATCGACCCACTTTTTAAAATCTCAAATACCTGTTTTAGCTTTGTCCTAAGCAAAAATTTCCTGAAACCACTGATTTGACTGTTTCCTCTTTAAATATAAATGAAAATAAATGTATGATTCAAAATAAACACACACATAATTGTGTTACATTGAAAGACTCAGTTACTCTTGGCGGTATTGGAGAGGCATCATTCTGTGCCATTCTGTAAGATCTTTTCTGTACCATTTCTCTTTAGCTAATTATTTAGTCCATATGATGCTCCTTGGAGCACATTTCAAATTGAATCTAAAACTAAGTGCATGTGAAAATTTAATAAAGACTGATTTGATGACTGGGAAGTTACTTAAGGACCCAGAGGTCTCTTAGGAGGAAGATAATGCAGCCGTGAGTGGAGTGAGCATGCATTCTCTGCCTTGCTTTCCCATCCTTGGAACACCCATCTTCCCTCAGGGCAAGGCACTCTCAGTGGATGGGCTCATGGCCAGGTCATGCCATTATTCTGGGAATGGAGCTCTGAACACTGGGCGTTGACTGCAGCAAGGAAATCACCCTTTCCTTGTGTCCTCCCCCAATCAACAATCAATGCCTAGAAACAAATGCATGCTATGAAACATGGCATCAAAAGATGTGTTCACCTTCACAGCATGTTTCCTGGGATCCGCAGCCCACCACCTGTACATGCACACGTACACACAACTCAGCCCCCCAAATATTCTTCCAACCAGCTTCCAGGCACCTGATATTCTACTAGTAAAATTTTTTTTTTTTTTTTTTGCCTAAACACTTCCCTATTTTAAAACTTCAGCTAGCCAGGAAGAGGTAACTCTATACTTTATCCATGATGTGTACCTTAATGTGAATGAGTGTATTACAACCTTTCACAAGAAAAGACTTTAAGTGCAAGGAAGATGAAAGACATGGGGACTATGGATAGGAAAGTAGGTGGCTAACTTCAGGCCTCGGGAAGGGGGAGGGGTAAGGAGTCAGGCAGGCAGTTCTTTGCCCATCACTGCGGAGCCACAGTGTAGGCAAATGACTTCATAAAGGGACCGAAGCAAAGGAAAGCCCCATCTGAGTGACTTCCAAGGAGGTAGCTGATCAGGTTAAGTCCCAGGAACCCTCTCCTGAAAATGTGTTAAGGTGGACCTTCTCTGGGTCTTTTCTTAGATAAGACCTCTGGTGGTAACTCTTTGGGGACAGTGTGTTTTGATTTTGTTGCTTTTGACTCAGTCCTCTCAGTTGGCCTTGGCAGTTCATGCCCTGTGCTAAGACGGTCCCTGGCAGAGGTCCTAACCAGGGCATAGGAATGCCAGCCTGTTACTAGGACCTAACAACTTACCTAACACTTTGGGCTTAAGACTGGGCCCTGACCTTGGCTTCTGAGACACCAATGACACCCCCTCTGGGTCAAGTCCTATTTGTTTCTTAAACCTTTGCCGCCTTTATGCCATTGAAGTGCATCCTTCAAGCACAAGTCCCCTGGGACTGAGAGCTTGGAGGGGCCCATGTGAGTCTGCTGTCTGTCAGCAAAGCCCCTTGAGCTAAGCTCAGTTTTACATCCATATTTTATCAACTGAAGGAGAGGAAAGAATTCATGTCACAGTTGGAGAATATGGGCTTTTATATATTCTGAGGAAGCTGTTCTAAAAATAGGCCTGTGGAAGACCTAGCAGGGAAATATAGCAGCAAAGAAGGAATTTTAAAAATGATTGTGAAAGCTCTTCCTGAAAATGTACAGATACAGATTCCTGCTTATCTCCTTCCTCTGACCCACAGCACCCCAGGGATGAGGCAGGTAGCTCACGGAACAGGAAGAGAATTGCCATAAATCTGAGCTAATTTGGAAAGGGAAGGAAGAAGCAGATACTCAGCAATCAATAGAGCGACGATTTGTTTTGTGGTAAATGTTTACGGCTCTGTTGCTGGAATGAAATCCTGCTGCATCAGAACGTGGACCATTAGAGGTGAAATGAGTTCACCTAATGCCCTCGGTGTGTAATTGGTATGCATCCCTCCTCCACGGACAGCAGCCCAGAGTCCCTGGCTTCCAACTAGAGAAAAGATTTTAGATGATTCTTGACATCCTCTTTACCTTTTTATTACTTCAGGATTCCCAAGAAGGAGATAAAAAATGACCCATGTCTCGTTCCTTAGCCCATGCTTGCAGAACGGGATGTACGAATGGCGCTTAATGTTTCCTTCCACTCCTGAAAGTGCTGTCGGGGAGCAAACGAGGAAATGAAAACAATGAGAACAGGGGCTAGTTTGTTCCTCCACTGACTAAACTCAAGAAGTGATGCCTTGCTCAGCCGCAGAGGGGAAGAGAAGCAACGCTTGTGTTTCCTTGTCATGCAAACGGGAGGGTGTGAAAAATGCGTGACTGAAAGCGGAGTGCACTAATTGATTGTTAATGACTACGCAACCCTCAATGTCTGGAATTTGGTTTAGATTCAATGTAATTTGACATTTGCCAACCATTATTAAATCCCTTTGATGCTCTCCCTGTGCAGCAGTGATGAGCAGCTGATTGGCTCTTGGGGTTGAAAATGAGGCTGGCTGGGCACGGAGTCAATGGGGTATCTGGAAGGCAGCCACCTTCACCCAGCTCCCCTCAGCTTCACCAGCCTCACAAGCGCTGGCACTCCCAGTGCCTTGTCTTCATCCCCTTCCTCTCTCTGCAGGCTCTCTTCTCTTCCATTTCCCCTCATTCTCCAGGTCATATTCCCTTTCCAGCTCCTTTAAAAGCAAACCTGCCCCTTTAAAAGCAAACCATCCTCTGCTCAACTTTTCTTTCTCTAACTCAAAAGCCACCCTCTCTTTGAAAAGCACAAAAAACTTACTACAATTGCATCATGATGAAAGGATTAATAAAAAAGTTGCAGGAGGATTTCACGAAAACCCATTGTGGGAAAAATAGTCCCTGAGAGAATCTGAGAGTCCTTGCCTCCCTCATTTTTCATTTCTGTTTTCCTTTGCCTGTTTGCTCGTCCTTCCACAAACGAGCTTCTCTGCTTCCTTACCCGTTGTATACTGTCCAACGTACCTTTCACCAGAGCCACCCCCGAGTAACTCCCTTAGTTCCAGCCTCTGCAGAACCGATCTCCTGGCTCCCCACAGGAACTGACATGGTCTCAGGGTCCCAATTCTAATTTCCCATGAGAAAGAATTTCATTGGCCAGGCTCCGGTCTAGGGCTTATCACTGGCTGAATCAGCTGTTGCTTGGGGGTGGGGGTGGGGGGCGGGGAAGTGGGGAGTAAGGGGTAAGGCAAGTAAAGTTCATTTTTCCAGAGCTGAGAGGGGGAAGGAGGAAAAATGGCAGCCCCGGTGCAATGTCCAAGAGCCAACCTCTTCATATTGGGGTCAACTATCTTGGAACATCCAACATGGCCTTGCCAATAGTTCTATCTCTATGTTCATAATTTTTAATAGACTCCAACACTTGTACTGACCCACTTACTTTACCAGAACCAATTCCCCATCCACACTTCTGCTACATCTCCTTTCAAAAGATTTAGGAGGAGGGAAAAAAATCAGAAAACATTTTAAGGCAGATCCATGAAAATCAAGAGAAGAGCTGCGGCAATAAGAGAAAAAAACATAATTCCATTACAGTAAGGACAAAGTGGAATTTCCTTATCCATCCATCTCTGAAGCAGCATGAAAGGGGTTCAGGCGGAAAGGACAGTGGAGGAGGGAGTCAAGAAACATTTTCCTAGTTCTAACTATGCCTCCTGAGGGCTGTGTGACCTGAGGCAAATCAGTTAAATTTTCTGGGGGTCTCTTTTCCTTTCTTGAAAATTAAAAAGAATAAATTAGATGAATCTTAAGTCCTTTCCTCTTCTTCAATTCTGTGATAATATAACTTCAAGAAATATTTGATACAGAAATCATAGAACAGCAAAAGAATTTGAATGGTTTCAAAGAACTATTCGTCTTTCCGTTCATTCTTGGTTTGTGGTTTTTTTTGCTGTACACGGGCCTCTCACTGCTGTGGCCTCTCCCGTTGTGGAGCACAGGCTCCGGACGCGCAGGCTCAGCGGCCATGGCTCACGGGCCCAGCCGCTCCGCGGCATGTGGGATCCTCCCGGACCGGAGCACGAACCTGTGTCCCCTGCATCGGCAGGTGGACTCTCAACCACTGCGCCACCAGGGAAGCCCTCTGTTCATTCTTTTAATTCATCAAGCAAAAATTAATGTTTTAATTCACTTAATTAATTAATGTTTTAATGCTAGCTAATATCTGGGCTAGGCTCTGGTTATGCAAATGGCAATATGCAGATATGATCCCTACACTCACAAAAGGCACAATTTAGCACATTAAGGAAAATCTTTATCATCTACATTGCAGTATTTCTGAGATAAACCTTCTTTTACATATAATGCTGTTTTCTCCTGTAGAACTCTTCATACACTGATGATCTATGGCTTCTTTCTCTTCATCTAACTGGAATGGGAGCCTTCCCTCTCTCGGGGAGACACTTCGAAACCCCAACACTTAGCTGCTACAGAAAAACATGGCCATGACCGGATAGAGAAATTGGCCTGCTTTTCCATCTCCTTCTGTGTCAGGTCGTGTGTGTGTGTGTGTGTGTGTGTGTGTGTGTGTGTGTCAGGTCTTTCTAACAGAACTTCCTCTTCAGGTTCGGAATAAGTTGCAAAAACATCGGAAGACTTTATATTCAAAGATAAATGTAAAAGCATCCTGAAACACAAGCAGACACTAATTATGAATTATGCCCCACGTTGACTGTCCCGTTCTCTCTGAGCCACTGGAAGATCGTTTCAAGAATGACACAAGTGGACCCATGGCAACGAGAGTTGGGCCTGGCACGTGTTACCCGCCCACCAGGCGCTGTCGCTGTTGGTGCTAATGGGAAGCTGCCACATTTCAGGGCAGAGTTTCTTAGATCTGAATCTCATCCTAGGCCTTGAGAAAGCGGACCAGGTGCTCACACTTACCACAAGTCTTGGACTGGGGACCTCAGCTTTGGGCTCAGGGAAGGAGAGACAGCACAGTAGCTACAGCCTCCCTCTTCCCTCCTCTCCTGCAGCCACCCCAAGTGCGTGCCCCCACCCCCGGTCCTTGCCAGCCCAGATTCTCCTTAACTGATGACTCACCAGACAGGCCCAGGGGAGGGCGGGGTGGTGCGTCACAGGTTCAATCCTTCTCTTCATCCCCCCAGAGCAAACCAATGTGTTCTCAGAAAACACAACCCCGGTGGAAATGTTTGCCATTTTCTTGGCTAAGTGTTATTTTTTCCATATTAGAGGTCTGATTTCCTGCCATTCTTGGAGAGTACCGGGAGGAAGAAGGGTCAGGAAGCTGGGCCCAGAGGGGAACAGTGATTAAGCGCCCACTCATTTCCGTCCTTTTCCTTCACATCGGCGGGCAAGGGCTCTGAGGTGTTTCCGCATCTGTTATTTTTGCACAGAAAAGAACAGTGTCTTTGTTAAGGGGTCCTAGATGACATGCATGGGAGAGTCAGCGTTTTCCCCTCGCTTCTGTCCCTCACAAGCGGTGTGGTTTTCCGGAGCACTGGCTCACTGGGCCGGTTTCCTCAGCCCTTAAAACGAGACAATACTTGCTTGTGAAATGACTTGGATTTCCTTCCAAATAAAATGCCAGGCAAGTCTAACGTACTATTATTATTGTAAAAGGTCTCTGTCTTGGGAAGTAGCACTCAGTGAGAGGTGAAGAAAGGAGAGGGCAATCTTGAGGAGGGAAAGGGCCCAGACAGGGTCACAAAAGAATATTCCTAGACATTCTCCCCTCCACCCCTCCCCTCTCTCTAAGAGGAACTTTAGAGTGGTTTTCACCAACCAATAACAGGTTGCAGTACTTAGAAGAGTAAAGCTGTTATGGGCTAATGGAACTGATTGACTTGATTTGACTATATGTATGTTTATATATATTTTGTTTGTTTGTTTGTTTATTTGACCACACTTCACGGCATGTGGGATCCTAGTTCCGCAACCAGGGATTGAACTTGCACCCGTTGCATTGGAAGCACAGAGCCCTAACCACTGGTCTGCCAGGGAAGTCCCTATGTATATTTTTAATAACAGCTCTCCACAGGTACAAAATAGAGAACAGGATTTATCCAAGTGTTCACTAGTGATATAGTGGGATAATGGAGAAAGTATACTCCTTTTGATGATTGTTTTAATAGCTTGTCAATAGCTTTATTACCTCATTTAACATTCATGATAAACTTGTGCGGTCAGGAGGATAGACTTACGTAAGCCCAAATCCCTACCTCTTCTTTGTCTTTTGAATGAGGAAACTCAAACCCAGGAAGGTCAAGTGGCTGGTCCAATGTCAAAAGTGCTAAGCAACAACGCTGAGGTGAAAACATCTCTCTTCTAGTAATGCGCTTTCCCATCTACCATGTGCTGACCAGCACCTTCATGAAGCAAATTCGGCCCTACTGTGAAGAGATGCCTGAATATTTAGTTCACTTAATAGTTGTTTATGTTTATACTGGAGCTATTATATTAATAGTATTCCAAAAGTTTGTTCAGAAGATGAATTTCACTATATTTTTATTAAAGTAACTAGTCCATGTTTAAAGGTTAAAAACACAACTTCATTGTTATATTTGGTCCTTTATAGGATCAGGTGGTTTTATTCAGTACTATGAAAACTGTATGGCACAAGAATTGGGGTAAGGCTTATTGAATTTACTAACTTATCTAATGAGTACGATAAGCTAAGACTGTTCAACATTGGGAAGCAAAAATGCCCGAGGCAATATATATGAGTTAGAACTGTATGTTTATGTTCACTTATTCATTTTAGGTGGTGACAGAAATTCATCCTGTGGTCTGTGCACAAAGGGGAATTCATTATAAGGATTGCAGTATAATTTATTGTAGGAATACTAAAGTATCCTTGTGGAAACCCTAGAAGTGGAACATGACTTCTAGAACCACTAGAAATAGGGATTCAAGAGCTCAGAGCCCTGCATCTCAGCTCTCTTCCTCTCAGCTCATTTATTTCATTCTTCTCTTTCTCAGGACACCCATTTTGTTTGCTCTGACATGTAAAAACATGGCTGTCGGTAACACATGGCTTCAAAACCAAAAGAGATTGAGTTCCTTTTCTCCGTTCCAATTCCCACATTGGACCAGGAGCTCACCCTAAACCAAATGGCTCTGCCCTTCAGGATGGTATGCTCTGCTTCGGTCAGGTGCTCACTCCCAACCAATCCATCCGTGCAGGTAAGGAGAGGGATTACATTGGACTAGCACGGAGGGTCCTCTGATAACCACATGGGTGTAGGGGAAATGAGCTGCCGCTAGAAGAGGGATGTGGAAAAGACAATCCCGTGAAGAAAGGACAGTCCCTACCCTCACGAAGCTCCCAATCTCATCATCTATACACAGATAATGACACTACAGTTACATGAACTGTTAGAGAAATATATCAGATGTCTCTAAGAACAGAAGGAACAATGACTCTGCCTAAAAGGAATCAGGAAGTTTGTACAGAGAAAGGATCAAGCTAAGTCTCAAAAAGATCATCAGTGAGGAAAGGGCATTCCAGACAGAGGGAACAACTTATCCAAAGGCTCGGGGGGTGGGGGGGGCCTTCCCTGGTGGCGCAGTGGTTGAGAGTCCGCCTGCCGATGCGGGGGACACGGGTTCGTGCCCCGGTCCGGGAAGATCCCACATGCCACGCAGCCGCTGGGCCTGTGAGCCATGGCCTCTGAGCCTGAGCGTCCGGAGTCTGTGCTCTGCACGGGGAGAGGCCACAACAGTGAGAGGCCCGCATACCGCAAAAAAAAAAACCCCAAAAAAACCAAAGTCTCGGGGGCAGGAAACCATGACACGAAGGAGTGAAAAGATGAGGCTGGAAAGGGGAAGAGCCCCCTGTGCGCCTTCGTACCTATGACCCATTTGCCTTCCCCATCCTCTAAGGAACAAATGAGGTCCTGAAATGCTAGAGGCGCATTATATGGAACTTCTGGCTTTTAATTTACATAATAGAGCACTTTTATATAAATTCTTTCATTGGGTTCACACAATTTTGCCATGATGTAGGTAAGACTCACATTTCCCCCCCAATTTTGTTGATGAGAAAAGAAATTTTTAAAGGACTGTGACTTGGCTAAGGTTAGTTTAGGGATAGAACCAGAACTGGATCCCAGGTTTTCAATTCCCAACTCAGTGTTCTTTCTGCCTCTTCTTGGGGTTTTCCTTTAATGTCAACTTAAGGAATCACACCTGTGTCACTAATAATTCAGTCTACTGTGACCAACCACTCAGATGCTCCCAAATGAATTATGTATATTTTATTTTGGTCAGTTATTAGCTTGTAAAATCTCCATTCCAGAAATTATCTGAAAGAGAAGATCCTTGTCACCTGCAATGGGAGGGGAGGAGGACAAAGAAGTGACTTTTCAATAACTAGTTTATTCTTATGATTCTTCGGTTATAATCAGTACATGAAGATTTACACAAATCTCTTAAGTACATAAAATGAACTGGTGATCTATTTTCACCATCCAAAAGGCCTGCTAGATTTTAAGCTACCTGAAGACAGGGAATGTATCACATTTTTCAAAAGCCAGAATTTGCCCAGCGTTGCTGTTGTGCCTGGCCCTTACGTTGTAAATTCTCAATAAATGTTTGATAAATGAATGCATAAATAAACAAATGAACGCAGGGAATTTTTAAAAATGAGAACACAACATAGATCTATGATGAAGAGCAGGACTTCAGGTGTCAGATATATTTGGGATCAAATTTTGACTGTACCACCTACTAAATGTGAAGTAATCGGCAAGTTATTATCTAAGCCTCCACCTCCTTAGTTGTGAAATGAAAATATAATGGAACTTATTTCTGAGGTTGTTTTTTTATTGAATAAAAATTTATTGAGCATCTACTATACGCCAGGCACTGTTCAAGGTTCAGGAAGCTAGCTCAGAAAACACAGGTGACAAGGGCAGTAGACAAACAAGGCAATAAATCAGTGAATGCGTTAATTTTAATTGTGATGCAGTGCCGTGAAGGAAGAAAACAGGGTAGTGCAGACTTGATCATGGACATGTGGACTGCTTTAGAAAGAATGGTAAGAAAAGGCTTCTCTACGGAGGTGACATTTGGACAAAGACCCAGGGAGAAGAGAGTGAGCATGCAAAGGGAGATCCAAGGAAGAGCTTTCTGGGCAAAGGAAGCAAGAGGCAAGCAGAGGGAGGGGCAGGATTGCAGAGCTGGAAGAAAAGCAAGGAGGTCCCTGGGGCCAGGGGTACGAGGTAGGAGAGAGGCTGGAAATTGGCCAGGTCCCGAAGTGCCTTGTAGGGCAAAGTCAGGGATTGGGGCTTTGCTCTCAGAGCAATGGGGGTCCACTGAGGAATTTAAACAGAAGGGTACCCTTACCCGATTCACATTTTTGGAAAAGCACTCTGCCTCAGTATCAGCTTCCAACTAACAGCTTATATGAAAAACCTGAGTCCTTTCTGGCTCCTCAATTTCCCTTTCCCTCCCCATCAACAAATCCAGTGAACTGGGCCTCTAAAACGTATCCCCAGAATCTTAATTTCTTTCCGCTTCGACTAAAACTACTTTCATCTAAGTTGCCTTCCCTGGTCTAGGCTATTGCAAGGCTAAATTAGACACTGTGAGTGTGAGAACTGACCAGACTTTCAAGGGGAGAGGTGAAGTAGGTAGGTGAACATTTAAAACTAAATCTCAAGTTGGGAGTCACATGACATAACACATATAAACACTTGACACAGCACCTGGCTTCAAGGATGTCCTTAATGCGCATTTTAGAACATTATTACTCATCCTCCTGGTGCTTTTCAACATGATGGAAAGATCAAGGGATTTGGAGCAGGAGACTTGGGTTGATGTCTTAGTTTAAAAGAATCATGGCTTTGGACAAATCCTAAGTCTCTGAGCTGCTTTTCTTTCCTCTGAGGAATAAAGATGTAAACACCTGTTCTTCCTATTATACAGGGCTGTTATAACGTCAAATATGGTGACGGATATGAAAGTGCTTTGTAATCTGAAAAGCATCTTTTCATGAGTGATCAACTATATGAAATTACATTTAATTCAGTTTCCCTTTGTGTGTGACCTCGCAGGTTCCTATACGATAAGACAATATTACAAAAGAAATTTTATTATAGGACACTGGGGTCTTCAGCTTACAGGAAGACGGAGTCCCAGATTTGTGAACCTCTGCCTTGTATAGTCAAAATCAGTGCTATCCAATAGACATCTCTGCTGAAATGGAAATGTGTATCTCTGCTCTCCAACATGGTAGTCACTAGCCATTGTGGTTACTGAGCACTTGAAACATGGCCAGTGTGACAAAGGAACGCTACATTTAATTTTTTAGCTTTTTAATTTAAATTTAAATAGCCGCATGTGGTTAGTGGCTACTGTATTGCACAGTACAAGTCCAAAAGCTCTACTTTCTCAGGGTCCTCATCTATAAAATGAGGACCCACTAAGGTCCTTTCTAGTTCTATCAATGCTTCTACGTACATAATTCAGAAATAGGTAAGTCAATTTGGATAAAATAAAAGCTGAATCCAGAGTCACTTTTCTTATTCTTGACTCAAAGATAATCCTAGATTTTTTTTAAAAAGTTCATAGCTGCTTTATTTATCAACAGGAGGAAAGACTGAAACAATGACAACACAGTCTCAAGTAAAAGGCAATCCTAGAAGATGAACTATTATACTCAAGGAATACATTCTCCTGGGAGCGATATTTTGGTATCAAGTAGAATGCTTGTTCCAAAGTTAACATTCTCCATTTCTCATTAAGAAAAATTGCCAGGGAAAAATGTTTGGAATTGAATAAATAAACGGATGGCTGCTGTGGGGACTGTTTGTATGATGATGACAGTTGCCGGGTCATAAGGGGTTTCCATGATGAAGTTGGCACTAATTTTGTCTCTTTGTATGAGAACTGTCTTCCTATTAGGTGGAGACAGAACATAAGGTGAAATACAGAGAGAAACAGACAGAAAAGGAAGGTAACATGACTGAATTGTTTGGGGCGGAAAATGAGAGCTCCACAGAAAAGAAACCCAAGACAACTGAAAGGACGAGCGATGAAAGATGGCAAGAAGTGAGAAAAGCATTTGAAGGGGAGAAATGAATATGGAACTGAAATCAAGAAGACAGAGAAGGAACAGATTGGGGTAGGCGGAGTGAGGATCAGAGAAGAAATTCCAGATCCATTTGTGAACGACACCAGGAGCTAAGCCTGCCTGTGGGGAAAAAAATAAGAAAGACCAGAAAAAAAAAAAAATTACTTTGGAAAGAAAGAGAGTGACAAGGTAGTGAGGAAAGGGAGGGACAGCTGTCATCTCATTTAATTAAGAAATTATTAATGGAACAGACGGGCCAGCCACAATGAGCCTTCACTGATGAGATGCTGCTAAAACTTCAGATAATAGCAGCTGAAAAGTTATTGAGAGCAAAGTGGTAAGAATGCTAATTTAATTGGTAATAACATTATACTTAGCACAGTGCTTTGGAATTTAAAAATCACACATTAAATAAATTTCAATGACCCTGGTTATCATGATTGTTTAAATAATATAATACAATAAAATGTAAAAAAGAAGTCTTAATAATTTTAAGTGATCACTCTCATGTTCTGAATTCTCCTTTTAAGCATTTACTGTTCAAGCCTGCATTCCTGGTGGAGGTAATAATACCCTGCTGGCTGCATCTTTACCAAACAGAGATAGTTGTTGGATCAGAAGAAGATAAATGGCAAACTTAGCTTCTAAATGCCTTATTTTTTTCTTCTCCATCCTTTATTTTTCCATTATCAGAATAGGTGGCTTCTTTCTTCAGACAACTACCTTGTTTCCTTCTCCTTCCTCCTCTCACCAAGCAGGTCCTCGGACAACACCTCCCTGCCTTCATTACAAGAAAATATGGCATCAATCCTATTAGACTAAACAGGTCATGTAGGAGCTCAGCCATACAAGGTCCCTTCACAAAATGTTGTCGAGATTGCAGCACTGAGAACCAAGAACCGTAGCCCTGTGGCCATGACTATGTTGCTGACGGTTGCTGGAGAAGAGAAAGATATTTTGCTCACCTGACTCCTTCATGGGCAATCCATCCAGAAGTTCTTTTCATAGTGGGTGGAAAGAAAAAGGCAAAGCAACTGATTTATTTGAAAATATCTTTATTTTTCTAATGGTACATGAATGCTGTAAATTGTTCCCCCAATACAGAGAAAGTTAAAGGTCGTATAACCCTACCCAGACCATCACTATCAAGAATTTGATGCATGTTTCTAGAAGTCAACATACATATGAACATAAATGAGATCTTATTTAGGTAGTGTTCTGTAGGAGTCTTCTTAAACTTTATGTATGGTGGCCTTCCTTCCATGTCAATATGCCATACTTCACTGAGTGAAAGATGCTTGTGATTGTAAGATTATGTACCTGTAAGAAGGGAAAAAAATGCTACAGATATAATTAGCGGCTTCTGTAGACTCTGAGACACATCCTAATTTCAAAGATATTGAGGTATTAAAGAGGCATCTTATAAATAATGAAACACAGTATTAAAATTTTGACTTAATCTTTGTGAGAGCAGCATAATATTGCATTGTATGACGATATCATAAATTACCTGACAAATCCCCCATTAGTAGACATCTGTGTTGCTTCCAGTATTTTCAAATTTTCATGACTTTCCTTAATGTCTGGCTTTGCATACTTGTCCTATTACTTCCTCAGGTTGAATTCCTAGAAGTGGAATTGATGGATTAAACAAGGCTGTTAATCTTGTCTGCATCGGGTGGTACTGATTCACACTCTTACCAGCTGTGTTTCAGGGTGCTTACTTCCTCAGGTCCTCAGCGACTGATATATCTGGCCTGGACCTCAAGTAAGAAAAGTCCAAAGTCTAACACCTCAATTGCTATCCATTATCATGCTTATCTTTCTTCTTGGTGTTTCCAGTATTCAAGAAACTTCAGGAACTTGAAATGGTGATGTCCATAGATGATTCCTCCGTAACGAACAAAGCCCAGATCTACTTATTGGCAAAGACCCACCCTTAGCAGCAGGGCTGTGTTCAATGATCTACTTTACTGCTCTTCATCTTTCTGCCAGAGACAAGGCCTAAGGGTCACACCTTTGGATGTGACTTAATATTATTAGCACCAGTAATTAGGAATTAAATTGGGACTACTTTCCTGAACTCTTTTGTTCATTTGATGTGAAATCAGTGAACCCAAACTGTGCACTAAGCTGTGGGGAGACAAAGATGAACAGCTTACAGTTCCTGCCCGAGGAGCCTACAATCGAACGAGGGAGATGAGATTCACTCATATAAAGTTATAGAACAACAGAAGACAAGAGCATTGATTTCATGAGACAGGACATGATTTAGTGTCAAATATGCAGACATTAAGCCCAGAATTTGAATGAAATCTGGTGACAGAATGCCCTGTCCCTTTGAGAGGCACCAGGACCAATGCTAATGTGCCGTGACCCTCTGAACGCACAAGGATGACACATGGTCGATCTTTTCTAGGCAGCATCTGTGTCCTGTACTGTCCCCCAGGAGTCTAAGGCACAGCAACAAATGCTCTGTCTTTTCCTGGAGCACCAGAGGCCAGCTGTCCCAGCTCCCTGTGTGTCCTGGAGGGGAGAAACCAGACCTTTTGACTTCAGCCCCTCTTCTGGAGGAGTGCCCTGAGGGCAACACACAGAGGTCCAGGATGGGGGTGCAGGGGAGGGTTGAAGCGCTAAGAAAGTGGAAATTTCTCTCACAGCTCTTTGCCCAGTGGCATAGGAACTAAAGTGTGTTTGTAAAGCAAGCTTCCCAGTTCATCAGCAACTCAAGTTTGGGCACATACGCCTCCCAAACCAAATTTCAAGACAGAGAAGGAGAGAGGGAGAGAGATGGCCCTTTTCTTTGATTGTTTCTGAAATCAGATACACATGGCTTTTAGGAGGCCCCAGCTCGTGTCCTGCTTCCGGGCTCTGATTTAATAAGGGTGGCAAGAAACAAACGACTTGCTTGCTCATATTGGAAAAGCGCAAACACACCTGCCCCAGGCCCTCCAGGTCAGGGCATGTGTTTGTAACTGACACTGGGGTTGTGAGCCGGTGGGAGGAGATCTGGACAGAGACTCAGCAGAGCCAACTGGACCCCATCGGTGGATCTTAATCAAAACTGGGGGTCAGAATCCCGAAACTCTTTCAGAATAGATGCAGGTTTGGACACACCCAGACCTCCTGATTCAGACTCTTGGGGTGGGTGGGGCACTGTTTTCCCAGAAATTCCACCAGAGACTCAGATGTGCTCCTCTTGTTAAAAAATTACTAAACTAGGTAATCTCTAGCCAGGTACTCTCAGAATCATTTCTGACATTTTGGGGCATTTATGTAATTTTAAAAAAATGAAGGAAAGTCAAAATGGGGCTTTAAAATCATTTAAAAAGTTAGCACATCTTGAATCCCACAACTTGTGTTTATATTTAACCCAATAACACTTAAGTAGGATTATAATGCAATTTAATCTCACAAGATAAACATTTATGAAAAATATTCATTCTTGGGGAACCATAGGGAGTCTGATCTGAAAATAGAGCACAAGCTTAAGGTTGTTTGATGAATGGCTTCTTTTGGTCCTGTCAGGGTGACTCTGAGCCTGACGATACCACCTCATTTGATGAAATGATTGAAGTATCAGTTTGAGCCTCTTCGTTAGTGGGAAGCCCAGGCCCATGGTCATCCTGCCTCTCTCCCCCCATCCCTGCCCCCCATAGAAAGTCCTGGGCTTCAGCTGTAATGATCAATGACCCTGAGGTCTAATATTAGTCATGATGTTTCTAGGCTGAAGACTTTATCCCCGTGGGGGAAAGTTGTTAATGATAATATTAATAAGAACAGCTAACATCTGCTGAACTCTTACAAAGTTTCAGGCGCTATGCTCGGGGCAGAAAATAGATTTTCCTTTCTATGCCATGAATCCGTGTCCCTGAGAGTTGACTATTCAAGAGAAGCAGTCTGTTTTCCAGAACAGGCTCCATATTAATCGTATTACAAGAGTGAAATACCGTTCTTTTCTACTCTTTCAGCCAGTGTATTGGCTTTCACATGATTCTCATCCCTTTTTAGGATATTCAAACACCATTCAGGCCCCGAGACCTTGACATTGGACACAATCTTATGATTTGGTGACCAAGAAATACATGGAGCTGGTGGGGCAAGACTACATAAGTGAACATGAGAATCCAAATGAAATGAGAATAAGAGGGAGATGGGATAGCTCCCAAGTATGCAGCCTCAAGGGCGACTGTGATCCTTGTGGGGTTAGATCTATGCCACCTGCTCCTAGAGTGGCACCCTTCCCCTCTTCTCACATCCTCTACCTCTCTTGGAGTCAGAGTTATGTTTCCCTTCACTGAAGTCTCATAGGAAGAATCCCTCAGCCCCAAGCTGTGTCCTTCACACCAGCCCCTCCCAAATTCTCCTCCAGACATTTTCACATTCCTCATTCCTTCTCTGTCTTACAGCCCCAGTAGGGTCCTCCTCGAAACATCCACATACCCTCAAGACTCCAGGTGAGGACTGACTTCTCTTTCTTCTATGAAGCTCTCTACCCTCTCACGTAGCTTTCAACTTTTCACCTTAGCATTTTTTTGTGGGGCTAGAAAAGGATTCTGCAGTTACTGATTCCACACACTTGTCATGTCACCAGTGTGAAATCTGGTTTCTACTCCTACTGGGCTCCAAAGTGCCACATGCCTCAGCTCTGTCAGGTTCCCTGACCCAAGGCCCCTCTTCTTGGGCCTCTTCACAGGATTTGGAACACTCGGTTCCTGGTTCCACACCACCTGCCATTTTGGTTCTCACAGACGACTCCTCTGTCCCTTTTGGACTCTATTCTTCCTCCTGATCTCTAAAACTGTAGTGATTTCAAAAGATTCTGCCCATTTGTTCCCTCTCTATCCCCTCTCTTATCAATTTTATCTGCTCTCACGACTTCATTGTAAACAAGTCATCCCCAATCTGGTCCTAAGCTCTGGGGTAGCTTTTCCAACTTCCTTTGAGACACCTTCAACTGAATACATCTCTGAAACTTCACACTCTACTCTCTAATACCAAACTTATCAGTGTTCTCCATACCCAAACCTAAACATTTTTTCTCCTACCTTCCCTATTTCTGTTCATTTCTTGATCGAGAAACATTTCTTAATCTAGCAACAGCTCAAGGTAGAAACAACAGCCATGACCCCCACCCCACCCCGCCCCTTGCAGGACAGAGGTGGAGTAAGGGTGGGCTCTGCTCTAACTGCCATTCAGGGGCCAGATAGACAGTGGTCCTGCCATCTTCAATGCATGCATGCCTTCCAAGGAGGGGTCTCAGATGCTGACATCCAGATGCCAAGAGAAGAAACGGCACTGAGACCCTTGTGCGGGAGGTTTGTACAGACCAGGTCCAGAAGTGGCACACATCATTCTGCTCACATTCCATTGGCTAGAACTTGGCCACATGACCTAGTTGCAAAGGAGGCTGGGTAATGTTGTCTATCTGTGTGTCCAGAGGGAGATGGGTTTAAGTGAGTATTCTCCCTGTAACCTGTATTCAAAACCTCAAAGGAGATAACCCCTACTTCTTCTGATCTCCTTCCTTTTTTCCGTTAGTCACAGGTCCTGTTGATATTTCCTCCACAATGCCATTCATCATATCCAGTACCACCATCTTAGCTAGGCCCTCATAAGCTCTAACTGGGGGGCTATAATGGCCTTCTAATAAAAATCTTTCTCCTTCTAATCTCTCATTTATTCAACAAATATTTATTAAGGACGATAGTCCATGCATGATGTTAAGTGGCTAGGGGGAAATGAGAAAATGGATAGACCTTGTCCCTGCATTTATAACCTCGTGGGGAATATAGATGAATAAATGGCTCTTACCACATTGGATTGTTATTACCTGTGATGGGGAAGTGTAGGGTACAAAAGAAATATGTGGGAGGGGGGCTTCCCTGGTGGCGCAGTGGTTAAGAATCCACCTACCAATGCAGGGGACACGGGTTCGAGAAGATCCCACATGCCGCGGAGCAACTATACCCGTGCACCACAACTACTGAGCCTGCGCTCTACAGCCCACGAGCCACAACTACTGAGCCCATGCACCTAGAGCCCGTGCTCTGCAACAAGAGAAGTCCCCACAATGAGAAGCCCATGCACCACAACAAAGAGTAGCCCCCGCTCGCCTCAACTAGAGAAAGCCCGCGTGCAGCAACGAAGACCCAACGCAGCCAAAAATAAACAATTAATTAATTAATTAAAAAAAAAAAAGAGGGGTTTCCCTGGTGGCGCAGTGGTTGAGAGTCTGCCTGCCGATGCAGGGGACGCGGGTTCGTGCCCGGGTCCGGGAAGATCCCACATGCCGCGGAGCGGCTGGGCCCGTGAGCCATGGCCGCTGAGCCTGCGCGTCCGGAGCCTGTGTTCCGCAACGGGAGAGGCCACAACGGTGAGAGGCCCGCGTACCGCAAAAAAAAAAAAAAAAAAAAAAAGAAATATGTGGAAGGGGCCCCAAACTCCCCTGAGCACTCTGCTCAAGCCGGGCACAACTCTTCCCTACTCACTGAACCCCTCATTGCCCTCATTGGTCCCTAGCCCACCATCCTGTTTCATTTTCATCACAGTCCTTAATGCCATCTGAAATGATCGTGCATATTTATGTCTTTATTTGCTGGTTTTGTGTTTTGTCTCACCAAAATGGGAGCTCCACGAGGAGCAAGGACCATGACTAATTTGTCAGCAGCATATACACAGGGTCCAGAAAAGTGCTGAAATGTAGTAGGAAAGGACCCAGTCTAGAGGGTCATTAGGTTTCTAGAAGAAATGATCTGGAAGAAATGGTCTGAAGGACACATAGGAGTTAATCAGTCTTCTGGTGGTAGTGGAATGGTGGGGTGGGAGGAGTTATTGTTCTAAATGGGGAGGAGAGAGCATGATTGAAGGTCAGTGTTGAGAAAAGGGAGGGTTGGGGATGGAGGTGTGAGTTTGGATCTGTATGTGTGGGTTTGGATTTTCTCCTAAAACTGTTCATTGTTTTAATGTGTGGAGTTACATTAGGATCCAATTAGAGCTTTAGATCCCTCTGCTTCTCTTTGTGGAAGAGATTGGGGGAGGGCAGGACTTAGGGCAGGACAGCTGGCGAGAACCCAGGGGAGAGATCCTGGTAGCATGAGCCAGAAGAGAACATTTCAGATTAATGTTTCAAAACTATTAGCTCAGATGATATCATTCCCTCAGAAATGTCTCCAAATGGTGAACATTGCAAAAATTTGGATAATTACTATATTTTTCTACTTCTGTTTTATCTCCCCTTCCAACTCAAGTCTTACCTCCTCCTTGAAGCACTCCATGATTTACCCCTTCCCTGAATTGTTGTAAAATTTCACATTTATCCACTTCATTTTGCACAGATGCACAGTCCTATATTTTTTGTAACCTTTACAGTCATCCCCAGCCTTCCCCCAGTCAATTCCCAGCATCTTCAAAAAGTGACCTTGGTATACTATTTCATACACATGTGCTTACAGAAATGTAATTTGAACAAGTTGATTCACACTCGGGTGTTTGCCACTGATATGACAGCTTCCCCTATGATATTGGGATCTTAAAAGAGGAAAAATAGTTCTTGGGAGAATAAGAAATGTTTAGTCCAAAGAGAAATCCTGTCTCCTTAGGATGTTCTGAAGTGCAAATATGGCCCATCGGTTACCCCAATGCGACAAACCAATCTTCATGGAATTTCTGAAACCCTTGGGGAGAGATCTTAGGTGAAGGTATCCTCTAGACGGCGCCTCCGCCGGGACCCTGAAGCCAGGCACCAGCCATTTCCCAGAGACCAGTACATCCTTCTTGCCTCAGGCACATTTTGACACGGCCCATCAGGCGCTCCAGCAGGTCTAAATTGGTCCAGGTAACAAGAGGCCTGATGTCTAGGTCTTGTTGACAGGCTCACAGGGCTGGGGAATATGTTTTCATTTCAGGTGATGTTGGAGGGTCGCCCAGTTCTGAAAAGGAGAGTTTTCTCTTAAAGGCATCCTCTCTCTTCCTATTTTCATCCTCCAAACTCTAGCTGCATCAAGGCCAAACTTGCAATTCAGAGAAAGAAGAGCACCAGAGGACCAATAGGATTTTTATTAAGTGCTTGTTCTGTGAGAGGTCGAAGCGGGTAGGGAAGAGTGTTTGGAGAAGGCAGAGTAATTGTCACCTGGGAAGCTGGTTATTCATGAACTCCAGGAAGTAAAAATGAAAAAGCCCTTTTACATCAATCCACTTCTCCTCCTGTCAGGGAAGAATGTGCCGGTGATAATCGCTGCTGAGTTGAGCATCTCAAGACATCATTTATTCCACTTTCCTTTGTCTTTCAATCCACATGTATGTTTCTTCAGCTTTCTCCATCTGCTATTTTTCTTTTTAATAATAATTAAAATAGGAGGCATCTATCTTCTGTAGGATTTATCTTTGGATTTTGTTTTTCTTTTTCATTTGTTTTTGTTTTTCTCTTTGCTTTTGTTTTTCATTTTATACCATCCTTATATTTATATGTAGATGCCCTGCTTTCATAAAAACTGCATTCTCCGTAGCTCTTATGTTTGCAGTGTTAAATCATCGTGGCATTTGTTGGCTTTGGGTGTGAAAAGATGTGGGGCTGCTCAGGCACTAACACACACGTACCATTGACCAATTTGTGCCAGAAGGTCAGCAAGGTTATCTTTTTACCCCTTTTTTCCCCTTCATACAGTCAAAATGAAAATATGGTGTCTGTTAAATGCAGAAATCTAAACAGGAATTTATGGGAAGGGTCACCTATATCTACTGATTTTTTGGTATTCGAAAACAACGTTTTGTGCACTCAAAAAAAACAAGGACAGCTAAACAAGCAACACTGCTGTTGCTTAGAAGCCAGCAAACAATAGTTGGCCAATCTGCTAGTATTTCTCAAGTCTTGCCCATTGCCCGCCTTTCTGGAAGAGGTGTTGACGCAAGCAGCTAGTGGGAGAAACAAAATCAAAAGATTTTCATCTGCCACAGACTGGGTAAGCTGCCCCCCAACAATAGAAACTTGACCGTTCTTATTTCTGGCCACACCCTTGGGCTGAAGGACCAAAACCATTTCGTACACTTCAAAGTAAGCAGGGGCTTGCAGCTTCTCACCAGTGCCCACTTCCCGGAGGCCAAGGCAGCATGTTCATACGCTGCGTGCCCATTCTGGACTTCATACTTAGCAGGTTGTCATGGCTTTCGCTCAAAACCAGACCCTGAGAGGAACATGAACTCGATCCATGCCGTAAATCAAGTTCTAATACAGGGTGAGAACCTTAACCCCTCTCCTCCCAGGTCCCCCTGCACTCCTCCACATGCCTCCAATGCTATTGAAATGATTCAGCCAGCCGGGCTGTTATTTTTATCACTCAGTCCCAAAGGTAAAATGGTTGGCTAATTTGGTTCTTATTCCCAACCCCCGCCATATTTAGACATGGAAGGGGAAAGACTAAGAAAAGAATGCTTAGGCAAATCAGTCTGAAAACAAAGCTTAGGAAAAAATGGAAAGAGAAAAAGGGAAAAAAGCCAGCAGAGAGGAGGCAGCCTGTGTCTAGACAATCCCCCTTTGTTTTCGGAAGCCTCCCCTCCTCCTTTTATGACTGTTTCTTCCTTCACTCTTATTAATTTTTCTCTGCAGCTTATCTCTCAGCCCTGAGGTAGGGAAAGATCAGAGTCTATGCACTGGCTCCAGAGGCGGGCGGCTCTCCGGGCAGCCGGGACCTGCAGGGAGCTCAGGAAACACACTCACTTGGCAGCCATGAGGCCAGCAGGCACCGCAGCTGCCCTCCTGGAGTAGAAGGTGATTTTCTCATCCCTCACAAGCACCCTGAGGGAGATTAATAGTCATCTTCAGCTTTGGACGTTTGTTCTCTTCCCTGTGTCCTTGACACATACAAAAGATCCACTTTAATGCCTCTAAGCAGAAGGAATAACCCCAAAGGGTTAAGGCCGGGAATGGACAGGGTTGTTCAAAGACACGCTGCGTGGAACTCTTAATGAGTGCTATGCCTTCACTATGCAGCGTTGATTGTCATCGAAATGTTCAGAGGGGTTAAAAACTAGGGGCTCGAAATGAACATACTTTCATGTTTTGATACTTGTTATCTGCACGACCTTCATCGAGTTACTTAAACTCTCTCAGCCTCAGCCTCTACATCTAGAAAATGGGGAGGATAATAATAATAACACTTAGCTCAGAAGGTTTGGAGAGAATAAGATGAGTTAATGGGAGTGACGTGCTTAGCATAGTACCGGCTGCATGTAAGCACAACACAAACTAGGGCTGAGTGGTGAGAAATGCTATTATTACTGTTGTGAATGTGTTATTAATTTTAATTATTGGTGAGGCGACCTGAAATATGATTAAGGTGTAATCTGTATCCAAGGAAGAGTCTCAGAAAAGAACAGACTGGACTGTCAAGAAAACGGTAACCATTCGAACTATTTTAAATGGAGGGAATTTAATAGAAGAACTGATTATGCAGGTGGTGGAAGAGAGGAGAAGACAAAACAGAAGATGGGGAAGCAACCCAGAGATGAACAACAGCAGGAAGCTGACGCCACCCTTAGGACGGAAGAAACACAAGAAAAAGGTGATGTGACGCCTTCTAGCCCCTGGCCAGAAGCCAGGGGCTACCTGGTGGGAGCTGGGACCTCAGAGTGAGGGGTGGTCGGGACAGCAGCTTAAACCACAGAGGAGTTCAACCACTACTGTAAACTGTCACCTGAAGCAGAAAGACAGACCCACACAGGTCCTCCCTTCCTTCTATCCTCCTGTGCATGGACTGAACCTGGCCAGAAGCCTACTGATGAGGCAGTCTGGGAAATGTAGTTTGCAGACTCATCAACAGCTATAGATTCAACAGAGATATATTCCAAGCATGGAGGAGAAAACTCTTCATACCTACGAGGTTGAAGGAAAAACTGCTTGATATACTGAGGAGAAACCATCTAGATTCTGGGTTTTAGCTTTTAGCTGGAATGCCTAAAGATCCAAATGTTTAAAGCCAGGTGATGATTTTGTGATGAACGTTACCTGAGATGGAAGATATTAAGAACACAGAAAAGGAGGAAAGCTGACAAGCCCACACCTTTGGGGAAGCTCCTTTCATTCCTTTTCTTTCTTTCTTTCTTTTTCTTATCTAGAGAGCCCTTATCCACAACGATTTCAATAACTTTCGCCAGACAAGCCCCATTATTATTTATTGAGGCTGGTTGTGTAAGTTATTGATCAAACCACTATTGACCACAGTGAGAAAATGACTTTGCCATCGTAGAAGGCCAACAGTGATTCTTCGGCGCATTAAAGAGTGCAAAGGGGAAGGAAAAATTGTCAGTATCTTTGCTTTCTGCAGAGTTGCTTTCAAGCGGAGGGATGCCCCTTTGAAAATGTATCAGTCTTAAAGTATGAGAGAGGGCACTAGATAAAGACTCAATCTGACACGTGCTGGAAATGTTCACCTAGCGCTTTGGCTTCAGCTCTGTGTCCTAGACCATAACACTTGTTTCTTATAAAGAGCTGGGCTCTGGCTGTCTTCCCAGCACAGAATGGCCTCCCTAGCCATTTCATTACCAGAAATTACAATGATCATCTGCCTAACTGGGAATAGCATTATCTGAAACACAATTATAAGTAAACTCACGGAAAGTCTAGGTGGCCTGGTGATGACTAATCAGAAATATTACTGCTTGGCACCTCACACCAGATCGTAACTCATGATCATCACAGGTGCTCATCATTTTCCGAAGCACCTCAATTGCCACGAACGTGGCTGGAAGGAATGAAGCAGTTACTAATATGTTCAACTTCGGTGTCTAGGAATTAAAGCATGCAAAGGTCCAGGGACATTAGGATCAAAAGCCCTGGTCAAAACATGTTCTTAACTACATGAACGTGATAATGATTTGATCTGGTGTGATTCCAACTCTGGGATTCTCACCCAGTGGGAGTGGGAGGAAAGTAACCCTGAAAAATGGGACTGCTCAGGACTAGAGCAGCACCCACTAATTTAATGAGGTAGCAGGGCACACACTTCAGGAGATGCAAGCTACAGGGATTTCCCAGAAGACAGAAAGCACTGGACTATGGCTTTATTTGCATCTGGAAATAAATGTAGTTATAAAATCATCTCCATAGGACTTATGGGGACCTAGCCTCAAGGGCACTGATTCTGCCAAGCCCAGGCCTTTCCTTTCTAAGCCAAAACAAATTAACCAAAAAAGCAACCGCTCACGTGTTTGCCACGATGAAAGAGAATATTTCAAAGTAGATTGTATGTGTTTAGCCTTACAATAATGCCTAGCCAACATGACAGCAGAATGATTCCTTGTTGTGTTTTTTTTTTGTTTTTTTTTTTGCGTTACGCAGGCCTCTCCCGTTGTGGCCTCTCCCATTGCGGAGCACAGGCTCCGGATGCGCAGGCTCCGGACGCGCAGGCTCAGCGGCCATGGCTCACGGGCCCAGCCACTCCGCGGCATGTGGAATCCTCCCGGACCGGGGCACGAACCCGCGTCCCCTGCATCGACAGGCGGACTCTCAACCACTGCGCCACCAGGGAAGCCCCCCTTGTTGTGTTTTAAGTCTGAACTTTGGGCCAAAGGTTGACTCAGGTTAACTCTGAAGACAGAGGACCAAGAGGCCAGACAGGAAAGTCAGCTGCTATATCTAAAGTAGTCCAGAGAGTAGGATCGAGAGCCTTGACCATCTGTGGCCCAAGCCGCTCTACTTTCCCTCTTTCTAAACTGCAGGGATCATCAGAAGAGGTGGCAATAGCATCAATGGTGGCAGCAGCAGTGGAGCCGTTCCGGAGCCGCCTAAGGACAGTCATGGTGGCTGGTAAGTCAAGCCATCCCTGTGATCAAAGCAAGGGTAAAGAATAACAAAATGAAGATTTAGTTTGTATTGGCACTCCCCATGCATTAAATATAAGAGAAGTGTCCCCAAACGAATTTCAGTCCTTTTGAAAATGATGCTCTAGGAGGAAGAGCAAATATTGACACTTCAATAATGTTTGCCCAGAAATCAGCGAGCTGTATACAGCACTCAGGTATCTATGTTACTGGAATCAATTAGGAAAACGGAGAATTGATATCCTCCAATGAGAAATATATGGTAACTGCTGACATTACAGGTAACGTCAGCTCTGCAAATCATCTCTGAAGTCATAGGCCTACCCAACACTGTCATCGATGTTTGGGGAATCTGTTTGAGAACACAGCCCTTACTTCGGTTATGCTGTCCGTTGCTCTTACCAGACACTGTCTCCCCCAACATGCAGTTTCCATACCCTGAAACTAACTCTTTCCATTCATTCATTCATTCAGTAAGTTTGTTGAGAACCTACCTTGTGGTAGCATTATTTTAGGATGGACAGAATCTCTGGTTCCAGTAGGGGAATAGAAACAATGAAAAAGCACAAAGTTAGATATTTTCACAGGAAAATGAAAATGAACGAGTCATGTGAAGACCTGAGTAAGGAGTATTCCAGCTAGAGGATCAGTGAGTGCAAAGGCCCTGGGGTACATACAACTGCTTTCTCTTTACCCTTCTGGTGTGTTTAGTTGTTCTCCAGTCTCTGGTTGCTTCTGAGGCTTTTTGCTCCTTCCTTCTTTCTTTCCTTTGTCCCCACCTTCTTCCTTCCTTCCTTTCTTTTATTTTATTATTTATACTGTCAGAGGTCTTTTAAGGAGTCTTATGGCCATGAAAATCTTACATCTTAAAGCCTTCTCTTCCCAAACAGAATTTTGTTGTCATTGTTCAGATGCCTCTCTCTCTTCCCACATAGATTTTAAGTTCTTTGAAATGACACACTAAAGTGTCTTAGATCTTTATGGATTTCCCAAAATGCCTAATATAACAAGGGGCATATAGGAGAGGTTCAGAATAATGAATGTTGGCTCAAACTACAATGTTTCTAGCTGGAGAAGGTTGTTGAGATTAATTTGCTCACCCAAGACATTTTTTAACTATACATTCCTGGTCTCTCTCCTTCTCTTATTTATTTGTATTCAGTTTATCTCCAGAGAACTAAAAAAATTTAAAGCACTCTGGGGAAGAAATGCTTAGATATTGCTAATGGTTTTTCTTTGGAGTATCAATTCTTATCCTGTGAAGTAACTGATAAAGTCTTTATTGATAAAGGCAGTCCAGTAACAAGTAGTTTTTATGCAAGGAATACATGTGTTCAGTGTAATCGGGCTGGCCTAAGGTTGAAAGCTGAAGTTCATTAGCTTCTCTTAATAAGAGATGATTCCAAAGAGCCAACCAGTGATTTATAATGTGTTTGGGAAAAGCCCTAATCCTTAACTTTTAGAACGAGAGAACAGTTTTTTTTTTCTCACTTCTCTTCTGAAAGAGGAGAGACGTGACCACCCTGGTGAGATGGAGGGGTGCGTTAATGTAAATTCTCAGTCTGTGGCTTTCAGGGTCACAGCTTCAGCCTCCTAACTTCAAACTAGCACCAATGAAAAGGGCTTTTAGAGCAGCAGGCTGGTACCATAGTGATGGGATGGTTGCTAAGGATGTCATTATCACTCTGATTGCAGGAATCGGTGAGTTAATTGGCATGACCTCATTCAAGTCCTCAGGGCCTACCTGTTCACAAATTACAAAGGAGACAGAAAGTTGATCTTTTTATAGTGTCAGGAGGAAGCACCTGTTAACATTTAAAATAACATCTGAAACAAGGTATAACACGCACTATTTATCTACCTGTTACCTTTTTCTCACACTGCATCCTTCCTTCTCCTCTTTACTACATAGAATTAAGACTTGCCCTTCTCAAAAAAATTTTTTTTTAATTGTACTATTGTTCCCATTCCCTCTAGCGTAAGGGGGAATTATTTATTTATTTATTTAGGTCTGAGAATCAGCCGTTAAACTGAAGAAGAAGGCTCACGGAAATGAACTGAAATGTCTTTTAGGAAGAAAAATAGCAGTGTGAAGATGAAAAAAAAAAAATCCAGGATAATGGAGCTTGATCGCTTGATCTATCTATGGCCTCAAATAAAACTGATTGAATTTAACATGTTAGGTTACAGTTAAAATGCTTAGTTGTTTCAGTCAGGGTAATATAGTTTCAGATTTTCATAGGGAGCCATTTATTTATTTTTGCATTTGTGAGTCATTTAGTCATTCCCTTGTGAGTGAGAATACATTTATTTTCCAACTCCCTGCTGTTAGGTGTTCTATTAATACCACACTAGTTGAAATAAATGGAGCAGTAGAAACTGTTTGGTGGTGAATTTGTTTTTCAGATTTTTTTTTTGATACTGCTATTTTGGTAAGTTGGTTTCCCAACCTCTCCGGCAGTTTAAATAGAGTCTTAACTTCTCACCCTTTCCCCTCTCTAGCTGCACATTTGATTGTTGCTTTTGCCTCGATATGGACAACTTCAAGGCCACCTGAAGCATTATAACCCAAGAAATGCATAAAAGAGAGAGTGTATGGTAAAATCATTCTAGTCAAGCGATAGACTTGTCAAAAATTATGGACAAAGTGACAGCTTTCTTAAACACAAGTTTTCTCTCCACCCCTTTGTACTCTACCCTGAAAACCCAACCTAATAAAGAGGAAAATTGGCTCTACAGGTTATAAGGAAGGGGCAAGGGTCACATTTCCCAGGATTCTAAAAGGGAATTTTCAACTGTGCTTGAGCCCAGTCAGGTTTGCTCATGCGCCTTTGGAGTAAAGCTGGGCAAAGATAACGTCCTTGTTATTCTGGGCAGCTAATTACTGTCAGTAATTGTTGTCTGTAGTGAACACGATGCGGCTTAAAGGGGGGATGGTGGAGAGGAGTGCTTGGGAGGCGGGTCCGCTCGACTTTGAACAACATCCAGCCCTCGGAGGCTGATGCGAACAGGAGGGCTTCTTTGGGGACAAGTTCAGAAAGGCCGCAAAGGGGCATTGGAGGGAAACACGTGGACCTCCCTACGTTCCGGCACTGGCAAAGGTCAGGCAAATAATCGAATCACTCTTCCTCGGCTTTCATTTCATCGGCTGCACTCGTGAGGATGGGGAGGGGGCTGGAGAGGGGAGGTAGTAGGTGGCCCTGCTCCTCCCGGTGAGGGGGAGGGAGGTGGTCAAGGACATTCCATTCCATTCTCTACTCTCACTGAAGCCTCGGGAAAGAACAAAGAAAGAATGACAAGGATACAGACATGCTGGGCACGTGCATTCACAAACACACACACAGGCAGCACTGACAGTAAGGAGTCAATGGGAGCAAAAGGATAATTTATGCCGAGACTGGAAACGCTGAGAGAAAACCAACACAGAAGTGTAACGTGGGGAGGGGAGAGAGGATGAAGACAATCCCTCGCATCTCTTAGGGACCACTCTCCAAGACCTAAAACTACACCCATGCCTGAGATACTTATGAAAGGAGTATCACCTGACACTGACAAAGGAGGAAACTGAGGCTCAGAGAAAGGAAGTAAATCCTTCAAGGACGCAGATCAAATATTCAAGGAAGTAAGGACTACAGCTCGGGTGTGTGAGCTGGTATCCTGACACCACAGGATCCTGCGCAGCGGCAGCAGCTAAAAGCAGCACGGTGGAGGAAGCGATGCGAGATGGGGGGCCCACGGGGCAGGCTTCAAGCTGCTTCAGAAAGAGACTTGCATCTTGGTGAGGCTCTGGACTTTCTCCGATTTCTTTCACTTGTTTTATGAAACCAATACAGTGAAGTCAGTGAAACATTTTACTGGCAGCTCTGGGTGTATTCTAATTGGCCTATAGTTGGAATTCCCGTCATTGCCAGGGAGAAAGCAACCGCTCGAATTCCCTGAAGATTATTTAGGGGTAGATTTATGAAGGGGAAACAGGAACAGGGGTAGAGACTTAACTTCCTAAAGCCATTTCCTTTGATTGGGGTGGGGAGAGTTTTGCCACCAATCTCCTGCCTACATTCCTAAACATTTTTACCAAGGTCCCTCCTCCATTCCCATTTTCATCAACGGACTTGAAATCTCCAAAGATCAGCTTACAGGGACTCCGTCAGCCAGAGGTGAACCATCACCTGAGACAGATCCCAATCACTTTCCACCTCTGTCCACCAGCCAGGCTGGCTGCTGGCTGGGAGAACTGGGTTCTAGTGTTTTCCCCAGCCCAGCCTCCCCCAGGGTTAGTGAATGAAGCTGGAAAGGAACTCCCTGCCTCTGCTGCCCAGGTCCACAGTGACTTTGCATTATGCTGAGACAATGAGGGTAGTGTTTGCGGCTGGGACTCTCTCAAGCAAATGCTACTGAATACATTTGGAAGGAGCATGCTTAGTTGGACACTGCCATGCTGTAGGAACCAAAACCAACTGGAAAAGGAAGAGTGTAGAAGAGTTTAATTTCTTCAACTTCATCGTACGGGGTCTGAACTTGGACCTAGTTCAGATTTCAGCTAAAGTCGATTTTGAATCTTGTTCAAGTTATTTCACATCTTTGGTGCCTCAGTTACCTTATCTGTTAAAAAACAAACATAGCATTTGTACCCAGTTTACAAGTGTATTCTGAGGATGCAATTATAGTATTTGTGCGAAGCAATTAGCACAGAGTTTGAAACATAATTAGTACTTGACAAATGTTAAACAAGCCTCGCTAGCTCCGTAAGTGTTCCTCATATCAGTTACCCTTTCAGCTCTTCAGTTTGTAGAAATTAACTAATACCTTATAGGTAGAGTCATCCTGAGGAAATGAAGAATAGAAAAGGATTTAATTTTTGTTTGTTTGTTTGTTTTTGGTTTTGTTTTTTTGCTGTACGGGGGCCTCTCACTGTTGTGGTCTCTCCCGTTGCGGAGCACAGGCTCCGGACGCGCAGGCTCAGCGGCCATGGCTCGCGCGGACCCAGCCGCTCTGCGGCATGTGGGACACCACCCCGGACCGGGGCGTGAACCCGTGTCCCCTGCATCAGCAGGCGGACTCTCAACCACTGTGCCACCAGGGAAGCCCCTCCAGGATTTAATTTTTGACTTTGGTATTTTGTTGTTGTTGATGTTTTTTCTAAATACCACTTATTGAAGAGTTAGAATAACTGTTGCAAAATGAGAGAAGCTTTTATAAAGCCTGACAAATGTTGACTTTCCAATTCTGCTTAATCTCATGATTTGGTTCAATCAAATGTGATGTCTTGCGTGTGATGGGTTTGTCATCACTAAATAGACATTGTCAAGTGCCTGTGTAGTCACCACATATTTTTAATGTTTAGCAGCTTTGTGGTCAAAATGAGCAGATTCCATTTTGGCAGGGTGTGGAAACATCCGGTCTGTCATTTAGACATGACTCCATTTACTGCAGGAAGTGAGAGCAAACAGGAGGCATCCAGCCTGCTTGTGGGTGTCTGGGCAGATTTGTGAAGGACACTCCAGCTACTGAGACATGGAGCAAGTCCCTTCTGGCTGTCAGGTGGCAGGTAATAGCCCAGCCGTTTGCCATCACTGGAAGTGTTAACACAGAGGATCATCATGTGACCCCATGAGAAGGTGGAGCCCAGCGGTAGAGTTCAAAGCGTTTGCACAACCTGGCAGGTGGGCAGCATCGTGGATGTCTTTGGGGAGATAGCAGGGCCACGGACACTGGCTTCCCTTCCATGACAATGGTTTGAGATTGTAGAGAGAGTCTGGTATGGGTCTTGGTTTTAAAGAAACTGAATACTAGGCAAGCTAGCAAGATAAGGGCTTCAGGCTTGAATTAGGAATCAGCTGCCAGGATTGGAGAGCGGGTGGGGACCAATCCATATGCTTTGGCTGTGTTAATTAATCCCCACAATAAGCCTGTGGTTTGGGTACTATTATCATTATGCCCATTTTTCAGAGGAAGAAACTGAGGCTTGGAGAGTAACTTGCCCAAGGATGCACAGCAAGTAGCAGAGATGGGATCAACGCAGGCAGTCTGGCTCCAGTGTTCATAGTCAACCACTTCATCCAACACCCCTCAAAGCAGATGCTCCTTTAAGTGTTATAGAGTTTGAGAAGCTTGACCAGGGCTGACCCTGCAGGTGAGTATCGAAGGCCCTAAGCTATGGGGTGGGTGGAACCCAGGGTGCAGGAGTTAGGCTTGGCCTGATACTATGTCCCAGCGCCCCTTGGAGAAAAGCTTCCCAGCTCTTCCCAATAAATGGCAGTTTCTGTCCCAGTCAGGAGTTTCCTGTTTCAGTTCAGACCTAGGAATTTTGGCTAGGTTCTCAGTCCTTTCTAACTCAGAAATCCTCCCAGGAAACCAGATAATTTCTGGCACTGATCTATAGAATTTAAGGCAGCTCTCAGCAGACTCAAATATCCATCTGCCATGTGGTTAGACCATAGTGGAATTCCAGAGAGAAAGGGAGCAGTATTTGTCTGCATTCCAATGTATAAATCCTTTTCTTTGAAGAAGGGGACTTGAATTTATTGAGGTCCTACTATGTACTTTACGTAAGTAATTGCTTTTAATATTTACAATGAATTAATTTCCCATGGCTGCTGTACCACCAACTGGGTCACTTAGAACAAGAGAAATTCATTGTCTCACAGTTCTGGAGGCTGGACGTCTGAAATCAAGATTATGGGAGGGCCATGCTCCCTCAGACACCTGGAGGGGAAATATCCTTCCTTGCCTCTTCCTAGCATCTGGTGGTTCTCAGCAATCCTTGACATTCCTTGGCTTGCAGATTCATTACTTCAATCGCCCATCTTCACATGGTGTTCCTTCTGTGTCCCTTCACATGTCTTCCCTCTGCACATGTCTCCCTGTGTCCAACTTTCCTCTTTTTATAAGGACATCAGTCGTGTTGCATTAGAGCCCATCTTAATGATCTCATGTTAGCTTGACTACATCTGCAAAGACCCGATTTCCAAGGAAAGTCACATTTGGAAGTTCTGGAGGTTAGGAGTTTGGGGGGCACATACAATAACCCCACTAGTACCCCCTCCTCTCTTTTGCAGACAAGGAAGGTGAGGCTGAGTTTCACTCAGCTAGTAAGTGTTGGAGAACAAGAATCAAATCAAGTCTAATTCCAAGGTTGCACTCTTCCTATCCACATCGTGCTGCCTTCTCAGGATAACAAGCGGTTTATTCCTCTCCTTAAGTGACACCTTTTAAGAACCAATGTGTTTGCTTACGACACGCCTCAGTCTTGTTAGTGACCTGGAAGGTCTGGGGCCCACTCAACACTTGTTCTTCGAATGAGCCTCCTCTTCTTGCTGCTGAATAAATATGATGTGCACCTGTGTTATCGAGGGGAGCCATAGATGAACACCTGCTGGGTACCCCTACAGGTAGATGTGACATCCCAAGAGGTCCACACTGCTCAGCAGATGCCATACGATGTGTTTTACCCTGGATGCCATACGATGTGTTTTACCCTGGAAAGATTTATTTGTGGTACAAAGAGTCAGAAACTCACAGAGATAATCCCACAGTGGCACCTGATGCCTCACAACGAAGTGTGTGTCCTGAGGCGACTCACTTAACCTCTCAGACTCACCATCTGCGACCTGGAAGTAATGATGGCCAGCTCTTTGGAGGCATCATTTGCGGCAGCTTCAGAAATGGCCTGGAAGACTGTGGCAAATGGAAATGCTATATTGACAGCAAGAACGTTAACTGAAAATAATCGGTATTTATAGAATGCCATCCTTAAGGATCCTAAATTTCTTGTGGCCGTCATTCCCAAGCCTTGGGAATTGGAAGAATTGACCTGGAATGTGGTGAAGATGTTCACTCCTCCCCCATCTTCCTTGCCGTTCTGTTTTCAGTTAGAATCACGATTTGAGTTCTCGCCGAAAACAGAACACTGGGTCAAGGGGGAGGTTTGGGATTATTAACGACCGTCCATCTTCTGAGAGTGAATGTGCTTCTGCATCAAAGTCTCCTTTCGATTTCTTTCTTTGATAAAATGTATTCAGCAACCAGGCTCTGAGGCAGACACTCCTCTCCCTTAGTCTTCCTCCCTCAGTCAAGTTATTTAATTATATTGTTTTTACTATCCCTTACTGTCTGGCTTTTGGATACCCATGTAATTATCTGATTAGTTCCTATGTAAAATCCTTGCTTTTGGTTTTCCTTCCAATATGCTAAAGATACTTCTAGTGGCAAAGAGCTGGCACTGGTACATTAAACAGCCCAGAATAGCGTGGAGCCAGATGAAAAAGGGTCTCATCTTACTTTATATTAGAGCTCCAGAGCTGGAGAGACTCTTTCCTGCCCATGTTGAAGATCTGCTTGGAAGAGATCCGCACCATAGCACTATTCTGCAGCATGGGTCCCATTTACCTTTATTAATAAACAGCACAGTTACAGGTTCCAAATAAAGAGGGCAGTGCAATCCCATTACACTAATTGTTCCCTATGATGAGTAGGAAGAGTCTAATTGAACTTATTTGAGGTGCCACCTTTATGTTCTCTCAGAACTTTCTACTTGCTTGGGGTTCATGCCATTCTCGGTGTCTCTGTTTGTTTAAAAGAAGACTGAGAGAGATTTGGAGCTGCCTAACTTGTGTCCGAACATTTCTAGCCTGTGCATTTCCTGGTAATCAGCTATTTGGTCAGATACGTAGAGTTATTTGATCGGGCGTTTAGTCCTCAAATGATGGTCACTGCGTGGGAACAAAGCGAAAATGATTTAATTTACACAAATGCCGTTGTTTAATCACTCATTTGCTGTAAACTTGTTTCAAAATGAATGGAATATCTCTCTAGACCAGCACGGTTCCACTGCTGCATATAAATGAATAATTAGCCAAGAGAATCTATAAATGGCATTATTTTCTACCATTCTAGTTTGCTTTCTGCTGCTGGACTTCTTTAAGAACTTGAAAATATACTTTCTGATCATAGCACTTTTCCAAGAAGTAGAGAGAATTGTTAGAGGGACCCAAATGGCTGTTTATTTGTTATCTGAGGTAGACAGAATTGAGATAATTCATGAAACACTATCATTCTTGCAAGACCCCTATTTTATTTTATTATGTTATTTCATCTTATTTTGTTTCTGCCTTGGTCTCCATCCCTAATACCCCTAGCACTCCCATCAACACCTTTTTAAAAGAGTTGTTATATAGATTCTTCTAATTCACCTTCCATGTGTTTATTTAGTTTGTGTTTATTTGAAAGATTTTATTGTGTCATTTTTGTATGCATCTTAAAGTTGTATAAATGGTAATGTGCTATACATCTCATTCTCTTTCTGACTTTTCATTTGAAGGAGTGTTTTGACAACTACACATTTTTCTCTGTATAAATCCAGTTCATTGCTTCTGAGTCCTACAGATTATTTCAATACCGATGCGTATACCATTTCTGACTCTTGCATAGAGCCCGTTTTACTTATTCATTTCCCTAGTGGATATCTAACAGGTACTTAGATTCTCTAGAGGGTACTTGATTGCTTTCAACTTTTTGGTACCACAAATAATGCTACAGCAATACTCTATCGTCATGTTTCCTTATGGATTTCTGAGCAAGAGATTCTCTAGAGTTTATTCCCAAGAGTGGAGCTTCTGAGTTGTAAGGGTATATACACATTTTACTTCATTAAGTACTTTCAAATTGCTATACAGAATGTTTGCACTTCACCACCAGTGAGGGTGAAATTTCCCCACATCCTTGCCAGCACTTTATAATTTTTGTCAATTTGGTAGGTAGAAAATAATATCTCATTTTTTAAATTTTGCATGTCTCTGATTACTAATGAGGATGTATATCTTCCATATACTATAGTAGCTGTTTCCACTTCCCCATCTGTCAATTGCCTGTACATGTCCATTGCCCAGTTTTTTCTTTTAAATTTGCTCTCTTTTTCTTATTTGTTTGTGAAGTTTCTTATATATTCTAGATACCAACTCCATGTCTCTTTTGTAAATACCTTTTTCACGATATTTTGCTGATTTGTCAGTAATGGAAGTCTTTAATTTAGATGTGGTCATATCTACCAAATTCTTTTCCATTAACAGATTTTCATGAGCAGCCTCTGTGTAAAATCTTTGTTTGTTTTTCATTCTGATATGCTAAATGTATATGTAATAGCAAAGAGCTGGCTTTGGTACCTTAAGCAGCCCAGAATAGAGTGGTGTCAGAACAGGTCTCATCTCACTTTATATTGGAGGTCCAAAGCTTTAGACACTCTCCCCGCTGTTGCTGCATTGCTTAGAACAAAGCCACATCATAGCTTATTTAGCAGTGTGGATTCCACTTATTTTTGTAAATAAACAGCACATTTACATGTTCCAAATAAGGATGATAGTACATTCTCTTTGTACTATTGTTCTCTATAATGAGTATGGAGATGACTAATTAGAATATTTTGCAGTGCCACCCTTGATGTTCAGTCTGAACTTTCAACTCACGTATTGTTGCGTTTTGCGTTGTTTGTTTTGGTTTTGCTTTGGTTTAGTTTTTTGGAACTTAGGTGTACACTGTTGATCAATCATACTCCTCAGTTTATGGATTAGTATCATTACTTGTCCATACAAAACTCCTCTTCATTTCTTTGTTTTTTTAAGAATATGTGTACTTATGTATCTATGTATAGACATACGCACACACATAACAGCTATCTACCTATCACAGTAAATGGAATTATTGATTCCAAAAATTAAAATTTCCTACACTGGTATTATATGTCTACATCCTCGCCATAGCCTCCTGGTGGCTGGGGCATTTTTCTTGATACTTGACTTGGGCTTGGCCATATGACTTGCTTCAGCCAATAGGATGCTGGTCCCATTGCATTAACCTGGTTAAATTCACACCCTTCAGCTCCTGCTCTTCATCACAAGAAGAACATACCTTGGGTAGCCACTAGTCTAGGGAGAATGAGAAGAAACATATGGAACAGATCTGGACTCAACCTGTAGCTTTTTTTTTTTTTTTTAAATGTGTGATACGTGGGCCTCTCACTGTTGTGGCCTCTCCCATTGCGGAGCACAGGCTCCAGACGCGCAGGCTCAGCGGTCATGGCTCACGGGCCCAGCTGCTCCGCAGCATGTGGGATCTTCCCGGACCGGGGCACGAACCCGTGTCCCCTGCCTCGGCAGGTGGACTCTCAACCACTGCGCCACCAGGGAAGCCCCAACCTGTACCTTTTAACCAAGTTCCCAGTCTAGATCAGCCAACCCCCAGCTGACCTGCACATGCATGAGAAATAAATGTTTGTTGTAAACCACTGAAATTCTAATATTTGTTATGCATTATTATTGCAAAAATAGCTAACTAATATGTCTTTCTTTCTTCCTCCATCCCTCCTTCCCTCCCTCTCTCCCTTCCATTTTCCCTTCCTTTCTCCCCTCCTCCCTCCCTCCCTCCCTCCCTCCCTTCCTTCCTTCCTTCCTTCCTCTATTTATGTATCCCATTTTATCCTCATACCACTACCATTTCCCTCCAGCAAGATTAATGTGTTTTATGTATATCTTTATGTATTTTTGAGTGTATATAATTTTTAAATTTTTCTAAATAATACTGTATTATACATCTTCTTCTGTTTCCAACTTTTTTCACCGAGTGTGTGAACATCTAGTCCTTTAATTCTAATTGTTATATAATACTTCATGATGTGTACCAATCACATTTTTCCTATTCTCATTCACAGTGATAAATACCCAGGGCACTCCAAATCCCTTTCGTGTCCACTTATAGACCCAAAGAATCAATTCCTTGGGATACATGCCCAAGTGGAATTAGTGGCTCATAAGGCAAATGCCTACTTAGTAAGGCTATAAATTGATAAATTGGCACCAGCCTACCATTGCTCTAGCAGTGTATGAAGGTCCCTCTGTCCCCATAGTCCTCATAGAAAGTTGGCATTATCCAACTTTCTCTTTTTGCCAATCTAATTGTTTTAATTTGCATTTCACTGATTACCAATGGTTTTGAGCACCTTGAAGAATGCTTATTAACTTCCTGGGTTTGCTCTTCTATAAATTGCCTTGCCCACTTTATCTATAAGAGTTATTACCTTATTGATTTTTAGGAGTTATTTGTATGTTCACAAATTTATCCTTTATTGGTTTAGATGCCACAAGTATCTTTTCCCATTTTGGTAGGTGTAGGAACTTTGTGCGTAGTGCTCTCAATTGAACTAAAATTCTTAATTTTGATGTTAAAATTTATTTTAGATGTTTTGTTCTGACTTGTGATTTATGCTTTTGAAGTTTTGTTTAAGTAGTCATTCTCCCCTCCTACACTGTTTGTGGGAATGTAAGTTGGTGCAGCCACTGTGGAAAACAGTATGGAAGTTCCTCAGAAAACTAAAAATAGAATTGCCATATCATCCAGCAATCCACTCCTGGGCATATAAGTGGACAAAACTATAATTCAAAAAGATACACACACCCCTATGTTCATAGCAGCACTATTCACAATAGTCAAGACGTGGAAGCAACCTAAATGTCCATCGACAGATGAATAGATAAAGAAGATGTGGTACATATATACAGTGTAATACTACTCAGTCATAAATAAGAATGAAATAATGCTATTTGCAGCAACATGGTTGCAACTAGAGATTATCACACTAAGTGAAGTAAGTCAGAAAGAGAAAGGCAAATACTACATGATATCACTTATATGTAGAATCTAAAATATGATACAAATGAACCTATTTATGAAACAGAAACAGAATCACGGACATAGAGAACAGATTGGTGGTTGCCAAGGGGAGGGGGGTTGGTGGAGGGATGGAGTGAGAGTTTGGGATTAGCAGATGTAAGTGTTTATAAATAGAATGGATAAACAGCAAGGTCCTACTGCATAGCACAGAGAACTATATTCAATATCCTATGATAAACCACAATGGAAAAGAATATTAAAAAATGTATATATATGTATAACTGAATTATTTTTCTGTACAGCAGCAATTTAACACAATATTGTAAATCAACTATACGTCAATTTAAAAAAAATGTCATTCTCTGCCCTAAGTCACAAAGATGTTACATTACATTTTGTTATTTTAACCTAATTGTTTTATTTATCACATTAAGCTATTTTTCTTGTTTTTTCAAAGTTTTCTCAAATTATAAATGTAAGTACTGAACTTTATCAAACATTGTTTTGTATCTGAAATGATCAGGTGATTTTCTATTTTTTTCCATTAAAGTGGTGAACTGTATTTATAAACTGTCTGATCACTGATTCTTCTATTCCAAGGATAAACCTGACTTAATTATAAAATTTTTTGGTATGCTATTGGATTCAGTTATTTAAGATTATTACATCTCTGTTAATACATGAAGTTGACCTATAAATATCTTTATTATACTGTAACAAATCAGTGCTTATTCAATTAAATTCTTATTCATTTTTGGTATCAAGGATATACTAATTCCATGAAATGTGTTGGTCAGTGTTATGGGCTGAATTGTGTCTCACCAAAATTCATATTTTGAAGTTCTAACCCTCAGAACCTCTGAATATGAACTTATTTGGAGTTAGGATCTTTACAGAGGTAATTAAGTTAAAGTAACGTCAGTAGGGTGGGCTTAATCCAGTATGCCTGGTGTCCTTCTAAAAAGGGGTGATTTGGCTACTGTATACATGGAAAATGCCACATGACCAGGAAGACAGCCATCTATAAGCTATGGAGAGATGCTTGGAAGAGATTCCTCCCTCACAGCCTTCAAAAGGAACCGACCCTGCCAACACCTTGCTTTTGGACTCCCAGCCCCCAGAACTGCGAGATAGTAAGTTTCTGTCATTTAAGCCACCCAGTGTGTGGTACTTTGTTATGGCAGCACCATCAAACTAATACAGTCAGGTTTCCCTTTTTCCATTTTGGAACACAATTTATGTAAAATGGAGATTATTCAAAACTAAGCATTGTAATCTGTTCTCATATTTTCTTTCTTGTACAAATTTTTCTTTTCCTTAGCATGAATAATTGATTTGCTTTTTACTTGCTTAGTTTTGTAGGTACTGAACACCAATTCACCCCTAAAATTTCTGCCATGATTAAGTCTCTTCTCAATACATTCAAACATATCAGATATTCTAAAATTTCATTTTCTTGGAGTCATTTCTCCCAGAGCCCTCCTCTGATCTCCATCTCTAATATTAACTGGTTGCTCCCTAGCTCTGCCACATGACAGTCATCCTGGAATCTCCTCTCCCCATTAACTCAAGAATCTCTTTTGCTTCTCTCCTGATATGAAACTCTTATTTCCTGGATCCCATGTCTTTTTCTTTCTTGGTCAACTCTTTTTAGTAGATCACATACTACAGTAGTACAGGACAAATAGTGCAAAGCACATATTTTTCCTTTAATTTTAGGAAATTCTTCACCATTACTTTTCGAATATTTTCTTTTCTCCATATGGAAGCTGATTTATCTCCATCTGTAATTCATACTTGATGGAGCCTATTACTTCTAGTTCTATCTTCCATATTACTTAACTTTACTTCATTCTCTCCAACTTTTATCCCTTTCTAATGACTTTTAGGATAGTCTTTATATATAATTTTCTAGCTCACTAATTCTTTCTTCAGCTATGTTTATTCACTGGGTTATTCAAGCTACTCATTGAGTTCTTGATATTTTGAACTCTGTTTTTGGCTTCACACTCCCAATAGTTTACTGGGCTGCATTACTGCCCTGAGTTTATACCACCTTGGACTTACACTGGCCTGCCTTGAGGCAGCAGTGTGTGAGCAGGGATCTGACAAGACAATGTGGAGGAGAGAAAGCTCTCTTTGGCCTCTGACCTAACTTCCAAGGCTATTCTTCTTAACACTTTTGTCCTCCCAAGGGCTACTTGCAGTTAGTTATAAATAATGAAGGCTTTGTGCTCCTTTAACTACTTAAACTCTCATGTGGCATCTCCAAGTTTGAGTTGCATTGCGGTGGTTGGGAGAAGCCAATAATCTGTGCTAACTCACTGTCTTGTCTGGACCGTTAAACCCAGATGATCATTTCTTCTTTTTTCATTCCAGGATCTTCATTAAGTAATCTTATTAAGCTTTGGGGGTTTCTTCTTTCTATGTTTTAAATGAGAGTGATATATGATTTGTTAATTGAGAGTGAATATCTGTTTTCAATTTTATAAGAATCTTGAGAATATTAAAATCATAAAATTGAGAATTATAAAATTCCTTTACTACACTGAGAAATGGTTCTAATTATGAAAATTCCCAAGAACATTGTCCTGATGTTAAAACACTGAAAAAACAGGTTCTATTCTGGTTCTTGGTCTCATTTTCATGTCAGGAAAAGTGATCCTGACCTAGGCAATGTTCCATGGGAAGCATATTAGCTATGGTGTAGGCTTCAGGAGCAGATGGACCTGGGTTTAATTCATGTACCTGCCGTTTATTCCTACATCTTAGTCATCTTTTTATCTCCAGGGCCCAGCACAACTCCTGCAACATGGTAAATCTCCAATAAATGTGTATTAAACAAAAATATTTAGCATTTCTAAGCCTCAGTTTTCTTCACTTAAAAAATGGGATAATAACTTTCTAACATAATATTTGGCAAAGAATATGTATTCAATAAATATTTGTTTTCTTTCCTACTATCCCCTCCTTGTGGTCTCAGCCACTATATTACCCAAGTAGCTTATCTCAGTGCCCAGAGAAACCTGTGCTAACTTGTTGTTATTACCTCAATTCTTTGAGCAGAGCAGGGAGGATGATTTTCTCCAGCTGTTATTCATACAATAATTTCCTAAAGAGTAAATTATGAATGATCCCAAATGACAAAATGCATCCTAAAGTCTGAATCAGGTTAGAAGATACATTAAAGCTAATGAAATACCTAATTTGGAAACAGATTTTGGAATCTACAAAGCTAAGGAATTGGCATGGTCTGATACAGAGTTCAAAATTAATTTCATTCATAAATCTCCAATGTTGCCTTTTGAAGGGACACTGATGAAAAATGTCAGATGGAAATCTAACCTAGTCTTGTTTATTTGTTAAGTGATATATTTTGTTTACTTTTTAAAAATTATTATTAATTTATTTTTGCTGTGTTGGTTCTTCGTTTCTGTGCGAGGGCTTTCACTAGTGTGGCAAGCGGGGGCCGCTCTTCATCGCGGTGCACGGGCCTCTCACTATCGCGGCCTCTTTTGTTGCAGAGCACAGGCTCCAGATACGCAGGCTCAGTAGTCGTGGCTCACGGGCCCTGTTGCTCCGCGGCATGTGGGATCCTCCCAGACCAGGGCTCGAAAACGTGTGCCCTGCATTAGCAGGCAGATTCTCAACCACTGCGCCACCAGGGAAGCCCTTGTTTACTTTTTTTTTTTGTTTTTTGCTGTACGCAGGCCTCTCACTGTTGTGACCTCTCCTGTTGCGGAGCACAGGCTCCGGATGCGCAGGCTCAGCGGCCATGGCTCACGGGCCCAGCCGCTCCTCAGCATGTGGGATCTTCCCGGACCGGGGCACGAACCTGTGTCCCCTGCATCGGCAGGCGGACTCTCAACAACTGCGCCACCAGGGAAGCCCCCTTGTTTACTTTTTATAACAGAATTGGCTTGGATACAGAGCATACCGTCCAAGTTACAGAATACAAAACGGCATATACTAGAAAATGTTTGCCTTGACTCCTTCAAGAAATTCGGTAGCTAATGAAAAGATTCCATTGTAATGTTTTTTTCTCGCCTAAATGTTTTTAAAACAATATAAGGGAGAAATGAGATCAAAGCCAGAACTATTTAAAACAAGTCATCCACATCCCTGGCCCAGTTAGACCCTGGTCTTGACATCATAACTTCCAGTTGACTTTAGCATCTTGAGACCTTGTATTAGAGTATGTAGTTACAACAAAGGGAATGGATTCTGGCCAACTTACACAAAATGGGAATTTACAAGGGGGCAGAGGGGAGTTCCACTGAGGGAGGCTCACAGAATGGAAGGCAAAACTCAGAAACTGGACTGATTAAGTGTAAGAAAAAGGAACCGAATTGCTTTAGAATTCTGCTTCAAGATTTACTTGACCATGTCCCCAGGCCCTGCTGCCAAGATGGGTGAGTGCCACCCACAAGAAACTTAGAAGAGAGGCTCTGATCGATAAATTTTTTCTTTTCTTTTCTATCACTCTTCTAGAGGAGGGCAGAGAGACTTCATTTACAGTCCCACCCACGATATACATTTTGGGGGAAATATACTTTCCCTAAAAGGAATTGGGTTTCTCTTACCAAAAGACAAGGGGATGGATTCTGAATAATCAAATAAAGAAAAATTGTCCACTGTATATCATTCCAAAATGCAATTTAAAAGAAGAATCTTTTAAATCAGAAAGCTTCTTCAGTCTATTAATGAATTTAAAATTCAAAGTCATGCCTTAAATTTAGTGTTCTCTTATTTGAATTATTGGGAATGATTTGAGAATATGCCATAGTCTTTATAGATTGGATTAAAGATGGGAATGATTTCCTCAAAGAATAATTTTGGGTGGGGAGGAAGGATAGTAGTTGTAGTGGTAAACAAGTTGACCTTCTGGGTTGCCTACTAACCCACTTTATAATCAACAGTGAGTAATTCAATTTACCCAGCCTTGCAAATCATTAAAACATAAATAAATAAAGAGGCCTGCAAAAATTCTGCCTGGCCTGCAAAATGTGCTTGGCTGTCATCCATATCGCCAATACTTCTGATCTCTATGGCTTCTCTCATGGACAGCTAAGAACATACAAGCTTTGATACACTCAAGCATACTCAAACATCTTCCCTGCATCACTTCCTGGGAACTAACTCCCCTACCACCCACACCCAGAAAAGAACAGAAATGGGGGGAGGAGTGTGGAGGGAGGGAGGTGATTATTTTCTCATGAGGTTTCACATAATTTCTTTTCCACCCAGAGCATGTGACAGGAGGTGATTTTTGCAAATAAATTAACCTCTGTGCTCTTCAGGGTCAATAATACTTTCCCATTTTACTGGGGAATTTGAATTATTGACTGTCTCATGTCTTCATTCCCTAGAAGGTGAATTGAAGGGAATAGGTTTTTGAAGTAGTTTTGATTTTTTTAATTGTTTATATCTTTTTAATAATTAATATTTTGCTAGTATTATTTTATTCATCTTTGACTGCTTTACAAAATGAGATAGTAACTAAAATCACTAATCCCACTTTCTAGGGAGGCACAGAGAAGGTACACTGGGACTTTGAGAAATAAACAGGTTTCAAAATATTCATAGAACCCTCTAGCGCAAACTGGTCCAGCATGGGACATATTAAGTTCATATTGAGTTCTATGTCCATATTAAGTTTCACATTCCCCTGGCAGCTAATTTCTAGGACTTTAAGGGAGAGGCTATCTTCCAAACTGATCACATGCTGATTTTCTAAGACCCATTTGGACTAGTCGTGCCTTTAAAATCCAACTTATATTTGGAGCATACTGGAAAGGACAGGATAAATGATCAGACATCTCAGTACTTATCTGAGAGCCTAGATACCTATTTAACAACAACAACAACAAAAACATATTTTAGAATGCTATGTTTGAACTCTTTATTAAAACAGACAGCAACAATAAAATATCTGTACAAGTTGTTGAAAAAAGACTGGTGATGCAGAATAGAAATTGGGGGGCTTGGAATTCCAGATGAAACTTCCAGCTCTGCCTCTTGCTAGCTGTGGGCAAATCTCCTGTTTCCTCTTAAAGCTTCAGTTTCCTCATTTATAAAATGAAGAAAATAGTGCAGGTTTTGCAGTGAAAATTAAATAAGGCTAATGTCTTCAAAGAACTTGTGAACTCCCTGCATACAATATAAATTCAATAAATGATACCTATCAGAAAAGAGACTCCAAACCTACTATGCAAGCTAAAGTGACTTGGGATTTAATATCTATTTTATCTTTTACAGGAAGTAGATCACCAAGTTATTTTTCTTTTGGTGAAGAGTGAATGGGGTCAAAATAAATCACTGGCTCATCACTCACCCTAAGACAACTCTCTAGGAAAGGGAGGTTTTTGCCCTCTTTGCAAGGTCAGTTTCTTTTCATTTTTTCCTCCAGTTTCTCCCCACCCCAATACCCACGTCTCCTTGAGATGTTTATTTATTTCACAGCGCTTCTCTATAGGCTGTGTTTTATGCCTCTTCCCCTCCGTGTAAGAAAGAAAGCTTACTTGATATTTCTCATTCACTAAAGAAAGTGGTAAGTCAAACAGCGATAGGGTCTGAAGAGGTGACTCTCCCCCTATCAGAAGAGCCAATGGTTAATAGGCATCATGCAAACTTCACATATAGATTATTATTATTATTGAGCGTATAGCACCTTGGCTGTTTGCCCAGCATGTCCTTGCTAACTCAGGGTCACCAAAAAAAGAGTAATTCTCTGCCACAACTCAGTAAGACATGGGATCTGCATGATTAAAATGGCCTTAGTGTTTGGAATCCTGAAATAATGCACTCCAAATTAAATTAAAAATGGGTTAGGGCTTCCCTGGTGGCTCAGTGGTTGAGAGTCCACCTGCCGACGCAGGGGACACGGGTTCGTGCCCCGGTCCGGGAAGATCCCACATGCCGTGGAGCGGCTGGGCCCGTGAGCCATGGCCACTGAGCCTGCGCGTCCGGAGCCTGTGCTCCGCAACGGGAGAGGCCACAACAGTGAGAGGCCCGCGTAATGCAAAAAAAAACAAAAGAAAAAAACAAAAGAAAACCCGGTTAGATAGCTTTCAGTGAAGAACTGCTATTACCCTGTTACCTTTCTTCTTGCTCCCCTCCAAAGTCTTTATTGATTTCATTGTTGCTCAGATCTGATAACATCTGTCCTATTGTTCGGAGGAATTGAAGATGCTTACAAAGTCTTAATCAAATTAATGAATTAATGGAGGGAGTTTGGAGAAACAAAGAAAATGAGGTGATTCAAATATGTATACAGACACACATCCTTAACAGAGGTTGCTGCTGTGGTAGACACTTTTTTGATAAAACCAGAGCAGAATTCTTTGCCCAGTAGTCACTTTCTGGGTAAATGTGTTTAGTCAGGACATGAGACCACAGGCCCTTGGACAACTCCAGCTCATTTGCCCCACAGTGATCACAGTGCCCACACAGACCATTTTGCTAATTAAATTCCCAGAAAACCTGTTCTGGATCACCCAATAATTGACTAAATTTGTATTTGGATGCCATTGCTGATGAGAATAAAGCACCACGCGATAATGCTTTCCCTTTCACCGTAATTTTATTACTTTATTGGACCACCAGGGACCTGGTACATCCCAGAGGGAATACTTTTCAATTTAATTAAACTGCAGACATTTAGCTTAAAGAATAATAAATAATAGACAAATACTCCTGTTTCCCCTATTTGTCTCTTATGGAGAATTAACTGCTAATAATATAATAATTGAAATCCAAAATAAAACTACACAGCCAGGGAGGTGATCAGACCATGTGGCGGGTGGAGAGTCCAGCTGTAGAGGGTGAGTGGGGACGTCTGGACACTAGATATGGTGAAATAAGGGTCTCCTTTGCTTTAAGCTGCTAACTCGGAGGCAGGGAAGAGAGAATTATTTACTTTCACGGGTAAGATTTCAGGAGTCTCACCAAGGGGCCCCTGCTTGCACAGCCTACTTCCTTCCCAGCACGCTGAGCCTTTAACCAGAAACAAAGCCGTTCTTCCTATTGTTACATAAAAGGCTTGGAATGCGAAGTCTTCCTGGTGAGGGAGGGGATGATGTAAGCTCATTAACAATGAGAGGCAAATAACTGATGTCACATCCTCTCCTGAGAGCTGATTTCCATGATGAAAAGAGGAGAGAAGGTTTGGGCCTTGGAGAGGGATGGGGAGGGAAACAGGGTCTGGGGTTTGTCATACTTCACACTTTCACCTAGGGCTGTTTCGTTGGTGAAACATCATCCGAAAGGAACGTTACTGGTATGTGGATCTGGATTAAGAATTTACTGGGTGCCAGGTTCTGTGAGAGGTATTTTCCCACACACTATCATAATTATCACAACACAGCTGCAAAATAGGATTTCTAGTCCCCTTTTGCTGGATAAGAAACTGAGGCTGGTATACATAAACTTCTTCTTCTTTTCTTTTTTTTTGGCTGCACGGCATGTGGGATCCTAGTTCCCCGACCAGGGTTGGATCCCGGGCCCGCTGCCTTGGAAGCAGAGTCTTATCCACTGGACCACCAGGGAAGTCCTCATCTGGCTTCTTAATAGCAGAACAAGGATTAGCATCAAGGTCAGCTTGAGTCCAAACATATGCTTTTCACTCGCACCATGATAACTCAGAGCCTGATCTAAAATTTGGGGATGATTTTTTTTGCTGTTTTCAAAATACATATCAAGTCAAATTTTTGCCATTAACTTTGGAATATTTTGGTGAAAGAAATCAGAAGGATTAAGTTCATTTTACAGATGAGACTGAAAAAGAATATGCAGGAAACAAGCCAAGTTTCTACAGCAAAGAATGAAGTAATTAGGATTCCGTGTTCTGATGTTATACCCAATTGCCTATTTGGTCTCTCCTATTGGGTAACTCAATTCCTTAGGTACCTCAACTCAGTCTGTGCAAAACTAAACCCAAGGTCTTGTATCTGCCCATTATCCATACCCCTTTTCTGCCCTAACCTAACTGTAAGAGGGAATTCTTTTTTTTTTTTTTTGCGGTACGCGGGCCTCTCACTATTGTGGCCTCTCCTGTTGCGGAGCACAGGCTCCGGGCGCGCAGGCTCAGTGGCCATGGCTCACGGGCCTAGCCGCTTCGCAGCATGTGGGATCCTCCCGGACCGGGGCGCGAACCTGCGTCCCCTGCATCAGCAGGCGGACTCTCAACCACTGTGCCACCAGGGAAGCCCAAGAGAGAACTTTTAATAGTTCCTCTCTTGATTACTGGACATCATCATTCATCTTTAGTCACTTAAGACAGGAATCTAAAAGTACATCCACATTTCTCCCTCTGCTGTACTTCCCTGTTCTGCGCCCCACATCTAACCAGTCTTATTGAGTATACTTCCCAAATTTCTCTCAAATCAGTTTCCTTTTTCCTTTTCTTCATCTCCAGTGTCAACACCTTTGTCATGCCCCAGTCATTTCTCCTCTGTCTTAAAGCTAGAATCTCCTAAGTGAATTGGCCACACTGCATTCTACGTTCCAATAAGTCCTCGATTATACTCAAATTGATGACAGATTGGTTCCCTTAAAACCCAAAGTCTGGTACATAGAGAATGCTGAATGAATGAATGAATGAATAAAATAAAAAAACAAAAAGAGATCTACTCTCAAGTACAAATACTAGAATAGCAACAAATCAAATAGAAGAAATACAAGCTGTTTATACTCCTTTAAATTGAGGTAAGATATACGCGGTGAGATATAAATCTTAAGTGTAAAGTTCAATCAGTTTTGTCAAAATATATACCTATATAAACAACACTTCAATCAAGATATAGAACATTTCCATCACACTAGAAATTTCCTTCATGGCTTTCCTTGATGATTAATGAGACTGAGGATTTTCTCATAGGCTTATTGGCCATCCATATACCTGCTTTTGTGGAATATCTATTTGTGTTTTTCACCTGTGTTTAAATTTGGTTGTTTATAATTACAGCTTTGTAGGAGTTCTTCATAAATATGGATGAGACCTTTGTCCGATAAAACGAAGGTGAATATTTTTTCTCAGACTTACCTTTTCACTTACTGCAGTTTTTGAGGAGAAAAATTTGAAATTTGATCAAGTCTACGTGATCAATTCTTTTCTTTTATAGTTAGTGCTTTTTGTGTCTTGTCATCTTTGCCAACCCCAGGATTCAATGATACTCTTTTTTTCCCCTAGAAATTTGAAACTTTCAGCAGTTATGTTTAGGTCTGGAAGCCATTTAAAATCAATTCTGTGTATGGTGAGAGGTTATTTTTTTTCACACATGGATATCCAGCCCCATTTGTTGAAAAGATTTCCTTTCCCCATTGCATTGCCTTGGTGCCTTTGTTGAAAATCAGCTGACTTTCTATGTGTCTATTTCTGGATTCTGTTATGTTCTACTATCCTGATACCACTTTCACAGTGTAGGTTAATATACCTTTATAGTAAGTTTTAAAACTGATAGTGCAAGTACTCCAACTTTCTCAAAATTGTTTTGGCTATTCTAAGTCCTTTGGCTTTCCCTATATATTTAAAGTAATTATCCTGTAAATTTTCACAAAGAAAAATCAATTGAGATTTTGACTGAGAATGTGTAGAAAACTTTAGATCTGTTTGAGGGAGAATTAACATCTTTAGCAGTAGTGATTTTTCCAGTCCATGAGCAATGGTATATTTCTCTATTAGCTTTAATTTATTTTCTCATAGGTATAGGTCTTGCACATCTTTCATCAGATTTATTCTTAGCCATTTGGTGTTCTTTACGCTATTTTAAATATTGTTTTTAAAATTTCATTTTCCAATTGTTTGTTACTGGCATATAGAAATATTTTAGAATATTCTACATAAATAATAAATGTAAATAGATGAATAAACTGAGTTTTGATTTTTTTTTCCAATCTTTATGCTCTTTATTGCTTTCTCTTTCTTTAAGACAATTTTCATAGATGCGATGAAATTTGCATTCTCTCAGTGTTAGAGAGAAGAGATCCAGTGATTCACCATTGAACATGGTGTTAGCTTTAGGCTTTTTGTGGATGTAGATGTAGATCAGGCTAAAAGAATTCCCTATTTTCAGTTTACTGGAAGTTCTTTACCATAAATGAGTGTTGAATTATGTCAAATATTTTCCTGCCTCTAATAAGATGATCATGTCATTACTCTTTTTTTACCTGTTGACATGGTGAATTATATTGAATGATTTTTTAATATTAAACCAGCCTCACGTTCCTGGGATAAACCTCACTTGGTCATTATGTGTCGCTCTTTTTATATTTCACTGAAATCAATTTGCTAATATTTTATTAAGGACTTTTTGCATCCATGCTCATGAGAGATATTGGTCTGTAATTTTCTTTATTTGTAATGTCTTCATCAGGTTTTCATTATCAGGGATAGAGGGATAAAATGAGTTAAGGAGTATTTACTTCTATATTCTTTTCTATTGATCTCTGTTGCCTTAGAAACACATCTTTATAATTTTTGGTTTGCTTTTTGTTGCTCTAAGGCAGTAATTCTCAAACCACCTAGAGATTTTGTTAAAACAAAAATTGATAGGCCCCTTACCCCAGAGTTTCTGATTCAGTAATTCTGGGTAGAGACCAATAATTTGCATTTCTAGCAAATTCCTAAGTGATGCTGATATGGTTAGTCTGCAAACCAAACTGTCAAGACTACTTTTCTAGGGATTAAAATGTGCATCTTTAATTTATCATAATTTACTTAGAGTTAATATTGTAACGCTTCAAATAAAAAGTATGAAGGTTTCAAAAAAATGTTCTATTTAGTCACTATCTTTTGTGCTGTTGTTGTCATGTGTTTTATATGTACCTCAGTAAGAAAAAGAAAATATGATTTTATTATTATGTAAAGAATAAACTGTTTTTCAGCAAAATTAAGAGAGGGAAAATATATCTTTTATATTTATCCCTTATTTACCATTTTAGATTCTCTTCATTCCTTCTTGTAGATCCATATTTTTAACTGGTATTTTTTAATTCAGATTGAGAAACTTCCTTTAGTATATCTTGTAGTGCCCACACACTGGAGTTCTCTCAACTTTCATTTATCTGCAAGTATCTATATTTCACTCTCATTTTTAAAGGTTATTTTTATTGCATATAGCCTTCTGGTAGAAAATTGTTGCTGTTGCTGTTTCCACCACATTAACAATGTCATTTCATTGTCTTTTTACCTCAGTTGTTTCTGGGGAGAAATCATACATTTTCACATCATTATTCTCCTGAATGTAAGACACCTCCTTGTTTGGCTGATTTTAAAATTTTCTCTTTATCTTTGTTTTCAGTAGTTTGCTATGATGTGCCTTTATGATCTATTTAAAAAATTACTTTTCTTGGGTTTGTCAAGATTCTTGGATTTATAAATTGAGATTTTTACACAAATTGAGGAACATTTTGGCATTAATTATTTATATATTTCTTCATATTTTCCCCCATTCTCTCTCCTTCCCTTTGTATCTCCAATTATACATATATTAGCCTGTGTGACATTGTCCTACAAATCAATAAATCTTTGTTAATTTTTCCCCTCTGTTTTTCAGATTGGATAATTCTTCTTCATCTATCTTCATATTCACTCACTCTGTAGTTTCCAATATTCCAACTGTTAAGCCTATCCAGTGAATTTTTCATTACAGGATTTGTATTTTTCAGTTCTAGAATTTTATTCATTCTTTTTATGGTTTCCATTTCTCTGTTGAGATTTCCCATATTTTCCATTAAGCCTCTGAACACATTTATAGTAGCTGCTTTCATGGGCTCATTTGTCTTGTCTAGGCTATCTAGGGGTCTTTTTCTTTTTATTGTTTTTGCTCCTTATTATGGGTCACATTTTCCTGCCTCTTCCCATATTTCTTAATTTTGTACTGTATGATGAACCTTGTGGATGATTTGTTTTTGGAACCTAAATTATGTCATCTTCTTTTAAAGAATATTGAGTTTTGTTTAGGGAAGCTGTTAAATAACTAGAAGCTCTTTTAGGTTCTGTTAGGCTTTGTTTAATTCCTTTATAAGGACAAGTCTTTTGTGGTTTTGACCTTAAACTTGTGGATAGCCTTACTCTCAGATATGATTCTTATTCCAGAAATGTGGTCTTTTGGGGTTCTCAACTGAATGCCCAAGGTACTCGCTGAGGTCTCCCCACTCTGCATGCACTAGAGTTTTAATGTTTCTTAGAACTACACAACTTCCTGTTTCTCCAGTCAGCTCTCAGCCCTGTAGCAGCTGGTCTCTACAAGACTTTCTTGAGTCTTGTCCTGCAAAGTCCCAGCCCAGCCTTCAGCCAAGGACATATGGTGAATCCCACACAGAGTTTTGGAACACCCACTTTTGGAGCTCCCTCCTTCCTAGTACCATAAAAAATTCCAAGGACTTCCACAGTCTAGAATTCTGATCTCTGCTTTTTCAACCCAGCAAAAGTGCCCCTCCAGTTGGGCTCCAATTTCCTACCTTGCAGCAGGAAAATGCCCCCAGAAGAAAACCATAAAGGTTCACCTCATGTGTTTCTCTTCTCTCAGGTACCACAACCCTTTACTGCATGTTAATGCTTAAAAACAGATACTTCATAAACTTTGACCATCTTTATACTTGTTTATGGTGGCAGGGCAAATCTGGTATCAGTTACTGCCTTATAGTTGGGAGCAGAAGTTTGAAAGCTGTTTGTATCCTTAAGTAAAGATTTTATGACTAACCACAAATGTGTTTGGTGAAAACAATGCTGTAGAAACTGAAGTCTTTCTCACTGCCCCGACCCCTCATACCCTTAGACACATACACATATACCAATCATCTGCAAATTCTGAGCTCTGATTACCACTGGATGTTCCAGTGTGACTAAGATCTGTACTCCAGTGGTGTTTTAAATATTTTCATGAGTTTCCATTAATTAAAAACTTGAGAAAACCGATATAAAAATCCACAGTGTCTACTTCTGTTTTAAGATGGAAAGATCTGGTGGCACTAAATGAGCATGGCAACAATAGCCTGGAACAGAGTGGTGGTTGCCTTCTTTAGAGAGGATATGTGTTTTCTGGTCTGCCACAGTCTCAAGCTAGTCCATTTTACTCAGTTATGTAGTCTGCCTGATCCCTGTAGTTATTTATATATATGATCCTGGCATGTGGGCAGATAATCTTACACATAAGTAGCATGCCCGTGATATCCAATGTGATCCGCCCCATCACTGCCACATTCCCCATGATAGCTTTACTCCATGAATACACCCAGTTTTCCCAAGCTCCTTCTGGGGATGTAAATATCTCAATAGAGAAGAGAAATAAAGAGACAGGGAGCAGAGATATGGAATGAAGTTAAATTTGGCCAGTGTACCTTGGTCTTCATGCAGGTAAGAAGTTCATCAATAAGCGATCAGGGGCCAGCCATGCTGTCTGCTCCCATTCTGATTCCATGATTAAGATGTGTTTATGCCTTTCAGCCAGCAAACGTCTCTCTTGCTTAAAAGCTTCTGAGATATTACTTTCCTGGAAATTCAATTTGGCCCTGCTCTGAATTTTATACCCATGGTTTTGCTTGAAACTCAAAGAAATGAAAAACCATAATTGTTTTCCTTATGCAATAGGGAAATTGTCTTTGTGTTTCATAATCAAAACATTGTTTTTTCTTGAATTCATTGTTCGTGTGTGTATGTGTTTTGAGGGATAATAATATTAACCAACATGTTTTGGATACTTACTATGTACTAGAAACTCTGCTAAGCATTTCCTGTGAAAGATGAAATTTTATCTTCAACCACAATCTGGTGAGGTAAGAAGGAATGTTCTCTTCATTTTACAGATGAGAAAGTGAGGCATAGAGAGGTTAAATACCTTGCCTGAGATCAAATGGCAAGTAAGTGGTGACATTGGAATTTGAAATCTCTGAATTGAAAATGAAATATGTGAACCAAGTGCTAACCAGGTTGTGTCCTTTGACTTCCTGAGTGTGACGGTCACCAGCAAATGTGTCGAAGTCACTTTTACAGTGCAGATTCCCCACCCATCATCACTCTAGCAAGCTCCTGGTTTGCACAATACAGAGGGGTCTTTCATATCTTTTATACTCTTATATTCAAGTATTCACTATGAAGAGGAAACCCTGCAAGTGTATTCTTTTTTTGCATAGAAGTCAGCAAAACCTGCAGAATGAACCACAAAGTGTCACAATGAAATGTGCAAATCCCACAGGAAGTGAATTTCACCTGCTCTGCTCTACACTGACTGTGCAGCTCATCCCTGTGTATTGACCTCACAGCTCTTAGACTCAGAAAGCAGGCAGGACAGAGGCATAAAGAAAACCCCTTTAGTCTCAGGGCCAAAAAACCTGCAAAGACTTGGCTGAGGGGACCAGGTAAACCTTGAGGAGTATTCTTTCTTCTTACTCAGGGTCATAAAACATGAAAGCTAGAAGGGCCCAGGGAGATATTTTCCTCCAGTCCTCTCATTTTACAGATGGGGCAACTGAAGTCCAGAGATGGGGTCTGATTCCCCAGCTACTAAGTCAGTGATGGCAGAATAGAACCCAGTACCCAGACCTCGTGGCTCCCTAGCACACACAGTGCCTCTGCTGGGCAGGACTTAAGGGTATGCTCAGAAGGTGACTCTACTCCACCTTCTGGCTGCAGGAGCAGAGGGAAAGCAATGCATCCACGAAGAAGGAGCTGGCAGTGGAAGAACAATGACGATTCAATCAAGAGCCAAAATACCAGGTTATTAAAAATAGAGCTAACTTTTCCCCTTCTACTACCACTCAAACTTTCATATACATTTCCAAGCTTTCTCCCAAGAGATTTGAAGTAATAGGAAACAGAGGATATTGTTTTATTTTATTAGTTCCTTCTCTGATGGTTAGTGCCAAGAAGCAGAGAAATTACAATTGTGAGGGTCCTGAGGAGGACGCATTGACATAGAACACCGCAATTGTTCTGTACTTTGACATGGTACTTGCTGCTTGACCTCTTTTATGTGTAGTGCAGTGTCCTGTTGTCATAAATAAAGAATATGGGCTGGCAGAAGTCAACAGATTTTCTGAAGTTTGCTTATCTACTAAGTTCAAAGGCAGGACCTAGAACCGCTGCATTTCCAGTCGCTCCTTCTGTTAGATGGGCCACCATCAAATGAAACACATTGAACCGTAAAGGAGACATCAGTCTGGGGAAGCAAACTTTGAGTAGTGGACAGAGCTGGGATATATTCTACCCAGGGACAAATGTCGACTCACTAGCTGCATGACTATGGCCAGCCACTCAACTTCTCTAAGCTTTCATTTTCTCATCTGCAAAATAACAATAACAGCTGCCTTGTGGGACTAATGTAAGGATCCCATGGTTATCCTTATATTACATAAAGTGGTTGTCATGTAGTAAATGTTCAAGAAATGTTAGAGTGTGTTCTCTCCAATATCCTCTGTCAACACTCAAAATATTCAAAAGTAACCAGAACAAAAGATCTATAACTAGTTAGGAATAATCAAGGTATCAACAGAAATACCAAATCATGACTGCAGTATGGCCTCTGACCAGACTTTTCCATAGCACAGATTTGTTCCCCTCTTTTGATGACTTTTCAGATATTCTTATTGGCATGCAATAAGGCAGAATATGGCTTTTTAATCTTTTCCAAACCTCCCTATTTAAATCCTTCATATAAAACTTTGCCTCTCCTAACTTTGTTATGCTGATTTAGTGTGTGTATGGGTTTTAAAGAAAGAATAGTTGAAAAGAATAAAGATTATAGATAGGCCCTCTTCTGAGGCTATAGACTTTGACACATACTATGTCAGTCATGCTCTCAGATTTTGGAAATGGGAAACAGAATTCCATGAGGCTAGTTCTACATGTCAGTGGTAAATCATAAACTCTAGTTAAGGATAAGGTTATCTTTTATGAGCTTGTAACCACAGAAATGATCCTAAATAAAAGTATTTAGTAAACTAACAAAATTAATATAACAAATTGTATCCAGATTTTGTAATAGAAGACCTTTTGGTGTGTCTGCCTAGCCTCCATTTCACCATTTTTCTAAGAATTATTCACCCACCCAAATGGATGGGCTTTTGTAGCTGTATGGATACTGGCTGACACTTCTTTCACTGGTCATAGCTGATTGGTTCAGAGATGGACAGTGGACCCAATCTAAGCTAACGAGATTCTCCCCTAGGATTTTAGATCTAGGGTAGTAATCAATTAGTTGGAAGACTTGATGCGGGGAGGTGATGTGGTTCTAGGGCTGGGCATGTGATGTTCCACCACCTGCAAAAGGGGCTGGTGTAAAGAGAGAAAAAAATAAAATAGGCACTTGGAAAGTAGAGGCAAATGACCTCACAATCACAGAAAGCTTGGTAATAGCTCTCTTGGTTCTAATAGATTGTCCAGTCCCTAGTTCCTTTTTTCCTGGAGCCTAAGGGTTGTTGAGTTCTATGAGATACACAGGGATCTTTCCAACAAAGTCTAACTTTCACACACCTGAGTCTGTTTGTTACTTGTACTAAAAATCTCTTAACTGAGGTAGTGTGGATGATGATTAAGTGGTCAATGTTATTACCCATCTACTCTGTACCGAAGATATCTTGCTGAGAAGGATGAGTTTCTCATGCTCCCTCCAAGAGAGCAGGGCCTCTGCCAGAACATAGCTACAACAATCTCTTTGTTCAAGCTCACTTGTCGTGTAGTTCTATTTTCCCTTCCATGTATGTGTATTCTCTCTAACGAGACTGGAAGTTTCTTTAGGGAGATGACTGTCCGTATTCATCTTTTCATCCCCTATAGCACCTGGACTGTGATGCTATGGTGTTCACATAAAAAGAAAAAGAAAAAATAAACCTTCTCCTTCAATAATTTTCCATTTGGGCAAATGTTACCTCGATTTAGGAAATAATCATATTTCTTTCTCTTTTTTTTTTTTTTTTGTCATAACCGATCTCTCTTCTCAGCTTTGTGTCAATGAGGAGATAAGTTTATTTAGCCAGTAATTTCCACTGCAGAAAATCTTGGTCCCAGATTGCCCTGCAAAAGCAATATGTTCTGTTTTATTTTTATATTACATTATATTTATTTTAATTGCATTCTCCATCTGGTCAAAGATAGCATTAGGCACCATAGATGGAGAAAAGAAACAAAGAGATATCTAACCATGATAATAACTGGAATTATTATTTTTAAAAACTATCCAGGGGTACTATAACCTCCAGGAATGAGGCAAAAAACAATTGCCCTCTTGTTAGAGAGCTCTAGAAGGGTTCTGGAGAGGAAGAGAGATGAGGAGAAATGGACCAAATCAGGACTCCTGATGTCCCCCTGAGTGGCCCAGAGTGGATTGTTACAATGAGCCCACACTTGGAACCAGTTCCAGGACAGTGTGGACCACAGTGTGAAATGACACACACAAGCCCTAAGCTATCTTGAGCACTTTTACTATTTCCCAAGTAGTTTCAGCGGGACATTAATGCAGTTTCAATCACATGTTTTATTAATAAACTTTAGAAGAGACCTCCCAAGGGGGAGGTCATTTTCTTCTCATTTCAGAAGACGTTTCTGCAAAACTCTGCTAGCAATTGGAGGTCTTCCAAATGAAGCTAATATTATGTCAATGGATTAGTATTCTAGAAACCAAATCCTAAAATTGGATGCCTACAGTGGATGGCTAAGCACTCGGGTTCCAGGTTAGGATGCTGGGTGAGAGGTTATCAGGGATGCTGAATCATCTATTTCTGCTTTTAAATCTGAAAATGATGGGGCTTGAGGGGAGGGTTGACACATGAAAGTTTCCCAGAAAACAGTGAGTGGTGACACTCCCTGATGAGAATGCATTCCCGCAGCCACTCCCTGGAGTCTACCACTTAGGATAGTTTATGTTTCAGAAAACGAAAACCCATTTGAAACTGGCTTGGGTAAATAATGGCATTTGTTGGTTCACAGACTGACAATTTGGGGGCATATAGCTTCTGGTGTCGTTTGACACAGAGATTCACCATATACTCAGGGACTCCATTGATCTGAAAGTCTTTTGTTCACCTTTAGTGTCAGATCTTTTCTTCAGGCTGATCCCAGGCTCAGGTACCAGAAATGGTTTCACGGCTTGAACATGACTACCTTTCCCCATGACAGAAGAAGAGAAAGCATCTTTCCTAATCTTTAATAAGAGCAGGGAAGCATTTTCCTCTGAAACCTCAAGGTAAAGGCTCTTCGCATTTTATTGGTCCAACTGGGTTATGTGCTCATCTCTAAGGCAATCCTTGTGCCTGGGAAGGAATGGTGGATGGGTTTTGCAGATTGGCTTAAGCTTATCAGAACACATCCTTGGGTCACTTCCACTAGGAGTGGGACTTTTACCCAATGAAAATCTGGGATGCTATCATCGTGACAGAGGAGGAAATGGATACAGGAACAAAATCCCAGGTACCTCCTACAATATTCAGAGCCATGACGAGTACCACTGCCCACCCCCTGCACTAAATGGTCCACTTTCACCTAACTGTTACTACTCTTGATGCCAATTTCAGTATATTTCACAGAAAAATGAAAGAATGAATATAACAACAAAAGGCAGAAAAGGACATCTGGTATTCATCAGGTGGGGTACTTTGTGTCCTGTGAGGTCTGATAGGAGCTATCCTTGAAAGCGCATGCGAGAACAAGAAAGATGAGTTTAATAATTAGAATATTTAGAAGGCTGTCATAGGCACAATCGGTGCCCTACTCATATACTTGTCACCAGGCTCAGGGGTCCTTCCCCAACTGCTATGGGAAGTGGCTGCTAACAGCTAGTAGTCATCCTGTTCGTCAGGGAATTGCTGTTGGCTGATGGGAGCTTCCTTGCTCAGGAAGTTAACCCCTGCTCCCTCCCTGACCCCCAGCCAATCGGTGACTAATGGGATACAAGAGTCTTGCCCCCGGGCTTCCCTGGTGGCGCAGTGGTTGAGAGTCTGCCTGCCGATGCAGGGGACACGGGTTCGTGCCACGGTCCGGGAAGATCCCACATGCCGCGGAGCGGCTGGGCCTGTGAGCCACCGCCACTGAGCCTGCGCGTCCGGAGCCTGTGCTCCGCAACGGGAGAGGCCACAACAGTGAAAGGCCCGCGCACCGCAAAAAAAAAAAAAAAAAAAGTCTTGCCCCCTTTCCTCAAGCTGAGACAAATCCATGGAGCAGTTTATCTCCCGAGCCCCCTGCGCCTGTGGCCAAGGCTAGGTGTTAGCTGAGACCACCTCTGTCCTCAGCTCTTTTCCCTTCTTCTGATCTCCTCACTCCCCTTACGACTTCTTTCTAAAGAGCAGTCCCTCAGATCACACCACCCAGATCTCTGTCTCAGGCTCTGGTTCTAGAGAACCTGACTTAAAAGAGGCCACTTGGGGTAGAGGGGGAAAAACACAAAACACAGATGAACAAACAAATGGAAGTCAGGGGCTGTGGTTCCAGGTGAGTTTGATGAGCTAATGGGTTACAAGAATTAGAAGGTGCTTGGAATAATTTAAGACTTTGCTGTTTCCAAGTAACAGCCCCCACCCCAAAGTGTGTCAAATGTAAAAGGGAGGATGGCTTACAGAGAGTGGAGGTGGCACAGAGGCGCTCAGGGCTGCAGGCCAGACTCAGTAGAGGCCGTTCGCATTATCGGCCTCAGCTGCCCCTCTCCTCCTCTCTCTCATCTCTTCATCTGCTTCATTGTTTCCTTCTCTACTCCCCAGGCCACATGGGGGGATATCACAGTCATGCCAGAGCTCTGAATAGTTCTCTTTTGCACCTAAGATCGGACAGGACTCCACTGTCCCAATGTTTTTCTTCAAGAGAAGGAACTTTAATTGGCTCACTTGTATCATGTAAGCCCTGGACCAATCAAGGACTGGGGCCAGTGGAGGCTTGACCTGTCCCGTGCTGGTGTGATCACAGTGGCAATGGGCAGAAAGTGTGGCAAATTGCGCACTGGCTCTTGGAACTTCTGCCTAGAAATGACACAGGTTCCTTCCACTCACATTTCTTTGGCCAACACATGGTCGTACCCTACTTCAAAGAAAGTGATGAAATGCAATCACATAACAAGACCAGAGGTGGAAAGCCATACAGATTTGGGATTACACTAATGAGTTCCACAATAGGATTTTGATAAAAGTAAATATTAACGGTTGATATTAAGTTGACATGAAGTAACTATGGTAATGAAGAATTCATCAAGGAAACTGTGAAAAGATAGTGTAGAATTTATTCCCCCCAAATTTGGGGGATAATAAATTAAGTCTAATCATCTGAGATTGCCAGAAGATGAACCAATTTGGTTGTTTTCATCGTGTGCCATGGATGGAATGCCTCTGCCTCTGATGCCTCCATGAGAGGTTAGGGATGGGGTTTTGGGTACCCCTCCCTTTCTCTCCTTAACTAGTTTCATCTGTTTTGTTTGGTGCGTGAGTGTGTGTGTGTGAGGGGGGTGTTTGATGGATTTTGCTTCTTAGCATCCAGCACTCCAATTTCCATTTGGAAAATTACTTCCTCCATGCTGTATGCAGCCTCAAAATGTCCTGCCCATCAGCCACAGAGGCTACTGGCTCCTACCGGAAGCTCTCACCGCTTGGTACAGCCAAGCATGTTACCCAAGCTTAGTCAGACTCTCTCCTGGATTTTGACCCTTAGACCAGTAACTACAAAGGCAAAAGTAATGGTGAGAGTTTATCCAGCACCACTCCTGTTCCTGCTATTTTGTATATTCTCAGCCTCACTCTTCCATCCTCCCTTCAATCACATGAAAGCATCAATACCTTTCCAGTACATTTCCTTATGCTTTATTTAGCTCATTAGTTTCTGTTGCCTACAACAAAATAACCCTAGGTGGATAAAGTTTCATTGAGATTTGTTTTGGTTTGTTTATTTTTTTACAGAGTTCCACCGCTAAAATATTAGAGTTTGGACCAGATAATTTTCAATGTTGTTCCTAGTCCTGTGCGTTCAAGCTTGAAAAACAACAACAGAAGAAAATGCTTATTGTAGATCTGGCAGCTGACTCAATGCAAATGTTACCACCAACAGGAGCCACAAAGAAACCTAGGTCAGTAATAGCTGGTGTAAAACATTTCTCAATAGCTTTCCCACCAGTCTTCCTGTGCTGGCCTCTGAAATTTAACCCTTGCTAACATCTAAATATTCAAAAGCTGCAGACTCGCACATCTGGAACTGTGTCATCTCAGTGTTGATTGTGAACCTCACTCTAAACTTCTCTGTGTGACGGAGGACCAAGAACATTGTCTCACGCACTTGCTGAATTTGAATGAGGTTTGCGCCATTTCTGTAAAATAGAGACACCATTTTTGGTGAATGATTTGTATAATCCTGGCACCATCTCCTCAGTCTTCCTGGCTGATATTTACGAGTTTAAATATGGCTAATGATACAACATTCCTGCCAGATGGTCAATAGGAACTACATGGATTCAGATATTTGAGCATCAGACAAATGCTTGATACGTTTGATTGAGACTCAAACACAAAGTCTTTTTTTGGAAAATAATTTAAGTCTGAGAGTTCATAATCATTATGAGAAGTAGACAGAAGTAGCCAGCCCAGATAAATGTAACAGGAATGAGTCTAGCATGGACCATGCATTTCTTTTCACCAGGGTTGGTAATTGATGTCTCATTGATGTCTTAGGACTCTATTTGTGTGTTCTGTCTAGAACACCTGTTATTACATAGATTGCAGGGAGTTAACAGGCATTGCCTCTGTGATCTGCTCAGTGTTCACTGATTTTGTTTATAGGACTTTGCTGCCTCCCACTATAAACATTTATGGGTTTTCCCAATCATTTTCATTGCCTGCATGGCCTCCACCGCCTTCCTTCCGTAAAGCATTCTCTGGCCATAGTCTGAGCACTCTGTCTCATGCTGGCCAGGGGAGTCTCCACCTCACTCCATCCCTCTGCTGAGTCTCCACCCTGCATGTTGGCCTGTTCTGTAGCGCTCCCAGCCTCCTTCTCCCTACCTCCCTCACTTGATTATTGCTAATGCTCCTTGAACAGCCACCACCCACGCTAAACAGCCTGGCTGTGCACTCTGTGAACTTTTTCTCACTGTCTGCAAAATGAGCACTTCTTCCTCCTTACCCAGAAACCAGCCTGATTTCCCCCAGGAAAGACCGGCCTCTTGGAAGGACATCGCCTCAGCACTCAAAACGAAATTTTATCTGGGGATTTTTGTTTGTTTGTTTGCTTTGTGCTCTAACTTTTAAAGCATCACTTGGCTGTGGCGAAGGCAGACACATTTCAAGTGCGAGCAGCAAAGAGTAGAAGCACTACTGTGTATTTAGTGTCTACTCTTCACAGGCTCTAAGTGAGGATGGCTCTTAGAATTAGGTAAGAGGGTGGAGTTTCATGGAGGAGAGGATCTGCAGAAAATATAGAACAGAGTTCCAGTGGAAGAGGGTTAAGGAAAACAGAAAGCAACTAGTTTTGTACAAAAATTAAAAGGAAGCCCCACACAGACTCTGGAGGCCAAAGCCGTTTAAAGACTGGCCTCTTTTTCTTTAAGTGTCAATTTCCTTCACACAGATTACCCAAGCAGTCCACCTGGCTGACCTCACTGCTCTATCCTCCACATGGAGGTCTCTGTCACAGTCCTAGGAGCGATAAACAAAAATACAAATGAGAGCCTGGAAATAGAGATTCACCCCTTAAGCTATGAACACAGCTAGTAAATTATGTGACATTACTGAAGAGTCACTGCAGTCCTTGTGGCCCTGATCTTATCGGGCCCATTCATTCCTATAGACGTGCCTGCGTAAACCAGCACCCCAGCCAACAGCCTCTTGCAGAGGAAAGCTCTTTGCCTGCTCTGTCTTTCATTCCTCTGTCCCTAGGTCTGTCCTGAGATGTCATTGCCAGGTCCTGGGAATTACAGGATCTGCCTTATCAGTAATGCAGTCGGCTGTGAGTGCATTTCTTATGTGTGCGTCACACAGGGCAATTCTGTCAATGGCCAGTATTCTCCATTCGTTCCCCTGCCCGCCATCACCCCCGCATTGCCATTCCCCTAACTGTCTGGAATCTGGGCCAGCCTCGGGAACAGCCCTGCCTCTCCGGGGAGAGACTGATTTGCTATGCTCTTCACCCTGAACAAGGAGATCTTTCACTTCCAAAGGGAAGATGTTTTATTTCCACCCCCCAGAATTAGAATAATGAAACATTTCTTGTAAACCTGGAAATTAAAATGCAGACAGTACATGTCCTTCAATTTCCTTTTATCGGTCTTCAGAGGTGAACCCAGGAAGAATTGTAAATATGTATCAGGGTAGCTCCTGGCCTGGAGGTATTGAAACTCCACTGACAGCAATGCCAAGTGTCTCTGTCTGGCGTCTCCAAGGGCTCCCCTCCCATTTCTCCCCACCCTCCATCTCCCTTCCAACTCTCTACCCTGTTTACAGTGACTTTGAGGCTGGTAAGAAGCATTTTGAGGTGACACTCGAGCAGCTGTGTGGCCCAGAATGCATTATCATGTTATGTCTCAATTACAATATTCTTCGGTTGATGCGGAAGACAGGCACAGCCAGGATCCAGCCTTAGAGAGCACTGCCATCTCCTGGAAAACCCTCTATACTCGGGGCCTGCTCTCAAGGCTCCTTCAATACCACCAGTAGGAAAACAAAGCCTTAATCGTGGGCTTCTATCTTTAGAACCCAAGATCTGGGTGCACGGAGCTATCTTCTCCTGCCCCTTCCAACTGGAACGCTCCAGTTCCCTGAAGGACACGAAAAGGTGTTGTATTGTCATCTTAATTAAAAACAAGTAACTAGGCTGGGGAGGCCACTGGTGCCGAGACTGTGATCATTACTCCCACCTTCTGCTCCTGAGGCTGGTAACAGACGCTGCTTCCTGTAAATGAGTGCCTGGCACCAGTACAATCCTGCCCTTGGGATCTTCGGAAGGAGCGCTAGCCTTATTTACACTGTTAAGGACAGCGCTGAGGACTTGGGACAGAAGTTACCTACTCGGGCAGAGCTTCGGAGAGGAGACAGCCCCAAGTTCCGTGGCAACTGCTTATTGAGATTCCACCTTATAGGCATGTTGGGATAACTAATGAGATACTTTCAGGAAGCACTGAGGACACAGAAAAGCCCCTATGAGTTTCCATTTAAACTCACAGCATATGAAAGCCGGCACACATGACTGTGTCTTACAGGATCTTCTAAAACGCAGCTTTATTGATTACAGCTGGCTCGTTGTCAGTTTTGAGCTAGAAGATCAAAATACATTTGGAAAGATATCAGCCTCATCATCACGAACAAGAATGGGGTAACGGATTCCTCCACAAACAGCTTTGCTTTGAAATAACAAGGAAACGATGATCTGCATAAAGACAAATAAGAAAATATTCTCATAAACTGAATTAATTGATTTCAGATAATTAACAGAATTCTTTAAATTCAACTAGTGTCCCTCGGAATCAGTAGTTCTTATCTTTTGGAAGACCCTTTGAAAAATGTGAAAATATTGGTATCCTTTCCCCAGAAAAATGCATACACATTCTGCATATGATTTAATAAACATCATCACCACCCGGACAAAGCCAGAGTGATCTTAACGGCACTCAATTGAAAAATGCCCTTTGTAGCCAGACTTCTTTGCAAGCCCAGGTTTAAGTTTTGGGCTTCCTGATTATTTGGGGGAGAAATGGGGGCCACAGGAATGTTTGCAAATGAGCTGACCCGCGGGTTGCCACCTACAAGGAACGGCAAAGGGTATTCCCTTCTCTTCCATTGTCTGGCCTCATATTGAAAGTGGGTTTAAATGTTCATCCTTTGAAAATCCTGGGCTTGCAGAGGCACACATCTGAAAAGCTCTGATAATGACTTGCTTCAGCCTGGCTCCAGGAAAACAAAGTTGAATCAAGGGTTCTGCCATGGTACCTGTTTAGACATGTCCTGGGTCCCCACCCCTGGAGAGGAACCCTAATGAAAGTGATTTGGGAACACAGCCTTCTACGTGGCAAGAAGGTACGACACCACCTCCTCTGACAAAATCATGGCTGTAGACCCGTGACCTACCAGGGGACTATCATGTATGAAACCAAGGGCAAATTTCACAGCACAAAGGTGAAATGAATTGTAAGAACTCTGTTGAAATAGCAGTAAAATATGGACATACAGGATTTATTCCAGGGATCCAGGCTTCTAACCCAAGGCTTGTGTCCTTGACTCCTTGTTTTTATCTTTATCATCAGTTTCTGGAAGGAAGCCTTTTCTCTTCTCTTTCTGATCTGTTGGAGAAGCTGTGTGGTCACATGGGTAGTTTCTGGATTGAGCTTCCAAAGAAGTTTCACCCTCCAGCTTCTCTTGGGCCTGGGCCACTTCAGCAGGTCACTGGGAACTCACCGTTTTTTCTGTCCCTGAAATTGATGGCAATGGCAGAGTCTCATACTTGTAGAGCACTTTCAAGTTTTTTGGAATTTCACCAATTTAAACCTGATCTCTCTCTACTTAGCAGATGGGAAAACTGAAGTACGCATAGATGAGGATAATGAATATAAACTCCTGGCACATAGTAACGGTAATAACAGACAAGTACTGATTGGTTCTTGTGTATCAGACAGTTTATTTAGCACCTCATATGCATTCTCTCGTTTACTCTCCCCAGCAACCCTATAAAAAGTACAATTATGATCCCTTCTTTTCAAATTATTTGAGAAAAAACTCAAGACAATGAGAGAAGATTCAGTTAGCTATTATTGCAATAATGCTGTGTAACAAACAACTACAAATTCTCCATGTCAGACAGCAGTGAAGCACGTAGTTAGGCCATGCATCTCTGGGTTTATAGGAGGTTAGCTGCGCTAAGCTGGATTCAGCTGGGGTGGTTCTGTTTCTTGTGATTTTCATCCTTTCTGGACCAGTGGGCTGGCTGGGGCATGTTCTTCTCATAGTGATGGTAGAGGTAAAAACAGCAGTGGGAGGCCACTGAAGTCTTAGTCTCAGAACTAACGCAGGGACACCTCTACCCACATAAAAATTAGCCAAAGCAAGTCATGTGGGTGAGTCTAAAGTCTAGCAATGGGAACTACACCCTGCCTAAGGTGACACCATGGCAAAGTAGATGTAGAAGAAGGTAAAGAACTGGAATCCAAACTAGCTAAGGGGCAGGGTTGGAATTTGAACCGAGGTAGCCTGGCTTTAAAACCTAAGTTCTGAAACTAACAAAACATTGTTAATCAACTATACTCCGATATAAAATAAAAAGTTAAAAATAAATAAAAGAGAAAAAACCCAAAGTCTAATTTCTTAACTACTGTGCTATATCATGGGGACTTAACAAAAGGCCACTATTGCTTTCTTAAAAACTCAGCTTGTCCCTCCACAGACTGGTGGGATTCATGTAGACAAACAAGTGAGAATAGCAGAGGAAAGCTATTCATAAGAAGAAATGATGGAAGAATAAGAAATGGGACAGAGAGAGAGGTTGTAACTATCGCGTTAAATCACAATTACCAATATTCACTATTTACTGAACACTTGCTCATATTTCACATCATCGTTTCAGAGCAAACAAACAAACAAAATGTCCCGTTTTGTCTCCTGAGTGTCTATACTGGCATGTGTCAAATGTTTTGAGACCCAAAGCCACTTTTCAGTAGTAATTTGGGAGATGTATCCCTTTGTAGTGTAGTAAACCCTTCCTTTGGACAGGTTGGGAACACTGTGCTCTTATGAAAAGGGTCCCAGGGCCAGAAACATCAGGATCTAAACTCACAAGGAGCAGCAAGAGAGCCACACCAGCATCAGGGAACAAGGCGAAGACAAATTGAAGGGACAATGCCTTAGGATGACTTTTGAGAACCAACAGGATTGGAATAAAATAAAGGCAGTGGATAAAGAGTAGATAACTGAACACATGAGAAACATTTGCCTACCAGGGGCAGATGATCTCGTTTCTCTAAATTTGAACCTCAACTCACAGCTAGATTGCTGGTGGCAACTACAAATAATCTGACAAGGGAGAGCAACCTTGTCAAGACCAGGCATCAAAATCCCACCCTCTAGCATGAAGCCAGTGAAGCCTGGAGAAGAGGTCATTGTGAAGAGAAGTGACCTGCTCCCCAGCCATCCAGCATCTTCCCACTGGGTTTATGACATTCTCCTCTTCCTCCCTTTGTGGGAAGCAATCTATGTGGATAACCTCAGACACTGATCCTATACCATCCATTTCCTTATTCTCCTAACCTGAAATATTTAAAAAATTGATATAGAGCTTCAAGATGGCGGAAGAGTAAGACGCGGAGATCACCTTCATCTCCACAAATACATCAGAAATACATCTACACGTGCAACAGTTCCTACTGAACGCTGGCAGAAGACCTCAGACCTCCCAAAAGGCAAGGAAGAGATTAACAGCGCCACTTAAAGGAGCTCCAGAGATGGGTGCGAGCTGCAGCTAACAGCGCATACCCCAGAGACAGGCGTGGGATGCTAAGGCCGCTGCTGCCGCCATCAAGAAGCCTGTGTGCGAGCACAGGTCACTATCCACACCTCCCCTCCCGGGAGCCTGTGCAGCCCGCCACTGCCAGGGTCCCGTGATCCAGGGACAACTTCCCCGGGAGAACGCATGGCGCGCCTCAGGCTGGTGCAACATCACGCTGGCCTCTGCCGCCGCAGGCTCGCCCCGCACTCCGTGCTCCTCCCTACCCCCTCCAGCCACCCCCCCGCCACCCCCCCCGCCACCCCCCCCACCCCGCCCCCGGTCTGAGCGAACAACAGATGCCCTCAGGCGACCTGCAGGCAGAGGCGGGGCCAAATCCAAAGCTGAGCCCCTGGGCTGTGAGAACAAAGAAGAGGAAGGGAAATCTCTCCCAGCAGCCTCAGGAGCAGCGGATTAAATCTCCACAATCAACTTGATGTACCCTGCATCTGTAGAATACATGAATAGATAACGAATCATCCCAAATTGAGGAGATGGACTTTGGGAGCAACGATATGTATATGTTTTCCCCTTTTTCTCTTTTTGTGAGTGTGTATGTGTATGCTTCTGTGTGTGATTTTGTCTGTACAGCTTTGCTTTTACCATTTGTCCTAGGGTTCTGTCTGTCCTTTTTTTTTCTTTTTTAATTACTTTAAATAATTTTTTTCTTAATAATTACTTTTATTTTAATAACTTTATTTTATCTTCTTTCTTTCTCTTTCTTTCTTTTTCTTTCTTCCTTCCTCCCTCCCTCCCTCCCTCCCTCCCTCCCTCTCTCTCTCTCTCTTTCTTTTTCCTTTCTTTCTTTCTTTCTTTCTAATTTTTCTCCCTTTTATTCTGAGCCGTGTGGATGAAAGGCTCTTGGTGCTCCAGCCAGGTGTCAGGGCAGTGCCTCTGAGGTGGGAGAGCCAAGTTCAGGACACTGGTCCACAAGAGACCTCCCAGCTCCACATAATATCAAATGGCAAAAATCTCCCAGAGATCTCATCTGAATGCCAAGACCTAGCTTCACTCAACGACCAGCAAGCTACAGTGCTGGACACCCTATGCCAAACAACTAGCAAGATAGGAACAAAACCCCATCCATTAGCAGAGAGGCTGCCTAAAATCATAATAAGGCCACAGACACCACAAAACACACCACCAGACGTGGACGTGACCACCAGAAAGACAAGATCCAGCCTCATCCACCAGAGCACAGGCACTACTCCCCTCCACCAGGAAGCCTACACAACCCACTGAACCAACCTTAGGCACTGGGGACAGACACCAAAAACAATGGGAACTATGAACCTGCAGCCTGAGAAAAGGAGACCCCAAACACAGTAAGTTAAGCAAAATGAGAAGACAGAAAAACACACAGCAGATGAAGGAGCAAGGCAAAAACCCACCAGACCTAACAAATGAAGAGGAATTAGGCAGTCTACCTGAAAAAGAATTTAGAATAATGATTGTAAAGATGATCCAAAATCTTGGAAATAGAATAGAGAAAATACAAGAAACGTTCAACAAAGACCTAGAAGAAGTAAAGAACAAACAAACAGTGATGAACAACACAATAAATGAAATTAAAAATTCTCTAGAAGGGATCAATAAAAGAATAACTGAGGCAGAAGAACAGATAAGTGACCTGGAAGATAAAATAGTGGAAATAACTACTGCAGAGCAGAATAAAGGAAAAAGAATGAAAAGAATTGAGGACAGTCTCAGAGACCTCTAGGACAACATTCAATGCACCAATATTTGGGGTCCCAGAAGAAGAAGAGAAAAAGAAAGGGACTGAGAAAATATTTAAAGAGCTTATAGTTGAAAACTCCCCTAATATGGGAAAGGAAATAGTTAATCAAGTCCAGGAAGCACAGAGAGTCTCATACAGGATAAATCAAAGGAGACACATGCCAAGACACATGTTAATCAAACTATCAAAAGTTAAATACAAAGAAAAAATATTAAAAGCAGCATGGGAAAAACAACAAATAACACAAAAGGGAATCCCCATAAGATTAACAGCTGATCTTTCAGCAGAAGCTCTGCAAGACAGAAGGGAGTGGCAGGACATATTTAAAGTGATGAAGGAGAAAAACCTACAACCAAGATTACTCTACCTAGCAAGGATCTCATTCAGATTTGATGGAGAAATTAAAACCTTTACAGACAAGCAAAAGCTAAGAGAATTCAGCAGCAGCAAACCAGCTTTACAACAAATACTAAAGGAACTTCTCTAGGCAGGAAACACAAGAGAAGGAAAAGACCTAAAATAACAAACCCAAAACAACTAAGAAAATGGTAATAGGAACATATATATCGATAATTACTTTAAGTGTAAATGGATTAAATGCTCCAACCAAAAGACATAGAATGGATACAAAAACAAGACCCATATATATGCAGTCTACAAGAGACCCATTTCAGACCTAGGGAAACATACAGACTGAAAGTGAAGGGATGGAAAAAGACAATCCATGCAAATGGAAATCAAAAGAAAGCTGGAGTAGCAATTCTCCTATCAGACAAAATAGACTTTAAAATAAAGACTATTACAAGAGACAAAGAAGGACACTACATAATGATCAAGGGATCGATCCAAGAAGAAGATATAACAATTGTAAATATTTATGCACCTCAATACATAAAGCAAATGCTAACAGCCATAAAAGGGGAGATCAACAGTAACACAATCAGAGTAGGGGACTTTAATACCTCACTTTCACCAATGGACAGATCATCCAAAATGAAAATAAATAAGGAAACACAAGCTTTAAATGATACATTAAACAACATGGATTTAACTGATATTTATAGGACATTCCATCCAAAAACAACAGAATACACATTCTTCTCAAGTGCTCATGGAACATTCTCCAGGATAGATCATATCTTGGGTCACAAATGAAGCCTTGGTAAATTTAAGAAAATTGAAATCGTATCAAGTATCTTTTCCGACCACAACACTATGAGACTAGGTATCAATTAAAGGAAAAAATCTGTGAAAAATATAAGCACATGGAGGCTAAACACTACACTACTTAATAACCAAGAGATCACTGAAGAGATCAAAGAGGAAATCAAAAATTACCTAGAAACAAATGACAATGAAAACACGATGACCCAAAACGTATGGGATGCAGCAAAAGCAGTTCTAAGAGGGAAGTTTATAGCAATACAATCCTACCTCAAGAAACAAGAAACATCTCAAATAAACAAACTAACTTTACACCTAAAGCAATTAGAGAAAGAAGAACAAAAAAACCCCAAAGTTAGCAGAAGGAAAGAAATCATAAAGATCAGATCAGAAATAAATGAAAAAGAAATGAAGGAAATGATAGCACAGATCAATAAAACTAAAAGCAGGTTCTTTGAGAAGATAAACAAAATTGATAAACCATTAGGCAGACTCATCAAGAAAAAAGGGAGAAGACTCAAATCAATAGAATTAGAAATGAAAAAGGAGAAGTAACAACTGACAGTGCAGAAATACAAAGGATCATGAGAGATTACTACAAGCAACTCTATGCCAATAAAGTGGACAACCTGGAAGAAATGGACAAATTCTTAGAAATGCACAAACTTCCAAGACTGAACCAGGAAGAAAGAGAAAATATGAACAGACCAATCACAAGCACTGAAATTGAATCTGTGAGTAAAAATCTTCCAACAAACAAAAGCCCAGGACCAGATGGCTTCAACAGTCAAATTCTATCAAACATTTAGAAAAGAACTAACACCTATCCTTCTCAAACTCTTCCAAAATATAGCAGAGGTAGGAACACTCCCAAACGCATTCTACAAGGACACCATCACCCTGATGCCAAAACCAGACAAAGATGTCACAAAGAAAGAAAACTATAGGCCAATATCACTGATGAACATAGATGCAAAAATCCTCAACAAAATATTAGCAAACAGAAACCAACAACACATTAAAAGGATCATACACCATGATCAAGTGGGGTTTATCCCAGGATGCAAGGATTCTTTTTTTTATTTTTTCTTTTTTTGCAGTACGTGGGCCTCTCACTGTTGTGGCCTCTCCCATTGTGGAGCACAGGCTCTGGACGCACAGGCTCAGCGGCCATGGCTCATGGGCCCAGCCTCTCCGCGACATGTGGGATCTTCCTGGACCGGGGCATGAACCGTGTCCCCTGCATCGGCAGGCGGACTCTTAACCACTGCGCCACCAGGGAAGCCCCAAGGAGTCTTTAGTATATGCAAATCAGTCAATGTGATACACCATATTAACAAATTGAAGGAGAAAAACCATACGATCATCTCAATAGATGCAGAAAAAGCTTTCGACAAAATTCAACACCCATTTATGATAAAAACTCTGCAGAAGGTAGACATAGAGGGAACTTTCCTCAATGTAATAAAGGCCATATATGACAAACCCACAGCCAATATCATCCTCAATGGTGAAAAACTGAAACCATTTCCACTAAGATCAGGAAAAAGACAAGGTTGCCCACTCTCACCACTATTATTCAACATAGTTTTGGAAGTTTTAGCCACAGCAATCAGAGAAGAAAAAGAAGTAAAAGGAATCCAAATCGGAAAAGAAGTAAAGCTGTCACTCTTTGCAGATGACATGATACTATACATAGAGAATCCTAAAGATGCTACCAGAAAACTACTAGAGCTAATCAATGAATTTGGTAAGGTAGCAGGATACAAAATTAATGCACAAAAATCTCTAGCATTCCTATACACTAATGATGAAAAATCTGAAAGTGAAATAAAGAAAACATTCCCATTTACCAACAAAAAGTATAAAATGTCTAGGAATAAACGTACCTAAGGAGACAAAAGACCTGTATGCAGAAAATTATAAGAAACTGATGAAAGAAATTAAAGATGATACAAACAGATGGAGAGATATACCATGTTCTTGGATTGGAAGAATCAACATTGTGAAAATGACTATACTACCCAAAGCAATCTACAGATTCAATGCAATCCCTATCAAACTTCCACTGGCATTTTTCAGAGACCTAGAACAAAAAATTTCACAATTTGTATGGAAACACAAAAGACCCCGAATAGCAAAGCAATCTTGAGAAAGAAAAACGAAGCTGGAGGAATCAGTCTCCCTGACTTCAGACTATACTACAAAGGTACAGTAATCAAGACAGTACGGTACTGGCACAGAAACAGAAATATAGATCAGTGGAATAGGATAGAAAGCCCAGAGATAAACCCATGCACATATGGTCACCTTATCTTTGATAAAGGAGGCAAGAATATACAATGGAGAAAAGACAGCCTCTTCAATAAGTGGTGCTGGGAAAACTGGACAGCTACATGTAAAAGAATGAAATTAGAACACTCCTTAACACCATACACAAAAAAACCTCAAATTGGATTAAAGACCTAAATGTAAGGCCAGACACTAAAAACTCTTAGAGGAAAACACAGGCAGAATTCTCTATGACATACATCACAGCAAGGTCCTTTTTGACCCACCTCCTAGAGAAATGGAAATAAAAACAAAAATAAACAAATGGGACTTAATGAAAGTTTAAAACTTTTGCACAGCAAGGAAACCATAAATAAGACCAAAAGACAACCCTCAGAATGGAAGAAAATATTTGCAAATGAAGCAACTGACAAAGGATTAATCTCCAAAATTTACAAGCAGCTCACGCAGCTTAATATCAAAGAAACAAAGAACCCAATCCAAAAATGGGCAGAAGACCTAAATAGACATTTCTCCAAAGAAGATATGCAGATTGCCAACAAACACATGAAAGAATGCTCAACATCACTAATCATTAGAGAAATGCAAATCAAAACTACAAAGAGGTATCACCTCACACCGGTCAGAATGGCCACCACCAAAAAATCTACAAACAATATATGCTGGAGAGGGTGTGGAGAAAAGGGAACCCTGTTGCACTGTTGGTGGGAATGTACATTGATACAGCCACTATGGAGAACAGTATGGAGGTTCCTTAAAAAACTAAAAATAGAACTACCATACGACCCAGCTATCCCACTACTGGGCATATACCCTGAGAAAACCATAATTCAAAAAGAGTCATGTACCAAAATGTTCATTGCAGCTCTATTTACTATAGCCAGGACATGGAAGCACTAAGTGTCCATCAACAGATGAATGGATAAAGAAGATGTGGCACATATATACAATGGAATATTACTCAGCCATAAAAAGAAATGAAATTGAGTTATTTATAGTGAGGTGGCTGGACCTAGTGTCTGTCATACAGAGTGAAGTAAGTCAGAAAGAGAAAAACAAATACCGTATGCTAATACATATATATGGAATCTAAGAAAAAAAAATGGTCATGAAGAACCTAGGGGCAAGACAGGAATAAAGACACAGACCTAGTAGAGAATGGACTTGAGGATATGGGGAGGGGGAAGCGTAAGCTGGGACAAAGTGAGAGAGTGCATGGACATATATACACTACCAAACGTAAAATAGATAGCTAGTGGGAAGTAGCCGCATAGCACAGGGAGATCAGCTCGGTGCTTTGTGACCACCTAGAGGGGTGGGATAGGGAGGGTGGGAGGGAGGGAGACTCAATAGGGAAGAGATATGGGAACATATGTATATGTATAACTGATTCACTTTGTTATAAAGCAGAAAGTAACACACCATTATTAAGCAATTATACTCCAATAAAGATGTCAAAAAAAAAACAAAACAAAACTACTGATGCAGCCGCTCTTTGTTCCTCACTGGACATATGTGCGCCTCATCTCCATGATACAGAAATCCATCTTATAGAGGGAAGGGGAAGAGAACCCAGAGGGCCCACAGAGGACCAGAAGTGACTCAGATCAGCCCAAGAAAAAGTCAATAGGAGGGAGAGGTACACTAGAAGGTTCTTAGAAGAGAAAAGAGACCAACTCTTTCTTCTGGTGATATTAGTGCAGCTTGGATTTCCGAGTCAGTGTGGAGGCCCAGCAGGCATCCAAGAAGTGGGGAAAGCCTAGGGTGCATTTAGAAAGAGTCACTCATCTGTACTCTGCCCCCCTCCCTTTTCCACCTCAACCTTCCAGGCCAAGTGTCTTTCTTAAGGGGCAAACGTCTCTTCAGTAATGCCCCTGGGAGACATCTTACTGATCCCAGAATGGCAGTATGCTAAGAAACCAAGAGCTAAAAGAGAGAGTATTGGGAATCACATCGACATTGACAATCACATCGACATACCCTAAGCATATGTTAGCTGCTTAATATACTCACTAGTGCTTTACCTTTTATCATTACTCTATGGTAACCAGAGCTCCTTTACTGTGTTTTGGAATTTCCCATGAGAGCTGGGGCTGGGATAGTAAGAATAATTGTCTTAACTCCTAACATTCACTGAGCACTTACTCTGTGGTTGGAGGAGGTTGTCTAGGGTGGACAAATGACTTTGTCCTGGAAAACCAACATTGTCCAAAGCGCTTTACCAGTCGCTAATTTATTTAATGTTCCTAACAACTGTACAAGGTAGGTCCCCTTCTTATTCCCATTTTATCAATAAGGCAGTTGAAACAGAAACACATTCAGTAACTTGCCCCAGATATACAGCCACGAAGTGATTGAGCTGAGCTTTGAACCTGGGCAACAAGCCTTCAGAATTTTGGCCATTAACACCATCCCATAGTGTCTGTCTCATACGTGAAACCTGGGAATGGTTCCAGGAAATTGTTACCTGAAGAATTTGTGTAAGGGCCCAGAGACACTGTTGCTATCATGAAATAGACACTGGGAGTAGAATGACTTTGGCTTTGCTTTGGGAGACCCTGAACCTAATTTTGGATGAATGCCCAGCACACAGTTCAAGAAATAAATTGTTGACTTGCTTCTTGAGACTATGATACTCTGAATCTGCTAGGATGCATTCTGAGACTTAGCTGAGGCCCTGCTCTCTTCCTGGTCGAGTGATAGCTGTTGCTTTTTGACTGACCAGTGTCCATTCATTCTGCTTCCAGTACAAGCAACCCGGTTTTATTTCCTGTCTCAATCTATGTGGTTTGGGGGACCTGGTCTATGAGAGGGCATGTGCCCCAGGCTTTCAGTGTATTACAACTTCTTGACTCAAGGAGGCCCATTCAGTCCCTATTTGGGAATTTTATTGGAACTATTGGAAAAGAGAAGCACTTTTCCTCCAGGGTTGCAGAGAGGCTAGGATGCAGGCCTGGAGCTGCTGGGGTCACTTGCCCCTACGTGGAAAGAACCTGCTTCAGTCAAAGCAATAGATAAAAAGCTGATGCAAAATTAAAATATGGAAAATTACTAACTCTGATAACATCTTGGAATTTCCAGAACCTTTTCTTCCTGAACTCCCTCTATACATTTCTATTAGGCAAACCAATAAATTCCCTTTTTTTTTTTTTTTTTTTGGTTTAAAGCCAGACTGTTTGGGGTTCTAGTCCCTTGTATCTGAAAAAAATCTGCCTAAGACACCTGTAGTTCCTTGGAAGAAGGCACACCCTTCAGCCCTAGGGCTTAAGAACTGCATTCCTTCAAAAGCAGGATCCTGGGGATTCCCTCCTGTGACCGGGGTAGCAGCCAACATCAGAGGCTTGGCTTTTTATTTTAAGAGGCAAAGATCCAGAGACAACCAGGTGTTGCTTGACTCTTCTCCCAGACTCAGAGAGGGTTTGTGCAGGCTCATCCCTGCTCCCACGGCCCTCCTCCAAAACCCTGACTCCTAACCGTGCTCCCCGACCTCATCCCACCCTGCCTTATAAAAGACTGAGGGTATTGTTCATTACGAACGCATAACTGAATGGAAAATTCACGTCTATTCTCAAGATCTCAAATTAAAGAATGTGTCTTGCATAGAGCACAGATAATTTAAGCAATCAGACCCTTTTCACGTTCTGCTCCAGCTTTAAGCCAAGCAGATGAAACCTTCCCAGGCCCCCTCAGATACCGACGCGGAGCCTGAGGTCATGGCTCTTCTACTCTCAGCTCCGTGCACGTGACGTGTGCGAGGTGTTTGCTTACTTTTCTGTATTTGGAACTAGACTCTGAGATCCTTGAGGGAAGAGACTTCCATCTTTTTACCCTTTACCACTTTTTACTTAAGAAACGAAGTCAAGGTACCCCGTGATTACCCAGTGGCATCTTTATCCCAGTGATGAGACAGGTGCTCTAGTTTAGGGGTCCCCAAAGTGTGTTTCCTGGAACAGCAGCATCAACATCACCTGGGAACTTGTTAGAAATGCAAATTTTCAGGCCCCACTTGCTGAATCAGAAACTGAGCTGAAGCCCAGCAAAGCCATGTTTAACAAGACCTCCAGATGACTCTCACACATGCCAACATCGGAGAACCATTGCCCTAGCCTCTTGCTACTCAATGTGTCATAGTCCAAGTACCAATAGTATCAGTCTCACCCGGGAGCTTGTTAAACATGCAAAATGTCATGCTCCACCACAGACCTGTTGCTATGCCTGAGAATCTGTGTTTGAATCCGCTTCCCAGGCGATTTATATACTTGAAAGCAGTGCTTCCTAAATTTTCAAGAGCATCAAATTACCTAGGGATCTTGTTAAATGCAAGCTCTGATGCCTGAGAATTGGAATTTTTACCAAGCTGCTACTGATCCATGGACCACACTTTGAGTCGAAAGGGCCTAGAGAGAAAACGGAAAGTGCTTCAGGGCTGCAGGGAAACTGGCGGCTGGTAGGGCAGAGAAACACCTCCAGATCCACTCACTACCCGTCCTTCTCCCCAGATCAGGCAGAGCAATTCTGTTTTTATCTGATTTTTATATCATGCTTTAAGGAAAATTTTTATTTGAAATAAGAATTCTGCTGCAAAACAAATCTTCTAAGCAACCGCATTACAGAAAATAGTCAACCTTTAAAGTGATATACTTGCAAACCTAATTCTAAATTAAATGTCATAGGGTAAATTAGTGTATGTGCAGGAAGGAGCTGGTGGATATTATGTTTTTAAACATTTTTAAAGCTTTACCATTTTCCGTATCGAATTAAATTTTCAAACATGAAACTGAAATGACGGTTGCTTGTTGCTGGAGACCTGGTTTGAAGTTGGAGAACAAACCTTAAGTTTCAACTGACACTTCAGTGCAAAAATTTTGCATTTCCTACTTCTTGTCTGAAATGCCATGGCTTGTCCTTTTTCCATACTGCTTCCCTTTGGGCTCCCTGGATCTGTAAGTCCATATTAGGCATTGGTCTATGATACCTTTCTTGGTAGGGATGAGATAAAGATGACTTAAGACAAATTCTCATGATCTCCTAATACCAAAATTTTTCTGTTCAGCCACTCACAATAATTCCCACCCTCCTTTTTCCACATCTCCATAATCAAAGAGACCCTACACTGAATCTTTCTGAACAACACTTCTGATGTCTGTCCCTTTGTTTCCATTTTTATGGCCACCAACTCAACTGAAGTCTTATTCAATTATTTGTGCACAATATAATATTTTCTGAACTGTTTGACTCAGAGGTCTCCCCTTTAAATGTCCCATTCTAAGTCATCATTCCAGACTAATATTTACACAACAGGTGTTAATTTACCCTCCCGGTGCAAAAACATGAGTACTCCCTGCAGTCTATAGGAATAATGTCTAAACTCTTGTCCAGTGCTCAGGACCTTCAGCCAACTGATTCCCACTTGACTTTCCGCCTCACCTTCTCAGGATCCTCCACCTAGTCAACCGGATTTTTGGGGGGCAGCTGGGGGGATTCAACCCCATGAATGCACATTCCTCTTTGCCTCCTTTATGTTTCTGTGGTTGCTTTTGCACCATTCATGTAAAGAGAGAGACTTTCATTTTTCTATTTGCACCATTTTTAGAGCTGACTTGCACAAATGTATTTTTTTTAAAGAAAAAACATAATAAGAGCTCCAGGGGAAAGGAACACGCAGGTAATAAAGGAGTTAATACACTCACCATTTAAGCTCTTTAGAGCTTTATTTTTTATTAGTATTATTTTAGATGAATGACTCCTTAGAAAGAAATAAAATTCATTTTTCAGGGTAGCTAAGAAAAGACGGTGCAGTCTTGATTACATCAGAGTGGGAAACTATTATAAGTGCCTATTATTTTCTCATAAAGTCTTATCACAATACCAGATACTTCAAATTTTACAAGTCCGTAAAGGCTAATCTTTTTTTTTTACTGTGCCTTCAATAGAGACCAGACTGGAAATGCATATGTTTTCCTGAAGTGAAAGTCTTTTCTAGAACAAGATTCCTCCTGTTCCATAATGGCGACATCTTCAAAATAGAAATATTTCTGTCCATCTGATGTTGTAATTCCCAGGCATTTTCTGAATATTAATAGCAATACTTAAAATTTTTAACTATGATTTTTAAAATTATAGTTGATTTACAATATCATGTTAGTTTCAGATGTACAGCACAGTGATTCAGTTATACATATATATTATATACGTATATTTTATATATATATATATTTTTATTAAATGTCATTTTAGGAAATTAAGAATGTATTATGTTTTGGTAATAGCACCCAAGGGGGTTTTCTTATGTTGGCTTCCCTAGAGGTAGACCCAGAAACGAGGATTTCATGCGCAAGTGGCTTATTCAGGAGGTGCTACCAAGAGAAAGTGACACAGGACAAGGAAAGGCGGAAGCCAAGCATGGCTGTAACCTCAGAGAAAGTTCTTTGCAGGGTAACATCAACCTTATCCCACATGATCTCTGGAACATGAGTGACGCTTTGGAGTTTTCCCCAACCCACTGCAAGGGACTAGGTTTCATGCTCTTGGATCCATCAGTCTCCACCCAGGCAGGGGCTGGGAGTTTCTGGGGGTGGGCAGAACTCCCAAACGTGTCTGTGGCTGCAGGTAAATCGCGTGCAATAGCCCAAGGGCAGTCATCGGAAAAAGAGTCACACTGGTGTGAGCTGTTGGGAGCCAAAAACACATTAAGGACAGAAAGAGATGCAGGAGAAGGGGCCGGAAGGAGTCTGGATGAAGCACCAGCAGTGGCCACTAGACAATACTTCCAATGTCTTGGAAACAGAAAGTTCCTATCCCAAGAAATGATTTGATCAATCAATAATGATTAAGAACAGTGTGACCATAGATGTGCTCTTACCTTCTCTTCATCTCAGCTTCTTCATCAAATAAATAAAAGTACCTAACTCAGGATTCTTATGAGTATTATGTAAAGTAATATACATAAAGGATTCTAATCACTGCATATAGTATCAAGTTAATAATTATTAATTTAAGTTTTAAAAAACCCTTTGTATTTAATATTGTAATTTTATATTCTTGGGCAGTGACCCTCTCTTAGTGCCATAATAACTTTATACCAGATTCAAATTCTATGCAGAAGATAAGAATATTACCAGGCGATATGAAGAATATATTTTCAGTAACGTATCAGGAGATTGCTAAAGTGCATAAGAAAAGGAAGGGAAACAGAGCTTGGTCATACATAATGGAAACAAAAATATAACTCATTTTGACACTGATGTAGAAAAAGGTTAGAGCTAGAAACTTGGATACCATCTGAATTTATCATTTTGCCTCATTTTAAACTCTAAATTCACCTATAGGTCAAGGAGATCTCCATCCTTTGTAGGAATAGTTATGGAAAAAAGGCATCATCCAAATTTGGTGGAAAGAAAGAAATAGTAACCGAAAATGCAATATATTCAAACTTGGGAGCAAGAGAGCCAATGTAAGTATGCTGATGTTCATGCTACTTCCTGTCTGCGGGTGATAACTTCCTGTCCCTGACTCAGAGGTTTCATGTCTTCTACCACCCATGAAACAGCAACAAGCTAACTTCCTAGCTTTAAAGTAGGGTAAAATCAAATCCCAGACCCAACAAAGTCTCAGTATAAGATACTTTAAAGATTGCATTAGTTGCATCAGTTGTGCAGTTTTCCCAAACTATTACCATTTAAGACCAGAAAGTTGAAAACATCCTTGAGAAAGATCAGTGTGGTCATTCATCACTATTCTAGCCTTGCTTTTAGTATCCTTTCACAAAGAGTAAAACACTATCAGAAGAAGTAAAAAACATGTCATGGCCCTCAGTCTCCCACACCCTCAGACCCATGTGAAGCCCCGCCCCCAGAAGGCTACAATTGTGTCTTTAACTTTTGGAAGGGTCCCTGTGGGAGGTTTCAGGCAAGCTGATAGCTTGCGTTTCCATCCATTCCCTTCCAGCTTTCTTTGGCCATGGACTCAATCTTTCGACATGAATTAAGCTTTGTAGATCAGGGCACCTATAGTACTCAGACATCCAAATTGTTAACAGACAGCCTTAGAAACTAAAATACAGGCTGAATGAAAGCTGATAACGTGAGTCTCAAGCGCAGCTCCTCTGCTTTCTTCTTGAATATGGCATTGGTGGCCATCCTAGCTTTCTTCCCTCCCAGGCTGACCATTGATGAAACCCAACCATTTTCTCCTAACAATGCCACAATTGTGAGCTGGCATTTTTATGTAAATAGCTGTTCTCTGATTCATTAAGCCCCACTGCCCCTGACATTTTCCTTTCTGACCCTTATCAGACACACACTGGCAAAACATGAAGAAATAAAGAGGACAAAGAAAGGCAATAAAAGGGTTACAACCAAGAAGTGTATTGTGACTGTGACCAACAAGGAAATTCAGAAACGGGTGACTGAACACCCAAGGATACCCTGTCAGCTGGTCACAGTGACAACATTTGTTCAAAGCCTGACAAGTGCTTTGCATCATTTCAAGGTGTCACATAGAGATACATAGGAAATGACAGTCATAGATGCTACCTGAAGAGCACGTAAAGTGTAATAGACAATAGCACAATTAAACACCTGTGTACCCAGAAACATACAATCTGGCCCTTGCTTACCTCTCTACTTACTCTTTATTTTTCTTATAGCCCCTGTCACAAGATGCAAGGTTTAGTTTATATATTTGTGTTCTTGATTATTATGGTTCCCCAGAGATGAGATTTGTCTGGTATGCAACAGTGTCCATTCCAATCAATCTCACCCACTGGAACAGAAATTCCAGGGGAACAGGGACCATGTCTCCCTTATTCACCACTGTAATCCCAGAGCCTAGCAAAATGTACCTTGTAGATTCTCAAAAAATTTTTTTAAATAAATAAATAAAACATTAAATAAATAAATAAATAAAACCAGCAACAGCTATATAGAGAGATTATATAACTTCATCTTCTGAATGCCACTACTAACGCGATTACACAAAATTGAGTGTGAACTTGGGTCCCGGGCATGAGCAAAATTTTCAAAGAGTTTAGATGGGAAAAAACTTTCTAGACCCTGGGGCAGCTGCCCTGAAACAAACCACAGATATATAAGTGAGCACAGCCAAGATCAGCAGAACTTCCTAGCTGACCTATAGATTTGTGAGTCACTGAATTGTAGAGTGGTTTGGTTTGTGGCATTATTGTACCAATAACTAACTAATATTAAAGTCTACTAAAGTAATAACAATTAATTACCAGCAGAACAAACATTAAAATGCAAAGATGATTCATCTTTTTTGAAACAGAAAGTATTTCTAGTTAAATTATTTGGTTCCTCCATAGCCTCAAACACCTTTCATGCAGCTATATCCACGTCTCTGGGGCTGAGCAGGCCTAGGTAGGATGCACCTACAGAAGAAACATGAAGGACATCAGCAAGCTCAGCACCACAGCAGTAGATGTCACCTTTCCAGCACTGTTTGAATACCAGTATTTCTCATACACATTATCCAGGACTGAAAGCACAGCCTCCACGGTTTCCTCGCAGGTGGCCTGAATCTGAGTTTCTGGCAGGACAAACCCATATGTACCCATATGTCCCTCAGCTCAAATGCATATGAGAAGGGGATCCCAATGTCCCAAGCCCAGTCTCATGAAAACCCTGAAATGGCATCTACAAATGAAAATATGGAGGAAGAGTTAGAAGTTATTCTGTGAAAGGACAGATTTCTACAGCCATTTCAGGGACTAAAGTTCAACCCAGCAAAATAAATCAACTCTTTCATATTAGGATCTATGAATAGCTGCCTTCTCTCTCTCCTTGACATTTTCCGCTTCTGTCTCCACTCACCATCCCCACTATACCTGGCATTATGCCTGGCACATCTATCCCCACAATGCCTGGCATCATGCCTGGCACATAGCAGAGGTTTGGTTAAAGTTTCTCATCTGAATCAAAGACAAGACAATCTGATATTGGAAGATAAGATTCAACTGACCTGTAAAGGAACAGAAACAAAATGACCAATATCACTAAAATGATGATATTAAGAAAATATCATCTCGGTTGCCCTTCAGTGGGTGGAGGAGGGGGTGCTTGGGGATGGGGAAAGCAATGCACTCTCCTTTCAACTAAATCCTTTTTTTTTTTTTAAACTCCAGGCCCCACCTGTTTTGCCTGATGATCCTCTGGGAACTGAATCAACCGACCAAGGGTCACTGGAAAATGTCTTTCCTGTTAACTCCTGTGCCTTCTCCCTGCCAGTTCTTTTTAACTGAAGCCAGAGGGAGTACTGGTCTGAGCCAGTGTATTAATTTTTGCTTTTAGCTCACACCTTATCCCTAGAGAGCACAATTCTGGATTTGTACAGACTCCCTTTTATCCCTGGTCATTTTGATTTGTACAACTTCCTGTTGATCCGAGGAACTCTTCTATCCTGTCCACTCCAGTCTCCAAAGTCCACTGAATTCTTTTGTGCTTTAGATACTATTGAAGAGGTGAAAAAAAGATACTTATATAAAATATCTGCACTAGATCCAACTCTATAATTGGTTCCATGCTTTGCTTTCAATGCATTTGCTGCCTTCTGTCCAACTTGGATCTGTAGGTGGGAAATGCAGAGACAGATATCTGGTGTTAAAAATAAATCCAACAATTCAGAGCATTTGCTATTTTGTCCAAATCCATCCTCAGAGTTCCAGACCATCTTTCTAACTTCCCATTGAACATCTATACCTGGGTAGTCTTCTGATACTTTAGACTCAACATACTCATATCCAATTTTATCATCTCCTCCACTAATAAGGCTGTTTTGATTTTCATAGTTCTGACCTATCATGTGCCCCCAACATGTAAATTCCTACAATCGTCTTTGACTCTTCTCTCAAACAGTTACCAAGTTGCATTTCTAATGCCATCACCCTATTTCAGTCTTATTAACTCTGAAATGGACTGCTGTCATCTTCTAATAGGTTTTCCTTCCTCTTGCCAATCCTTAATCCCGATTGATCTCCCTGACTTCCAGGTGAACCTTTGTAGAGCAGGACAATCATAATGATCCTGCTGAAAACCTTCAATAACTCTCAGTTACCCACTGCATTTGTATAAACTTCTCAGTCTACTAGTTGAGATCCTCTACGATAGGGATCTAACCCACATTTCCAACACTATATTCTCTAGATCCCACCCTAGATTACAGTCAAACTCAAGTTCTCCCACAGTTGCTCAGACATACCCCATGTTCCTCAGCCTCTCCGCCTTTTCTCAGGATATTTCCTCTACTTGGGATGCCTTACCTCTTCTCTGTTGAAATTCTATGCAAACTCAAAGAACCTTCTCAAATGCTAAGTTCTCCATAGGCATTTCTTGAGCACCCTAAGTGGATTCTCTCTCCCCACTTTTTTCTCCCATAGCCCTTTGCTCATGCTTCCCTTATTACTTCTCTCTTGTTTTTCCTTAAAGGTATTTGATACTTATCTCTCATAGGCTCATAGATTTTCAGAGCAGAAAATGACACACTTCCTTCTATCTACCCCCATGTCACCTTACTGAATTGGAAATCCTTCAGAACTAGATGATTTCTAAGGTCTCAGCCTTGCTCTCTTCAGACCTTTTCCTGAGATCAGAGTCACTAACTGAGGTCCAAGTATATTGGTTATATTTATTGACTGTCTGATAAATCTCCTTGCATACCCTTTTGATAGTCTAAGTATTCCCTACCCTAGATTCCCTAATGCTATATTCTACCCACCCGATGGTGTATCCCACTACTTCCCCTTGGGGTCTATACAAACACCACCAAAATCCCCTTGGCCACTCCCTGCCTGGATCCACAATTGCTTTACGCTTGAGGGGAGCCTGACTACACTTACAGGTACGTCAGCTCCCTTGACTTCTTCCCCTGACCAGTGACAGATCTAGTTTTAGATTCTGTCTCTCTTTTCCTGGTCCTGTATTGTCTGACTGAATCCCAAGGTGTGACAAGGTGGTGTCTGGTTAGAGTGGGGATAGGCATAGTGAAATTCAAAAGGAAGACTAGGAGAGGTAATAAGTGGTTATGGGGTCCTGTGCAGCAGTAGGACTTTGCACTTTCTGTGTGTGTGCTAAGATTCAACATTAAACATATTTGCAAGCTTTTTGACTCCTCTCCACTCACTACTAAGAGTTTTACCTTCTCCTTCTCTTCCTGTAAAGAGATTCTGTGTCTGCCCTAGTTGCTGGGCTTGCGTTGTCCAGAACTGAGATGATGGGCAGGAAGGGCTAAAGAAGTACAAGGAATAAAGCTGGTTTTAATCATTTACACTGGGAAGAGGTACAAGAGCTGTTTGTAGAAAGAAGGGGAAATTATAAGAAGGAAAGGAGAGTCAGAAAGGGGATTTCTAGAGAGAAATTCCAGTAAGGAAATAAGAATGAAGAGTGGGGAGAAAGGATTCAGGGTAGCTGCTGTGTGTGAGTGAAATTAAGAGCATGAAGCCTAGAGAAAGAGTTGCTAAGAAATAGCAACTACATCCTTTTTGAAGTTCTTTGAGAGTCTCTGGTAGAGATATGAATTGCTTTTAATTATTTTTAATTCCCATGTGTTTCTGTGTTTCTTTGAGTGAAACTCCATGTTAACTGGTCTTAACTGTAATTTGGGTTACATGGAGCAGCTCCAGGCTACATTTTCTATTCAAATGGTTTCTTGCATTCTTTTTTCTTTCCTGCAGCTCACCCCAGATCATGATTCTTCTTCCCACTGCTAACCTTCACTTATTTTATCCTATATTGCTCCCTTTCCTCAAATCTTGGCTGTGGGGAGAGAAAGAGTCTCCCAGTTTCCTCTTCTTTATTGACAAAAGAACTTTTGATTTTTTTTTTTAATGATTCCACAAGCAATTACCATGGGCAAGTAGATAGGAGTAAGAAATATAACATATATGATAAGCACACAGTTGTGATCCTTAGCTTATGGGTTTGGTCCTTCTGAGAAGATGAAATGAAGATTCCCCTAGACTCTGCCTTCTATCTCAAAGGGTCAAACTCCTGATTATTCTTCTCTTTCTTTTTGACACTATATTGCAAGGCCATAGAGAGCCAATTGCTCTGCTGTCCTTCTTAGTCAAAATAATAAAAACCCTTTGCTAGTAGTGCATAATTTACATTGTTAAAGACCTCATGCCTGCTTAATAACTTCTTCACTGGGCCCAGAGAATTTCCTGTAGACATATATTCACAGGCAAGCACTCAAAATGATTGATTAAGGCCCTGGCATGGGTGTGGGAGGATGGAGCTTGGAATGGGATACAGGGGCTGATATGGAAAGGGTTCCAATGCAAAGAATATCAGCATTTGAAACATTAGATTTCTTATAGCTATTCTAATCTCCAGAGCAGTTTAGAATGAGAGTATATATAGTTCTGTTTCCCCTACTTAGTGATTGCCAAGTTGTCTATCATACAGTATAATATTTATGAAGATTTCTACAAATTTTTGGTTTTGTAAATACATAGAGATTAATTACTAGTCTCTGGTGGTTGTAAATATACCAGAAATGGAAAACTCCTTGAACAGTTGGTGTGATTCTATCTTTGTGTACTCTATCAAAGCTTATCACTAAGAACCTAAAAACACTGCTAACTAGCTTTTATGAGTTTGATACATGGTGGCAACATTTTCAGTCTTTTTATGGAAAAGTCTTAGTGATGAATGTTATGCTAACTCTTCAACACCTAAGGCGGTAAGAGATACAGAATTGAAGCAATCTTTCTCAATTCAATTTTCCAGTCTCTACATAGAGTATTGAGGATGGCCAGTAATTCCCATCTTCGAATTCCACCTTCTGGTAACGGCAATGCCAGTGCCCCGTCTGTGGCCAGAGGGCTCTAATGAGACAGCCAATCAGCAGCCCAAGACCCTGTGACATTTGAATACAAACCTTGCAAAAACGGAGATGTAGTAACTGCTTTCCTGAACCTAAAAAGGAAATGAAATTCTCTAGAAAAATACCGGAGTATATAGACCTCTTTTTTTCTGCTGGTAGAAGGCCTGTCCCATCAAATATCTATAATAGCCTGACTTAGGTGGTTCATTTGTATTTGTCACAGAATCCTTTAAGCAGAAAGTAAACATTTATGGCAAATGTCACAGGAATTGGGAAGTAAGGAGGGTTCTGGGCTTCTTGACTAAAATTTCTGTTTCTGTACATTTCTTTACTGAAGAGATAGAACTTCTGGCACGGAAATGAGGAGGATATAGGACACAGTGGACTGGGCATCTAAGTCGATGACAGCTTCCAGAAGTTGCAAACCCTTCCTGAGCGAGAGGCAGTGTTCTGTGGTCAGATGAATGTGGCCTCTGGAGTCCAAAGACACGAGTTCCAAGCCCAGACTCCAACATTTACTGTCTACAGGGACTTTAGAAATATAATTAACTCAAGGTCTTAATTTCTACATCTCCAAAATGAGCTTATTATATTGTCATGAGGATCAGATGAAGTAATGGCCATAAAATCTCTTTGGAATTTTTAAAGTTATAGGTAAATGTTATCTCCACCTCTTGCAAAATGATCACGTAGTACAAATGTCCGAAAACAATTGCAGGAAAGATATTGGGGTACTGACAGAAATTTTTGACTTCTGGGGGGAAGGGCTGCCTTCAGCAAAGATCTATAGTGGTTTTTCTTTTAGTGCCCAGACCTGTGTTTTATGGGTGATGTTCCAGTGGGAGAGGGACAAGAGGAATGACAGAGCCAATGGGCCACCAGCCTTCTGTGATCTTAAGAACAGAGCAAGATTAGCCCCTATCCAGCCCAGCATTTATTGATAATGAGGAGCTTGTTTTAAAAAACAATTTTTTAAAGATATGCAGAAAATAACAAGTATTCGTGAGAATGTGGAGAAAATGGAACTCTAATTCACTATTGGAAAGAACAGAAAATGGTGTACTTGCTGTAAAATATAGTACGATGGTTCCTCAAAAAATTGAAAATAGAATTACCATACGATTCAGCAATTCTACTGCTGAGTATATACCCCAAAGAGTTGAAAGTGGGATCTCAAGGTGATATTTGTACACCTATGTTCATAGCTGTATTATTTGCAGTAGGCAAAAGGTGGAAACAATTCAAATGACCATTGATGGATGAATGGATAAAGAAAATGTGGTATATACATAACAATGGAATATTATTCAGCCTTAAAAAAAAAAAGGAAATTCTGACACATGGTACAACAGGTGTGAAGCTTGAAGACTTTATGCTAAGTGAAATAAGCCCGTCACAAAAAGATAGATACTGTATGATTCCACTTACATGAGGTAACTAGAATAGTCAGACTCATAGAGACAGAAAGTAGAATGGTGGTTACCAGGGACAAAGGGGATGTGGATTTTTTGTTTAATGGGTAGAGACATTTCAATGATGCAAGATGAAAGTTTTGGATTTTGGTTGCACAATAATGTGAATATACTTAACACTACTGTACTGTCCACTTAAAAATGGTTAAGACAGTACATTTTATATTATGTATATTTTACCACAATTAAAAACTGAAAAAATAACTTTTAAGAAAAGATAACAAATAACTACAACAATTCTAAATTGACCCTTTCTTTGACTTAGTTCTATTGTTCTCAGGTTCACAAAAAGGCAAAGAGCCCAGTTCTTTTCAACAATTCTGCCCACCAGGACTTGGGTAAACACAGCTTCAGAGAAGGACCCTGGATAAGACAAAGCAGACTTTCCCTGCCCCAGCTTGAATTTCACTAGCACTTCCCCTTACAAATATTCCTAGGCAAATACTAGAGGCATAGTTTAGAAGAAAATAAAGCATTGTGTTTAGCAGAGAAGAGAGCAGATATTATTTAGCCGTGTTATTTTAGATATGCCATATTCCACTAACAGCTGGGAAGTTCTTTAAAGCACGGTTCAAAAGCTATAATTGCTGAACGGAGCTTCAAGAGAATTTACAGAAATGAAAGCGCATTCCTGCAGATTATTAACATAATCATCTCATTTATATTATACACGAATACCTAAGATGTCTCCAACTTGACACTTTTTGAAATAGGTAGTTAATTAATGCAGGTAAAGCAGCATTTAACCTGAAGCCTTCCCAGCAGGCGTCTGGCAAGGTGTGAAAAGCAGGAGAAAGGAAATAAGGAAAAGCAAAGGGAACAAAAGCGAGGCTGGAGCCAAAACCCCAGAAATGGGAAGCAGGAAAGAATCAGGGTCGTGCTGAGGCTTCTCAAGGCTCTGGCTCAATGGTCTTACCAGTTCTTCATGGTTACTTGACTTATTTTTGGTGTAGCCATAAGGCATGAGGATGAGCTGCCCGTAAGAGTGCATGGTCAGGAAGCAGGCAATGTTCTCCTTCCTGCTCTCGATAAAGCTGGAAACAACTTTAGTCTCTGGTTCAGACATGGGTCCTGTCCCACAGAATGTTAAATCTTGGCAGTTGTGAGATGCACCGATACCTGAAACATACAGGAAACCCCAAGGAAGGCATCACGATCTCCGTTTAGCACTGACCAAGGTCAAGGAGTCAGCCTTGCTCAGGACATCTGTGGGTGGATTTAAGACTTGCATTTGCTTGTCTAATTTTGTCCTGCTAAAATAAGTCATTCAAGGAGGAACTCAGGAAGGCAGGAGGACTGACGTGCAGATTTAGAAACAGACCCCTGCTTATGTGGCCCGGGAAGGAAGATGCAAAATGGAATGGCATTTTCAGTAATCTTTCACTTAAACCTTTGGTGGTCCCTGAAACAAATGCTTGGGAACCTGTTCTTGGGTTCCAGGGTCAGACTCTGTTATAGTCTTGTTGCCCTAAGTATATCTCTTGCTGTCTTACTGGCTTGAGTCTCATTAGAGCTATTTCGCAAGGACAAAAAAAAAACACAAAAAGCTATTTTGTAGTCTGTCCTTCTCACCAGTAATAATAAGGACCAACAACAGAGCACCTTTTACATGCAGGGCACTGTGCTAAGCCCCTCCTGTGTGGCATCTCATTGAATCTCCACAACAACCTACTGATAAGATGGTATTACTCTGAGCCACGTTTTAAAAATAAGAGATAACTAAAGCCTAGAGATGAAGCAATTTTTTCAATACCACAGGGCCGCCAAGTCTGAATGTTAACCTTTCCCATCTGGTTTTTAACCAGACTGCTCTTTAACCATCCGTACCTCTATTTGCTTCCAATCCATTGGACTTGTTGAGATTCAGAAACATGAAACTGCCTTAAGGAGAAGAAAATGTTTGCCTTGTTTACTTCTGCCCTCCTGCTGTAAAATAATTTGCAAGGATACTTCTCTGATTTTCCTTTATAACAATTCGTATATTTTAAAACAAAGTGATGGATTTCAAAAATATTCACACTGGTCTAGGTCTTCTTTGCCCTTTTTTAGCCAGTCTCACTTGAAAAGAGTCCTGCATTTCAGTGTTGCTGTTCTTACTGTATAGATAATATCACCTCTCTAGAGGGAGTAACACTGACCAGGAAGTCCAGAAAGCTGTACAGAATTAGATGTTTATTTCAAAAGGTATATATATAAATAGTACTGATTCTAGTAATTCACCTCTTTTCTGGCTTCTCTGCTCCATTTGTTTTGTGTGTCGTTATTCATCAGTTCATCTGTGAAGCATGTACTTAACTACACCAGGATGCATGGAAATTTCTATTGAGATCTGTCCCAAAACACATGCCATTATTATGGGATGAACGGGATTTCCTCCAAAGCCATCCTGTAACAGAGGAACATAGGGAAGTTGCCATTCCAAGGTCTCATGAATCAGTGTTAGTGATAATGGGTGGTCCTCGAATATGAAAAATGGTCCCTTAGGATTGTCTGGAAAAATTGCCTCAACATTATGAAGCTTGTGCATATAATTTTTAGTCCCCCAGATGGGCTAGCAACCCCCAATAACAGGAACATCTGTACAACCCAAAGTGTATATACGTGTAAACTATCGAATTGGAGGGGTAGTTTGGCCTTTCCCTCACGAGCAGATTAACAGGGCCTGGTGGACGCAATCTGCTTAATCAGGAAAAGCTTCAGAGAGTCATTATTTTAGGTCCAAGTGATAAAGGGCGAAAGGGAAATAGCTTGGCAGATGGGAAAAGGCTGTTCCAGGTGCATCAGAGATGGTCTCTGCACATTTCTGGAAGCAGAAGACTGATGAGTAGAGATAGGGATAAAGACCTGTTTCGCCAGACAAGGTGGGAGGGAAGGGCTTGATTCACATACCCGGCCAGAAAGGCTGTTACAGAGAAAGGGGTCCCACGAAGGGCTGGGGGAGCCGGGGTGGGGGAGGGGGAGGAATTCATAGTCTCTGGAAACAGAGGCTCTTAATTATGGAGTGGTATGATTTAGAAACTTTTTTTTTTTTTTTTTTTTTTTTTTTGCGGTACGCGGGCCTCTCACTGTTGTGGCCTCTCCCGTTGCGGAGTACAGGCTCCGGACGCGCAGGCTCAGCGGCCATGGCTCACGGACCCAGCTGCTCTGCGGCATGTGGGATCCTCCCGGACCGGGGCACGAACCCGTGTGCCCTGCATCGGCAGGCGGACTCTCAACCACTGCGCCACCAGGGAAGCCCCAAAACATTTTTATAGCTGCAGTGACTGAGGTCAGGAAAATGAACCCGAGACAAGATCTAGTTCATGAACCCATCCCAGGACCAAACTCGATGTACTCACCGTTGTCCAAGTATAGATGTAGCCATCTATGTTAAGAACCTGAATCACATAGAAGTCCAGGTTTTTAACTCTTATCCTTGAGTTGTCTTTATAGTTCTGTAGAATCTGGATATTTAATAGAGAAACATTTGGAATGATCCTGGGAAGAGGTCTTTTCTCTCTTAATTTTCTAACAATTTCAACTTAATCATAAGTGGTGACTGAACATCCAACCTTTGCCATCCAATCCTGCCTCAACTGTCCCGTTCGTTATGGCTGTCTTTCTGAAACTTCACCATGCATCAGAATCACCTGGAGGACTTTTTTTTTTTTTTTTTTTTTTTTTGGCTGCGTTGGGTCTTCGTTGCTGCGCTGAGGTTTTCTCTAGTTGCGGTGAGCGGGGGCTACTCTTCCTTGTGGGGCGTGGGCTTCTTATTGCATTGGCTTTTCTTGCTGGAGGACTTTTTAAATTACAGCCTGCCCACCCTCCATGTCCACCCCCAGCCCCAATTCAGTAGGTATGAGGTGGTGATGTGGAAACCCAGAATTTGCATTTCTTCCAAGTTCCCAGTTATGCTGATGCTATGGGTCTAGGAACCACACTTTGAGAACTATAATTTGTGGGTTGAATTATGTTTGGGTTTCTGAAAAGACTGACACAAAAAGTATCTTATATTAATTTTAAAGTTTTCTTATTCCCTCAAAGGAGGGATATAGGTAATACGCAAGAATTCACGGTGCCAGGTAGTTTCCATGTGTCAATCTCTTAATCCACACAATTGTGTGCTCTTCATGATTACGTTGAAGTAGTCATTTCATACACCTTCTGCAGGTAAAAAACTAGGGGTCCTAGTGATAGAAATTTTGCACAAGACTGTTAGAAAGAGCTCCAGGATTCAAACTCATCTCTGACTTCCAAGATGTATTTTCTTCTCCATTTAGATTTGTTTACCTTCCAATAAAGATAATTTTGGGTGCATTAGAAAGAGAACAGAACAACTAACTCAGTTTTCAGTGAAGCTACTTATGAATTCCATTTCCCTTGGGGTGAAAGAGCAGCTCAGTGGAGAGCTGCCTTGCCAAGATGTGAAAGAAACCTGCTTTCCAAAGCCAAGACATGACAGGTATTTTGTGGGGTGGTTAACCATTATGAGAAAGTGAAAGATACTTATTCTTTCACAGAACACTGGCAAAAAGCAGGGGCAATCCATTCCCTGGCATGAATTCCACAGTCCATCCAGATAATCTTCTTGGGGTTATTGGATGGTTGGCTGATCTGGGGGAGACATTCATATTTCATTATCAAACAATGGCTTATGACTGAGGCCACCGAGCAAAGTTATCAGGTTGTTTTATTCCCCTAGAGGTACCTGTCTCCTTCCACTCTGTGGTTTCAAGAATGAGGCAAGGATGCTGGCAGAGACACCCACCAATATGACCCTTCTGTTGGCCATGCTGCCAACCACCTCCTGCGGTTACCCTTGCTATTGTTCTTAGGACCACAAGCTGACACCTCCGTGTACCCCATGCAAAGCCTGGTCTTCCCCATATCCTAAATTATTCCCTAACTTTAAATAAACGCATAAACCACAAACTGAGAGGCTAGATCTCCATAAGCCTTATAAAACCTTACCACACAGGGCTGACTCAGAGCGGTAAAGTGCACAAGTGGTAACGTGCATGACTCAAAGGTAGTGAAACTGAACCCCAGTCTGCATTTAAGCTTCCTGAAACTGTGGAAGGATCCAAATGCATAATCTCCTGCGATACTTATTGCATTCGTTACATTCCTCTTTCCTTAGAGACTCCTGCAGTCCCAGCTGACCCAATCTTCTTTCTCCTCTCCCCATTTGTTGTGCTTGTACTCACTCAAGAAAGAAAGATTCCCTCCTCTTTCAGAGGTGGGATAGGTAGGAATGAACCTGGCAATTACGGATTCTCTTTGGTGGAGAAGAAGCTGTGAACATGCCCATGTCTGTCACAGTCACATCTTGTTTTGGTTTGTAAATGGCCTGGACTCATGCTACTCATTGGAAGCTCTTGGGAGCTGGGCTGATGAAGGCTCTCCCTCTATACCTGTGAGAAACTTACGAATTGAAATAACTATGGGCTGGATTCATCATATTCAAGGACGTTTTCCCTTTTAGCCTCACCCATTTTCAAAGCTCCTGGCATAATTCCTAATCTACCCTTTACTTTAATTCTCTCTTGTAATCACCCCTTTTATTTATGAGTCTATGTATATGACCATATGTTTATCTTTATTGCCTCCTCGTTATGTGTCAATTCTATTCTTTAAAATACGTCCTAGGCAAAGGATGTTTAGAGGTCTTTTTGGCTGACTCAGCTCAGAGTTTGACGGCCTATGGAAAAATCAGGCTGGTAGGTGGCCCACACTTAACATATCAACCAATTACTCACTCGGCTCCTGGGTAAATTCTACTTCAGAGCCACCGAGATTTCTTTGTAGTTGTTAGTAATTCTTGAATTTGGGGATGTGCTTTGTAAATTAATGTGTCTACAGTGAATAAAGTAATGCTAGTTCTTAATGCCAAACTACTTTGGCAGCGGTTCTTGAAGAGTAGTCCTGGACCAGCGATATCAGCACCACCTGGGAACTTGTTAGAAATGCACTGTTTTTCTGTAACATGAGTGTGCATCAGAATGACCTGGAGGAGGGCTTGTTAAAACACAGATTGCTGGGCCCACCCACAGAGTTGCTGATTCAGTAGATCTGTAGTTAGATCCCCCAAGAATGTGCATTTCTAACAAGTTCCCAGGAGATGTTGATGCTGCCGGTCGAGGGACCACCCTTTGAAAACCACTGGTTAGGTGCAGTTGTTGTCAACCCTGCCTACACAGTAGGATCACCTAGGGAGCTTTCAAAAGGTGTCTGGGCCCCATCCTGGAGCAATTAGCTCAGAATCTCTGTGGATGGGGCCCAGGCGTCAGTATTAAGCAGCCAGGATTGAAAAATCACTGTTCCAAAACTGAGAGCCAAGAAGGCCTGGCCCTGTGGAAAAGTGGTTATTCAGACACTTTTCATCGTATCACATGTTAAAAGGGCAGAGAGCCTGGAGATTGGGTTATCCCTCTGGCTATGCTACGGTCTGGCTGTGTGACCTCGTACAAGTCACTTCACTTCTCTGGGTCTTTGTTTCCTTATAAAATGAAGGAACCAAAGATAAAGGTTGTCCATGATGTTCAAACATTTTTATGGGGAAAAAAAAATGTGTTAAAAAAGAAAATTTTGTAAAAACTCAAAATACATATGAGAAGTGAACTGGGGATTTCTCCCTTACGCAGCCCCCCACCCCATCCCCCTTCCGCTGTGGGAGCACCGGAGGCACCCAGGCCTTCACAGAGCACAAGCTGGAAACCTCTCAGCCAGAACGTCTAAGGTCCTTTCCAGCCACCCTCCACGATTCTAAGTTCCTCAGTCTTAGCGGGGACGAGGGAGGCCAAGCGTGAAGAAAACTAAGGGATAAGTTCTTACTTCTGGGACTTTATTTTTAAGTCCTACCCCTGTGGTCTCACCCAACCATTCCAAATTCTCTTTACTCCAGAACATGATTCCACCCTCATGATTAAGATGTAAGCATTTACAAGTATTTAATTTTTAAAAAATTTTTATTGGAGCATAATTGATTTACAATGTTGTGTTAGTTTCAGGTGCACAGCAAAGTGAATCTGTTATATAAATACATATGGATATATGTATTTGGACTCTTTTTTAGATTCTTTTCCCATATAGGTCATTACAGAGTACTGAGTAGAGTTCCCTGTGCTATACAGTAGGTCCTTATTAGTTACCAATTTTATACATAGTAGTGTGTATGTATCAATCTCAATCTTCCAATTTATTCCTCCCCACCAAGTTTTGAATTTTAAAATCAAGCCTTTGGAAAAGCCAAGTCTCTCTGTCTTGCCTCTTTTAACCTTGTCTATACTTCTGACTAGAGCCCCTGGATAGTAAATAAATATCCTTGAGCGGGACTCTAATTCTCAGCCTTCTCACTCACCTTCAAATAATACATGGGCCGGCTCTCATAGGTCATTCCTAGGAAATGCTACGTCACCACTTCCGTGTACTTCTCCCTTATCTCACTCATCCACTGATAGATCTGAAACAGCCAGGGAGGACTGAGGTTATCAATAAGAAGATCCTTTGCTTGCCTCTAAATTAAGATAATTGCTTCTTTCATCAAGATACTGAACTCTGAACTCTTCGCTCTTTATTAGCACACAAACTAGAAGACTAAACTAATGAATTATGACCTCCCCTCCTCCCATATTCTTTAAAGATCTACTCTGCCACCCAAGCTTAGGACACCCTGTTGAACTTTACAAATAAATGATTGAGAATTATCAATTTCAACAATCCAGTATAACACTTCTGAAACATTGTACAATCACACAGCCTTCAAATGGCCGTGAGACTTCCTGACTTTGCAGTGGCACTCAATCATGCCAGAGATTTCAGGTCCAGCTTATTTTGTGGGATCTTGTTTGGTCTTTATGAATCCCCAAAATATCTTTTGCTAATGTCCATGGATCCAAAATTAGAGAAGAACCTGTGTATGCCCTTCACAGAACATGACAGCGAAATTTCTCAATCAAGACCAAGTTAATAACTTGGGGTTCTTTAAGGGAGAATGAAATAAGGAATTCACAAACATAAGACATATTAAGATGTCATTGGCATGTGACATGATACCTCCCACTCTCAATTTCTGTATACTGGAAATACCTGAATGACAAGAGTTATGGTAAATAATAATAATTAATTTGGCATGACAACTATTCTATTTGAAAATTTCTGTGTCTCAATTGACATTCATCTTAGCCTGGAATATCTACAGATAAAATACATTATTATAACAGTAATAGTACTTAAGTGGGGGAAGAGACTAACAACGCATCACATGGGTATTGTGTATTCTTCTGTGATGGGACTGGATCAGATGCAGGTGACTTGAGTCTTGGGAGACATACAAAGAGCAGCGTATCACAGCAGCAGCTATCATTTATTTATTGCTTAATCAGTAGAAGTGTAGTTTATTTCATTTTCTCTCAAAGCTGCAGGATAGGTACTGCTATTCCTTTTTCATGTATAAGGAAACTGAGGAACAAAGAGGTTAACTGTCTTGGTCAAGGTCACAGAGCAAGTGGCCAGGCCAGGTGTGACTCATCTCTGATACCAGCACATATACTTCTCATGGGCCTTACTGGATCTTGTTTAAAAAAAAAAAAAAATCTAAGAAACTTCAGTAATTTGGGGTGATTGTTACAGAAGTAAATGTAAATTCTTTTTCTTCTTAAGTATTGAATTTTGTTACAATATTGCTTCTGTTTTATGTTTTTTTCATTTTTTGGCCCAGAGGCATGTGGGATCTTAGCTCCCTGCCCAGGGATCAAACCCAGACACCCTGCATTGGAAGGAGAAGTCTTAACCACTAGACTGCCAGGGAAGTCCTGAAAATGTAAATTCTTTCTTGTACTTTTTGAAAAAAATTCTGGAAAATATTAATATATTCCCCAATACTGAGGAAATAAATGGTAAAGCCTGGTTGGAGGGCAACTTGTGCATTTATGTCAAAAATTTTAATGTGCATATCATTTAACCCAGTAATTCTATTTTTAGAAATTTATACTTCAAAAGAAGTTTTACATAACATCACAACATACACACACACTACATATATACTTATATACTTTTTACTGTATCCAGTTTTAGAAACCACTAAACTTATCTTAGTAACAATACAAATATTTCTTTGAAAAAAAAGTTTTCCCCATTTGAGAGCTGTTGCCTGTGCTCCCTGCATCCTACTGAAAATACCACACTTCTGGCTAAATAGGATTCAATCAGAAGGCTTCACCACCCATGTCCCACATCCATATACGCATTGGCCCTGCCCAGCTTAAACCAGCTAAAGACTTGATTAACAAGAGTAACGTTTAATTTTGATCCATGTTTACACTAACAAAACTGGTTGGGGTGTTCTTTTCTTCTTTTTTCTTTTTGTTGTTTTGCCTTTTCATTTCATATCACTAGGATTTGTATCTTTAATGGTGATGGCTAGGGGGTGATGTTTGGGAATCCCTTGACCTCAGTGCGCAGGCAAACCTCAACCTCCCATTCTGAGGCTCTCTAGTCTATGGATATTAACAGTGAACTATCCCTCGCCCATCCTAAAGTAGGTTGTGACCACCACCAACGCTCCCACCAACGTGTCCATACTCACCTCCCCCATGGGGTGGTATCTGTTATAGGAATATGTGTCCAGAATCCTCCATGGGCTCACTACATTATCCACAGCTTCTTTGTTGTGCTACAGATCTGCAAAGGGAAGAAATACAGACAAAAATCGATGAAGAAACCAGGATAACATGAGGGTTGGAAGGTTGATGAAAAAGGTAGTAGGAAGCAATGTGCACAGCATTTTGAGGACAAAAGTCAGTGTTGGAGTCTTGCCTCTGCAACTTACTAATTGTGAGACCTTGGGTACCATGGAGTCCCTCTGAACTGCAGTTTCATCATCTGCAGGTTGAGGACAGCCATTCCCACTTTGCAGGGAGCCTTGGATAATTCAGCAAGATGTTGTAGATAAACACACTTTTAAATTTGTATAAGAAAGAATGGCTAAGATTTATTGAACTGAAACTTACTGCGAGATACTCACTGGGTTAAGCAATTTAAATCTCATTTACTTCTCTCAAAAACTTTAAGAGAAGATATTCTTATTATCCCCATTTCAGAGATGAGGAAATTGAGTCACAGGGAAAGTATTATTAGAATTTAAGCCCTGACAGCCTGACTGAAAAGCCTGAAATATTAACCACAATACTGTAAATAATTGTAAGAATCTTTATGCAACAGTTTATATTTTTAAATAAACTTTACTTTTTTAGAGAAGTTTTAGGTTCACAGCAAAATTGGATGAAAAATACTGAAAGTTCCCATATACCTGCTGTCCACCCCCCACCCACCCCCATGCACACAACCTCCCCCAATATCAACATCCCACACCAGAGTGGTACATTTTTTATAATAAACGGACCTACATTGACACATCATTATTTCCCAAAGTCCATAGTTTACATGAGGCTTCACTGTTGGTGTTATACTTTCTATGGATTTGAACAAATATATAGTAACATGTATCCACCATTATAGTATCATACAGAAGAGTTTCACTGCCCTAAAAATCTTCTGTGGTCTGGCAATCACTGATCTTTTCATTAGTTTTGCCTTTTACAGAATGTTATATAGTTGGAATCATACAGTATACAGCCTTTTCAGATTGGCTTCCTTCTCTTAGTAATATGCATTTAACTTTCCTCCATGTCTTTTTAATGACTTGATAGTTCATTTCTTTTCAGTGCTGTATAATATTCCATTGCCTGGATTACCACAGTTTATTTATCCATTCACCCACTGAAGGATATTTTGGTTGCTTCCAAGTTTTGGCAATTATGAATAAAGCTGCTATAAACACCTGTGTGCAGCGTTTTGTGGACATAAGTTTTCAATTCATTTGGGTCATACCAAGGAGCATGACTGCTAGATCATATGGCAAGAGTATGTTAATTTTGTAAGAAACTACTAAACTGTCTTCCAAAGCGACTGTGCCATTTTGCATTTCCTCCAGCAATGTTTCCTATGCTTACTTTCCATTTGCATATCTTCTTTGGTGAGGTGTCTGTTCATGTCCTTTGTCCATTTTTTAAATCAGGTTGCCTCTTTTCTTATTGCTGAGTTTTAAGAGTTCTTTGTATGTTTTGGATAACTGTCCTTTATCAGATGTATCTTTAGCAAATATTTTCTTTCACTTTGTAGCTCAACTTCTCCTTCTCTCGACATTGGCTTTTGAAGGAAGAAAGTTTTTAATTTTAATAAAGTATAGGTTATCTGTTATTTACTTCATTGATCATGCCTTTGGTGATGTATTTAAAAAGTCATCACTATTCCCAAGGTTATCTAGGTTTTCTCCTAAGTTATCCTCATTTTACATTTAGTTCTAAAATCCATTTTGACTTAATTTTTTGTGAAGAATGTAGGTCTGTGTCTAGATTCACTTTGTGTGTGTGTGGATGTCCAGTTGTTCCAGGATCATTGATTGGGTTTTGTCAAATGTTTTTGTCTGCATTTATTGATATGATCATGTGATTTTTTAATTTTTAGCCTATTGATGTAATGGATTACATTAATTGATTACCAAATGTTAAAATAGTCTTGCATATATATCTGGGATAAATCTCCGTCAGTGGACATGGTGTATAATTTTTTTGATTCAATTTGCTAATATTTTGTTGTGGATTTTTACATCTATGTTCATGAGAGATATTTGTCTATAATCTTTTATTCCTCATAATGTCTTTGCCTGGTTTTGGTATTTGGGTAATGTTGGCCTCGACGAATGAATTAAAAAGTATTCCTTCTGCTTCTATCTTTTGGAAGAAATTGTAGAGAATCAGTATAACTTTTTCCTTAAATGTTTCATAGAATTCACCAGTGAAACCCTTTGGGCTTGGTGCTTTCTGTTTTGTAGGGTTATTAATTATTGATGCAATTTCTATAATACATATAGGCCTATTTAGATTACTATTTATGGTCTATATTTTGACAAACCGTTTAATAAAGCTATTCAATGCCTCACCTTTATGCCAGATATGGTGCCAGCACAATCATGCCCATTAGATGATTTATTCGCATTACAGCCCTGTGAAATGTTATCGTCCATGTTTTACAAATAAGGAAACTGAAGCCAAGGGAAATTAAGTAACTTGCAAACAATCACAGAGCTAGTACGTCATACAACTAGTCCTCTCTCTAAGCCATACAAATGTTGGATAAATGTTCTAATTCCCTTGCTAAAAGACTTTACCTAAGCAAAAAGTAGGGTTATATTTTCATTATGAGAGCATACCAACTGATCATTCATTTACCCAATAAATATATTTGAAGTGATTTCTGTGTTAATAGCACTAGGATGTGAGATTTTGGAGAAGCTGAGGTGTAAACGTTTGGATAGTGACAAGGAAACATGTTAGAGATCTAATTAGCTAATGTTTCAATGACTTTCATCTATTTTCCCACATTTTTCTCTCTGAACATTCTGGTATTATATTTACTCTTTCCCTAAGCCTTCATTTTTTAATCTGTAAAATGGGAATAATAACACCTTACCAAAGGATTCTTATGAAGACTAAATAAGTTAATCTACATTTAAAAATAAGCAAATTTCTGGAACCTAGTTAACCCTTAATAAATGTTAAAACACAGTAGTAATTCAAAACAAAGCTAAGTAAAAGCCCTATTTTGCTGCAATAACATTGAAAATAAAAATTACATTGAGAATAATTTAGCCATCTAACTAGTGTTATCTTCAAACAATACCAAACTACAAAATATTTTGATAGAATTAATTAAAACTCAAGTTCTATTCACATCTACATAACTCCAGTAACTGGATTGACTACATTTTAATTTTTTAATCTGTTCAATTAACACCATGTACCATAATCACCCACTCTAATGGAAATCAATTTCTCTACAAAATTCCATGACTTTAATTGTTACTACTACTACTACTAATAATCTGACTTTAGCAGAAGTTTTTATCTTCAAAACTGTAAATGTTTTATTGTTAAATGAATTTTACTTTGTTTAGCTTGTCCACGAAAAGCTCGTGATATAGGATTGTCTAGATAGTTAGTTAAAACAATGAAATGAATTTTAGAAGGAGATTACAAGAAACAAATGTCATTAAAATTGTAATAGTTGAGGAGCAATATGCTTTTCCATGTTTTTCAGGGATTCGTTTCTAATATTTATCATTTATTTGATTTTTTAAAGGTAAGCTAGAGTGCTTCAGAATGAGGAATTTCAATATAAAAATATATACAGGTGTAATATGTTGAGGCTGATTATTTACAAAACATCATTTTATAAGGAAAATACATACATCCCTTGGTGTGTTTAAAATTCAAAAAAATTCAATTTACACATAAATTTTCAGGAGTACATTTCGTGTGCTTATCAAATAATCAGCAAACATATACCTATTATAATAACACTAGTTAACCATTATTGGGCACTATATTCTAAGCACCAGTCAAAGCATTTGCATTGTTATCGTAATTCATTCAACAACACAACGGCACTTGGTACTCTTTGCAAAAGTGATAATAGTAGTAGTAATAGAACATAGATTTCTTTCTTACAGAGCTTAAAATCCACTTAAGGAAGTGAGACATAAACACATGAAAAGCAAAATAACTTCACCATCAAATAATAAAATGTGAGGTATGATAAGCTAGAGCCTAATTACCAATTACACGGTGCACTAAATGTACTGAGGACAGGAGAGGGAGAATTCCAAACTGAAGTATAGCCAGTAATAATAACAACCAACATTTTATAAGCAATTATGCATGCCAGAACTGTTCTAAGGTATATATATCATATCATATCATATATATATATATATATTCCTACATATAATTCTAACAACAATCCTTAAGGTAGAAGCTATTATCCCAGTGTGTTGGGGTGAAGATTTTGTTACAGAGGCTAAATTATACTTTTACTATACTCTAGAAAATAAGCATAAAATATTTATTAGCCTATTTTTATAAATTGTCTATCTCTGATTTGGACTGCATAGAAAGCAAAATAAGTATCAGCATTATAAATTCATCGGGAAATAGTTTCAGTGCTTTTTCAAAATGGAGAGAGGAGAGGAAATGAAGCAAATGAGAAGAGTCTTCTCAGCCCTTCCTTCTTTCTCATTCCTCACACTTGCTGTCCTGCCAGGAAATGAGATCACTGGGGATGCTTTCACGCGACATTGGGACCAGGGATGGTGGCTGCTCAGAGCGACGTGGTTCCTTTCTTCACATAGTTCAGCAAATGTTCAAGTCTTTCTTTATCACCGTCATCTACTCAGTGCCGTAGGAAAGTGACTACACTAAAAAGCAGTCCTGGCAGCTGGTGGATTCTTGTTTCAATTGGGCTGGTATTCCCAGGCAATTTCACAATATGGAGGGGAATAAATTAAAGGTAACTGGGCACCATCAAGCACCAACATTTGGCTTTCCCCCAGCTAATGTCTGCAAAATGTGTGAGTATGATGCCTCCTAAGTCCAGCACCGAATGACTGGGTCCATATAATATGCAAAAAAAAGTGATGCGTACGGGATTTGAGTGAAAACCCTGATATCATTTTAACATGAAATTAAACACAATACTTAAACCTCAAAACCCCAGATACTTAGTTCAAACAATGTTTAAACCGTAAACCTAGAAAAGGCTGTTCCCTGTTTCTAGGCAATTACTTGGGTGATGCATAATACATGTAGAGAAAGAAGGAAAAAACTGGCTAATCCCCCAAATTACCACCAGTCTCATCTCACCGACCAAATGAAGAGATTATTGTACTTTGTGTATTCTTTTTTAACAGGAATTCATAAAATGTTTAACAGAGAAAAAGATGCTTTGGTGGTACATTATTAATAAATAATTAATAAATAATTAATAAATAATAAATAAAATTAATAAATACTGTACATCAAAGATTGCCTGATGAAATTTTGACTGTAAAAAGAGGCAAAAAGACCTAATGAATATTGAGGAAAATTTTGTATTTTAAATACTTAGGAAACAGTTACATGAATATTTCATGATAGTAATGTATTTTCAAAGTTTTTTTTTCCTTCTTACAAAATTAACATATGCTTATAAGTGGAAATTTTAGGAAGTATGGAGAGGAGAAAAATAAAAAAGAGAAGGAAGGAATAATCCTCTACAATCCCACCTCCCTGAGTTAACCATTGTTGATATTTTGGCATATTTCCTTTCAGTCTGTTATCTGTCCATATTTTTTTCATAAATACAGTGCAGATTATACCTATATATAATTTTGTATTCCCTCCTTTTTTATTATATATTCTACCAGAGACATTTTCTCAAACCAATAAAAACTCTTTATAAACATTATTTTTAATGACTGCATAATGTTTGACAGTAAGTATATATTTCATAGCATCATGCACATAAATATTGTCATCTATGCTGGATATTAAAGCCATTTCCCTTTCTGGTTTTATCTTATAGTAAATAATTCTGGAGTTAATGATTTTTTGCTCATTTCTGATTATTTCCTTGAGTTACATTCCAGGAATGGGACTAGTAGGTCAGAGAGGATGAACAATTTCAAAGCATTTGATTCATAGTGCTAGATCCTAAATGATTCTACAGATTTACACTTTTATTGGGAGTATGCAATATATATAACAGGCCACCTCCCTAAATGATCAAAGGAGAGATTACAAAGCTCGTCATCCTTGTTAGATTTTCTAGACTAGTATTCCGTCAAACATAGTAAATAAAGAGTATCAAAACTTGCAGCTAATCTATGTTTTGAGTTGGTAAGAGCCATATAAAAGTGGACATTATTTTATATCAGTAAATAATAATGAAAATGAAAATAGTAATAAGGAGCAGAATTAGCAGATTTGAAATGTTTCCCTCAAGTGCAGTCATGAGCAGCTGTCCACTGGAAGCCATCTTGTCTGAGTCCCACTGAGCCAAATCACTTCCATAATTTAACCTGGGCTTGGCAATCATTTTTTTAAACAAAAGTTTTATGCATCTTCTTTGTAGAATATTTGTAAAATGAAGAATAATTGAGGGAAAGGAAAAAAAATTATCAATCAAAGAGAACAATGTCCATTTTGGTACGTATTTTTTCTTTTATTTTTTTAAGTATTTTGATACATTTTGTGTTCTGCATCTTTCAGCATAAAACATGTCTTTCCCCATGCTATTAAAATTTTCATAATTATTATTCTAATGGATAAATAATATCCCATTGTCATATGTCACATATTGACATTTGCATAACTTAATATGGGGCATTTAGGTTGTTGCCAAATATTACAATATTTAATATCTTGTTTATCTTGTACATAAAGTTATATCCCAGTGCATACAATTCCTTCCATAGTTTGCTTTCTCAGTGTAAATTTCCAGAAGCAGGGATACTAGGCCAAGGATGTGTACGTTTTAAGGATTGTGATATTTTTAAATAAGTTAATTTTTTTTTCAATCAAAACCCTATGACCTACATAAGTCTTTGCCATTGATCTATGAAGAATCTCAGAAGAGAAAATAAATGCAGTATCTATATGAAACCAAGTAAACTAATAGAAAACGCGAGATGGCGATGTCCAAACAGCTTTAGGCAACACATAGATCCTGGACTCCCTTTATATATCTGAAATCAGACCGTCTATGAAGCTAAGGGACAGGCTGAGGTCGCACAGTTAGTCTGGGGCAAAAATTGGAGTGGATTTCTCTGTTCCGTGAGACCAAGCTTGTTGCAAGATTCGTTTAACTATGAAACAAAAGAGGAAATACTGTTTATAAACACACATGCCAGATGAGATACACCAAATGTGCAGAATAACAAACTATGTATGAATAAAGGAAAATACACTTTATATGGAAACCACACACACACACACACACACACAATGTTTAATATATATTCAAAGAAGTTATTCATTATGAATAGGGAAAGAACACAAAAAAGAGCAAATGACAGGAGCAACTTATAAACCAGTAAAATGAGTAACAAATAAGACAAAACACTTAGCCTTATAAGAAATCAACAAAATGAAAAATAAGTCAACTGTAGGTATTTTTCACCTGTCAAATGGGCAAATGCTTAAAAAGTGCTTTCATACACTATTGTTGGAAGTGTAAACGTACGCAACTTTCTTAGAGGGCAATTTGGCAACGTGTAGCAAGATTCTTGAATTTTTCTAAGCTTCTAACCCAGTGCTTCCACTTCTTATAACTTATATTAGGGAAATAATCAAAGATTTTCAATAACAGCAAAAAAATTGTCATGTAACTGGATCCTCATCATGGTATCATGTGCAAAAATGACAGTAGAAATCAACTCTGCCTTATAGGGTAGCAATGATGGAATATTATTAGTGATTGCATTATGTTTTCAATAAATTATGAATGTCATAGGAAAATTTTTATAATACAACTTAACTGAAAAATTCTTGTAATAGTACTATATACATAATTAGCTAAGTAGTTATCTATTCAGAAACATTAACAGTAATTAGTGAAATTGTTTGGTAGTTTTAAACATTTTAAACATTTTCTCAATAATTAGAATAGTGTGATTTACCAATTGAGAAACTATGTAAATGAGGGATATGGAATTTTCATTACAATTTTCTTTTTTCAATTACAAAACATGACATATTTATTGGTATTTATCATACATTGTGCTAGGAAATCTTTTTTAGATATCTACTCATTTATATAAAGATTATTAGAGTAATGTTCAATGATAAAACTTCAGTGATTATTATTCTTATCTCGTCGTGGTGTATATAGGTAGGAAGAGGGGAGAATCGAGCTGCATTGATCTTGAAAAGAAGCTTTCCACCTAGACAATCTAAATCATACCAGTCAGCCTCTCCTCCAGCTTCACACTCACGTATCATATTCCAGCTCCCCAGGAACCAGCAACCTCGGGAGGTACAAGTTTCCAAGTAGAGGCTTCATTCTTCTACAAAGAGAGCTAGAAAATCCTGTGCTTCTCCTGCAGGTCATGTGTCTCTGAGAATGCATAAGGGCATAGGCTTCCACAATCAAGATGAGATAAATCAGTTAGTGGATGTCTCAGCAGAAATAATGTGAGCAGTTCCTTCATTAACTCCATCATGTCTTCAAACAACTTTTTTTAATAGTGGAAAACTATTTGATTTTTTTTTCTCCGCTAAAACCAAATTAACTGAAGCTCTTGGCTCCGCCAAATCCAGAAAAATGTTTCTTCCCTATGTAAAATCTTCAGTTCTAGGAATCCCCATCACCTATATTCAAGAGCGGACCACTCCTGCTCTTTCCTCCACACAGGTCGCTGGGTATAATAGGGGTGTGTCTTCTGCTCTGGTCATGGTGGGCACGGTTATTATTCAGGATCTTTACTCCCTTCTGCAATCTAAGGCTTTATTTAGGGTCAAATGCCTTCTCTTGTTCTGATGGACAACATCACCAGATTCTTAAACAAACCCAGGTCTCTCCATATCTGAGCAGTGAAAATATTTTAAATCCTTTCCCAAGTGGATTTCCTCACACATTCCTCTCACATAAAGGACTCTGTCAGACACTGCTCCACAAACCCCTGTTTTTAGACAACCCAGGATATGCCTTGAATCTCAAACAGCGACCAGTAAAATAAAGGCTCAAGTGAAGATCACTGTTAAAAGTCTAATTGAGCAAGGCAAACTTTAGTGCAGAGAAGTAGAGGATTTAAACAGAGTTCGTAGCATTTGGGGATCTATCTAAATCCTTTGCCCTCTATGATCATTCATCTATTCATTCATTCTACAAAAATGTAATGAGTACTCACTATATACCAGGCAGGCACTATGACAAAAGATCAATACAAGATGAATGAGTTCCTTTATGGAATTCACAGGAGAGTTGAAAGAAGAATAAACAAGTTCACAAACAAATAATACAATTTTAAGTAAAGGGAATCAAATTAAGGAGAGATATGGGCCAAGAATATATTGAGATAGAGAGGCCATTCCTGACTGATGTAAGAAAATTATTTTTTCATAAGTTTATTTATTTAGGCTGCATTGGGTTTTCATTGCTGGGCCTGGGCTTTCTCTAGTTGTGGCAAGTGGGGACTACTCTTCATTGCGGGGCGCAGGCTTCTCATTGCGGTGGCTTCTCTTTGTTGAGGAGCACGGGAGCTCTAGGCATGCCAGCTTCAGTAGTGGTAGCACGCGGGCTCAGTAGTTGTGGCTCGCAGGCTCTAGAACACAGACTCGGTAGTTGTGGCGCACGGGCTTAGTTGCTCCCCAGCATGTGGGATCTTCCCGGACTAGGGCTTGAACCCATGTTCCCTGCGTTGGCAGGCAGATTCTTAACCACTGCGCCACCAGGGAAGTCCCAACGTAAGACAGTTTTTGAGTTAAGTTCTAAATGATGTGGTTCATGCAAAGGTCTGTAGAAAATGTGTTTTAGGTAAAGAGGGCCACGTGTGTAGGGAAGAAATGAGCTTGGTGTGACTGAGGAACTGGACGAAAACCAGTGTTTAAGTGAAGTGGGAGCAAGGGAGAGTGATGGAAGATGAGGTCAGAGAGATAGGCAAGGGCCAGATCTTGTAGAAACCATGGGCCAGAGTATGGACTTTGCATTTTATTCTAAGAAATCATTGAACAGGTTTTGTTTTGATATTTTAAAAGATTCCTCTGGCTGCTGCTTAGAGTGTAGGAAAGAGAGGGACAAGAATGAAGACAGAAAGACCAACAGGGAGGGTACCAGAGCATTCCAGGGGAGAGATGATGGGGCCTTGGGCTAGATGTCACGGGTTACATAGAAAGCCATGGTCACACTGGGAATTTATTTTAGAAGCAGACCTGACAAATATGCTTATGGAATGAATATGAAATGTGAGGGAATTAGGGAACTCAAGAACAACTCCTAGATTGGGGAGCCAAGAAATGGACTGAATAGTGATGACTTTTTATGAGATGGGGGAAATCAAAGGAGGAGAGGTGGAAGGAGGAGGGAATGGAAAGTCAAGACTTCGATTCAGAGCTGATAATTTTGAGATGCTTCTTAGACATCCAAGGGATTGCTAAGTGGGCAGCAGCTACTGCAGGCTGGACTTCAAAGGGAAGATGGAGCGAAGTGCATACATTTGTGACTCTTCAGGTTGTAAGAGGTGGTGTTTGAAGCCACACAGAGGAGCCCTTCTACAGTCCAAGTATAAACTGAGAAGAGAAGAACAAAGACTGAGGCATCAGTCAGTCTAACATTTAGAGATCTTGGTAGAAGAGAAGAATCCAGCAATGGAAGTTAAGAAAGAACAGCCAGTGAGGTAGGTCAAAAACTGAGAGACTGTTGTGTCCCAGAAGCCAAGTGAGAAAAGCATTTTAAGAAAATGAGAGTTACCCACTGGGCCAAATGCTGCTAAGGGGTCGAGTCAGATGAGGACCGAGAACTAGCAATCTTATCCAGCAGGATAGAGGCCCATGGAGACCTTCAAAAGAGCAATTTCAGTCAGCACGTGGCATGTGATAGGGACAAAAGTCAACTGGAGTTGGTTAAAGAAGGAAAGGGCAGAGAGTGAAGGTAGGGAATATAGAAAATTCCAACAGCATGCCTCCATTGCCTAATGGAAACTTCATTGTTAATGATCTTCCTTCATCCCCTGGGGATATCATCAATTTGGAAATCTTGGATAATTTTGATGGTGTTCAGAATGAGGGGTAAAGTGCAACACCCATGGTATTTTTTCCCTCACCCAAATGCAGGGACAGGGCAGCCACCTGGGTAGTCCTAACTCTGAAGCAAGGGTTTTCATGGAGCCGTGAGTTCCACAGAAGGAGAGAGAAACATAGTAAACAAGAGTGTTTTCTTTCCATGCTTCTGCTAATTAGAATGGGACCCAGATGGACTCAGGGATGCATGGGTAGTTTAAATAAAGAGTAAGATTAAATAGGCTTTTCTCCTCAACAGATATGTAATCCCATGCAGTTATTCTGAAGAAGCAAAACATAAATAAAAATAAGAAGTGCAGGAAATGCACAGTCAAATAATACATACAAATTGTTAGTGGAAACCTGCAAATAATTTTTAAGAATATGTTGTGAGGACATTTGGCAGTACTATACAGGATTTTCCTAACAGTCACTGATAATTGGATTTTCCTCAATTCCCCATGTCCAGTTTCACTGTAATATGTGGTCTCCTGCCAAAGATTATCTTTCTGCAACCTTATGGAATGCAGGCAGTAACCTAGAGCGCTCAGGGCCAATGAACTGCAGCCATGGTCTCCTCACTAACAAGGGTGAATTATTATCACATCTTTTCTGGTGATTAGATTATCTCTTATTGTTGTGTTTTATAGCTTTCTAGTTAGTCATCTCAACACAATTTATTCACAATAATAGTGTTTTTTATTATTGCTGTTTTATAGTTCTTATAGCAGTAAAATTTATTCTCAACTCTATTATTATAATATTCAACTACTAATGGAATTCTAGTTTTTATTTGATTGTGTTTTAAAGCCATAACAATAAAATTTACTTCCCAAAAATATTACTGTAAGTTTTATGTTCTCTAAACTGCTTGATAGAAAGCCTGCAAACACATGTGGTTCTTTAAACCACGTGAGAGAAGGCCTGCCAAAATGTAAACATTGTCCTAGGAAGAAAAAGGGGCGAATTGGTTCCTATTATCATGAGATCCATGTTCTTTGATAGAATAAGTAATAGAGTGAAAGAAATGGAAAGGACCTTAGAGACTGCTGATTTAGAGGAAGATTAAATTCTAACTGGCAGGAACATTTGTTTAAAAAATCAACCTGTTTTTATTACTGGCCAAGCCCTAGAAAATCCTACCATCTTTATCCTCCAAAATAATGTGCTCTCAAAATGATGCCCATGATTTCTCATGGCTGGTTGCCATATTAGTTGGAGAGAGGCTGCTATGAAATATTATAATCAAAGGCCAGGGTCATTTTGAAGGTAAACAGCTTCAGGGACTTGAGAACTGGAAGGCATACAGCCAAGCCATCTTACCACCTCTGCTGCTCCTTAGTTGTTCTCGTTGACCCTGAACCCAAGGACATGGCAGTGAACCTCATCACTTGCCATGCACCTTTTATGCCTGCAACACTGAGTCAAAGGGCTGTAACTTAAATTATAGTCTATACAGTGGAGCAAAGTACCATTAGGACTCAAGAAAGAGGTGTGTCAGACTGGCAGAAATTAGGGTTTAGTAAAGGACTTGGTCTCAGATGTATGGTAAGTTAACTTACAGTCACAAGCAGGGATGGAAGCAGACTAGGTGGAGATACAGGCTAGTTGTCACTCAGAGGTCGTGGCTGTGGTAGCAGAAGTGGCAAACTCTAGATTTGGTTTCTGAGGCAGCACTAAGCATGGGTTCTCGTTCAGACAGGAGTTTCAGAGATTGCTGCTGTCATCTCAGGCAATAGGTGGGTGGATGGGTGGGTAGGTGGGTCTATGGATACATAAATCTGTATCCACATCCTTGTCGCATGGCATAAATCCATTGGCTAGATTTACCCTCTCATGTCTACTGCTAGGCACTTAGCTTTCTTTGATAAGCTGCTTCCCTTTGCCCAGCTATAGCAGTTGCGGGAGTGCCCACATTGAGATCTACTTTCAAGAAATAAACTGCTGCTAATCTGTGGCTGTGGGTGCCTTCAGAATCAGACTGAGTATTCAAGCTGAAACTAAGTGCTACCTGGACATCCCCCAACCAATGACTGAACACAGGAGTGGCACAAGAGCTGTCCCTTGTACCTATGCAGGATTCTTCTGTGAGCACTCTTCTTGGAGCTGCACCACAGTCTGAAGCTCATTCTATCCACTTCTCCTTTCTTCCCCTTCTCTTTAACAGGTATCTGACCTGAACTGAGGTCTGAAGGTTCTTCTTGCCTTCTCCTTCTTCCTCTGCCTTTTATCTTTCACAAGGACTACCTCCTATAAATCTTTTCCAGTTCCAACTCGATCTTGGCATCTGCTTCTCAGATGATCCAGCCAACACACCAGCTGGACTCCAGGAAAAACGAAAGTAAGTAAATACAATTGGCCTTGAGTCATAAGGATCTTTCTGGACTTTGTGAATAATTAGATGCAGAAACAAAACTGAGGTATGGAAGAACAAGAGCAATCCTACATGGCCAGGTCTTATCAGGCTTCCAAAACACAGCCAGCAAACTACAGAAAACCATACACTAGCTAAATAGCACACCATACTAGTTGGCTTTAAAAAAAAAAGAAGTGTTTTCTATGTCATTGCTTGTTTGCCCTGTCTACTATGTTCACAGTACTGTATGGTAGGTCCTCAGTCTTTTTGTGGAGATGATAAACTTTGCTCTTTCTTTTTTGTGCTAAAGTGTCTCCTGTTTAGATCATAGGGGGAAGAAAGAGGAACAGGAAAGAAATACATGCTCTCAAGTGCCAGGAGTGTAGGTGGGAGGGTAAGGATACTGAAGAGGAACCAGCCAGGAGCTTGGGTTTACCCCAGAAGCCCCAGCAACCTGCCTGGGGGTGGGATGGGTGTAGAACCAAGGTGCTAAGGGCAATTAGCTTAGGAATTAGCCCTCTGGCTACTTTTCCATCTCTTTCACAGTTCGATAATATCTCATTCTGCATCAGCCACCAACTGGTTTTCAAAAACTGTTTTTGCTTTTTTTTTTTGAGTTTAACCAAATTGACTCAAAAAGAAAAAAGAACACTTCTGATTTATCACCATTGGAGCTTTGCTTCCACCCATCTCTCAGGCATTTAAAGAGAAGCAAAAAGATATGGAAACAACCTAAGTGTCAACAGATGAATCAATAAAGAAGATTTTTTATATATATATATATAAACAAATGTATATGTATATAAACATATAATGGAATGTTATTCAACCATGAAAAAGAAAGAAATCCTGCCACTGACTACAACATGGATAGAACTTGAGGGCACTAGACTAAGGGAAATAAGTCAGAGAGAGAATGACAAATAATGTATGATCTCACTTATAGGTGGAACCTAAAAAAGCCAAACTCATAGAAACAGAGAGTAGAATGGTGGTCACCAGGGGATGGGGGTTGGGGAAAATGGAGAGATTTTGGTCCAAGGGTAAAAAATTTCAGTTAGAAGTGAATAATTTCTGGGGATCTATGTGCAGCATGGTGATTATAGCTAATAATACCATGTTATATACTTGAAAGTTGCTAAGAGAGTGGATCTTAAATGTTCTCACCAAACAAAACAAACGGTAAATACGTGACAGGATGGAAGTGGTAGCTAATGTTGTTCGCCTTAAACTTACTCAATGTTATATGTCAACTATATCTCAATAAAGCTGGAAAAAATTGTGTATATATATGTATATATATATATACACACACATATGTGTATATATATACACACACACACATGTATATATATATACACACACATATGTGTATATATATATACACACACATATGTATATATATACACACACATATATGTGTGTGTGTGTGTATATATATATATATATATGTATATATATATATATAAAGGGAACCCAATTAGAACAGTCTTCCTCCCCTTCTCTGGATTTTGCCTCAGGGTCATTGCCCTACATCTTTTCGTTTCTGATTACTATATTTAGCAAGATCATTACAGATTATTACGTTCATTGTCAGAATGTCGGTGCAATATTAAGTGGGCCAAATGCAGAGCATTGGGTTAGAAATCAGAAGCCTTGGATTCTAATTTTGATTCCAGTATTTATCAGCTGTGTGATTTGGGGCAAACCTCACCTGTTTTCTTTCATAAACAATTATACCTGTCTGTCCTCTCACTCAGAGTTGTGGAATATATTAAATGAAATAATGTATGTGAAGGCTTTCTGAAGATTGTAAAAACCATCAAAAATGTATGGTGTAATTATTACTGCCGCTAATAACAAGGATCTGTAACTAGATTATAGTTCTACACAGGATTATTCCAATATGATAACCACACTAGATAGAAGAGAAAAACCAAATTTCCCCAAAAGAAAAATGTGGAACTATTTTCTCTTTTACCATGAAATTTCTAAATGTAAAGTTCACTAGAGGATTTTCATGGGTTGGGGGATAGAGGGGCTTCTCAGCTTTATATATATTAGAAGAACAGATTTTTGAAATGCATTTCTGAAGTGCAGTGTCTGCTGAAAATGAACTATATCTTAGCTGCTAAAATCAACTCTATATAATCGATATAATCCTAGCTTTCTGTTTATAAAATAAGAAATTTTTTTCAGCATAATTAACTGCTTATATAAAAATATCTCTAATGTCATTTCTATGTTCCTATTCCTGTGAATTTCTCTATTTCTCTAAAATAATTTCTATAAAAAGATGGAAGTGAGACATACTTTATTTCGTAAATTGTGGTTAACTTTATACACAGAAAAAGAGCTGTTAGTAAAATTCTGATGAGGTTTAATAAACTCAAATACATTCAGAAAGTTCAATTTCACACTTGTACGCTAAGACTACCGAATTCCACAAGATTCCGACTAGTTACTTCCATACATGGAGATAATATTGTCAGTGAGGGTGGATGTCCCTTATTATAAATTTCCTATGTCCTATTTGCTTCTATCAGCATTTCCTTAGCTCCCGAGACAGATGTCATGTTGCTCTGATGAGAAACCTTTAAAAAATTTTTTATAATTAAGAGAGTTACAAGGAAAGTTTATAGAGTAATTACTAAGTCCTAAGACACTGTGTTTTAATGCACAAACTTTACGTATTAGGATCAGTTATTGACCCCAATTACAGAAAAGGAAACTGAGTCCCAGAGGTCTTCGTTGACCATGCTACCTGAAACCTAAAATCAAAAATCAAAATGTGGGCTGAGGACCAACGACATCAGCACTGTCTGACCCAGGCACCGTCAGAAAGGCAGAATCTCAGGCCCCTGCCCCAGACTCTCCATTTTAACAAGACCCCCAGGTGAGTGACATTTTGTTGTCTCTGTTTACTGTGGGTCCTATTGGCATCTATGAGCATCTCCTTAATACCCTAGAGGAATGCCATATTCCTCCTGCCCTGGAGCACTCTTCTTTAAGAGGGCCAGATAGCCAGCTCTCTCTCCATTCATCAGGGACTTCGACCATCACATTAGTTCCCAGTCCCTAAAACAGAGCCTGGCACATAGTAAGTATTTGATAAATATATGGTGAATGAGTGAATTCTATTTTCATAATTACACAGTGGGGGACTTCCCTGGTGGCGCAGTGGTTAAGAATCTGCCTGCCAATGCAGGGGACACGGGTTTGTGCCCCGGTCCGGGAAGATCCCACATGCCGGGGAGCAACTAAGCCCGTGTGCCACAACTTCTGAGCCCGCGCAACAAAGAGTAGCCCCCGCTCGCCGCAACTATAGAAAGCCTGCGCACAGCAACGAAGACCCAAAGCAGCCAAAAATAAATAAATAAATTTATTTTTAAAAAATAAAATAAAAGTTATCCACACACCGCCCACCCCTAATCAAGCTCTCCCTCATTCTATTAGCAGCTAGTCTCAAAGCAAATCACTTAGTCTCTCTGGGCCTTTTGTTTCCTAATCTCTAAAACAAGGATGAAAATACCTCTCTTATGGGATCTCTCTGAGGGCTATATTAAACGAGAGATCGCAAGTAAATTGAGTAGCACAGGACTTCCCTAACTTGGTTTCATTTCAGAATCATCTGGGGAGTTTTTCTTGGCACCTCCCTCTCCAGACCAATTTTATTTGAATTTCTGATAATGGGGCCCAGGTATCAGCATTTTCACATGTCCACGGGTGATTCTAAGGGGTGGTCAGGTTTGAGAACCTCTGGCACCCATTACCTTCAATGTTATGAATGCCAAATAAAATTTATCTTTGGTTATTATTTTTCCGATCCAGACCTTGTCAAAGACCTTGTCTCTGAACAGGTCATGCTGATTTTTACCATATATTATCTCAATCATGTCTTCCCCTCTCAAAGCTGGTTCTATCTCCATCTCCTCTGGGCTTTCTGAGGTCCTAGCTCAGAAACCATACACCTTTTATCTGAAAACTTTTCTGGTTACTCCAACCCTGATCTCTTTTTTTCTCTCAAACCCAATGGCAATCTGAAGTCCTTATTGTAAAATCTACTACTTGCCCCATTCTTTCATGTGTAGTTTGCAACTGTCTATATATATCCAGTTGGCATATCTCCCATGCCTCCAGCCCAGTGCTGGGGACACCCTAAACTAGACACTGAAAAAGGAAAAATTTTTTTTCCAAATGTAAAAATCAAGACTTTAATATACAGTGAACATGGGTCAAAGATTTTACTTAATAAAATTTATTTTATTTATGAGGGACCCAATAATATGTTACACCCAGTCTAAAGAAGAATTTAAAGAACCACAGATACGTGGGCAATAAGGAATGTTGAAATGAAGTTACAGATAGATGCAAAATTAGTCAGTTGCTTTCCACCGAATGCTGTTCATTTCTTTTTTATGGACAAGAATCATTTGGATTATTATTCATTTTCTACAACATACAGCGTTATAAAGCAGGACAAAGACAGTGAAAGCCAGAGACAACAACAACAGTGCTCTAGACAGTGTCTCATTTTTCCACTGCAGATGTCTCATAACTTTTGTGGTTCATTTCATAGCTTTTCACAATTTTTCCTGATAGCACTCAGTGTTTTTACGGTCTGCTGAATGTTGGGACAGATAGAAGGATTAGACGAAAACCAACGAAAAAGCCTCACTTCATTAGGAATTTGAGTGAGATTAATTTAGCTAATGGTATCTTCAAGTAACTGCGTCCAAGGTGAAGCCTAAATCCAAGTTTTAACTGGAGTAGCCCAGACTTTTGTGATGTCTGTTCAGATTTTACTGGTAAGAGATGAAACTTCCGATGTTGCTTGGAAAGGAGTTATCAAGCTGGCCATCCTGGGAAAGAAGGAATAGGCACTAAGAAGCTCATTCAAGTAAGGAGCTCATTCAAGTCTGTGAAAGAGAAGAAGAATCATTAAGGAATGAACTGTAATGTCCTAATAGACTGTTCTTTAGGTACTTGCTTATATAATACCTCATTTCAATTTCCCACCAACTCTAAAAAGTAATTACTTTTATCCCTGTTTTCCCATGAAGAAATTGAAGGTCAGAAGAGCAATGGGATTTGCCCAACTAAGGGCAGGGATTTGAACCAAACCCATCTTTGCCAAGATCCACACTCTTTCCCATAGTTTAAGGTTGCAGATTAGTTTAGTTCTTTCATTGTCACCTCCAGGAACCTCCAAAACTTTCTTTCTTCTGAAGCTGTAGTTTTACCCTGAAAGGGAAAAACATTATTACTCAATGTGTTCTAGATTTATTCTAGGAGATCCAGCAGCTACTTGAAATTTCATTTTCGGTCACCAAATTTCACTAATATTTTACAAATTGCTTTCCAAGTATCTGAATTGTTTCCCAGATCTACCTCTGACTTCTTCCATTTCTTTTTAAGCTGATATATTTGAAGTACAATCACTTTCCACAGGCATTTTGCAATTGTAGGAAAAAGGTACTATCAAGTACCAAAAACTTGGAACTTGCAGTTATTACCATGATGATGCTAAAGTTGGGCATTTGGACTGACGATTTATGTGTTATAGCCTTATTTCTGAGAATCTGTGACTAGCAGGTCAAGTACAATGATATGGTACAGGAGTATAGTCTCTCAGCCTACTTTGGAGGGCATATGTGATTGAACCCCTTCCCTGATGAATAAGTAGACTCCATTCCCAACACGACTGTTAAACTCAGGTGTTACTCTCAAATCTTTCAAGCCAAGTACCCATGCCAGAAGAACAATTTCAATTTCTCTTCTGAACTTTGTTCATGAGGTTTCTGTAGTAATAAGTGTGCTGTCAACAATTTGGATTTGGGTTGTCTTATACTTTACATCTTCACATCACTCACAATTTCTTTCTGTACTTAGTATCTGTGCAGGGTCTCTTCATGCTGAAATGACACAGCCCACTTAGTCAGTCTCCCTACAATGTAACATCAGGTCAGTGGCAACCTGGCTGTGCTACATGGAGTATTTGTGGGTTGGACCTAGAGATTACCATGCTAAACTGTCAGTCAGAAAGAGAAAGACAAATACCATGTGATATCACTTATATGTAGAATCTAAAATATGACACAAATGAACATATCTATGAAACAAAAACAGACTTACAGACAGACATAGAGAACAGGCTTGTGGTTGCCAAGGGGGAAGTAGGGCAGGGGAGGGAAGGACTGGGAGTTTGGGATTCGCAGATGCAAACTATCAATATTAAATATAGGATGGATAAACAACAAGGTCCTACTGCAGAGCACGGGAACTATATTCAATATCCTGTGATAAACCATAATGGAAAAGAATATGAAAAGAATATATATATGTATAACTGAGTCACTTTGCTGTACAGCAGAAATTAAATACAACATTGTAAATCAACCACACTTCAATAAAATTTTAAAAAAGAAAAAATATATAGATTTTAACACTGACTCAGCTATCTAAAACCCATTTAGTCAACTTTATTCATTCTAAAATGTTATCAGTCTAATGTTAGTCACTGCTCATTTTTGATCAATGTACTTGCATTTGGGGTGTATTTCCTTAGGGCTCCCAGGGCCTACAAAGATGACTTGGGTACGGCCTCTGCTTTCGAAACCAGAATAGAGACCAAAAGCTGTGACAGTTCCAACCACATGATTGTGCACACCTCATTTTAACTGCTTTAAAGAAAAAAGTATCTGTAAGAACTTAATGTTAATATTGTCATTTAAAAACCAAGTTCTAATGTCTGTTCTCTTCTCCCACTCACAAATCTACTTTCCAAGTAGAATCTATTTGTTATTTAAACTTTTCTCCCCTACTTATCCTTGGTGATGGGAGGTCCCCACTGGATTGTGAGGAATGCTTTGAGAAGTAGAACTTAAAGGCCAGGAGCGCTTTTGGGACTGCCAAGGTCACATCCCAGCCCTGCCTCAACCCTAATGCTTCCCATAAACCCTCCACTCCCATGGCCTCACCCCAGACATTTCCCGTCTTGGCATGTACCACTTCTCAAATCCTATCTAACCCAGCCCTCATGGAGCATTGTGTCAACAAGGCTCTTGTCAGTACCCTTAACATCTTTACCCCAGGCTACACCCACCCTGCAAACCTCTTAATCACTCTGGATTGTTTATTTCTTCTACCTCCTTTGCTTCTCTACCTTGGTTTCTGAGAACTATAGGAAAAATCTCACAACTGCCAACTTGCTGATGCCTATTCAGCCAGTATTTATTGAGCACCCACTATACACTAAAAACAGTAGAAGAATCTATACTAGACTCAGAAGAATACAACAGTAAATGAAGGCAGGTCTACTCCTTCTCAGAGCATAATGGCTGATGGGGTGGGGAAGCTCAACAACCACACCATGTGATAAGCATTATCAGGATGGAATTACGGTGTGCCATGGAGCCCACAGGAGGGTACATAACTCAGGGACAGAGGGGGTCAGGGAAAGTTACGCCACTTCAAATTCGTGGTCTTCAACTCCGGTGGGGCTCCCGGCACCACTCAGCAATTTATAGTTATCTAGTCAAGCACAGATCCCCTAAATGAATGGTGAAGCCTTCATGGCTCTCCTCAAGAAGCCCAGTCCACTCTTGCCCTTCTCATCTCTCAGCAGATGAGACAGCCTCTGACTGCACAGAAGAAGCCCAGTCCACACGGACAAATCCATTTCCATCTCAAAGCCTCCCCTCCTGACTCAGGAGAATCAGAAACAGTGCCCTTCTCATATCCTATTTCTCCACCATTAACCTCCAGTTTATTGGGGACCAGAATCTGAACAAATTGGATTATTTCCTCCCCACTTATATCTACTTATGTTCAAGCTCTTCCTCTTAGTTACTCAATAATAAACATATATATCTCTCTTACACACACACACACACATTATAAATACACTTTAAAATAAGCAACCTAAATACCCTTAGGCTTCATCAGAGTCCAGATTAAATCTAAATTGTACCAGGTAAAAAAACCACTAGTTACAAATGTCTTCCTGCACCTTAACGAGTATCCTACCCCAGCCTCCACCCACCCCTGCCTCTAGGTATATCAGATTCCCAAAGGGGAAGGAGAGGGTCTTATACGTGTTCATGAAAAAAGTTGTGTTTGTTCCTTGCTGCCACCTTGCTAGAGACCTGCTTCTCTCAAATCACCGCCAGCCGCTACGTTGAGGTTCTATCACCCACCACTGGAGAGCTCTGGGCACGGCTGCCTTGAGCTCAGCAGCCTATGAAGATTCCTGCTGAATCTGCAGTATGCCCAAATGTTGGCCTCCCCTCATCTGAGCTATGGTTCCTTGTTGGGGTGTTGGGTCCTGCTGAGCGCTCTGCCCACCAAGGTTCTCAATATGGATGCTAACCCCATCACATTTCATGGTGCCTAGACAACTGCAGTGTACAGAGGGGAAGGTAATGGCTCCCACCCCTCTGCCCTAATTCCTGTTAAGAAGCCCAAAAGCAAGCATGCCCTCAACACACCTGATGCCCTGTACAACTCCAGGGGACTCCATGCACATTATTTCCTATGTGAAGAACATACTCAGAGCAAAGCTCCTTAGAGTTCTCCCTCAGGGCAGTGCTGTCTAATATTCCAGGCTCTGCTTGCCCACCTCCAATCAAAGCCCATCTGGTAGGTATGTCTATATATGTCTGAATCCCCATTGTGGTTACAACTCAGTTTCCCAGGAGGATCCTCAGCCTCCTGTAAATCAGTGGATGTCAACAGATGCCTGGATGGGAGAATGTCACAACTCAGTATGATAGTTGTAGGGGAGGAAAAGTTTCCCTCCACCCTCTTAGGGTTCTTGGCTGGGTCTGAAAAGTATACCAGCAAAGACAGATTAACAGGAGAAAAGTATACAAATTTATTTAATGTAAGTTTTTGGTGACACTTGAACCTTCATAAGGAAATGAAGACCTGAAGAAATAGTTAGATCTGAGTATTTTTATGCTAGGTTTGATGAAGTGTAGGCAGTCATATAAAAAGGTGATAGGTCAGAGAGTATGATAGGTACATGGGAAATAAACTGGGGGAAATTTAGCAAATCCTGTTTGTTAGGATTCTTCTCAGCACCCATTTGTCTTCACAGATAAAGATGCTCCTTTCCTCTGGGTCTAGAGAGGGTACCTCTCTAGGGGTGCATGAGGGTTTTATGACGTGTTTAGGGGAGAAGGTCAAACAGCTTCTGCTATTTTCTCAAACTCCTTTAGCTTAAAATATTGAATATGCCAAGCTGTCATATGTTGAAGTAGCATGTCCTGATCCACACCATAGCCTTATACAAATCATGGACTAGTCATGACTCTGCTACAGAAAACTAAAACATCAGTCCTCAGTCTTGCATCCAGTTCTGGCTCCTGCCTTTTTCTCTTCTTCCCTTCACAGCCAAGCTCTTTGAAAGAATCAGCTATAATTTTTACTTCCTTGTTGCACGAGCATTTTTTTTTCAATTTAATAGTGTCTTCTTTTTAAATACAGTTATATATTCACTTGGTTTAAAATTCAAAAAGTATGAAAATCTATCCCCGGCTCCCGAATATCCCTCCTTAGAAGCAACCAGTTTCCTAGGTACCCTATTAGAGAGTCTTTATTAAACACAAACAAAAACATATCATTTCCACCTTTTTAAAAATGGTAATTGTGCGGGGGGAGACCTTCACGGTGGTGGAGGAGTAAGATGTGGAGATCATCTTCCTCCCAACAAATACATGAGAAATACATCTACATGTGAAACAACTCCTACAGAACACCTACTGAACGCTGGCAGAAGACCTCAGACTTCCCAAAAGGCAAGAAACTCCCCATGTACCTGGGTAGGGCAAAAGAAAAAAGAAAAAACAGAGACAAAAGAATAGTAATGGGACCTGCACCTCGGGGAGGGAGCTGTGAAGGAGGGAAAGTTTCCACACACTAGGAAGCCCCTTCACTGGCGGAGACTGCAGGGGGTGGTGGGCTGAGGCTTTCGGAGCCACGGAGGAGAGCGCAGCAACAGGGGTGCAGAGGGCAAAGCGGAGAGATTCCCGCACAGAGGATCGGTGCCGACCAGCACTCACCAGCCCGAGAGGCTTGTCTGCTCACCCACCAGGGTGGGCAGGGGCTGGGAGCTGAGGCTCGGGCTTTGGAGGTCGGGTCCCAGCGAGAGGACTGGGGCTGGCGGCGTGAAAACAGCCTGAAGGGGCTAGTGCGCCACAGCTAGCCGGGAGGGGGCCCAGGAAAAAGTCTGGAACTGCCTAAGAGGCAAGAGACCATTGTTTCGTGGTACGCAAGGAGAGGGGATTCAGAGCACTGCCTAAACGAGCTCCAGAAACGGGCGTGAGCTGCAGCTATCAGCGCGGACCCCAGAGATGGGCGTGAAACACTAACCCTGCTGCTGCAGCCACCAAGAATCCTGTGTGCAAGCGCAGGTCACTATCCACACCTCCCCTCCCGGGAGCCTGTGCAGCCCGCCACTGCCAGGGTCCCGTGATCCAGGGACAACTTCCCCGGGAGAACGCATGGCGCGCCTCAGGCTGGTGCAACATCACGCCGGCCTCTGCCACCAAAGGCTCGCCTCGCATCCGTACCCCTCCCTCCCCCTGGCCTGAGCGAGCCAGAGCCCCCGAAACAGCTGCTCCTTTAACCCTGTCCTGGCTGAGCGAAGAACAGATGGCATCAGGCAACCTACACGTAGAGGCAGGGCCAAATCCAAAGCTGAACCCCAGTAGCTGTGCGAACAAAGAAGAGAAAGGGAAATCTCTCCCAGCAGCCTCAGGAGCAGTGAATTAAATCTCCACAATCAACTTGATGTACCCTGCATCTGTGGAATACCTGAATAGACAACGAATCATCCCAAATTGACGGGGTGGACTTTGGGAGCAACTGTACGCATGGGGTTTGCTTTCTGCAAATAATTTGTTTCTGCTTTTAGGTTTATCTTAGTTTACTATTTAGAGTTTATTATCATTGGTAGATTTGTTTATTTATTTGGTTGCTCTCTTCCTTTTTATATATATATTTTTTCCTTTTTCTCTTTTTGTGAGTGTGTATATGTATGCTTCTTTGTGTGACTAGGTATAGCTTTGCTTTTTTTACCTTTTGTCCTAGGGTTCTGTCTGTCTTTTTTTTTTTTTTTGGTATAGTTTTTAGTGCTTGTTATGATTGGTGGATTTGTTTTCTGGTTTCGTTGTTCTCCTCTTTTGCTTTCTTTTTTTAAAATTACTTTTTAATTTTTTTTTTTTTTTGCGGTATGCAGGCCTGTCACTGTCGTGGCCTCTTCCGTGTGGAAACAGGCTCCAGACGCGCAGGCTCAGTGGCCATGGCTCACGGGTGCAGCCGCTCCGTGGCATGCAGGATCTCCCAGACCAGGGCACGAACCTGTGTCCCCTGCATGGGCAGGTGGACTCTCAACCACTGCACCACCAGGGAAGCCCACTTTTTAATTTTTAATAATTTTTTTATTTTTATTACCGTTTTATTTTATTTTTTCATTCTTTCTTTTCTTCTCCCTTTTCTTCTGAGCCATGTGCCTGACAGGGTTTTGGTACTCTGGCCAGGTGTCAGGCTGTGCCTCTGAGATGGGAGAGACAAGATCAGGACATTAGTTCACCAGAGACCTCCCAACTCTACATAATATCAAACAGCAAAAGCTCTTCCAGAGATGTCCATCTCAACGCTAAGACCCAGCTCCACTCAATGAACAGCAAGCTACAGTGCTACACCCCTATGCCAAACAACTAGCAAGACAGGAACACAGACCCACCCATCAGCACACAGGCTGCTTAAAATCATAATAAGGTCAAAGACACCCCAAAACACACCACTGGACACAGTCCTGCCCACCAGAAAGATAAGATACAGCCTTATCCACCAGAACACAGGCACCAGTCCCCTCCACCAGGAAGCCTACACAACCCACTGAACCAATCTTAGCCACTGGGGGTAGACATCAAAAACAATGGGAACTATGAACCTCTAACCTGTGAAAAGGAGACCCCTAACACAGTAAGTTAAGCAAAATGAGAAGACAGAGAAACACACAGCAGATGAAGGAGCAAGGTAAAAACCCATCAGACCAAACAAATGAAGAGGAAATAGGCAGTGTACCTGAAAAAGAATTCAGAGTAATGATAGTAAAGATGATCCAAAAGCTTGGAAATAGAATGGAGAAAGTACAAGAAACGTTTAACAAGGACCTAGAAGAACTAAAGAGCAAACAAACAATGATGAACAACACAATAAATGAGATTAAAACTTCTCTAGAAGGAATCAGTAGCAGAATAACTCAGGCAGAAGAACGGATAAGTGACCTGGAAGATAAAATAGTGGAAATAACTACCACAGAGAAGAAAAAAGAATGAAAAGAATTGAGGACAGTCTCAGAGACCTCTGGGACAACATTCAATGCACTGACATTCAAAGTATAGGGGTCTCAGAAGAAGAAGAGAAAAAGAAAGGGACTGAGAAAATATTTGAAGAGATTATAGTTGAAAACTTCCCTATTATGGGAAAGGAAATAGTTAATCAAGTCCAGGAAGCACAGAGAGTCCCATACAGGATAAATCCAAGGAGAAATACGCCAAGACACATATTAATCAAACTATCAAAAATTAAATACAAAGAAAAAATATTAAAAGCAGCAAGGGAAAAGCAACAATTAACGTACAAGGGAATCCCCATAAGGTTAACAGCTGATCTTTCAGCAGAAACGCTGCAAGCCAGATGGCAGTGGCAGGACATATTTAGAGTGATGAAAGGGAAAAACCTACAACCAAGATTACTCTACCCAGCAAAGATCTCATTCAGATTCAACGGAGAAATTAAAACCTTTACAGAGAAGCAAATATTAAGAGAATTCAGCACCACCAAACCAGCTTTACAACAAATGCTAAAGGAACTTCTCTAGGCAGGAAACACAAGAGAAGGAAAAGACCTACAATAACAAAACCAAAACAATTAAGAAAATGGTAATAGGAACATACGTATTAATAACTACCTTAAATGTAAATGGGTTAAATGCTCCAACCAAAAACACAGACTGGCTGAATAGATACAAATCAAGACCCATATATATGCTGTCAACAAGAGACCCACTTCAGACCTAGGGACACATACAGACTGAAAGTGAGAGGATGGAAAATGATATTCCATGTAAATGGAAATCAAAAGAAAGCTGGAGTAGCAATTTTCATATCACACAAAATACACTTTAAAACTACTACAAGAGAATAAGAAGGACACTACATAATGACCAAGGGATCAATCCAAGAAGAAGATATAACAATTGTAAATATTTATGCACCCAACAGAGGAGCACAATACATAAGGCAAACACAAACAGCCATAAAAGGGGAAATCGACAGTAACACAATCAGAGTAGGGATTTTAACACCCCACTTTCACCGATGGACAGATCATCCAAAATGAAAATAAATAAGGAAATGCAAGCTTTAAATAATACATTAAACAACATGGACTTAATTGATATTTATAGGACATTCCATCCAAAAACAACAGAATACACTTTCTTCTCAAGTGCTCATGGAACATTCTCCAGAATCAATCATATCTTGGGTCATAAATCAAGCCTTGGTAAATTTAAGAAAATTGTAATCGTATCAAGCATCTTTTCTGACTACAACACTCTAAGACAAGATATCAATTACAGGAAAAATTCTGTAAAAAATACAAACACATGGAGGCTAAACCATACACTACTAAATAACGAAGTGATCACTAAAGAAATCAAAGAGGAAATCAAAAAATACCTAGAAACAAATGACAATGAAAACACGACAACCCAAAACGTATGGGATGCAGCAAAAGTAGTTCTAAGAGGGAAGTTTATAGCAATACAATCCTACCTCAAGAAACAAGAAACATCTCAAATAAACAAACTAACCTTACACCTAAAGCAATTAGAAAAAGAAGAACAAAAGACCCCCAAAGTTAGCAGAAGGAAAGAAATCATAAAGATCAGATCAGAAATAAATGAAAAAGAAATGAAGGAAACGATAGCAAAGATCAATAAAATTAAAAGCAGGTTCTTTGAGAAGATAAACAAAATTGATAAGCCATTAGGCAGACTCATCAAGAAAAAAAGGGAGAAGACTCAAATCAATAGAATTAGAAATGAAAAAGAAGTAATAACTGACAGTGCAGAAATACAAAGGATCATGAGAGATTACTACAAGCAACTATATGCCAGTAAAATGGACAAGCTGGAAGAAATGGACAAATTCTTAGAAATGCACAACTTTCCAAGACTGAACCAGGAAGAAATAGAAAATATAAACAGAACAATTAGAAGCACTGAAATTGAGACTCTGATTAAAACTCTTCCAACAAACAAAAGCCCAGGACCAGATGGCTTCACAGTCAAATTCTATCAAACATTTAGAGAAGAGCTAATACTTATCCTTCTCAAACTCTTCCAAAATATAGCAGAGGGAGGAACACTCCCAAATGCATTCTACAAGGACACCATCACCCTGATACCAAAGCCAGACAAAGATGTAACAAAGAAAGAAAACTACAGGCCAATATCACTGATGAACACAGATGAAAAATCCTTAACCAAATACTAGCAAACAGAATCCAACAGCACATTAAAAGGATCATACACCATAGTCAAGTGGGGTTTATCCCAGGAATGCAAGGATTCTTCAATATACATAAATCAATCAATGTGATAAACCATATTAACAAATTGAAGGAGAAAAACCACATGACCATCTCAATAGATGCAGAAAAAGCTTTTGACAAAATTCAACACCCATTTATTATAAAAACCCTCGAGAAAGTAGGCATAGGGCTTCCCTGGTGGCGCAGTGGTTGAGAGTCCACCTGCCGATGCAGGGGACACAGGTTCATGCCCCGGGCCGGGAAGACCCCACATGCCGTGGAGCAGCTGGGCCCGTGAGCCATGGCCGCTGAGCCTGTGCATCCCGAGCCTATGCTCCACAACGGGAGAGGCCACAACAGTGACAGGCCCGCGTACCGCAAAAAAAAAAAAAAAAAAAAGAAAGTAGGCATAGAGGGAACTTTCCTCAACATAATAAAGGCCATATATGACAAACCCAGAGCCAACATCATTCTCAATGGTAAAAAACTGAAAGCATTTCCACTAAGATCAGAAACGAGACAAGGTTGTTCACTCCCACCACTATTATTCAACATAGATTTGGAAGTTTTAGCCACAGTCATCAGAGAAGAAAAAGAAATAAAAGGAATCCAAATCAGAAAAGAAGAAGTAAAGCTGTCACTGTTTGCAGATGACATGATACCATACATAGAGAATCCTAAAGATGCTACCAGAAAACTACTAGAGCTAATCAATAAATTTGGTAAAGTAGCAGGATACAAAGTTAATTCACAGAAATCTCTTGCATTCCTATACACTAATGATGAAAAATCTGAAAGGGAAATAAGGAAACACTCCCATTTACCATTGCAACAAAAAGAATAAAATACCTAGGAATAAACCTACTTAAGGAGACAAAAGACCTGTATGAAGAAAACTATACCATGTTCTTGGATTGCAAGAATCAACATTGTGAAAATGACTCTACTACCCAAAGCAATCTACAGATTCAATGCAATCCCTATCAAACTACCAATAGCATTTTTCACAGACCCAGAACAAAAAATTTCACAATTTGTAGGGAACCACAAAAGAGCCCAAATAGCCACAGAAATCTTGAGAAAGAAAAACGGAGATGGAGGAATCAGGCTCCCTGACTTCAGACTATATTACAAAGCTACAGTAATCAAGACAGTATGGTACTGGCACGTAAACAGAAATTAGATCAATGGAACAGGATAAAAAGCCCAGAGATAAACCCACGCACATATGGTCACCTTATTTTTGATGAAGGAGGTGAGGATATATAATGGAGAAAAGACAGCCTCTTTAATAAGTGGTGCTGGGCAAACTGGACAGCTGCATGTAAAAGAATGAAATTAGAACACTTCCTAACACCATACACAAAAATAAACTCAAAATGGATTAAGGATCTAAATGTAAGGTCAGACACTATAAAACTCTTAGAGGAAAACATTGGCAGAATGCTCTATGACATAAATCACAGCAAGATCCTTTTTGACTGACCTCCTAGAGAAATGGAAATAAAAACAAAAATAAACAAATGAGACCTAATGAAACGTAAAAACTTTTGCACAGCAAGGGAAACCTTAAACAAGATGAAAGACAACCCTCAGAATGGGAGAAAATATTTGCAAACCTAGCAACTGACAAAGGATTAATCTCCAAAATTTACAAGCAGCTCATGCAGCTCAATATGAACAACAAAAAAAGAATCCAATCCAAAAATGGGCAGAAGACCTAAACAGACATTTGTCCAAAGAAGATATACAGATAGCCAACAAACATATGAAAGGATGCTGAACATCACTAATCTTTAGAGAAATGCAAATCAAAACTGCAGTGAGATATCACCTCACACCCACCAGAATGGCCATCATCAAAAAATCTGCAAACAATAAATGCTGGAGAGGGTGTGGTGAAAAGTGAACCCTCTTGCACTGTTTGTGGGAATGTAAATTGATACAGCCACTGTGGAGAACAGTATGGAGGGTCCTTAGAAAACTAAAAATAGAACTACTATACGACCCAGCAATCTCACTGCTGGGCATATACCCTGCTAAAACCATAGTTCAAAAAGTGTCATGTACCACAATGTTCATTGTAGCACTATTTACAATAGCCAGGACATGGAAGCAACCTAAGTGTCCATCGACAGATGAATGGATAAAGAAGATGTGGCACATATATACAATGGAATATTACTCAGCCATAAAAAGCAATGAAATTGAGTTATTTGTAGTGAGGAGGATGGACCTAGTGTCTGTCATACAGAGTGAAGTAAGTCAGAAAGAGAAAAACAAATACCGTATGCTAACACATATATATGGAAACAGCAACAACAAAAATTGGTCTAAAGAACCTAGGGGCAGGAGAGGAATAAAGATGCAGACGTAAAGAATGGACTTGAGGACACAAGGTGGGGGAAGGGTAAACTGGGAGGAAGTGAGAGATTGGCATAGACATATATACACTACCAAATATAAAATCGATAGCTAGTGGGAAGCAGCCACATAGCACACAGAGATCAGCTGGGTTCTTTGTGACCCCCTAGAGGGATGGGATATGGAGTGTGGGAGGGAGACGCAAGAGGGAGAGATATGGGGATATATGTATCCTGATGTATGGCTGATTCACTTTGTTATAAAGCAGAAATTAACGTACCATTGTAGAGCAATTATACTCCAATAAAGGTGTCAAAAAAATAAAAAGATAATAAATAAATAAAAATAGTAATTGCATGCAGTATCTACACACTGTTGCTTTTTTCCATTAATACTGTATTTTAGGGATCATTTCAAATAAACAAATAAAGAGCATGTTCATTCTTTTTTTGTGAGGGGGCTGTAGAATATTCCATTGCATCACTGTACCCCAAATTATTTAACTAATCCCACATTGCTGGATTTGGGGTAATTTTCAATTTTTTATGATTGTAAGTGGAACCAGATTTTCTTTAATGCAAGTTTCCACTGAGGCATCAAGATGTTACATTCTAAAGTGCATATAACTGAGCATATAATAAAAGAGCATATAATTTCTAAAGCAGATGAAAAGCCAGTTTTGTGACCTTAAGCTTCTCACCAATAGAGAGGATATAAAGGGTTTGGGATTTTGAGATTAGGAATCATTTTGGAGACTGTAGTCGTGGGTTATGAATCCTATGGGGGTCTCCTGGGAACCCTTACTCTTCATTTCATGTCAAAGGAAGAGATGATTCAAGATGATTGCCCAGGGCTTCCCTGGTGGCGCAGTGGTTGAGAGTCCGCCTGCCGATGCAGGGGACACAAGTTCGTGCCCCGGTCCGGGAAGATCTCACATGCCGCGGAGCGGCTGGGCCCGTGAGCAATGGCCGCTGAGCCTGCGCGTCCGGAGCCTGTGCTCCGCAACGGGAGAGGCCACAACAGTGAGAGGCCCGCATACCGAAAAAAAAAAAAAAAAAGATGATTGCCCAGAGAGTTTCATATGTGGCCATGTAGTCCACCTAGAAAACCTAAAGAATAAGAAATGTGCATCTAGCTGCTTAGACGGTAAACAAAGAGATGGCTGCAGGGGAGCCTGTACTCCTTGAGTTGGGAAAAGGATGTGTGGTTCCTCCAGACTGGATGAGGATCCCAAGCAAGGACAATGTGAAACGTCTTAGGTTTTGCTCAAGAGGAGTGCGTGGAAGAAAAAATCCCAGCAGAACTGAAGCCAAAGTTCATAAGGGCTGAGGAGAGCATAAAAGACCAGTTGGAATAGAGATGGATTACCTTCATGGAAGGGTTGGTCAGGTGAGAGATTCCCTGGTCATGAGAGAGATGGACACAGGTCTCCAAGAATCCACAAAAGATATCAGAGAAGAGTGAGTTTAAAAAGTCTACCACAGTCAGAAGTAATATTGGTCCAGTGAGGCATTTCTGCTACCTCGCTCTTCTCTCTCCCCACTCTTCCCACTTTGAAGGGGTCTGAAAGAAGATTAGTAAGAAAGGAGGGAGGTCAGAGAATGCCAGTGATGCCCTTCTGCCCCATCACCCACCTCTCCAGCCTGCAGTGATCCAGAACTGAGAAATGGGAGAAACTTAAATAAAATTTTAAGTATTTCTTATTCTATTGGAATGAACATTTGAATTGCTCACTATAAGACCTTTTTATTAACCAAAAGTCATCAGAAAAGTCACAGGGCTCATACTAACTTTCATGGAGGGACTGAGTTCCACAAATAAATTTTAAAAGACAGTGTATGACTTCCATTTCTTATAAGAAATCTGTAAGAAGTCAGGAGAAACTGTTGCTTTCATCCTAGCAACAAGAACACTCCAGAGAAGTTACTAAATCATATTTGTGGGTGTTTTCTTCTTAATCTGTCAGAGCTAAGGACACACAGAAATCTAAATGAATTAAGTTCCAGAAAGTGACAGCCCTTCCTAGGAGAAAAGAGAGCCATGGCTGTGTTTATCCCTGGCAGAGTGGTGAAAGAGGGAAAATCTGATATAGGCAGGGGTAAGGAAAAACCAGGTAAAATCTAAACAAGCTGTTAATGGCCATGTGTAGACTGACATAGTGGATTTGGAACCCAAGGGTCCCACAGAACAAGTCTGCACTAACTTAGCAACTCTTTCCCTCAGTCCTTCACTAAGTTCCTGGGGTTAGTATTCAGAAGGCTGGGAATAGGGCAGGAGAATTGAAAGAAATCACCTCTGAGGAACCATAGGGAAGAATGAGGAGCAGCTGAAATGGTAAACATGTTGAGATTGTTCTATCAATTAATATATATACACACACACACACACACACACACACACACACACACACACACACACACACACATATATATATCCATACATTACTATTGACTGTCTAAAACAAAAATAATAACAATGTATTTTGGGACTTAGAGCATTTGTAAAAGTAAAATTTATAGCCATAAGAACACAAAGGATTGGTGGGGGGGGATAAGCTTCTTTATACCATCATAGGGTTCTTTACCCTGTGTATGATATAATTTAAATATTGTTTGAAGATAGACTATGTTAAGTTAAAGATGCATACTGTAATATCTAGAGCAAACAGTCAAAAAGGCACAGCTAAAAAGTCAATAGAGGGGATAACTTTAAGTAAAAAATCATATTCAATTCAGCCAATGGGAGTCACCAAAGAATGAACAGGGAAACAAAGAGTAGATGGGACAATCAGAAACAAATAGCAATATGGTAGATTCAAATCCAACCATATCAATAATTACATTAATTTTAAATTAAACAATCCCATTAAAAGACAAAATTGTCAGACTGGATTAAAAGTACAAGATACAACTCTATGCTGTTTGCAAGAAATCTACTTTAAATATAAAGAGAAAGGTAGATGAAAAGTAAAAGTCTGCTATCAGATAAAAATGCAAACATTAAGCATAAGAAGGGTTGTGTGGCTAATAATCATATCAGACAAAATAGATTTCAAGATTAAGGATGATATCAGAATTCAAGAGAGACATTACTTAATGATAAAAGTGTCGAGTCATCAAGAAGACTTAATAATCCTCTAAATGTGCATGCACCTAATAAAATAGTTTCAAAATACATGGACCAAAAACCAAGAGAATCAAAGAGGAAAATAGAAAAATCTACCTATATTTAAAAAGGAAGGCGGAAATAGGAAAATTTAACACCTTTATCTCAGTAACTGATAAAACTGATAAAGAAAAATCTGTGGTAATATAGAAAATGTGAAAACTGCTGTCAGTCCCATAACTAATTGATATTTTAGAACAAGATACATAATAACTGTAATACCCCAAAGATACATTCTTTTCAAATGCACACGGAGCATTCACCAAAGTAGATGTACAGAGTATGTCCTCTGACCATAATAATATTAAATTAGAAATTGGGGCTTCCCTGGTGGCGCAGTGGTTGGGAGTCCTCCTGCCAATGCAGGGGACGCGGGTTCGTGCCCCGGTCCGGGAGGGTCCCGCGTGCCGTGGAGCGGCTGGGCCCATGGGCCATGGCCACTGAGCCTGCGCATCTGGAGCCTGTGCTCCGCAATGGGAGAGGCCACAACAGTGAGAGGCCGCGCGTACTGCAGAAAAAAAAAAAAAAAAAAAGAAATTGATCATAATAAGACATGTGGGAAATTTTCAAATATTTGGAAAGTTAGATATACACATCTAAATAACCCATGGGTCAAAGAAGAAATCACAAAGGAAATTAGAAAATATTTTTAACTGAATGGTAATGAAAATACCACATATTAAAGTGTGTGAGTTACATAAATCAATCTAGAATGCAATTTATTACTTTAAAAACTTTTATTAGAAAATTAAAATGATGTAAAAAACTTGATCATCTAAGTTCCCTCTTAAGGAACTAGAACAAGAAGAAAACATTAAAGTCAAAATAAGTACAAGAAAGGACATAATATATATAAGAGTAGAAATTAATTAAATAAAAAAGACCAAAAAATAGAGAAAATCAATGAAGTCAAAATTGTCATTTAAAAAATTAATAAAATTGATAAACTCCAGGGAGATTGATCAAAAGACACACACACACAGAAGGAAAGAGAGAGAACAATGGTAACATGAATGAAAGGTGCAATATCTTGAATTGTCAATAACTGTGAAGATTTTATTATATTTGCAAGCTAATGAGTTGGCCTGCCAGTTTCATGTAGCTGGCAGAAGACACGAAACTCTTAGGTCAGAGACAAAGGACGTTATTCTTCATAACACAGCAAGACATGTGAGCTTCAGGTTTGAGTAGGTTCTCCCTTGATCCCCAAGTTCCACTGGGTGACACGAGCAATTTGGGTAGATGCTGCACACATGGTTGGTTTGTGTCACAACAGAGGAATCCCAAGGTTAGGAAACACCAATCATTGATAAGGAGCAAACCTGCCTGACTTTTGCCCAGAAGAAGACATTATCTTTATTATACTCTGTGGCAAACAAACCTGCCCTCTATTCCAGACAGAAAAACAACCTCTTACTGTTCAAGGCTATTTGCTATACAAATATCTTGAAAAGATAGCCTGGAACAAAAGCTGTCTATGCTTCTGCTCACAAAACATGTAGAAATTTGACAGATCCATAGATAATTATCTTCCAACACAAATTAGATGAAATGGGCAAATTCCTTAAAAAATACAACATCTAAAAACCGTCACAAAAACCACAGAAGATCAAATCACTCTTTATCTGGTAAATAAACTGAATTTGCAATCAAAATATTCCCACAAAGAAATTCCAGGTTCTATCAGTTTATTCTATCAAAAATTTTAAGAAGGAAACTCAGAAACTAGGAGTGGATGTTTACCACTTATAAGATGCTAGCATAACCCCTACAACAATACTTGACAAAAATATTTCTTAAAGTTACAGACCAATATCCCACAAAGGCATAGATAAGAATAAACTAAAAAAATTAGCAAATTCAATCCAGCAATGCATAAAAAGCATGCCAAAGCAGGTTTTATTCCAGAAATGTAAAGTTAGTTTATTATTTGAAACATCAATGCTCGACACTAATAGACTAAAGGGTAAAAATAATTATCTTAAAAAATGCAGAAAAGGATTTGATAAAATTCATTGTCTACTCATAATAGAAATTCTCAACCAAAGTGGAATAGAAGGGAACTTTTTCAATGTGATAAAAGTTATATACAGAAACCTATAGGTAATATCACAAAGCATAAAACAAAAAACAAACTTTCTCTATGATCCAGAGCAAGGCAAGGATGTATACTCTTACCACTTCTATTAAACATTGTGCTGAAGTCTAGTTTAGTGCAATAAGAAAAGAAATAAAAAGCGTAAAGATTGGAAAGGAAAAAGTAAAACTGTCACTATTTACAGATTACATAATTATAGGCACATTTGTGCACTTAAAACATTTTGAAATTTATGAAAAACTGCTGGAACTAGCAATTAAACTTAAGGTATTATAGTATATGACCAATTTGCAAATCCATTTTATTTCTATATACTAGCAATAAACAATTGGAAAATTAAATTAATTTTAAAGTGCAATTTATAATAACATCTAAAAATAAAATATCTGAAAATTAAACCAATGAAAGATATGTAAGACCTACATATTATAAATTACAAAAGATTCCTGAGAAAAATTAAAGAAAACACAGAGGGAGAAATATATGGTGTTTATTATTGAAGGATTCAATATTGTTAAGATATCCATTCTCCCCAAATTTATCTACAAATTTATGAAACTTCTAGAAGAACTCATGAGAGAATATCTTCATAATTTTGGGCTAGTCAAAGATTTCTTAGGACACAAAAGGCATTTTACATAAGAGGCAAACATTGATAAATTGGATTCCATCAAAGTTAGAAATGCCTGTTTATCAAAAGATACCATCAAGAAAATGAAAGGCAAGTCACCATCTGGGGGAAAAAATACTTAAAATATCTGAAAAAATAACTTGTATCCAGAAATATAAATAACTCTTTACAAATCAATGATATAAAGACAAATAGCCCAATAAAAATGAGTAGACAAAAAGAGACATATGAAAGGCACAAGTAAAGGTGTTGAACAACATTGGTCATCATGGAAATGCAAATTAAAGTCAAAAAGAGATACCGTTTCACAATCACTTAGAAGCGCTAACATTTTAAAAGACTGACAACATAAGGCAAGAATGTGAAGCACCTGGAACTCTCTTATATTGTTGATGGACTATAAAATTCTATAAAAATTTTGAAAAGTTTTTCAGTGTTCTATAAACTTAAATGTACACCTACTCTATGACTCAACAATTCCACTTCAAGGTAAGAATGAAAGCTTATATTCACAAAAAGACACGAACAAAAATGTTCCTAGTAGCCTAATTCCAAAGAGTTAAAAATTGGGACAAATCACATATCCATCAACAGGACAGAAAAACAAATGGTTATATCTACACATTGGAATACTACTCAGCAATAAAAAGAAGTGAAACTACTGATACACACACCGATATGGATGGGTCTCAAAAGCATGTTGAATGAGAAAAAGCCAGACTCAAAAGAATCATGGTGTTTGATTTCATTTATAACAAGTCTACAAAGAGAAAAATCTATGGTAATGAAAAACAGAAAATAATCTCCTCTAATTAACTAAAGAAGCATGATGGAATATCAATTGTGGCTGAAATGTTCTAAAGTATATTTACTTGCAGAGTTTTAAAAAGATTTCCAAAAAAAAAAAAAAACTGTGTTCTCCAAATAAAAGACACAGCAGGTATTAAAACAAACAAACCTCACCAATGGACTATCACTCAACCATAAAAAAGAATGAAATAATACCATTTGCGGCAACATGGATGGACCTAGAGATTATCATATTAAGTGAAGTAAGTCAGACAGAGAAAGACAAATATATGATGTCACTTATATGTGGAATCTAAAAAAAAGTGACACAAATGAACTTATTTACAAAACAGAAATAGACTCACAGACATAGAAAACAAACTTATGACTACCAAAGGGGATGGGTGGGAGATATAAATTAGGAGTTTGGGATTAACATATACACACTACTATACATAAAATAAACAACAAGGACCAACTGTATAGCACAGGGAACTATATTTGTTATCTTTTAATAACCTGTAATGGAAAAGAATCTGAAAAAGAGTATTACTAAGGTTACCTTTAGTCTTTTCAGAGTGAGAAAAACAGCAATTTCCTTACACAATGATTGTATCTTCAAGGTATCACATATCCTACAAGTTCAGTATTGCCAAAATCAAGAATAACTTTTTCCTTATGGTCACAAAGAACCTAGGGGCAAGACGGGAATAAAAATGCAGACTTACTAGAGAATGGACTTGAGGATACGGGGAAGGGGAAGGGTAAGCTGGGACAAAGTGAGACAGTGGCATGGACATATATACACTACCCAAACCTAAAATAGATAGCTAATGGGAAGCAGCTGCATAGCACAGAGAGATCAGCTCTGTGCTTTGTGACCATCTAGAGGGGTGGGATAGGGAGTGTGGGAGGGAGGGAGGGAGGGAGATGCAAGAGGGAAGAGATATGGGGATATATGTATATGTATAAGTGATTCACTTTGCTATAAAGCAGAAACTAACACACCATTGTAAAGGAATTATACTCCAATAAAGATGTTAAAAAAAATAGAATAACTATTTCCTAAAGAGTGAGCAGCTTAATAGAAAAGACTCGAGACTTCATTTATTTTGAAGACTAGTGCTAAACAGTGTTCGCTTATTTTGTTTTGAGGCAAAGTGCTTGTTGTTGCTGTTTTGCTTGTTTTTTCACTATGGTATATAATGCATTAGTCATTTGGTAGCAAGACAAGGGATCACCTTTGCTTTCTCAAAACCGAAGACCCCCTCCCAACCCTGTAGATTCCTGGGAAGAATATCAAGGTTGTTCTTTCTTTATTATACCACATTGTCTTACTCTTGATAAGTGAAAGCCCTCTGCCACAGTTGCTAAGAGATCAAGAAATAAGATGAACCTTATTTTAATTATAGTAGTCTTCTTAATAGCTTCCTTTTGTGGTTTTCTACGGGGAACAGTGCTGTTCTCCACTACGGGGCACTTAGAGATGTGTAGGCACATTGTCTGGTTGTCATAGTGACAGAGTAACACTACTAGTATCTCATAGTTGGGGACCAGAGATACTAAATATCTTGCAATGAACAGAATAGTCCTGTGTAGCGAAGGATTATTCCAACCAATGTCAGTAGTGCCCTGTCTTAGTCTATTCAGGCTGACAAAACAAAATACCATAAACTGGATGGTTTAAATAACAGGAATTTATTTTCTCATAGTTCTGGAATATATAAGTCTGAGAACAGAGTGCCAGCATGGTTGGGTTCTGGCAGCCTTCTTCCTGGTTTGCAGATGGCTACCTTCTCACAGTGTCCTTAACGTGATGGAGCGAGAGAGAGGCAGAGAGAGAAACAGAGAGAGACAGAAACAGAGAGACAGAGAGAGGGAAGAAGCTCTCTGTTCTCTTCTTATAAGAACACCAATGCTCTCAGATTGGGATCCCACCCTTATGACCTTATTTAACTTTAATTACTTCCTTACTACAAATACAATCACATTGGTGGTTAGGGCTTCAACATATAATTTGGGGGGGAATACAATTCAGTCTATAGCACACCCCTATTGAGGACAGACATTAAAACTAACATTATTCCCTTAGGTTAAAATGAAATTGACGCCCTCAAGATAAATCTTAACTCCTGATCATGGGGGTCAAGGCCCTTTCTATCCTGGCCCCAGACTCTTTTTCCAGCCTCATTTCTGGCCATTTCCCCAAATTTCTCAATATTTCCCAAATTCCTTTCTCACTTCCACACCTCTGCTTTTGCCCATGTTATTCTCTCAGCCTGGAATGCTTTTCTCTTTTTAGTCTGCTTAGGAAGTATCTACTCATCTTTTAAAGGCTTAACCCACATGACCCCCTCTTTGCAACTTTTTCTCACCACCATCACCACTGTAAGAATTAATTAATTTCTTCTTTACATTGTATTGAAATTACTTACAGCCTGTCTCTTTTGATAGAGTTTGATCTTTATAGCTGCAGCATCTAACAATACAAGGTATACACTCAACAAATATTTCTTGCATCACATTAAAATTTAATTGATGTCAATTGTGACATCATTTATTCTTATCTACTTCCACCTCTGACATGTATCTCTTTTTTTCTTGGCTTCCTGTTGTAGAAAATTATGATTTAGCCCCAATACTACCCTTCAAGCCTTCATTTCTTCTCTCCCCATTCTCCTGATATATTATGTTACAACTTTTTACAAAGTGAATATTCATTGTTTACTCTATAATAGCGATATATGTACATATAGTAATGACTGGGTATATCTCATTCCTTAATGTATTTCTTGTAGATAGATAGATAGATGATAGATATATAGATAATTTTGCTCTACCAACTGAGCTAGCTGGGCAATTTTTTTCTTGTCTTGGACATGTTATGTCGTGTTGCTCAAAACTCCTCACCACTAAAATTTAAACAATGTTGGTAAATCCTCTCTGAATACCAATTTTGACATTCTCAAAATCTACAATGATCCTTTTGTTGAAGGATGAAATTCTCAATCACATATATGTGAAACAAAGAAGCTAAATTTATTGCTTATTAAGCAATAGAGAGCTCTTCTTATGTCTCAATCTCTCTGTACAAAGCAAGACTTGATATCATAAAGGGTTTTAGGAACCACGGAGTTCGAGGATTGGCAGACTTTCTGAAGCAGCAGTGTTTAGAGATTGGCTGACTTTCAGCTGTGGAGTTTAGGGATTAGCTGACTTTCAGAAGCAGTTCCTGGAGTGATGCTGTGGCTGGCTGGCTGAACTTCAAAAGCATGGGACTATCACTAATTGATTAGTATGGGTTTAATACTTGTTCTGTGGTTACTTGTTTATTACTTTGGACTAGGACCAAAGAACAGTCTTTCAGTCCTCATTTTCAAATTAAGAGGCAAGATTTTTCCAGTTAGGGCATGCACCAGCATCACCTGGAGTGCCTGTTAAAACACAGATTGCTGGGCACCACCCCAGAATTTATTATTCACTAAGTTTGGAGTTGCACCCAACAATGTGCATTCCTAACAAGTTCCCAGGTGATGCTTCTGCTCCTGAGGCAGAGACCACACTTTGAGAACCACCAAGTTAGAGAATAGAAATGTTCCAAGGGTAAACAGTAACTAGAGTTAGCGAGGTTGAAAGAACTCTTTGGTGGTGGTAACCTACAAGATGAACGGGGCTGTGGTTGGATAGAGGAATGTCAAGGCAATGGATAGAGGCACGGACAGTACAAAGGCTAACTGTGGTGCTTTCTCGGGGGCTCATGGGTGGCAGAGCTTAAGAACTATTGGTGTGGAATATCTGCAAGAAAGACATCAAAATGATAGCTTTGGGACTTCCCTGGTGGTCCAGTGGTAAAGAATTGCCTTCCAATGCAGGGGACGCGGGTTCCATCCCTGGTCAGGGAAGTAAGATCCCACATGCCGCGGGGCAACTAAGACCTGATGCAGTCAAAAAAAACAAAAAACAAAAAAAAGCCACGATAGCTTTGACTTTCCTCCTTCCACAGGATATATGAATGTCTTTCATTTCTAAATTGTCAGTTAGACAAAGGAAGTCACTTTACCATAATTTATTTTTCTTTTTTGTAAACATAAAATACCTAAATAAAATAGAATTTTAATTTCCTCTTTCTTTTCAATGTATGCACATAAATGTTGCCCTTGATAATTAGCAAATCCATTCCAGGCAATGGATGCTTTATACATCTCAGCAGGCAATTCAGTGCCTTAAGAAAAGGAAGATCCCAAGGGGGAAAAATGTGCATCATCAGTTCCTACCACATGAAAGATGTATGTTGAAAAATCAAGGTCCATGCCCAAATGTGCAATATATTTTTGTCTCAAATCCATTTCCAGCACAAGAAATATGGTTCCAACTAGACTGAAGATTTTTCTTTTCTTAAGAAATGTGATAGTTGCCAACTAGTGATGGAGTTTCCAGAATTCCTCTCCCAATACTTAACAGATGAATTTATTGGATGGAAAAGTAAGAGCAAAACCGAGCCTCTTTGGAAGCATGCCCAAACTCAGCAACAGCGATATCACTAAGTGTCACACAGAGGCATGTACAAAAGACAGGAAAAGAGTGGAGCAAGCATGAAACCACCAAAAAGGCAGCAAAGTAGAGCATCCCTAACCTTGATGGAGTGCTGGAGTCAGGGTATGGGCCTCTCCAGCCATCAGCATTGCTCGGTGGCTCATCAGGGTAAGCATAAGGAATGGCAGTGTCCTCACTGAAGTAATGAATGCTCAAGAACATGGCATGTTGTCCTCTCTATTCTCTACAAAGCCTATGACAGCTCTTACCTTCCACAATACAAGTTTCCTCCACCTAGTGTTACGGACCGATCATTTTTGAAAGCACCAACAGATTCAAGAGAAGTTCCCCCAAATCAGAGACTATAAATCTCTACATTTTGAAATGACAGAATCTTTCATAATGGTGGGAGAATGCAAGGAATTGGGCACAGAAATTCATAATCCTCCCTACTTTCAATTCTAAGCATTCGATCAATAGTTGATGGTTTGCCCCAATGTGCACATTTTCAGCCAGAGTGACATCTATTTTAACAACATTTTATTTTCAGTTTTTTTCACGGAGAGCGAGCAAGCACTCTGTCAGTAGGATGTGCTTTTTTAAAGTTTCTCAAATGAGTCTTCCAGACAATTCCAGAAGGTTCACAATGGCACAGATTTTCTGTGCACATGCAATTTATATTCTTCCTTTTCACTGAGGGATATACTGTTCTGACTTCATTCATTCAACAAACACGTCTGTGTACCTACCTTGTGCTGGGCACCATTCTTGATGCTGAACTTCCTAAGTGAGTCAAGTCCGTGGTCACCTCCAACTATGGTCTCCTGTTTCCCTACTAGTTTCTTAAACCTGGCATCACATAATTAGAGTTCTGTTCTTCTGACTCAAAATAAACAGAGGATATGTTCCTTGTTAAAACAAAAAAAAAATGCTAGCAATATTTAACAAGTAACATGGTCATTTAAACATTTCTATCATTTAGCCCAGGAGTGTGAATGCTTTCCGAGAAAGGTTTTGGTTAGGGGAAGATGAAGAGCCCGGAATCTAAAGGGTGGGAAGAAAAGCAGGCAGGTCTGGAAGAATGGGGCCATGTAAGCCTCGTTTCACTTCTACCCTACTCAGGGCTTTAGTTGCAGTGCTCCATTTTTTGTACATTGTTCAAATGTCTAGCCTTTCTTCTCAAAGTGTGGTCCTTTAGCAAATGCTATCAAAATCACCTGGGAGCACTGGTTTAGATACACAGAATGCAAAGAATAACAGGCAGGTGGGAAATCTATGTGTGATTAACTACCATCACAACCTCCATAAACCTAGCTCTTCGTTAGTTCCGCCACTAAACATTTGCAGAATGCCTACTACGCCTGCTAAGTGATAGGTACTAGACACACAGTAGAATAAAACACACATGTCCCTCACTCAGAGTTTATATTTTCATATCTACCTTCACTACTAAAATATAAACTCTGAGCGAGAAACACACATGTCCCTCACTTAGAGTTTATATTTTAGTGGTGAAGGTAGATGTGAAAAGTAGTCACTTTTGTAAAAAAAAAAAAAAAAGTAGTCACTTCACTATTTTGTGACGAGTGTTTTTAAAAAATAAGAATATGCCTGTATAATAGGACAGAATTGGGGCACCTAAACTAGTCTAGGGAGAGCTGTGAGGGAAGACAAGTAGGAATTAGCCTGGAGGCAGGGATTTAAGGTCAAGTGTGAAAATATCATTTGAGGCCGAGGGAACAACACCATAAAGGTCTAGAGTGAGAATGGGTGTGAAATAATAAGAATATATTTGTCTCTGCCCCGGGTTCTTGCTAATGTTTGGTCTTTGACCCTGGTTCCTAACACAGAGATCCTAAAGTCTTAGTAATTTCCCAAGTACTGGGGGGTGATAGGAGCATCTTACACAGGACTCCTAAATCCCTAAAATTTCCCGGCTGCTAGGAGCATCTTTTGTTCTAATAGAGCAATTCTTAATAAGCTCCTGGATGGCAGCTCGTCACCAGAAAGACCAATCATGACTAGAAGCTTGGAACTTTCAACCCCACCTTCCAACCTCTGGGGAGGGAAGAAGGGCTAAAGACTGAGTTAATAATGGATCATGCCTACATGATGAAGCCTCCATAAGAATCCCTAAAGTACAAGATGGACCATGTTCCAACCCATCTAGAATATACCTATTGTATGCACAGAAAGATGTTTAGAACTTGATCATCATAATAAACCCACTTTGTAAAAAATCTACTTACCTTATAATTTTGAGGTCTCAGAGAAGAAATTAAAAGCTATTTTATTATTTTGGAGGGGAGGCTGTTACCTCTTTGCTCTCTAGCCCACATGACTTTCCCATCTCCTTGGCCATCTAACAAGTCTTTAGAATTTCTAATGGAAACTAATCTGCATTTCTAGAAAACTGCAATAAAAACCCAGCTGAGTTCTGCCAACCTGGCCCCCAACCATGGACTGTTCTTCCTCCTATGTTTCTTCTTCTTTCTGGCAATGTGTGTTTTCCCTAAAAATGAGGTTAATAATATTAGGTAAAAGTAAAGTCTAAGAAAAAGTATCTCCTCTTATCGGTAGGGTCCAGTTAGAAGACAGCAGTCTCAACAGTTATTTTAAAAGAAGGAGTTTACTACTAACAATTGTACATTAGATATAAAGAATTGTTAACTGAGAGAAAGATCAGAAAGTTGAGATAAAATAACAACTGCAGGAAGTAGCTATCACTCCTTCTTGTTTAAAAATAAACATAAATAGGGACTTCCCTGGTGGTCCACTGGTTAAGATTCCCCAATTCCAAGGCAGGGGGCACAGGTTTGTTCCCTGGTGGGGAAACTAAGATCCCACATGCCACACAGCGCGGCCAAAAATAAATAAGTAAATACACATAAGTATACATATTTTTATTTTAAAATTGAAAGAGGTTGGAATTATTAAAGCGTAGGTGCTTGGAGCAGGGGCTCTTCTGAGGTCGGGGTGCTACTCAGCTAGTGCTGGGAGTCTTGGAAGCACTACAAACTAGATTCAGCTGCAGCTACTGGAATGAACTGCTAGCGCTGAGGTAGAAAAGCTTTGCTGGGTAACTCTCACAGGAGGGGGAGCTGAAAGGAAACCCACAAGAAGCAAACAGCAAAAAGAAAGTCCATACTTCCTGCTCTAGCCTTACAGTCCACTCTAGCACCCCCCTACTGGCAAAGCCAAGCAGGGACTCCGCGGGCAAAGCACAAATGTGATCTGCAGAGTCCGAGTCTCAGCATGAGAAAGAAGCATGTAGAAGAGTGAGTTTAAAGTTGAGAACAGATGACTCCTCTAGTCCTTTAAAAAACAAACAAACAAAAAAGGAAGTCTTTAGCAAAAAATGGAGTGTAACTCTGAATTCCAAATCAACATCAGTGTCCAAAAGCACAGAAAAAAATGAAACATCAACTGTAAGTACAACAGGTTCTGTGAGTCAGCCACCCCTTGTACAGGCCCAATAAATGATGATATAGCTCAATTTTCTTAGAGATGGTGAATATTTAAGCCAAACGTGGTAGATTTATTTAATTAGTGTTTCCTCCCGTGTAATACAATCATACAGCCACATCCCTGCCTGGCTTTATGGTGGGCACAATGTACTCTTCTAGCTCCTGATTTTGTACTCTGACATGTGACTTGCTTGAATCAGTGAGATGTTAGGGAATGTGACCAGGCTGGAAGTGAACTTGCATAGTTGAGCTTCTGCGCTTTGGTGATCTACCATGAGAGTAACATGCCCCCAGTGTAGCTGCTGCCCTTTCAACCTTGACCCCAGAATAAGATGCATGGTTCTTATCCTATGCTCTGAGTAGCCACAGGTCCTAGGAAGAGGAGAGACACATGGGACAGACCTGAACTCAGCCGGAAGCCAGGAGTTCAGGCTAACCCAGCCAAGTAACATTCAACCTGCACATCCATCAATGTCAGAAGAAAATCTGTTACGTTAAGTTCTTGAGTTTTGGAGCTTGTTATACAGCATTGTTGTGGCAATAGCTGACTAAAACTTTAGGTTTCCCAGGCTTCACTGATGTATCACCAGATCTAATCAGGAAGCAGAAAACACTCTGATTATTTAATAAAGAGAATTGCTATACGGTTGATAGAAAAGGCCAAGAAGTCACCTGGAGGACATTGAGACAAGCCAGAGATTGACAACAATAAGAAACTGCTTCTACCCCTAGGCTGCAGGGGAAAAGGGGAGAGGTGGGGATCACTCAGTGGAAACTGAAACCTTGACAGGCTTCCTGGTGCTAACTGGAGCCAGAGAAGATACACGGCTAACTGCCAGAGATGCCACCTAAGGCACAGAGAAGATAACAAGAAACAGACAACCCGGTCTTATAACACTTTGAGATGACAATCATTCCCCCCTCTCTCCTCTGAGCCTAAAACCAATCTGTTGATACAAAGGTTTAAAAAATCTAATTAGTAAAACTGTATTAAAAAATAGAGTTTGGGGCTTCCCTGGTGGCGCAGTGGTTGAGAGTCCGCCTGCCGATGCAGGGGACGCGGGTTCGTGCCCCGATCCGGGAAGATCCCACATGCCGCGGAGCAGCTGGGCCCGTGAGCCATGGCCGCTGGGCCTGCGCGTCCGGAGCCTGTGCTCCGCAACGGGAGAGGTCACAGCTGTGAGAGGCCCGCGTACCGCAAAAAAAAAAAAAAAAGAATAAAGCTTGGACTTGAGGCCAATGTAGGCTTCCAAATAGTCCTCCCTCCCCTACTCACACACCCAAGACCTCAGGCCTACAGAGCAGACATTCACCTCCCCACCTCCAGCTGTGTAGAAGATCCTGGCCTGCCTCACTCCCTTTGAATGCAGATGTCCTACTAACAGAGACAAAGCAAAAGAGGCCACCAGTGCAGGCAACCCTTCAGATGTTAACTCCGCCCAACAGCAGACTGTGGAGCAGCCGACCCTCACCACCACACTGCACAGATACATACCACCCCTCCTTTTGTGGGAAAGGGCCAGAAGAGGGGGAAAAAATACACACAAAAAAACCTTCTTCCTCTTACCTCAGACAGGCTGGAAATGTCTATTTTATTAGCCAGGGAGAATAAGGAGGGAGGGAGAGAAGGCTTCCTCCATAGGTCCCCCCCTCCAAAACAGTCCTCCCAGGGACCCCGGCAACAAGGAGGCTCTGGCCGTGGGTGTAGAGTGTGCTACTTTTAGCTGTGCTCACTGCAGCCGCTCCGACAAGGCACCCGAGTGCAGAGTGGAGCTGAGGCAATGGAAATGATGCTAGTGGCTGCCTGAGCCTAGGCTGACCCAGCCAAGAGAAGCCGGGGCAGTAAAACCAAGAGGGAAAAAACCAGCTGACCGAATAGCAGATGTCTAGGGACTCTAGTCATTTCCTCTACGGTTAACTGGGATTTGGGGTTTGGAAAGAAAGGCTTTTTTTCCCCCTTTTTGATAGGTAAGAGAGTGGGTCTTCGCGATATTCAGAAGGGAGCAGCTGCCTGTTTTGGCAATCGTCTAGAGGAAAAGAGTGAACATGTGAAGTATTACTGCAAGAATATAAGGGAGAAATTTGAGTAGACAGCCAAGAAAGAGTGAAGAGTGGAGAACAGTAAATTTAGGAGATCTCCATATGATGCGGTTTCTCCAACACAGTGCATTTAAAAAAAAAAAAACAGGGAGCAAGGAGAGACGGGTAGAAGCAAAAGGCTTGGAACAGTGAGCACCAAATTGAGGAAAAAATTTCCTGAGAGATGCTTAAAAAGTAATCAGAGAAACAAGTTAAAGACCCAGAAAGGGCAGTTTATCTGGAGCTTGAAAGGGAAAGAATCACAAAGAGATTCCTCTACTACATCAAACTCTCAATGGACGGAGAAATCTGCTGTGCTAAGAGCTCCGCACCAATTGCTTTGCATGAGATCCGGGCTACTCCAAGTGACTTTGTCAAACTTCAGTTTCCCACTTTAAACACAGACCAAATAATTTCAAGGTGTATATAGCCTATTAAGCTGACTCATCGCCAAGAAGCCAAGTGAGTTTAGACACGCAAGGGTTTTCTCCTACAATTCTGAGAAAGGCTGGATTAGCCACTTCGTCACATGCTTTTCTGTCTTTGCCCTTCTCACCTTCAGGGTGTGCTTTTCCTCATCTCATAGCTCATTGCTGGAGAATGCTGTGTCACCACTTCACTGTTCTTCTCCTGTATCTGGCGTATCCACCAATAGATCTGACATGGCTACAGAGAATTAATTGTTGATATAAATTTAAAAGCTTCTGTGCCTTTAGATAACTCTCTGTTCTAGACTTAAGCTGACTACTTATCACACTTGGATAAAAGCTGTGCCAATCCTTAGATAATCAGGTGGTATATTTTGCTGAGAGCAACCCTTAAAACTGTCATTGGGACCTGAAATTAAAACCAAAATCAAATCCCAGCTGATAAAAGCAACAATCATTAAAAGGTATTAACATTGAACTGTGACTAAGGGATCATTTAATCAAGACTTAAATATCTGAATGTCTAAATGACAACATCTGAAATAGATTGTCCTCTGCTGCTCAGCCACGTGGAGGGATGGAGAGGCAGACTGGTCCAAATATTCAGGACTGTCTTCTGGAAGCAATGGAAAGAAACTACAATTTAATGTGAGTTTTCCAAATACCATACACTTTGCCAACCGATTTGGTACTCTTTATCGCATTGTGGCATTGGTGTCACTACTTTTACTTTAAAGATTCATAAACTTAAAATCAAAGAGCTTATGTCACTTATTTAAGTTTACACAGCAAGCTTTTTAACTCTAAATTCACTTCCATTTCATTTTTCAGAAGTTAGTTCTTAAAAGTTGTCCTCTTTAAGCCACAGCTCCTGGTCTCATCTTATTGGACCTCTCAGAAAGAAGTCACCACCCACTGAAAGAAGAGACACCTCTCACAGATGTAAAAAACAACCTTATGGTTACGAGGGGGGAAAGGGTAGGGAGGGATAAATTGGGAGATTGGAATTGACATATACACACTACTATATATAAAATAGATAACTAATAAGGACCTACTGCATAGCACAGGGAACTCTACTCAATACTCTGTAGTGACCTCTATGGGAAAAGAATCTAGAATGGAGTGGTTACATGTATATGTGTAACTGATTCACTTTGCTGCGCAGCAGAAGCTAACACAACATTGTAAATCAACTCTAATCCAATAAAAATTTTTAAAAAAGGAAAGAAGAGACACCTCTGTGAACCAAAAAGAATTCAATTAAGTCTAATGGGCAACATGTCTAAGACACTATAATAGGTGCTGGGAGCAGGAAGCAGAGAATTAGGAACAGAAATACAAATATGACATGGCTCTAGCCCTTTGTCACAATCTTTCTTCCTTTGCAGTCTTCTCTGCCCCCCCCACCCTTCCTAGAATTGACTTCTCTCACTTGAGGTGCTCACTGTACCAGGGACATCTTCTCCCATAACACCTATAATGTTTCATTAAGACTTTGACCTTATTTAACAAAGGAGAATTCAGCAGTTGATCCTCCTTAGGCTGGAGGAAAGGAAAATTTTGCAAATGAAGTTACATTTTCTCCCTACATTTGAGTGCCAGCTTCTTCGGGACAGGAAACACATCCGCACCGAGAGTCTAGTATAGGGTCTGGAGCATGGTCAGGGTTCAGCCTGAGCCAGATGAACCAAACTGAATGACTTAAGTTAATTAAGTAATCCGATCTAGTAGTCTAAAGAAATAAACAACTAAGTAAGAAACAGGGCAGATTAAACTAAGGATCAACTCAACAGATAAGATGTTTCCAAATAAGAGTGTGCTGCTGAAAAAACGAATAATGCTAAAACAAACCGCCAAAAGTTGAAATATCACAGAGAAGAATCCATAAAACATGCCATGTAATATTATCTTTTGCCCTTTTCAGGTTGTCTTCTAAAAGCATCCTGTAGATACCACAGCTTATTCTGCCCAACGTTCCACAGTCACAGGCTACAGGCAAGGTACGCAATGTTCACTGTCACAAATTTGTATTCTAATCTCTTTCCCCCAGCTCATCTTCTGTTATCCTGTTTCACGTCCTCTGATGCTGCATGTGGGAATGCCACCTGAAAGGAATTAAACACCTTATTTTATTCATAGCAATATTAATGGCCTCTATTTATCGAGTACCTGCTGTTGGTCAGGCACCCAACAGGCCCCTGAGAGATTTTTCTTGTTTAGTCTTCACAACAACCCTAAAGAAGTGGGCATCAGGTTTCCACGTTTTACAGATGAGATTTCTGAGACCAGGTTAAGTAATTTCCCCCCAAACTCCATAGTAACAGGAAGCAGAGAGAAGATGCAAATTTTGGGTTTTCTGACTTCAAGGACCCTTAAACACCCACCTAAGCTCAGTGGCCTTAGAATTATTTGGTAGGAAATAAAGGATATCAAGCACCGACTCAAATTCTTCATTCCCAGAGAAAAGAGATCCTTCTCCTAGCGGGTCCTGCTGCGTGAAGCCGCCCTTGCGGGGTAAAGCTGCAACTTCGGTACACAGTTTCAGCCCAACTCAGCTACCTTCAGAAACAGCATTTGCCCACACATACACCTGGGAAGATGGGGCTGAAATGAAGTCTCACTTTACTTGGGAGGGTCCTATTCTGTGTCAGAGAAAGGGGGCTTACACTTTGCACCAGCAACACAGTAGGCAACACTGAATCCATGGCAGTCTCAGGAGGAAGTGTTTTCCCCTTTCACCGTTGCAAATGCTCTACCCAAATGCAGGCATGTACATAACCAGAATAACTAGAGTCAACCTCAAAGTCTCCCGGGAGGGAATTCATAAGCACTGTGCAAAATGGTTTATAAACATCATATTATTATTTCTTAAAATGGGTTAGGCAGGTGTTTATCCACGCTTTTTTAGAGACCAAAATGATTTTGCATTCTCGAATCTTTCTGCTGTAGACTGGATATGGTTACAGGCTGTCTCCAAGGAAGAAAATGAATGCGTGAAAGCACACGGCATGTTAGAGCTGGCAGGTGCCTCAGGGTTCAGCTCGCCCAGCCATCGTCATGCTATGGCCAGGAGAGCTGGTGACTTGCCTCGGGACACGTCCTGGACGCATCAGTAGATGAGCTTGGCTGGGAACCCAGCTCTGCCTGCTCTCAGTCCAGGATGATTTTTATAGCACCCTGAGGGAAGCGATGTCAATTCAGGGAAGCAAGAGTCAGTGTGTCATACGCTGACTCGGAATGCTAATGCCAAGTCAATATGCTACAATATTTTTTAAAAGTAAATATAAAGATTTTTACTTAAACAGTACAGGTTGATTTTTTAATTAAAAAATATAGATAAGGAAAAATAATGAATGGGTGGAGAAAAACCAAAATGATCATCTTAGCACCAAGAGATAGTCACTAATCAGTAAACCTTGGTATCTACGCACCTGGACATTTCTACGCTTACGTGTGATAACCAGCTTAGTAGCATATTTCAGACATCTTTCCAAGCGGATGTATCTTCATTGATGTTATTTTTTATGGTTGACTAACATTCCGTGGCATGGCTGCTACATTATTTTTTAAGCCAGTTCCCTAAAGTGAGACTCTGACATTTTTTTCACTACCAAAAGCAACAAAAACATGATGCAATAACTAAAAGGGCTCAGCCCTCTGCCAGTGATGTTCCCTTAGAGCTGTGTCAGCATGGACAAGTTACTCACCTCTAAGCCACTTCCTCAGCCAGCCATCATGCCTCTCTTGCAGGGGTTGTGTGGTATCTTAGTGGAAGGAACACAGCCAACACATGTTAGTTGCTTTAGTTTTTATTATTTAGTTGTATGGCATGTTATTACTATTAACAACTCTTCCACAAACATCTTTTTTTATTGAAGTATAGTTGATTTACAGTATTGTGTTAATTTCTGCTGTACAGCAAAGTGATTCAGTTATACATATATAGATATAGATATATATTCTTTTTCATATTCTTTTCCATTGTGGTTTATCACAGATATTGAATATAGTTCCCTGTGCTCTACAGTAGGATCTGTTGTTTATCCATTCTCTCTATATAATAGTTTGCATCTGCTAATCCCAAACTCCCAATCCTTCCCACCTCCACCTCACCTCCCCCTTGTCAACCACAAGTCTGTTCTCTATGTCTGTAGGTCTGTTTTTGTTTCATAGATATATTCATGTTGTGTTTTAGCTTCCATATATAAGTGATATCTTATGGTATTTGTCTTTCTCTTTCTGACTTACTTCACTTAGTATGATAATCTCTAGGTCCATCCATGTTGCTGCATTATTTCATTCTTTTTTATGGCTGAGTAATATTCCATTGTATATTTGTACCACATCTTCTTTGTCCATTCATCTGTCAATGGACATTTAGGTTGTTTCCATGTCTTCACTATCGTGAATAGTGCTGCTATGGACATAGGGTGCATGTATTTATCTGAATTATAGTTTTGTCTGGATATATGCCCAGGAGTGGGATTGCTGGATCACATGGCAACTCTATTTTTAGTTTTCTGAAGAACCTCCATACTGTTTTCCATAGTGGCTACACCAATTTACATTCCCACCAACAATGTAGGAGGTTTACAAAAATCTTTTTAGCTAAGTTTTTGTGGACACTCTCAGTTATTTCCTGAGAATAAGCCTTAGAAATTTCATGACTAAATCAAAAAATGTTAATGAATTTTCACATTTATTGCCAATTGCCCTCTTAAAAAACTGTGCCCACTTACTTTTCCATTAAAAAAACAAAAAACAAACAAAAAAACAAGAGTGCTCATTTCCTCACACCTTCTCCATAATGGCCATTATGATTCTTTTTAAATAATCTTTGCCAAGTTGAGTAGTTATAAAGATAGATCATTACTGTTTTAATTTTATTTCTTTGTGGGTTGAGAAATTAAATAGCTTCCATCTATATTTTGGGCATTTACATCTCTCCTTCTTGCACTCTTTCCCCTTCCTTTTACTTCTTCTCCATTTTTTAACTTGTCTCTGGCACAGTTCGATCTCTCTGAAACTGGTCATGAAGTTTGCTTAGCAGCTGCTTTTATCCGTTGAATTTAAAAAGTGTCCACTAGACTATGAAACGTCTCTGAGAACAGAGACATGGACGGTTTCCCTCCCTGTTATCACTCTCCATAATGCCTAGTTGTGAAATATTCCCAGTAAACCCTGATGGAATGGTTGACTGACTGAATGAATGAACGGATGGATGCATGGACGATGCGTGGAAGACCGGAAGGATTGTTCCCTCGAGGAGCCTGCAGAGGCTGCCATGGCATAGGCCCCCAGGTTTGCCCAGCCTTCCCTTCAATCCATTTAAAGAAGGATACCCAAGCTGGGGCCACACCTCTGGTGACGCTCTCACTACCAGAAACTCCTTCCCATCCCATCGGGAGAGTTTTCTTGTTGTGAGGCCACGTTTATCACCAGGCATGCAAGCAACTCAGATTCACTTGATCTGAGGAGGAGAGCCTGAGTAAGCAGTAAGTATTCATCAGATAGATGATATTACCTTGGATTTTCATTAATAAATCTATATCGTGAACCTATCAAGTGAAGAAATGAGGGCCCGGGGAGAAACAAATACAGGGGGAACATGGAGGGAAGGACAGGATGTGATGCTGCCCCCATCCTCAAGGACAGGAGTCCTTCCAGATGTTGCAGGAGCCAGGCAGGTGAGTAACTGTGGTAATGCAGCCGCAACTGACGGAACATGAACTTGATCTAAAGAGGACAGTTACTCCACAGCTCTAGCCAATTGCTGCTGCAACAAGAGTGTGGGTGAAGAGTTGCCAGAATCTGGAATGTTATGTGAAATACCCTGATTGAATGTTGGTTTCGTTTTGCAACCATTATGTAGTTCCCCAAAAAAGGTTAGATCTGTTGCTCACTTGCAACCTCCGTCCAGGAAGCTGACAACTCGAAAATAAAGCAGCCAGGCTGCAAATGAGGGGCGCAGGTGGTAAAGAGAAGGGAATGCCAGGGAGGGAACAGTGTTTGTGGAGCAGGCAGCTGCAGACAGAAGTAAGGCAGGAGCCTCATTTTGTAGGGCGACGTTCGGAGAGGTCGAAAGGACCACTGAACGAATCCCTCAATCTTTCAAAAGCTATAACCAGCAAAGAATTAGTGTGCAGGGCACGGAGGCAGAGTTAGCAGAGTTGCATTAAGCCCAGTGGGTATATAACCATTGTGAATATAGGACCTGGCGGATTCAGTAAGACACTAGAGAGCTACGGTTGGGGGAAGATTGCAAGCCCAAGTCTCCACAGGACAGAAAGACCTCTCCAACCTCCACGGCATCACAGATGCACCTCTTACCCTATTGTTTCACCTGAAAATCACCCAGGATACCACAGATTTTGGACACCCATAAACAGGCGTGCCATGGCAACTTCAACCAGCATCACAAAAATCAGAAGACTCATGAGCCTGACATTGCAGAATTGATACTGGCAGACTCCCAATTTCCAAGCTGCTGCCCATCCTCTTTCTCTTTAAACAGCAAACTCGTGTATGATGCTCTATTTTTCCGTCTGAAAATGCTCCAGCCGAACACTTGCATGGTTACCATGGCAACTATCAGGTAGCATCGTCTTGTGCCTGAAGCTGAGACTGCCAGCAAGAAAGCCAATACAGTAGTATATTGTTTCTTCCTGGACTAATCTTTTAACCTATAGCCTATAGAGTTCCCATAATATATGCAATCAGGAGCTTGAGTGGTTCATTGAATTTAACGTGCCACGGCTCTCCTCTGATGGAGCCATCCATTCAGTAGTGGGCCTTTATTTTGAGTTTTCTCCTTGGCAATGAAAAGTGCAGTGTCTACTGTGGGGCACGTTTTGTGATTTCTAAGAGTTTAAGAAAGAAAATGGCTTTGTATACACCACCAGACTCTGTCTTTTTAATCTCACACTAGTTGAAGAATTATTCATCTTATTTTGACTGGACCCAGGTGGGCTATTTGCCAAACATCTGATTTCTAGATACTGTATATATCACCAAGGGAGAGCTAATATATTTCTGCGATTGGTGAACACTCTAAAGAGGCAAGAAGTAAAAGCCAGCTGGTTCAGCCAAACAGTGGCTATCAATTCCAAGTCCTCTGAGGTGCCCCCTCCATCTGTGTCCTAAAAGAGTGGTCACATCCCCCACCTCCCTACCCCAGCCTCCTGGCTGAGAGGGAGATAATATTAGCAGAGGATGGTGGCATATTTTACTGTGGAAAGGGCCAACGCAGTGGGACATCATGCATGGAAGTGTTCTTTGGGGTCAGTAAAATGAGAGGCTCCATTGTTTCAGAAGCTTGCAGCATAGATGAGAGATTAGAACAGGGGATTTAATGAGTTGCTGTCCTCTCGTGCTTGGACCTTTAAATGTTTGAGAGAACAATACTCTGTAATGGCCTATATGGGAAAAGAGTCTAAAAAAGGGTGGATTTATGTATATGTATAACAGATTCACTTTGCTGTACACCTGAAACTAACACAAGATTGTAAATCAACTACACTCCAATACAATTTCTTTTTAGAATGTCTGCGAGAAGTGTGGGTAAACACTGGAATCCCTTCGTGGGCTCTCATTCTTTGAGTGTGAAACCACTCAGGATGGGATTGGACTGCACAGACGTAGCTTTGTACACATTAGAATTTTTTAAATTGAAAATGAAATTTTTCTAATAATCGAATAGTTTTATCAAACTACTGACTAGTTATAAAATCTTTAATACTAGGCTTTTCATTCAATGGATGTTACCTGAATACCTGCTCTGTTTTGATTTTTTTCTAATTGGACCTAAGGCACACACACTCTCATCACTGGTCCAAGCATGAACCTTTTTGGTAATTTACTTATTTACTTACTTATTAATAACTTATGAACCCCCATGAGCCCATCACCCTCTATTCACAGTTCTAGATGTTGTGGGCAGTACAGAGATGCAGGAAACAGATTACTCCTTTCAAGAGGCCTCTAATTTGGTGCGATAGGCTGATAGCGGCTCCCAAAGACATGTCCAAATCCTACGCCTTGGAACCTGTTGACTGTCACTTTATTTAGAAAAAGGGTCTTTGCAGATGTGATTACGGTAAAGGATCTAGAAATGAGTAGATGGCTGAATTCACTGGGTGGACCCTAACTGTCATCACAGGTGTCCTTCTAAGAGAGCGATAGAGCTCTGACTCACCTCGACAGAAAACAAGGCAGTGTGAAGACAGAGGCGGAGATTTAAGGGATGTGGTCACAAGCCAATGAACACCAAGAAATTCCAACAGTCATCAGAGGCTGGAAGAGGCGTGGAGCAGCTTCTCTTCTGGAGACTCAGCTTGGCTTCAGACTTCTGGTCTCCAGAACTGTGGGAGAATACATTTCTGTTGTTTGAAGCCAGCAAGGCGGTGGCTTAAAACAACAGGAAGCCACGGGAGGCATACGTTTGGTAGGACAGTAGGCACACACATGAGCAGCTGCTACCGCGGCAACTATGGTGACTAGCATTTACCGAACACCTCTATGCCAAGCATTTTATGTGCATCATTTCCTTAGTTCTTCAAACAATACTATCAAGCAGGGACCATAATCACCTCCATTTTATAGATGGGGTAGTTGAGTCTCAGCGTGTTAGAAAACCTTCCCAAAGTCTTAGATCTCATTAGGGGCATTCAAGGGACTCAAGCACTATATACTGAAAAGTACACCCTCTAACTCATCCCTTACATAGTGAAAACATACTCACACACCCTGACCTCTAAAGCACAGATCATTCATGGGTGCTGAAATCAAGACAGCTTCTTTCTAGACTTTCTAATAGAAAAATTGTGGATAGTTTAATTGAAGCTTCACTTTTCTCTGTCCTTTGGGCCTTTATTACACTGGTACTCTAAGCCATACTTCATCTGCCTAATAAGAAAACTGCTATGACTGCCTAACACAGAAATGTGTAAAATGCCTTCAGGAAACATGGAGTCAACCAGTTTTGCTGAAACAAAGCTGCTTACGTCAGAGTCACCAGAGAGAAAAGGAGAATTTTGGTCCAAGCCCAAAGATGGTGGAGAACAAGGGAAGTCGGATCTGGACTCGATCCTGTAATCAGGATTTGGTGGAGGTGACTAAGAAAGGATAATTAGACTAGTGACTGGGGGTCATTGGTGACTTTGAACTTACAGGGTTTGGGGTGAGGATAATGGTACGTTGAGGGAATTAAGGATGAATTGGGTGGTGTGGAAATGGAAGCACCTGGGATAAGTGTCTCCCTGGAGGTGCCTGGCAGCAGAAGAAAGGAGACAATCAGAATGGGGGTCTGGGGACATGTGGGTGGTGGGCATCAGAGGGTCAAGCCTCTCCCCTGCAGGAGAGAACTGGTGAGGGTGGGGACAAAGGAGACCGGAAAGGAAGCCAGTGTTTTCTTTCAGCCCCAGGGTGAAAGCACAGGCTCTTCCTAGACTCCAGAGCAGATGGATTAAACTCAGGGCAGTCATTCTCAAAGAGTGTTCTAGGGAGGCACTGGAGGGCCCCTTGGAGAGCCTAAAGTCAAATGTCAGAAACACTAATGCTTTGATGATGTCTGTTCTTTAGTTTTTGCATGAGCCAACACCTTCATTCAAAAAATATTTTACTAATATTTAAAGTAGCTGAGAACAGAAAATATGTATCTCCTTCTCACCCTGGCCCAGCACTGAGGCCGTGTTTAATAAACGTGAGCTGAAGGAATGAATGGTGTCTAAGAGCATGACTCTGCCATGTGAGCTCTGTGACCTTGGGAAAGTTACCCAGGCCAGTTCCCTGATCTCCAAAGTGCAGATAATAATATCCCAGTCACAGAGTAGTTAGAACATTAATAGAGATAACAATGTAAACATGTAGCGTAACTGCCGGCATGTAATACATAATGGTCCTATCAAGTTGCCGAGACCATGTTTTGAGAAGCCATGCAGTAGAGTGGTCAGGACAGAAACTGTGAGGTAAGCACACCTTACCTCCAATCCAGTTCAGCTGCTCACTGCCTTCATGACCACAGACCACTGACTTAACCTCCCTAAAGATGGTCTTTCATTGATAAAATGTGGATTAATAATATTTACTCTATTAAGGGTGTTGTGAGGAATGAATGAGATCTTATATGGAGAGCTGGCCTCTCTCTCCTTTGACATTAATATGCAAATTTTAAAATAATGTTTCACCTTTAAATGGAAAAAGAAAAGTGAAATCTCTGGTAAAAGCTGTTTGGATGTGTTCTCTTATTTTTTTAAATAAACTTTGCTCTGATTTCTTTCCGTAGTTTAAAAGATAAACAGTTACGTGCTGATAAATTTAATATCACCCCCCCCCAGATTAAAAGGTATTCCCAACCTCTCTATTCTGAATGGGGTAGAACTTGATACATTTTCATGCATCTGTGACAACATGAAACTCCATAATGCTCCTTAGTCTAGTCTCTCTGGTTGGTTTCAGTACCTCAAGGTGAGTAAAATGAAAAAGGTTCGTTTTACTATGCTCCCCGATGATGTGAGACGAATGGGAAGAATAGCAAGTAAGATTTGAGAAGATTTGAGAATGTAGATTCTCACAGTTCACACAGCCCCTGAGTGCCAGTCCATAATATCACTTCTGGATGATTATTGAAGACATGAAAAAGAAAATATAACAATCAGATCTGACATTTCAGGGTCTAAAATCCCACGAGATTCTGCTTGATTAAAAATGGTCCATGCAAAAACTTTCAAAACCTGAAATTAGTTTGAATGTATTAAAAACTCTTCTCACACATACTAATAACAGACAAATGAACTTGATACCAGACCATGAAGGTAGTCACAGGAAATGTATTGATTCAATGCTCTAAGTAATAAATTGGAAACAGCCATGTGTCCTAACTTCCACTCCATGAACACAGAGAGTACATAGTGATTGAGTGTTCATGAGACTTGGAAATGTTTAAAACAAGATCCCTGACATACAGAGGCTCAAGGTGCAATGGTGGAGACGAACACGTAGGTATTCTAGTGCTACAACAGAGAGATGGATAGTGGGTGATGGGAATACACAGTTTGTGGAGAATGGCGACCTTAAACTGGATTGACAGATTTAGCAAAATATTTAATTATTTGACCTTTAATTCACTAGCTACAGACTGAAAAAAGACAGTCGATGGAGCTCGATTTTTAGCTAAATATTAAGCTCTAATTCCTCACTCTTCCTTTTTAAGATATCCATCTCTTCTGCCTCTGATCAGAAATTGAGTTCTTTTTTTTTTTTTCTGGCTTATGGGATCTTAGTTCTCTGACCAGAGATTGAATTTGGGCCCATGGCAGTGAAAGTGCTGAGTCCTAACCACAGGACCGCCAAGAAACTCTTGGAAGTTGAGGTCTTGATGCTACAGTGTATTGAAAAATCTATTGAAAAATAGATTTGAAAAATAAATCTGTCGAAAAATAAGAAACTTAGACAACTTATTGTTTTTTTTTCTACACTGCACCAAAATATTAATTTAAGTGATATAATGTTGCTATGTTTGTTTCTCATTAACTTGGCAAGTAGGTCACATTAGTTACAAAATAAGTGAATTTAGAGCAAAAGCAAAAGGCTGCAAGAAAATAAATCTCTCAAGAATTACAAGAAAAGTGATGTTATTGGTACAGAGGAAATAGTTAAATGGAAATTTCAAAGAAGTCAGTAACTTTTTTTTTTTTAATTCAAGGTTTAGATGTATTTTGAAAGTCTTTGAACTGGTAAGCTCAGAAGCTGGCTCTAGTTCTGCCTCTGACTTTATCTAGGTTTGGACAAGTCACCACCCTTGGTGTCAGTTTCCAAAGCCTATAAAATGAGCAGTTGGTATTAATCAGAACTCTTTTGGATGCCAGTAAAAGAAATCTAATTCAAACTGGCTTAATTTACAAGAGGGGAGGCTTTATGATTTAGATAATTGAAAAGGGTATACCAGCTTCAGGCATAGCTGGATCTGGGAGCTTTAAATTATGTCACCAGGGCACTATAGCTCTCCATCTATTAGCTCTGATTTGTACTGTGTTGGCTTCATCCTCAGGCATGTTCTCCCTCTGTGATGACAAGATTTCTCCTCGCAGCTCCAGGTTTACTTCCTAAAACTTAAAGCCCAAGAGAAAAAAGTTTTCCCTTCACTGCAGTTCCAGAAAAATTCCCAGAATTGAATTTCATTGAATTTGATTGACTTGAGTTGCATTCATTGAATTTGATTGACTTGAATTTGATTGACTTGAGTTGCATTCACTGTGTGAATAGGGAATGCAGTGTTCCAATTGGCCAGACCTAGTTAAAATGCCCTGCCCTGGAGCCAGAGGTGGAGTCAGTACATATATAGCCCAAGAGTGAAGGAAGATTGATTTCCAAAGGAAAGCCAAGGGTCAGCTACACAATAAAGGGGAAATGGAGTTTAGAAGTCCAAAACAACAGATGTCCATGGTAGGAGGGAACACATTGCCTCTAAGTCCCCTTTTAACCCTAAAATGGCCTCTTGAAACTTTTTCTTCATTAGATAAGGAAATTGTTACCCAGAAAGTTTCAGTGATTTGCCCAAGTCTCACAGCTAGTTAATGAGAGAAACTGAATCCTGATCCTTTAACACGCTATACTGTGTTCCACAGCTTTTCAAGGGTTCTAACTCCAGGGATCACAATGGGCTCAACAGTAAATGGCTCACAAAGTGTGAACCCTACCACTTCAGGTGAGTATTATAATGAAGAACATTTTCTATATTTCTTCTGAAGATGCTATCAGGAACATCTGATAACTTATCGTAGGTACAGTGGAAAGCCTCAGCATCGCCTAATTTGGTTGGCTAAGCCTACTTTGAACATGCTACACATGACCCCTGTTCCAAGTCCAGCTGAGGATGCTTTGAGTTCTCATTTTAAATGTCGAAGAAGAACACATTTGTGGTTACCATAGCAACTGTCTAGAGGTGACTCCTGTGTGGACGTGAGGATGCCAACCACAACACTGTTTCTTTCTCTTGATCTAGACTAGTGCTGTGATGGACCCAGGCAAGGGTGAATTCCTTTTTTAAGCCTTTTAGATGATAATGTATGGGCAGCACTTGGAGCCCTGACCTAGCCCTTTAAATTCTTATTAAAGCAGGTTTGGCTGAGGGTTTAATAGTTCATTCAATCCCACACCTCATGTTTCACTTCAGAGCTTCCCATAGTGCATATCTGGTGACTTATTTTAATTTGCATTTTTTTCCTCTCTTCTCAAAGGAAAGGATCTTGTCCACTCTGGGACATTATGTGATTTCTGGTTTTCCAAGATACAAACTCATGAATATTCTTAATTAGAACTGTGGTTTCTCCATCTCTTTCAAATTGGGCTATGTTGGAACTTAATTGCAGCAAGAGACCAGGAACATCTGGCAGGTCTAAAACAGCCATGATCTGTGGTTCAGAATATACCGTATGAATTACCAGCAGAGTGATGCGTCACTGTGATTGCTGATATGCTGTGGAGATGCGGAGGAAGAAGGAAGCAAAGCAAGTAATGGCCTCTCAGTTAAGTTTTCCAAAAGGCTCAGATGATTAACTGGCTACAGGCAAAGTTTACTCCTCCACCGAAAACAGAAGCAACAACATCAAACAGGCACACCTGCCATCTCAATCATTTAGGGATGGTGAAAAGAAACATCTCATTTTTTTACATTAGCAGACTGTCCAGTGTTTGGCAGCTCTTTTCCAAGTGATTTTTATTTTCCTTCCTTCCTTCATTAGTGTGAAGCTTGAAATAAGTTCTATTGAATCTCATGTTATTGACTTGATTTGTGTCCAAACATTGTACTGGTGATGACCTAGGCAGTGATAGACATCTTCAAGGGAATATGTCTTGCTGTTTAAGATGTGATCCTTGGAAACTGAGAAATATTTAGTAGAGAAATTCCACCTGATTTTTGAGACTTTAATGGAATAAATTTAAATGTTTATGATTGAAAAGCATGTAGAGCGTTTTGGTAAAAAATAATAGAGAATTTATTCAATAAATACGGAGCATACACTATTTGCAAACTCTTTAGATGCTACAAGGGATATAAAGATACATGTTCTTGGGATGTTTACAATCTACAAGAGGATTAGGCCAGATGTGATAAAGTATGGTAGTATTTCAAAGTAGGTAGACTTCGAACTTGGCAGGGGAGAGCAAATCAGGTAAAAGGACCAGTAGAAGCAAAAATTCACAAGAGATAAAAGGGGTTGGAGATGAAGCTCATTGAGTGTACAGTGTGAGAAGCAGGTTACAGATTTTTTTTAATGCATTAACCCATTTAATTCCTGGAAAACCTTATGAGATTATTCCCAGATAACTTCCAGATAAATAGAGTGAAATTCTGAAATGCTAAATAATATCCCCGCCATCACTCAGGCAGTAACTGATGGTACTACTGGAATTTAATATTCACGTTCATGGAAAGATGACCAGCACAGTTGGGCTAAATTGAAAGTAGATCTGGGAAAAGGAGGCTGGAATGCAGTCAGTCGAGGTAAGATCACCCAGGACTGGAATGTCAGGCTGCCAAGTGCAAAGTCAACTCCGCAGGTCATGTGAACCATTCACGGTCTAACCTAAAACTCAGCCAGCTTACCCACGCCCTGAGAGCTTTGAGAAGCCCAGTGCCACAACCTGAGACTGTTAAAAAGCCCTCCCCACATTGTCCAGGCTTTCTTATGTTTACTTCCTAACATCTCCATGCCCCTGTGCCATACATATCCATGTAGATGGGATACACAGCTCCATCCTAGGTTTCCACAAAAATCCACCACCTTCAAGTATTGTATGAACTTGGTAACTTCTTTCCAAAGATGAATGCGGGGTCAAGGGGAAAGATTATGTCAAGGAGAGAGATTTCTTCCTTCTGCCATCACCTGGGCCCGTTCCTTCTGTTTCCCATTCCCAGGTTTTTGTTTTCTAGTCCCTTTCTTTCTGACACAGGCAAGAAGCTGCTCTTATTTGTCTTTCTCATGGAAGTTCCACCCATGCCCTTGGGTGGGTCCCTGGTGTTTGTCTTCTTCCCCAATACCTTGTGAGATATCTCTCCTAAACAAATGCAGGGTTCTCCTTGGAAGGAGTTCCAGTAGGATGGATGGATGGGATTGGGGTGAGCCTAGAAGCAGGGAGTTTTGAGCTGAGGCCATGGCCCAGGTGCAGCGTAAGCTGATAATGCCGACCCAGATCTTGGCAGTAAAGGTGGGAGAACAAAGGGTAAACATGAGACCTTAAGGAGAAACTGTTTTTCAAATGGCAGGAAGGAGAGCTTTTCTATTTTGTAGATCTGTTTGCTCCACGAAAACCACTTACTTTCTTAATGAGGGTTAGGGTATCTTTTTTTCTTTCTCTTCAAAAAGCTATAGTTCTATCTAAGTTTTGGCCATAAGGCTGTATTCTCTCCAGTTATAAAATAGAATATCAGCAGGTGGTCTCAGAAAAGAATTTTCCTAACATGCTGTACACTTTGTCAGGAAAAATTTTTTCATACTGCTAGACATTTTCTTTCTTAAATCATGATTTCGTTTCCAGATATTTAAACCTTTATTTCCATTTAGTTTGCTTTGAAAAGCAGCAGATTAGCTGGAGCCCAAGATTGTCTATGATCAGCTGAACGGCAGAGAACACGGCCACAGTGAGAGAGCAGGGAACGAGAATCATTTGTCTTTTCAGCAAGCACACACAAATGATCCTTTCCCTGCCATATGTTCCAGAGAATTCTTTTATTTCCCTTCAGGTATTTGACCCCCTATTGAATAGAGGCATTGATCAAAGTTGAAGCTGCAGAGTGACTGATAGAATAGCTTCAGTTTTCAGTAAATCAAATGTTAAAAAAGAATCAAAAGCAGAATTCTTGATGTTTAATTCTTATTCCTGAGTCCCTGGCTTATGTGAACATGAGGATATTGCTTAATAATCTTGTGTTTCTGTTTCCTTCCCTTTCTTTCTCTTTTTCTTTTTTTTTTTTTTTTCCTTTTTAAAAAATATACACAGCCAAGAAATTCTACAATGAGAAATTGTTTTGACGTCCACTGACCTTGGAGATGGGACTCCTTAAGTAAAAATGGTGATTTGAAATAAAACTCCTGTGTCTATTTCTAAAGAATTATGATTTGGAAGGTTCATGTGAGGTGAAGGAGAACGAAAAGAAATAGACATCAAGTTGAGACGCTGTGCCAAACATCTGGAGGAGAGAATGAGAGCATTATGGGAAAACAGATGGAGGGAAGCTTGGCCAGATAAAATTAAAGGCAACACCACCCGGCATCTGACTAGCTAAGAGAACTCTCTTTAAAAGGAAAATATCTATAAAACCTGTACTTTGAATAGTCTCTTGACACGAAAATGCTTTAAAAAAAATTAGAGTTCTTATCAGGCCTTGAGGTTTACTTTGAAGGTTTTCATGTATTACTTACTGTGTGCATTGTTTTGTTTTATTTTTTAATTAGAAACAAGACCCTAATTGATAACCAAAAGGCTTATAGATAAAGACCTACACTAAAAATTATTTCTATGCTGTTTTAATTAACCTACTGAAATCCAATTTGGAAAATCAGGGTCTAAGTCGTTTGTGCGTGTGAGTTAAATATCTGTGTTTGTCAGGGGAAGCTGATAATGTTTCTTTGGGAATTGGCTTTACGTCTTCAAGAAAGAGCTTACTTTCATGTATGAACATTTTATCTATTAGCTATATTAAGCACAGGGCTAAAGGCTTACAAGCCTTGCAGAGGTACAGGAAAATGTTTAAAATCTGCTCTTAAAAAATGTGTTGGGTCCAAAATAAAACACTCTAAAATGGAAATTAATAATTATATCAAGAATATATAATAATATCAAAAGCAAGTTTACAAAGATGATTTCACATTTATACAACAAAATACTGTGTTGTATTTAATGTGACAAATGTGACAGGAGCCCTCTAAAATCAAGATGCCTGGGTCTTAGAGGGGTCCTAAAATAGCCCTACTAGTGGGGAGAAGCATCTCCTGCTAGTAAGAAATCACCCACACTCTTCTGCTATACATTCCTTTTGTAGCGCAAAAGGAAACAGGAGCCCTTTCCTTTAATAACCAAATTAAAAGGTTGGAGTCTCCAATCCATGAACTGGGAGATGTACAGCACACTCCTCAAGATTCCATGTTATCCCCCAGAGGTCTGTTGACATCCTAGTTACCTCTTGCCCAGACTTCCTGCTTCTTCTGAATTCTTTTTTTTTGTTTAATTTATTTTATTTATATATTTTTGGCTGAGTTGGGTCTTCGTTGCTGCGTGTGGGCTTTCTCTAATTGCAATGAGCGGGGACTACTCTTCGTTGTTGTGTGCAGGCTTCTCATTGCGGTGGCTTCTCCTGTTGTAGAGCACGGGCTCTAGGTGCGCAGGCTTCAGTAGCTGCAGCACACGGCCTTCCGTAGTTGTGGCTCGCGGGCTCTAGAGCACAGGCTCAGTAGTTGTGGCACACGCCTTCAGTAGTTGTGGTGCACGGGCTTACTTGCTCCGCGGCATGTGGGATCTTCCCGGACCAGGGATTGGACCCGTGTCCCCTGATAGGGCAGGCAGATTCTTAACCACTGCGCCACCAGGGAAGCCCCGTCTGAATTCTTGATCCCTGCTCACTTGTCCTTCTCCTGTGACTACTCTCCTCTTCCCATGCTATGTGCAACCACCTTCGTCTTCATTTCTTCCAAAATACACCACCAACATAAAAGCCATTGTGCTCAACAGACTTATCCGATTGTTTGGAAAGAATGAAGAGGGACTAGCCTCTCGTGGGAATAAACAACTGAATATTGAATGCAAGAGGATAGTGTACTTGCAGTGCCTCAGCCATCCACCCAGGGGAAATTTTTACCAGCACTTTCTTGTCTTGGGGCTCGGCCTGCCCCCAAATCGCTGGGGCACGCCATCCCTATCAAGATTCCCATTATCCAACTCTCCTTCTCTTCCAGCTCCCAGTACTCTGCAGAGAAAACTGAGCATTCTTGTTACAGACCACCTGGCTCATCTCACCTGGTGCTTTCTTTTGCACACCTAATGATGTCCATTATTGGACTCTCCCAATAAAGACATCTTTTGCCCTTCATTAAATTCTGCTACATCCTTGAAATGTGGGAAATGCTAAGTAATCTTCCTTTTTTTGGATAGTAATCTTTACCTTCCTGCAAGACTTCTAAGGAAGACCCACGTGCTCAAATTAACAAATGGCACATGTTCCAGCAAGCCTTCTTCCTCTGAATTTTTTTTTTTTTTTTTTTTTGTCTGAGGCTGAAAAAAAAGTCCTTGGAGATTCAAGTCCTTTGTTGCTTAACAGAGAAGACAGAGTGAAAAAAAACCACAAGACCCAGCTTTTGCTACCCTGGATCAACATATTTCAACTCAAAATACTGATTGAGTCCAGGGTAAGGAATTAAAGAATGGATTCTACAGTAGAGCCAATCGTCATTAGAAGAGTTAAATAAAAGAGACAAACATGGGAATGAGAAGCCAACAAAAGCCCCAGGGAGAAGATAATGTATGAGTTGAACCTTGAAGGAGAAGTAGGATCATTTCCCAGAAAGGCTAGGAAACCATTTTCTTCCGTTTCATTTGACTCAGGACATCTTGACTGAAAATATACCCTAAAAAAGTCCATTTTGTCTCAATGTAGTTTAAAGGACAAAACCACAATGTTAGTTTACTCCACAAAGAATGAAGAAAACGTTCACTGATTTTCACCAAATTTGCTAAACTATCAGTGACTCAAGATACTCTTTGATTCTGACTTGGGCTCAGTGCACTAATTTTTCCCAGTTAATCAATGATGATCATTTACAACCTGCCAAGGACAAGCACTGGCCTAGGAGACAGGAACAGACATGAGGGAACATACACTATAAGACACGGCCTTTCCGATAGCTGAGTGAGGGATGATACAGATGCAAATTAAAAATTGTAAGGACTTCCCTGGTGGCGCAGTGGTTAAGGATCCACCTGCCAGTGCAGGGGACACAGGTTTGATCCCTGATCGGGAAGATCCCACATGATGCAGAGCAACATGAACCCGAGCGCCACAACTACTGAAGCCCACACGCCTAGAGCCTGTGCTCCGCAGCGAGAGAAGCCACCGCAATGAGAAGCCCATGCACCGCAATGAAGAGAGTAGCCCTGCTAGCCACAACTAGAGAAAGCCCATGCGCAGCAACGAAGACCCAATGCAGCCAAAAAAAAATAAAAATAAAAAACTTTGTAAAACAATGTAGCAAATGGTAAATTAGAGATGGGCAGGGAGAGCCACGGGCACAGAGGGTGACCAACTCTCCCCAGGGATGTTGCGGATGGTTCTAAGAGGAGGTGACATCTGTGCTCCTTCTCAAAGCATCAGAGGAGATCATTGGATAGAGAAGAGGAGAGAATTCCAGACAGAAGAGGCAGCCTGTGCAAAGGTGGAGAGCACGGTAAGTGCTCTGGAGTTGAAGCTACACAGAAGGAGAACTCAGGAGGAAGCTGGAGAAGCTGGGCCATATGCTTTAGGATGCTTGTGCTCCAAATGTATTCTAAAGGATCCTGTGGATGGATGCCACTGAGAGGACCGGGACTGGTCAAGGCTAAGGGGGCAAAAGACGTGATGAGACAGGCTGAGCGTGCAAGGACTCTGCCTGCACCCAAACCCACTTCCACAGGGCAGGTCTGCTTCAATGTTTTATGTAACATTCCATATTACATTTCATTGGAGGGAAAAAAGAAGTCAAAGCATACCCAAAAAAGCCGGTGACAATGATGATTGTAGATGTGTGATTGAGAAAGACAATTCTAGCATCAGTTACAAAGTAGAGGGGAAGACATAAAGATTAATAAGGTGTTTATTGCAGTGGTGCAGGTGAGAGATGATGAAACCTTGAACAAAGGCATAACAGAGATCAGAAATAAAAGGTAATCACTACAAGATTGTCAAATGTACTTCAGGGCCATTTTGCAAGGTAGGAAAATGTTCTAGAGGTCTAAGATTGTGCTGGTGAGGAGGGAGAAACGCATAGTGCACATTTCACTTAGACCTGCGCCCCTTGCCATAGCAGGAGGGGCCACATGGCCTTATGGTCAATGGGTTAGAGGGGTCCATTTAGGTTGGTCTTGATGACCCGGGCTTCCTTATTGGTGGAATCCAGCTGACGGCTGGTAATTGGAGAGGGAACAACAAAAAAGTATCCAACACAGACTGGGAATCCCAAACAGGTTTAGTCGCTTCTCTGTCTCAGATGCAAATAACATTCTCCATGCAGAACCAGGGAATAACGTGCTTTGGGGAGTGGCTTCCCAAGTCTATTTAGGCGCCCCTGAGCTCACAGGAGTGGCTGTCCTCTGCCCTGCTCCAGGTGCACCAAGTGCCTACCCATAGCCTGCCCCATGCCTGCACTCTCTCTCCCATGGTCCCTTGACCTTGCTCATGCCTTCTTCCCTCGCCTCCCCTTCACCATGTCCCTAGTCCTCTATGTATTACCAGTCATCCTCTCCCACACAGTCTGTTAAAGACTCCAGAACTTGAGGATAGAGAAGGAAAAGGAGAGGGAGCCCATCATTGTAGGTGAGCCTAAGATTAGAAATGTGAACTATAATTAGACACTCGGTGAACTACAAAGATTAAACTCCTGCTAACTAGTCTCCTGTAACTCATGATGCTAAAGAGTGCTTCCCAAACTACCATAATATTTCAATATACATATAGATTCAGATATATAGATATAGAAATTGATACACATAGACATGTACATACAGTCACTCTATTCCCTTAACTTTGAAAGGATCCCAGTTATCCCAAGAAGAATAGAGGTAGTACACCCTTCCTTCCACACTGATAAATACTGTTCTAACTTAAATAAAGTATTTACATAATTAAGTGCTAGCACGTCAATTTTCTTTCTTAAAGTCACATGCACATTAACAAGTAAAATCTAAAATAGAGCAAAAGAAATCTGAAAAAAAAATCGCTATGATATACACCTGAAACTAACACAATATTGTAAATCAATTATACTTCAATGAATATATATGCATATAATCGGAAAAAAATTTTTTAAGTAAAATAGAGTCAAAGAAACCAAGACCCAGGGTACTATAGAGATTCATGGAGGGGCAGGGAACGTTTTTGACCTTCAGAGCATCTTTAGTGGTGGGTATTTCAGCTGCTATGTCTTCTTCAGTGGAAGGAGGGTGAGTCTGGCTAGCAAGAAAGAAAACCCAGAGGTGGGATTTGGTAAAGAGGGACATTTTGTTAACTTAAGAGATCTTCCTCCATCAAAGCCAAGAGTCTCTATTTGTTTTACAATAATTTCTTCTCCATCCTTCAGATGCTCTCACATTCTCTGTAAATCTTCCCCCTTTTCACACCAATCCATAATGATTTACTGCTCTCTGAACTACCATTATGCTGGAGTGGTTAAGATCTGCGGGTCTTGGGATCAGTCAGGTTTGAGTTTGAATTCTCATCCTGATATAAATTTATTGAGTGAATGCTGGCAAGTTATTTAACCTCTCAGAACCTCAGGGTCATAAAACCTAATATTCATAGGCCATTGACTCCACATCAGGCACTGTTTCAAGCACGATACTTACATTTTCTCATTTAATATCAACTCTATAAGGTAAGTTTCTCCATGATGATTCTTTTTTTTTCTGAATAAAAAAAGATTTTTAATTTAATACTGAATCTTTGAATTTATAGACATATGGGAAAAGGCTAATATACTGGAGTGAAAATAAGCCAGCATCTCAAAGATTACTTGACTTTTTAATTTGTTAAAAATGTAAAAATTCACTGGTACATACAAGGAAAAAACATGGAACACGTCACGAATTTGCGTGTCATCCTTGTGCAGGGGCCATGCTAATCTCCTCCGTATCGTTCCAACTTTAGTATATGTGCTGCCGAAGCAAGCACTCCCTGATGATTCTTATTTCATAGATGAGGAAATGGAAACAAAGAGAGGATCATCAATGCTCAGAAGTCCTATGGCTAGTAGCAGAGGCTGGACACACCGTCTCCCCACACCTGTGCACTTGTGGGTTGTAGTTAGGATTGATGACATCCTTAGCATGGTGCCTGGCACAGGGGAAACACTTTGTAAATGGAAATTATAACTACTAAGTGTCTATGTAGATTTTATTATCAACCACTTAACACTTAGATGTTCCCTTAGCTCTGTATCTGTCCCATCTTCCTACTGTCTTATAGCGTCCCTGGAGAAGGAGCCGGTCTCTTATCTAATTCCTCATAGCACAATGCTGGGAACCTAGGTGCCAGTGTACATGGACTAGTGATAATTCTAGATTGAAGCAGTGGCAATGGCTGTGGATTTCCCCCAGTTTAATCCAAAGGGCTCAGCAGCATGGCGGAGCATGTGCTTATACACATTCTTGTCTTGTCATATATGTGCTGGCTTGAAAACATGGATGAGTCACTGACCCTGCCATAAACCAGAGAGGGAAAGAAGGAAAAAGAGAAAGACAGAGAACAAGAAAGGAGGCAGGAGTGGAGGAGGGAGGAAGAGAGGGAGGTAAAGACAAAGAAAATCTGTCTCTTTTCGGAGCACCTTTAAACATCCTTAAGAGAAACTGGGATATTCATGTACTTGATGACATTTCCTCTATCTGTGCCAAACCCCACCTTCCAAGGGTGATTGCAGTTTGTATTAAGCACCATGTAGGGAAAACTTTTATCACTTTTAAACAGCAGACAGTGGCAAAACAACCAAGACTGTGGCAGTCATGAAACTCCCATTCTACTCTAACAGAGTTGGTATTGCCACCTCAGGAATCGGAGATGGAAGTCCTCTGGGAAGTTGTCAAGGAGGTTCTATTTTTGGCCCCCAGTCTGTTTCCACAGTGATTAGAAAAAGCTGTCCAGAACACAAGAAGTGGTTGAGGGCATCTGAAATACCCATGAAAGGGACACGGAAGGCACTCACATGTGTCAGATGGAGAAGACAATTTGAAACAAAAGGAAAATCTGGAGGCAGATTATTTAACATTCATTTATGCATTCATTCAACAAATAGTTGCTGAGTGGCTATTTGGTGCAAAGCCCTGCACGGGGCAACCCTATGGAGGATATAAATATTAAACAGGCTCAACTCCTGCCCTTATCTTGCAGTCAAGTGGGGGAGATAAGACATGCACATATTTATTATTTAGTGGTGTCATGTAAACGTCTGAGGTGGAAATCTGTGGGCTAAAAGGTTATATTAGTCATTCTACAGAGAGTGAAGACACAAATCAACCTGGCCCACAGCACATGGCATCAGCCTTCTAGCCTTTCCATAAACCAGTAGCACACAGGTCCTGTGCTGCAGACCCAGACTCTCAGGAAATGCAGTTACTCAAGTCCTCTCTCCTTCAAAAGGAGCAACGGCTGCTTAAATTACACTGAAAAGCCTGCATTCAATGGCAGAGGATTTCAAAACCCTAAAATGGGCAGATTCAGAATTTCAGGGAGGCAGTGTCCCAAGGTGGTTTAGCACAGAGGCTTTGGATGTGCAGTCCTGGATTTGCTTCTCAACCCTGCCTGCTGGCTCCTTGACAGTGAACCTCTCTAAACCTCTGTTTCCTCCTCTTTAAAATGTCAGTAGAGAAGATTCTCTCATACAATGTGCTCTGAAATAAAGTACACAGGAAAAGACATTGGTAATCAATAGAGTGCTCAAAAGACAGACGTTAAAGTTGACAAGGTCATTTTGGGTTCACAGCATTCTGTACTACCATACTAGGCTCTAGTCCTGCAGTCTGTCCTCGATTCTTCCTTTTGTGACGTGTGATACTTGGTTAGCCATTTCATTGTTCTTTTCCTCACTTTTTTTTTGTTGTTGTGGTAAAATACACCTAACATAAAATTTACCATTTTTACTATGTTTAAGTGCATAGTTCAGTGGCATTAAGTACATTCACATTGTTAATGCAACCATCACCACCATCCATCTCCAGAAACTTTTCATCTTCCCAAACTGAAACTCCATACCCATTAAACATCAACTTCCCATTCCCCTCTTCTTCCAACCCTTAGCAACCACTCTTCTACTTTATGTCTCTATGAATGAGACTGTTCTAGGTATCACATATAAATAGAAGTATACAATATTGGTCGTTTTGTGCCCAGCATATTTCACTTAGCATAATGTCTTCAGGGTTTATCCATGTTGTAGCATGTATCGTAATTTCTATCCTTTTTAAAGACTGAATAATATTCCATTGAATGTGTATATCACATTTTGTTTATCCATTCAACCATTGATGGATACTTGGGTTATTTCCACCTTTTGGCTACTGTGAATAATGCTGCTGTGAACACCAGTGTATAAATATCTGTTCAACCCTTTTTCATTTTTAAAAACAATGTCTTAAAAATATTACGCTGTATTTTTAAAACATCTTCTTATCCCTCAGACTGACAATATATTGATAGATAAGTTAGTTTCTCTTTAAACTATTCTGTGATCATGGTGGGAATATCAAGAAAGTTATTTTATTTTGGTCCTATAGAGTGTTCTTCAGTAAATCTTTATCATTGTAAAGCAAACACCCTTATAACCAGCATAAGTTTTGTTAATACAGATTGGCTATATTTTAAAATAAGTTATATAGAAAAAATGGGCACATATAGTATTGTTGAACTTTAAAAAGTATCACATTTTTCCTATAAGTAAATAAGGCATATAGAAAGAGGAGTTGGCTAACAATGGCCTATGGGCCAAAATTCAACCCACTGTCTAGTTTTTTTAAGACCTGCAAACTAAGAATGGGTTTCATATTTTTTTAATGGTTAAAAAATCATAAGAAGTCTAAAATGTCATGACATATGAAAATTATAGAAAATTCAAATTTCAGTGTTTGTAAATAAAGTTTTATCGGGACACAGGCACACCCACTCCTTTATGTATTGTCTGTGGCTGCTTCTGAGCTACAGTGGCAGAGCTGGACAGTTGTGATAGAGACTGCAGAGCCCTCAAGTCCTAAATATTTATGATCTAGCCCTTTAGAGAAAAAATTTGCCAACAGCTGATACAAATCATTGATCTAATTTCACTTCCTTATTTATAGTTGAGAAGACCAAGGCCCAATAAGCATCCTGTCAGACTGGAGATCACAAAGCATAGAGTCACTAAAAGAAATCCAGCTGTCCCAGCAGGCCACCCTGAGTTCCTAAACCATATCCCAGTGGATTCCTGGGTTAAAGCACAGTGGCTTACCTTCCAGCTGTACATCATGAACTAAAATCATCATTGCTTCACATTAATAATGCAAAAAAGTCTGTCTCTGTTCTTAATTTCCTCTGCTGAATGCTAGGGAAAAAAAAGAGATGTATGCTTAGCTGTTAACTTCTTTGTGAGGGTCACATTGGTTCATATCTTTTTTTTTTTTCTGCTTTTTTTAAATTTTATTTTATTTTTTTTTATACAGCAGGTTCTTACTAGTTATCCATTTTATACATATTAGTGTATATATGTCAATCCCAGTCTCCCAATTCATCCCACCACCACCACCCCCACTTTCCCCGCTTGGTGTCCTTACGTTTGTTCTCTACATCTGTGTCTCTGTTTCTGCCTTGCAAACCAGTTCATCTGTACCATTTTTCTAGATTCCACATATATGCATTAATACACAATATTTGTTCTTCTCTTTCTGACTTACTTCACTCTGTATGACAATCTCTAGGTCCATCGACGTCTCTACAAATGACCCAATTTCGTTCCTTTTTATGGCTGAGTGATATATTGTATATACGTACCACATCTTTATCCATTCACCTCTCGATGGGCATTTAGGTTGCTTCTATGCCCTGGCTATTGTAAATAGTGCTGCAATGAACATTGGGGTGCATGTGTCTTTTTGAATTATGGTTTTCTCTAGGTATATGTCCAGTAGTAGGATTGCTGGGTCATATGATAATTCTATTTTTAGTTTTTTAAGGAACCTCCGTACTGTTCTTCATAGTGGTTGTATCAGTTTACATTCCCACCAACAGTGCAAGAGGGTTCCCTTTTCTCCACACCCTCTCCAGCATTTGTTGTTTGTAGATTTTCTGATGATGCCCATTCTAACTGGTGTGAGGTGATACCTCATTGTAGTTTTGATTTGCATTTCTCTAATAATTAGTGATGATGAGCAGCTTTTCATGTGCCTCTTGGCCATCTGTATGTCTTCTTGGAGAATTGTCTATTTAGGTCTTCTGCCCATTTTTTGATTGGGTTTTTTGTTTTTTTAATATTGAGCTGCATGAGCTGTTTACATATTTTGGAGATTAATCCTTGTCCGCTGATTCATTTACAAATATTTTCTCCCATTCTGAGGGTTGTCTTTTCATCTTGTTTATAGTTTCCTTTGCTGTGTAAAAGCCTTTAAGTTTCATTAGGTCCCATTTGTTTATTTTTGTTTTTATTTCCATTACTCTAGGATGTGGGTCAAAAAAGATCTTGCTGTGATTTATGTCAAAGAGTGTTCTTCCTGTGTTTTCCTCTAAGAGTTTTACAGTGTCCAGTCTTACACTTAGGTCTTTAATCCATTTTGAGTTTACGTTTGTGTATGATGTTAGGGAATGTTCTAATTTCATTCTTTTACATGTAGCTGTCCAGTTTTCCCAGCACCACTTATTGAAGAGACTGTCTTTTCTCCATTGTATATCCTTGCCTCCTTTATCATAGATTAGTTGACCATAGGTGCGTGAGTTTATCTCTGGACCTTCTATCTTGTTCCATTGATTTATATTTCTGTTTTTGTGCCAGTACCATATTGTCTTGATTACTGTAGCTTTGTAGTATAGTCTGAAGTCAGGGAGTCTGATTCCTCCAGCTCCATTTTTTCCCCTCAATATTGCTTTGGCTATTCGGGGTCTTTTTCTGTCTCCATGCAAATTTTAAGATATTTTATTTTTGTTCTGTAAAAAATGCCATTGGTAATTTGATAAGCATTGCATTGAACCTGTAGATTGCTTTGGGTAGTATAGTCATTTTCACAATATTGATTCTTACAATCCAAGAACATGGTATATCTCTCCATCTCTTTGTGTCATCTTTGGTTTCTTTCATCAGTGTCTTATAGTTATCTGAGTACAGGTCTTTACCTACATAGGTAGGTTTATTCCTAGGTATTTTATTATTTTTGCTGCAGTGGTGAATGGGAATGTTTCCTTAATTTCTCTTTCAGATTTTTCATCATTAGTGTATAGGAATGCAAGAGATTTCTGTGCATTAATTTTGTATCCTGCAACTTTACCAAATTCACTGATTAGCTCTAGCAGTTTTCTGGTGGCATCTTTAGGATTCTTTACGTATAGTATCATGTCATCTGCAGTGACAGTTTTACTTCTTCTTTGCCAGTTTGTATTCCTTTTATTTCTTTTTCTTCTCTGATGGCTGTGGCTAGCACTTCCAGAACTATGTTGAATAACAGTGGCGAGAGTGGACATCCTTGTCTTGTTCCTGATCTTAGAGGAAATACTTTCAGCTTTTCACCAGTGAGAATGATGTTTGCTGTGGGTTTGTCATATATGGCTTTTATTATGTTGAAATAGGTTCTCTGTATGCCCACTTTCTGGAGAGTTTTTATCATAAATGGGTGTTGAATTTTGTCAAAAGATTTTCTGCATCTATTGAGATAATCATATGGTTTTTATTCTTCAGTTTGTTAATATGGTGTATCACATTGATTGATTAGTGTATATTGAAGAATACTTGCATCCCTGGGATAAATCCCACTTGATCATGGTATATGATCCTTTTAATGTGTTGTTGGATTCTGTTTGCTGGTATTTTGTTGAGGATTTTTGCATCTCTATTCATCAGTGATATTGGTCTGTAATTTTCTTTTTTTGTAGTAACTTTGTCTGGTTTTGGTATCAGGGTGATGGTGGCCTCATAGAATGAGTTTGGGAGTGTTCCTTCCTCTGCAACTTTTTGGAAGAGTTTGAGAAGGATGGGTGTTAGATCTTTTCTAAATGTTTGATGAATTCACCTGTGAAGCCATCTGGTCCTGGACTTTTGTTTGTTGGAAGATTTTTAATCACAGTTTCAATTTCATTACTTGTGATCGGTCTGTTCATATTTTCTATTTCTTCCTGGTTCAGTCTTGGAAGGTCATACTTTTCTAAGAATTTGTCCATTTCTTCCAGGTTGTCCATTTTACTGGCATAGAGTTGCTTGTAGTAGTCTCTTATGATGCTTTATACTTCTGTGTTGTCCATTGTAACTTCTCCTTTTTCATTCTAATTTTATTCAGTTGAGTCCTCTCCCTCTTTTTCTTGATGAGTCTGGCTAAAGGTTTATCAATTTTGTTTATCTTCTCACAGAACCAGCTTTTAGTTTTATTGGTCTTTGCTATTTTTTTCTTTGTTCCTATTTATTTCTACTCTGATCTTTATGATTTCTTTCCTTCTGCTAATTTTGGGTTTTGTTTGTTCTTCTTTCTCTAGTTCCTTTAGGTGTAAGGTTAGATTGTTTACTTGAGATTTTTCTTGTTTGTTGAGGTAGGCTTGTATAGTTATAAACTTCTGTCTTAGAACTGCTTTTGCTGCATCCCATAGGTTTTGGATCATTGTGTTTTCATTTGTCTCTAGGTATTTTTTAATTTCCTCTTTGATTTCTTCAGTGATCTCTTGGTTATTTAGTAGTGTATTGTTTAGCCTCCATGTGTTTGTGTTTTTTACATTCTTTCCCCCCGTAATTGATTTCTAATCTCATAGCATTGTGGTTGGAAAAGATGCTTGATATAATTTCAATTTTTTTAATTTACCAAGGCTTGATTTGTGACCCAAGATGTGATCTATCCTGGAGAATATTCCATGTGCACTTAAGAAGAAAGTGTAATCTGCTGTTTTCAGATGGAATGTCCTATAAATATCAATTAAATATATCTGATCTATTGTGTCATTTAAAGCTTGTGTTTCCTTATTAATTTTCTGTCTGGATGATCTGTTCATTGGTGCAAGTGAGATGTTAAAGTCCCCCACTATTATTGTGTTACTGTCGATTTCCTCTTTTATAGCTGTTAATATTTGCCTTATGTTCTGAGGTGCTCCTATGTTGGGTGCATATATACTTATAATTGTTATATCTTCTTCTTGGATTGATCCCTTGATCATTACATAGTGTCATTCCTTGTCTCTTGTAACATTCTTTGTTTTAAAGTCTATTTTTTCTGATATGAGAATTGCTACTCCAGCTTTCTTTTGATTTCCATTTACATGGAATATCTTTTTCGATACCCTCACTTTCAGTCTGTACGTGTCCCTAGGTCTGAAGTGGGTCTCTTGTAGACAGCATATATACGGGTCTTCTTTTTGTAACCACTCAGCAAGCCTGTGTCTTTTTATTTTTAAATAAATTTATTCATTTATTTATTTTAGCTTTGTTGGGTCTTCATTGCTGTGAGCAGGCTTTTTCTAGTTGCGGTGAGTGGGGATTACTCTTTTTTGTGGTGTGCTGGCTTCTCATTGCAGTGGCTTCTATTTCTTGTGGAGCATAGGCTCTAGGCCCGCGGGCTGCAGTAGTTGTGGCACATGGGCTCAGTAGTTGTGGCTCGCCGGCTCTAGAGTGCAGGCTCAGTAGTTGTGGCACGTGGGCTTAATTGTTCCGTGGCATGTGAGATCTTCCCAGACCAGGGCTCAAGCCTGTGTCCCTGCATTGGCAGGCTGATTCTTTTTTTTTTTTTTTTTTTTTTTTTGCGGTACGCGGGCCTGTCACTGTTGTGGCCTCTCCCGTTGAGGAGCACAGGCTCCGGACACGCAGGCTCAGCGGCCATGGCTCACGGGCCCAGCCACTCCGCGGCATGTGGGATCTTCCTGGACCGGGGCACGAACCCGCGTCCCCTGCATCGGCAGGCGGACTCTCAACCACTGCGCCACCAGGGAAGCCCCAGCAGGCTGATTCTTAACCACTGTGCCACTAAGGAAGTCCCAAGCCTGTGTCTTTTGGTTGGAGCATTTAATCCATTCACATTTAAGGTAATTATTGATATGTATGTTCTTGTTACCACTCTCTTAATTGTTTTGGGTTTGTTTTTGTAGGTGTTTTTCTTCTCTTCTGTTTCCCACTTAGAGAAGTCGTTTAGCATTTGTTATAGAGCTGGTTTGGTGGTGCTAAATTCTCTTAGCTTTTGCTTGTCTGTAGAGTTTTTGATTTCTCTGTCAAATCTGAATGAGACCCTTGCCAAGTAGAGTAATCTTGGCTGTAGGTTCTTCCCTTTCATCACTTTAAATATATCGTGCCACTCCCTTCTGGCTTGTAGAGTTTCTGCTGAGAAATCAGCTGTTAACCTTATGGGAGTTCCCTTTTAGGTTATTTGTTGTTTTTCCCTTGTTGCTTTTAATAATTTTCCTTTGTCTTTAATTTTTGTCAATTTGATTACTATGTGTCTTGGTGGGTTTCTCCTTGGGTTTATCCTGCCTGGGACTCTCTGCGCTTCCTGGACTTGGGTGGCTATTTCCTTTCCTATGTTAGGGAAGTTTCAACTATAATCTCTTCAACTATTTTCTCAGGTCCTTTCTCTCTCTCTTCTCCTTCTGGAACCCCTATAATGTGAATGTTGGTGCATTTAATGTTGTCCCAGTGGTATCTTAAGCTGTCTTCATTTCTTTTCATTCTTTTTTCTTTATTCTGTTCCATAGCAGTGAATTCCACCATTCTGTCTTCAAGGTCACTTATCCGTTCTTCTGCCTCAGTTATTCTGCTATTGCTTCCTTCTAGTGTATTTTTCATTTCAGTTATTGTATTGTTCATCTCTGTTTGTTTGTTCTTTAATCCTTCTAGGTATTTGTTCTTTAATTCTTCTAGGTCTTTGTTAAACATTTCTTGCATCTTCTCAATCTTTGCTTCCATTCTTTTTCCAGGGTCCTGAATCATCTTCAGTAGCATTATTCTGAATTCTTTTTCTGGAAGGTTGCCTATCTCCACTTCATTTAGTTGTTTTTCTGGGGTTTTATGTTGTTCCTTCATCTGGTACATAGCCCTCTGCCGTTTCATTTTGTCCTTCTTTCTGTGAATGTGGTTTTTGTTCCACAGGCTGCAGAATTGTAGATCTTCTTGCTTCTGTTGTCTGCCCTCTGGTGGATGAAGCTATCTAAGAGGTTTGTGCAAGTTTCCTGATGGGAGGGACTGGTGGTTGGTAGAACTGAGTGTTGCTCTGGTGGGCAGAACTCAGTAAAACTTTAATCTGCTTGTCTGCTGACGGGTGGGGCTGAGTTCCCTCCCTGTTGGTTGTTTGGCCTGAGGCAACTCAGCACTGGAGGCTACAGGTTCTTTGGCGGGTCTAATGGTGGACACCGGGAAGGCTCATGGCAAGGAGTACTTCCCAGAGCTTCTGCCGCCTGTGTCCTTGCCCCCATGGTGAGCCACAGCCAATCCCCGCCTCTGCAGGAGACCCTCCTACACTAGCTGATAGGTCTGGTTCAGTCTCCTATGGTGTCACTGCTCCTTCCCCCGGGTCCTGATGTGCACACTACTTTGTGTGTCCCCTCCAAGAGTGGAGTCTCTGTTTCCCCCAGTCCTGTCAAAGTCCTGCAACCAAATCCTACTGGACTTCAAAGTCTGATTCTCTAGGAATTCCTCCTCCCATTGCCAGACCCCCAGGTTGGGAAGCCTGACGTGGGGCTCAGAACCTTTACTCCAGTGGGTGGACTTCTGTGGTATAAGTGTTCTCCAGTTTGTGAGCCACCCACCCAGTGGTTATGGGATTTGATTTTATTGTGATTGTGCCCCTCCTACCATCTCATTGCAGCTTCTCCTTTGTCTTTGGATGTGGGTTATCTTTTTTGGTGAGTCCCAGTGTCTTCCTGACAATGATTGTTCAGCACTTAGTTGTGATTCCAGTGCTCTCACAAGAGGGGGTGAGCACACATCCTTCTACTCCACCATCTTGAACCAATTTCCCTGATTCATTCTTTATATGTGGACCTTTATCTCTAATTTCTTAAGCACCATTTCATATGATGAAATAATTCCCAGTTGCTTTCAGCATAAAGCCTAAATTACTGAATATGTTATAAAGCTCTTCTTGACTTGGCTTCAACTTACCTCCCCAGTCTTATTTCCCCATCCTTGCCTTCCTCCCTTCTCTCTTTGTCCTCCATGCTCACAGGAATTCTGTAAACTCTCAGTACCCACTGCAGATGAATCTCACCTTTAAGTCTTTGTTCATGCTGTCCCCTGACCAGGGAAGTGTTAGTCTCCTCATCCATCCAGCAAGGTTCTCTTCATCCTCCAAGATCCACCCCAAATGCCTCACCCTTTGAGTAGTCTCCCCGTTCCTGCCACAGGCAGAAGTAATAACTCTTTCACTGTACGTTTTGACTAAAATCATTTGAGGAATTCTGTATTAAAACATCTGAATTTATTATGGGACTAGACAAGAAGTTATTTCTATAGATTAGCAGACAATATGACATCCAAGGGGAAGGTCCATAGACATTTCCCAAGCTTTTAATTCACAGAGATAAGAATCAATGCCATTTGGTCATCATAAGTCACAGAAGCTTATACTGTCTTCATGTGCTCTTACAGCAGGTTTTGCCATAATGTGTAGACATGGTAACTACAATTTCTGAGTCATGGTGCTTTACACTAACATGTACAAAGCATTATGTTATGAAAACAAAATATTTTGTAGTGTTTGTTTTGAGCAGGCGTTCTAAAAACTAGAATAATGAACTCAGAGCCTCATTTTGCTTGGTTGTCACCCAATAAAAAACCTTGACAGAAATGAATTCTGCATTTGAGTTTTCTTCACTCTTGTTTGACTGATAAGACTTCAATGTCAACACAAACTCAGCTCATAAAAAGCTTCCTGAAGATGACATGACGTATAAGTGAGACTACAGGGAGTTTATTTTTTTGGTGTAAACTATGGATTTAGGTCTCCATGTATTACGATAAATTAGATCACTAGTGACTAAGGTAAACATAAGTAGCATGTTCAATAGGCCCTTAGGATCATTTCTACTATCATTTCATTGTCTCCTTGTTGATTTTCTTTCTCTTTCCTAGTGACCACAGGGACAATTTCCACCGGGGTGAACTTCAGAACAGCCATCCATATTTTAGCACTCCTGAAATTTTCTCTAAAGATAATTGTAGAGGTAAAAAATTGACTTCTGTCAGAATACCTTGAGTCCAAGCCTTTATTCCTACCATTGACTGTTATTTTATCGAGTCAATCTTTCTTTGGGCTATTTTCTTACCAGTAAAATAGTCATAGCAATTCCTACCTCTCAGTTTGTTTTTTGAGAATTAAATTATGTGACTTGTTTTCAGAGCTGGGCACACCAATTAAAAGTATTACATTTATTCAGAGGGTGATTCATCTCAAACACATCCTGCCAAATGGTCACCAAGTGCCAACGCATTACCATACTGCATTGTGCCTAGTGAAGAGAAAGGGGCCATCTCACATCCAGCTTGCAGAAAGGCAGGAAAGAAATAAGTATATTAAGTAAAAACTGTGCTGGGGGACTTCCCTGGTGGCACAGTGGATAAGATTCCACGCTCCCAATGCAGGGGGCCTGGGTTCGATCCCTGGTCAGGGAACTAGATCCCACATGCATGTCGCAACTAAGAATTCGCATGCCACAACGAAGGAGCCCATGTGCTGCAACTAAGCAGCCGGCGATTCATGACTAAGACCTGGCACAACCAAAATAAATAAATAAATAAATTAAAAAAAAAAAAAAAAACAGTGCTGGATGACACAAAGGAAACAGTGCTGGATGACACAAAGGAATGGACATGCTCTCCTGAGAGAGAAAACACCTTCATGGAGCTTGCCATCCTTGTACAGCACTATCTAAGAATCACGTGTGAAGAATGATCTTATGCATTTTCTATAGCATAAATGTTGAGAGTAGAGAATCTGTCTTTCCGAGGAAACCCCAAGTTATACCTCTGTTTCAGACAGCAGCGCTAGACTTTGTAGATTCACTCAATAAACATTTATTGTGGGCCACACATTATGTATGCTTGGTGCTATGATTGGCACTGGAGAAAGATAGAGTCCCTGCTTTCTGGAAGCTCAGAGCCAAGCCTAGAATAGAAGAGTAAAAACAGAAGAGTCCAGTGGAACATGTGAAAACATGACAGAGGACGTGAGCTCAAAGCGAGATGAGGGCACAGAGGAAGGGAATAGCTCAAACTAGAGAGGCAGCAGCTGGAACGAGGCTTCCCAGGGCAGCCATGCATAAACACAGTACAGGCATGAGAGAGCACAACCGTTTGGGATATTGTAGGTGGTTCCATACAGTTGGAGCAGAAACTTTGCATTTTAGGAGACAAAGAAGAAGAAAAACCAGCCCATAGAGATGGGCTTCATGTGCCCTTCTAAAGATTTGGGATTATGTCCTAAAGGTTATTGGGTTACTAAAAAAGGATTCTAAACAGAGGAGTGATGCATCCATAAGAAAATGTTACTATATGTTACATTTAACTTTTAGAATGTCTATATACATATAAATGTATAAACCATAAGTGTGCAGCTCGATAATTTAGAAATTATATCTTAGGAGGGGGCTTTGTTATTCTATAGTAATTTACAGTCACTTGGGCTGTTATCTCCTAATTTGGTACTATAAGAGTTTCCTTCTTCCTTTGAAGGCAAGTCTAAATCTAAAACTAAAGTTTCAACTGAAAATGAAGACATATTTATTCTGGCCTAAATTATGATAGAGTCCTACATCTGAAGGGTGTAAGGGGATTCAGCAAACATGATATTCCTAAGAGCAGTGTGACTGTCAGGCTTCATTCTGGCAAAGGGCTTGGATAATGGAGGCGGATGGGAGAGGCGCCACCCTGTACGGTGGGACGGGTGGGACAAATGTAGAAATGAGACCATCAAGGCAGAGAACCCGGGAAGAGCCCTGCATCCAGGCCTTCCTGAAATGGATTTCCCTGGAGGACCCTGCTCTCCCGTAGAAACCAGGTCCTTTTGGTTTCCATCTATTCCACTTCCCAGCGGTACAAATTAATTGACTCCATTGATAAAGATCAGCATCTTTTTGCCTTGACTCCCCCACTGCTCTGGGCCTCTTCCTCGGCCTTTAATGCTTACCAATAATTTCTGCTCATTTCTTTTTTTTTTTTTTTTTTTAGTGGTACGCGGGCCTCTCACTGTTGTGGCCTCTCCCGTTGCGGAGCACAAGCCCCGGACGCGCAGGCTCAGCGGCCATGGCTCACGGGCCCAGCCGCTCCGCGGCATGTGGGATCTTCCCGGACCGGGGCACGAACCCGCATCCCGTGCATCGGCAGGCGGACTCTCAACCACTGCGCCACCAGGGAAGCGCTTCTGCCCTTTTCTAACTGCACTCACGGCGTTGCTCTGTATATGAGCTCCTCCTCCCGCTAGCATCTGCTGCTGCTGCTGCTACAAAACACAGTCCCTTTGGAGTGGTTTGCTCGCTATCCCTGACCTTGCTGGGCTAGGTAGGCCACTTCCCAAACTGTTAACCAGCCTGTAGTTTGGCTTTGCTGGTGTCTCTCCTGGTCCAGTCACTGGGGCCAGGGCAATAGGACAGGTGAGGCAGAATATGATTCCTCCACATGAGGAATTTCCTGGGCTGTTCCCTAAGCAGGGCCTGTGAGCTTGAGATTCCCCTCCAGATTTGGGATTGAGGCAGACATATATCTATCTGTTTTCCACAGTGGCAACAACCCACCTTAAAGTAGTTCTATGGCAGCTTTAGAGTCCAAAAAATGCTGCAGGAGGACAGTATAGGGGCAATGATTGCTTCAGAGGAAAAGGAAGAATGCATTTTTTACCCCCTTCCGAGACTCCTTGAGTGTTGGTTTAAAATTATGTGAACCGGGTCAGGTTTCTCCCCTGTTTAAAGCTTCCCAAAGCTTTCCCACTGCACTCAGAATAAATCTACTCTCCTCCGCAAGGCCACTCAGGTGCTGCCTGACCCAGTCCCTGCTTCCTCTTCAACATTGGCCTGGAATTCTTTTCCACTCACTCACCACCCTTCAGCCATACCAGCCTCCCTTCTGTCACTCAAACACTACAGCTCTTTCCTCAGCTCAGAGTATTTGTACCCGCTGTTCCCTCTACCTGGAACTCTCCCTTCAGCACCCAGGGGATTGAATCCTTTCTGTTCCAACTTGAATGTCACCTCCCCAAAGAGATTTTCCCTGAATCAGAAACTCTGAGGATGCTGTGAAGTGAAATTTATGTTTTCTGACAAGACAAGAAAAATTTAAACATAAAAAAATTTTCTCTGCCCTTTGGCCTCCTCTCTCCCCTCTACTACGTACTGTGTATCTGCATTCGGCATTGACCAAACCTTCCTCATCGGCAGAAATTCCTGCTCACCCATAAAGAGCAACTTCTCTTAAGACAACTCCTTAAAGATAACATTCCTTCTTGATAAGGGGTGGCATGGCACTCAGATCCGGATTATGTAAACTGTCAATAATAAGTCATTTGATGTACAGTCCTCTGTCTCAAAGAAGCTTATATAACTGTGTCTTGACTTCTAACAGGCAGAACAGTTCTCTGAGCTTTCTGAGTTGCTGTTCCTGGGTTATAATCCTCAAATTTGGCTCAAATAAAATTTCCACTTCTTTTGTAGATTGACTATGTATTCATTTTCATCGACAGTGGGCACAGCACACACTGAACTTTGAGAACCCTAAGAGAGCATATGAAAAGAATTCTAGTTTGAGTCAGTGAGAGTCTGAGTTCTAAAGGACTTACGTGCCACTACAAATTTATCAGATAAGTAAATATCCTATATCTATATCATTATGCACTGTTCATGTGAGAAGTGCTATAAAGAAAACAGGATAGGGGCTTCCCTGGTGGCGCAGTGGTTGAGAGTCCGCCTGCCAATGCATGGGACACGGGTTCGTGGCGCGGTCCGGGAAGATCCCACATGCCGCGGAGCGGCTGGGCCCATGAGCCATGGCCACTGAGCCTGCGCGTCCAGAGCCTGTGCTCCGCAACGGGAGAGGCCACAACAGTGAGAGGCCCGCGTACCGCAAAAAAAAAAAAAAAAAAAAGAAAGAAAACAGGATAAAACAGGGACCAATGATGATAGTGTGCTATGAACCCCGAGGTTCCCCCAAATCTATTCATTTATTCATTAAACAGGGCAGTGGCCTTGGCCGAGTGTAACTGAGGTAGGTTGGTCAGAGAAGCGTGCTGTGCTCCTGAATCTGCTCTGAGTTGCGATGTGAGTCTGGAGGTGTCTATGCATCTGTGAGGAGGGCGGTCCAGGCAAAGACCTTAAAGCAGAAAAGAGCTTGGTGTGTCTGAGAAACAGAAAGGAGTCCAGCACAGAGCACAGAGCTGGGATGCGGAGAGAAGGATAAGAGTGCAGAATGAGGCACGAGCCATACTGTACGTGGCCACGGTGGATGGTTTGCATTTCATCCCTCTTGCAATGGGCAGTCCTCAGTATTTTAAGCAGGCAGGTGGCATGAAGGGATTCTTGGTTTTAAAAGATCACTCTGGTTGCTCTGCAGAGAACGGATCATGAGGGTAGAGACATAACTGATAATTTCTGTTTAAATATTTGTTTATTTTGAACTTTGTTTTATTGAAGTATAGTTGATTTACAATGTTTCAGGTATACAGCAAAGTGATTCAGTTATATATATACACACACATATTTTTTTTTTCGGATTCTTTTCCATTATAGGTTATTACAAGATACTGAATATAGTTCCCTGTGCTATACAGTAAGTCCTTGTGGTTTATCTATTTTATATATAGTGGTGTGTGTCCGTTAATCTGAAATTCCCAATTTATCCTTCCCTCCCCCTCTTTCCTTTTTGATAACCATAAGTTTGTTTCCTATGTCGGTGAGTCTGTTTCTGTTTTGTAAATAAGTTCATTTGTATCATATTTTTAGATTCCACATATAAGTGATATCCTTTGCTATTTTTAATAACATACTTATGAGGCTTACAGTGTACTCAGCACTGCTTTAAACGCTTTGTAAACTATTACCAAATCCTGTAACACCCCATGAGGTAGATACTATATCACTCACCCCACTCCACTTTTTGAACGAGACAACTGAGATTCAGAGCGATCAATAAATTTTCTGAGATCGGACAGCTGGTAAGTGTCCAGGACTCAGACCCAGGCCGCAGGAATTCAGCGTCTGGGCTCATAACCACCATATGCTAAAATAGGTATACTGTCCTTGCCCTCCCTCCCGACAAAGGATGGCTTTGAGCTTAAAATAGTATGCTCTGGTAAAGTGCTTTGAATATTAAGAAGGGTACTATGTGGATTTAACAATGCCATTAGATTGTATAAATTTAAACTCATTAAACAAAGCATAATGAATTGGCTGCTAATCTGTATATTGTGGTTAAAAGCAGCACTAATGTTTGCAACAAGAAAAACAATTAGCACATTCATTAAGTAGAGTCCTGCTTACACTTCACTCATTAACTTTAATCATCTATGAGGTGCTTGAGCTAAACTAACCTGTCAGCCCCAGAGTCATTAGTGCCTGTCTGCCAAAGATGATGCTGTAATTTTTAGGGTATGTTTTAATTTTACAGACTAACAAAGAACCCAGCTCAGTCACTAATTTCCCTAATGGTACTCATGATCAAGATAGTGAAAATTATTTAAGCTAAGAAGTTATTATCCTTCACGATAGCACCATTAACTGGATCCTAATTAATAGTTACATTTTTTTCCCTTCGCTTTTCAAAATATTATAGCTCCTATTTGGCCTTTAAATAGCAATATGCATTCTTAAACCGAACATATCAATATTTCTAAGCTGGTGTAATTCTTAGGTCTAAGTCAACACAGAGAGCTCCGTATGTGACACTGGATAACCAAGACAATTTAGGAGAATTGTTCTTAATTTTCTGAGGTATGACAGATACCTTTGAGAATCTGAGTATACTATGGACCTCCTCCCAAGAAAAATGTACTTGTAGACAATTTCAAGAGATTCACAAAACTCCTGAAGTGTATCCTTGGATCACTAGGAATCCCAGCGTAAGAATCTGTGCTTTAATTTAACTTGACTGTTTAGAAGCAACCAAAGTTTATCCCTAGTTGATGATAAAAGCCTATCTTAAAAGATGAATACTAACAGGTATAGAAGGGAGAAGTAGAAAACTCACCGCTGGGATACTAGATGGTTTTAGTATATTATTGATACTAGATGGTTTTAGTATATTATTGTTTCTTTTCTTAGATGATATCATGGTATTTGTTATTCAGGAGAATGCTCTTATTTTTAGGAGATGTTTGTTAAAATATTTAAGGATAAAGTGTCATGAAGACTTGAATTTACATTGAAAAGTTTCAACAAGATAAAGAGATGATAGATAGATGGATAGACAGATATATACATACAAACATACACACATTTATGGACTGAATTGTGATTCCGCCCCCCACCCCCCGCAAATTCATATGTTGAAACCCTAATCACCAATGTGACTGTGTTAGGAGATGGCTTTTAAAGAAGCAACTAAGGTTAGATAATGTCACAAGAGTAGGGTCTTTATCATATAAGACTGATATCCTTACGAGCAGAGAAAGAGACAGGAGGAGTACGCATGCACAGAGAAAAGATCATGTGAGGACACAACTGGATGGCAATAAACTTCACAATTGGAGAAAATAAAATTCTTTTGTTTAAGCCACCCATTTTACAGTATTTTGTCATGGCAGTTCTAGCTGCGTAAGATAGATGGGATGGATAGATAGATGATAGATAAATAGGTAGAGAGATTAAATATGGGGAAATATTAATAACTGAAGAAACTAGGTTGTGGGTATGTGCTACTTTATTATTCTTGCAAATTTTCTGTTTGAAATTTTTATAATAAAAATTAGGAGGGGAAGCCTCCTTGCTTTTGAGCACTTGGGGTATTGGAAAAGAAAGCATTAACGTCATTTTAAAGTCCAGGGGAAAAAGCAGAATTTACGTGGATATTCTTGAACAGAAGCTAATATTAGCAGATTCCAATGGAATAGAAGTTTCAGAGTTGTTCTAGAAATAAGATTGGGGAAGAGGTTAACGAAAAAGGAATGCCTTGGGTTAGGATTATAATTTTCTTAACCCATTTTAATTTCAAGTAAACTGAAACTTCTTACAGGTTTTCTTTATTTCATATTTTCTATGTACAGCTATAACTATCGGCCTTGATCACTGGAGCATTAAATTTTGAAGAACCTGTTTAAAAATACTGATCTGATTTATGGCCTGCCAGAGTTTGAAGATAGTACCAGTAGATATGGCAGGAGGAACTGATGTGGAACAAGGCCCTCCCACTGCAAATGTAGGATCACTGGATACAAGGAATTTTAATGCATTGCTAGGACACATAAGAAAAAAAATGCATAAATGGAGAGATGTACTACAGTCCTGGGTGGAAAAACTATTAAAGATATCAGTTTTTTCCAAATCTATATATAGAGTCAATATAATTCCAATCAAAATCTCAATCAGATTTTTATGTATCTTGATTCTAAAATTTGTATTGAAGACCAAGGTTGCCAATAGTAGAAAACAAAAACAATGTATATAAAAAGAAAAAAAGGTTGGGTGACTTGTCCTGGCAGATGTTAAGTTCTGGTTATGAAGATAACATGATAGTATGTTATTGGTGTGGGAAAAATAAATAAATGAACAAAGTAGCCCAGAAACTGAACCACACATATATTGATATATCATAGAAGGGACTTTGCATATTAGTGAAGAAAGGATGGATTTTTAAATAACTTGTGCTTGGACAATTGGCTATGTATATTGAAAATATAGAGCCAAATCCCTCACAATATAGCCAAAAAATCTTAAAATTTCAAATAAAACTTTTCTTGATAAACTTAGGCTAAGTAAAGAACTTACTTCAATATGACCAAATAAACAAACAAACTGTAAAGGAAAATATTGATATTTTTGAGTACACCAAAGTTTAAAACGTCTGTACTTTAAAGGACCTCATTTAACAGGTGAAAATAATCCACTTATTGGTAGAAGATATTGGCAATACATACAGTAAACAGAGGCTTAGTATGCAGAATACTTTGAACTCCTCAAAGTAAAAAAGGCAACTAAGTTGATGGGCAAAGGCATGAACAAACATTTCACTGAAGAGGAAAACAGAGTCAAAAACATATGAAAATGTTGTTCCCTTATCAGAAATCAAGGAAATACAGATTGAAACCACAAATAGATGCCATTTATACTCACCAGATTGAAAGAAAATGTAAAGTCATACAGTCCCACGTGTTGGCAAGGATGTGGAGAAACAGCAACACTTAACACACACACTGATGGGAATGCACATTGGCTCATCCACATTTTCCAATAAAGTTAAAAAATTCATATACCCTGAGGTTCAGCAGTTTAATTTCAAACAAATACCATAAAGAAAAGTTTTCGTGTGTGCAGCAAAAGAGACATGCAAGAACATCCATACAGTGTTGTTCATAATAGCAGACAACTGGAGACAACCTAAATGGTCATAATGACACTGAATAAATATCTATATCTAGATAGATGATAGATAGATAGGTAGATAGATAGATAGGCCCCTTAATATTTTAGTTTGTATTTCCTATGAAAGCTTTTCTCTTTTTTTTTTTCCAAAAAAAATAACAATTTATTTTGTGGTACAGAAAATTTTTTCTATAGAAGGTGATTTCTAATTCCTTGATCTTTTTTTAAAAAATAGATCTTTATTGTAGTATAATTGCTTCACAACACTGTGTTAGTTTCTGTTGTACACCAAAGTGAGTCAGCTATATGCATACATATGTCCCCATTCTCTTATAACCACTGTATAGCACCGTTATCAGCATCAGGAAATTTAACAAGGATACAGTATTTTTACCTAATTTCCCATCCATAGTCAATAATCTTAGTCAATAAAAATCCATAGTCAACAATCTTCTTATGTTTCAATAATGTATCTTTATCCTCCAGTATAGGATCCAATCCAGTAATCATGCACTACACTTAGTTATCATGTTGCTTTACTCTCCTTTAATTTGTAAAAAATTCTCAACTTTTTCCTTTTTTTCTTTCATGATATTGACATTTTTAAAGAATATTGGCCAGACTTCCCTGGTGGTGCAGTGGTTAAGAATCCACCTGCCAATGCAGGGGACACAGCTTCGATCCCTGGTCCAGGAAGATCCCTCATGCCCCGCGCAGAGCAACTAAGCCTGCAAGCCACAGCTACTGAAGCCTGAGCACCGCAATTACTGAAGCCTGCGCACCTAGAGCCTGTGCTCTGTAACAAGAGAGGCCACCGCAACGAGAAGCCCGTGCACCGCAACAAAGAGTAGCCCCCGCTCACCACAACTGGAGAAAGCCCTCACGCAGCAACAAAGACCCAACGCAACCAAAACTAAATAAAATAAGACAAAAAAAGAATATTGACCAATTATTAAACAGAAAATTCTCAGTTTTTCTTTATTACATATTTTCAGTTTGAAAAATTTTTATGTTTAGATCTTCAATTAATGTGAAATTTATTCTTGTATGTAGTGTGAGCAATGAATCTAACTTTATCTTTTTCTAAGTGGTTATCCAGTTGCCATGGCTCAACACCATTTGGTTAAAAAAAAGAAAGAAGCCAATCTTTGCCCCAATAACTTGAGATACCTTTGTCATGTACTAGAATTCTCCATGTAGGTGGTTTATGTATGAACTTTCTATTCTGTTCCATGGTTCTGTCTATACATGCACCAGTACCATACTACTTTAATCATAGAGGCTTTGGAGTGTGCTCTGTTGTCTGGTAGAGTTAGTCTTCTCTCCTATTTCTTCCATTTCAGTGTTTTTCTAAATACTCTTATGTGTCTATTTTCTCCTATTAAGTTTAGAAACTTACCCAGTTGTGAACAAGAGCTTGTTGGTATTGGTGTTTTTATTAGGATTGCATTAAATTTATAAAGTAATTTAGGGACAAGTAACATCTTGATTATGTTGAGATAATCTAAGCAAACCAAGAGATATCATTCCATTTGCTCAAGTCTACTTTTGTTTTTTGAACATTTTTGATCTACAAGAATGGCATTTTAATACAGTTAACTCTAACGAATGGAGAAGATTTATCATGCCTTTGGATAGGAGACTCGATATAATGACGATGTCATTTCCTCCCAACTTAAAGCACAAATTTAATAAAATTCTCATCTTAGCCTCAGCAGCAATTTCATTACCTTTGATAATAATTCCAAAATTCATTTGGGAAAGTAAAAAGCCAAAGAAGGTAAGAAAGAGAAGGGTGATGGAAACTTGCTCTATTAGAAACCAAGACTTCCCATAAAGTCAAAATAATAAAGACAGTGTGGTATGGGTGCTTAGACAGAGGGACCAATGGAAGGAAGTAGAGAACCCAAAATCTGAACCATGGTGTATTAATCAGGATAAGCTAATAACAAATACGCCCTGAAATCTCAGAGGTTTAGCACTTAACAGTTTACTTCTTGCTCATACAGAGGCCACTGTTAGTACAGATGACCACGAGGTGATTTAACAATCCAGGCAGCTCTATCTTGTGGCTCTGCCATCTCAACATTCTTCAGGGAAGCTGAGAGATTGATCAACAAATGTTCAGTCTCATCCCAGAATTGACACAGGACACTGCTCACAGGTCATTGGTCATTGCTAGTTACATGGCCCTGCAGAGCTGGAGAGCAGCTGGGAGGTTGTGTCTTTGGAGTATCCAGGAAGGACAGGATAACCACATATTGGTGAGTGCCAGTAATGTCTACCTTATACAGGAACTTGGCATATGAAAAAGGTGACATTACAGATCAGTAAGAAAAAATGGAATATGCAAAAGCTGGTAATGGGTAAATTGGTTTGCATATAGAAAAAAAAATTAAATTAGACTCCTATCTCACACTATGCCGAAGCATCCCAAATGAATTGAAGATTTAAATGTGAAAAACAAAACTCTAACAGTTTTAGTAGAAATTAGAAGTTACTATCTTTACTAAATCTAATAAGAAAGGATTTCTTTAACAAGACAAAAAGCACCAATTATAAAGGAAAGGATTGATAAATTTGACTAGGAACAAAAGAAAGCACAAACAATGTTTAAAAATAAACTGTATACTTTAAGGAGATATTTGCCCTATATAAAAATAACAAGATTGTATTAAGAAATTTAAGTAACTCCCTCAAATAAGTATGAAAAATAAAATATTTTAAAAACACAAGAAAGATGAATTAGATGGAAGGGCAATTCTACTTCTAGGTGCAAAGATGAATACTGGAGTATTGTTGGTATTAAAGAAAAATCAGAAACAACAAAAATATTCAAGGATAGAGAAATGGATAAATAAAGTACGGTATATCTCATACAATGGAATTCTAAACTAAAGTTAAAATAAAAATCTAGATCCACTCATATGAATATGGAAAGGGGTTAGAAAACAGAATGTTGAATAAAAAAGCAAGTTGTAGAACATGTACAGTAATGATGCCATTTAGTCTGTACATTCTGAATAGCTCTATGTATCTATTCTGTGGATTGTTCATGCATATACATGCACCTAGTTGAATATAAAATCGTGAAAAGGAAGAACACACATGAACTTCAAGACAGGGGTTTCCTTTGAGGGGGGAGAGGAATGGGCTTGGAAAAATCCTTCCCAACTCTGTTTAGAGTGTTTCGTTCTTACCGTCACTTCCCCATAAAAAATCTGAAGTAAACATGACAAAATACCAGCGTTTATTAAATCATGGTAGGTGGTAACAGTGTTTGTCGTATTGCTCTCTATACTTTCCTGTATGTTAGATACATTTCTTAATAATAAGGGAAAATAAAGGAAAGCAGAAAGCACTTAGAAGACCTGATTTGTTAAATATACTCTATGTGATCAAAACAGATCTCCCTCATTAGTCAGAACGAATGCACAGACACTATAAGCGTACATTTTCACAGACACTATATTCATCCATCAGAGACCAAACTAAATTGGAAGTTAAGAAGCCTGAGTTCACCTCTCTGAGACCAGGTCTTACTTTTCCCACTGGCTTCCTTTTAAGGATACAGTAAACGTTGCAGTGTTTATCCGAACAGATCCTGCCTGGGCGCTGGAAACCTTCAGAGGTGCATTTATGTTTGCAGGTCACAGGGATACAATTTAGTCCACAGAAGCAATAATTTAAATAAAGGCACCCCAATGACCTATGCAGAGTAAACAATCTCACAAATAGTCCTATTTTATGGTTATTAATAGGCACGTGACATGCTACTGCTGATAAGATGCTTTGAATTCCTGAGGGGGAAAAATGATTATAAAATATTATTTACCATACTTTTTTCCCCTATTTTTGGAATCAGTGGCATTTTAATAGCTGCCGTAATTTTGGTTACACTGTAAAGTCACCCATAAATCATTTATGAAGCTACCCAGACATCTGTCTCCTGCATTAGGTAATTAGTTTAGACCAAGTTATGGTGAATGACGTATATTTGTTTGACCATCTGCCTCCATAATATAGCTGGCTTTCAGGACTTGGCTCTTGTTCTGTCATATCATCAGTATTCACTGCATAGGTATATTACCCAAAGTTCCGCTTCTATTCTCTGATCATTTGTATCTTAACTCCTTCCATTAAGATTTACAGAGCAGACCCACAACTAACACAAGGGAGATTTAGTTTTAGAGAGACTTAGGGGATGTAATCAAATCCCTTTATAGATAGACTGGTCAAATAGTTACAAATGGATGTTTTTATATGTGATGTGTTTTTCCTAAATCAACAAATCTTATTATACATTATACACCACAATAACAATGACAACTGAGAGCGGGGCTCTGAAACAACTCTGAAGTTCAGGGCCAATGTCAGACATTTCTTCTGGGGAAGAACAATAGTTCTCAGGATAATGCCGTGAGACCAGCTTTGAAATCAGCTTGAATTTCCTGTTATAGTCAAAACTGCTTCACACATGTTGGTATAGCAGGTTTTCTTGCTCCTTGTTCTATAAGCCTAGTAAAAGTGGATTATCATGTTATTCACAAGGGGTTAGTTTGTTGAAAAAAAAAAACAAAAAAGAAAGAGGGAGGGGGGAGTGAGTCTTATTTTCCAGAAGACTTGAGCTATAGAATACAATGTGTGAGTGTGTGTGTGTGTGTGTGTGTTAATCTGAGACTTGGTTTTCCATAATAACATTCAAACGTCACTTTGTTAAGGCATTATTTCTATTTTCAATTGCCATATTGCTGTTCCTACCTTACCAAGAATTATGGGTGAATAATTCATCCTAATTTTCACTTCTCTTTATTTTCTACATTTTTTAATAAGAAGCACATATTAATTCTATAAGTAGAATAAAGAGGCACTTTAATTCAAGAATGTTTTAAGATTTGCCAAAATATTGTGGTTTCATCACATAATTTTATTTCTTCGTTATCTGGTTCTATCACTCACAGAGGTAATGTGATAGTAACTGGGAATTCCTTTATATCCACTGCTTTGCTGCAAATTTTAGGAAACTATGTCATACTAGCTACAAATTCACTATTTTGCCCCTGTTGTTACTAGGAGATTACAACACTATGGCAAATGTTAACAAGTAGCAAAGCAAATGTAAACACCATTTGCTCTGCTGATACTTTAATAGGCTTCCTTTGCTGTAAGGTCTCTTGACACCATAACATGATGGATATGTAGATATCACTTAAATAGCAAATAACAATATAATGCAAGTGGATCAATAATTAGATCCCCACAAATTTAATATACTGTAAGATTCAGCTAAAATAAAGAGTGAAACAGTAAAGTGTGATTTCATCTACTAGAATAGACCAGGATGAATAGATAAATACACGTTTTAAAAGTCAACAACCATAGAATCACAGGCATTCTTAAGTGTGCTATATTTTTTTCTTCAAGGCCTTATTCAAATTTTACCTCTCCCCTGAGGCTTTTCCTGTTATTTCTAGAATGGTCTCTCCTTCCCTGGCTTTTTCCATAATTGTGTCATTTTATTATAGCACTCACCACGCCTCATACTGTATTGTCCCCTCATTGAGGGACGTCATAATTATGCATATTTTGACATTTCTGAAATTGAGATGCCTCTTATAATTTGTACGTATCTAATGTGATGCTGTTTTCCCTTCTTCTTTCCCTCCTGCACCCTCCAATCAGCTCTCATTAAATCAGTGGAACGATTTACAATTGATCAAGCCTGGGAATAGCCTTACAACCCACTTACCTGGAGGACAGGTAGCACATCTGTTGATTCTTGTGTTCTCTAAGAAAATACAGTGCTTACAGGATAGTGACCTGGGGGAACTGAAATTAATAACCTCAGGCTCTCTTAGACTAAGAGAAGAGGAGAATTTGAAAGAGGTGACCACCATCAAGAGGAATCTATATAATTGGATATATGTAATTATATAATTGGATTTATATAATTGGAGTCCTATCCAACAATTTCTCCTTCATGTCTCCAAATTTACATTAGTGTTCTAAGTCTCAATCTCGAATGCTTCTGTGATATTGTGTTGGTCTATATGGCAGCAAACAAATCAGACTTCACCTATTTTATGTAAGTGACAAAGTTCAAAGCCCCAGCTTGCTTTTCTTTCTCTAATGGACACTGTGCTGAACCATCCAGAGGCCTCCACAATCTCAGGACTGAAGCACTTGTATCCCAGCTGCTAGGAGTGTTGGTTGCTGCCAACTCAATATTGAATCCTGCTGCAGAGATTGGTTTTTGTTAAAGAAAACTGCTTAACCTAAATTTGCATCACCTTCCTTCCTGGGAGCAGCCCACATCGAATGACTGTCAATGATATAAAGGCCATGCCCCCTGCTCTAATTTCGGACCATATTGCAGAAGCACCCCAGCTCCAGAGCAAGCCATGGGATTGGCTGGGGTCTTGGTCATAAATGCACCACAGTTCAATTTCTTCCTCTACTCACTCCTGATTCCTTCTCTTTCCCACAAGAGTCTATCCAGAGATTACTGTCACCCAAGGAACCTGATCTGTGACTGTTGGTGCATTAGGGGTGGTCCCAAAAAGTGAGTCAAAGATAAGATTTTGGAGCTGGACCACCCATGAACCAGTTAATAATAATAACCCCTGTCATTGACGGTAGGTAAAGCATGGATACAACCTAGCATGTGGCAAAACTTCCACTGGTGGTGAACTGGGATGGCATGCTAGCAAAATGGAATGTTTAGCCTGTCTAGTAAATGAGGCATTTGCCAAACACAGAGGAAAGAGTAATAATAAGGGTAATTCATCACCAATTAAAGACTAAGTGTGAAAGCCAAAGCCTGCTTTGCAAAGTGACTCTAATCTCCTGCCACTGGAGGACAGACAAAACTGAGAATCAAGCCCAAGACCTATAAGAACAAGAGTAGCATTAACTCCCAATAATTCAGTATCTCTTGTGGCTCTGATTCACCAAGACCAAGACTCTGGTTAGCAAAGGATGGGACCTTGAGACTTGAGATGGAGAGATCAGAGTTGATGCACTCAACAATCTTGAGTCCCCAGATGCCCTCAACCCCTCTGTGGAAGTGACTTCCTCCTCCCTGTTAATGGCTTATGTCCCCTCCTGATGGAAGACAAAGCAGAGAGAACCTGCCCTTGCAAGACAACATGGACTCTATTCAGCATCTTCCCTCACCTCCCCTTCTGGGCACTCAAATAACTAGAATTAAGTCACAAGAAAATTTGGCCTGGGAAGAGCTGGGCATGCTAAGGGAGGGATGGGGTCCTAGGCCAAAGGAGCTATGGTGCCGGGACAATGTGTACTGACAGGGACCAGGAGAGTATGTGTGAGACTGAATGCTAAGGATTAAGGGGGTGGGTGGAATATAAAGGCAGATAAGGGAGAATTTATAGGTACAAGAGTAGTATAGAATGTAACACTTGGCAAGGACCCAACTGGACAGTGATAATAGCTTACTAGGAGGGTTCTCAGGAGCTTAGAGAAAGCAATGGCCCACACTAAGCGATGTAGAAATACTGTGCCATATGGTTGAAGGAAGGATTAAAAGCATCAGAAAAGTAAGCAATAATGGGTATACCAGGTAAACTTGGAAAATCCACCAGATGACTCAGATCCACAAGAAGGCCCAGAAAGCATACTACTTAAAAAAACAAGAAGGAATTCACTGGTGCAGAGGGCAGCAGCATTGTTGAGACTCTATGTGGCGGCCAACCTCTGTAGATCCTACCTGACTGTAGGGGATATCATCACAAAATTGAGCTCCCTGGTAGCTATGGGGATCATTGGATCCCCCAAAAATAAAGATGAGGGAGCGAGTGGCACTTAGTCATCTGAAGCAAAGTGGGTGCAATTATTGCAATGAGCAGCAAGGACAGAGTGGCAGCCAAGGGGGGGCTGGCCCTTGGAAAGCTGTAAGGATGCTTAGAAGAATAAGACATCCCTAGAGATGACAGACAGACGTAGGGGCTACAATTTACTCCACTAAACTTCCCCTTATAATTGTCTCCTGGAGAAAGAGGGCCACTAGGACATCAAATGAGCTGCTCCCAGGACATACGTGAAGCAGGTAGATCTGAATGTCTTGAGAGGAAGACTGCAGTAGATGCTGTGTGATGCCCCCCGGGCTCCTCGTTTTCAGGACTGAAGTACTCACTCCCGCAGCTGCTAAGACCGTCGGCAACTGACAGCTCATAACTGAGTCCCTGCCTAGAGACTGTCCTCTGCGGAGAGAGCCACTACACCCAACTTCACACCCCGCCCTGGCCCCGGGTGCACACATTGCATGACTGGTCAGTGAGGAAATAGAAAGGCCCATCTTCTTTACCCTAACTGGGACAAATATGCAGAGCTATTCTAGATCCAAATCTCTCCTTGGACTCATCCGAGGCCTTTTTTTGTGACTGTCTCACAGCCCAACTTTTCTCTCTGCCGTATCTTTCCTCCTTCACCTATCACAGATGCTGATCCCAAGAGCATCCCCCAGTAAGTTTTCTGCACGCAAATCTCTGCTCCAAGTCTGCTTCATGGAGAGCCTGACGTGCCACACTTCCCCCTCACCACAACTGACATCAGCACTTTCTAAATATATGTCTTTGGACTTGCTGGAGCAGAAACACCTTGAGAAAAAAAAAAAAAGTATATTTCTCAGTTTCGACCCCATACCTACAAGATCACAATCTTCATGGATGGGCCCCAAGAGTGTGTATTTTTTAAAGCTCTCTAGATGAATTCTGTTTTGTAGCGTAATTTGGGAATGACTACTACATCAAGAAGTCAGACTCAAATCAGCCTGTGATGTATATCTTACCTCATCTCCCTGTTCCAGCGTACTACAGAATGGAGAAGCAACAATGGTCAAAAGTTGGGTACCAGCTAAATAAAACATGGGTAGCTGGGGCTTCCCTGGTGGCGCGGTGGTTGAGAGTCCGCCTGCCGATGCAGGGGACGCGGGTTCATGCCCCGGTCCGGGAAGATCCCACATGCCGCGGAGCGGCTGGGCCCGTGAGCCATGGCCGCTGAGCCTGCGCGTCCGGAGCCTGTGCTCCGCAGCGGGAGAGGCCACAGCAGTGAGAGGCCTGCGTACCGCAAAAAAAAAAAAACCCAAAAAACATGGGGAGCTAATGTCAGTTCTCAGGAGCAGCTAGTATGCTTTTGACTATTGGACACTGTGACTATTGCAACTCCTCACATTTCCTCCTTTACTCAGGAAGCCAAAGCAGGGTTTGTAGCCAAACTCTGGCTTTTAAGAGAACCTTCTCATTTGTGTTTCCAAATGTTAACTTCATCCCTGGCTGTCTCTCATTTTTGCAATCCAATTCCCCTTTCACCCCGATTTCCTCCTCTATTTCTTGTCATAGTCTACATTTCACAAATTACTGTTGGCAACCTAAAACCCATTTTTGGCTCTTGTGAGGAACAAGTGGAGAATCGATTAAATGGGGGAGAAAGAGAAAAAGGATCAAGTTCGTGCTACGAGCAGAGGCACTCGTGGATGTACAGGACTTGAATTATTATAGACTATCACGAGCTGCTTTTATCAGACTGTGACTTTATTTTATTTTATTTAGATGTTGGGGGTAGGAGTTTAGTAATTAATTAATTTATTTTTGCTGCGTTGGGTCTTCGTTTCTGTGCGAGGGCTTTCTCTAGTTGTGGCAAGCGGGGGCCACTCTTCATCGCGGTGCGCGGGCCTCTCACTATCGCGGCCTCTCTTGCTGCGGAGCACAGGCTCCAGACGCGCAGGCTCAGCAGTCGTGGCTCACGGGCCCAGTTGCTCCGCGGCATGTGGGATCCTCCCAGACCAGGGCTCGAACCCGTGTGCCCTGCATTAGCAGGCAGATTCTCAACCACTGCGCCACCAGGGAAGCCCCGGACTGTTATTTTAGAATGAGAATTTACCACTGAGCTTTTTTCTTAACATTGGACAGTTACATTTGCAATATGTATACCAAGGTGAAAGCGTGAGGAGGACCTTGGCTGGTGTGTACTCGTTGCCCTAACTGAAGGTTTGAGTTTCACTGTTTGTCCTCAGGCATGACCAGGTCCCCCTGCCTGGCATCAGTCCTTCAGACCCAGGACGTCACAACATCTGTACACAGGCAACCAGTCGGGTGGAGACGGTGGCAAGGGCAGGGCTGAGGGATATGTTTAGAAGTCATCCTTGCCTTGTCCACAGAGTGATATTTATTGTAATTGTAGATCCCTAAATTCCCATCTGATTCTGTTCTTTTTCTACCCAGTAGCCCCTGTGTGTTGTATTAAGATTCTGTGTCACGGGAGGGAAAGTGAAAAGCTTTCTCTGGAACAAATCTGGAATGGAAACCTAATTTTTTTTTTAAGGCTGAATAAATGTCCTTAATGAAAGTGCCAAAGTCTGACATTACATCCCTAATTATAAGTTTTTTCTCTTCTTCTGTAGTTGGTAATTACTTGGAAGAATAAAGCTATGGTTTCCAAATGTATCAGAATTTTAGAAATACAGCTTGCACAGGTTGAACTTTATTTTTTCCTCTCTGGAAGGTAAATGATCATGATTAATAGCAATTCCACTGGGGGACTCCTGGGCCACTTGACCCACTAAGGAAAAATGAGAAAATAAAATCAAGCTAAAATGCATTTATCTTCATTTCAAGAGTATGTGTTATTTGCCTCTGTTTATTTAATGGTATGTTCTATCGGTCTTTGGCTGGGCTTACCTAATATCCCTGTGCCTCCTAGAAGATTTGCAATGGCCCAGCTTCATTTTAGAGCTTTCTCTGGACTAAGCTTATCATTCAACCTGGCTTCTCACCCTCAGGTGCCCTCTGGTCCTTTAGAGACATCTGCCTATGACAAGGAAGCAAGCGTGGGCCCTGTGGTCCATACCTCAAGGCTTCTTGCTTAAGCCCACAAAAGGGCTTGGCTGTATGTTAGTGCTACCCTAGTCAGCTTGCAAGAGCTGAGAAATCGGAACCCAGAGGAGTATTAGGGCACAGGATAAACTCTTTCCTTAAGCACAAGCAATTTTTGAGAATATTGGCCAATATTTACCTGGTTAATCTGGAGATGGCATGTTATTGTTCATAACAAACTTTCACAATATCATTCATGGGGTCTAATGATAAAACTGTGAAGGAGGAGGAACTGGTGCTGTCATTCTCTTTACATGACCACCTTCCTTGCCTCAACCCCTGGACACTAGTGCCTCTTGGGCTCTGATATTTACGGATTTATATTTAAGATACACAAAATAATTAACTAGTTTTCTTGATCAGCCTAGTAGGGTTGCTAAAATATCGTCTTCACATCCTTCTGGATAGGATGACCACTTCAAGGCCTCAGCTTTCTCATCTTAAAAATAAGGGGTTAGCATATGATATCACTTTTAGGTGGAATCTAAAATATGACACAAATGAACTTATTTACGAAACAGACTCGCAGACATAGAGAACAGACTTGTGGTTGCCAAGGAGCGGGGGGCGGTGGGGGAGGGATGGATTGGGGGTTTGGGATCAGTCTCTAATTTTTTAATAAATAAAAAAAAATAAAGTATATACCCTTGGGAAACTCTCACACATGTGCACAAAGGAATATGAACAAAGATGCCTATGAAAGCATTGCCAGTAGTAATGGAAAAGTCAGAACAACACAAATGTTCATTAACAGGGTAATTGATAAATAAGTTGTGATATTATGTTTTAAAAAAAGGGCTGGTATTGTAGGATTGCTTAGCATCCATCTAGCTCTAATACTCTATTGACCTATAAAAAGTCCTAACCAGAGTATAGACGTGAGCAGTCAACAGTGGAAAGCACGTGCCTACAACGGGAATAAGATGTAGGAAGTTCTCCCATAAACACAGAAGAGCTATATTAACTGGACAGGTTATAGCCTGTAAAAGAAAATAAGAAATAAGGGCCTTGAAGCAGAGAGACAGCATGTGGTCGAGGCTATTAGTGATGCCACACAGACCATCTGGTCTGGGTGATCTGTCCATAAAATTTGTAATAGTGATGGGTTAAATTGGGTATATTAGGATATGTAGGGAAAGCATGAGTGAATCCAACTGGGGGGTGACTAAAGCAGATTATGCATTACAAGATTGAACAGACATCCATACAGGAGAAGACCCGTTACTGACCATAAGATCTGGCTTCTGTGAGAATGGCGGAAAATTCCATTTTTCCATTTACCTTGCTGGCCTCCCTTCTCAGCCTCCTTTGCTGGCTTTTCCTCCTCTATTACAAACTCTAAGCACAGCTGTGCCACAGGGCTCAGCCCTGGGGCGTTCATTCATCTCTACCTGCCATCTATCCATAAGTTATCACATCTAGACTCACGACTTTCAATAGCATCTACATGATGAAGACTCCCGTATTTTTATCTGTAGATCTGACTGCTCCACTGAGCTTCGGTTTCATATCCAATGGCTGATTAAGCATCTCAAACTTACCATGACCAAAACAGACTCATGATCTCCTCTCTAACTCCAGACCCTACCAACCCAAATCTCCTCCCTCCCCCTGTCTTCCAGTCTCAGCACCACCTTCCATTAGATGTTTAAACCTAAAAATCTATGCATCATCTATGATTCTTTTTCCCTCCACCTTGACAACCAGTTCACAAAACATCAGTCTCTGCCTATCAACATATGCTGAATCTATCCATTTTTCTCCATTTTCACTGCTATCATAATCCAAATTACCATCATCTCCTGTCTAGAATACCTTAACAGTGGTTATAGTACCTCTGGTTGCCAGACAACAGTATCTAGTCTGTAGGTGTAGATACTTGGCCATAGCTAGGTCAATCAGATTCCTCCCCCAGGAATTTGAATCTTAATCAGGAGGATACATAGAAGTCACCCTCTGTCATAGTCCTATTTTAGGAAGCTAGTTGGAAATGAGTCACAACAATACTAGCACCATCAGGAGCCACCACAAGGGTTCCTGAAGCTGAGATTCTAGAACTCTCTTGGCATTGTTCCTCTGAAGCCTCATCATTTAGCTTTTCTTTTGGTTTGGTGAGCCACCCAGTATCCTTCCCTAGGGGAAAACGCAGTGGAAAGTTTCCCTTAGGGGTCCCTGAAGATTCCACAAATGAGCTCTAGTTGGATGCCTGCCATGACAGATGACAAAAAAAAAAAAAAAAAAAAAACCTGATTAGAACAGCACGAGTCCTGTTGTCAGTGAAGAGGGGCTTCTGTATTTTATTCACTGCCATACCATTAGTGCCTAGTACAGTACCTCACCAATACTATATCATATTAACAAAGTGCGTGTTAAATGAATGATTGAATGAATGTTATCCAGGCAAAGAAGGAGAGCAGAGAGTTCCAGACAGAAAAAGCATCACATTGAGATGAAAGTCAACATCAAATATTAAAGAAACTAAAAAGAGGTCAGCCTGGATGTGGCCTAGAGAGCCAGAGGGGGATGGTTAAAAACAAAGTGGGAGCGAATACCAGTCAGTAGTCATGTACGATTATAAGCCTGGTAAAAGTGTGAACTTCATAGAGAAGGAAAAGGGTACACCTTTTAAAAATTTTAGGCAGGGGAGAAAATGATAAAAAATTGCATTCAGAAAGGACACTCTGGTTGCAATTTGGAGGTTTGGGTTGGAGAGGTGATGGATTGCAAATAAAAAGACCAGTTTAGAGTATGCTGAAGTCATCTAGGCAAGAGGTCTTGGTGGCTAGCCTAGGGTAGTAGTAGTGTATAGCGGTATTTGAGAGAGACTTTTAAGAGGTAAAATGATGGTGATGGAGAGCTAGCAGGTAGGGATGATGTCCTGATATCTGACTTGTCTGCCAAATGTGTAGAGATGCCATTGACTAAACTAGGGAACGTGGGGGAAGGAGCAGGTATCAAGGGAATGGCGATGAGTTGAGTTGTGGTTTCATGATGAGTTTAGGTTTCTACAGGACAAGCAAATGTAGAGTCCAGGAAGTATCTGGGGATATATGGGTCTGGAGCTAAGGGGATATATGTGAGTTGAAGATGTGGGTTAGGTAGTCATCAGCATAAAGATGTAATGAAGACATGGGAGTGAGTAAGACTAAGCAGCAAGGTAAGGTAAAGAATAGAAGGCCCAGGACAAAACCCTGGGGAGAGGAACACCAACACTTATTAACAGGTAGAAGAAGAGGATACTGGAAAGGAGTGGCTGCAAAGAATATTGGAAAGGAGTGGCTAGAAAAATAGGAGACACCGAAACGTTTTAAAAGCCAAGAAAGGGGAATATTTCAAGAGGAAGGAGCGGTTAAAAGCTACTCTGAAATCAAGTGAGATAAGGACCTCAAGTCTGCATTGCATTTAGCAACAAGGGTATCTCTAGGACTACTTGAGAATGACTCCAATGAAGGAAATGGAAAGGAGTCAGTAGGAGTGGGTAAAAGGGAGGTGGCGGGCTGGGGGTAGAGTAGAGAAGTGAGGGCAGCACCTCACCTAGGAGTTTGTCCTGGAAGGGAGTGGAAGGAAGGCAATTGTTGGAGAGGGATTTGGGGTTGTGGGAGGGTTCTGTATGTTTAAAATGTAGGCATGTGGGCATCTCTAGACAGTGAAGGGGAGGAGACAATAGGGGAAAGAGGGTAATAAACAGGAGATGGGACTGAGAGTGAAAGAGATTCTAAATGCTTACAGGCAACCTCGTCTACTTCCCCATAAACCATCTCTCATGTTTTCCAAGTAACCATTTCACAGTTTCCTACTCTCCCAAAATGCTTGACCTCCCTGCCCCCAGTCATTATCAACTGAAGATAGATAGCTTCTCAGAATTCATAGAGAAGACAGAGCCTTCAGACAGGAGCTCCCTGGACTTTTTTTTCCAGGCCCATCTTCTGCTCCCTTCGCCCAGATGTGCTGAGAGAGGTTTTCTAACTCCTGTTTAGGGCTGTTACCCCACTTGCCTTCTCCCTCATCTTCACTCTACCTTTCAAACAGCCCCTACTTTGGGCCAAGTATGCACTAGGCTCAGGACACACAAAGCTGAAGATAAAGTTCTTCCCCCAAGGAGTTCAGAGTCTACTGGAGAAAAAGCTAGGTAACAATACCATAAAGTGGATAATATTGTCAGTGCTGTGGTAAAAGTTTGAATAACCCCACATGGTTCTTTTTGGACTCTCAGATAAGAAATCCTCCTAAACTTCCCAAGACTAGGCCCTCTCAATTCATCATCCCCAACTCATCAAGGATCATCACGCTAGCCCAACAGAAAAATGCCATTTTAACATTGCAGAAGAAAACAAAAACCCGAATTCTCTCAGGTGTATTTCACAAAATAGAAACAAACCTTCCTATTTTGAAATACAAATATACTCCTAGTATATTTTCTTTAGATAGTAAGTAAACAAAACACCCCATTCAATTTCAAATGTTGCCATTTATTTCTTGGTAGTGAATCTTAAGTGCTATGTTCCAGTGACAGGTTTGAGGAACAATACAGGGAAATCCTCAACATATATTCAGGCTTCCCTTGGATTTAGTTTGAGAGAGCATGGTAAATATGATAGGCAAGGTAATTACCACCATGTTGAGCTTTGCTACATTAAGAATGAAGTGTATTCAGGTGCGAATAACTGAAATGTATGAAATATTCAAATTGTATCAGCTTGAACATGACATTTGAAATATGTAGTTTCCAGTGGCTTCTCTCTCAGCAATGAACAGTCACCATCTGGGCATCATCAGTAAGATACAAGGGCCCCTGTCCAAACACCCCATAAAATGAAACTGATTCCAGAGAAAGAGAGCAGTCACTGAAGCAGATCCAAAAGACTGTGTGGCCGAGACTACCATATGCCCTCTCCAACATCACTATTTTCCCCATCTTCTTTTTAGTACTAGAAAAATCTGAGTTTTAGCTGAGCACTTGGCCACCCGACTAGAGACGTTATTTTCCAGATTCCCTTGAAGGTAGGTGTGGTCACGTGATGATATTCTGACCAATGGGATGAGCAACTTCTGGGTTATATCTTTTAAAAGGAAGCTGGTTGCCCTCAATTCCCTTTTTCCCTCTTCCCTTGGGCTGGAAAGAGGATGTGATGCTTACAGTCTGGCTTTGACCATGCAGCTGAAGACATTAGTCCAAGGGAAGGCAAAGCAACAAGTTAGAAGAAAAATTAGACCCTACATAGCTGGTGGAGCAGAATCATCTACCTACCCCAGACTTCTCATCCTCACCTCTGGACTGTTATGTGAAAGAGAAGTAAACTTCTAGCTTACATGAGTCATTGTATATTGGTGTCTCTTTGTTACAGCAGCTTATTCTGACACTGACTAATACAGCCTGGTTCTAGATAACTGTCTCTAAAAAGAGGAACCCCTGCTGGTGCATACTCACAGCCAGTGGAAGAGAACCACATATTCCATTGGAGCCCAGGGACCACCAAGACCTCTAGAGGATCACCAAGACCTAACCTGAGTCTAGAGAAAGCACCTGAGACAAGGACAACCACTGAGTGTGACATACCCATCTATAGCATACTGGTCTTGTAAGTTTCTGTTATATCCAATACCAGAGAATCAGTTAATTATTTTTCATCGAGGTGTTTAAGGCAAAAAAAGAACCAGGTAGAAAAGGTAAAAGTGTACTTCACCCATTGCTGCCACATTCCAGCAGCCTGCCAATACAGAAAGCAATCTTCTTTTTTTTTTTTTTTTTTTGCGGTACGCGGGCCTCCCACTGCTGTGGCATCTCCCGTTGCGGAGCACAGTCTCTGGACGCGCAGGCCCAGCGGCCATGGCTCACGGGCCCAACCGCTCCGCGTCATGTGGGATCTTCCCGGACCGGGGCACGAACCCGCGTCCCCTGCATCGGCAGACGGACTCCCACCCACTGCGCCACCAGGGAAGCCCAGAAAGCAGTCTTGCAATGAAGGATTTTACAACCAAAAATTTCACAGAACAATTAGGGAAAAAAACAGCCCTTTGTGTACACTGAATGGTCAGCAATATGCTATTATTTGTTCTGAGAGCTATTAGCACTGCATTCCCACACATGGTCACAGTTTGCAATTTTTGCCAGTGGTGTCCTCCACATTTTTTTTTCTATTATCCATTGAATGTCATACTAAATACATATTAAAATACATATTTTTTCTGAAACAGAAGCTTCCATTGCTGAATTGGTACACCAAAACATTTTCATAAGAATTAGGGTTCATCATTGGTTATAAACCCCATAAACAAGGATCCTTTTATTGCCTCATTGACAATTACACATATCTCTACCTTTCTACCTACTGAGTTTTATGGAAACTATTTCAACTGAGTAGACATTTATCATCACAGGAGAAACTCCCATTTAGACATTAACGACCTTAGCTTTATTAGAAACCCATTTTCCACAGATGTCCAGGCATGATTTGCTCCTTTTATCAGGAAATAAATAATATCAGGTAATAGCTTCCTGTGGCAAGAGGTTACATCTTTATTACACCCAGGGATAGAGATATCAACCAGTCTGAGAACAGCCAGATGGCTTACCCTTCTTATCAAGAAAATTTACTTTTCACTAAGCCAATTGCAACCAAGCTCATTTTTAAATAGGAAGCAGACATCTAGGATTCTTACAAGAAGCAGCAAATATGCCATCCATGAGAGTTTCAAATCTGCACTAACACAGATCCCGAACCAGAAACCTGGGCGTCTTCCTTGGCACTAAGCCAATCATTCATCAGGTCCTCTAGGTTCTAACCCATGTGATTTCTGAATCTGTCTACTCTCTGTATTTCTAATACCACCCCTTAGTGTAACTATCATCTTGTACCTGGTTCACTGAAACAACTGACTCATACCTGCCCCATCCTCCCCCCTCCTTTGTGTCACAATGGTCTTTCAAAAATGGAAGCTCATTCCATTTAGGATAGAGCAAAATGCCTAAATGTGGTTTTAAATGTCCACCTGATCTGCTCCCCTGCCTAGTTTCCTGCCTCATCTGCTACCTCCCTCCACTCCCTGCCCCTTACCTCTGACACGTTTCATTTATATACTAACTACTTGCAGTTCCCTCAAATAGACCAAGTTCTCTTCTGCTTCTGTGCCTTTGCAAACACTGTTCCTTTTTCCTCTCCCCCCTCCCTTCCACCTCAACCTCAGTACTTAACTGCTGCTTTCCTTGCATTTTCAGCACCCACATCATCTTCCTAATGAAGACATTCCTGGTCCTTTAAGACTAGACTAGGTACCCTTCCTATATGCTTCCCCAGCATCTAAGTGAATGTGTGTCGAGTTTTACTGACAAGCAATAGCACTGTCAGCATCAACTGGTTAGTCTTGTAAGATCTTGCACAGATGATTAGCTTGTGGGGCGGGGGTGTGGGGAGGTGCTCAGGTATGATTATTACTCACTTCTGATTCTGACACCACCACCCTCAGCCCTTTGAACTTGACAACATTACCAATATTACTAGGTGTCTCAGTTAGAATCTACAATAAACAACTGCTCATATCAGAGAACAGAAAAAACAGAGGCTTAAACAAAATAGGAGGTTACTGTGCTCTCACAGAGAGGAAAGCCTAAAGCTGGACAATCAATGCAGGGTGGATTGCAGCAGTGCCACAAAGTCATCCGGCACTGCAGCTCCTACTTCTGGTTGCTCCATTATCTTTAGCGTAATGACTTCCATTCTCAAAGCCACAAAATGTCTCCGGGTCTCTAGACACCCAACCTTCATCCCAAACAAGAAAAAGGGAAAAGTGAAGGGTAAAGACAGACTCTTCCTGATGCCTTACCTATTGCCTTCAGCTTATATCACATTGGCCACCCCTGTATGCAAGAAGTATTATGAAATGACGTCTCTCAGTGTAGCACACGGACGTCTCAGATAGCATCTTATTAAGAAAGAAGGAAAATGTGAACAGTGGGTAGGCAACTAGCAGTTTATTCCACATTCAGCCTAGTTTTGGAATCCATTCCTGAAGAAAATAATTATCCTGTTTTATACATTCAAATTTCATGTAATCTAAGAAACAATTGTTTAGCAAAAAGAGCCACAGCAGGGACTTTTAAAACAGCAGACTTCAAATATGAGGGAGGTCTAAAAAATTTTGAATCATGTACAATCTTTCAGGAACACATCTCTTGTGTATAGGGAGGGATACCCTCCCCCAGAGATCTCACTTATTCACTCCTATATTATCCACAATGACGAATGTATTACCTTCTTTGCTCCTTGCATTATGAAGCAGAATTATTATTCCCACTTTGTAGATGAGAACACTGAGATAGAGAGAAGATAAGTGACTTGTGCAGAGTTACATTGCTGGCTACAGCACCAGCATTTGAACCCAGGTTGGTCTGATGCAACCTCTCCACAAACTCCCCCTGCCCCGCCTTCACTTTGACTAATGATTCTGTCACTCCAAGGATAGAATTCCACCATGTTGTTTGCTACATTAAGACTGAAGTGTATTCATGTATGAATAACTGAAATGTATCAAATATTCAAATCGTATCAGTTTAAACATGACACGCAATAACCAATGAATTGAACTGCCCAGGAAAGTACTCAGGCCTCTAGACTCTAATTTTTTCTAGGTTGTCGTCTTCTGTAGCGTCCCTCAGCTTTCTTTCCCAAATCTTTCAGTCAGTGATCTAAGTTCTCTGTCACATCTCAATATTCTTTATTTTACAGAAGTATTTTTATTGGGTATATATAAATCAGAGGTTTTCAAAGTCCAGCTCAAATTCCATGGTATCCTTAAGGCACTCCATGATTTTCCTAATGAGGATTAATTATTCCTTGTTCTTCACTTAAATTATACTTTGAACTTCAGTTTGAGCCCTTAATTCCTTCTGATTTATATTCATTTTGTGTACTGGTGTCCTGCTCTAGATTATAAACCCTTTAAGAACTTGCTTTTTTATAACCTCCCACCATCTGGCCTACTCTTTTGTCTATACTGGGTATTCAACATGTGTTTATTGAATGAATGAATAATCTAATAGTATTTTAGTATCTAGGGTGTCTTCCATTAGAGCAAGACATCATCATGTCTGATATAGAGCCAGCACCCAAACATCTGATAAATGAAAATTAGGGACTGAGTCTCCTCCTCTGTTTTACAGACATTCATAAGATCTTTGCAGTTTCAATCCAAGTCTTTCAGAAGCATGAACCCACCAGAAGCAAATACCTCAAAACAGCTATTGCATTCTTGCAAAGAAATTATTGTAGAATGTGTGAGAACATCAAGAGGGCAGATATGCAATGTGTCTTAGGGAAAATGGAAGTGTGGTTGTCAAGGAGAAAAGATATGAGGACAAAAGTCTGTGAAGCCACGTCATTCGCTCTTCCAAAGTAATGCTGACTAACAAACAACCACCACACTTCAATGGCTACAACAATAAGCGATTCTTACTCGTGTCATTGAGACGGTTGATTTGGCAGCTCTGCGAATCTTGGCTGGGTGGCTCTTCTGGTGTCAGCTGGACAATCTCACAGATATGGGGAGATGTACTGTTGTATGGGGGTCAGCTTGCTTTCAGCCAGTATAGTATGTTCTTGGCTGGCATGACTGGGCTAAGTCATCTCTGCCTCAAGTGTCTCTAACAGGCTAGCACAGACATTATTACAGTGATGAAGAGGGTAAGAATGAGGACAAGCCTGATTGCACAAGTGCCTTCCAGTCCTTGCTTATGTTATGCTTACTAACAACTCATTGGCCAAAGCAAATTTCATGGCTGCGATCAGAGTCAATGTGAAAAGGAACTATAAAGTTATGTAGCTAAGAAGGAAGGGTGGAGAATTGGGTCCAGTTTTGCAAATCTACCATAAAAGTAAAGACTGAATATCGCTTGCTTAAATCTTTTGACCCTAGCACATAATAGTAGGTTCAATAAATATTTGTTGAACACATGCCCAGATCAATGGATGAATTAATGAAGCTAGTTTATGGAGCTCTTAACAGAGACTAGTCATCAATAATTCAACTATTAACTTGATGATGCCAGCAAGAAAACATTTGTCCAGAGATTTCTACAAGATCCAATATAATATCTTACAAAAATAGAAACAAGGACACACTTATTGGGTCCATCAAGCAACTCTGGGGAAGGGTTCTCAGAATCTTTCCCTAATGAACAAGAAGTACTTTCCAAGGCATCTACCCTTCCTTAGTTATCACAAATCTTTCCATACAACTATGCTGAGTTTTTATCACAGTTGTATTAAAAACATTCTAATATCATCAATTCTTATTTTCTTGCTAAACAAAGCTACAGCATCAGAGAAGTAGCTTTGATCTTAAATATAAACTCTTTTATTGCAAGACTCCTGAACCATAGCTAACTACTAACAAGGCCACACAAAATTTTCTGGAGTTTCTAGGCAGATCTCTACTCAGGAACCTTTAATGGAGGAGAAAATTGTCCATTGGTGATTATATTGCAGTAGAAAATTCCGAACTGCAACTCATAACTGCTATACCTTCCTCTATATATCCCTTTTATCTAATCCAAGAACAGTAAGTAGCATTTTAGTGAAATGGATTTAATAAAAAATTAATTCACCCAAGTCAAGGGGTTAGGATGCTGAGACTTCTATATTGTACTTAAAGGAAAGAGGAAAAGAGCACCCTTGTTCCAAGAAATAAACCCAAGATCTTTTAGTGAGTTCCATATGGTAAACAAGTGATAAATATTAATCATTGATAGTATTTAACTTTCCAGATTGCCTGAGGAACATGAACATTTGTACACGTATAGTTAGTTCAATAACTAACATTTATTGACTTTTAGTATGTTCCAGGTTCTGTGTAAGCACTCTTCATTCATTGTCTCATTGAATCCTTACAACATCCTATAAGATGGGTATTTTTCAAATTCTTATATTTTTCCTACATATTTTACAGAGAAAAGAACTTAAACTGCTACCAATAGGATGACTATGCATCCAGGTTTGGCCAAGACTGTCTTGATTTACACTTGTTGTCCTGGCATAATTATTGATGACACTCTCCTTCACTCTTAAAAGTGCCCTGGTTTGGGGCTTCCCTGGTGGCGCAGTGGTTGAGAGTCCGCCTGCCAATGCAGGGGACACGGGTTCGTGCCCCAGTCCGGGAGGATCCCACATGCCGCGGAGCGGCTGGGCCCATGAGCCATGGCCGCTGAGCCTGTGTGTCCGGAGCCTGTGGTCCGCAACGGGAGAGGCCACAACAGTGAGAGGCCCGTGTACCGCAAAAAAAAAAAAAAAAAAAATGTGCCCTGGTTTGGGTGATTGTTATGGTCACCCTGTTAAGAAACTTGCCCACATCGCTAACAAATGGCGGAGCTAAGACTAGAAGGTAGGTTAGTCTGACACCAGAGGCAGCAATTTCACGCTAATATCCTCACCGTCCTACACGTTCAACCATAATGATTACGGACACAAGTCCATTCCTCTAGTCTCTGACACCTTAAGTTTGGAAACTGGAAGCGTGAAGATGCTCAAATGTAATAAGACTAGAAAGTAGAACTTGAGTAAATTCTAGCTGTATTTCAAGAAGAATGGAAAAAAGCAAACTGCCCAAATGGCTGGAAAAGGAGGAGGGAATAGAGGCTTTTGAAAGCAAAGTCCATGGAATGACTCCTTTGGATAGAAATTAAAATATTATTTTTATATATTTAAATATCAGTGTATTTATTGAACTGCCACTGCTTATTGAATATGCACATTGAAGAGACCAAGGTTCTGTCCCTGCTCTCAAGGAGAAGAGAGGACAACTTTACAGTTGGAATATCCTTCCCCTTTCTTGTTTATCATGTTACCAGTAAACCAACAACACTTATCTCCTATTGTGCAACAGGATGGATAGTTTGTATTTCCAAAGAGGGTCAACTTGGCTAAAATGTAAATCAACAACATCATAAATTTCTTCTTTCCACCCTCCTCTCCCCACCACCAATAGTAGGAATCAGCAGCACAGAAATGCAGAGGAACTAAGGAAGAAAATTGTGGGAAAATGTAAATAAGAACAGTTCTTTTCTTTTACTTATGAGTAGATTTCTTGAGAAAAGAGACAACCACCCAGGTTTTTTAGATCACATTGATTGCCCTTTGCTACATGCCTTATGCAGAATTCAAGCACTTCCTCCTTATGCAAATCAAATTGGAAAAAAATTAACCTGGAGGGGTGGTTGTTTACTCATAAAAGGATTGCCATTAAATTATTTTGAGAAAATATATTGACTAAATCAAAGGAGGAAGAAGTAAGCAGTCCAGAAAAATGACAGTTGTAGAAGCCGGTCCAAATTATAAGAACAGAGACCAAAAAAGAGTGAGGGGGTGGGGAAAAAAGCAATAAGAATGAACACATATAGATGTGTAAGGAAAGAAGTTGAAATAAGGCTTTCCTTATAGAATAATTAGAAAGAGTGCTGGTGACATTAAGAAATTGCTTTCCCAAACTACAATACGAAGCCAGAGCACCTCTGGTTTATGGGGGATAAATCAATTTTAGACAGTGAAAACAGACGTTTTCAAGTCGCTTCATTGCTCTGGAGAAAACTATGGGAGCAATAATGCAAGCCCCATCTAGGAAACAGAGAGAGACAGAGACAGAGATAGAGAGGAAACTCACTGACTCATAAAGGAAGAAAGGAATTGGGTGGACACTCAGCCATCTGCCTGTCATTACCCAGAGCCACACCTAACCCATCCCAAGCAGATGAGACCTCCAGATGTATCTGCACCATCTCCTTGGTCACAGTGTTCCGGGGCAGAACATTGGTCAGAATGGTTTCCTTCTTACTGATCAACACCCTATGCATAAGATTATTCTCTTTTATTCTGTTTGCAGTGGACACAGAGGGCAGACCAGCCCCTCACCTCCTTGTTTTCTTATAGGGCTACTGGGCACTTGCATTACTTTATAGTGTGGAGATACCATCTTCAGGAAGACCGCTACCAAGGACTCCCATTGTCATCTCTGGGCACATTCATCCGGATCCTTGAAGGCTTTCCTCCTGAGAAGGAACTCTTGGGCTTTAGGAATGAGTGCATTTTGAGAAGACAGTTTTTTAAAATCATGCTAATGAAATAAAGCTTCTCATAGTTAAAAACACTTAAAAGCAAGACACTTGGGAAATGAAACGCAGTCCCAGTGGTGGCTCTCGGGATATGGGTTCCAACTATTAGGACCCACCCAAATCCCTTAGAGTGTGATTGTCGGAAAACAGAGAGGCAACAAAGAACTCCAGGCAACCCAACACTTGATTCAGGCAGCTCTGGATTTCGATAGCTCTCTCAGTTCTCTCAACTCCTGTTTGAGCCCTCTTTTAGATGGGGTAAGTACTACTATTACTAATACGACAAATAGTAGTGATAGAAAATTATATAGATAGCATTTATTTTGCTTATTGTGTATGGTGAGCAGGATAATGATCCCCAACCCCACCTCCAAAAATGTCCTAATCCTCAGAAATCATAAATATGTTACGTTACACAGCAAGGGAAAATGAAAGTTGTAGAAGGAATTCAGGTTGCTAATCAACTGATGTTAAAATAGGGATATTATCCTAGATGATCTGAGTGGGCACAATGCAATCACAAAGATCCTGAGGCAGAAGAAGCGGGTAGAAAAGTGGCAGCATCACCCAGCCATTGCTGGCTTTGAAGATGGAGGAAGAGGCCAGAAGCCAAGGAATGCAGGCAGCCTCTAGAAGCTGAAAAAAGCAAAACCAAAAAACAACCCCAAATCCCCAGATTCTCCTCTACAGACCCCAGAAAGGAAGGCAGCCCTGCTGACACATTAATTTTATCCTAGTAAGACCTAGTTTGGACTTTTGTCACAAACTCCACCACTATAAGATAATAAATATATGTTGGTTTAAGCCACTAAGTTTGTGGTAGTTTGTCACAACAGCAAAAGGCAGCTAATATACTGTGCAAACTGTATCACGTCCGATTATCTCCAATTCTTCCAAACACTCTAAAAGGCATGATCATCCCATTCATACAAATGAAGAAACTGAGGTTCCAGATGTTAAGTGACTTGCCTAAGGCCTCAGCTAGTGAAATGCAGAGCTGGAGTGCAATCCAGGTGTGTTTGACTCCAAAGCCCATAGTTCTTCTCCATGCGAAACTAACCCATGTGAAATCAAACCCTAAACGACCTCAGCTCCATGTCCAGACATGCACTGCTCCGCCTCAGCTGTCAGACAGGCTCCACGGAAGCTGAACAAAGCACACACACAAAAACGTCAACTACCATTTAAAAAAAGCTCGCTATCCAAATGGCCAAATGAAAGTATTATTTTGGTCTACTTGGTCCTCATTTATTCACTATGTAGGACTCCTCTGAGGAAAAGGGTAGAGGAGGCACCGGGTGACTTGTGAATGTAGCCTAAGAGTGCGGCTGAGAGCACATGGAATCAATAAGCAAAGCTGATGCTCTGGTCTGGGAAATTTACTGTAGTCGGATTTGAAATTCTTTCTTGTTTTCACTTTTATAATTAATTACCGTGGATAATCTTTTTTGTTAATATTTTAATAATAAATTACCAAGTGTTGCTAGTAGCCAGCAACTTTTCATACATTGCTTAAACATACGGAGATAGGAAATCAGAACTGTAACTAGAGTGCATGTTCATGGATTACTAAAATACTCACATAAGAATTACACACTAATTCAACTACAATAAAAAAAATTACAATTGAAGAGCTTATTATATACTATTCCTTCCCCTTCTGAGAAACATTTGAGCAGAAGCCTAGCATGGTTACCATGGCAACTATAATGCAAAATTGGCAGTAACTTTATGAATTGCAAATTCCTCCAAGGGTGTTGGGGATTTTTTTTCTACTTCCATTTTTAACCATCTCATATGCACTATTCCAGCAATATGTTAAACAAGGTTTTTGGGAACTCATGCATCATTTCGAAACAAGCTATGTTTTAAACCCTCAAATTCCATTATTCTAACAAGTGCAGGCTAAACAGGGAACACCCGATTTACTGAATTTTAAATTGTCCGTTGTTTTTAACTGAGTGCTTAACACCTTTACCACCCTCACCTTTTCCTTAAGAGTTAGTCAAATAAATGGAATCCCGATCGTCTTTAGTGTTGTCTAAACCTCTCTGAGAATGGAGAAAGGGGATACTCCTAGTTTAAAAAACAAAACAATACAAAACAAAAACTCACACTCTCACAATCTGTTTTTTCCTCCAGGTAATTTCAATTACATTGTGTCAAACCTTTAACCAAACGAATGGTCAATGTTCATTATTTTCCTTTCTCAACCACATTTTCTCTCATAGATGCTTCTCTCATTAGACCATGAAAATGCCTCAGAGAAGTTGCTTGAGTAACCAGTTACCCAACATGGATCATTTGCCTTGGAAGGTTAAAGACTTACAAAGGTCGCCAAAAATATTGTGCTACAGTGTGTGTGCCTTCTCATTTATAAATCCTTGTAACGAGAGGTAGTATTACCCCATAATCATAGCGGGTTCAGTTATTAGCGCGGCAATCTCCCAGCTGTGTGACTTTGGACAAGTCACTCACGCTCTCTGAGCTTCAGCTTCCGCATCTATAAAACACGCATTTTCATTTTTGCCTGGTCCATTTCACAAGACTGTTGCAAGGATCATATAAAAAGAGTATTCAAAAGCTACCACATCCTATTAAAATACTACTATCAATTCTTCTGAATTTTAATTTCAGATGACCAATGTTAAGAATCTCCAAAATATGAATATTCTTTATCTTCAGAATCTGATGTTAAGAAGATAGGTGCTGATTCACGGTTTGGGTGTCTTGGGATTTAGGAGATAAATTGAAACAAAGGTAAGAACAAAAAAGTCAGAATTAAATCCTATTTTATAAAGGAAGACCTAAATGACTGCCTGGCCAGTTTCTAATTTGGGACACCCATTGGTTTGCAAGACTGTCCACAGGAAATGACTGCATTCAAAGCACATCTCTAAGACCAGTGTCCATCCACATGCTTCACGAGCTCCGGGAGCAATGGCATTCTGTTCAGACAAGCGTGTCTACTTGTATTGTTCCTTTCTGTTCCTTGCTGTTCCATAGAAACTTCCCAAGGTCAGAGGAGCATTAGTTGTTTTCCTATCCTGGAACAGTAGCCTTCAAAAAGGATGTTAGTATGGCATGAAAGCCTAATATATCATAAACAAGATAGTCAAGAGAAATATGGTGGAGAAGCTTCAAAAGACTGAGACTCCGCTTAGTTTCCGAGGACTTACTGTTCATTCTTTCATTCGTTTGCTCAATAAACTTACTGAGAGCCGATTATACTCTACTCTGGAAAATAAAGGGACTAATCAGATGTATTTTCACTCATGAAGAGCTCTCCAATGTATGGGGGGCAATTATACGCCCCTCCTTTCTCGCCCCAACTGCATCTAAGGGTTAGGGGAACACAGAAACGACAAAGATTAATCACAAATGGGGAGGCAACGAGTGAGCAGAGACATCCCAGGGCATGTGTTGTTCAAACTGCATAGATTAGGAGCTTTCCAGGTGGAGACAGGGTGGGAGGGATGCTGCAGAGGAGAAAGCAGGTGGAAAGGCTCAGGGAGATGAGATTGGAATGTGGCTAGAGCACAGGAGGCCAAGGATGGGGAATAAGGACCCAGGAATCTCAAAAAGTAGGTGCAGGCCCAATTCGAGAGCATGCAGTGCGTGCATTAAGCTATGAGTCCTGAATTTTTTGAATAAGGGAGAGAAATGACCCTGTCAGACCTGGGCTTTAGGCAAGCCCCTTTAGGAGTTGCAGAGTCGACCAAAACAAGTACAAGTGGTCAGTCAAAGTCACTGACCTATCCAACAAGAGAGCCTGGGCAGACCTAAACCCCCAGGGTCTCAGGGGCACAAGAAGCCCGGGAGAGCTGCAGGAAGGAAGTCCTGAGAAGTGAGGACAAGTTTGGAAACCTGTCAGCGTGATCTCAGCAGGTGAGCACACAGATTACACAGTATTTCTACCTTCCCAAATTTGGCAATCATACAAAAATGTGGTCGATTCCCTTCACTCTGAGTAACTCATACCAGATGCTGATGCCCTTAGACTCTTCCAGTTCCAGCTACAGTTCCCCAAATAATTTGTTCCCAGAGGTCAGGCACATGGAGCTCATTAAGTCCCATTCGCCAACATTTCAACTGTGTACAACTTTCTGTTTGCAGTGCAGTTGAAAGTTGAATTTGATTTACGAAGCATTGCGTACTTAGTCCTGGATGACAGCGAGCTCTTCTAGGAGCTTAAATCGTGGCTGGAAGCAATGGGGAGGACCTTGGACCAAAAGCTGGAATTGGAAATCTGGGCTTTATGCTAATGATTTGTAAAGAAGAGAGAGCTGCACGTCTTAGAGATGTTCTATCTGACCTCCTTGTTATACAGACAAGGAAACCAAGCCCCAGAGAAGTCTGACGATGGAGCTGGAGGCTGGAACCCAGGCTGCTTGATCCTCAGTCCAGTGGCCTTTCCTCCCACTCCCACCCTGCCTCCCTACAGTTCAAAATACAAGAAAAGGAAGAAAGGGCAGGGAGAGGGTCTTTTCAAACCGTGATGAAATTCATTCAAAAGTGAAAAAAGAATTCCCATAATAATGAATTGGTATCTTCAAATTCTAGCATAAAATGAGAGACATTTGTTTGAAAATGACTTGTCTTTTGTTTGATTGGTACAAAGTTATGTAATGTGTCATATATGGCTCTGGAATCAAATCTAGGGTTCTTCATCTGTGAAATGGGCATAATAATATATACCTCAAAGCTGGAGGCTTTAATTTAATTAACCTTTGAGAAAAATGTGAAGAGACAGTGCCTATTATTATACTTGATATATATGTGGGTCTGGGCTTAAAATAGTTTCCCTGGGAGACTCACCCTATACTCATTCCCATGATGCTGACATCATTCAAAATATCTGGTGCATTTTCCTTTCGGAATTGCTTCCAGAGCTAGAGCTTATATCTTAGGAGAATATTATCTCTTTATGCCTACATTTGACCAAAAAGAGTTTAATTCAGTTTTATCAACCTCATTCGCCAATGTTAGCTGTGAGGTACTTTTAACCATTTATGAAAACCACAGTCAAATGCAAAGGATTAAGATTTGAAGATTTGCCATGACTGAAGATATTCAAAAGAATTTGCTCCCTCAAGTGGAGGGCATACATTTTCTGTTTGCTGGACCAGGCCCAGAAACCTTGGGAAAGTCATAAGTCATGGAACCAAACACTGTTCCAGAGTCGAGAATGTGGGAACAGGGGTTTTGATGACTCAAGGTCAGCCCTGGAGAAGCTAGAATTTTCTGGAACTTCTGAGAGAGCAATACGGCCTCTCTGAAACAATTACATGTGGATTTTCACAAGCAGGGAAGATCATTGTAGCTCTGGTAATGATTAATTCTCATTCTGTGTGAGGGATTGAAGGAAGGAAGAGGCTTGTGGGAGCCCTAAGCCCTCCTGACCGTGAATGCAAAGCAGCCTTTGGAAGACAGAAGAGAAGCACCTGGGTCACTCCTGCCCCATCCATAGTCACGTATTCAGGGTAATCTTATCCCCTTCTTCCTCCCCTTTCCCCCAAGAAACACACACACACACACACACAGAGCTCCCTGCCTCTGAAACTTTCAGATTCTAGCATTAGCATCTTGCCTGAAATTTACACCTCAAACATTTTCATTAGTCATGTTGTTATCATTATAACCTTATCATTACAGTCCAGGTTAATCGTGAATAAAACAATAAACAAAAAAATCCTTTCCCTAGCGAGCATAAATTATTGCAGATGAATTCCTCTTGTTTGGGCCTTGTACCGCATAAAGTTATATGCTATTATAAGCAATAGTAGAGGATATTTTATTGCAAGAAATAATTTTTTCTAATTGTAGTGTTGATTCCCTTCAGAGTCCCTCACCCTAAAGGCCCGACAAAGTCACCTAGAGGGAGTTAGCAGCTCTTGCCAGCAATTTATGGAAAAAGTATTCTCTCTCCTTGGTAATAACCCTAAAGTGAAAAATGTGAAACCAAGCAGAGGAGGGCGAGGGATGCTTCTTTAACCAGAAGTTAAGAGAAAAAAAACACATAGGATATGAATTCTAGAAAGATCCTAGCTGTAGGGGGTGAAGGAGCAAGGGAAGGAAAGCCAGTGGTTCCTCTGAAAATATCTCATGCACTTGGGAGGCTTTTATGAAGTGAACCTATGGGCTGGATCAGTACCTAGACTGGATACAGCTCAATTTTCTCCCATCCCCTGCCCATCATGCCGGCTCTGCCAGGTTTCTTTCCTCCCCCAGTAAGGAGATCTCAAGCATATACTGGGGCATTTGGGGCCACACTTGAATATTAGAATAGTCTCATTTTCAGGTATTAAAAAGTCCATCTACTGATTGATTCTCAAAATACTGATCTCTCACCCAATTTAAGGTTCCCTCCCCCTGCTCAGTAAGGAGCAACATCTCTTCTTTTGCTGTTTGTCCATTTGTTCTTTCTTTCACTCCTGCCCCCCTCACTGTGCTGCCTCTGGCTCCTGCAGGGTCAGGATGGAGAGGAGAGACGAGAGGTACAGGGGCAAGTCTTAATATTAACCCCTGGCCTTGTGTTCTGTGAAGATGCCTTTTTTGTGTGTTAGGTGCACAAACGCTGGTTCCTCCACTTTGGGGGGTTCTTAAGAGACACCCGACCACCAACACCCCCCTTTCCATTGTCTGCAGCCCTCTGACACCACAGTGTCCCTGCCCTGACCCTCACAATGCGCTCTCAAGCTGACCGTGAAGACCTCACAGGGCCTGTTTTTGCTGGGTTTGCTGTGCCTTGGCAGGAAGTCCTCTAGGGCGATGCTTTTCAGGGTGACTCAATCCTGCCATCTTCCTTGGCATCTGTTTAATCCATGGAAAAGGTTATGCATCCATGCCTTCCCCCTCCCCACTGAAACCTGGAAGCCTAAAGCCCTCTCCTGCTGCCCTCTGCTTTTGCTCTGCCATCAAGCAACTCCAGGCAACCTCCTGCCTTTGGGCTGTTCCAGGCAAGAATCAGGATCCTATCTCCAAGCCCCACAGTGTCCAAAGAACTCACACCAAGCTCTCAAAAGAATTCTGAGTCAAGGTTTCTGAGTGTCACTCTCTGAGTCATGGTCTACCTCACTGAGTAAACAATGGGTCCAAGCCAGCAGACGTGCCCTCCAGAACAGGGACCATCCCCCCTCTGCCCCGACCCCGCTTCCTCTCCACACGCTGGGCTCCCCGCATGGCAGGTAGCTCTACCTAGGATTACAGATCATGTTGCTTTTGAGACTATATCAGCCTTTGACTTAACTAAAAATTTTAAGCATAACATCCTTCCCTGTGGTCATTTTAAGCAATTTATAGAGATAAACTTATGATATCATATCTATAGCATGCATTTTTTTAGATTAATTAGAATATATAATTCCCACATATAGAAGTGTATACTCATAAATAGTATTTCCACAACACGCAAGTCAAAGATGGTCCCATTATATACAGTATAGTAAGATTCATCACTGATGAATTAAACTTAATCCTGAAAACCTTGTCAACCACACATAATATACGGTGCCTAATACATTCATAAATTCTTATGAAATGGATGAATAGGCGGACGGATGAAATATTTTTAAAGCACCAAATCTAGGAAGGTAGCATGAAATGAGAGATGGATTTAGTTTCTTTTCTTCAATATAATAATTGTGACCTCGGGAAAGGTCATTTAACCTCTTAATGTCTCAATTCCCTCATCTGTAAGTAGATAAAACAATCACAAAGACTAACCGTGGGCATCAGATGAGATAATCCTGGGAGCTCTAAAGCTGTATAAAACAGAAAGGTGTTGGTGGGATGGGGACTGAGGTCCTGCAGCTCTGCCGCTGCCTTGAACAATTTCCATGCTTCTGTGACTCATTCTTACCGTCTGCAAAATGGACAATAAAAGACCTATCTTTCCTTAGAAGGCAGTGCATTTACATCATATAGGAGGTCCTTTGATTTCAGGGTCCAGCAGATCTAACTAGCTGTACAACCATGGACAGTCATCAAAAATCTCTGTGATCCAGTCTTCTCAACTGTTTAAAAGGATAATGATGACTACTACATAGGGTGGTTGCAAGAATCAAGTGTCTTACAGTCATACAGTGCCATGTTCATAGATAAGAGTACTCAGCCTATACAATTATTAGAATCAACAGTGTCCTGTGAGTTTCCAGTAAAAGATACCACAGGGTTACCTCTCCCTTTATTGCCTAGGTTCAGTCATTTCTGAATAAGCTTAGTTGCTATGGTTGCCTTCCAAAGACACCACATTTGAAAATGTGTTGGGAGATGGGGATTGATGGCAGAAGGCTTTAGTGGGGGACACAAAGCAACTTCAGCAATTGAGACATTTTAATACATGTGAACTCTTTCCCTTGGAAACCAAAGTCACATTTTGCCAAAATGGAAATGATCTCAGGAAGTGGAGTTTCAGAAGTTCCGCATCACGTTTGGCCAGTCTCCTTCCCCCATCACTGGGACCTCAAGGACAGGTATTTCTGGCCCTGAACCAACTTCTGAGCACCTCAGTTTCCTCCCCCAGGATCTGGCAGTCTGAAAGATGTTGGTTGCCAGACAGAATTCATCAGATTCACTTCCCAGATGCTATCGCTTCTGATGCCGAAAGAAAAATAGGTTGCCCAGAAACTGAGGTTGGAAAGGACGAGTGCAGCTGAGAAATGCACAGTGATACAAAACAGTAAAGGGCTATTCTTGTTAACATTCATTAGCATATTCTATCTGAATATTCCAGGGGTCCTCAAATCCCAAACTTAGTCCCCGGAGGGGCAAGCACTACATCCCAGGCTAAACTATCCCCCAAAGCAGAGTTATAAATGGTTCTCGATCTGTCAAAATCAGCCACGGCTCCAACACCGGATGAATAAAAGTTGGCCTGACCCCGCTTCCTGTTTCCAACTACAGCAAACCCAACACCTCATGGGGCCTCACCAGCAAGAGTACTGTATACTCAATCCTACTAAAAAGACTCTTTCTTCCTGGTCATTTTTCCCCAGACATCTCAGGGAGCTGTCCTGCTCTTATTTGAAATTCAGACCAGAAGAAAGTCACCTCTAAAAATATCGTTTCCCACTTGCATTTTCACGATGATGCAGCACCACCTAGGGGACATTTTTATTCACTATTTCCACTATAACATTTCTTCTAAAATAACGCGGCACCCTGCCCCCCCCATATATACATGAGATAGGTATACAAGCTTCTCTGCACATATTTTTCAAGATTTCAGCTCCAGACTTAATGCAGCTGGAAACCCTGGTTGACTAGCTTATTACATAAGGATCACTGCCAAGGGCTGCAGTTCACATTTACAATCACTATAGAAAATTTGCTATATTAAAATATTGTTATTAATATAATGCTATATTATATTAATATAATAATATATTGTTATATTATTATATATAACAGAATATTTTATACTATGTAATATATTACATATAAAATATATAACTGTTACATATTTTATATATAAATATTATCGATTCATATTATAAAATATAGTTAATATTTTATATTATAATTAAATAAATATTATTTATTATTATAAGAACCACCAATTAAGCATCTTCTACATGACAGGGTATATATATAATTTATTTCTAATATATACAATAGTCCTTCAAACTGGGTATTAGCATCCCCATTTTACAGATGAAGAAACCAAGGCTCTGAGAAGTAAAAGACTTACCCAGAATCCCAGATCAGGGCTGTCTTACTCTTTCCACTATAAAATGCCATGAGTTGTGCCTACACAGCAGTGACGCTGTTCATTTTAGTGACAATAAAGCAGAACATTCAAATATGCTTTCCAAAGAAGTCACTTTGAAGCCTGTATTATCATTCCAATAACTAACGGTCATAACATTTCGAGTACCTGTTGTGGGAAGTGCGTCAGAGCTGTGAGCTGCATGACACAATCTCTTTGCCTTAAATGTTTATCACATGTTTACTAAAAATACGGTGGAGATACCATGGTCAAGCAGTGTGATTTTTCTCAGGTCCCTCCTCTGCAGATATTGATTAGGTATATCTGGGCTAGGGCCCAGGAATTTGTATTTTCATCAAGCATGCAAGTGATTGTAATCATCGGGAAAGTTTTAGAAAATAATAGTGTAGTGATACATGTATGAGCTTTGGGTTCAGAAGGACTTGGGTTGCAGATCCAGCTCTGTCTTTTTTCTAATTGTGCACTCCTGGGAAAGGCATTTAAAGCTTAAAGCCCCTGAGCATCAGTTTCCTCATCTATAAAATGAATATTAATACTTATTAATAGCCATCAAACAGGGTGGTGATAAGGACTGAATGAGACTATGGATGTGAAATGCTAGTACAGTGCCTGGCATATAGTAGTCGTTACTATTGTTACCTAATCACCCACCCTCAATTCATCGAATTTGTCCTCTGTGGCTTTTTACTATTTCCAAAAATTAAGTCCCCAGTAAAAGAATATGAAGATGCACAAAATATAATACAGTAACATGTACTTAATTTAAAAATAAACAACAAAAGATTCTTAGGAGAGATGGTAGATAATAGGTAAATAGATACAGAGATGTGTAATCTTTAGGATAAGAAAATGCTCTAGAAATAAGAGACCAACATTTAAAACAGTTTAACACTCAAGAGAATAACAAGTTTCTTCGGGGGGGAGAAAAACACAACACATTGATACAAAAAGTAGAAGCAACCCAAGTGTTCATGGATGGATGAATAAACAAAATGTGGTATATACATACAATACGATATTATTTAGCCTTAAAAAGGAAGGAGATTCTGATACATGTTCCATCATGAATGAACACGGTGGACATTATGCTAAATGAAATAAGCCATCACACAAAAGGACAAATATTGTATGAATCCACTTACAGGACGTATCTAGAGTAATCAAATTCATAGAGACAAAGTAAATGGTGATTGCCAGCGGCTAGAGAAAGGGGCAATGTGAGTTATTGTTTAATGGGTACAGTTTCAGTTTTACAAGGTGAGTGGAGTTCTAGACATGGATGGTGGTGATGACTGCAGAATAATACGGATAGACAATGCTATTGAACTGTACGCTTAAAAATGGTTGACAGATGGTAAATTTTATGCGTATTTTACCACAATTTTTTTAAATTAAAATATCCAGATTGATATTAAAATCACAGTTAACATGAGTTTGAGAAATGTCTTGCTTGGTTTGTATTTCTAAGACAAAGACTGCCATGCGAGATACTGTGGCTTAGAAAAGCATATAGTACAACCTTTTTTTAAATGGGCAAGTAAATTCTCAAAAGTGTGACCAGCACTTCTTTGGTTGCCCCCGTTTTTCCTTAAAGCTACATGTTTACCCAAGATCACCCATTATTGGGCAAAATAGGAGGCTAAGACTGGAAAACTTGTTCTGATTTTACTACCCCAGCCTGGGAGAGTGCTTTGAGAAAAAGGGCTGTGGATCATAGTGCACCCTAAGGAAAACATGGAGGAAGCGGGATCATGCGCTCTTAAAACACGGTGGCCTGTGCGGAGTTCTGCACGGGGGGCAGCAGAGTACAGAGCAGGTACAGCAGGGGCACAGCCTGTGGACTGGACTGTGCAGGACCCCGTTTTAACTACCGCCTGCAGCAGCAGCAGCAGGAGTGACAGCAGTGGATGCAAGTTTATGTGAACCTCAAGCTGGCGAAGAGGGCATTGCCCTTCCATTTCAATTATCTTTAATTGATTTTCTTGCAGACTAGCATTTAATTAGGTAGACGGAATATGTTTTGATGAGTGTGACACTGAAGCACTTCAAAGGTCCTAAAATATGATAGCATTGGCTTTTTTGTCTGATTTAAAAGTTATGACAAAAGTCTTTATATATTTAGTAAATTCCATGTCTTTCTCCCTCTACTGTATCTTTTTTTAGTAAAATAGGAAGGAATTTCCTGAGACAATTGGGCAAAAGCTTGATGCTATTCCCCTTTCCCTTTTTCAGGATTGTGGGTCCTAATGTAAAGAAATTGCCCAGGATGGAACTAGCAGATTTGCAGAGTTGCAAAATCGGTAAGTATGGAGAAAATTGGGTACAAGGAGAAAAAGTAGAAAATAAAGACAGGTGGGCTGATTTTGCCATTCACCTGCCAGTGAAATTTTATTGCTGCCTAGAGAAACCTCCTGAGGGTGAGGTACATGTAAAACCAACTGACAGTATATGTGGATATTCCTAGTGGGTCTTAGTCACGTGATATATGTGTCTTACCTTGAGTGAAATTCTTTAGAGAACTCAGGAAGTTTTAAAGAAAGGTATCCTATTATGTGTGTGTACATATATTATAATACATATATACACGTCCTATACACACACACATATATACTGTAGTATACTGTAGTATATATGGGTATGTATATATAAAAATGTATATATATGTATATACTGTAATATATTAAATTATGCTATCTTTATCAGTGTTTATTGCTGATAACAGAAACCTCTCTAGTTCAAACACAGTGTGCTTAGTTGTCAACTTCTGGGCATTCACAGAAGGCCCCTTCTGCGTACAGGACGACTGGAAGGGCTGAAGCAGCAGCCTTTAACGCGACTTCCAGGAATCCCTCTGAGAACACCACCACAGAACTGGCCGTCCAGAGGAGATGCTATCTCTGCTCACAGCCCAGAAGCTAGGTAATCAAGACCGTGCTGCCTCGTTGCTAGCTCTAGCTCCGTATTACCGTAGCGACGCTGTCCCCGGCAAAATAGAAGCCCCATATCCTGCTGCACCAAACCCTGGGACCTCTGCTATTGCTATTCCAGAAAAATCCAACGTCCCTGACTGTTGGCAGAAATAGCAGAAATACGACCTCCATCTCATCTGGCTTCCTTAATCTCAAGCAGGCACATCTGTTTGGGGGAAGTTAGGTCACATCTGGAATTCAAGCTGTAAGGGGATTTGGGAAATGTATAGATTTTAGTTTTCTGGGCCCACCAGTGAGCCTAGCACACACATGTGCCACAAATGGGTTACAAGTGTGTCTTTTAACAAGAGGTATCTATTTCCTCAGCCTTCTGGGGAGCCACAAAGGGCTGGGCAGCCAAAGGCCTCTTGGCCAGTAACCTCCTCACCTAATGCTCCCTAGAAGGTAGCCTGAACAGCGTGGGGTCTGATGGTTCACTCAGCTCCTACGGATAAATAATATGGGAGGTGTCAGGCCCTCGCTACTCTGCTGTGATGCTGTGTGAGGCCAAGAATGCATCCAGTCACCCAGACAGCTTCTAAGAAGCCTGCTGCTGAGTGAGCCACTGACCATCATGGACAAGAAACACGCTAGCTGCTGGGTCATTTCATGGTAAGGTGCAGTCAGGGTTTGGGAAAGGCCAGCTCCTCATAAGTACAGCTCCAGGTAGATGCCCCAAATCTCTGTCTTATGTTTACTTATGTCTATTTGCTAGTTGCAGGGTGACTGCTCTATCAACACACATACACACACACACACACTCTATAAATTAGGACTTCACTGTTATTTGTAAATACTTGATATGAAAAAATTCAATTGCATTTGAGATCCACTTGTATTATCAGAAAAAAATATCAACATCACATTTGTCAATGACAGAACAAGAAAGCTGTTGGGCTCTAAACATAATTTTAAATTTTTGAATCGTTTTAAAAATAGTTTAAAATTGTTCCATCGGTTACTTATGTAAAGCTTCCTGCCAATGACAACAAAGAATTTGATAAAATATTTTGATCAAGAATTGCATATAGCCATTTCAAGCATACAACTTTGTATTTAATGGTTATGTTTAGAAAGCAAGATCAAGCTTCTCATTAAGGAATTTGGAAAAATTAATGTGTTTGGGAATTTAACACAAAGTCAATATTTAAAATCTTCCTTAATACTTAGAATTTCACTGATTTTAGTTCTTATTACATCATATAAAGAAAATATATTTTTTCTACTAAGCTCCAAATAAACACCAAAATACACTCGCACTTAGTGCTATGAAAGCTGTCATTTTCTTTGTGCACCATGACATAAAAAAGATAAGGCTTGGAATGAAGTAGAATGAGCCAATTTGCAATACATGCCGCAGTGTCACATACACAAGATTTCCCAGTAAATGTAAGAAAGTTATTTACTTGCAACACTAACATTCTCAGCAAAGGATAATTCTCCTGGCTGTTTTCCCTTTTAAAATCCAGATATCAAAATTTAACACATGTACCTCCATCAATATCGTTCCACCTCAAAAAACCTGGAAGAAACAATTTTTAGATCATATATGGTCTCCCTTTGTATGTTGCCAAATCTTGTTCACCCTCCTCTGTTCAGCTCTGTACAGCTCTGAAAACCCAACGCAGTGACCCCTTTCCCCTCTGACTTCCTCTTATCTTCTGCTTTGTCATACATCAGATTATCTTTCAACATACAATAATGGTGTCTTATAAACAACTTGAGAGGATCTCTGTGTTAATTTCTTTATCTCCCCCATAGTTCTGGGCATATATTAAACTCTTAATGGTTATCATTAATTTCTAAAATGCTGTTTGGGAAATCAAACAATAGAAATGGATTGAGATCAGCTAATGATTTGCTTTCTGATTTTAAGTATAATGCATATTCATTCTTGAAGTATGAAAAATAAAGTATAAAGAAAAATAAAATTACAATTCCATCAATACTATTCAGAAATACCACTTTCTACATTTTTATCCCTTTTCTTCCTTTTATGCACCTCTTGCCATTATTTAAAACAAAATTTGAATCCTCGTATATAGAGTCAGTGTTTGTTTCTCCATTTAATAGAATTGTAAAGTTTTCCCCTCATCATTAAGTAACTTATGGCACGTCCAGATAATATTTTACAAATATTAAAATGTCTTAGAATAGCACTTCTCAAATTTTCATGAGTATACAAATCAGCTGGGATATTGTTAAAATACAGATTCTGGTTCAGTGGGTCTGAGACGGGCTCCAAGAGTCTGCATTCCTAACAACCTCCCAGATGATGCTGATACTGCTAGTCTGTGGACCACATTCTGAGTAGCAAGTGCTTAGAAGATATATATTCCATTAACGATGAATGCTTAAATAGCTTCCAGTGTTTGGCTCATACATGGTGAAATATCAAATCAATGGAGTGATAAGTATCCTTACACATATTGTGGGAATAATAAAAATATGTATCAAGTGTATACTAAGGGTGCATACAGGCACAAAGATAATTAAAAATCTAACTCCTGGTCAATGTCAATAGATATCAATATTCTCAAGACTCTGCATGCATATAGCTGAAGGGCATTCCACAGTGACAGAGAGCCCATCAGTGGTTTCTAGGGAACAAAGGGAAAGGCAAAAAGGGAGGAAACTTTTAGGGGTGGCGGATGTTCATTATCTTGATTGTGGTGATGTTTTCATGGATATTTTATATATATATATATATATATAATATATATTTATATATATTATATATATAATCTGTTAAAGCTTATCAAATTGTATGCTTTTAATATATGGAGTTTGTTGTTTGTCAATTATACCTCAATAAACCTATTTTTTTTAATATGGGGAAAAAAGCCACAAAATGTGTTCCAGAAAGGTTGTATTAATTTACATCCCACCAGCAGCATATGCAAGCGCCTGCCTCATTTCCTTTGTCAGCACTGTAATTCTTAAAGAAAAAAACCCATGATGCTAATTTAAAAGGCAAAATCTCTCACTTGTTTGAATGTGTGTCTTTGATTACTAGTAGACTGAAATTTTTTCATGTTGATCAGCTCTTCACTCGTTTTCCTTTTGTAATGTGTGTTTATCAACTTATAGGAGCTCTTTATTTAGATATGTCATAAATAAATCACCTATTTTTTTTCTCTTGGCTAGATGTTTACATTTGTGTATGTGATGTAATTATAACATAAACAGACATTTTAAATAAGTTCAAGAATCAAAAAAACAAAAACAAAAGCCAGTCTTAACACTGCTCAAAACACAAACAAAAAAAGCTCAGTCAGGACACAGAATTAAAGATAAAAAAAATCAAAAATCTTTTACAACACCTATTTCTTCCACAAGGTGGCTGACTTATTAGCATAAAACTACATCAGAAGCCATATACATAAACATATCAACCTTATACCTGTCATATTCACTATTTTAGTTGATTAATACAGTAAAGTAGGTTAGTATTATCCTCTTTAACATGAAGAGTTTGGTACTGAGGTATAACATATTTTGTGATTTAATCAGGAATAGTCAGAATTTGGATTTATAAACTCCCACTTTTTGTTTATTTATTGACCCTAATTGTGTTAAAAATGGGTCCATGAAATCAACCTGGGGTTGAGTAGTTTTTGTTTGTTTTGAATCAACTGAATAAATACCAGAAAAGGAGAATATTTACATATTCTCCTGGAGAGGAGAGTAAATCTTTATATTAACAATCCTGAGAAGACATATATATATATATTTTTTTAAATTTAGGTCTAGCATTACCAAGTGTTGATGAGGATACAGAGCAATGAATTCTTTTTGGGTTTTTTTTTGGTTTTTTTAATTAATTAATTAATTAATTATTTTTGGCTGTATTGAGTCTTCGTTTCTGTGCAAGGGCTTTCTCTAGTTGCGGCAAGCAGGGGCCACTCTTCATCGCGGTGCGCGGGCCCCTCACTGTCGCGGCCTCTCTTGTTGCGGAGCACAAGCTCCTGACGCGCAGGCTCAGTAGTTGTGGCACACGGGCCTAGCTGCTCCGCGGCATGTGGGATCTTCCCAGACCAGGGCTCGAACCCGTGTCCCCTGCATTGGCAGGCGGATTCTCAACCACTGCGCCACCAGGGAAGCCCGAGAAGACACATTTTTAAACTGTTTTCCTTCACTCTATACCTGAGTCTCACAAGATTTTTTTAGACAACACAGCAATGAAGAATGCTAATACTAGTAATACTGGTAAAAGAGGAATGCTTCTTTATCTGTCATGCCAATTGGTACAAATTCAAGAAAACTAGCTCCTCCAAAAGGTAGTTACAAGTATTCATAAATTTGTCCAATCCTTTGAAAATGAGTCATAATTAGACACCAGAAGAAAGAGATATGCACTTACCATGTAAAGAATAAAAATTTTAGTTTCCTTAATAGAATATTTTCAACTCTTGTTCTGAAGCATTATAAGGTTAAATCATTTGGTCAAGTATGCAAAACTAGATGACGTCTAACCTGGAACAAAAGTCCAGATTTCCTGAGGTACAAGCTGAAGAGCAGCAGGAGATGAAACGTGGAAATAACGTGGAAATCAGTGATGTGGCTGAGGCTCCAGAAAATTCCAATTCTTTGAACTTTTACTTCCTCATCCATAAAATGAGGGAGGTGGATTAAATGACTGATACATTTCCTTCCAGCTCTAACCTTCTCTTAATGTAGGCAACATAAGTTGATAAAACCTGTGACAGATGCAGTCATACTGCTAGAGACCTTTTATTGCCAACCTGGGGTTTCTCGACTACTTTGTTTGTACGTCCATGTCAGCTCAGGTTCAAACTCTCGCCCTATCCTATTTATGTAGCTTTGATAGTTTATCCTCTTATTAGATAAAAGGAAATAAGGGTCCCAAGAGATTAATAGCAGCTACACCTCAAAGAGTTAAGATAATGAAAAGAGAGAATACATCCCAATACTTAGCAGTGCCTGGCACAGAGTAAGACGTCCAGTAATTGCACGTCTGCGTATTTGGGGTAACTTAGTCCATCCAGGATGATATTAACAGAATACCATAGACTGGGTAGCTTATAAACAACAGAAATTTACTTCTCACAAATTAACTGTGGGAGAGGCTCGGAAGTCCAAGGTCAAGGCTCTGGCAGATTCTGTGTCTGGTGAGGGCCCCCCTTCCTGGTTCGGAGATGGTCATCTTCTCACTGTCCTCACATGGAGAAGTGACAGGGGAGCTCTTTGAGGTCTCTTGTACAAGAGCACTAATCCAATGTATGAGGCCTCCACCCTCATGACCTAATCATCTCCCAAAGCTCTGCCTCTAAATACCATCACACTAGGGGTTAGGTTCCAACACAGGACTTGCGGGGATGGGGTGGAGGGGCGGCACAAGCGCTCGGTCTTTCACACGGGGCTAAGACAATACCAACTTATGTGGCACTCAGGTTTCACAAGCGGAACCTGCTGTATCCCCAGTGAGTCAAATACTAGGTAGACAGGCGTGTGACAAACTTGAACAAGTACTTCCACAAAAGGATGAACAAACGTAACTGAAAAACAGCCCTCAGGTCTGGCTCACAAAACAGTTCAGCTATATATTTACTTGAAAAGACTTTGTGAAACGGTGGGAGGGGAAAGGGGAAGAGGGAGAAAGGAATGACCTCACCAATGGCAAGGACTGTGGTGTTAGCAACCCACAACCTATCAATCTTAAGAAATTAGGCCTCCTTGCCATCTCTGTACTATCTCATCTGCGTTTCTCTTAGTAAGGTCCACAAACCACTTCTACCTAGAATGCTTGTTACAACTGCAGATACCTGATCCTCACCCATTTTTAACATGCTACCTCGTTAATTCTTATACATTCTACAATTTGAGACCCTAGCCCAATTGCTTTGTGGCCAGTGCTTGAATGTGGTCCATACCTGAGTCCTAAAACAGCTTAGATTCCAAACCTGAGGACTGCCCACAGCAACTTACCTGCAACCCATCACAACTAAGAAACCAGTTTTGAATGCATCAAAGCTAATGAGAAACAGTAAAACCTATAGCTCATGAATTTATGAAGTATCTGGGCACTGGAAGGAACAGGTATGACTGCAAAAATGACCCTTCTGGAATTTTCTCAGCATTTTCTAAAGTGCCAGTAAGAATATTTCTTTCATTCTCAACTTTAATTTTAGCAGTGAACTGAAATAACACTTTTTATTATGGTGAGCAGTCAGGTAAGTTCCATCGACAACTGAATTGTAGTCTTTATTAAAGTTATTTTTATAAATTTATGTCTAATAACATTAAAAGGTTGCTTTTTACTTTAACATGTGCTTTGCACATTTATATCAGCAGTAGAAAGTGCTTCCTGTGAATAGATTTTACTCTTCAAAAATGTGACTGCATCCTTCATCTCTAGTTTTTCCATCTCCCAATTATTGACCTTACCAAAGAAAGAGGAAAATAATCAGTTTGCAAGAAGATGACGATGTATAAAATAAAAGCTAGTTTCGAGATCCAAGGATATTAAAATAACATCAGCCAACCACTTATAATTACGCACATTTTAGAAGTTTAGTAAGACTATGTGCTAGGGTCGAAGAAAGCTCTCACAGTGAAAATTATAAAAAAACTTTAAAGGTCCTCTAAAGGGTGCAAAAGATCCTTTCTTGGGATAATCTTCCTTAGAATATAAATAATAGCCAATATGAAAAAAAAAAGTGTTACAGATTAGCCCATTAAGAGAAATGGGCCATCTTAACCTTGGTAATCCGGGCATGATCCAGTTTTGGATACTAAAGTACCATAACGAAGATTCAAATATTTACATTCCACATTATATGCAGGACCAAATGAGTGGCATTTAGATAGGTCCTAACATTAACATAAATATACATTTATTCGTATGGTTCTTGCTCCATACAGAGACATCTAGAGAGGCTGTTCAAGAAAAGTTGTGCTCAGAATCAAAGAAAGCAGAAGGAGGGAAGAGGAAGAAGCATCCTTATAGTCATCCAGCATTTTCTAGTGACAAACATCCTTAACAGCCTCACTGTGGCCCATGAAAACAAAGCTTTAATTAACATCTTTTCTTCTCCTGTTCAAGATAACCTAGAAACCGAATATGGTCTCATGTGTCTTAAATTAAAGAAGTACACATATTATTTACATTTTTCACTTGACAAAAATGATTAAAGTTGACTAAATGTAGCACTTATAAAACCCCAAGTAAATAATAGTATCAGCTGAGTAGGAGCCAACTCACGTACCAGAAAGGTTCTTTTTCAAAGAAAACAATTACTAAAACACTTATTCCGATACTGCTGACAATTCATCTAGTCCTAGTAACCAACTTCAACCACAACATTCCCAGTAGAATGAACATCAGTAACTGAAGACTATTTCATTTGCATTTTTTTCTTACCAAGATCACATGAAAACCCATTACTTTCAAATGCCGCATTTTCATAGCAAGGAATCCTCTGGGGTGGGTTGAATCCAAACAGTACGTAGATCTAGGAACACAGAGTACAGCTACTCTGAAAACAAAAACACAAAACGTGAGACCAGTTACTAACGAGATGACCATGTACAATCTTGCTGCATCCTTGTTCTTTGGAGATTTCAAAGCTGAGCTCTCCACTTACCACATTCCTCACCATTCCCTCCTGTGTTAGTCCTTCACTTCCTCATTACCTAGACTATGCAGATATTCCAGTACATGAAGACTATTTTATGAACCACAAGCTTATAAAAATGCTTTATACAAACAGTATCCCTTAACCATCTTTAAGAATGGCTACATTCTCGATGAGGAAAATTTTCAGATATGAAAGCACCCATTTTAGGGCTTTCCTGTGCAGAGCTAATCTCTGATCTAAACATAATTATTTATGCTGCTAGAAGCACTGATGTAGATAATACCAAATGGAAGATGCTCTGCTTGTAAATATTGTCTCCCAGAGACAGACACATTTAAAAGCCAGAATGGGGAGACCAAATACAAAAAAGAAAACACTAAGAGATAGGCAAAACTGATGAAAAGATAAAATGTATACGTGTAACAAGAATGTGGAAGGTGTAATTTGTCTTTCATTGTTCATGGCCTTTTGGAAAGATTAAGTTCATTGGGGGAGACAAAGACATTTGTATCCTTACTGTCTTCTGTCATACTCTGGCTGTTATCTGAGATAAAGTAAGAGAAATTTCGTATCTTTAAAGGAACACTGATTCCTCATTTTTTCTCGGTACTTTAGGCTGAGAGCTACTACATTATATTATCATGCCAGAACAGATGAACACCTGAAAAAGAAAAATGATCTTTCAACTGGGTCAGAGAGAAAGCCTCTTTTTGAGGGAAGATGGGTAATAAGTAGAAGGAAGATAGTGGCTGAAAAAGATGGCCAAGGAACAAGCTAGGTGGATTTAGAAAGGCGCAAAAGTTACAGAGCTGTGTATGAGTGGAGAGGGATGAGTAGATAAGAGTTTGAATCCCTACAGACTTTTTCTGTACCTCTCTCTACCATACTTACGTGCATGTGCTACTAAGCAGTAGGGGATATACGTCGCTTGGGGTCGGGATCCACGTCTGACTCATCTTTGTGTGCCCCACAGGCCCTAACAGAGCCTTTCCACAAAGAATGACTGAACACAGGGTGTGTGCAATATGCCCTGATCCAGATGCTTACAAGGCAGAATATTCTCTCAGGGAGTAGCATCAATTTCTCCCAGAAACACCCTCTGTACTGTGTGAGTCAAGGAAACTACTTCTAATTAACTTCAGTATGGTTTGATCCATATACAATACAGCTTAATTAAAAAGCTAAAGTTTCTCTACCTTTAGAAAGGTTTGGCGGTAGAGAAAAATATTTTTTGGGTATTTGATTTTAGTAGAAGCCTTCATTCTTTATGATCACTACTGCATTATCTTGTCAAAAATTTACACTGCACTGATGGTTTCAATTATATGAGCACTGTTTTATTGAACTGTTTAGCTTTAAAACCTGATTTTAAAAAGTTGCCTGTTTCATTAAATGGACAACTCCAATCCACTGTCTTCAACCACAGGGTCCCACATTTATACCTAAGGGGTAAATTAATGGATGTCCCTTGGTGCATTACAAGATCTATACAAATATAAGGTCTTTGTATTGTTACTGCTATTTAATATGAAGTCTTCGAGAATTAAGATTTAAATTTAGAAAGCTCAGCAAATGCGTATGTGTAAACAACCTTTGAATATTTGTAGCAGAAGTTACCACATCCACGTCAGAAAATGGAAGCACTTGGCTCCTGTTAGCATCCATTCTGATTTCAAAATCTGAAAGAAAAAAATTGATACTAATTTTTCAACCATCGCTCCGAGTGATTTTTTTCTTTGAAAAGGTATACTACCACTACCAATAATTATAATGGCAGCAGGTAAGCTATACTGAGCTTATTTACCATGTGCCAAATACTAGTCTGGATTTTATATGTATAATCTCATTTGCTGGTCACAGGAACCCTGTGAGGTGGGTAATATTATTATTGCCATTTTACAGATAAGGAAAGAGGCTGATGAGTGCCTAACACACAGCACTAGTAAGTAGTAGAGTGAAAATCCACACCCAGCAGTCCAGCTCCAGAGCCAATGCTGCACCACACTAGACTGCTGCAGTAAACTCCTTATCTTTTGTCAGAAAAGAAGTAAAACAGAGGAAAATCATATGAAGTCCCATACCGATATAATAATTATGTGGCAACCATACACTTTTTGAGAAGCATCCTTCTCCCAGAAGGCTACTCAGCACCTCGGCAACCTTTGCATGTGGATGTAATGGCATGGAGGGCAGCTGTGGCAGCACTAAGTGTGTGTCCTTGTGACAAGGAACATCATCAAGTTTTAGACAGGCAGCCAAAACATGAAGCTTGTGAACATTCCTCTCCACATCACCTTAAAAAAAAAAAAAAAGAGAAAGAAAATTATAGTTAAGAAAAATATAAATGCTACATTTAAGAAATTGTATTAATGCACCTATAATTCTGATTATTTGCTTCTTATCAGGAGGAATCTCTCTGTGTCTCCCTAGGTCCCACAGTGTGTAGGTCAGCGCCCTGATAATGTTTTAAACTTTAACATATCTTTCAAGGTGCTTTAGCCTCAACTCTTCACTGAACAGATGGGAAAATGCTCAGGAATGTTAAAATGCCTCCTGATTAAAGGCAAAGTTGGGACTAGATTCCAGGTCTCCTGGGTTCACGGCTGCTTCCTCCATGTTAGACTGCTTGAAAAATCAGCACATGGTGTTCCTTTTCCACACTTCAACTTTGGAATTTCATACTGTTGTTTTTAAAAGGATTTAAAATACTCTATTCCCAGATAATCATCAAATTTTACACATCTAGCCTGATATTGCTTCTCCTTATTTAATAGTAAAGACTGAAAGACAACAATTAATTTGGTTCCAAAAGTAAATAAATTCACTACTTTGGTAACTACTTGGTTTCTTGATCTAACGGCTGTGCCCTCATTACAGACCATGAGTGACAAAGTGTTTATAGCTGCAAAAGTTGACTTAACTTGGCTTCAAACGTGACACATATGGATTAGAAGTACAAACACCTCTGATCAAGGCATAAAGAACAACCTGAACATTTAGCCTTTGCACAGGTGCATGAAGTGTAAATAAAAAGAACAATGACGCTGTGTTTCTCATTCTTGCCATCTATGGGCAGGATCTGTCCCTAAAGGAGCCTCCACCGGTTTGCTGGTTTGAAGCATGGTCCTTTGACTTCACCATCATTGGTCCTTTCATCAGGAGCACCCGCTCCACACGTTTTAACTAACACTGCGGCAACTGAGACCCCAATCTGAATCACCTGGTAGCCTGGCAGTACTGCTTTATTTTAGTCACCACCGTGCACTGACATCCTACCTGACGTCAGCAGATCATGGATGATGTCCTTTTGAAGAAGCTGATTAATAGGGGCCAGGGGAAAATGGTTCATCAAGCAAAACGAACACACAGCATTCAACAGGTTTTCAGAAGAGATGTGGTGAAGACTACCAGTCAGAGCACTAGCCATAACTTCTAGGAACCTACAGGGGCAGAAAGGAGAGTCAGCTTTCAAATATGAAGAGTAGACAAGGTCATGGTAGAGCTAGTGAGGTGTCACAGAACTGACAGCTTTAAGGGGATAAAACAATCAGGCTTGCAATAAGTCTTCACACATCTTTCAGGTCGGTGACTATCTCATAATAAATACATACACTCAATAAATGTTAGCTACTACTACATGTCTTACACAGGGCAAATGTTTATAAGCTTTAACTCATTTAATTCCTATTCAAACTCTGTGGGATAGGTATCATTATTTTCTTCATAATAAAGATGAGTAAACAGGCTAAGCAGGGTCAACTAACTTGTCCAAGAACACACAGCCAGGAAGTAGCAGAGACAGCACTGGAATCCAAGTTGTCAGGGTCCAGAGGCTTTTAACCGTTGTGCTAGATTTTTTATCATGAGTAAGTCTTTAAGACCTGGAACTCCACTGCAGTTTTATAATCAATTACAATTCTCTAGCTATTAATACTCTGAGTTAAAAGAACTGCTAGCCTAATCCTACCACCCAAGCTAATGTTACGCAGTATAACAAAGCAGCTAAGCACAGAGGCAGAGAGGAAAGATCAAAATTAGGTAAGGTCACGTGTGCAGGGTGGACTGCTGATAAACGGCACAGATACGCTTTGAACCCAGGTCAATTCGACTCTTAGGGCATAAGCTATATATCATTATATAAGAAAAAGGAAGTACTGATACTTGCAGAGTACTGTGATAGTGTACAGGAAAGAAAGTAGATAGGGTAGCTTTGGGGATAAGGAGAATTTCAGTTAAGTGGAAAAGATGGCAAAAGGGAAGCCCACTTGAAACTAACCCCTGAAAGTACATGCCATTCATGCTGTAATAACTAGCGAGGCTGGGGCACAGGCAGAGATGCCCACAGCAGGGCAAGTATGCCCTGAAGTAAGCCCTTAGTACCAATGAGCCATAAAGGGAAATGTCTAAGATCAACTGGGAGGTCCCGTGAGGAGCAGATGGCCGAGTGAGGAAGGCTGTGACAGGCTAAGCAGGACTGCTAACAGGTCCTAGAGACAACAGTGAGGCAACACTTACTAAAGGAAGAACTGATGGAGTTTGGAGTATGCAGCAAGAAACAGCGGGGCTGCAGAGGACCGATCTGGAGCCCAGCAGTAATCACCTCCCCAGTCTCCTCGCATCCCACTTCTTATGCTGTTACCTCATGCTTCTGCGACACCAAAATCTGTGTCGTTCCCCGCATGTACTCTGCTGTTGCTTTCCTTCCTGACCTGAATACGGAGCCCCTTCTACTCAGAATGGTCTTTCCATCGTTAACTGCTCTCTCTCCATCTTTCAAGATCTGCTCAGGTACCAACTCCTCCAGGCAGGATGCTTGGCACCCACCCTGACCCTCCACTTCGCCAAGCTAGCATCCTGGTACATCCCTCCTCTATTCCTATATACACTGTATAAAACTCTATCACTTCAATGTTCATGCTGTATTTAACTGCAGAAAGAATTATGTCTCATTCATTTTTGTCTTAAGTACCTGAGTGCTTGGTACAAGTTTTCCGACTAAATGAACAAATAAACTTAGATGAGGAGGAGGAGAATGTTAATGGAAAAGGAAGAATCAAGAATAATGAGCTAAAAACTCACCAAGTTGTATACATTGAATATGCACAGCATTTTACATGTTGTTATTCATACCTCGATAAAGTGGTTTAAAAAGCTCTAGAGCGCTTTTCAATTATAGAGCAGAGACAGGCTTATTGACAAATAATTGCAGCTATGTGTCAAGCCTCCACCAAAGAGTTATATAAGACATGACAAGCACAGGGGCTGTGATGGAGACAGTTAAGGGAAGGCACATGACAAAGCTATATGAGACATGACAAGCACAGGGGTTCTGATGGAGACAATTACGGGAAGGCACATGACATGCAGTATGAACTGAGTCTCTCACAACAATGGAGAGCACAGTGGGCAGCTGCTTTTCTTGGCCCAGCACTTCTTTGATTACCTGCCCCAAAGAAATGGGCATGTGACCCAAACTCATTCGATCAGATTTTCTCTTTTGGAAATCTGAATCTTGAGGGAAAACCACAGGGACAAAAAGCTGTTGGAGTCAAGCTACTCGATGGCAAAGAGATGACCAGTGAACCTTGCCACTGAGACCCTCAGAACTGCCCTAGTTTATTCCTCCAAGGCCTCTGTGACTGACACTCTAGTTTTTTTTTTTAATCTAACAATTACTGTGTCTGGCATTGCCTTAAGAACCGGACACAGATTAACTCATTTAATCCTCATAACAACCCAATACGATTAGAAATAACTCTTTATTTCTCATCCCCATTTTAACAGATGAAGAAACTGAGGCACAGATAAGTAACTTGCCAAAGTTAAGTAGCTAATGAATCGCAGAGCTAAGATTCAAACCTAAGCAAGGTGTCTCCAGGGTCTGCACTTTCAATCACTCTTCTAACAAATGACAAAGGACATGTTATATGCGTTTCTGGTTTTTAATGAAACTTAGAACTGACCTAGAGAGGAAGGAAAGATGTTCTGGGTGGAAAGAAGATGAAAGAGCACAGCATGTTTGAGGAATTGCTGTGTTTAATAGCAGAAATGCACGGTTGTGGTTAAAATGAAAAGAATAGAAAGCAGTAATTTGGGACCAAATGAAGAGTTAGGGTCAAAACTAAACTATAAACTCAGGAGCTGAGGGAATAAGCTGGGGGAGAGTTTGAAATGAAAACTCCTATGCTGAATTACCAAATATATTGCAAAGAACAAAGGAACTGGCAAAAGCAAAGCACATATCTTTAGCAAAGATAAAATAAAATTCTGTTTAACTTCATAAATAAGGAATATTATGTTTTATTTCTGGACATGGATGAAGGCCATGGATGGGTTCACATGTAAGAATTCATTAAGCTTCGTAATCTTTTCTATAAATACGATATGTGGCAATAAAAAAGTAAAAAAAGAACAAGTACATACTCGTGAGTCCAGCATTTGTGGAAGTGATTGAGAGAAGAATACACATGAAGAATAGAGACAAGGCTTTTCACGTTTAGGAAGCCAGGTTCATCTGCTGCTTTCTTCATAAACAAGTCCATCAAACTAACAGGTCGAAAGCCAACATTTTCAAATAAGATGAGGAGAAAAAGAACCTAAAAAAAGAAAGAATTGAGGGAAAACTTCTTAAGAATTACAGTATGCTGTTAGCAATCTTTTAGATCTCAAAATATTTAAACTGCAATAGAATTGTCCTGACTGACCAAATATTCCCTTAAAAGGAAAAATTATCTTTTCCTTACAAAATCTGTTCCAGTTATTCTTGAATCAGAGTATCGAGTTAACAATCAACCTCTTTTTATAAGCTGAGAACCAGAGCACAGAACGGTTTCCATATTTCCATCTCATTTAAAATAAATATTTTCCTATACGCTTTTCATATAACAGCTCTGAAAATTACCTTTAAATATACCTCTTCTGAAATTTTTCGAAATGACCAAGCCAATTTTGAACTGCTCTCCCTTCCAAACCTAGACACTTCCTAGATTCTAAGAGATAACTCAAAAATTTCTATGTTCAGTACTAATTTCTATAACTGAGAATAGAGCTGAAATACAATGATTAAATGTTCCAGTTCACCTCTCATTTCCCTCTTAGTCTTTCTCACAATAAGTACTTCTCTTTCCAAAACAATTTCCATACTAAAGTCAACCTCACCCTCCAAAGTGAACTAAACCAGTGACCTAACATGGTTACCACTACTTAACTACAAAAAGAAGTTTTTACCACCTGCTTCATTTAGATGTTTAATTAACACATGCCCTGAATTAAAAGGCTCTTACTCTGGAAGAAACAAGCAAACTTTCCATAAATAGAAAACACACATGATCATTAAGTAATGACAGTTTATTCTTCAAAAAGCGTAAGCCTCTCACATCACCTATCTCCATTATTCTAAATCTAATAAAGGAAAAGTAGAAAGACAGAAATAATCCTTAGTATCCAACCAAAGTACCATACAACCTTTTGAAGAACAAATAGAAAAACAAACTTTGGACAATATAATTTTTGTTTTGGAGAGAAAGATGGTCCAGACATTGAATAATATATTAATAGGTAACCCCCAGACAAAAATTATAAGGAGCTAATTTTTCAAGCCGATTTAGCATTGGAATATTTTGGAATCTAAACCACTTTAAAATGATAGAGAAATTATTTCGAATGCTAAATAAATTAATACGTTTCTTGAAAGTTTCTGAGGCTTACTCTAAACTGTTAACATACTTACTTTTTTCAACTTCCAGATGTCAAAAGTTGTAGCCACATAATCTGCTATTCCCTTAAAAAGATCTATATTGAAGTACTGGAGGTCTCTGCAAGACTGCAATATGCTGATCAATATTTTAAAGGGACACCCATGGATATTACCTTTAAGAATGAGTTAGAAAAACAAGAATCACCAGATGGTTTTGACTGTAAGATCCAAGATACTATATACACAGTACTTTTGTTTCTTTAGAAAAAACAGCACTATATTTTGTTAAAAAAAAAAAAACACTATAGGCAAAAATAAAATTTAGATCTAACGATATCATCAGATATTTTTCATATAACAGCAAAGTTGTTAAAGCAAACAAAACAAATATAGTCCAGAACAGATCGGATGCTACAAATCATATAAGAAAAATTCCCCTTACTTGTGACTATCTTACTGCACTCATTCAAAAGGATAATGGAGCGGTGATTCATGGCGGCCAGTACTGCAAACATGCGCTGGCTATTCAAAACAGAAAATTGGTCTAATTCTTTCAAAGCTTTCATCTAAAGAAAAGTAAACTTAAATTTAATTTATCATTTGTGGCAAAATAAATTAAACTCTTATATTTAAATAAAAAAGGATAAAGCTTGAGCAAGATGACTCGGACAAACAGGTATATAGATAAATATACGTAAATATATATACAGATAAAAATAAATCTATTTCTATTATTTCACTTTAGCAAAGTTACATACAAAAGCATAATGTCCTCCTAATAAACTGACTTTAGGAGGTGACAGCAAATCACAAGAAATATTTTTTTCAAATTTTACCCAACAGAGAAAATTCAGAAGGTATTTACCTCCAATTTCCTTTTAAGACCAATCGGTGCATCTTTTCCAATACATTTCATTACAGCTTGTAATGTGAAGACACGTTCTATTTTCCAAACTTGCTGATCAACTAGCATCCTGTCATCAAACACAATAAATACCACAGTCCTAGGATCTTAAAGCCAGGTGAGAAATCGTAAAAGTCATTTGGTCCAGCTTCTACTTCTAGGCAAGGAATATGAAGCCCAAAGAAATGATCTACCTGCCCAAGAGTGCAAATAGTGAAAGCTCCAGGACCAGCCTAGTATTGTTTTCTCTCACATTATTTTGCTATTTTATGCATGAACAAATTTCAGGAGATTATATTAAGACATCCTAATGCATAGTCAATGAAAAAGGGAATTAAAAATTATTCTCATCAACCTATGACATTAGATTAGGTGCATCAATTTTATAAGTTGTAAAACTTCACCTCCTTTTCAAGCTGGGCCAGTGTCATGTGACCTCCACATAGTACCCAATTAACCATTATGAACTGAGTACATGTCAGTTATCCCCCAGCCCACATCAGTACTATGTTTTCAGATAATTTTAGATTTTAATGTTACCCACGCCTTTTATTTTATGGTGGACCCTGAAAGAAGCATTATTTCCAGCTTTACCTGATCCAGAGTCACTATTTTAAGTTTAATAAGGTATTAAAGACCATAACTACTAACAAAGTCTTCCATGCCCCCACTCCAAAAAAGGGAGCTCAACTTTCATCTTCGTTTTTGATTTAAGAGAAACAGAGAAAGGCACCTGAATAAAGGGTAACAGAGTTCTCACCGCAATCCTGCTCGAAGAACATCCACATTCTTGCATGGCTCCATTGCCTCTAAGATAGTTGACAAAACTGAAAGACATTTCTCATCACACTCATTGATACGTTCCTATTGAAATATAATTACAAAAATACCACAGGTGATGAGCTCATAGTGGACTATCTCACCCAAGCAAAACCACTGAACTGATGCTTTCAACTAAAGGATGAAGTATCAAACCAATAATTCACAGAGTCTGTCCACAATAAACAGCATCTTTGGAAAACAAGATGTCATATGTAAGTGAATTTTCCAAATAATTGATACATTCTTTTATGTATCAACCATTTTTTTACATTCTCCATTATCACTGAAAATGATTTGATATTGATTACCTTCCTCCCCTTCTGAAATAACTTTTATCAAACATTATTTTTACCTCTTCTTGAGACCCAAAGCCATCATGATGACAAGTGTAGTAATATTAGAGCTACAGGACAATTTTCCTACCCCTAAAGAACATTACACAGCTGCGCTTACAATTTTCCTATATCCTTTCCTGGGTATCAAACTGCAACCTCAGTTGTGAACCTTCTGATTCACATCTGCTGTCACATGTTACCACCACTACCTGGATCTCAAGAGGAGCCCAGGCTCCATGGATCCTTCTTTCAAATCCTCTGAATTAGGGTACTAATTTAGGTTCTAGAAATGGCCTAATTTAGAAAACGAATAGTAACAACACAGCTTACCTAGTGCTCTACAATTTAATCACAACTAGCTTATACACCTCATAAGAGTACTTGTGATCACATCTGAAAGATGTAAGCTCTTTTGCTAAAATTACAATACATGGCTAACTAGTCACAGAGTCTCAAGTCAGAACCAGATTATGATAAGAAATAGATACTGCTGGAAGGAAAAAAGGTCTCATTCCCATGAGAGGGTTTCCATTAACAATTTATAGCATTCCATCAATACCTACTGTGAAAGAAAAGACCACTTGGCTATGTGTTTGAAGGGCAAACTTCACTGATGACATATTTCATCCCTAGCTAAAATGTCTTCGCAACATTCCAACATGTTAGTGAGATACAATTATACATACAGTTAACCTGACCCCAAATATCCACTGTCCATTCCTCACCAATGCAGATACTATGCTGATATGAATACCTGTCCAAAATTCATTTAGAGCATCACTGACCAGGTAGAGCAACTTACTGTAATCACTTTTAAATAACTATATAGGGAACACAGTCTACCAAAAAACACGGATATTCTGCGGTTTAAACACTCACACACGACACACAAATTAGTTCCTGGGCGAGAACATGGAAATCATAGTAATGTAAAAAGTTAAAGTTAAAAACTCTCATATACCTATGAACCCAATTCTTGAATTCTATAGTAGGATAGGATATATATCAGATCATCCTCAGGAAACTCCTGTCTTCAAAAATAATTATTTAATTATGATCATTGAGTTCAGAAGTCTGAAGAGTCCACTCTTAAAAGGTAAATGATTACTTTCATGAACTCATCTTTTCCTCAGCCAATCTGGCATCATTTCAGTGACATCAAACAGGACACTGACTCCTTTGTTTGAAACTAAAATTGGCTCCTTCCTCCATTCCATTTCCCACTCCCACAGTAATCTAAATACAAATTGGAGCACGTTGATGACCTCCGCTTAAAATATTTCACTGGATCCCCATTGCCTACAGGATAAATCCGAACTCCTTAGCCAGGCAGAAAAGGCTCTTCACGATTCATCCCCTTTTTCCCCAACCTCATGCCTTGCCATGACACCCAACCCCTCCTCCTTGACAACCACAGACACAATTTCCTCTCCATTCTCTCAAACTCACAACCCCAGTATTCTGTACCTCCAGCCACAATGAACTACTTTCAGCCACAAACTATTCTCCAGGATTTGAACATATAGTCTTCTCTGCTTGAAACACCATCCCCTTCGCTATCCATCTTCTAAGTGCTGGCCATTTCTTGGACTCAGCTTAACCATCATCTCCCACTGGGCCTCAATTTTAGCTCTACTATGTCGAGGTGTTTGTTCATTCACGCAGCAAATATTTATCAAGTACCTACAGATAGTGACACTAACAGGTATGTGACCTTGGGCAAGTTATTTAACCGCTCTAAGCTTAAATTTCCTAATCGGTAAGATGAAAGTAACAATACCTACTTTTAAAAACTACACTGAGAATTACATGAGACAATCCTCTTTTCAAACTTTGTACCTATCACTGCTTCAAACAGTAATCCTGTATCCTCCTCTCCCATCACCTTTTCCATCATGAAGGCGTACTCCTGCTAGGTTTGAAGCCCTTGTAATGCACTCTCTATATTTTTCTTTCATTGCACTGAAAGCTCTATGTGGCCGTTATTTTGTAACTGTATTCCCTATGCTCAGCACCATGCCTACAACATAGTAAATGTATGACTCATCAGATGAACATTGGTTATTTTTGTAATTACCTAAAAAATATCTGTTGTCCCCTCTAGGTTATAAGGGCAGGGATCATGGCTTCTATATCTTTACATCCCTAGTGACAAGTCTAGTAACTCATACATAGTTGACACCCAATAAATGTTTACTGTATGAATAAATCAATCCAGTAGCTGTGTGACTTTAGCCAAGTTAACATCACTAAATCTCTTTCCTCATGTGCTAAACTGAGGTAACATCAACCTTACAGGGCTATTGTGAAGATTAAATAAGACAACACAAGAAAAAGGTATAGGTAGTCAATAAATACTAGTTCCCTTCCCTTCTCTCCTTCTTTCAACTACCCAACATTTCCTTGTATATTGTGTACCTCTCCCCATTTTAGCTTATTCACTATTACTCAACTCCAGAGAAAAAAAATGGGGCAAGCTTTCATAAATTTCTACAGCAAAAAGATCTGGCTAACTTAAGGTCTCTAAATCATATAATATCTATGAAGAAACAAATATAAACTACCATTCCAAATATAAGTTTCTTTCAAGGAAGCTACATGTCTACGTCCCATCATTCTTTCAAGATATGCTAAACCAAGTAAAAGTATATGTAAGGCTCCTTTTGATTTTACCTGGACCACCCTCAGCAAAGTCTGTACGAGTAGCGTATTCTGAGGGATCCCGAGCTTCACCATAGCATGAAGACTGAACAGCAGGTTGTCGTAGTGCATGATCTTGGCTTCTCTCATAATTTGTTCACACAGCTGGCTAAACATAGGGTGGTTAAACATCAATTGTTTTTCAAAGCGCTTCTGGTCATCAGACATCCGTTTGGCAATTGTCCACATGGCTGAGAAATAGTTACTACTAGGAAATGTAGGTGCTTTTGAAAATATATCTAACACGTCACTCAGGGAATTACACTCCTGAGACAGTTTTCTACAGTTGATCGGGGTTGGTTTTGTTCTCTTGGTGAGAACATCTTCATTGGAAGGCTCATGATGAAAGTTTTTCTTCAATCCATTATCAGAGACAAAGTGTTTTGAGTTAAAGGACAGCCTTCTAGGACAAAGTAGTCTGTCAACTGCAAGGACTGTTGCAGTGCTTATGCCCTTTGTTTGAAAGCCATCACCTCCTGATTTAAAAATTAAGGCATACTGAAAGAGATATCTCATAGATGACTGCATTCTATTATCAAAGTTACTTAAGAGCTTTCTTGGGTTCCAGTTTGAATAAACAATTTTTGGTCTGCAAAATCCCGAAGGATACAGCCTCACAGTTCTGCCTGTTGCAACTAAAGTACTGAATTGTCTGAGGTTCCATAAAAAGGAACCTGCTCTGTTATTCATTTTCCTAGCCACTGAAACACTTTCAAATGGCTTTAAAGTTGTCAAGATCACACACACACGTCGCTTCTAAATATGAAAGAAAACACATGTCGTCGCTTTCCTGTAGGGGAAGGGGTTATAAGAGAAATAAAAATTAGAGTAAAACTTCTACTTAAAAATATCAAATGCATTTAACAGAGACTAAAGTGAGAACCTAGGGAGGCATTAAGATTTCCGTTAAAAAGGTAAAACCATGTTAGCAATATGGGCTTTCTCCATTTCTACCACAATGTGTATATACACAGCCTTAAAGGTGCAAGGTTACTTTGGAAGTAATCGTTGTACAAATAAGGTATTGAAAAAATAAAAAAGGAAGTGGATTTCTGACGGAAAAGTTTTCCTGCTTTCTTTGCAGTAAGGCATTTTATGTTACCACTGCCTTGAAGATGTCGTCAATGAAAAACAAGGGTTTAACTTTGATGGATACTTTTTAACACAAGAATTTAACTACAGGTAAACACGAACTGTTAAGAATAAGGACTTGGACAAGTAGAACGGCTCAGAAGCAGCAGCAAACTAAAGTGATGCACGTGGCCTGCGCTTGTCTGGAGATAACAACCAGACAGTCTCACCAGGTCTCAGAACCGGTGTCAGGGGTCCGTCCTTCCGGAGCTGGACCTCTTAGTATTAACCCACCTCCCTAAACTTACTTCCCGGGCAACTCCTGAGACCTTTCTCTGAAAGGCGAGAATTCTAAAGCGTAGTACGACCACCTGTTCCACCTATGCTCGTCCTCCACTCACCTTAGTTCAGAGCCCCCTGGTTACACAGAGGCGCGGCCATACAGCTTCCCCGCGAGCTGAGCGTATCGCGAGATTTTACGGATCCTTCATAGGTCAAAAAGTGTTATGTTCGCGGGAGGTTGGAAATAGTTTACTTGGAGTGAAGAAAGCCTACCAAAAAACTGACTAGTTTTTCTTAGCTGCAGGGAATAGGCACGGGGGAGACCACAGAGCTTTTAATGACAGTGTATAACTGTGTACCCCAACACGCAACCTCTGCAGCTGGACGCCAGAGTCCGCGCTCAGCTTCAGAGTGCGCCTGCGCCAAGTCCCGAGCGGCGTGGTTGCCTGGAAACGGTGGAGCAGCGGTTCAAGCCCGCGGGTCCTGGCTTCACCATGGCCAAATTCGTACTCGCTGGTGAGTGATGCCCGCGTCCACCCGCAGATCGCTCAAAACACCGACAGCTACTCTCCTCCTATGACCGCTTGCCAGTGATCTTCTTAACTCGCCTATGTTCTAGCAACTCCAGCCTCTGTATGGACCACCCAGGCTTTATTATGCTTTCATTCAAAAATGTATGTTGGGCAGTGACTGTGTACAAAGCACTGCTGGACACAGGGGATACAGTGAGGGGAAAGACACATCCCTGCCTTCGAGGAGCTTTCAGTCTCCTGGGATACAGAAGCATGTAAACAAGTACTTTTGATACAGTGTGATTAATGCAATGAGGGGTATGTACACAGGGCTCTGGGGGGTGTTACAAGAGCCGATTTGTGAAGGTTTGGAATAGGGAGGACATTCCAGAAAAAGGCACAGAGGCTAGAAGTGTCATGGCCTCTGGATATGGAGGAAGTGACTGGACCTGGGGCAAGAATGGGAGCAGAAGCCAGATCCTTGCACTTCAAGAACACCAAGCAAAGGTGTTTGAACTGTATGCTGAAAGCAATGAGGAGTCATTTAAAATGTTTAAGCAGGAGGGTATCTTAATGAGCTTGCATTTTAGGAAACCCACCTTGTCAGCAATGGAGGGGACGGACTGGAAATGTCGACTGGCATCCAGAAAACCACCAAAGAGGCTCTTACTGCAGCAGGCTATTGTACCTGCCTCCTTTCCTCTCAGCAAGTTTCTCAAAAGGGTAGACTGCTCTTCTATCTCCAGGTCCGCCTTCCACTCAATCTGGTTTCTACTTCTGCCTCCTTTCAGAAATGGCCCTCACCGAAGTCACTAATGACTTTACAGAAGCTGTCCGGTCCTTGTCTTATTTGACCTCTTTGATGCCTTAACACAATTGTCATCTCCCATCTGCCTGAAAACCTATTTCCTTTGCTCCTTTATTCATTCAGAAGAGTATTTTTGAGAATGTTGCATTTGTGGCAGTGGCAGGGCTGGGTTCTATAGGAGCAGGGGCAGTGGCAGGGGACCTTTCTTAGGCAAAGACTTCCCAGAAGAAGTGATTTTTTAATCAGGGTCCTGAAAGATGAGTGTTACCTATCGGAGAGGAAATAAGTAGGGAGGAGGAAAGTAAATTAGGCACGGGTAGCAGGGAGTGGGGCTGCAATGAGGAAAGCTAGTTTGGTGATTTTTGAGAGTATACAATAAGCAGAAAATTGAAAAAGATTTAGTAGGGTTGGAGCATAGAGTACAAGGAAGAGACTATCATATGTTAAGGCCAGAGTTAGATAATGTATATTCTTGTGAGCCACGTTCAATATTTTTTTAGATGTATTTATTTTTGGCTGCGTTGGGTCTTCGTTGCTGTGCGCAGGCTTTCTCTAGTTGCAGCGAGTGGGGACTACTCTTCATTGCAGTGCACGGGCCTCTCATTGTGGTGTCTTCTCTTGTTGCAGAGCACGGGCTCTAGGCACATGGGCTTCAGTAGTTGCGGCACGCAGGCTTAGTAGTTGTGGTGCACAGGCTTAGTTGCTCTGCGGCATGTGGGATCTTCCTGGACTGGGGCTCGAACCCTTGTCTCCTGCACTGGCAGGCGGATTCTTAACCACTGCACCACAAGGGAAGCCCTCAATATTTTAAACTTTATCTAAAGTACATGGAAGGTTTTTGGAAGGAGATACATAATAAAATTTGCATTTTATCTCAGTGTTATTGCTACAATGTGAGAAGAAAAAGACTGGACGCCCAGAGCCCAGTTAGGTACTGTAGTCCAGGAAGGAAATACTGGTGGCCTGGTCTAGGAAGGTGGGCAATGGAAATGCAAAGAAGTGAATGGATTGGAGAGATGTTAGGGAGCAGAATCTATAGAACTAGACATTTGACTAGGTGGAGGAAGAAAGGAAGGGAGAAGAAAGAGTTAAAATTATTCCCAAGTAGTAGTTTGCATAACTGGGTAGATGGGAAGTCATTGAAAAAAAGCAGAAGAGTAGGCTTTATACTCTGGGTACTGTTAATACTCTTAAATAACTGGGTAGATGAACATAAAGAACATAAGAGAAGGAGCAAATTTAGTAGGGGAGTGATGGCAAAATCTGTCATAGACATGCTGAGTGCCTATGAGACATTTAGAAGGAGTTGAAAAAATACAGGACGGTGTAGACATCTAGATAAGGAGATAGTTCTGAACTGGAAATACAGATTTCTACTTGAAACAAAAGGAGTGGAGGAGATTATCCAGGAAGGATCATAGAGTATGAAGATAAGATGCCTTGTAGAATGCTAACCTTTTAATGCATTAATAAAGGAATAGGAACCTAAAAGTGTAATGAGGAGTGGCCAGAGAAGTATGAAGAAAACCTGAAGAATGCCCCCACCACAGTGGGTATTTCAAGAGTTGAAGGGAGACAAATGCTACCAAGGGTCAACAAGAAAAGGATCAAAAAGTATCCATTGGATTTAGTGACATGGAGGTCCATGGTGACCTTCTAGAGAATTATGGGAAAAGCCAGATTGCAGTGGCATGAGAAATCAATGGAAGTGAGAAACTGGAGATGGCAAGTGTAGAGAACTATTTCAAGAACTATTTCAAGTTTTAATAGAAAAGGGCAGGTAGAAGGCAATGACTGAAGGGGCTTTTTGTTTCTCAGGACAGGAGAAACTTAAACATAATAAGTATATTTTAATTATGGTAGAAACAGCCCATTAGAAACAGAGCTAAGATGCTAGAAAAAGGGGATAACCAGTGGAGGTGGAAGAGGGTGGTGTTTAGAGCATAAGTGGTGAGATTGGATCTGGATAAGAGGTAGGATCCCTCTTCCACTGAATAGAAGAAAGAAGGAAAGAAGGAATCCAAATGCAGATAGGCTAGTAGGTTTGATGGCAGGAGCTTGGGGGATTTCCCAACTGATGCCTTTTTGTATGATTTGGTTTAGTTTGCGTAAAGTAGAAAGCAGAGTTTTCTGTTGTCTTCTGATAGTACAGAAAAATATTGGAGAGAAGGAAGGGGCTTGAAGGAAGTAGGCAGTTTGGAATGGTAATTGTAGAGACCAGAAGAGAGTGCTGCCCAGGGAAACAGAGGGATCTCCAGGAAGAGTTGAGGGCCAGTTGAGACTGGTGACCATGTATTTATAATGGTACCGCTCTGCTTAGTTCTACCATGTTTATCCAGGGGTGCCAAGTACATGAAACCCAGGCACAGAAAAGGCAAGTTACTGGGTTCATTCAGGGTAAGGGGCTTTTACCAAGCTTACTTGCCAGAAGCACCGTGGGGCAAGAGAATTGCAGACATGAACCAGAAGAGTGGTCTGAATTCATGAGTCATGGATTTGAACTAAACAGGGAGGCTAATAGCCAGGGGGAGTTTGAGAGGGGATGATGACTTAGAAGTCACCGGGAGGTTGAAGAACTGGTGAATTGGGAGTAATCGGGGAAGAAGGCTATAGAGAGGGTTCTGCCCTTGGCCCCTGCCCCTCCTACTCTACCAGACGTCCAGTCCCACCAACTTTAGTGGCTGTCACTTTCTCTGTGTTTATGCCTGCAATACCTGTATCCTAAGCTATTACAGAAGGCCTGCTCTTCAGATTTGCAGGTGCAGCTGCCTGCTGGTCATATCCACTTAGATATACTACAGATACTTCCAGCTGCGCTTTATAATTTAAACTTCTCACCCATGATTTCTCTCTAGTAAGGTCAGGATCACCTAGCCACGCCAGAAAAAAGAAGTTAAGCCAGACTCTTCTCTCTCCCGGCACTTCTCCTTCCCCCAATACTCTCTGCACACATAGCAAGTCCACATGTGATTCTACCACCACTCCTCACTTCACGCTTTGCCTTTTAGTAGCTACTAATGAGTAGTTCATTATGAGTAGTTCATGCTTAATTAGTAGCCTGGGAGCCTCTTAGAGGAAGTGAGGTCTAATACAGCACTGGAGGAGAATAAATATTCAAGTCTTTTTTCCTTTCCACATTTTATTACTAATGATGCTGATCTCCTATGAAAGTCATTTTATTTTGCCAATATAATAAAAATCAAAAGTTTGTGTTATGGCAGTTTATGCTATAGCTCTATATAAATTATATTGTAACTGTGTGATTAATTCTGTAATTATATGACAAATGCTTGTAACTACATGATAATTTCCATGTGATGAAAGAAAATATTGCTAATTTGAATTTTTTAGGTAGAGCAGATTGCCCATATTATGCTAAAGCAGAACTTCTGGCAGATCTTTTACAAAAGAATCTTCCTGATTTTCGGATACATAAAATTACACAGCATCCTGATGTTTGGGAGGTAAGAGGCCTTTACAGTTTGTTAAACTCACACACACAGAAAAATGTGTTCTGATTTAATTAAATATTAGCTAGTGTATCAGATAGCTTTCCAGGAATGTTCATGTACTATTGATATTTTAATGTTAGTAAAATCAGTCCTGACTTATCAGCCTCAAAACATTATTTATATTTTTTTCCTAGTACCTAATAGAACAAATGAGGCCCTAACCAGTAAGTAGAATCAATTTGGCTGGTATTTTCCCCCCAAGAATCCACATAGCTTATATTGCACTTTTTTTTTTTTTTTTTTTTTTTTGTGGTACGCGGGCCTCTCACTGTTGTGGCCTCTCCCGTTGCGGAGCACAGGCTCCAGACGCGCAGGCTCAGCGGCCATGGCTCACGGGCCCAGCCGCTCCGCGGCATGTGGGATCCTCCCGGACCGGGGCACGAACCCGTGTCCCCTGCATCCGCAGGTGGACTCTCAACCACTGCACCACCAGGGAAGTCCGTATATTGCACTTTTTAACTTTCAATTCTCCTTCATATTGATTTCTAATGACATGAGGGACTTGTTTATTTGACACACCCTTCTTTGGGACTTAGATGGAAATTTGGGGGAAGGAGTTTCCTTTACTGGGGAGTGTTCTTGGGAACAACATCCTTAGAAGGAATGAGGACAGCAGGACTGGGCAATGGGGGAAGTTGAACTGCCATACAGCTCTAACAAAGGGCTCAGCCAGCCCTGCAGGGAACTCTGAAGCTGGGATGGCCCTTCAAAGATACTCCCCCAAACAGGCAAGGAGGCCAGGCTTTTGTTCTCCTGCAGCTAACAGTCAGAGGATGTGGGCTGCCCTGGGGAAGAGACTTAACCTTAGGCAAGGGAACATCCTTTGGCTAGGTCAGTTTCCAGAGAGAGACTCAGCACTGAGCCATCAACAGCCAATACGCCTCGTGGCAGGGGGAATGAGTGCCTTGGTCACGAAGGAGGAATAGGGACTACACGTGACAGGATCTGCTAGTTCACCAGTTGTGCCTTTTGGATCCACATGCTGCATATAATACGTTCACACCATCTGGGAACAGCTCTTCCAGAATTCTGGTTGGCATCTCTCCCCGGGGAAACTTTATAAGAGGAAGTTAAGTGAATAATAGTCTCCGCTGCACATCATTTCAGCACTACACATCGTTCATCACCATAACTGACTCATCACCTTTCTTCTCTTCTATCCATTGTAGATTCCCCTCACCCTCTGCTGATTCAGGTGACTTATTAGGTGTGGTGGTGACTTACACCTGTATCCTTAGGGGCCTGAGCCCTCGTCTCTATTCCCTTTTCAGGATATGACTGTTGCACCTGTCCATGTGCTGTCAAAATTAAACAAGGCACTACCAAGGATGCCCCAATGGGTTACCTAGATGCCAACCATTCTTTCCTGCCAACATTGGGTAATAGCTGCCCTACGTGCTCCTGATCAACGGGGCAATTACCCCTTCCATGATGGTAACTCCTCTCCTTACTGGCTGATCTCTTGGCACAGGAGCTCTAAGTGACCATGTGGCAGCATAGATTAAAGTTTAATGGGACTCTTCCTGATAGAAGCACCCCTCACCCTGGGTGGGTCACTGGGAGTGATGGTAAGCAGGGTCACTCTTAATTCCATCCTTGGTTCCTGGATTCATGTATTCGACCTATTGGGGCAAAACTCTATTGATTTGTGGTATATATTGCATCCTGAAAGATGGTACCCCATCCTTGCAAGGTATCAGTCTCTAAGCTGGTGCATGCATCTTCAGTGTGTTGTTCCATCCCTCTATCATGCTGCTGGATGTTGCCATATATGATAGGGCCAGTGGGTCCCTGGTTTCATGCCCAATGTCATACATCGTTTACTTTAAAATGGGTTTCTTGGTTCAAAGTGATGTTATGCAGGATCCCATGTTGGTAGGTTAAATATTTTGAAAAGTCTTGAACAGGGTGCTGGCCAAAATCCTACAAGCAATAAAGGCAATTCTTTATCTAGAATATATGTTGATTAAAATCAAGGTGAATCACTGCTCTCTCCAGGGTAGAAGGGGTCCAATGTGATCAGATTGCCACCAAGAGGCTGGTTGTCGTCTTTGAGGGTTAGTGCCATTAACAGGAGGTCTGCGTTGATCTCTGTTAATGGCAGCAGCAATGGCTAGGTCAGCTTTGATGAGTGATAGCTTGTTTTCTCAGACCATTGCATAAGCTCTAACTTTTTCATGTCCCCATTGTGCCTTCAGCTGTCTAAGTTATCTTACTGCTGGGTTGCTTAGTGCTTCTGTCATAATAGACGTTCTCTGGTGGGCACTGCTCCCCGTCCTCTTTTATTTCAGAATTCTATCATCCCAATTGCCATGGGGCCCAGCTCTATAAGAGCATGTCATTTAACAGCCATGGCCCAGAATTGACAGCCACACCAGGCTTCTCAGTGATGCTGAGACCCCTCTCATCAGTGCATTCCTTGTCACTTTGGTGAATGTAGTGTCCTCCAGGCCCTTCCAGAGAACATAGGTGACCAATAGTTTTCCAGCCTTCCGTCATAGCATATCCACTCTAGCGAACCCATTTTTTCTAAGCTTTTTCATCCCTTCTTCCATGGTCTTCCATGACAGTTCTGGCATTTCCACTTTATTTCATCCCTTGCTCCGAGCTCTGAAGAGCCATCCTAGCAACATGTTGGACTCTCTTCTGAGGTCTTTGTCAGGGTGCACACTCTTGAATAGCAGAAGAGTGATTCATTTTGAGAAATTCTCTCTTGTCCAGCTTTATGTTCCACTCTTGATTCAGCACCCTCAGGGTCTGGTCCTGTACATATTCTCCCAGCTCCTGCCAGGACATCACCATGCCCTGCTCACTGCTGAAGGTCCTTTGAGGTAGAGTCTCTTTCTTCTAGATTCCCAGTATTTCACTGGTCAGGCTACGTTGTGACTAGAGAGGCCATGGGGGAAACATCAAGGAGGGAAATTCATTTGTAAGGTAGCTTCATGATACATTCCTCCAAAGACAAGAATGTTGCCATGTACTTTACCCATAGAAATGTTGCATTCTGTCTCTATGCAGATATTGTCATTGGAAGGCCTGGTGTACAGAAACCAGATAATGATGATTTAAACTTTTTCTAGTAAATATTATCAGAAATCCCCAGATAATTTTTAGCTCATTAATTCAATCTAAAAAATATAAACTATACTCACATATTTGGAAAGCAATATCAAATTTATATGGCCCTAAGACCAGAGACATCTCATACAGAAGACCATTTGAGTTGGAAAACTCGGCTCCTTTTTTAAGCCAAAACCTTGCACTTCAGGTCTACTCAGGAAAGAGAGCAACATTCAGTACCTTTATTTGGTCGATGAATTCGAAGAATATTCTTTCTTACTTGATTAATTTGTTACTCAACTCATCACTATTTCTATATTTATATTTTACAGTTTAAAGATATCTAAATTTTATTATGTATACACAGAGGTAGTAAAAAAAAAACAAACTAGTATTTTAACGTTTGAACTCTAAAGCATTGAATTGAATTCCAAGGCAGATTCAATGTGCGACTTCTCATGGACTCTATCATTCAATAGGAGTGGCTGAAAGAGTTGTGTAAAAAGAATAAGTGGAGTCACAAAAATTCCCCCATCATCTGGAGAGAGCTGTTGGATCGTGGAGGAAAGGGTTTGCTTTTGGGAGGATATAACGAGTTCCTAGAACATGCCCAGGTATACAAATTCAGTTGATTTATCTGTCTAAAACATTATTGTTCTCTCCTATTATTTATATTTTTCCAATGTCTTGCTTTCTAAGGTATTCTCTCAGCTCTCTTTTTACTCTATTTGGGCTTTAAACAAGAACTTTCCATTATAGCCATTGTCAGCTATTCAGGTGTTGATTTTTTCTTTCCCAATATTTAGCTTTACTATGGTGTCACCTCTAGCATGACAACTGAGCTGATGAAGACAGTTGCTCAAGAGAACCTGGGGGCACACATAGAAAAAGAGCTGGAGAAAGAAGCCCTGAAAGGTCTCATCAACCCCTTGCAGGTCTGGATCACCAGGTGGGACCGTCAAATCCCAGGATTCGTGAGGTTGACGTTTTATGTTTAGAAGGACAGTGACGTAGGATTAATTACATGATGGAAGAATATCTGAGTGTCAAGTGTGAGATTTGTGTGTATGTATACGAATATTATAGATATGTAATATATGTGTATGCCTATATATCCCCTAGTGTAGCCCCATGTATGAGTTTTAGACTATATATAGATTCAATGTGTATGTAATATGCATATAATACACATATATACTAAATCTAAGAGTAACTTTATAGCAAAGGTGTTTACTTTTCATAACCGTCTCCAGCTCTCCTGCCGTCATTCTGTGTGTCTCATGCTGTCTGCTGCTCATACGATCCTGCTCGTCGCCTCACTGTCCTTCCTTCCCTCTCCCTTGTTTCCTTCCTTCCCTCCCCCATCTTCCTGACTGTTGCCCTCTTCCTCTTTCCCACTTGCTAGAGTTGTCCTCATCCTTAGCTCTTCCATGTTGCACTCATTCTCTCTAACCTCACCCCCGTCACTCTTACCCCTTTTCTCATTTTTTCTCATCACTCTCGCTCTCAGTGGTGGGTGGACACATTCGATGATTGTCATTGCTTTTTCTCTCTATCTCTGTGCTCTGTCTCTCTCTTTGTCCTTTTGCTGTCCATCTTGCTCTATCTCTCCCTCCCCCTTTCCTTTCCCCACCTCTCAATCTGTCTCTCACACTGCCCTTCTTACTATCTATGTGTGTATCCTAATATACAGGCTCATCTGAAAAATTATTTGTTATTATGAAAGATTTCAAATGCAGAAAAGAACTGAGAATGATGTAATAACCGTACATGAACTTTACACTCAGATTTAATAATATTACATCTGCTTTAGAATTTCTTTAATATTTATTTATTTATTTGGCGGCGCTGGGTCTTAGCTGCAGCACGCGGGATCTTTATTTGCGGCATGCGGGCTCCTCCTTGTGGCCTGCGGGACCCAGCTCCCCGACCGGGGATCGAACCCAGACCCCCTGCATTGGGAGCACAGAGTCCTAACCGCTGGACCACCAGGGAAGCCCCTAGATATTTTTAAAGGATTAAAATGGTACAGATGCTCTTGAAAACACCACTGCGCCTCTCTCCAAACCCACTGTGAAAAAATGCCCAGATGCATTTCTAAACTCCCCCTCAGGGGTCATTAGGGCTCTCAGTTATCAGCCAAGCTATAGAGTACTCAAATAGTAGCTGAATTATGGGTGCAGATACATGATACCTCGCCTGTGTTGATCCTAGGCTTCTTTATAAGGATTTGGAAAAATAGACCTTTCTAAAAGATGTCATTACTTTGCAGATAAGGGTACAAAATAGAAAAGAGTTGTGGTTAAATGAAACTGATTTCCTTATCTTTTTTTAAAAAGAATATAAACACGTAATTACAGTAACACGTAATTACAGTAATATACAGTAATATGACACAGTTCTTTTAAATTTTGCTTTCTGCCTATTCTATTTAATTTGAAAAGCCTTATAAACAAGTACATTTCTTACTTTGGTATTGTTTTCAGATGGCCAAAGCAAGAAGTTAGCAGTGAGAATTATTTTTTTCTACTTTTGATTTCTAGCCTTAAAAATGTCTGTGCAGCTGTGTATGCCAATTTAATATTTTATATCACCCTATTAATGCACATGCAGAAGAATATCTATTAAGAATAAAGCCTGGGGACTTCCCTGGTGGCGCAGTGGTTAAGAATCCACTTGCCAATGCAGAGGACACAGGTTCAAGCCCTGGTCCGGGGAGATCCCACATGCCGCGGGGCAACTAAGCCCGTGGGCCACAACTACCGAGCCTGCGCTCTAGAGCCGGTGAGCCACAACTTCTGAAGCCCGGTTGCCTAGAGCCCGTGCTCTGCAACAAGAGAAGCCACTGCAATAAGAAGCCCGCACACCACAACGAAGAGGAGCCCCCGCTCGCCGCAACTAGAGAAAGCCCGTGCACAGCAATGAAGACCCAACACAGCCAAAAATAAATAAATTTATTAAAAAAAAAAAAAGACTTCTATACATGGTTGGTACTTTAAAAAAAAAAAAAAAAAGAATAAAGCCTGAAAAGGAGCAAAAGATTTAACCACTCGTAATCGACTTTGCATTTTTATTAGTGCATCGGCTCCTGCCTGCTACAACCTAATTCCCATCTTGACAAGTGGTGAAGTGTTTGGACCGCATATGGAAATTAGCATAAACCTATTTGACAACAAGCAGGCGGAAGAGAAACTCACAAGCCTTGTGAAGGAGGCTCAGGACCTGGCGTCGCCCTTCCTGCGGAGTGTGTCCGTCTGCACCCAAGCGGAGGAGGCCTTCCGCCAGGCCCACGTGATCATCTTCCTCGACGACCACGTGGACAAGGAGGTGTACAGTTTGGAAGACTGCATCCGAAGCAGGGCTACTCTGTGCCACCTCTACGGATCCCTGATTGAGAAAAATGCTCATGATTCCGTCAGAATTATTGTGGGAGGAAAATCCTTTGTGAATCTCAAAACGTCTTTGCTTATGAGATACGCCCCAAACTTCGCCCACAATATTATCGCTGTGGCCTTGGGCGTAGAAGGGAAAGCGAAGGCGGAGCTGGCCAGAAAACTGAAAACGACTCCGTCATGTGAGTGAGCTCCCGTTTCCGTGTCTGGTTTTAAACAGCGTGATTGCATAGCAGCTAGGAAGAACGCTGTCCCCTCTAAAATCAGTCGGGATATCCGGACTAGAAAGTATGAAGCAGAGGCCAAGAACTTCTGATTGTGTGATTTCGCTACTGTGCATTTTCTTTCTACTAGCTTTTATGACTAGCTGATCTTTTCCCATCATTCTAAAAATTAAGAAACAAATATTTAAATAATAAGATTTCTATTTTTCAAGTAGTAATTTGAAACTTAATATCCCCCCCCCCCCCTTCAGCCAATGTAATCGGTGTTTTTTAAAAAAATACTCAGGGCTCTGTTAAAGTGACCCCACCCCACTTCCCACCTGTGTGACTTGGGGCAAATCACTTAACCTTGCTGTGCCTCGCTTCCTCACCTGTAAAATGAGGATGTAAATAGCACCTACATCCCAGAATTGATGCAAGGATTTCAAGAGATAATGTTTCTAAAGTGCTTGGAGGAGTGCCCGGACGCAAGGGTAGTAAACTTGTTAAGGTGATTATGCTATCTGATCAGTTTCTGCTTCTAATAATCCTTGTACTTATAGAGGTCAAAATTATAGGAGGATGAGACAGAATTAGAAAATGGATTTTTGTATCTACAGGGGGAGTGCTGTATCTAAAAATATTTGTCATGTTTGACAGACTTTAGCTATTTGTGCCCTTAGATGGAGCAGGTGCAACGAAGTCCATTTAGAATGCCAGGAAGTGCAAGACATGACATCAAGCAAAATTGGGAAGACAGTGAAACGTGAGCCTAGAATGCTCTCAGTCAGAGCTCTAAGGGATTTCGGTGAGCCCCTAACACATTAGGGCGAAGCCCTAGGACCATAACTTCTGGTATTCTTGCATACAAATCATTAGTGTCTTACCCCCAGGGTCACTGCATACCTCAGCCAAATGGATACTAAAATTATTCAGTAGGAAGACATTTCCTAATCATTTTATCTCTGTTATCAACCTTATATGTATATGTGTAGATACTGATTTCTCACAAAAGATCTATGGTACACTGATGAAAGTGTCAAGAAGAGGCAGTGTTACCAAATTTAAAACAAGGCAGGCACTTTCAACCAGAAAGCTGCTCTCTTGTGGGTCTGGTGGTACCATAACTTCTAAACCCTGCTATATTCAAAGCCAATAAGCACAGGAGCAGCAGAAAAAAGAAAAGTGGAGACAAGTTGGGACAAAAAAGGGAAATGTTAGAGGGACGGCTGTTAAAGTGGAATTGTCAGTGGAGTAGTAAGGAGGAAGTTGGCAACGACAAAGACAGAGTTAAAGAAAGTAACATGAACTAGAAAAACCATCAGGGAGAATTATTCCAGGAGAATTCCAGATGCCAAGAGGGGAGCAAACCTTTTCAGGATATCCCTTGAGTTCAGTTCACACATAAACCTGTTTCTCAGACTATGTACATCGGCTTAGTTGGAACTCTTTCTGTACAAGTGACAGAAAGTCCACTCAAAGCCACCAGAGTCAGAGCTTTTTTTCCACATAACTGAAGAGTGCAGGAGTAGTTCTTATTTGGGGCATAGCCGGATGCTGGGGTTCAAGTGATGAGGTCAAGCCTGGTTTGTGCTCTCACCTGGCTCATCGCTCAGCTCTGTTTTCCTCAGCTTTGATCTGATTCTCGGATAGGCTTTCTCTAAAAAGTGGCAAAACGGCTACCGGCATCATAGCTTAACTACCCCAGTAGAAAAAGAGCGTTTTCTCTCGATTCTTTGTATAAAAGTAGCAGAATAATATCTCATTGACTGGGCTTGGACAACATGCCCTTCTCCAAGTCAATCAGTGTGGCCAGAAATCTGGAATCTAGGTCGGATGCCTATCGATAGACCTGAGGGGTAAGGACAGCTTCACCCAAACCAAATGGACTGAAATTGGGGAAGCGTACCTATTTAAAGAAAAGCCAGTATGCTGTTAAAGAAAAAAAGGAGGAAGAGATGTTAGGACAAAAAAAAAAAAAGCAGATGTCCGCTATAATTTTCTCTAGCTTGATTTAAGGCATTTAGAGCTATAAAGGGCCTTAAAGCTTTAAGAAAAATTCTTTTCCCTCCTGCCTGCCTTTGAACACAACTCTGTAAGGGTGTGATACTTGGAGCTGCTGCAGTCATTTTAGGACCATGAGGGGAAGGCCAAGAGAGTAACATCTTTGAGCTGCTTAACAAGCCCCAGTGTCACTGCCTACCTCGGACTTGTTATCTGAGAAAAGTAAACTCCTTCTAGTTAAGCCAGGTCAGAAGGATATTCTGTTACTTGAAGACAACAGCAATCTTATCTCATACAGAACAGGAAAGAATTTAATCTCCGTAATAGAAAGTGGTATGACCTTTTAAGAGAATTAAGTTTTTAAACAAATAAATAAGTTTATAAATAAATCCATAAAATCCCCTATTTTCACTTCAGATACATTCCCAGAAAATCCACAATTATTAGAGAGAATTATTAGAGAGAATTTCATATATTAGAATCATATGAAATACCAATTCCTATTTCTCTCTACCCCCATCCTCTTCTTTTTCTTGGTAGTATGTATCATGTTGTATAGTAGTTGTTTTCTCACCCACTCCCCTCTACCCCCAGAATATTGCAAGGATTTGGGCTGATTTGTTTTCTTCTGAGCCTGCCACCTAAAGGTGCCTCACACATACAAGCTAATTCAATATCTCTTCTTTGATTAAGATGTTCCTCGGGGTCCTCTTATTCCAGCACCTCCATTCTGCAGGAAACGAGATCCACCCAGGGAGTCAAGTGACTTGCCCGAATTTCTATTCCAGTCTAAAATCAGGGACTCTCTGTCAGAATCAAAGCAGATAAAAAATCCTCTTCATGGCAAGCAGAGTGGTGAAGTTAGGACCAGAGCGGGGGTATAATTTTCAGTAGCGCTTTCTTTCAGGGAGCATTTCAGTGTTCCCTGAAGTCAGTCCTATGTTCACGCCATCCACGTGCATTATTAGGAATGGCCAGACCCTGATGATAAAGGAGATGAGCCACATTGTTTGCACATTTTTAGGGAGCATAAACTTAAGTTTGTTTTATAGCAAAAGGACCAATTGTAAAACAAACACACAAACAGAAAGTAGACTACAGTCAATTTTTTATATTACGTTATTTTTTAAAATTTCTTTTCTTCACAGGCATCAAAGATGTGATAATTTGGGGTAATATTAGTGGAAATAACTACGTCGATCTGAGAAAAGCCAAAGTTTACAGATATGAGAGTGCTGTTTGGGGACCTCCTCACTATTCACGCCCTGTTTTAAGCCTGATTTTTGATAGGTACAGTATCTTTTTAAGTGAAGTAGTCTAACAATATTGAATAAACGTGTAATGTTATTATAATCATTTAAAAATCATCTTAGAAATCAGTGTGCAGAAGTAACTGTTCACACTCATCCTCATTTATGCTTTCTATTGAAGAAATGTAGAGAATTCCACAGAATTTCAACTAGTCTGTCCCCACACCCAATTTATTTGATTTTGGAATTTTGAATTTTTATATTTCAGATTATCCTTAAAGTGGCTCACAGATTCCATTAATGTTATCACTAAAGCAAACATATGTAAAGTGAATCTTATTTAATGTAAAGACCTCTGTCCAAGTTGAAATTAGTTGAAAAAGCTTCGAGAGTAAGGAATTATAATGGTGAGCAGGCCCAGGCCATGCTGGGTGTTGGGTTCCAGGAAAGGCAGAATTGAGACGTGGTAAGGGGCACCATCTCTGGAGCCAAGCCACCTGGGTTGGAATTCTCATTCAGCCACTCATTAGCTGTGTGACTTTAGAGAAGTTACTTAACGTCTCTGTGCCTCGGTTTTTCCATCTGCCAAGTGGAAATGGTAACAGAGTGCGGGTCTTATAGGGTCATTGGGAAGATGAAGTGGGTTAAGACAGGCAAAGCACTTAGAAACTGTGCCTGTCACAGTCAACACCACCATTACGAAAAGGGCATGGAAGGAGGAAGGGGGAGGAACGCCTTTGTAACAAGTTTCGAAACTTTGCAGCACTTTCCCAGTGGTAGCATGTCCTTTCCATCACCCCTTTCTTCCCTTCCCTTCCTTTACCCACACCTAGAAATTGTGTCCCTGGACTCATTGTCTTGCATTGCTGCGTGGGTGTGGGCAGCATCTCCTGGAGCTGTATCGTGCCGGCTTAGCAAGGGCAGCTGTTTCGTGCTTTTTCTAGTCCAGCTGGACTGTTCCCCGAGTTTAAACTTCAGATTAGAAAACTTAATTATTTCCTTAGTTCTCAATGTGACTGATTCAACATTTCATGATACTATTTTATTTAAAATGAAGGATACCACTGGTTCCAAGATAGCCTCTATGGAGAATAAATTCTTTGTGATGAAATTAATTGTTCTTGCAGCCTTTGGCCACTTTTCTGTGTTCCGTATTTATGGTATCAAGTTTTTAGTTTGAAACTTTAGGACTCCTTTCTGCTCTGGTTCATTACTTTTCAGTTGACTCTTTATGGGATTAAAGAAGCTTGAAGAAGGGGCACAGGAAGTCATATTTCTGTTTTGTGGAGGTGATTTCTTGTACTCAGATCCATTGACCCAGGGAACATTCTTATTCATTCCTATTCCCTCCTCCATTGTAAAATTGTTTCTTTCTCTCCTTACAGTGAGTGGGTAAACAGAGAATTTGTGGAAGGTCTTAAAAAGTTCACCGCCACAGGAAGACAATTTGGGGGCATCTTAGCTGCACACAGTATAGCCACTACGTTGAAATACTGGTACCATGGCTCACCCCCTGGGGAGATTGTGTCTTTAGGGGTACTGAGTGAAGGTAAATCTGGGTTTTTCATATCTTACGATATTTTAAAACCTCCATGTATGCCTTGTGCTCCTACTTCTGTGTCCTTACCTAGACAGGCTCCTACCTCTTTTTTTTTTTTTTTTAAATGGTACAGTTACTTTTAAATTTTATTTATTTATTTATTTACTTTTGGCTGTGTTGGGTCTTCGTTTCTGTGCGAGGGCTTTCTCTAGTTGTGGCAAACGGGGGCCACTCTTCATCGCGGTGCGTGGGCCTCTCACCATCGCGGCCTCTCTTGTTGCGGAGCACAGGCTCCAGACGCGCAGGCTTAGTAGTTGTGGCTCACGGGCCTAGTTGCTCCGCGGCATGTGGGATCTTCCCAGACCGGGGGACGAACCCGTGTGCCCTGCATTAGCAGGCAGATTCTCAACCACTGCGCCACCAGGGAAGCCCGCTCCTACCTCTTTAAAGGCTCTGTAAGCTCTCCGGATTTTCACAATTCCATAATCATTCATTCATGCCTGCATTCCTTCAGTTATCCATTCAGCAGTGCAACAGTATTTTGTGTGCATGCACTGGGAACACACATAGGGAGTAGGCCCGGCTTTTGCCTTTCAGGAAGCTCACATCACAGTAAAGGAGAGCCACATACATAAATGAAATAATTCTGTTAAGTTTTTCTCACTGTATCCCTACTGAGGAAGGGAAAGCAAGGTCAGTTTTCAGCAGGCAGCAGGAAGAATCAGGACCTGCATCATAAAGGAGGTGACACTTCAGGAAGTCCCACCTGCAAGCTTGAGTAGTTGTTTACCTGACAGACAAGTATGGGAAGAACATCTGGGCACAGGAGCTGCAGGAGCAAAGACACAGACCCACGATACAAAGGGCACAGCAAGACCCAGATCTCAGAGTACCAGGCAGCAGCCGGAATGTGGAAAGCTTGCTCTCCATCCACAAATACTGTGGATATATTTTTATATCCTTAGTATTTTAATCTGCTAAAAGCTATTCAGAGCACTTCTACTATTTATTGAAAAATAGGAAAGAGAGAATAGCTGGTGCTCTGTGCACTGAAGACCTAAAGCATGTCTTCCCTTTGTGCTTTACATTCTCCCTGAACAAGCCCATCCATTCCCATCTCAGCCTTGCTGCTGAGCCCTACCTTGTCAGACATTGCCACCTGGATGTCATGCTGTCACTTCAAACCAACACACACCAAACTGAACCTGTTGTCATCCTCCCCAGTCTGATCCACCTCTTGTATCCTTTATGTTATTAATGGAACCACGATCCTTCCCATTGTTTCAGTGACTATGGTGCAGCTCACGGAAATCTCCCTAAGCCCCCCAAGTCAGAATTAATCTCTGTCTCTCCTCTGTACTCACATAGCATTTGTTCCTCTATCAGAGAGCGTATCACAGCCTGCCTTTACGGATGGGGTGGTTAGTTGCATATGCCCTCTGCATTAGAGTTCACCCACCCTGAGGGCAGGGCTTTGGCTGGGTCTACTTGTTGCTCCTTCATGGGTAGACTCTCAGTGTGTCTTGTTCAATTAAAGTTAATGTGCACGAACATCCGCAAGTGTGAGTTCAAATCACTGTGTTACCTTTTTAATGAAATAGACACCTAAAACCTCATCTTTATCTGTAAAAGTTTAATTAGGGAATTCCCTGGCTGTCCAGTGGTTAGTATTCCCCGCTTCTACTGTTCGATTCCTGGTCAGGGAACTAAGATCCTGCAAGCCACGCGGTGCAGACAAAAAAAAGTTGAATTAATCTCTGTAGGAATTCATCAATAAGCAGTTCAGTGTTGGGGGCAAGTGAGGTGAAGAGCAAGGGATCATTGTGTCCCTGAAATGGTAACACATATGTAGACCCTCATCCGTTGTTCACTCATAAGGCTGGCTCTCAAACAGAGAGTGAACAGAGGGCCTGGGACATCCTCTACGGAAAAGTCTTTTAGATCCTGGTTTCTTGACTCTCCTCAATATTTTGCCCTAGTGACAACATTTTTTTTTAATTGAAATATAGTTGATTGACAATGTCATGTTAGTTTCAGGTGTACAGTTCAGTGATTCAGTTATATATATATATTATTTTTCAGATTCTTTTCCCTTATAGGTTATTACAAAATATTAAGTATAGTTCCCTGTATTATACAGTAGTTCCTTGTTGGTTATTTATTTTACGTATTTTAGAGTATATATGTTAATCCCGTCCTCCTAATTTAGCCCCTCCTTTCCCTTTGGTAACCGTGAGTTTTCTATGTCTGTGCGTCTATTTCTGTTTCATAAATAAGTTCATCTGTATCTTTTTTTTCAGATTCCACATATAAGTGATATATGGTATTTGTCTTTCTCTTATTTCACTTAGTATGATAATCTCTAGGTCCATCCATGTTGCTGCAAGTGGCATTATTTCATTCTTTTTTATGGCTGAGTAATATTCCATTGTATAAAAGTAACACATGTTCTTTATCCGTTCATCTGTCGATGGACATTTAGGTTGCTTCCACGTCTTGGCTATTTTAAATAGTGCTACAGTGAATATTGGGGTGCATATATCTTTTCAAATTAGAATTTTCTTCAGCTATATGCCCAGGAGTGGGATTGCAGGATCATATGGTAACTGTTTTTTGTCTTTTAAGGAACCTCCATACTGACAACATTTTTGATGACTAGAATGGCAAGAATAATTTTCTTATTTGATTGAGACACAAAAAACGGGAGACATTTTATCTGAAGGTTGCTCAGTTAGTAATAAGCATTATCCATTTCTTTAATTTGGAGCACATTTCAACTGGGAACTAGGAACTGTGAGATCACCGACTTTCCCTTCCCACTGCCTGCCCCTTGGCTCTGTGACTGCAGCAGTAGGCTGGAAGAGCAAAGGCAAGATTGGACACGTGCTCGGGCTCAGGGGCTACCTAGGGGGGCAAGGAAAAGCCAAGGAAGCAGACAAAAGGAATCCAGAAAAGGTGGAAGAGAAGGACTGCATTAGTTCCCAAGGCAGAGGCAGGGCATCTGAACCCAGCAGGGACAAAAGGGATAAAGACGGAACAATGGTTCTTCCTTCTGAGAGAAACACAGAAGGGCAAGTTGTCAGAACTTGGAGAGGTGCTCAATAAATACTTCTCTAGTAAGTGTTTCAATCTTCCCTGGGGAGGAATTTGCAGGAATTCCTCCATTATCATTAAATCCACCATTATCATTAAAAAGCATGTACTATGTCTGTCCTTATCTACAGTGTTACCAGGAAGGTTTATTTATCTGAGTGCTTTCATTTTGCTTTGCTTTGTGTTTGCTCCCTGCAGGCCAGTTTGGTATTCCTGAAGGGATTGTCTTTTCTATGCCTGTGAAATTTGAGAATGGAACTTGGGTGGTTCTTACAGATCTCGAAGATATTGAAATAAGTGAAAAAATAATGACCAGAATGACAAGTGATCTAATTCAGGTAATGTCAGAATAGCTCCGAGGGAACTGACTTCAATAATAGCCTGAAACCGATTGCCCTAGATCAAGGCATACACTGATTTTCTGTGGGTTCGATTCGCCTCTTATTCCTAAGAACAATAAGGAGGCAATAAAGGTTTGAAGAAATCAGCAGAAGAACACTCCTCATTTGGTTATGTAATTGCTAGTATGTTAAAAACAGTTGTTGGTTACTTAAACATCAAGAATCAAAGTGTTTTTCTATTAAAGAATGATCGTTAATAATTGTGGTCATTTAATTCTCTGATTACAAAATTTTTCCACAGGAGAAACTTGTTGCACTTGGAGAGTTGATAAATTTTCAGCCGTATCAATCAGGTAATCTTTTAGATACGATGTTTTACTGGGCTGCTATTAAAAGAGTATTAAAATATATGTTAAAATGGAATCACTATTTAATATAAATAAGTATAATTCATATTTCATCACTTTTAAGGTAACTTATTGACAAAATAAACTACCAGGTTTAGTGTGTCCTTTGAAATAAAGTTTCTTAAAAGAATGCTAAAGAAATCACATCCTAAAGACACTATTGCCTTATAAAGTTTATGTATACCATATGTATTAGTTTCCTAGGGCTGCCATAACAAATTACCACAAACTGGGTGGGTTAAAACAACAGAAATTTATTGTCTCCTAGTCCTGGAGACCAGAAGACCTAAATCAATGTGTCAGCAAGGCCGTGTTCCCTCTGAAGGCTCTAGGGAAGAATCCCTTCCGTGCCTCTTCTAGCTTCTGGTGGCAGTGATTGGCATTCTTGCCTTGTAGCTGCTTCATTCCAGTCTCAGCCACGGTCCTCACAAGTCTGTCTTCCCTCTGGGTGTGTCTATGTTGCCAAATCTCTCTCTCTACAAGAACACCAGTAATTGCATTGGGGGCCCACCTTAATCCAGTCTGACCCCATCCTAACTTGATTATATCTGCTAAAACTAATTTCAAGTACGGTCACATTTACTGAGACCAGGGAGCAGGACTTCAACATTTTTGGGGGGGACACAATACAACCCACAACACTACAGTTACTTTTAGGTAACTTTAAAAAAATAAATTTCAATAAGCTTGTTTTTCCTATTGGTATTTTCTCTAATTGTAAACTTACAAGGAAGTGGTCTCATCTTTCTTTCTTTTGTCTTAAAGAAAATCTCATCTGAAATATGAAAATACAAACATAAATAAATTAATTCACTTACAGGCACTCAAGTGCCTTTTGAGAGCCCAACATCCCTTCCATGTACCGGTGTTTATGGAGTGTCAACTGTAAGCCAGTGCTAAGAGCTAGAAATATGGGGGTGATGAAGATAGACCTGTTCTTGCCTTTTGAAACCTACAGTCCATCAGGGGATCATAATTTACACAAATGTCTGCAGCTGTGGTGAGTCTTAGGCACGAGAAGTACAGGGTGCTGTGCTGTGAGAGCTTATACCTGGGGATGTGAGCAAAGACCTTGAGGCAGGAAATCATGTCACCTTGTTTGAAAAACCACCAAAAATAGTTTGTGTGGCCAAAGCCTAATGAGATGAAGCTGAGAGAGACACGAAGGGTAGATGAGAGTTGCAGAGGCTTCTGGATGGAGAATGACCCAATCGGGTTGTGATTAGTTTGGAAAATAAATTGGAACAAGGCTAGGCTGTTTGCAGGGAGACCGGTATCAGGAGGGTAGCAGAGTGACACAAGGAAGCGGTGATTACAGCTGAGGCTGGAGGCTGGAGAATTTTGAGAGATATTTAGGAGGTGGAATTATCAAAGACTTGATGACAGACTGGCTCTGGGGAATGTCAGAGGACTCAGACTTCGTTTGCTTGAGCAATGGGGTGGGTTTACCAATATGGGAAATAATAGTAGAGGAAATTATCTGAGAAAGACAGAGAGAGAGAGAGAGAGTGTGTGTGTTTGCCTATGCGTGTGTCTGTTGGGTGGCAGAGGACGGGTGCACTGCAAGAGTAGAGGAAGGATTAGTTTAGTTTCTTACATTTTGATTCTGAAATACCTACAGGATATCTCAAATGGATACATTACATAGAGAACTGCATACTTTCTGGAGCTCAGCAAGATCGGGACTGCAGTTAATCAAATTGGGAGTTGTTGCCTATAAATAGGAATGAGGCCATGAGCATGATGGAGATTGGAGAGAGCAGGGGTACCTGGAGGAACTTAGCCTTTAATGGTTAAGTAGAACAGGAACAGCTGACAGAGGACTGTGAAAAAGGGGTGATCAGTCAGGACAGCCCCTGAAATCTGACACCATGGAAGTCCTAAAGGCGGAGAGTGTTTCAGGAATGAGGGCTGGTCTACACTGTCAGATGCTACGAGGAGGTCAAATAAAATGAGGCCTGAAAAGTACCCAATGGATGTAGGACACAGAGGTCATTTGTGACTTTGATAAGAGCAATTTTGTGGAATGAGGAAGGCAGAAGTGAGACCAGAGTGGGAGGGGAGGACCCCGCTCCCTATGGAGCTGGGGTGCTTAGTGCTGCGGGCCTGAGGAACATGCTGGGTGCTGAGAACAGGGAGAAGGGCCCCATCAGGATTTTCACACAATAGAAGGGCTTTCTGAAGGAGGTGACATCTAAACCAAGTCATGAGAGGAAAGGAGACATTAGCTAAGGTGGGGATAAATGGGAGGGTTGGTTCATTCAGAGGGAGCAACAAGGTGTACAAAGGTAAAGACATAAGGCAGAACTTTCTGTGAACCGCCAATTCATTTTATCTGGAAAATAAAATTTGAAGTGAGAAATGTCAGGAGGTGGAGAGGTTACTTATCTTGTTAAAACCAGTGAAGGATTTTAGGCAGGGGAGGGACAGGAGCAAGTTCAAATTTTGAAATGATCATTCTGTTCTTAATGAGAAGAATGAATTGGATGGGAGAGACCAAAAGTAGTAAGACCAATCTTTTTGCAAGTAGAGAAATGATGAGGGCCCTAACCAAAAAGTGGCCATGAAGATGTAGAGAAGGGGCTAGATTTGAAGATAGAAAGTTGACAGAACTTGACCAATCTGAGATAGAGGCTAAGAGAGAGCTCCGGAGGGTCAAGTATGTCCCAATGTTTTTGGCATCTCGACATATGGTGGTGTCATGCCCTAAGACAGCAGTTCCCAAACCATCAGCCACAAATGGGTTGGGGGTGTGGAGCTAATGGTCCCCTTAGCTCCACAGACTGAGTATGGGGCAGCTGGAGTCTCCAGGCTGGTTACCTCTATTGTCCTTGACATTTGCTGTGTGTGCTAAGTCATGAAAATGATTGGGAAGCTGTGGGCAAGGTAAGGAGTATAGAAGGAGCAGATTTTCAAGAGGAATTTATGTCCAGTGGGTGAGGGACACATATCTCTGGAAGCCAGCAGAGAGATTTGGGCTGGAGATGAGGCTACGCAGTCATCAGCAACTAGGTGGTAGTTTTTTAGAAGCCGATAACCATGGTGATCCTGTGGGGAAGGGCCTGAGTGGCTGGGGAAGGAAGACTTCTTCACTGCATGGTCTCCCGTGGCTTTTGAATTTCATTCCAGGTGCATGTTTGACACATTCAAAAATATAAATAAGTGGAGAGATAGATATCTGGATGGATGGGTGTTAACGTTTAACTACCATTGGAGAGTGAGAGGGTGAAGATGGAGGGGCGGGAAGAGAAAAATCATCAAGACAGCAGTAGAAAACAAGCTTCAGAGCACGGGGTCAGCTTCACACAGGAAGCGTCTCTGCTGCTGAGACCTAAGAGAAGGGAAGAGGTGATGGATGGGATGCAGGGAATTATGTTGGATGGGGGGATTCAGAACAAAATGGGCAGCAAGGCCAGGTCCCAAAGATTAAAATCTAGGGGAAGGGCTAGGGTTATAAGGGAAGAGGTGAAGATTTGAAATAATTTGTTAAGAGGAAAGGAAAGAAGAAAAATGGAAAAAGCCAGATTTTTTTTTTTCAGAGCTGAAGGCTCAGTGGAATTTAGAGACCGTGAAATTTGTAGTAACTCCAATGTACAGTTGCGTGATTCCCTGCAACGGTGCTCGGCTGCCTGGATGCAGGAGAGGAAACCTAGATGTATGATCTGTAGTGAGCCCTGAAATATTAGAGAGTACTGCCACCCCTGCAATTAGAATAAATGCAATTAGAATAAAACTAACACTGTACAGTATTCCAACAAAATTCTGAGTATTTCCATGATGACTTCATTTGGAATATCAAATTTTTTTCCCAAAGTTTTTATTGTTCTCATATTTTTTTGTGTCCTTGTTTTACTGGTGCCCTAAATGAGTGCTGAGGTGATTTGCTCATTGGCTTTGAATATGGGAATGGAAAATGAGTACAGTTTTGTTACTTTACTTAGCACTTGGGAAGGAAGCAGGTGAGGCAGTGAAGATGAGGACAATTGCAAGGAAGCTGATGAAGTGATGGACTACAGGGGTCTCCACTGGACAAGGAAGGACGTAATAAATAGAAATAAAATTTAAAAGCCCCAGGCAGGGGTGATGTTGAAAATATTTAACAATCAGTATGGCGCGGATGACAACCAATCAGAGCAGTTGCTGCCTCTCAGAATGGATTCACTGAAAAGAAGCCGGCAGGGGACAGAGGACCGCCCTTGGTCAGACCCAAGAGGCTTTAGTGAGGTCACAGCACCAGCACTGGGAGGAAGGGCAGAGCGTGGGGTTTGGGAATTGAGAGCCGGTTGTGGCTGGTGGTCAAGTCACCAGGCGTGGGCCAAACCAAACAAAGCCCCAAGGCAGCGTGGAGGTGGAGCGGGTGGGCACAGAAGTCCAATGACCAGTTGGTTTTACCTCGAATTATTCTCAGAATTTAAGGCCCTCTCCTCCTGCCTAGCAGACTAGAGTTGCAAACTCCTCTTACGATAATGAGCTGTAAGGCAGTCACTCTAAATTTGACTCCATTGACTGGTAGGTAGTCCTAAATTTCCCATAACACTTGCACTGTAGATGGTTTTGTGAAAGAAAATGACCTGATTTTATGCTGTGTTTTATTAATAAAAGTCAAGGCATATATATATATATATATATATATATATTCATTCATTGATCTTAACTCTGTCACCATTAAAACACTTTTCCAGAGATTCCAAGCTCAGAGCATTGAAAATAATCAGAACTTTGTAGAGTTTGGAGATGTCTGCTTATTACCATATCAATGAGATGATTCATGTATGAGGTTTGTTTAATCTTTTCAATTAATTTAATTTCCTGACTTTCAGAAACCGACTTAGCCAAAGAAGATGAAAAGACCACCTTACCTACCACAAATGACAACCGGGAACATTGGAAAGTCTCAGATGGTAGGTATATCACTTGAAAAAAAAAAGTACCCTTTGTATCCAAGGCTTAATACTAAACTTCAAAGAAAGGAGTTTGATCATTTATTAGCCATAAAAAATGAGAGTTAAGTCTTTCATCACCTTCATCCTATATTCAAAAAAGAAAAATCATTGTTAAAAATCTATTGAAATCTTTGAAGGAAGGTACCAGACATTCACTGAGCACCTTCTAGATGCTGGTCACTGTGAGAGACACCGGGGCCCACAGTAAGGGAGTTGTGGCCACACAATCACATCTGGGGGAAAGGAGCCATGAGAATATGAGAAAGTAAATGCGAAGACACACAATAAATTAAAAAGCTTGATGAAACAGGGCAAAGTAGTACACAAGGAAAGAAAGTATATAATCTAGAAACTCACAAGGAAAGAAAAGATCCTTGTGATGTATGAAGGGAAAACTTTAATAATATCTAGAAATCTAGTTGAGACTTAAGATGGCTAAAAATAATCCAATAGCATGTATTTATTCAGAAGCTGTGCTGGTTCAGTCACACAAGATGAAAAAATTCTAGACATCTGCTGTACAATGATGTGCGTGTGGTTAACAGTTCTGTACTGTAGATGTAAAATTTTGTGAAGAAGGTGGATTTCATGTTATATGTTTTTACCACCATTGAAAGAAGAAACTGTGAGAGGTGCTAGGGACATAAACATACATTGAACATTGTCCTTGCCCTCAAAGTGCTCACCATCTAGCGTGGGTGACTGCAAAGCAAAGCGAAAACTACCTTATGGAGAGGTAAGTGTTATGATAGAGGGTATAGTGGGACCACATAGGGGGTCTCCTGACATAGAGAGTGTTAGGAAAGGCTTTCGGGAAGAGATGAAATGGAAGCTGAGTCTAGGAGGAGTAGGAATTACTCATGTAATTTGGTGAAGAGGAGGTGTGCAAGTAGAGGGGCAGGTAGGGAAGAGGTTGTGAAAGGTGTCCCACCAGAAGGAAAAACAGGGGCAAAGCAGGCATTTCAGGGGATCAAGCCATGGCCAGAAGTGTGAACCAGAGGCAGCATCAAGTTATATTCAGAAGATGATAAGTAGGGCAGCTGGGCTAGAGTAGGGGATCCAAAAAGGATGAAGAAAGCTGGAAAAGGTAGGTAGAGGCCATCGTTGTTTGGCTGAATAGTTGGTGGAGGGCTCAGCAACATAGCTGAGAACATGAAATCGATGGGGGCACGCTTAGAGAACTAATCTAGCTTCATCACTGACCCTCCGGAAGATGCTCAAGCAGCCCAAGTCACCGTCCAGAAGAGCGTGGCGAATTCAGTTCCAGCCAGAATACATATCGTTAAGAGGCCCAGTCAGACAGTGTATCTGGGTACCTGGGTGGCAGCACCACTATTCTAGTCGGCCCAGCTGGTGATAAGCAACACTCATGGGAAGGAGGGAGGGCACTACAGCCCCCGTGAGAGAACTGAGAAAAAGGTCTACGGTCTCTCATGAAGGGGATGACCACCAGCTTCCCAGGATGGAGGAAGAAAAGCCAGATTGTTGAGTATGTATTCCCAAGTCTTTGCAACAGAGCGATTTAAGTTGGTCATTCAAATTTTAAGGCTCTTAGGCTTAACTAATTCATAATCTTAAAGAACTTTAGTGGTAATTAAGTGAAGAAAATGGGGTTGATTTCAGGTTGTTGTGAGGGCTGTTTATTCAATGAGCATTGGAATCAAATATAACGAGATACAGTGCTTTCCATATTGTGGGTTTGGTGAGTTGTGAAAAAAATTTAGTGGGTCATGAAATGGATTTAATAACTGGCGTTTTTCCTTGAACTAGAATAAAATTGATGCTAAAAGGGTAAGTAAGGAGAGCAGATTTTTTTCCCAATGAATGAGAATAGGATAGAAAGAAAAAGATAAGTATTAGGAAAGATAAGAGAAGGATAAGAATAGATTAGAAAAGGGTGAGTATTTCGTTCATTTAACTTTTTTGTTTCATTATATGCACACAAGTGAAGGTACTGGACTGGAACGTAAAATGTATTTTTTTTTTTACACTGGGTTTTGGTCAACAAAGTTTGAAAAGCACTCACAAAGAACATCTCACGGGCTGTTAGTTATATTCTAAACCACCATGTTTTATCTAATATTAGTTTCAGAATATAAAGATTTGTTTTCTGATCTAATGCCAGATGATGAAAAAGATCTAATTTTGTTAGATGGTACGTCTGTCAAGTGATAAGCAGTCTGCGTGGTGCTAATGGTCGTGACACACATTGTCCAGTCTTAGAGAACGACCCTGTGGTCAGAGAACACAGTCCAGCAACCGAAGTAACTTTGAAATAACTCTGTTTCTTTTATTCATAAACACTTTGAAGGAGGGATAAAAGATGGAAGCAAATTTTTTTTTAATGCTGAAATTGCTTCCATGTCATACTCACCTCAAACTCTCTCCAATAAGTTCAGCTCCAGCCTCTATGTCTCATCCTTCTCACCTTTTCTTCTCAGTCCTTCATTACAAAGCTCAAAATAGCTGACACGGCAAGTCAGGATCCTCCTCAGAATGTGGGTGAAAGGAAGACCCTGACAAGTCCAAGTTAGAATTCTCTTTAACAGGGAAAACCTGGGAATTTTTATACATGCATACATATATGTATCTTGTATATATTTGTATATAGGCTTATATATTTTCTAAATCTGCCTATACGACCTGTATATCTAGAAGATAATAATAATCTAGTCTGTTTCCATCTTTACTACTTCTTTACTTAAAATTCTGTGTACAGGAGGGAGATGGCAAACACTGAAACATTGCCAGTGATTTATCTTGTGGGGACCAAGGTTTCACAGGGAAGTTGGTAGAAAGATGCTACACTGAGCCGTTTGGCTAGACACCTGTTTGCCCCTGACAGTGGTTTATCCATGATGCCATATAGAAGTGATCTGGCATCTTGCAACTTTCAAAGAGGACAAGGCATTCAGAGAAACTTGGAGTAGAAGGAAAAAGGAAAAAATGAAAATAACTGCAAAACTCAATGTCCTTTAAATACTAAAAAAACTCAGTTCTTTTAATTCTCTATGTACTGCAGTAGATTTTTTAGATCTGATTCCTCAAACCAGCTCTGAAAAGTCACAAAGTCAAGAACACACACATGGTAGCTGGTAGACAAACATTAATGTTAAAAGGTGGTCTTTCGGGCTTCCCTGGTGGCACAGTGGTTGAGACTCCGCCTGCCGATGCAGGGGACATTGGTTCGTGCCCCGGTCCGGGAAGATCCCACATGCCGCGGAGCGCCTGGGCCCGTGAGCCATGGCCACTGAGCCTGCGCATCCAGAGCCTGTGCTCCGCGACGGGAGAGGCCACAGCAGTGAGAGGGCCGCGTGCCGCAAAAAAAAAAAAAAAAAAGGTGGACTTTCCTTTTATAAATGGAACTGGGTAGAAGAGGTCAAGTGTCCCTGTGATATGATTCTTCTCAAACCCTCCGCGTTCCCACACCCCCAGAAATTCAGCCATGTTTGCTGATTCTCTAGAGCTTAGCTTCCTACTTTTATATTTGACAGTGACAACCGAATCCTCCCCTCAGAATGAGTAAGTGAGGAAATGGACACAAATATATCTGCAGGTCCAGATTTTCAAAGATCGTAATTGAGTTGTCATGATATTTTATGCAAACAAGGCAGATGTAGGTTTCTTTGTGGTTGACCAGTCAGGATATTCACCCATGGCTCCACACTTTCATTTACATATCCAATAAGATTAATAGATCCATTGCACCTTCCAGTCTGAAAATGTGCAGTGTGATGGGCTTTGGCGTGGGGTTAGCTATGGGGAATTAGAATTGGTGCATGGAGGAAAAGTAGGGCCAAAAGAGGAAACGGAACTGACAATATAGCTGCTAAAAAATTTCAAAATGAGAAGCAAAGGAGCCAAGAGAGATGGCACATAGACATAGATTAAGGTCAGGAAAGCGGCCAGAATTTTGTTTTGATATGAAACTGTCTAATGATGATCATATGGTTTGATTCCCCTCATAGGATCCTTCTCACACATGCACTTCCTCAGCTATTGAATCAGATTGAATACAGGAATCCAGTAAACAGAAGGAAAAGGATAGCCAAAGAAAAGCTAATAAAAACATGTTACTAACATATTTTTAAAATAGTTACATCGTTTCATTTCCTTCCTTTTACAGATTCTGAAGACAAAACTATGGAAGAGTAGCAGATCAAATTAGATCAACTATAAAATTATTTGGTAGTGTAATAAATAGGGAAAGACCCATGAATGTCTGTATTTAGAGAAGAATAATTCGAAAGGTTTACTTCAGTCTTGGATAACATTATGTGAGACAATTAAATAACAGTGACAGCACACACACAAAAAGTCAGAGTTCAGTCATTTTCTGTTACTTGTATCCATTTATATGTTTGCTTATTATTGCACTCTCTCTAAATAGTTTGGTGTTAACTGCTGCTTTTAAAACTACACTAAAATAAAATTGAAAAAAAAAATTGTCAGTCATTCCATCCTTGCCCACACATCCTTCTGAGAGAACCTGTTTCTCCCGCAGGCCATACCTAAGACATGGGCCTAGGTGGCCATGTTTGCTCAGATGTCCTTACCACCTTGACCTCAGCTGATTGGGCCAGAATGGATACACCTGACTCAAGGAGAACCAATCAGAGTTTTCTCTTGCTCTCTCAAAAGATCTGAACTGAGAAAAAATGAGTAAGTTTGTGTCTGAGTGATGGTAATTGTAGTGAACAAGAGAAGGCCACCAAGTTCTGCCTGTGAGGTCTTCAGAGCCCGTCAGGTTTACCGCCTTCATAAGAACCGGCTGTGTATTGCTTTTCCTTGGATTTGCTTTTAGTTTAGTCTATATTGAGTAGATTTCTGTTTCTTGACACCATATGTAGCCTGAGTAAATGGAATTTTAAAAGAAAAGCGTAATATTTTACCTTATAATTGCATGGTTTAAGAAGAAAATTACAGTATTTTATTAAAGTAGTAGGAGTCATACCCATCTGCTCATATATTTCGAGCTAATAAGACCGTTTACAAAGGCCAGTTAGGAACTTTTGAAAGACCAGGAGTGATGTTAAAAATTGCTGATACCTGTGTTTCTCTGTAGTTTTTTTTTTTTTTTTTAATAATTCTTTATTTTATTTATTTATTTTTGGCTGTGTTGGGTCTTCGTTTCTGTGCGAGGGCTTTCTCCAGTTGCGGCAAGCGGGGGCCACACTTCATCGCGGTGTGCGGGCCTCTCACTATCGCGGCCTCTCTTGTTGCAGAGCACAGGCTCCAGACACACAGGCTCAGTAGTTGTGGCTCACGGGCCTAGTTGCTCCGTGGCATGTGGGATCTTCCCGGACCAGAGCTTGAACCCTTGTCCCCTGCATTGGCAGGTGGATTCTCAACCACTGCGCCATCAGGGGAGTCCCTCTCTGTAGTTTTAAATGGTGTTTCAGGTACAAGTTACTTTCTGAAAATTCAGGGAGCTTTCAGATGCTTCTGCATTGCTTCTATACCATCATAATAAAATGGATGATTTTAAAACCATGACTAACTTTGGCTTATTTCCGAAGTCAGCACCTCATTTATTATGAAGAAAACTTAAGGACTTCAGGTGAGGTTTTGTGCCCTAATCCTACCACTTCCTCTGCCCCTTCTTGTGGGTTTCTCAACCAAAGGGGTGAGACCACAAAGAACAGTAACTGGAGGGGAAATCCCCTGGTGCTCTACAACACACAGTGGGGCATGTGGCAGTTGCCCGTCAGCACACAGGGCTTCTTCACGGTAAAATTGAACTCGATTAGAACGTGTGACTCAGACTAAGAAACTCGAGCAAAGCTTCCGGTTCCATTCCCCTGGAGTCAGCTATGCCCATCAGTTATCAGCCAGAACCAAGAGGAAAAGTCTGAACAGAGAATACAACCATGAACACAATCACCTTTCAATCCAGTAGCCCTGCCCTTTAGTGAGACTCTTCCCAGTGGGTGTCAAGCCCTGACCAATCAGATAATCGCTGCTTCTCCAATAGCTGGACATCTAGGAAGGGGTTAGAGAGAGACATGGGCAGAGTTTCTCCTCTCTAGGGACACTGTAGGAAATATTCAGCCCCATCCCCAGCAGGCTGTACTTCCCAGTATGAATCTGAACAATTGCTTGTTTGAACCACTATGGGATGACCAGGATGGTCCAGGTTAGACTCCCATAGGAGAAGAGAACAAAGTGATTTTAACCACTATGCCTACTACCATACATTTGTCCAAAATTAATACAAGATATGGAATTATATGTGCTTGCTATTTGTTGAAAAATAATGAGGGTGCCATTTCAAACATAATATCTTTCAGATAATTACTATTTTGTTTTTGTTTGTTTGTTCATTTTTCAGCTGATGCACTAGCTCTCACACTAGCTTATTATTTGTAATGACCCAACTTGGGAAATCTCAAGTCTGATCTTCCCATTAGGAGTAACTTTAATGTGAGATTATTAAAAAATAATTTCTCCGTGTTATTAAAACTGTCATGATAAAGGCATGAGGGAAGAAAATTCAGTAGAACTTTTAGACTATGACTCAGAGAAAGGCATTATATGAATAAAGTAATTACTTTATTGGTCACTGAAATATAGGTTAAGTGTACATATCCTATAACTGTAGCAGGCACTCTTAGTTGCCCTCCCTACAGCCCTGCTCCCATTCTCTTGACTAACAGAACTCTGATTTTGTTGGGATGGGCAATGGGCCCAACTCTAGGCCATGAATCTTGATAGATCTTAGCTAGTCCCATTTGCCAGTGATTGGTCTAGGGGCAGGCATGTGACCCAGTTTTGTGCAGTGATACATAAGGAGGAATCGTCTTCCAGTGGGGATGTGTGTATGTGTGAGAGAGAGAGGGTGTGGAAGGCAGAGAGAAAGAGGGAATGAAGGAATGAAGGAATGAATGGTATGCAAGGAGAAATCACTTTGACTTCCACCTACTTCCTTCCTGCTTAAAATGCTACTCTACCAGGACCTAATGCTTGCAGCTTGGGCAGCCATTTTGTGGCCATGAGGTGAGACATCACCAGCAGGGTGCCACCAGGAGAGTGGCAGTGTAGAAGGATAGAAAAAGCCTGGTGCCTGAGCCCAAGGCCTCAATGACTTCAAAGAGCCTCTGAGCCAACCCTGGACCACCTTCAGAATTCCTGTCCAATAAACAACAAATAACTTTATGGTTTAAGCCCCTGTGAGTTGTGGTTTCTGTTACTTACATCCAACAAATACATACTTATATATATGCCTATATATACTTACAGCCAAAAGCTACATAACTTGATCGAGAAATATCTTTCACTTTGTTATTGTCATTTGTTCTAGGGGAATAAATCAGAAATATATTTAGATAATTTAGACAATTCTCCCACTCAGTCAGGTTCAAAACCTGTATTGACTTTCATATTTTTTTATATTTTAATTTCTTTTTTATTTTATTTTTTTAATTGAAGTTAGTAGAGTTGGTTTACAATGTGTTAGTTTCAAGTGTACAGCAAAGTGATTCAGTTATACATATATGCATATATATATATATTCTTTTTCAGAGTCTTTTCCCTTAGCGGTTATTACAAAATATTGAGTATAGTTCCCTGTGCTACACAGTAAGTCCTTGTTGGTTATCTATTTTATGTATTATGGTGCGTATATGCTTTCATGTTTTTAATAGTCAATTCCAGTGAGTAAATGTCATCAGCCTAGCTCAATGGACAAGTGGTTTTCAGCATTAGCATGAATCGGAATCACCTGTTAAAAACAGAGTGCTGTGCCCCATCTCCAGAGTTTCTGATTCAGCAGGTCTTATGTGGGGCCTGAGAACTTGCATTCTTCACAAGTTCCCAGGGGACACTGATGCTGCCGATCTGAGGGCCACACTTTCACAACCACCACTCCAGCCAACGGGCAGTCACCTCCTCAGTCAGCTACCTCCCCAGTTCCCTTTATCCACATCTACAGTCTTGGTACTTCAGTCTGAATTTCACTTTCTGACTGCAGGATTCCTCTCCACACTTACCAGCATGTTGTTTTAGGACTTCTGAATGTCATCCAAACGGGTTCGCCACAATCCTGTGAGCCTTAGGTTTGCTGCCCCACCACATTTGCATAGACCATTTGCCCCGCCTAGAATCTTACCTCACTGAAGCTACTTGAGGTCTGACACAGTGGGGTGACCTTCCCTCTGTTGGCCAGATCATTTCTTTTTATATCAGAGAGATGAAAATTATGGGATTCCAACAGACAGAAATAGGTTAAAGAACCTTTTCCTCCCTCTACTCCTACCAGGTGGGAAATGTCATATATAACCTTCATTTGCTCCTTTCTTGGCCTTAACATGAGCATCTTTACGTCTAAAAATGGTCCTGGCCCAGAGCTGCACGCTTACTCATTCTGCAGAGGACACAGAAAGGTTACCCAAGCTTACAGCTGAGCTGCTGGAAGCAAAACCCGTAACCCTCCCAAGCCTGAGCAGCTGCTCTGCGCCTTAGATTAATTTCTTCTGGGCAGAAATTATAAGCCCTCAGGAATCTCTAATCACAAGTTTCTCATTTGGTCCAAGGAAGCATGGTTTCTATACAAAGGGGCCGTAAGCAAGGGTTTTGCAGAGCCACGGTTTCCTCCTTCCGTGTAGGTACACTACCTATCTCAATCTCAGGGAAAGTGGCCCCAGGCCCGAGTGTCTCTTGCCCAAGAACAGCATGCAGTAGTCACACTTGAGTAATGCCATCAAGTCAAGTTTACACCCACAGCCCCCAGAAGTTACTGCGATGACTGAAGAAGCCCAGGATGTGTCTGTAGTTCTCATACAGACTTCACCTATCAGCAGTGTTTGACATGGTGGATCATTTCCTCCTCTCGGTTACACTTACCTTCCAGCGCACAGCACTCTCTTGGTTTTCTTCCTAATTCATCCCCATGAGGTGTCCCACTTTTTCTGTTTCCTTTGCTGGTTCCTCCTCTTGTCCTCTCGTAAGGTTGGCGTGCCCCAAGGGTCTATCCTTGGTTATCTCCTCTATCTACACTCATCTGTTAATAATTCCATCTAGTTGCATGGCTTTACATACCATCTGTGTGTAGGTGACTCCCAAATTTATATCTCCAAGCTGTCCTCTCTTCCAAACTTGATACTCCTCTATTCTACTTGAGATTCCTAGTTAAATTGCAAATAGGCAAATAAGTTAACAAGCCCCAAATTTCCCTTTTATTCCAACATCTCACACCTCAAACTTGTTCCTCCCTCAAAATCTCAGTGAAGGGGAACTTCATCCTCCCAACTGCTCCAACCAAAACCCTTGGAGTCGCCCTTTACTTTTCTTTCCCTCACATTCTACACCCAATCTCTTAGGAAGTCCTGTTGGCACTAACTTCAAAATATTCTCCTGTAAATCAGGTAGTATCTCATCTATGTTTAAAAGCCTGTAGAGGCTCTCAGTTTACTACTGAGAGTAAAGATCAAGGTCAAGGGGTAAAGGTCAAGTCCGTACATTGGCCTGTTCCCACCTCACCTTTGCATCCCTCTGATCTTTCCTACTCCTCTCCTCCCTGCTCATCCCACTCTGCTCTGGCCACACTGGCCTCTTAGCTACAATTTACATCTGCCAGGCAGACTCCCACCCCAGAGCCTCTACCTGGAACACTCTTTCTCTAAATGGTACTTAGCGAACACCTTCACTTCCTTCACATCTTTGCTCAAATTTCACTTTCTTAATGGAGTCTACACATGCCACACTATGAAAGACTGTAATATTCAGCAATATCTAAACCCCCTTATCCTGCTCTACTTTTCATTTTATTCCATAGCACTTACAATAATCAATATTATTGTTTGTTCATATGTTATTATCATATTGTCCATCTCCCATACTAAAATGGCAGGATCATCATCCATTCTCTGTTTTCTAAGCACCTGGAATAATGCCTGACACATAATTGCGATCAATCAATGTATGTTTTTGTCCCTCTCTTCTACATTCTGACAGTACTCATTATTATTTTTTGAAGTATCTATAAAAAAGGAAAACCAGTAAGTCTCCAAGGAAGTGAGTAGGTTATCTCCTAGGGTGATATTACCTTGGTAGAATCCACCACCAAAGCCTATTCTTCATCCTTGCACAATCAGAAGTATAGTGTGTGGGCACTATTAATGATCCTCACAACACCAACCAAGACTAATGATGGAACAAGAATGACAATTTATTAGTCTTAGATTTAAAATAGAACCTATCCAGGAGAGCAGATGTCCACAGCCCTGAGAGTGACTTCACTTCCTGTGCAAGCTACTTGGAGACACAGATTATAATCAGAAGGTTTGGAGTCAGAACAAGGAGGAGTATTTAAATAATTTGGAAATCTGAGAGCCTCAGACTATAATTAACTTTCATCTCCACAGGAAAGCAATATGCAACATAGATCATAGGCGGGGCACTCGCGCCATGCACAATGCTAACGAGTCTCTCCTGATTGATTTTATTCAACACATTTCTTGGGTGCTTACAATGGCTCATACAGTATGGGAAGCAAGCACTGAGGATGCAGAGTAATTCTGCTCCTAATTCTGAAGTGTAGGGGTCTTTCCCACCACTAAACAATTTTCTGACATCAGCTGCATGTCCTGCAATCGAACTCAATTTTAACACAATCTACCTGGAGATAGGGTCAGATCCCACAGGCTAAGAGCTCAGTCCTATAAGACTGCCCCCCCAGTACACACACACACACACACACACACACACACACACACACACACACACACACACATACTATTTCAGACACCAATCAAAAGGCCAGGTTGTCACCTGTGCTTCTGACCAATGGCTATAGATCAGATCCCCTCCTTGGGTTAGATTAATTTCCTAGGGCAACTCACAGAACTCACGGAAGCATTTTACTTAACAAATTAACAATTTGTTTTAAAAGGATATAACTCAAGAGCCAGATGGAAGAGAAGCACAGGGCAGTATATGGGGAAATGTTGCAAAGCTTCCATGCCCTCCCCAGCATGCCACCCTTCCCAAATCTCCATGTGTTCACCAGTGTTCACCAACCTGGAAGCTCTCTGAACCCCATCCTTTTGGGGTTTTATGGAAACTTCATTGTAGGAATGATGGATTAAATCATTGGTCATTGGCAGTTGCTGCAACCTCCAGCCCCTCTCCCCTCCCCAGAGGTCAAAGTGGTGAGACTTAAAGTTCTAACCCGCTAAGCAGGTGGTTGGTTCCTCTGGTAACCAGCCCCCTATCCTTAAGTGCTTCCAAAAGTCATCTCATTAACATAATAAAAGGCAATTTATCACTTTCATCCCTTAGGAAATTCCAAGGGTTTTAGGAGCTCAGTGCCAGAAAGGGGACAAAGGGACAAAATCCAAATATATATTCCTTTTTTTTTTTTTTTTTTTTTGTGGTACGCGGGCCTCTCACTGTTGTGGCCTCTCCCGTTGCAGAGCACAGGCTCCAGACGCGTGGGCTCAGCGACCATGGCTCACGGGCCCAGCCGCTCCATGGCATGTGGGATCTTCCCGGACCGGGGCACGAACCCGTGTCCCCTGCATCGGCAGGCAGACTCTCAACCACTGCGCCACCTGGGAAGCCCCCAAATATATTTTTCTTATTACGAGTTACAGTATCACACATGAGCAAACAAGACAAAAGAGCTCTTATTCCTGCCCCTGAGGAGCTTGCTTTCTAGTAGAGAAAACAATGATAAATCAGTAAACAAATAAAGTACCAAGATGACCACAGGTTGTGCTAATAGTTATGAATAAAATGGAGTTATATGTTGAAGCTACTTCAGATAGGGTGGTCCTGGAAGACCTCAGGGAAGCCCGAAGAATGAGTTTGTACCCTTAGATCAATGTCTACCCGCTTCCCTGCATGTCCTTCACCCTCTTCTGCCTCTGGTAACGGGGAACGACCATGCTACTCTCTGTTGCTTTGAAGTAGACTTTTTCCTTCTTTTCTTTTAGAATTCCATGTGTAAGTGAGATCATGTGCTATTTGTCTTTCTGTGTCTGGCTTATTTCAAATTAGCATAATATCCTCCAGGCTCATCCATATTGTCCCAAATGGCAGGATTTCCTCCTTTTGTAAGGCTAAGTAATATTCCATTATATATATATGTCATATTTTCTTTATCCATTCATCCACTGTCAGACATTTAGGTTGCTTCCATATCTTGACTACTGTGAAGAATGTTGGAATGAACATAGGAGTGCAGATATAGCTCTGAGATACTGATTTTATTTCCTTTGGCTATATAGCCAGCAGTAGGATTGCTGGATGACATGATAGTTCTATTTTTAAATTTTTGATCCATCTCCATATTGTTTTCCATATGGCAGCACAAATTTACATTCCCACCAACAGTTCACAAAGGTTCTCTTTTCTCTATTTCTTCTTGAGTCAATTTTAGTAACTTGATTTGTTAAAATTGTTCATCATGTATGTAAATATGTATATAAAATTATCCTGTAATTTATGTAAGGGACTACCTAGACATTTTAGGGTATGATGTGTCAAGGCTCTTCTTTCTCTCTTGGAAGCTAGAGTCTTCAGATGCATGTGTAAAGAGCTATCAGATATTGAAGAGAAAACGGCTGCCTCACAAAACAGTACCCATGCACGATAAGGCACAGTCACCCAGTTTCTGGTTGGTGTGGAGTCTGTCTAAACCAGAGCAAGGTGCGATGGTATAGGGAGATTGAACCCTCTTCTCACCTGCTTCCTCAGGGTAGAGCTACTCCGTTTCAGAAGGTAAAGACAGTGTCAATTACAAAATTTTGATTTGCAGAAATTACTGCCATACTAGTAAAAAATGTCCCCTTGTCAGTTACCTATAATATTGTAAAATTGTAATAACTTGCTTTGATTTATAACCCAAAACATACTACGAAAAAGAAAAGAAATCTTAATGAGATTAAGTCTATCTGAGTTTGAACCAGGAGGTGCAACAGTAATTAAAATTTTCCAGTTAAGAGAAGTAAGTGAAACCAAAACTGTCCTCGATCTTTCATCTCAGCTGTCCAAAATCAGCCAGGCTGAGAGCTCAGGACTATCAATTGCCCATTTGCTTAAATTACTTTCCAACAACCCCTAGTTCATTCTCATGTACTTAAACACTTGTCTACTTAATTATATCATTTTGCCTGGAACTTCAGACACCTTTTTTTTTTTTGATGCGAAGTTTTTGACCCATGTATAATCAATGCCAGAGATATGCTCAAATCTCAACATGACAGCATTCAGGAAAACATTCCAACCTCCTCTATTGCCAATACCCCAGATATTATGTTATGTCTTGATGCAGATATAATGAAATACAAAACTTCTAAATATGTTCTCAACTTTGAGTCTGAGGCACTCAAACAGATACAGATTTCCTATGAGAAGGACTTTCTCTCTTCCTACATTGTCTTATCTCCTCCCAGAATATCAACAAAATTCATATAGAGAAAAACAAATGATACATTTTCCTCCCTCCACTTGATCCCATTTTTGCCCCATTACTAATCAACTTTCATTTTTAAAAATGTCCCAAGTTTCTGTTTTTAAGAAACCAGTAGTGTGATACTAACACTTTTCAAAAAGAAAGGGATAAATTGGTTGTCGTTGGAGATCATACTGATTTCTCTCATGGCACATTCTGGAGCGGATTAGTGACCACTTATCATAATTGTTTTAGGAGCATCAATTGGGAGCATGGACCCAGATATTCTGGCTCTCCGGGTACTGCTCAGGGAGTAATATACCTATGCTTTGGGTTCCAGCCCTTTTGAATGACCTGTCTCCAGCCACCTGAAGGCATTGATGGTAAAGTTCTAATACATTTGGTTGATATGACTTTATTTTTTAAAAATAAAAACCTGGAAAAAAATAAAATAAAATAAAAGCCTGGGACTTCCCTGGTGATGCAGTGGTTAAGAATCTGCCTGCCAATGCAGGGGACACAAGTTCGAGCCCTGGTCCGGGAAGGTCCCACATGCGAGCAACTAAGCCTGTGCGCCACAACTACTGAGCCTGCGCTCTAGAGCCGGTGAGCCACAACTACTGAAGCCCGCGTGCCTAGAGCCCATGCTCTGCAACAAGAGAAGCCACTGCAATGAAAAGCCCGCGCACCGCAATGAAGAGTAGCCCCTGCTCGCCGCAACTAGAGAAAGCCCGCACGCAGCAACGAAGACCCAACACAGCCAAAAATAAATAAATTTTACAATAAAAGATGGTAACTAGAAAAAAAATAAAAGTTTGTTAGGATAACAACAGGTTTATTTTTAATTTGAACTTTAAAAAATACATTTTCAGATTATACTTAGAACTTAAGAGGAAATGTGCATTCATAACAAATTATTATCCTTTTGAAGACTTGTATTATATTTGGTGCCTTTAAAAAATCTGTAATCGTACCTCTGTATTTCTAAAAGAATTAACAATCAAATGAATTAGATTCCATCCCTAGGTACTCTTATCTGGGATGGTTAGTAAGGTAGCTGTTCCCTGGGATGTGGAGTTCTTCATACTGTTTCTTAATCTCTATGGTAACCCTTGTTCTCAACAGCACCCAGAAGTTTTACTTGTCTCTCCCACACACGAAATCAATACTGAAATAGCCCTTTGAAACAGAGATGTAGGAGTAGTCTTAAATTATGCAGCATCTCTATTACTAATGAATGTACTTCTGTGAGCCCTTAAAAACAGTGCAGCTGCGATATCAGTTTTATGTGTAGTTGCTGGACAGTCAGAACAAGACATCCACTCTCTATAGGAATGCCACATCTGGAAATCTGTTAGTATTCAACTTTTCCTTCTTCCAAAACTGCTGAGTAACCTCTACAGAATGTTTGACTAAACTGCTTCCCCAAGGAAACTAAGAAAGGTAAGTACCTGGAGTGGAGGCAGGTAGATTGTATCTCCAGGTGCACTGTTGACAGGATGGGAGACTGGACCCTTCTGCACCTACCTGGGGACTTCAGGAAGGGCTCGGGGAAGTGTTTCTACACCAGGAAGAATTCTAACCTGATTGCCCTTGCTACAGCTTTTCAAAACAAATCTTACTTGAATATATTTGGAACCTTCCTGGTTTGGGGCAAGTCTGGTATTTTCACTATTGCTATCATATTTTTAAAGAACTAATGTAATCAATTTTGTTTTAGTTTCTCTCTTTGTAAGATGTTGCTTATGTGCCCAACAATTTGTGCCTTAATTAATATACTCATTAGAAGATGAGGAAAAGTCCTACCTAAACTTAATTACCATGTAATTTTTAAAAGCAGTTTTCAACTATCCATATTAAGAAATGTCATTCTTAGAAATGTGTTAAGGTTTTATTATAGCATAACCCATTCTTTTTGTTGAAAGCAAACTGAATTGTATACACACACAGACACACAGAAATACACAGATATATGTGATAAGGTGTTCAAATGGATAGTATTTTTCAGATACTTAGTATGCAGAATGATTCACTGTAGTGCTATTAGAAATTCAAGCACTGAGAGCTTCAAATTTTGTCCTTCAAAATTCAAGTAAGGGCTTCCCTGGTGGCGCAGTGGTTGAGAGTCCGCCTGCCGATGCAGGGGACGCGGGTTCATGCCCCGGTCCGGGAGGATCCCGCATGCCACGGAGCGGCTGGGCCCGTGGGCCATGGCCGCTGAGCCTGCGTGTCCGGAGCCTGTGCTCTGCGACGCGAGAGGCCACAGCGGTGAGAGGTCCGCGTACCACAAAAAAAAAAAAAAAAAAATTCAAGTAAATTTCCATTTTCTTGAAATGAGAGTTCAGTCCACTCTTAAAATTATAATGCCTCAAAAGTTCTAAGTATTCACCGTATTAGTTTCAGGAGTTTGTTTCCAGCTTCCCTAGAGAAGTGACCAGTATAAGAAGGTTCTCCCTGCTTTCCTTATTTTATACCCTCCCAGGAGTTTTTAGTCTCTCTGAACACCTTGTAGTCATCGTCCCACGGGTGAAATGACTTTGCTTAGTTGCCTTTTTGCTCCCCACCCAGCAGTTAGGATCACTGGCCTAAAATATCTCTGATACAACTGGCAATTCCACTGCAAAATCTCCTGCTTAAAATATTGGTTCATTTCCAGTTACAAGGACCTTCTTGCCATCTGTTATTCCAAGAAATTCCTAAAATGGACCCAGATAAACAAGGTAAGTATTACTGTTAAGTTTTTGAGCACAGTTTGCAAACAAAAAACTCAGGCACAGACGTTGTATTTTCAGACTTCCGAGTTGCAGAGGAGTGACATTTGGCAAATGGCTGAAAAAGAAACTAATGGATGATTGAAAAGACTTTCTCCATTTTCTAAACAGAAATTCATAACATATTGACGAATATTTGGTCTGTTGTCCCCAAAGCACCAAAAAATAATTTAACAAAAGACTTGATCTCAATATAATTGCACTTTAAATTGCTATTCAAAGACACAAAAAGTGGCTTACCTTATTTACATATATCTTCATAGTTTACTATTAAAATGACATCACTGTAGATATTTTAATGTCAGGGGTAAGTTCACTGTACTATTTGAGGCCAAAGTTGAGAGAAAAGTCTCACAGCTGTTATTATATGACTATTTGATAAATGGATAGAGGGAAACTAATTTCCTTTTCTTCCAGCATCTCTGAATGCTAGGGTAGGCCCAGGACTGGCTTGTGATATTTTTATTGTTGGACCTAGTGGCAGCCTTATTCCCCTAGCTGAGATCTAGATTGTTAACTTGGCGTGTTTTTTATAAAATTCTGTACTATCTCAAGTTATTTATCTAAAACAACATTCGGAATGATTCCAATTATCTTTGGGTTTCCCAGTATTGGGCCTTCATATTAGTAAGCTTAACACAAAGCAGTAGATAATCCATTCAAAGCCCCCTTTTTTCCCTAAGGAGTGTTTCTTAAATGTAGTGTGTGTGCATCAGAATCATTTAGAGGGTTTGTTAAAATGCTGGGCTCCACCTCCAGGGTTTGTGACTCAGTAGGACCAGGGTGGGGACCAAGGACATGAATTTCTAACAAGTTCCCAGGCCATGCTGATGCTGCCCACTTAGGACGACTGGCCTAAAATATCTCTTTCTGGATCATCGAACTAGATGATGGGCTGTTGAAAGAAATTTTATTACGTTCTTAGTATCTGTAGAAAATGACACATATTGATTTGGCTAAGTAAAAATATGAATCGTTTAAAGCAAAACAAGGTTCCCAGTTAAATTGCTTCCATGAACAAGACCATATGTAGCTTTGAAGCTTATATTATTTTTTTTTGAACATCTCAAATTACTTTGTTTATAGCTTTGGGTCTGATACATCCAGCAGTTGCTTCCTTTCTTGAGTCTTCTCTTACCAGCAGGAGAAAACAAAAAAGCCTTCAGGAAGCAGGGCTGCTGGTGAATCACCTGGGATACCCATTCGTTTTCCCCAAGTACTGTATCACAGCTTGCCATGTTATGCTGCATAACTTCATCAGATGACACTGCAAAACATAACTTGACAGGAGTGTGATGGGCCAGATGGTAGAGCAGCCACAGAATCACTCTTCCACCAACAGCAGCATCTGGGAACCTGCAGACTCCCTAGCTTGCTGATTCCGTGTTCATTTGGTGCATCTGAGCGGAACCAGGGCACACAAATTGGCCAGTTTCCAGAAGGAAAAACAATGCCGGGCATTACATTTTTGTAAATCATTTCCACACTACTGTGGCTACTCTCCACGTGTTCTCCTTCTCCAGACTTAGGGCAGAGGTATGACTTTTCCCCTACTCTAACATTGGACTCTTATCTGGAAACTAAGCATTTTTAAAACATAAGGAAATAGCAAACAACAAAAGAGAGTAAATTGTAGGTCCCTGATATGGTTATACCTGTTCAAAAAAGAACAACAAAATATAGAGGGTTTTTAAAAAAGCTTTCTTGTTTAATGACACTTTCAGGCACAGCCCACATTCCCCTCAGGTAGGTGTCTTTGACTCATGATCATATATTGATCATTGAATCAAGGTATATTTAGGGAGAGGCCAGGGCTATGCTCTAAGGTCTCAAGGGCGGGTCTGACTTGGTTCCGCGCCGTAACGCCCTGAGTGGCTTAGTGCACAGCGCACTGACACTCAATGTCCGTATGTGGAACAGCCACGACTTCACGCCACAACACTCAAGGGCAAGAAACAGCCTTTTCCAAACCAAAAGCTAGTCACTGTCACTTGGTATGAAATTTAGACTAAGTTAAGTTTGGGAAGCAGCCGTCCTGAGACAGACAGAAACCATTTCAGGTTTTTCCTGAACATCCGGTCTGAAGTGTTCAGAATATCTGGTCTGAAGTACCATCGTGGCTGCCACTTACTCTGCTCTTTGCCTTTGGCTTTGGGGTCCACTTGAAGACAGGGGACTCCTTGTCAAGACTGGACACAGAAATCCTTGCCAAGCCTAGTATCTGGTCTCCCTAGTTACACAACGCAGCCATTCCCTCCACCCGGGGAACTGCTAGTAAGGGAAGCCCCGGAATCAGCCCTCAAACTTGAAGCCCAGTTAGGCATCTCCCACTTTCCTGTCCAGGTATCAGCGTCTCTCCCACTCTAGGGAAAAGAGAGTCATAGCTAGAACAACACTAAAATCAAGATTGGTTTTCAAAGGCAACTGAGAATCCAGAATGTCTGTATGTATATGAGTCAGGGAGGAGGGGCCGGGACAGAGGATGAAGTTGAGGTTCAGGCAGTGAGGGATCCAGGTGGTATTTGCCACAGCAGAGCCCCTCTCAGAGGGAACCTGCTCTTCTGGCCATCCAGCATCTGGTCACGTTTCTTCTGCTGAACCAGTTCACCTGCTTTGGAAGAACAACTTTCCCCTGATTTTAGTCCGTGAAATTCTAGTAGTGTGGATCCCAACTCTCCCATTTCCATGGATGGCATTGATTCTTTGATGGGCCTTTCATACTAAAGCCTGAGTGGGTTGAATTCAGGGTGGCCCCTGAAACACTGACCCCTTAAAAGGTGGTAAGTCTCCCAAAGGAGTAAAAAGAGCTTAGACCTTGGAACATACACAGAAATGGACATGGAAACATTGCCTTTTCATTCTTTAAATTCTCCCACTGCTGCAAGAACAAGTAAGAAATTAATATCACCATAAATTATCCTGCCACATATGTTTGAATCAATGAAATCCCCCCATCAATCCCTTGTTTTGTTTTGTTCAGGGCCTGCTTAGCAAAGGCTAAAGAGCCTGCTGTGTTTCTAGTCACAAGCACTTCTCCAGCACACAAACCATTTACTCCCAGTTGCCTGAGTTTTATGGTAATCAGCTGACAATAAATTTGAAAATAGCTTTATTTTCCTCAAGGCATCTTCCCTTCAGCATAATAAATACAAGTAAGTCCTGGGCTCAAAGCTTGTTTGCGTGTGAAACCTTGCTTCCAAGTGAGCATTATGGGTATAAAGTCTATTTAATTGAAATTTGTTATCACAAGAAATATTAGAGATGCAACGTTGCTTGGCAGTTCTTTCCAAAGTGTGTGACTGGTTTCCTCTCTCACTGCCTGCTGTAACAATACCATATCTTTACGATTCCTCAAGTTTTCTGCTCTACCATCTCTTCCTAATTCTGAGTGAACTTGTCCCCAACTTCATAAAGAAAACAGAAACCCTCAGACATGCCTTCTTCCCCACAACCACCATCATATCCTTTTATTCTTCCTCTCAGGGAATGAGGGGATGTCCTCTCAGGGGCTTCTTGCCAAAGCTAATTCCTTCACCTGTACATCTTCCCCCATCCATTGCCTCTACCTCAGAGATTGTATCAGTTAGCTACATTTCAGTTACTTGTAAGAGAGAACTTAGCTCAAAGAGGCTTTATTACCTTATATAATTAATTACCTTAGGGAGGACTAGCTTGCTCTGAGCCCAGACAATGTCAGTAGGACACGGTTTCTCTCCATCTCCAAGTTCATCTCTACTCTCCTTCGTGTGTTGGTTTCATGCTCAAGCTACACATCCCAACAGGAGAGTAACTGCTGCTCCCAGCTATGATTCCAATTTCAAGTCCAACAGGAAAAAATAAGTCTTCTTCCCTGATAACTTGAACAAAGAGTCCTTGATCCAAATTTCATTGGTATATCCTTTGCCTGACTTTGGTTATGAGTCCACATCTGGGGAGGGCAATGATGCTCTCATTGATCGTGTAGGCCTGGGCCACATGTCCTCCATGGAAAGAGGCGAATTCGAATGAACCCAGCTAGAATTTCACGGACTAAGTTCAGGGGAAGGTGGTTCACCAGAAGAAATGTGAATGGATGTTGGGTGGCTATGGGAACATGTTGTCCTCTGAGACAGACTTTGCTATATCAAGTACCTCCTGGAACCCTACTTCCTGGACCCTCAACCTCATCCTCTCTTCTGACCCCTCCTCCATGACCCATACATACATTTTAGAATCTCTCCTGCCTTTGAAAGTTAGTTTTGATTTTGTGTGCTTTTCTAGCGATGGCCCTCTTTTCTTCCCTTCAGATTAAGGATCTTGAAAGAGTTGTCTGCTTTTGTGTTTTTTTATTTACCTTACATTCATTGATCAATCCTGTGTAATTTGATTAGGGCCCCCATATCCCCATAAAAGTGCTCTTATGAAGGCTTTAATAGTCAAGTTAATCAAAAACAGAGACTAATTTTTAGCACATAGTTGATCTCCTTGTGGCTTCCACATACTGAATTATTGGCTTGTCTCTACTTTCTGAAATTCACCTTCCTTGGCCTTTGTACCATTGCTGTCTCCTGGTTTCTTTGGCTTTCCCTTCTTCTTCTTCTTCTTCTTAGGTTTCTCTTTCTCCTCTGGTACTTAAATGATTATGTTTCTCAGGCGTACTGTTACTTAGCCTAATTTTCTCTTCACTTAAAGCACTCTTCTTAGGCAACCTAGTAGATGGACATGGTTTTGCCCACAGTCAACACTAATGACTCCTAAATATCTATCCCATCCTAAATAGCAACCCTGACCCCCAGATACAGAATCAAAAAATGAGTCCTGTTCAACACCCTGAGCAGCTCCCCCTCCCAGCCAGTATTCTCTAAAACTGAGCTCTCAGTCTGGTAGCCACTAGCCACATGTGGCGATGGAGCACTTGAAATATGGCTAGTCCAAATTGAGATGTGCTGCAAGTGTAAAAAGGATACTGAATTTTGAAGACAATAAGAACAGAAAATGTTTTATTAATAATTTTTATGTTGGTTACATATTAAATAATCTGATAGATTAAATGAAATAAATCATTAAAATTAATTTCACCTGTTTCTTCTTACTTTTTAAAATGTAGCTGCTAGAAATTTAAGGTGACATATTTGAATCATACTGTATTTCTCCTATTGGACAGCAATACTCTAAAAATTTCTCATGGCTACTCCCTCCATGCTGGGAAATCTCTTTAAACTTCTCCTTTTCATCACCATGTGGAACTCTCTGGCTCTAGTCCAGCATTCCCAGTTTCTGACCTGTTGCCTTTCACCTGGACTCTGCTTGATCCACAAGCCTTCTCAGAAAGATACCTTGACCAATATGTCTGCCTATTCTCTCAGGTCACCTTAGCTCCAGGATTTGCAGTCCAAGGACCATGCCCTCCAACTCCCTGTACTCCAAGCCCAAGTTTCTGGGGACAAGTCCCAGTTCCAGAATCCTGGACTCCCAAGTGTCCGGGAGGTAGTTTCAACTGCCTATTGGACATCTCCATTCAGATGTCTTACAGAAACCTCAAACTCAGATGTTGAAAATGAATTCCCATTCCACCTCTGTGCACAAACTTTATCCTCCCCCATTATTTCCTACACTTGGTCTCCCTCCCACATCCAATCAGCCACCAATCCCTGTCAATTTCCCTAGAAAATTGTGCCTCATATCTCCCCCCAATTTTCTCTCCCCAGTACCATTCAGACCACTATCATGTTATAGAAAGTAAAAAATTAAACCCCTCCCATGATGTACTCCTGTACCCAGATAAACAGAAGTTTGATATATAACCTTTCCTACTGTGTTTATTGTGTTCTTTCTTGCTATTAGTTTTTATCATTTACAAAAATAGGACCATACTAAGTTATAGACACATTGCTGTGGATTTGGGCTTATAATCATGCTTTAAAACATCTTTCAACCTCAAGATTGACAAAAATTTCTTCTTTTAATTGTCTTAGAGTTTTAAGAATTCATGTTTAACTCTGTAATACATCCTGGTGTTATTTTGTTTATGATCTGAACTAAAGTACCTATATTATATTTTTCTAAACAGTTATTCATCCAATGGCCCCAACACTATTTATAAATAATCTATAATTTCCTCATTGATATAAACCACCGATATAAAGGGAAGTTGTTGACTCTCACTGAGTTAAAACATCATCTTTATCATATGCTAAAACCCTATGTATACATAGGTCAGTTTCTGATTTTGTCCTGTTCCATTACTCTACCTGTTCCTGAAATAAGCACACATTGCATTTATTCTTACAGATTAATTTTATATTATTTTGTCAAGTTCAAAATGGTAGTTGGAATATGAGTTGGAATTGCTTTAAATTTATAGGGGAGAATTCATATCCTTATGCTATTGAACATTCCTAATCCAGGAATATCCAGTAATGGAGGAAATAGATCTCTCCATTTATTCATATTATCTTTAATATAACTTTCAATAAAGCTTTATAAGGTCTTACACATTGTTTTGTTTACTTTAGGCATTTTTTAGATGTTAAAAATTACCTGTTCTAACTGATTATTCTTGGTATAAAGTGGTGGTACTCAAAGTATAGTTCCTGGACCAAAAGCATGAGCATCGCCTGGGATTAGAAATGAAATACCCAGGCCCCCCCACCCAGACTCTGGGGGTAAGCTCTGCAATCTGATGCAAGATAAAGCTTGAAAACCACTGATATAAAGGAAAGTTATTGATTCTCATACAATTGTCCTAAATCCAGCCAACTTGCAGATGATCCTCATGAAGTATCTGGATAGAGAGGTAATCAGAACATCTGTACATCTCTTCCTTCCTAAAATTTATAACTCTTACTTTTATTTGTTTTTGTAGATTAGAATTCCAAACCAGGGACAGCAAATAAGTTCCAATTCTATTATTATATGCCAGCTCCAATGGACTCATACTGACATCCTGGAGGGCTATCCTTCAAGGTCTATCAAGGAGATTCCGCCCTATCTGGCACAGTGTGGAGGGGACAGGGGTGGTCCTGATGCCCTGTATTTTATTTCTCTGCTTCAGACTAGAGTTGGATCACAGTGATGAAAAGGGGGATGGGGGTGATTTTTTCCTGACTTTAACAGGGATGTCTTTTGTCTATCTCACTTTTATACGAAATTTGCCTTTTATTTCTGACATTTTAAGGATGTTTCCTCTCTTCCTAGATCATGTACCAGTTTTTAAAAAATCAGAATGGCTGATGAATTTTACCAATGCATTTTGAGAATCCACTGGTTCAGTAACTTTTTTCCTTCTCTTAATATATCAATTAACTGTTGAACAAATTTTAAATTCCTGAAATAAATCTTTCCATATCATGGAACATAATTCTTTAATATGTTCTTGAAAATGTTGGCTAATATATTATGTTTTATCTCTGATTTCATCTTAAATAAGATTTGTTTATATTTATATATCTGATTTAGATGGTATTTAGATGAGACTTCAAACTTCAGATTTTTGGGTTGATGCTGAAACCGTCCCATATTGGACAATTTTCCTTGGCCAATTAGACCAATTTCCTTCAAAGTCTGAAATCAGAATTTAACTAGTTTCTCTCAGCAATAACAATATTTTCAATAAAACTTTATCAAATGTTGGTATTACAGTTATGTTAGCCTCCTAAACTAAACTGGGAAGTTTTCTGAGTTTTTCCAGTTTTTAGAAGAGTTGAGTAACAGGGATTCCCCTATCCCTTGAAAGTTTAAAGGAATTTGCCTGCAAAACTGTCTCTGCTTATGGTTGTTTATCTTTGATGACTGTTTTTCCTCGTCAAAAAGTCTTCTATAGTAATTAGTCTTTCAACTTTTTTTTTCATATGTTTTGATCATTTCTATTTTCTATTACATATACATTTTCTATTACATATACAAATGTACAGGGCATTTGTATATTACATATACATTTTCTATTCCCTAGATATGGCTCCAGAGCTTTCTCTTCTCTTCTCCTCTTCTCTTCTCCACACTGTGAAAGGGGTGAATACATACTCAGTGCCTAGTAAGTGCTCAGAAATGCTAGCCACTGATGTAGTGATGTTGGTGGTGGGTAAAAGAAGGTATATTAATAATTCTTTTCTGATTATAAAAATAACATGTGCTCTTTATAGAAAATTTAGGTAATATTGACAAGTAGGAAGAAAATAACTAAGAATTCGAGCACTCAAAGATATCCACTGTTAACAATCTGATGAATGACACTAGAAATTAAGCTCCACGGGGCAAGAATTTTTATCTGTTTTGTTAGTTGCTATATTTCAAGAGCCTGGAATCATGCCAGGGCCATATAGTAAGAGCTCAATAAAAATCTGCTGAATGAATGGATGGATAGTCATTTTCATAGATGCATAAGTATGTGTGTACATATGACTAGAATATATTAACAAACTGAATTTATATTCTACAGATAGTTTTTTGTCTTATTGTTTCATAGGCTATTTCATTTTTATATAAAAAGTGGACAGCTTCATGGAGGAGTCTCCTCACTGGGGGATTCCTTAGTCTGGTGGGCTCAGAGGAGGCTCTCTATGGTCACCTGCAGCCTAGGATAGCGTAGTCCATTATTATTTGTTCCCAGGTAGGAAAGAGAGCTCTAGAACTTGATTTCCTCACTTGCAAAATAAAGTAGGGCTACATGCTCTCTAGGATTTCCTTCTAGGATACGGGATTTATCTAATGACACAGTCCTTTATCTATGATATTTCATGTTTTCTTTACAGATGCTCTTAATAGTATTGAGAATTCCATTTATAGAACAGCCTTCAAATTACGATCAGTGCAAACCTTGTGCCAATGTAAGTACAGGTTCTCTTGAAATACTTGAAATAATCTGACCCTGATGTGTAATGTAAAATTCATAGAAAACCAAAAACTCCGCCCATGTGAGTGACTGTTGGATCTGGAAGGTTGGACCTGTGCATCTACCCTACTTGTAACAGAGAAGATGGAGTGTGGAAGATACACCTGTGTTCCACCCACATGTAGCTTCGCTGACTGACAATAGACAATAATTCATGGAAGAGGATTTTAATTCTTTAAAAAAATGTTCCTACTTGGTTTCTGCAAATTTTTTATTTGTTTATTTCCTTTTCAGGATACCAATATTGATGCAAAATAAAATCACAAAATAAGTTAGTTTAATATAACTTGTAGATTCAAATATAAACATTTCTAAATTCCTTCTACTACTTAAGACTTGCATTTTTAAGTTGTACCCCCATCTCTTTCTGAACCTGCAAAAGTAAGTTCAGATGAATAATCCTCAGGCCATAAAGTTTAAAAATCGCTTGAGAATTTCATGAGAACTACTCTTTTGCATTAAATTTTATCTGATTGAATGCCATGGTTTCTTTTCCTATACCGTTATCTAGGTAAAATACAGTAAAAATTTTTATCCTGTAAAAATTCTCCAAAATGAACTTGGGTCCTGGCTGTGAAAAATGACAGGCATTCAGCATATCTGAAGTTACTGATTTCTAATAAGTTCTCTATTGCATTTTTAAAAAATCACTTTGTGTAATTTATGACATTTATTACAGCAGACCTAAAAAAATTGTGTTTTATATATATATATAAATTGTATTTTATATATATATAAATTGTATTATACACACACACACACACATACACATACATATGTCATTTTTCCTAAAGGTTGAATTTTTTTTAATATTTTGCCTCTGCCTAATAAGTTAGATAGACCAGTGGTTTTCAAACTGTGTTTCACAGAGTGGACATGGGTGTGAAGTAGGGTAAGAAAGGGCCAGCGAGGTGGGAAAAGGAAGTAGAGGCAAGTCGAGAAAACCCAAAGGGCCAGCAAGGTGGGAAAAGGAAGAATAGGCAAGTAGAAAAACCCAAAAGGCTATCTCCTCTATCAGAACAACTCTGTTTTGCTCTATCTTCCATATTGCATTTCTGTGAAAGTATCCTTTGAAGAAGGGATTCTTGGCTTTAAAAAAAATTTTTTTTAAATCACTGATATAGACAAATTACTTATATTATTCCAGAAATCAGCAAAAGGCAGAAGATGCTCACTAAAAATGTACCCTCAATCATGTTATTTTCCTGGAGAATGTCTCCTATTAAAGAAAGTTAGTAGCCAATGCTCACATGAGCCTTCATCATTGTTCATATGAGCCTGGGTGTGTACAGTGTAATTCGAGGGTGTACCTTTCTGAATTTTTTATTACGCCTGCATCAGAAACAGTGAATATAAATAATATGCATGGGAAATAGTAACAGTACACGAAATCAGAAGTTGAAAAGTTCTACCTATAACAGATAACCAAACAAAAATTGGAAAACAAAAGTCCCTAACACCGAGATAAACATATCGTGAGCTCCAGGCAGCAGGATCTGGAAAGCCGGAGAGCGTTCCTGCACAAATCTGGTGGTGAGATTAATGGACACCACTATTATCTGTTTTGCTGTAATACAGAAGTCTCGGCAGAAGACGCAGCATCCTGTGTACAGCACGCCAGGCCGAGGTGATAGGTTTTGTGATTGAATAACGATAAAAGAGTTTGCAGTCTCTACCACATGCAGCCACGTTTTTTTCACAGTCACATCCCAAAACATACCCCTCACTTTCTTAGACTCTCCCTTTAAAAGCCGTATCAGAGAACAAATAAAAAATTTTTATTATACGTGCTAGATTTGTGGATGTGAGGTTGATTTACAAAGTAGACAGAAGTGCAGGGTTTTATCACTTCACAGTCTGAAGCATTTTAAATGCCAGCAGCTCTTGGTGCCACTGACATCCCCATCTCAGATGGCACAAGTGGGTGTTTATTCATTTTGTCTGTCATCCTCCATCTGCAAGAAACCATAGGGTTTCTTCTATCTCATTCTTCCTTATATTTATTGCCTTGTAACATTTTTAGGAGAAGGTGATAAAAAATATGTAAGAAATAAACCATTATTTTTTGTAAGCAACTTTGGTTTTATTAAGTGCCTTTCTGGATAATAATACTGATGAGACCAAGATCAAAACAATAAACATTACTAAAGCAAGGGTGAGACCTAAGGAGTCTAATTCAGCAACTGCTCTTTTATAAAGATCACTGAGTTTTTTAAGTGATTCATTTGCATTTTTATACACAATATTCCTTCTCGAGCTAGGCTGTAGACAAGAAAAAATGATATTTGAACATGAAAGATGAATTTTCTCAATCCACTTAATAAACAGTATAAAAATGTTTTTCCCAACTTTTCACCAGTGTCCTAACTTCCTCGGAAAGCTATTTTCAAGTTTCTCACTTCTTTCCCTTTTAATTTCCTTTTATAAAGCCACATCCTAGAGGTTATACTGGGAATAATGTTCTAACTATGCTTTACAAACAGATGCACTTTTCCAAAATCAAATCAACTGTTAGAATAGGAGCACTTGAATTATATACAAGAGAGATGTATCCAAATAGTGACCATATGTAATTCCCTTAAAAAAAACAGCTGCCGTAAAAAACAGTCTTCATTAAAGACTAGATGATGTTTACTTTTTTGAAGCCTTTTGTTCAGATCAGAGGTGATGCAGTGTTTCCTTTGCTTCCTGCAGTGGACTTGATTGACAGTTCTCTGATTCAGCATGTCCTACTACGTCAGAGTCTCTGGGAGGCAAGAGAAAGTGCTGTCTCTGTGCAGCAGCTTTTTCAGGCTCTGCAGGAGCTGTTTCAGAGAGTCAGGGTGGAAAAACCAGGACAGGTGCACCCCAGAGCTCCGGAACTCACTCTGAGCCTTCTCACAACAATGTATGACAGGTGAGGCTGAGGGGACCATGCTGTGACCTCACAGGGGGTGTTTAGTTGCCTCTGGTCATTGACCAGTTGGGGTTGTCTAATATTTATTCAAGGTTTGATATCTAAGAAGGCTTCTTTGTTTGTTTGTTTTCCTCAAATGTATTATTCAGGAGGGGAACAAAGAAGTACATGCTTATCGACCTCACTAATATGAATGATTCATGGACAGCAAAAAGGGGGAAAATCCACATTTTCATACAAACTCATTTCCACTCTAGAGAAGCACACACACCTTTTGCTAGGGCAGTTATGCATCTATGTATATATATAAATTACACTTTTCTCTTGAGTCCCCGGTAGTATATGTCTTTGCTTATTCCTTTATAACCAGTTGTCAGTTTCTGTTTGTGAATAACGTGTGCATAAATGGCTAACCTATTGTCTTAGTCTGGGCTGCTATACCAAACTACTGGAGACTGGGTGACTTAAACATTTATTTCTCACAGTTCTGGAGGCTGGGAAGTCTAAGGTCAGGGCACCGGCAGACAGGTGGGTCTGGTGAGAACCCACTTCCTGGTACATAGAGGGCCATCTTTTGGCTGTGTCCTCACATGGTGAAAGGGGCGAGGGAGCTCTCTGGGGTCTCTTTTGTAGTAATAGCAATCCAATTCATAAGAGTTCCACCCTTGTGACCTAATCATCTTCCCAAGCCCCATCGCTAAATACCATCACATTGGGGGTTAGGATTTCAACATATGACTTGGAGAGGCACACATAAAACAGCTTACACCCTGTCAAAGGCTTGATTATGCATGCTCTAAGTCAGTGGTGTTGGGGGTGTGTGTTTGTGTGTGTGTTTACCACTTTTTTGCCCCACTTCAGTTGTGTTTATCTTACGTGGTCTTGACCCAGTAGCCTTCATCCTGTAGAATGGCGTTTTAAAAGCTCACAGTAAATATAAAACATTTGGAAAGTGCAGAAAAGAGTGAAGAAAAAGAAATACCACCCCAAAGCCTGCCTCCCAAAGGCAAGCACAGTTTAACCACTAGGCAAATTCCTTACTAGTTTATTATTTATTTATTTTTGTTGTTGTACAAATAGTATATAAGCATGTTCTCAAGTTATTTTTTCATGATTTCAGTCTCCTTAAGCATTATGATTTTGGCTGCCCTTTCTTGTATCAATGCCTGCCTCTAACAATCCTCTGGCATTTGATACATTGTATTTTGTAGGTTTGGAAACTGCACAACCAAGGGGCACAGGGTGATGAGGCTCTAAGTGAGGGCCTGAGAACGGGTGGATTTTTTTAATATAAATGTTTGCTCTTTCTGCCTGCCTTTTGGTCCTTGTCTCTGTTGTTTGGTTTCCCAGCTTGTGAGCCCTAAAGGAAGTGAGACTGCCTGGTCCAGGAGGACCCAGGAAGACCCAGGAAGATGCCTGTGTCTCCAGTGCCTAGGACAGGGCTTAGTACAGAGAAAGCACCCAATAAACATTTGTTGAACACATGAATGAATGAATAAATGAAGGATGAAATATTTTCATTCAATTCTTAGCTCTGTCAAATTCTAGATATAGGAAAACTGACCATGAGAAGAGTGAACTTGTAACACAGTGTCAGAAATGTCCATTCAGGGACTTCCCTGGCGGTCCAATGGTTAAGACCCTGAGCTACTGCTGCAGGGGGCGCAGGTTCCATCCCTTGTTGGGGAGCTAAGATCCCACATGCTGCACAGTGCAGCCAAAAACAAAAAAGAAAGAAAGAAATGTCCATTCACAGTCATGGTTTTTATAAATCACTTCACCAAGAATAACCCTGCCTTCCCCATTCGTATCTCTGTTTTGTTGCCATGCAGCTCGGGAACGGGTTTTCTCAAGCTTGGACCTGCAGCCGCCGCCCTGATTGCCCTCTCAGGGGATAGTCCTCTTACAAAATACAGAGGTAACATATGTAGGAGTTTTGAATGTCTGAAGTGCAGTAACCACCAAATCTCTCCAACACGTTATCTGCTTCACTCACTCCTGTATCCCCGCCACACTGCTCTGGTTCGACAAGTACTCAGCAACACTTAGAATTTTTCAAGATGTTGATCTATGCTTTCTAACTATTCATAATTTGGTTATCCTTGATATTTATTTGTATAGGGATTATTCAGACACCAGTAGTTATTATTCCCTTAAAGACAGACTCTGCTCACATCGCCATTTACCAAACTTGTGGTCTTTGTCATTGATGTGCTAGATTATCAAAAAGTTGAAATGTGAATGTGTCTTCATTAATTATCAAATTATTTAGTTTGGGAAGCCTTCAAAACAGCAAGCAAATAACCAAGAATTATAACTTTCGCCTTTATAGCCACAAATAAACTGTTTAGAATTCAAAGCACATATTCTTCGAAGATATATAGCAAGTATTCAGTTTAAAGATTTCTTTCCCCCCTTATGTGTCTAGCTCTTTTTCAGCTCTATGCAGAAAATAACAGGGGAGGTTATAATTCTGGGGGACGCATGACTCGAAGGATTTTGAGAAACCTACTAACAGATCTACAACAGGTAAATCTCTAATACTTAAGAATTCTAAATTTGTTCCAGTTATATTAGTCACATTTATTATTAAAGGATCTGATTTTTACAGTGTCAGTTCTACCTTAACATAGCTCTCCATGCAACCTCTCTCCTCTTTACCTGGTATTATCTGAATATAGGCTGATCTATTGCAATTGCTCCCTAACTGGTTTGCCCAACTAACTCAATCCTCTCCTCTCTGCAACTCTTCCTCCACACAGCAGCCAGTGACTCTTCCAAAATGTAAATGTAAATGCCTAAAATTCTTCGTTGGCCATATTCTGTCATAGAATAAAACCTGAACTCAGCATCACAGGCAAAGCTTTCATGATTTGACTCAATCCTTCTCTTTTCAGAAAGAGGTAAATCATGATACTTATACAAATATAAAATGAACATGTATTCAAAATTTTATTTAATTTGTTAATTAGAAGAGGGCTCCAGTAAGTTACAACTAGTTGAAAGAAATAACCAAAGAAGAGACAAGCTGATAGGTTAAGAATGTTACAATGAATTTGCAGGTGGACCCAAGACTGACTTTGGGCTGAAGGGGAGGGTTGTCCCTCAACCAGGACAGAATTTATTTGCATGTCTATAGATCAGAATTATTTGCATTGTGATCAGTTGTCTACAAGTTAACATTAATGTCTACAAAATTATAAAATAGCTTAGTCAAAGACAGTGATGCATATCTCTATAGGTTCAGATAATCCCCATTGAAACAATATCAAGTGGTTTCTTTTGCGTATTCCACAGTGTTTAAGTTTTCCTTCCATCATTGTCACTCTTGCGTATCAAAATTGTTACTGTACCTGACATGCACCAAGTTCTCCATGCCTGACTTGTGCAGGTGCAATCTGTCTGCAACACCACTGCCTCTCCTTTCACTTGACAAATACTGTTTGTCTTTCAAGATCACTCAAATATCAGTCACCTCCTCGCTGAAAGCTCCTTTAACTCTTGTACATAATTTTGTTATAACACTTGTCAAATGTTGTTGCAATTATGTCCTAGGTATATGCTTTTCCCACTAGGCTGCTTCTCAAGGGCAAGAATTTTATCTCATTTATCTTTATGGCTTGAAACGTTCTTGATACTAAAGCCTTCAACGGTGCTTAATGGGAACATAGATGAAATGCAACCCCGAATACTCAAATAGTTGCTTTCCATCATTTCCTATTCTTTAAGAATGTACAAATGTAGTGTTGTTTTTATCCATACTAGGCAAGGGAATTTAACCCCCTTAAAGTAAATATGTTTCTTAAATATTAAAATGATGTAAAATCATGTAACCAAGCAAGATCTTCTGCAAATGGGTTAAGCAGGCTCTGGATTATCTTGTGTACAGTGGTCACTGTCCTTCTGTACCTTTTACCCCTATTTCAAGGATGTGTCTATTCTTCTTCAAGCCCCTGTAAAATCCCCAAACTAGGTTTTCCTCACCGTGAAGCCATAGTAATTTTCTGTCATTTTTCCCCCGGGTCTGGACTGTAGGGGAGAAAAAAATTTCTTTTTCCTTGACCCATCTTAAGTTCTGTGACTGGGGCCCTATAAATTGGACTGGCAAAAGACAGAACTAACAAGAGAAAAACAAACCAAAGTTTAAATGTGTATGGTGCGTACACATGGGAACACCCAGTGATGAGTAACTCAAAGAGGTGGATGGAACTCAGGCTTGTAAATTATTTTACACTAAACAAAGGGAAGGGGGCTCTGGGCTTCTGGGTGGGGGGAGGCAAGTTATGAGAAAGTGACCGGGAAATAGATGGTGAACAAGGGTTGTTTAGTAAGGTTTGTTATGCAGATTTAAGTCTGTGAGTTTTCCATTAATAAGTGTTGTTAAGAGTCCTCCTCTTCCTGATAGGGAGAGGGAGACACTATTGGTAAAAAGAAATTTCCTTTATAAATGTATATTTCCTTTACAAAAGGAAAACCTGTGCCCTGTTTTTATAGCTTTTTCTGCATCTACTGGTTCTCAATGGCCTTTAGTTCAAAACAATACGTATGCCAAGGGCTCGTATTTGGGGGTGACCTATTCTGGTACCCTTCAGAACCGAGGATTCTGAACTGAGGATAATTATGATACAGGTGGGAGTGGGTAAGGAAAGAGATTATCAGACAGGGCATATGATTTAGAAAAACCTCTCCAAAATTACCTTTGCTTTGATTTGGCCTTGGTAATAATAGTTTATGTTCATATTGATTGTAATAATTCGTATTTAATGTATCCTGTAAATTCCAAAGAATATATAAGATGTTCATATTTTTTAAGTGGAGCAATGATTTTTTTTTGAATTCCTAAGGTTCAAACATCACATGTAGTTACTTAAGAGCCGCTCTGGTGGTTGCAGCAGCACATGGGCCCTGTTTTCTGCTGACTCCAGGCATGTTAAGGAGCTACTTCCCCATCAATCCCAACATCTTAGAACTCAAGCTGCGGGGAGCCAGGGAGACTGGGAACATCTGTCCATGCATTTGTGCAACCAGGCTTGTTACACTAAGGTGTTGAGGTGGATGTAATGAAAGAAGATGGACGGAGGGGCATTTTCCTCCTCCTGAAATCCTGTACTGCTTCCTCACTACTACAGCCGGCCCCAGGCTCGCTCCCCATCCAAGAGGCCCTAAAAATCTGCCCTTGTTGCAGGCTCAACGGAGGTCAATGAGCTGCCGCATGGCAGCTCCTGCAGCTCTGTCTCCCCCTCAATGCATTAGCAGGCTTCTGAGAAAGCTGTTAGGAAGGTGGAGATTTGCACGGCAAATTATCATCCCATTTGCTACCATTAAGAACACTGAGATGGGTTCCCACAGAAAACTCCAGGCCCTACCGTGTAATCCCAACCCCTCGCGCAAGAATCGTCATTATCATTTCAAGTGGTGTTCTGCCTGTGCTGGCATGCTATCCAGCCACACTGCATCCTTCCGTAGAACACCTGCAAGAAATGAGTCAAATGGGCAATTCATCCACAAAATCTTTGTGCACACACTTAAAAGCCAAAAGTGTAGGTTAGAACCCACTACAGAAGTGAATTTTCTTTTGACTGGTGTCAGAATCACAGAGCCGGCAAGTGGGTCCTATCTGATCCACATTCCTTATTTTACAAACGAGGCTAAACCCCTTTCTCAGGGCTCAAGGACGCCGTCCAAATAAGTGCTCCAGTTAGCTCATCAGCACTCTCAGGCCAAAGTATGGTTAGTGAGTTATTTTTTCAGACAAAAGCCAAATAACGCATAGTACTTATTCAGCTGGTGATGGGGTTATTATCAATTTAAAGTACAAGCCATCTTGTCAGGATTACGCAAATGTTTGTTGACTTCTGTCTGGCTAATTGTCAGCAAAGTGGCTCTAAGTGCCACTTTCCTGATTAGAAGAATGTTTATTCGAGTTGATGGACTCAGCAGGGGGGTCTTTGAAATTACTTCTGAGCTTGGGAGCAACGCCTGCTGACAGACTGTGCTGTAGAAGACATCAGATGTGAAACTGGGACCCACAACCAAATGGGCATAAATGGAGGTGACAGGTACATGTATCTGTGCATATAGATAATGTCAGGGCCAAGTCCCTGGCCATCTCGGCAGTCACAAGGGGTTCTCAGTCCCTTCATTAAACTCCTTAATGGGACTGATTGAAAGATGAAAGATGGAAACCATCTTTGAGGTAGTATAAATCAAGCCATTGGAATACACATCAGGACTGGGTGTGACAAAGCTTTGGGAGAACCCCTCAACAGAGTAAGGAGTCTTAGAGTGAGATCTCAATTCTGCAGCTAACTTGCATTTGTTTGTTTGTTTTCTTGCTTGTTTGTTGTACCTTGGACAAAATTCCAGGTCTCAATTACTCCTTGCTTTAAACAAAGATAATGACTGCCCTACCTCAGAAATTGGGATTTGTGAAAAGGAGACGACGTGAAAGTGTTTGAAAAGGTTTCCTTAAAACTGCCCTGAGCTTTGATACAGTATCGTCGTTACTTGTAATTCATAGGTGCACAAGGGCAAAGAAAGATTAAATATTTGACTGGGGTCAAAAGAAGAGAAACAATGCAAGCCCTCCCTGTATTTCCCGCACTGCCAGACTTTCTTCTCACTCCTCCTCCCAGCTCCACTTCTTCCCACTTGTTCATTCATTATCTCTATTCATACACCGCACAAAACCCACACATGTCCTGTTTGCCTAGACTGAGACAGCTCATCCAGCCTCGGACACCAGATACTTGTGACGCCATGGCCGTAAGCGCCACCGCTCAGGCATGACTGGTGGCCACCTATTTCTCCATTTCTTGATCGCTGACGTGGGGTTTCTTGCCTCTTGTAGATCCCGACTGTCATGGGGGAAAGTCGAGCTCTGTGCTCTGTGGAGAGCGCTACACGCAGCTGTTTCCAAGGGGTGAGTGCCATTCACATGTCCCTTGGACCTGGGGGGCAGACACCACTGCTGAGGGGCAGACACCACTGCTGACCCATTTAAATCACAGACCTACTACTCTACACCGCCTCCTAGACAACCTAATTTAGAGGTAGACTTGCCCCGACTTTGCATGTGATAAACTTCTTAAGCAGAGCCTACAGAAACAGAGCCAGAAGAGAAGATGAAAATACATTTTCATCTCTACAAGAGACCAAAGTTCTGCCTAGAAACACATCTGAGTGTGCCATGGTTTTTCAGGTGTTGAGCTCAGCAATTAAAGAAGAGAAATTCCTATCTTGGTTGCAATCTGAACCTCCCATCCTCCTGTGGCTCCCGACCTGCTACCGACTGTCAGCCACTGAAATGGTCACTCACCCTGTTCGATGTCGAATCTGCAGGAACTTCCCCATCACAGGACTGAGGTAGAGTCATTCATCACTATTACATGGACCGTCACTCTCCAAATGGGTCTGGAGTTGGAGCTGCATCTCTCCAGATTGTTTTTTGTGGTCCTTCTCGCACATCTAGAACTCAGTTGATTTTGGGGGGTCAATAATTTCCTGTATGAGTGATCCTGCTTATAATACATTTTATTTTACCTTCTATAATTAATGGAATATTAAGTTCTATTGACACATACTCTGACCGCTAGATGTTTTTGTTCCTTAAGGGGAAATTTTTTGTCTTTTGTTACCAAAAAATGCTGTTAAATACTTTGGAACCATCCATAATAATAACAATAGTTTACATTCTTTGCTTTTTTTAAAAGTTTTATTGAAGTATAGTTGATTTACAATGTGTTAATTTCTGCTGTGCAGCAAAGTGGCTCAGTTAAACGTATATATATTCTTTTTCATGTTCTTTTCCGTTACGGTTTATCACAGGATATTGACTATAGTTCTTTGTGCTATATAGTAGGACCTTGTTACATTTGTTAAATGTTGAACAAGTGTTAGGTTGTGTAGTTCACATGGATCATTTCATGTAAAGCCTGTTACAACTCTGTATAAATGTGGTATTATTATGCCTAATTTGCAGAGACACTAAATAACTTAAACTTAAGCTCACATGGTTAGCAAGTGGCAGAGGCTACCGACCGAATCCAGGGTGCCTGCTTTGCAACCGTGATGCTCTGCTGCCGCCTTGTGCAGACAACGGAGAACATTCCTTGAACCCAAAGGAATGATGAGGCTTTGTGGGAGCAGCTCACGCCAGAGCTTCTCTGGCCTCGAGGAAAAGGCAGATTTGAAAGCTAGGTTTGGACATTGGAGATTCAGACCTTTCCACAGCTTTGAGGATGACAGTCAAAATCCCATATTAGGGAAAGGGTGTTGTAGTTCTCTTGTCAATACACCGATAAAGGGCTTCCCTGGTGGCGCAGTGGTTGAGAGTCCACCTGCCAATGCAGGGGACACGGGTTCGTGCCCCGGTCCAGGAAGATCCCACATGCCGCGGAGCGGCTGGGCCCGTGAGCCATGGCCGCCGAGCCTGCGCGTCCAGAGCCTGTGCTCCACAACAGGAGAGGCCACAACAGTGAGAGGCCCACGTACCGCAAAAAAAACCCAAAAAAACAAAAACAAAAATGCCGCTGTGTGACTTTTCCTTTCTCCTAGAAATCTGAGGCAACGTACAGTTTTCATATATGCAGACAGCTGCGTGATCTGGGCATGGCCTTTAACCTTTCTAGACCTTGGTTTCTTTGTAAGCAAGAGGAGAGGTGGGTCAAATGATGACTTAGACTTCTTGTAGCTGTAACCTTCTGAGTTTATTAGAAATTGCTTGAATGTATTACAGTTCTAACCTTAAACCTATGTTTTTGGCTCTCAGAAAACTCCAGCAATAGCCTCAAGGCTTTTAGTTTCAGTGAGATTCATAAAGACATTTTAGAGCAGAAGTGTTTGCAGATCTGGAAGTATAGCAGGAAGAGGCAAAGACTTGACCTCCTAAAGTAAGAGAAGCTACAAAGCCCAGAGCTTGTTCCTAAGACAAGTGTTCCATTTTAGCAGAATGTATCACATTTATGCTCTGTGATAGCCATGTAAGTTTGAAATGAAATTAGGGGGGAAAAGTTGGTTCTCTATGAGTAAAGCCATCAACAACAGACCAGTCTCATTATCCACACTGCACCCTTTCTCACACACCTGTCAGTAGTTTCAGAGCATGGAGGAAATAAACCAAGATTAGGGTCAGTGTATTGTCCTAACAAGTCAACTGTAACCATACAGTAATGCTAAATAAAGCAGCCAGGACAGGTGGCTCATCAAATCATCTTTATAAAAAATGCTTTATGTTATAGACTTCATGTCTCCCCAGTTACGCATGCTGAATAATTTTCAAAGCTTTGTAAAAATTTTGCAAGGCCGAGAGGGCAGGGTTTACTAGCCCCATTTTCTTCATTGAAGAAACTGTCATTCATTTAATTTCCTTCAACTAATGTTCTTTGAAAACCTGCGTTGTTCCAGGTATCTTCAAAACAATGAGCTTAAGTTTCCATTTCAAGGTCACCTAGTAACAGTGGCATGTGACTCAAACTCAAGTCTCCTGCCTTGGTGGTCTATTAACAGGGGTTAAAATAGCTGGCTCTCCATTTAGATGGTATCCCTGGGCTCAAAACCTAATGCTACCACTTACTACGTAGTTGTGTAACTTTGTGCAATTGCTTAAACTCTCTTTGAATCAGTTTCTTCAAATGAGGATAATAATAAGAATGCCTTGCCTTAAGGAACTTTCATGGGGATTAACTATGTCAATGCATGTCCACTGCCTGCTACATAGTAAGGGCTCAAAAATGTTTGCTACTGTGATAGCCCTTCAACACTCTGTATTAATATCCTACCCTGGGACTAGATGTCGGGGACGGCAGTGAACAAGGACTGTGAGAGTTGGTCTCATGGCATTTGCACCCTCCTGCTCTGCCTTCCAATGACTTTGGTCAGAAGCCCTTCTGCCATCTGGCCTCAGGAACATTGCAAGTGTTTTTTTTTTTTGGTTTTTTTTTGCGGTACACGGGCCTCTCACTGTTGTGGCCTCTCCCATTGCGGAGCACAGGCTCCGGACGCGCAGGCTCAGCAGCCATGGCTCATGGGCCTAGCCGCTCCACGGCACGTGGGATCTTCCCGGACCGGGGCACGAACCTGTGTCCCCTTCATCGGCAGGCGAACTCTCAACCACTGTGCCACCAGGGAAGCCCCATTGCAAGTTTTTATTCCTCCATCCTCCACAGTTACCTGTAGTTCTGATAGGTCTGAAAAGCGCTAACCCTTCTTCTTCACCCCAGTCTGCATTACCTTACTCCTCATCTTTCTTCCTGGGACTTCCTCTACTTTAATCTCCCACCCAGCATTCTATGCCTAGCATGAGTCTCAGCTCTTCCAGAAAATTTTATCAGACCATACCAGCTCCCAGGGATGTCCCCCATCTCTCCTACAGCATGTATTTTCCATGCTTCTTACTCGGCACTTCATCACACAGTATCTAATTTTGCTAGTTAGTACCTCAAGCTTCCATATCATGTCTTTGCAGCCAGATATGAAATTTGAAGAGCATAGGAATCTTGTCATAGTTTAATTTTCATAACTTTGAAGACCGGGGTTGAAAATTCAAATGCTATTGGGGGCAAGGCAAGGAGTATAAATGAGGGCAGTAGTCTGGGGAGGGACTGTCTTAAAGGTGTAGCTGCCCCCTTGTCCTCGCCCATTGCTGCCGTTGATGAGGAAGACCCTACTTTATGCCGCATCCTCTGTAGTTGAAGAAGGGAGTTAAAATAGCAGGAAAAAAAGTATAGATCCCTGATATTTTGCAGACAAACAATATGACCCCACTCATCCTTAAAAGTTACTAATTCATGGCTATGAGGTCTCACCAGCCCTCCCCAATATCACAACATGTTCCCTGAGTGCCCAGAGACACCCTTCCCTACCAGAGTGTGTCAAGATTTCCGCCTGTCTTTCTGATCACAGGAGATTTAAGATTGTAACTGTCCATAACAGAAAGTCTGCAACACTGATGTGTTAAGAAACTTGGGTGTAGTGGTCATTCAGTCCTGGCTGGTGAGGAACTCCCTCTCTTCCACATTATTCCTTCCTACATACAGATTTCTGATAAATGACACATTTATTTTAGATTTTTATCTATGGTTTTATTTTCCCCAACACCACACAAGAATGCAGGTCCAATATCATCATATCTCACACATTTCCAGAGAAGCTAGAATTCAAACTTTTTGGAAATCTCCCAGTTTCCTTTAAGTTGGCAATTAAATTCCAATTACCTGAGTGAATTATGCAGCTGCACAAATGTGGCTGCAGACTTAAGGGTCTATCCTAAAGGTTGTAGCACATTACACCCTGCATGTAAAAGACACCTGGTATTTGGGGGCCGGGGTGGAGAGGATGAATCCGGCCCCTATACAATAGTTTGTTGACAAAACTATATTAATTTAATGTCATGTTATAAAAATGCCAACAAAAGAAGACAACTTTATACTCACTCGATAGCTCAGACACCTCCTGTATATTTTAGGGTGCTTATTCTCCACCTGAATAATACTTTCTTTGCTCACCTCCTAGTAGTGATGTAAGTCACACTTCCATTTTAATTGGCAGATACCGCTGTCTGAAGTGTCTCAACTTTGACATCTGTCAGGTGTGTTTCTTATCTGGTCTTCAGAGCAAGTCCCACCAGAAGTCTCATCCTGTGATTGAGAACTGCATCCAGGTAACATCTAATGCCGTGTACCAAACTATTCATGAATCTTATCAGTGAAAGCTACAGCAATTAAAAAACTTTTCCTCCTGGAAAACCACAGGTTCTGCTCCTTTCATACATATAATATTTAAGACTAAGGAAGTGGCAAGTTCAACCTTAAATATCTCTCAATATACATATACTTTCTTTACACTGTAGATTTTAATAAACCTTTTGGGGATAAGAAAAGGCCAGAGTCTGATCTGAAGCCATTGACTCCTACTGTGCACTAGAAAATATCTGAGCGGTAAGAGGGGAGAGGCATTGGAAATGGACACAGATTAAAAAGAAAAAGCCCTGGTTTGGTAAAATGACGCATCAAGGCCTCTAGTTGCCGGTACATTTCGGGAATTTTCTTTTTTAACATGTCTTTTCCTGAGCACTAAAATTCAAGTAATTTTTTCCTTACGAAAAACAAAAGAGAAAGATTTCTATCTCAGTTTTGACTGGAAAAGTGTAAAACTAAGACTTTGTAGCTGACTTTCAAAATTTTTTAAAGAAAATGATAATACTCAGCAAGAGAATTCAGCTCTTGCTAAGAAGAAAGAGAAATAGGATAATTTTAAAACAGAGAGCATTTCAATTTTTCCAGAAAGGACACTCTCTTTTCATCACTGAGTATGAATCCGTTTCTCCATGCAGATGGCCTCATCCCCAAATTTCACAATAGTGAAAAATATTGATTAATTACCTTTACTGAGGACAGTTCTCCCCTCATTCTCTCTTTGCCATGAATGGTCCACAAAAGTCATGTGCCTCAATCTTGCCAAATAATTTTCAATGGATATTGCTTTACTAAATTTTATTAACCCAGATCCTCAGATTATTGGCCTATGATCCTCTTGTTTCTAAAAGTCTGGGGAGAAATAGGGCTTATCGATATTAGACTGACACCATGTGGTCATTTTGTTATTACACTTTAGATTTCAAGGGTTGAATATTTTTAATTAAAGGTCTCGCTGCTTTCTTTCCTTTTGCCTTACCTGTCGGGGGGACTTCAGGCGGTCTGAGAATCCACTGATATTTTATACAAGACTAAATGTATGAGGATTTTTCTGGAAATAAAATCTCAGAGGAACCCTCCAAATTAGTAACCACAGGCTTAGTCCTCTTTCATACCTTCTTCTAGCTTTCATACCTTCTTCTAGCTTTAACCTTCCCCATTCCTGGGTTGCTCTAAGGAACAGGAGTTTTTGTAGAAGTTGGGGGGTATTTAATTCGGAAACATATACTATATGTATGTGTATAGAGAGAGGATGTGAAGAAATTCAGGTAGTAAGGAAGTAAGATGATTTTTCTGTGGACATCACGGTAAGTGAAACAATTTCAGAAACTTCCATGGCGGCCAATCCACCCACGTAAGGAAAGAAGACCACTTTAAGACTGATCTGATGCCCCTTGTTCTGTTGGCCATTCCAGCAGGTGTCAACAAAAGACAATACAAAACTCTTCCTCAGGACCCTCAGAAACAACCTGCTCCAAGGGCGCTGTAGGAGGAAAGAAGCTGCGAGAAGGCAGTGGCTGCTGGACCAGGTGAATCCAAGGGATGTGGCTAACCAGGCACAGGCCAGGTGAGTGTCTCCGAGTGACAGTCGCGCAGGTTAGCAACCCAGAGCCTGGGTACTAGGTTATGAAGCCAGCAAGCAGGGGAGGGGTAAAGATGCTGTTCCCCTCTAGAAGCGACCTTTAATTTTAAAGTAGACCGCGAGACAAAAATACCTTTAAGTGGCCCGTCCAATCATTTAGAGTTATCCCAACTAAAGACCTCAGGCAGACACAGAAGATTTTTAGTATTAGAGTATTTGAATAACTTTCTCCAACATCTTTCTTTTTTGTTGGGTTACTTTTGAAAGCCTAATTCAGAATTAATACTTATTTTTTAAAAAAGGAAAAGAAAGACACATTCCATCACTCACAGGTGAGTGCTATTCACATTTCAGCATTACCAGATCAGGAATTATGCTACAGACACAACTTTTCAACCTTTTCTCCATTTACATTAAACGGAGAGCATTTTCCCTGTCATTAGCTTCCAAAATATCATTTCAGTGACCTCACTCTTATCCTTATAAGGAAGTGCCATAATTCACAAGCAATCCCTTAACATTTTGGTTATTTTCAAATTTTGCCCCCCACCAAAATTCTGTAGTCAGCATCCCTACACACGCATTTTCTTATATTTTATTAAGATAAATTCTCTCAGGTAAAACCATTGCATCAAAAGTTGTGAATTTTGTTAATCCTCAAAATTCAGAATGCCAAACTATGCTTCAGAGGGTCATCTCAAAGGATGTCCCAGCACCACTGGTATTTGAGATCACCCATCACATACCTGAGCACCAGCCTAAAGATGACTTTTTAAAAGTCTTCATGGGGCTTCCCTGGTGGCGCAGTGGTTGAGAATCCGCCTGCCGATGTGGGGGACACGGGTTCGTGCCCCGGTCCGGGAAGATCCCACATGCCGCGGAGCGGCTGGGCCCGTGAGCCTATGGCTGCTGAGCCTGCGTGTCCGGAGCCTCTGCTCCGCAACGGGAGAGGCCACAACAGTGAGAGGCCCGCGTACCGCAAAAAAAAAAAGTCTTCATGACCTTAACTACTGAAGTAACTCCTTTATAATTTAAAATTTCAGAAGATAAAGGAAAGAGGTACTGTTTCCATGGGATTATGATCATCAGACTTTTGGGAGAAGAAAACCCAGAATAATTCATTCACTCTTATTTTATCTACCAGAAGTATAAGAATAGATCACTTTAATCAAATTGGTATTCATTTATTGATTTCTTTTGTAATTCTCTAAACTTTTCTCAGACATCTACCAGCATATTTCCTTCTCGATCCCAGACCCTATTTCTGTGGTCATTTTGTCACTTTTTACAGTTTGGTATAATTTAATGTATTTTTACAGCTCTTTAAAGGGAAAAAAAATGCATGTTGACTTCGCATTAGATGCCATGCCTTATACCTGTACCACATTTTCCTAGCAGGTGGTTATCAATGTATTCTTTTTTTTTTTTTTTTAATTTTTGGCTGCATCGGGTCTTCGTTGCTGCTCGTGGGCTTTTCTCTAGTTGCGGCGAGCAGGGGCTACTCTTCAGTGCGCGGGCTTCTCATCGCAGTGGCTTCTCTTGTTGCAGAGCACAGGCTCTAGGCACGCCGGCTTCAGTAGTTGTAGCAAGTGGGCTCAGTAGTTGTGGCTCGCGGGCTCTAGAGCGCAGGCTCAGTAGTTGTGGCACACAGGCTTAGTTGCTCCGCGGCATGTGGGATCTTCCCGGACCAGGACTCGAACACGTATCCCCTGCACTGACAGGCAGATTCTTAACCACTGTGCCACCAGGGAAGCCCCCCAATGTATTCTTAAAGTTAGAGATTTGGATATCGTCTTGATGTATAGCTTTAATAGAGTACAAATAATTTAAATTTTAAAATAGAAACAAAGATATCAGATGCCAATTCATCTGTCTTCTTCAGGCCATTTATTTCACCTTTCCCTGACAGAGTGACAGTAAATTAGGACAATTAATCAGCTGGATTTATTGAATACTTGAGATCTTGTCGAAATTCCTCCATTCTCATAGTTAGAACACAAAGATCCATGCTCTTATGTGCATTTCTTTTGGCCACAGAAGCCTGCCTGATCTTTTACAAATTCAAAATATGATGGCATTCCTCACGCACTCATTTTGCCCAAACTTCTGTGCCTTAAACCCGTCCATTAGCTTCCCATTGTTTTTAAGCTAAAACCTAAAAGTTGTAAGATGACTTAGAAAACTCCTGCATGTTTGAGCTACCCTGGGAACCTCTCCAGTGTCATCTCCCCACCAACCTCTGTGCTCCAGCCCTGATTCCTCCCTCCTCCCCATAAGACTAAGCCAGATCCCCCCCACTCTTAAGACGTAAACCTTTACTTTAAAGAATTCATATTCCTAGGGCTTCTCTGGTGGCGCAGTGGTTGAGAGTTCGCCTGCCGATTCAGGGGACGCGGGTTCGTGCCCCGGTCTGGGAAGATCCCACATGCCGCGGAGCGGCTGGGCCCGTGAGCCATGGCCGCTGAGCCTGCGCATCCGGAGCCTGTGCTCCGCAACGGGAGAGACCGCAGCAGTGAGAGGCCCGCGTACCGCAAAAAAAAAAAAAAAAAAAAAAAAAAAAAGAATTCATATTCCTAGACCACTTCTCTGTATGACTTGACGCCTACCTCCTAAATACTTGCAAAAGTTCTGCTCAAATGTCATCTCATCCTTAAGGCCTTTCCTGACCACCCATTTATCATTTTAGCCCCTGTCCCCACTCTGGCACTCGCAATCCTCCTCCCTTGCTTTATTTTTCTTCAAAGAATTTCATCAGCATCTGATGTTATACAAATTTCACTTTTAGTTAAAAATTTTTTTTCGATAATGTAAGCTCCATCGGGGGAAGAAACTTTTATTGTTTCCAGTTGTATTTCCAGAATCTGTAAAAATGTCTGAATATGATAAATGTTCAATAAGTGTTTGTTGAATGACTGACAGACCGAGTAATAAAATGGATGGATGCATGATGGAGGGATTAATGGATTGATTGATAAAGTGGGTCTTTTAGAATGGGGTATGAAAGTGTCTTGAGGAGTAATTACCCAGTGTTGGAAGACGTTAGTGAAGTTTGAACCTGGGACAGAGAGACACAGAAGTCTTGTTCTCAGCCAGCTCTGTGTGTGGCCTCGGGGACTGTTTCTAAGACTTGGTTTCTTCACCTGAGAATAGGGATAACCTGTCCTTCCTATTCCCAGAGTAATATTTGTGGAGACAAGATGAGGAAAGGGAATTGCAAGTCCTACGCAAAGCTAAACGTTCTTTAAATGTTGGTGTGTTATATTCTGTTCACCAGAGTACAGTTGAGTTGTTCACCAAAGTAAAATTCTAATGGAATAATTTGCACTTTAGCCTAGATACTGATGAATTCAAAAATTCTGATTAGTGATTGGTCAAGGGGAAATTAATGTGGAATATTACTATTTTACATTGTGATAATAGGCAAAATCATATCCTTGCTATCTATTAAGTTTGCACATTGGTACTGACCATCTTCTAAGAGATTCATGGTTATTGCCAAATGGTAATATCGAATTCATTCATTGATTCAGCAAACATTCTTCATCCTAATAAGCCTCCTTCCTTTTAATGTGGATTCCATGCAATAGCTTACACTGATAATATTTTCACTTACAAAAACGTAACTGAAATCCAGGTACCAAATATTACCACTATTATTATTTTGGGACATTCTTATAAATATACTAAAAAATGAATATAAAAACTATGAAAAAGAACACACAAAATTACTTCCATTTACAGCTAATATGATTGTGAATCCCCAAGAAACCACAAGTAACTCTAGCTAAAACTGTAGAATTAATTGGTTTTGAGTGGTGGAAAATAAAATATGTATGCGCAAATAGCTCTTCACTATATCAGCAATAGCTAGCTAGAAATTTTATAAAAATCCCGTTTACAATACCTGTAAAATTATTTTTTAAAGAAACTAGAAAAAACTTAACAAAAAAGATACAAAACCCATATAAGGAAAGCTGTAATATTTGATTGAATATACAGAAAACAAGACCTGAGCAAAAGGGAGAAACATAGCAAATTCCTAAAAGAGAAGACACTAACATAACAATGTACACGATTCAAAAATTAACCTTAAAATCAGTACTCGCGATGCTTCTTTGGTCATTTGCAGCCATGCACAGAGTGGGAAAAAAATGTGAGTTGCCTGATGCACAGCTGAGGTAGAACTGAGTGACACCCTGCCTTCTGGTTTCTGCCCTTAGAGTATAAACACGTGTCCTTTACACAGTCTATCTTGTGCCATGTTTTTCACATTTTTGTGCTTTTTCTTGGTGACTTCACTATTGCAAATAGCCTCCAAACATGGTGCTGAAGTGCTGGCTAGCGTTCCTAGCGCGAGAAGGCTATGATATGTCTTAACAAAAACTACGTGTATGAAATAAGCTTCGTTCAGACACGAGTTACATGGGTCCAATGTTACTGAATCAACAGTAAACATTAAACAGTATACATATATCTTTAAATAGAAACACATGGGGGTGGGGGATGGGATGAACTGGGAGATTGGGATTGACATATACACACTAATATGTATAAAATAGATAACTAATAAAAATAGAGAAAAGAAACACACGAAAAACAAGGTTATATATTGATAGGTTGATGAAAATGTTCTGACCAGAGACTTCCAAGATCCTAACCCTGTGTTTCCCCCAGGAGCCATCGTTCAGTTTCCACTAATTCATTGTTCACATGACTGCAAAGAGTATAGCTACCATGGATAATAAGAATGAACTGCATTTAAATTAAATGCATTTCCAAATAGAATCATGATGTTTTTTAAATAAGATAAAATAAATTTGAAGACATGTTGAAAGAATAAAGGTACAAGGATATTTAAAATTGTGGAAATAAAAAATAGTGAGAGGGGCAGGACAGGAATAAAGACACAGACGTAGAGGATGGACTTGAGAACACGGGGAGGGGGAAGGGTAAGCTGGGACGAAGTGAGAGAGTGGCATGGACATATATACACTACCAAATGTAAAATAGATAGCTAGTGGGAAGCAGCCGCATAACACAGGGAGATCAGCTTGGTGTTTTGTGACCACCTAGAGGGGTGGGATAGGGAGGGTGGGAGGGAGGGGATATGGGGATATATGTATACATATAGTTGATTCATTTTGTTATACAGCAGAAACTAACACAACATTGTAAAGCAATTATACTCCAATAAAGATGTTAAAAAAAATTGTGAGAAGGGTTGTTCTTCAACAGGCGTTAAAACTTACTCTAGAGCCACCATGACCAAATAATATAGTATAAATCAGAAATGGGTATATTGATCTGAGGACAAGAATACAAAATTTGATTAATGATCCAAGCATAAATGAGAGCCTAACATATGAGAAAGGTGGTATTTCAGTTCAGTGGAAAAAGATGCCTAACTGGCTATCCATCAAGTATCCATTGTTTTGCCCCATAAATGAAAATAAATTCCAAATTGATTGAAGTTTAAATATAAATATGGTTTAAAATAAAAATATTAGAAAAATTTAGGAAACCTGGGGTTGGAGGAGACCTTTCTAAGCAAGAAAACAAATTAAAGAATCATGAAGTAATAGAAACACACATATATATGATGACATGCAAATGTAGACATTTTCTCATGGTAAATGATATTATAAACAAAATCAAAAATAAGTCTCAGACTTGGAAAAATATTTTCACTAAGAGGATAAACTGTGCTATGGAAAGGTCCCTACAAATTGATAGGAAAAACTGAAAAAGAAGGAGAAGGAGAAGAAGAGGAAGAGGAAAAGAAGGAAGAGGAGAAGGAAACGGAAATAAGGAAGAAGAAAATGAGGAAGAGGAGAGCGAGGGCGAGGAGGAAAAGACTCCAAGTATATAAATAGGCAAAATCACAGAAGAGGAATTCCAAATGGCCATGAAACACACAAAGATATGCTCATCTTAACTAGCGGTTAGACAAATGCCAATTAAAGGAACAATGAGATAGTGTCACTTTCTTTAACAGAATGGCAAAGAGTAAATGAATAACGTCCAGTGCTGGTGAACATGGAAGAAATCAGGTGCGCTGGACATTTGGTTGAAGTACAAATGGCTATAGATGTTTCAGAAAATAATCTGAAAAATAATTCATTCAATAAATCTTTAGTGAACACTCTTCTAGGCACTTGGGATATATCAGGGAACAAAAGAGATGAAGATCTCACGGAGCTTTCGTTCTACTGGGGAAACTAGACAATTAAAAATAGGCATATACATGAATTATAATAATATATTAGGAGCTAAAATTACTAAAGTAAAAGAAAGAAAGAAGAGCCAGGTAAGAGAGAGCAAGACTTAGAGGGAGTGTTGGTAGCAAATTTAAACTGAATGGTCTTAGTGGTCCTCAGTGAGAGGTGACATTGGAACAAAGCCTTGAAGGAGGTGAGGGAGTGAATCTTACAGGTACCTGCAAAAGCATACCGCTAACTGAGACTGCCAACTGAGACACACACAGGAGTGTGCCCGGCAGCTCCAAAGGACAGCAAGGAGGCTAGTGTGGCTGAATGGAATGAAGGAGGAAATATTGACAATAGCCTAAAGGGGGCAGCATAGAAGCAAGGCTATATAAATATTTTCCTAAATTTTTTCCTAATGTTTCTATTTTGAATTTTAATTTAAATGTTCAACCCATTTGAAATTTATTTTAGCAAAGGTCTAGCTTGCTTGCTTTCAGATGGGTAGCCAATCTATCTTTTCCCACTTCAATGAGATACCAACTTTGTCACATATTAGGGTTCCTTATATACTTGAATCAATTCATAAAATTTATATTCTCTTCCTCAGATCTAGAGGTCAATTCTTGTGCATATACTAGATGTATGGTCATGGTGGTGCTATATTAAGTAGAAGGATAAAGTTGCTGTCATCTGAAATGAGGGAGGCTATCGGTGGAACAGTATCATAGGGGAAGATCAGGAGTTCAGTTTGGAACATGTTAAGATTGATGTGTCTCTCAGACATCCACATGGAGATGTTGAGTAGGCAGTTTTCCATTCGCGTCCGGAATTTGGGAGAAAGTCTATTGGAGATCAAATTTGTGAATTTTTGACATACATGTTTTCTTTTGTTTTTGTTTTTTTTGTTGCGATACGCGGGCCTCTCACTGTTGTGGTCTCTCCCGTTGCGGAGCACAGGCTCCGGATGCGCAGGCTCAGCGGCCGTGACTCACGGGCCCAGCCGCTCTGCGGCATGTAGGATCCTCCCGGACCCGTGTCCCCTGCATCGGCAGGCGGACTCTCAACCACTGCGCCACCAGGGAAGCCCGACATACATGGTTTTAAAAGCCATGGGATTGTATGAGATCACCAGATAGACAGTGTAGATGGAGAAGAGAGGAAAACTGAGAACTGAACCATGGGACACTCCACATGACACAGTTGGAGAGAAGGTGAAAAACCAGCAAGGGAGGCTGAGAAAGAGTGATGGATGAGGCAAGAGGAAAACCAAGAATGAGGAATCCTGGAAGACAGGTAAAGAGAGTGTTTCAGGGAGGAGGGCATGGTCTGCAGTGTCAAATGCTGCTGCTGGGTCAAGTAAGAATTGACCTTTGGATTTAACACTGAGGAACTCATTGATGACCTCAAAAAGAGTATTGTAGGACAGTGGTTGTAGAAAAAAATCAGACCAGAGGCAGTTTAAGAGAGAATGGGAGTTGAGGAATTCAAGATACCAAACAAGAAAATTCTTTCCAGGATTTTTTTTTACTATAGAGGGAACAAAGAGCTAGTGTAGGTAGTAGAGTATCTGAAGTTAAGAGAAATGTTTGGTTATGACGGGGAAAATAACGGCATGTTAGTATACTGAAGGGGATGAGTTTGTAGTGGGAAAACTTGATGATCTGGTGCAAGAGAGGGGAATTGTTGGAGCAATGTCATTCGGCAGCCAAGGTGGGATGGAATCTATGCACATGTGGAGAGATTGGCTTTAGAAGAATGGTACCTACTAAACATAAAAATGTATACAAGATTTGGCCCTTGATCCATTTTTGGAACTCTGTCCTATACGAATAAGAGCATTACTACATAGAAAATAAGATAAATGTTATAGCATTGGAGGGGGGGCACTAAATAAACAAACTGAAGATACACTGGTAGACAAATGGTCGATTATATACGATACAACATACAAGAGAACATAGTGAATCTACTTAAGGACAAATTTTAGTACCTATCTACTATACTAGAGGGCATTCATCATCATACATTAAGAGAAAAATGCAAGTGGCAGAATTATGTGTATGGAATGATGCCATTTTTGTTTCAAAAACAAATTCAATATGTACTTTGCTGTTTGTAAGCATCTGTGTGAATGCAGAAAATGGTGTTGAACAACCCCAAGGTGTTAAAATGATTTGAGACGGGGTAGGAATAGAGTGTGTTACTCAGAAGCTGTGTGACAAAGAAGTCATGGGTTACGCTTTTTTCTACCCCAAAGTGCCCACTCCTTAAACACATAATTAAAGTGTACCAGAGTAATCGCTTCTTTCCCTATACTCTCTTTGCATTCTGTAGAAATAATCGCACTATGTCAGAAATGATTGTGTATTTGTCTGTGCATTACATGTAAAGTCTCTGTGAGCAGGGAGTTCTCTGCTTTTTTTAAAAGAAGTCTTTTTATCTGCAATAACTCAAGATGGTAAGATGCTTCAAATAGTTTTTGAATAAGGGAACGAAATTAAATGGAATTGTATAAAATGGAATATGCCTGACCTTAAACTAGTCTACTCTATTCTATGCTCTTTTAGATATGACATAATAAACACACATCTGCACTTAGAACCCCTAGTATCTGACCTGGACAAGATGACCTGGGGGATTTTCTGGAGTCATCCCTGGACTTCTCTGCATTCTCATTTTTAGATTATCAAGAAGGAGGGAAATGGAATTTTTGTTCCTATTATTGGCCATTTAGCTCTATATCAACTAAGTAGTTGGAAAAGAGCACAGAGGAAAAAGTTGAACTACTTTATTGCTATTTTTGGATATTAAATTGACTAGCTGATTTGACATTTTTTCTAAAAAGACTCTCCTCAATGTCATACCTGATCATTAAAAATTATTACCACCTCTCATAAAATTCTATTTTTGTAACAGGCTCTCCATTCAGTACAATAGATCTGAAACACCGAGGCATGTAAGTCCAACTAGACCAGTAGAAACAACAGCCACAGAGGCCTTCAAACAAATACCTCAAAGGGTATCTCGGGCTCAACAAACCAACGGCAGTAGCACACATCATCAGGTGAGTCCGAAGGGGAAAAGAACAATTAAGGCACAATTAACGGATAACGTGTAGCTTTGAGGGGACTCTTCCCAAGTCTACATCCTAAAGGGAAGCTGTATTCAACTTTGATATTTCTAAATTACTCCAGTGTCCCTAGATACTAAGTCTCTGCCCGAAACTTTTAAATATAGCTTACTTACAGACAAGGCTTTCTTCTGCCCACAATACCTTAACTTGACTCTTCACTATCTAAGATTCGATGTAATTAAAAAGTAGGGAAAAAGAGAAAATTAGTTCATCCGTACATAAAGAAAACGTTCAGGAATTTTCAAAGGGAAGAGATGAGAGAGGAAAGTGAAAGAAACATAAGAGGGAAGAAACTTTTTTTAAAAATCCCAGTGACATTTTTTTCATCAAAGGAATTAGAAATGCTTCTTTTTTGTTGTTTTTTTAAGCATACAGTCTGCAACTCCTTTATCGTGTTTTCAATCAGTTGTTGACTTGCCCTCCCATGTGCAACTCCGCTTGTAGGTGTCCCTTCATCATTGTAATCAGTACAGTCAGATCCTAAGGGAGGTCTTCAAAATATGATCATCTGTGATGTTTTTCAATCATCAAAGAGAAATTAGAGTTCTCATACTGCAGTTGTTCCTGGTAGAAGTGTGAAGAGGAGAGTAAGTCTTGTGACCACCCAGGAACGAGCAGCCTATGCGCTGCCTCTGGGTGAGGTTTTTCAGGTCTGTGTGCGTTTTCATCAGCAGCTCATGCAGCTGCACCACTCAGACACCCCTCACTGCACATCCAAGAACGCCTCTGGCTGGAGTGCCGGGCAGAGAGCAGGAGTTACATGTGCGGGGACAAATGAAGAGCTGCTCCGTTTCCTGCTTCGAATAAAAGAAGAAAAAAAGCCATTTTCACAATGCGACAGTTTGTTTCACTTTAACATTGCTTTGTTCTGAGGCAAGAAATTTAAAAGAGGTTTTGCTTTCCCTCCTTTATTTCACTTTCTTTTTACTCCCTGTCACCTCTTTCTCATTTTTAAAGTTGCTACAGCCTATCTTTTGCATGTAATACATTTCTTTCTTTGATTAAAAAGAAAAACATTTTTAATTATACAAATAAGACCTGAATCTGTTTGCCTTAAAGAAAGTTAAAATATTACAGATAAGGGTAAAGTCCTTTTCAGCCATAATTCCCAGCCCACATCTGGTCCCGAGTTTTCCAGAGGTAATCTCTTTGGGGTATATCTTTGCAGACCTTATACTATGCATCCAGATATTCAGATATTCGTACGTGTGTGTGCCCAAAGAGGGCAAATTGTTAGTATCTATTAAACTTAAAACCTGGGAACCTTGCACATGTATGCACAAGGAGGCATGTACCACTTTGTTCATTGCAACATTGCTTATAATTCTGAAAAGTTGAAAATAGCTTAGTGTCCTTCCATTGCAAATGACTAAATAAACCATGGTATCTAGTCTCTGGGTATACCATGGTAGGTCCATATGTGCTAACCTGAAATGCTTCTCAGTTGCATAACGATATGTACCATATGATAACATTGATATTAATGATGTAAAGCTCACTGATTCAAAGTGATCTATGCTAGGCATGTAGAAACTGTTTGAATATTTGAATGAAGAGGCAGGCAGGCACTGGTCACACAGAAGGGCCACAAAGAGCATGTAACAACCAGAGAATGTGACTTCAAGTCTGTAGCTCACTTTTTCTCCCTTCTCTACTCTCTTCCTCTTGTAGGCTGTCCCTGTGGAAGAATGTTCTCAAGGTGGCCAGTCCCTCTTCAGATCATTTGTAGGGAGGAGAAACGGCCACAGAGTAAAGCCACAGCTGCTTATAAATGTAGAGTAATGAAATCCAACCTCCCATTCAGATGACTGGGTGCCACGGGCTGGTACATGGTGCCCCAGGAGCCTGGGCCAGGCTGGTCAGGTCAGGACTTGCTCTTGGGGTGCAATTCAGGAACCAGACTGTGATTTGAGAGATAAGGTTTGGTGAGAAAATCCTAAATGAGAACTGAGCTGATCATTATTAACTCAAAGAGACTTGGTGAATGCAAAGAGTAGTGATGAGTTCCAGTACACAAGCAACGGAAAGATAAGAAACTCTCAGTAGAAGGTGGAAGGTAGAAGTGAAAGATTTCTTGAACCAAGAGAAATAAAATAACCCAACTGCTTTTTGCAGATGCCTTTAGAGAAGGAGACGTTGTGAGCAGCAGCCTAACTCGGGCAAAAGACTACTGTGATTTTTTTTTTTTTTTTTTTTTATGGTACGCGGGCCTCTCACTGTTGTGGCTTCTCCCGTTGTGGAGCACAGGCTCCGGATGCGCAGACTCAGCGGCCATGGCTCACGGGCCCAGCCGCTCCACGGCATGTGGGATCTTCCTGGACCGGGGCACGAACCCGTGTCCCCTGCATCGGCAGGTGGACTCTCAACCACTGTGCCACCAGGGAAGCCCACCAGTCACTTTTTGAAAAAGAAATTTTTTTGAAATATCATTATCATGTTATTATGAATTTTTAGGAATATGGGTTAAATTCAACCCAAAAACTTATTTTCTCTATTTCTCGCTTCTCTAGACCATAGTCAGCATTAGGAATGAACTGTGGAGGACTCACGAATCCATTAATGCTCTCCATAGGGACAGAAGGTAGGAACCACGTGTGGACAAATACTAACAGCAGAGACACATCAATAGCATTTTGCTTCGCTTTTAGAGGAAGAAATTCTACAAAGTTTTTACAGTGCTCTTTTTTTCTCTTTAATTTGGAAGACATTCCTTAAACAGAGAAATGCTATGATTCCAGTATGAAGGTAAAAGGGGGCTTTGACTCTATTTGAGTAGTTAAGTGTAACTAAAACCACCCAGATAATTACATTAAGTTTGGGGTTTTGATTGAGTGATTTTATTCCTTGAAATTTGGTTAAGCATTTTCAGTGAAGTATTGTGTGTGTCTTGTGTGTGTCTTATGGCTTCTAAAATAAATCAGTACATTTCTTCAATAATATCTAACTTTCTCAAAGATTTACGAGGCTGGCTGGAAACTGTCTACCATCTTATTGTGTCTCAAAGGACTAATTATTCCTTTAAAAAAATTATTTATTTATTTGGCTGTGCCGGGTCTTAGTTGCAGCAAGCGGGATCTTTAGTTGTGGTATGCAGGATCTTTTAGTTGCGACATGCAGGATCTAGTTCCCTGACCAGGGATGGAACCCAGGCCCGCTGCATTGGGAGCGCAGAGCCTTAACCACTGGACCACCAGGGAAGTCCCAGGACTAATCATCCCTTGAGTTCCTGTATCATGTTGTCATTCCTTTAGAAGACAAAATTCCTGGCTCCTCAATAAGAAGGTCCCCCTGAGGGAAGACCTTTGTTTGCAGGCACAATGCTTGGTATCTAGTAGATGCTCAATAAATTAATGAGTAAATATATACTAATAAATATGTATTAAAATAAAAATAGGTCATCAATAAATCTAATATATATGTGTATGTATATATATATATATATATATGATGAGATGTGCTTCATAATGCAAAGGTATGAAAGGTAACGAACATTTTAAAATTCTGTGATAACTCATGAAAAGAAGCTTAATAACACTTTTAAAGTAATTTAATAATAATTTAAATGTTAAAAACAATTTTGATCTTTTTCATGGTATAAGAAAAATAAATTAGAAATAAAATTAAGGAAAATAGTATAGGAATAAAAAGGCAATTTTGAAACTTAAAATGTAGAAATAAAAAGGAAATTTTGAAATTTAATTCTTTAAAACTTAATTCTTAAAATAATTACTTCAAACAATTATTTTAAACTAGATGATTCCCTTTTATATAATTCATACCCACTACATACACCATTGGTCTCCTAGTAAGATATTTATCAACACAAAGAATACCAATGTGAGCCTGATTAGTGAGTAAAATCTATGTGAAGGCTTTATCCTTGTTCCTGTCTGCCCCATTATTTTTATCAATGATTTGGTTAAAATAGTAGAGAGCATGCTTCTCAAATGTGTATGACATGATACCAAAAGGCATAGATAATAAGCTAAATGACAGTCTTGAATCACTAAGATATCATAGTCTGGAATAGTGGGACAATTAATAAAGACCAAATTTTAAAAGATTACATGCAAATCCTACAATTATAGGCCCAGGTTCACAACAAATAGTGTGGAAAGACCTGAGATATATAGTCAACCGTAAGTTCAATTACAGCCCACAATTTGTCACTAATGATTTAAAAAGCAATGCAGTCTCAGACTACATTACAAGAAAGAGTATCATTCAATTATTAGTTATCCATTTATTACTCTATGCTAGGTGCTGATCAAGAAAAGTAATGTTCCACTGCTCTGTGTGCGATTAACTCGCCTGGTGAATTAACTTGTCTTTGTGTTTATTTGAAGACCTGGTACATGGGAGATTCAAGCTCCTTAGCTCCAAGAAGCAGAACTGCATATAAAGATGTAAAAGTTTGGAAAGACAGATTTCAGGTCATTTGAAAGGAATTATTTCTCAAATAATCTAAACTGTTTTGTTAACAGTGGATATTTACCTTGAAAGTATGGGGCTCCCAGTTGCTGGAAATATTGGCATTGGGTAAATCATGTTCACTGGAGACTCTCCGAGGATTTCTCCATTAAAACAAACAAACAAACAAAAAATAGAGTAGAAAAGAGCTGCACTTCTCATAGGGCTTTCCCTACTTTCACCTGGATTGTGGAAGGATGGGAACGCATGTCTTCTAGATGTTCAAACATGGTGGATGGGCCAGAAAGGAGGAAGGGGATGTGGGTGATAGACAGCATGGGAGAAAGATAAACTGATGTCACTACTGATCATAACAAACACAACACTCTAAGTATAGAAAATACTGTCTAGAGAGGCCTTCTGAGAATGTTTCTTTGTTGTCTGCTATATAAAATCCCTGGGCTGACTCCTTTCTGAAAAGTCCATCATAAAGAAGTGCTTGAAACTCCAATTACAATCAAGGATTTTAGAATCAGACTCCTCTTTCACCTGTGTGGTTGCCTGGAAGTTTGAGAGCCATCTTTTAGAGATGGCTGCTTTGGATAGAAGCCCCAGCTAAATTCCAAGACCTCTCCAGGATCTGTGGCAATTAAGAATTTCAAAGGCTCTAACATTGAGAAATGTTGTTGCATTTCCTACCAGGGAGCCCATTTCTACAACTTCCACAAATATGACCACAGCACTGGTCAAAGAATAAGACTGTACTTTAGAAAGCCCATTTTCACTGTATACATACACTGTAACAGGAACTAGTTTAGGCCTGGGCCTGGGGATATGGCAAGAAGCAAAACAGAAAAAAAAGTTGCCAGAATAAAGAGACAATAAACAATTAGTAATAGAGTAAGTAAGTAATAGAGTAAGTAAGATATAAGTAAAATAACAAGTAAAACAGGTAGCATGTCATATAAAGTGACTGTGCAGTAGTCTGAAGGCTCGAGCCTAAGTCAAAATCTAAGATCGCATCATGTTCTGTAGCAATTAGACATGGCAAAAATCCACGGAGACAAGGAGATGGGAAGGACTAGGGGAGGAGATGGGAGGTGATGGAGGCGAGGTTAGGAGTTCTGGTTTGCAGTTTCAAGTAGAGCAGTGAGGGAGAGGCTCACTGAGAATATGATGGTGACTAAAGACTTAAAGATGAGGGGATGAGCTGGGCGAGAACCTGAGGGAAGGAGGCATTGGGGGCCAAAAGAGCCAACTCTGAGGGCAGAACATGCCCAGTGTGTTCGAAGAGTTGCCAGAAGCTCTGTGTGACTGAAGGATAGACAGTGAGTAAAAGAAAGCAGAGATGAGGTCAGGGAGGGAAGCGGAGGGTCTTGGCCATTTTGTTCAGCTTTGGCTGCCTCTATAAGGACTTTGGTTTATTCTAAATAAGGAGGGGAACATTGGAGGGCTTTGAGCAGAGGAGTAACATGATCTGATTTATGGGTTTTCTTTGTGGTTCTTTTCTTTAAATTTTTAAAGATTTTTTTTTTGGATGTGGACCGTTTTTAAAGTCTTTATTGAATTTTTTTACAATATTGCTTATTTTATGTTTTGGGTTTTTGGCCGCGAGGCATGTGGGATCTTAGCTCACTGACCAGGGATTGAACCCGTATCCCCTGCATTGGAAGGCGAAGTCTTAACCACTGGACCTCCAGGGAAGTCCCCTGCCTTATGTTTTAAAAGAATTACCCTGACTACTTGGTTCATTCTGAAACCAGTGAACAACTAGACTTAGGAAGAGAAACCAAGACCCACAATTCACAAATTGCATCATTGTTCCCTCCCTGTGGTCTTGGTCGGGTTTTAGGTATTTAGCCATGACATGTATGCTATCATTCTAAATGGAGTGTTTCTGGACAAAAGGATAATGAATAAAGTCAATATTCGCATTTAAGGAGCTGCTGAAGGTATGCTGTCAAAAGTAATCCATAATATGCATGATGTGTTTTTGAAAACACCTCTAAAACCAGTGAAATTCTTGGAGGAATTGTGTATATAATAGACACGAAGGACAGCTGTACATGGTGAACGAACAGTTTAAAGCAGGATTGATCAATGTTAGGTAATAGTCGAGGCGCAGGCTACTCTGGCATCTTCTCCCAGAGAGGACCCAGGGTACATCTCGCTAAGGCTCTTGCATCTTGCTGTGCTGATCTCTTGCCCTTCCAACCCACTCAGACCTGTCCTCTTTGCAGGCTCCTTAAAAAGCAGTTAAACCAATACAAAGACAAGTTGCAAGCCATATATGCCTGCCAGGAAGAAAAAAGTTGCAGATTTGAAACAAAGATTCACGAACTCACAACCATCCAGGACAGTCTGTGGACGAAGCTACAGCTAATGGGACAGAATCTACAGGTATAGAATGTGGGAGACACTGGCCATCTGGGCCATCTGGAAGTCTGACCTAGAATCTTCTGGCTGAGGGTCGGCTGCAGCCTGAGGCTTTGCACCTCACTCTGATCAGCCTCTTCCCTTTCCCTCTTCTCTCCATACCCTGACCAGCTCCCCTTTTCATCAGCCAGACGATACCTTCCACTTCTGCGAAGGAAGTGCCATTGGGAGAGAACAGCATCGGTACCATTTAGAAACAGTAGACCTGGGGCAAAGGGGTTCTTTATAGCATTGAGCCTTAAACCTTTAGTCTCAGCATCCCTTTTAGAGACTTACAATTTTTTGAGGATCTCAAGGAGCTTCTGTGGGTTATATCTATTGCTGTTTACCCTAATCAAAATTAAAACTGATAAGTGGTTTTAAAATAAATTTATTAACTAATTTGAAAATGCAAATAATAAATCCATTATATATGGAACATTTTTAAATAGTAATTATTTATATATATTTAATGAGAAGACTGGCATTGTTTTACGTTTTTTACAAATCTCTTTAATGGCCGGCTTCAGAAAAGACAGCTGCATTTTTCCTAACTGCTTCAGCATTTGATCTGTTGCAAGATGTTCTGGCTGAAGAATATGAAAACATATGGCCTCACACAGATTTGCAGTTGAAAAAGAGAGGAGTATTTTAACAGCCTTTTCAGATAATTGGAGACCTTCTTTGATACTACACCAAAACATGATCAATGATTGTTTTTTAAAGGATGGTTGCAATATTGAATCTGAAACCATATCTCTTTCACACCGTGTTTCATTAAAATACAATATTCTGTTGTGCTTTTTGAATGAATCTTCTATCCAGGCATGATTTTATACCATCATACACTGGTCATTTGGAAGTTCACCGAGCTATGCCGAACTTCCTAATGCTCACCCATTCCATTATACAAGAGTTTTAAAAATCATTTAAAAATCATAAAAAATCATATTCATTAATACTACCATGAATCTCATCAGAAAAGTCTTTAAGAATTGGAAAGCAAGCAAGCTCATGGTAGCGGATGCAAGTTTTCCAAAATTCTAATTTTTGCTTAAAAGCTCAACTGTTAAAATTGGCAACACATATCATTGTTTTCCTTACTGTCACAGTCTCACTTCATTCATTTTTGAAAAAATGTTTGCCAAATAACCGTCTAATTCTTTTGCACAAGAGGCAACTTTTATATTTCAGTAAACATAAGAAGTGTTTTATGCATACTTCCCATTTCATCACATATAATATTAAGAAGACATGTGCCACTAAGAAAAATAAGAATTTTTGCTACACCTTCAAGAATAGTCTTTTTTTTCTTTTTTATCGAAGTATAATTGATTTACAATGTTGTGTTAGTTTCAGGTGTACAGCAAAGTGATTCAGTTATACATAAATACATATATTCTTTTTCAGATTCTTTTCCATATAGGTTATTATGAGATAATGAATATAGTTCCCTGTGCTATACAGTAGGCCCTTGCTCTTTCTCTATTTTATTTACAGTCGTGTGTATCTCCTAATTTATCCCTCCCCCCCCTTCCCCTTTGGTAACCATAAGATTGTTTTCTATGTCTGTGAGTCTGTTTCTGTTTTGTAAATAAGTTCATTTATATCATTTTTTTTTAGATTCCACATATAAATGCTGTCATATGACATTTGTCTTTCTCTGACTTCACTTAGCATAATCCTCCCTAGGTCCATCCATGTTGCTGCAAATGGCATTATTTCATTCTTTTGATGACTGAGTAATATTCCGTTGTGTATATATACCACATCTTCTTTATCCATTCATCTGCATCAAGGATATTCTTAAGAGGAGCTGCCTTTTTTTTTAACTGCAAGTGCACGATGCTAAGAATACCATCACTACTAGCACTGCTTGGTGATGCTACCTTGATGTGCGGTAAACACCAACAACTTTAGCTTTACTTACTCTTGATTTTGCACCATCAGTGCAAATGTCAACACAACGAAGAGGCAAATAACCTCTAAGTGTTATTGTGAAAGTAATTTTGACCTCATGGACCCCTGAAAGGGTCTCGGGGACCTCCAGGAGTCTGTGGGCCACACTTCGAGGGCTGTGCTTTGTAGAGAGCACACCCCCCAGATATTATTCCTATGACTTATTATGAAACCCCTCACAACATACCTACCTAAATGAATCATTATGAATGTTTTATTGTAATACTTTTTAGCTATCAATCCAAGATATCCTGACATTTCCAGATATTCCTTATGATATTTTTAGAACCTGAGCTTTCAGAACCTAGCATTTTCCCAAATTCCTTGTGATTATTCTCTGTGATGTTTTAGAATCTGAGCTGTTCTACCTTTAGGTTGACATTGAATTAACAGCATAAAATAAAATTAATATCAATGTATTTAGAGACAAAAAAGAAAATCTTGCATTAAAATTTCCTATTGGAATATTAAAATTTAATGCATAATGAAAAAGTAAGATAAATGTTCATTTCTTCATAAATAAAGTTTTCTTTACCCAGGCAGTGTTGCAGCCCCTTCATCCTTCATCTTCCTGGCAAAATATGGTTGCCAAGCGTGACCATGGAAATGGTGAAGAAAGTTTTCAGAGGGGAGGAGAGTCTTCCCAGATCAAGGATGCCACTGAGGATGGTTCAGAAGAGGAAACACTTCCTAAGTCCACTGTGACTGATGGAAGTTACCAAGGTCCAGCACATGCAGAACATGTTCTACCAAACTCAGAATCACCAGAGGCCATTTTGCAGCCAAGGTCAACGCAAAGCAGCAGGGCACGAAGCCAAGCACAAAAGACCTCGAAAGAAATCTTTAGTTCCCTACCCACTTCCCAGGAAGGACTGCTGCAGGACGCCTCCCAAATTGCTCCTGCTGAAATGAACAGTCCTGCCCTGGCACCTGTGGAAAGGAAAGGGGCAGTTAACATCCAGGAGGGAAAGGATGAGCTGGAGGAAGAGGAACTGCAGGAATTGTTGTCAAAACTCATGGATGCCTTCACTCTAGAAATGCCTTCAGGTAAGATTTACACAATCACTAGAGATAGTGATGGCCACGGAGTTAGGCTGCCTTTTAAAACACTTGATTCTATAGCTCTGTATTAGCCCTACAGCTACGATTCATCTAGTGGGTAACAGAGTTGTGAGTCTTTTGGACATTAGTAATCTCTCTGAACTTGATTTCTAGTGTTGCCTAATTGATGGGGTTATTGTGAGAATTAAAAGTGATAAGCCATATGAAGTTTTAGTATAGCACCTGGCACATACCAAGAATTCAATAAATACCTATTATTTTGTTATTGCAATTGTTATTATCAATAGTACTAAAACATATATAACTGGGCAGCCTGATGTTACCATTTAAAAATGGGATAAGAATGATGCTGTCTTTCTAGATAATTGATTAAGGTCTCTGTGTGATTAATAATACCCTCATCATCATCACCTTCATAAGTTATGTCTCATTGTTAAACCTAAAGGCTCTTTTTATTAATACTTCTTTATTATAGCTATCCTGTTTTACAGTGACATTGTCTTATTTATAGAGTATTTTGTCATCTTAATATATCTATATCTGTATCCATTTCTTTTTAAGAAAGTGTAAGATCTTTTATGTTGGAGTGATCATATAGAGACTGGTGATAAAACAAGGATAACATTCTCATGCATTTCTGCATCAAAGAAGGCCTTCCCAAAATATTTCTGAGTTGGTGTATTAGATTGCTAGGACTGCCATAATGAAGTATCACAGATCAGGTGGTTTAAACAATTAAAAAAAATTTTTTTCTCACGCTCCTGGAGGCTGGAAGTCTGAGATCAAGGTGTCAGCAGTGTTGGTGTCTTCTGCGGTCTCTCTCCTTGGGTTGTAGATGGCTGTCTTCTCCTTGTGTTTTCATACCATTTTCCCTCTGTGCATGTCCCTATCCAAATTTCCTCTTCTTATAAGGACACTACTCATATTGGTTTAGGATCCAGCCACATAAACTCCATTTCATTTAATTAACTCTTTAAAGACTCTATCTCCAAATATAGTCACATTTGGAGTTACTGGGAGTGGGACTTCAGTATATGAATTTGGGGAGGGAGACACAATTCAGCCCATAATAGTTGGTGAGCTATAAAATGGGAACATGATAATGTCAGTTATATATTGAACTTGCTAGAGCCAAGTCAATGAAGTAATTACTTGGTGATTCTAAAAATATCTACTGTGAAGAGAGTTGGAATTATAATCCTGTATTAGAGAAAACAAGATCACAAAGATACCAGAAGCATGCTCAGGCTGCCTGAGACAAAGACTGGATGAGAACTCCCTGTGCCTGATTCTTGGGTCAACACAAGATTCCACCCACTTATTTCCATCTAAACATCAGTGGGGTCATGATAAGTATTCAAAGCAAAGTCAATATCCACTTGACCTTTTTAGGAAAATTTCACATAAAAATTTGACTTTTATTTTAGAAACTATTTTAGGATTTCACATATTCATCTCATTTTTATTTTTTGTTTCTCCAATTGAGTTTTTGAAAGCTGTTGATTTTTAAAATATTGTATTGGGTCAGCCCTCACAAATGTAACAGGCTATATTGTACATTTCAGATTCCTAATAGACTAGGTCTACTACACGTATTTGGGAGACAATATCCCAGCACTGCATGCAGTTTGATACCTAAAAGATCCATGCATATTTTAAGTAACTTTATCAAGGTCTATACATATAAATGTATCTGTATCTATATATACACCCATCATTATATCATTTAAAGGGAAATCATGAAAAGGCAAAGTTTATTTTTAAATTCAGATAATGCAATAATGTATAAAGATGCAGTTAGCATTATCCAATCTTGTAGATAATATAAAAAATATATTCTCAAAAAATTTACCTCTGCTTCCATTTACAATTTAAATAGAACCATTGAGATGTTTCTGTAGGTAGCATGCATTATTATACAAAAGTGCTTATGATATTAGCAGGGAAGTGCATCTTTCCCTTTTTGTTATTATACTGCATTGTATACTTTGTGATAATTCAGTGAGTACTAATTGACAAGATTTAAATTTATAGTTATTTCTTTTATATCAGTTTTATTTCTTTGAGGCTTTTAAGCATAGGATCTATGTTAATCTTCATGGCTAATATCTACATTTATTAAACATTGCCATTCTTCACTCAAATATTTCTTACTAAGTTTGTATCCCTATTCAATCAGGTATTGAATATGATTCTGTTTGTAAACTCTACTTAGCCACTGGCAATATGGATTATAAAAATACACCCCATAACTTATGCATGCTTATCAAAATCACGGCAAACGTAATCAGAGACAGAAATGTGATAACCACATATATGAAGATGTGGAAAGGCAAACAAACTAAATTAAGGTATTGGTCATTTTTGTTTTATTTCTATCTCTGTTACAGATGCATCAGATAACAGCAGGAAGTTTCTAATCATTTTACTGCCCCTGTTTTTTATTTTTTAATTTGAGAATTGTTGGAAAAATTAGAAAGATCTAATATTTGTAATATACTAAGATTTGCTCAGACTGTCAACCTATTCACCCAGTGTGTGATTATCCTAGTAGCTGACTAGTTTTCTGAATTGGAGCTTTGCTAAGGAGTCAACACATTTTGGAAATTAAGATGAACTTTATATGACTTAAGACTTAATAAGACGAAAATGGCAAAGCATGATGGTCAGTTTGGGGGCAGTTGCTGACATTAACTGAATAGAGTCTTTCAATATCAAGATCTAGGATAATAGGATCTCAGGAGACCCTGAGAGCTTAATGGAAAAGAGAAAGTGTGTAGAAGGGGTTCCCCAAACCTCTTTAAATTCCACATGTTGGACTGAAAATCAGTAGCAAACGTTTTGTTCAAATTTGCAGTAAAGGAATTAGATTTGAAAGAACATCTAACACTACTTGCTTCTGTGGTGACAAAAAAAAAAAACTTAATGCTCTAGTCTTACTTTCTCATTAAATTATTTTCTTTCCCTTTCTGAGTGAAATTTCCTACTTATATCTCTGAAATTCTTTCCCCAGCTTCTCTTCCATCCCTCTTTGCCATCCGTTTACCACAGTAGGTTTCAAGGATGAGAAGGGAAGGTGAGGGAGTGATGATGGGATTAGCAGGGCATGGTTGAGGGTGGGGATGTGGAAGAATTATTCCTGTTCCTTTCTTCCCCACCTGCAACCATCATCTAAACTATTATTTTAAATAATCAGAAGATAAAGTTTGGAATTTAGCAGGTATAGAAAAAGAAAGAGCAGTGCTTTAGCAACCACAGGTAAGAGAAGTTCAACACTGGATCTTTATCTCACCTATTTAGAAGGTAGACTTCTCAAATGCTGCCTGGGAATCCTAAGGATATATACTGAACGCTTAGTGAATCTTTCTCTCTCTGATATATATATGCACATATATATACACTCACATATATATATGAAAAAGTAGAAGTAATTTTTCTTGATGGGAAAAGATACACAAGAGTTCCAGCATTAAGCTCCATGAAGGTAGAAAAAAATGTCTAGTTGGTTCATCCTTCATTCACTCATTCATTCAACAAATAGTCATCAAGATTTAATTATGTGCCAAGAGCTGTGCTTGCCGTTGGGCATTCATTTTGAAAGGGGTAAATTTATGTTTTTAAAACACTTTGTCATTGTGTAGAAAGTGGCTTGGAGAAGGACAGGTGGTGGCGGCTTGGACTTGGTAGATTGTCATACACTTATTGCTATAAGGAAAGCTGGGAAAGCTGAGATGGAGGGAGGTCAGCAAATCAAGAATTCTGTTTTGAACACATTAAGTGTGAATTGCTTGGAGACATCCAGATGGAAATAGCAGAATGACAGTCAACATGTACAATCTGGAGCTCCAGGTCTTAGTCCAGAGTAGATATTCAATACATATTGGTTTGCTTCATTAATTATTATTGTAAGGAAGACATGGGCTCAGTATTTCAATTGCCAGAAGAGTAATCATAGAGCAGTTAATCTAATACTTTTAAACCTCTATACCCATCATTCTGATAGCCTTCTCTCACATCCCAAATTCATTCAGAGACCAGATAGATTGTTAACTACATTCAAGTGAATTATTCTCCGATCGTGATTTCCTCTGGACTGTTGATTTCACAGGTTTGTCTATCTAACATCTCACTAGGCCTCTGACTATATGCTATATTAATTCAGTCCCTATATGTATGGAATTCCAAGTTTATGCCAAGCAACATGCTTGGTGTTAGGTGCATATCTTTGGCTAGTTTTAACATTTCAAGGGACTAGAGCTTAAAAATAAAACAACCAAACAAGAAAAAAAGAACAGATATATGAAATGAATTATTGCTTCTCTATTTCTTTATTATATTTAAAGTTTTTATAACTATGGGCTAAGGAATAGAATATCCTAAAATAAGTTTGCCTCTGGACAAAGTTTTTTTTTCAGGCAATAAAATATTATTTATTCAAGGTCCTTGTAGCTCTGGGGCAGTGTTAGAGAATGGACATTAAAACGACATGAACCCTCTCTTATGTTCAACAGAAAACAGCACAGATGGAGCCATAATAAATCATGTAACTAAAGTGTATAACAAACTATTATACAAACAATACTATACAGCATGCTCATTGTAGAATTAAAATGCCTAAGTGCACATGTTTTTCAAAAATGAATTTATCATCATGTCCTTCACTCCCGGCCACCTGTTTCTCAGAGGTAAAAAATGTTGGCAGTTTAGTGAGTTTTTCCTTCAGACTTTTTTCTTTGCATATATGTGTCTTTACTTTCTCAACATAAGTTAGGTTGTGCTTGTTTTGCTTTTTCCACTTGACAAAATATCTTAGACATTGGGCAGTGTGATTTTTTTAAGTGCTGCATAATATCCCAGGGTATAAATATACCATAATTTATTTATTGGTGTGTAATTCAGTTGCTCCCAATTTTTTATTATCATAAGAATGTTTTGGTGCGTATTCTTATAGCATATATCTTTGTACTCATATGTAAATATCTCTCTAGGATCAATTCTTAGAAATGGAAATTTTAGCTTAAAAATTATGCGTATCCAACTTTTGGTTAATAACTGCCAAATTGTAGAGCTTTCTACAACACAATTCCTATTACAATAGGTCATAGGGGACCACTCAAACCATTAATCAGTAACTATAGAGCAGAGGTCTCAGAGCATCTTCCCTAGGCCAGCAGCATCCGTATCACCTGGGAACTTATGAGAAGCACAATTTCTTGGGCCCCATCCCTGATGTATTATGGTAGTCAGAGTTCTCCAGAGCAACCGAACAAACAAGATGTATATATAGATATAGAATGAGATTCATTTTAAGGAATTGGCCCACATAATTATGGAGGCTAGCAAGTCTAAAGATCAGTAGTCAGCAAGCTGGAGGCCCAGAGGAGCCAATGTGTAGTTCCAATGCAAAAGCAGGCAGGCTCGAGCCTTAGAAAGAGCTGATATTTCCTTTTGAGTCCAAAGGCAGAAGAAAACATGTCTCGCCTGGAATACAGTAAGGCAGAAGGAATTCTCTTACTCAGACTTTTTGTTCTATTCAAGCCTTCAGTTGATTGGACAAGGTCCATCCCATTAGGGAGGGCAATCTGCTTTTACTCTGTCTACCAATTCAAAGGTTAACCTCATCCAGAAACACCTTCACAGATACACCAAGAATAATGTTTAAACAAATATCTGGACACCACAGTCTAATCAAATTGACACATCAAATTAACCATCATGTATTCTGAATCAGAACTCTGAGGGTGGGACCTAGCAATGTATTTTAACACTGTCCAGATGATTTTAACATACACCAGAGTCTGAAAACCACTGCTCTAGACTGGGCTTTCTGGCTACTCAGATTCGTGCTTGAAGTTATGGGAAAATGCTCTTTAAAAACCCACAACTTGGGCTTCCCTGGTGGCGCAGTGGTTGAGAGTCCGCCTGCCGATGCAGGGGACACAGGTTCGTGCCCCGGTCCGGGAGGATCCCACGTGCTGCCGAGCGGCTGGGCCCGTGAGCCATGGCCGCTAGGCCTGTGCGTCCGGAGCCTGTGCTCTGCAGCAGGAGAGGCCACAACAGTGAGAGGCCCGCGTACCGCAAAAAAAAAAAAGAACCCACAACTTGGTTGAATTAGTAATTGATCATGGTAAATGATACCCATCTCATTTGCAAGCTAGCTTAGAGAAAGGGCATTGCCATCAGGAACTGCAGAGAGATGGATTTTATTTCTTCTCTGTGCTAGAGCTTTATTAAGATCAGCTTGAGAACCTACAGGTGCTTTCTCTGAAGGACTTTCCTGTTTGTTGTTTTCAGACCTGCAATCTTCAGTAAATATGGACCTGTATTGTGGAGCTGAGCGAGTATGCAGGGCCTTCTCTGCCCTTGTTGATCAGATCACTTTGCCCAACTTGAAGTGAAAAAGAGTCCAGACTTGTGGTGATGACGAAACGTGTTTTCAAAATCTGTACTAAAAGAACTAAATCTTCTACCTCTTTCTCAATAGTCTGGCATGAAGCATGAAGAAAATTTTATTTTTTAATGTCTCTACACATGTGTCTTTGTTCTTCAGAGTAAAGCCTTGGGAATGAGGAGTGATAGAGGAAAATGGAAAGAAGGAGCCAAGTCAAATCCAGATGTGCTGCATTTCCAATAGAGGCCCTTTCTTTGAATACATTGGTAGTAATATTCAAGTGTGTGATCTACAGGAATTCATGCAACTATCTTCTTAAATATCTGAATTACCGAATTGATGACCTAATATTCTATCTAGATGCTCCTGCTGGAGAATAGGCTTGGCAAAGAACTAAATACACACACACACACACACACACATATGTGCATATCAGACACACATTTGAGTGCATGCAGATCTGGTGAGATCTGAATGAACTCTGTGGATTGTATCAATGTCAATCTTCTGGTTGTGTTATTGTACTATAGTTATGCAAGATGTTACTATGAAGGGAAACTGGATGAAGGGTATACAGGATGTCTCTGTATTATCTCTTACAATGCATATGAATCAGCAATTATCTCAAAATAAATTTATTTTAAAAACATGAATGTTTCTCACTAAACCCCCACATTCATTGAATTTGGCCAAAGTACTTGTGTGTCTCCATCCTCTGTATGTATGACTAGGGTATAGATGCTTAATAATGTCCAAAGTAGTAGCTAACATTTTTTGACTGTGAGAGCACTTAGCTTCTAAGCACCATGTATGTATTAATACTAATTTAAACCTCACCACAAACCTGGTAAGTAGATATCTCTTTTTATGAGACAATTGAGGCACAAAGAGGGTCAGTAACTTGTCCAAAGTCGTTTGGTCACTACTTGACAAAGTTGAGATTCGAACCCAGCTCTTAAGCCTGTATTCTAACCACTGCTTACACTTTCTCTAAATAAATATTGTTATGGTTCCATTGTTTCACCTGTTTTCTTGATGTGCAGTCCATATTACATTCAGAGAGGCTCTGGGCTCTTATTTATATGATCCATAACTTCTAGTAATGTTTCCAGAGTGAAATAATGTCCAACTGGGTAGGATTAAGACTAGGTTACACCTGTTCAGTCTCATCCTAATCTTTTTGAATTTGTTTTTCAGCCTATCATGAATTTTTTATTTTGGTTTTGTTGTTCAACATATTCACTCTCCTTCTTACTTCATTCCAGCTTGTTCCTTACAAGTTTGTTAAGTATGCCCCAGAGCACTGGTCAGCAAACTACAGCCCATAGGCCAAATCTGCCCACTGCCAGTTTTGTGCAGGCTGTGAAATTATTACATGTAAAAAATAATAATTGAAAAAATCAGATGAGGAGTAATATTTTGTAACAGTTGAAAATGACATGGAGTCAAATTTCAGTGTCCGCGAGCAAAGTTTTAAAATTGGAACACCGCCGTGCTCATGTATTTACATATTATCTACAGCTGCTTTAATTCTACAAAGACAGAACTGATTAGTTGCGCCAGAGACTGGATGGCCCACAAAGCATCAGAAAAAATTGGCAGCCCCCGTTGTGTAGTACCAAGGTGTGGGAGGAGCAAGGGGCAGGCATCTCTTCAGCGATTTATAAGAGGTAATGAGTTTACATAATAGTTTTTAAGAACATGATGCAAGACATTAGAGAAAGTAGTACAGAAGCAAAACCATGAGCCTCTGTAGAAATGGTAGTCAAAGAGTGGCAGCTTTTAATGTACTTATTCTTCTAATCAAGTTAACGCTGAGGCTGGACCCCCTCCCCAGTTCCTTCCCCAGACTTGCTTCCCCTATTGTTAAGATTTGGCTAATCTTCAGATGCATCTGTGTCTTCTAATAAGAACCCTTTGGATAAGATTTTTCACTTAAGGAGGGCCATAAACCTTCAGTGAAAACACTTACTGAGGCTTCCTTTGGACCTGGGAAAAGCAAGTGAAATGCTAACATATCTGAAATTCAAACTGGTTGTCAACCATCAATTATAATAGAATGATTGGAGAGATGAGCATAATTAGAGATAAAAATAGCATTGTGTCTGGAACTCAAATATATTTGTTAATTGGACTTCTTTGCTATGAACCTCATTCAAGCCTGGTCATTTTGAGAGCAAATATTTTTATGGGTTCTTTTCTCATAATGCTGTTCGTTTGACTTTTACTTTTCTTTTCAATGTAAAGTGTAACCAGTTATAATCTTAATATTTAATCCAATAGAAAATATGCTAACTGAGAAAAAATTTATACCTACTGCTATTTTATTAGAGTTTGGATTATCATTAATGGTCACATTAAATATTGAAATAAAAAAACTCCAATAACATTACTTGGGGTCGAGAGCTTTTATTCATTTTGTTTCTATTAGAAGAATGCTTTATTCACCAGTTTCGTGTTTGTTTTTTGCTTCACTCAGTTCAAAATATTCAAAAATATTCTTTCAAACAAAATTCAAGTAACTACCACCAATAACTGGTAATTAATAAATATAGTCTCTTATTGGCCTGTGCATAAACAATCCAGTGGTTAATATTTCAAAGTCATGCAGTGTATTCAAGTTAAATGTGTGGCACTCTAGTTTATTAACAATGTCAAGCATCCCAAAACAATGATCAAGATGACTACAAAGAATCTGAGTAGCACGATCCCCTACTCATCTTTGGAAGCTGTTTTAACTGTTTCAGACAGTGGGATGATCTGGCAGTAATGTCACCATTTGAAGGAACATGCTAGCAGCCTAAAAGAATGAAACTAAGTACTCAGAGAATGTGGCTTAAGCATCTCTGGATGCTCCCACCCTTTCAAGTAAATAAACGATCAGTAGTCAAGAAAAATATATATATATTTAAATTCCAAGATGTGCATTAGCTCTGAGGTTCGATTTATTTTCTCTTTATTTCCAGGCTACTGGTCACTTTTCCAATGAACTTAGACCCACTCCTATGTACATGCATGTTTATCAAGCCTTCAATCAACTCTTTCTTCTTTAGGGAAGGGATTCTTGGTTGCTGAGGATATACACCTGAAAGTAGAGAAAAGCAACTCGTCATTAGGTCACCAAATTATTTTCAGGCTAATTAAGTATCAATGACTTGGTTTTTAAAAGAATGTTTGCTGTTTCTGCCACTCGGCTATTAATATTCTGTATAGATTTTTTGCAGAGGTGTATTTGAAATTTTTATTTATGCAAAACTTTGTGTCCTATGAAATTTAATTATATAATATGAATTAAGTAGATTATAATAAATACATTTCCTATTTGATTAATATGTATTAAAATATATTTTTCTGACTAAAAAAGTAAAAAATTGTCATCATATCATTTTAATATAAAAATATAAAGAAAAATGTTTAAACCACCCATAATATAATCTTCCAGAGAGAACCATAGTTTTACACATACATACTTTATACCATAATTTAGTTTACCATTACCCTATTATGGGACATTTAGATTATTTCCAATTTTCTGTTGCTATAAATAATATTGCAGTGAAGAGCCTTATACTGCAAAGTTGGTTACAGCTCTGAATGATTCTTTAGAATAGATTTCTAGATTGGTAATTTCTGAATATGTTGCTTACAAAATTTCTCAGAGTGAGTAAAGTAGAAAATCAAGCATTTGTGAATCTAACTTATATTTCTGAAGCATTGTTTTCTCTTCTGCTTAATGTTTAAAAAATAAGCATTATGAACATTTGCCGGCTAGTTATACACTGACTGCAAACATCATCAAATTATAAATCTAAATTTTAACTTTCACGTCACGGAGGAAAGCAAAGACTCACAATTTTTCTAGACCGTCCAAACTGCCAGGTTCAGGCAGGTAAGTTTTTCTGTTCCTCTCAGGGGCAGAGCAAGATTTGTTGAAGGAAGAGATCATCATTTTTGACACAAACAAGGATATACTTCAAAATCCTTTCATTTGTATTAAAGTCTTTACTAACCCTTGTGTTAACCTCAACTCTGTTATTTTCTATCTGGGAGATATTATCAGCCTACTCTTTTCCTAAATCAATTTCTCTCTCTCTCTCTCTCTCTCTCTGCCTTCACAGAATCCATCATTTAGTAGTGAAGCCTGGGTATATCCTCTTCAGCCTTCTGACCATTTTGGCACTCAGTTGTTAGCTTGTATCTTTCTAGACAAAATAACAATGCTCTTTTGAGTCTTCTCAAACGATGATATCTTTGGCCCTCAGAATTTTTGGAATTCTCATTTCTGGATCACCTCTGTTTCTGCTTATTAAAGTTATAAACCACCACAATGTCTAGGTCATCACTCAGCTCGATAAGCTCTCCTTGGAGTAAGGCTCTTCCAGATTCTTTCTGTAGTTAAATCCACGCTTTTCATACATTTATTGTTTATAGAATCACAGAACTTCAGAACACAGAATGTGAAGAGACTTTAAGGGCCTTCTAATTCTTCCCATATCCCTCGTTTTCAGATGAAGAAACTGAGAGCTAAATAAGTCAATTAACTTGCCCAAGGTTACGTAGCTATTTGATATCTCTTGTTTACATAGTTGCTGACTCAATATTAACAAATATATTAACATACAAAGTTATATAGGAGTTTTGTGTTTTTAATAAGGCGTGATTCATTGCAACATTTCTCAGGTGAATTTAAACTATTTAACTTGAAGACATCAAAACACTTATTTTAGTGTTTCTCTTCTGCTCTGATGATGTGATTTCCCTGAGAACTATGGAGACAAACACCTGTTCACCCTCACCCCCATCCCAACCTAGTAGAATATTAATTCCCCAGGGACAAAAGAAAAAATTAGTGAAGAATCTGTGCAGGTACATCCAGAGCCCATTTGAGCCACTAGAGATTTAATCGAGCCTCTTGAGATGATATCTCGATGTTCCTGAAACTAACTTTCAGACAGGGTGTCTTCTTGACCCAAGACCCTCTTTGACTGATTATACAATACAAATGGAAAGTCTTATTTCCTGGTCTGCAACAATTATGTCAAACATTAAAATAACTTCAATAAAGTGAAATATTTACCCCTAATATTTGCAAAGCAACTCCTAGTAAAGTTTGCAGACCAGCTGGGTCAATAGCAACTCTGTAGCAAGATGAAGGAAGTGACTTCCAAAGCTGAAGACAAATCTACTTTTTTTTTTGAAAAAAGAATATAGAAATGCCATGTTGAAGTATGCTCAGAAAATTACATGTAGTCTCAGACTATTATAGTAGCCTGTTGCAAGCAAGCAAACTGAAAGCTGTTTTTGAGATTATATATATATGTAATTTTAATATACAATTAAATTATATAATTTAATTAATTATACTATATAATTATAGATAATTATTTTCCTGTTAAGTTGAACACAAACATTATTTTCATTTATTCTATAGATACTTAAAGTGCAAAGTGAGTGCAAAATACAAAACAAGAAATAGTGGTAGTAATTTGAGTACCACTGTTAAGTAGAGTAAGAATGGAAAAAAAAAAAAAAGAATGGAAAAAAGAGCCTACAGTGCTGATGAAGAAAATATACAGTCCTTACTGATGCTGATGCCTGGGAAGCCTCTGTTCAAAATATTTTTAAAATATTGGTAACCAACATTTAAAGATAATCATTTTGTATTTCTGCTTTAGTAGCTAAACTGCTAAAAGAATATTTCCTCTAAAAAATGAAATTGGTTTAAGTGACAATAACACTTGCCAAATTAATAAATTTATCTATAAATAATTGCAGTGGATTATCTGGCTTTATGGATCAGCTAATAATATTTTTTGTTACTGAGGTTAAAACAAACCAGATATTTAAAGGTTCTACAATATCTTGGGAAAAGATTGATCTATAACTATTACTGTTAATTGCTATTTTAATAGATGTTTTACAGGAACATATAACAGTTCTCACAATCAAATGTACAATTGCAAAAATTATTTATGCTTCAGTTTTCCACTAGTGCATAAATAGTTACTACCACCCAAACAGCCCTTGCTGCAAGCTTTAGAAGCACATTGGTTGAAACAACACCAAAAAAGGAACACAAACAGTATGAATAAGGCTGTTATTCTCAGCTTACAGTGATTTATTCACCCTCCTTCTAATTCTATAAAGGATATTCTAGTGCCCCTGGAGAAGACTGCATTTGAATACCATATTTACTTCAGTGAAAAATCTCTAAATTTGTAGGAAGTTCCAGATTTCTAAAAATTAATTACTCAGCTTGCTGGAAGTTAATTACTTATTTGCAATTTGTTCCAGAAAACAAGGAAGAGTGAATTTGCAAGCCAGCTGATTTTTCTACCATTTATCCATCAGCTAAGTAAGTACATCTCAAGGAGTCCTTCCCATTTACATGAAAGCAATTAGTTTTTGTTTCTGTTTTTGTTTTTCTATTTAAAAGGGGCAAGAGCCTTCCCCAGGCTTATATTCAAATCTTCCCAATTCCATAGCAAGTGAACACAGGTTATGACTACCAATGTTCAGCCTTACTGAAAAAAGTAATATTAATTTGGGGGCATCCCTTTATACCTTGATATTGTATTTTAGGGATCATGTCTCTTCCTACTTGTCTTTCTGATTCTTCTTTGCTGCTGTTGAAGTATGAAGATGAGGACAATATGTTGATAAAAACAGCTACTGCAAATTACAAAAGGAAGTGCTATTTATCTTCCTATCACTTGCATACTCTTTGGGCTCACCCCTGAGGAGGCTATGTGTGGCAATGGATTGCCCTAAAGCCACTTCCCTCTTCCTCACAATTCAGCACATTCACACTTGATTGATCCTTTCAAAAGACATGGGACCTGGGGTTGACCACCTTTTTTTCTCCCTGCGTGCTGTGGAGGCACTGCTGAGATCTTCTCTTCCTCTCCAGCCAATTGCCTCCTTCCTAAGCCATGGTTTCTGGAGAGGACACAGTCCACATAGATGTCCCAGAAGAGTTGGGCCAGATCCCAAAACAATGCCCCATGCTGCAAGTTCTCAGATGACTTCAGGTAGATCATAAAATCCCAGAAACCTGAAACAGTGTTGGAAATTTGAGGCTTCCACATTTCTAGGAGGAGTACCGAGGAAGATTCCCAGCACTGAGGATCAGCTTGGTTAAGAGCCAGCAGATCTGTCTGGCTGTGACAGAAGAAAGGAGACACACAGCATATTCCCACAATGAGCAGGGAGCAGGTGAGACTCAAGTGGCGGTAGATCCCTCCTCTGTTCCCAGGATTGGCCATGGCCTTGAAACTGTGCAAGATGGAAATATTTCATATGAGTTCCTGCTTGTGCTCCACTCAGTAAAGAAAATAATTATGCCTTTAAGAACCTTGGTGCCAGCAAAGGAAACATACCATCATCTCTGGGAAAAGTCTTAACCTACCTCCCATCTCACAAGCCCCATTCTATCTAAAATGATGCACTGTCAAGCCAGGTAGTACAAAACAAAGATGCTTAGATTAAGAAAGATTTATTCCTAAGATGTGCTCTTTTGTAAGATAAATAAGCAAACTTGTTTTTCCCTAGTACAGAGAAATATAGTTTAAAAGAGTATTAAGTGAAATTTTTCCATCTTGCTACATGGCTTTTATTATTCTATAATTGCATAATTTAGCCTAGCTATCCTAAACCAGGACTCCCATGCAATTAAGAATTTGAACATATTTTACCCTTGGATGCTTTCCTATTATGGTTCCTTTTATTATTAAAAAAAGGCATAAGAAATGTAAAATGTTATAAATAAAAATAAACACAAGATAGTGTGATAAACGTATGGGAACCAAGGTATAGTCAACCCATTAGAGTAGAATTAATAAACATTTTACAAACACCTGAAATGTTCTGCAATTCTGACACAATTTTCATAAAGATGATCTTTTCTCATTTTTCTCATCTTGCTATAAATCTCAAGAATTTTAACAAAAATTATTTGCCTCTCATTCAGCTTTTCCGGCTTTCACAGCTGGTTACAATAAAACCAAGACATCCATATACACTTTGAAATTATTATGTTACACTTCAGACAAGTCCAATGAGAAATGATGTACTTAAAATAATAATAAACCGGGCTTCCCTGGTGGCACAGTGGTTGAGAATCCGCCTGCCAATGCAGGGGACGCGGGTTCGTGCCCCGGTCCGGGAAGATCCCACATGCCGCGGAGCTGCTGGGCCCGTGAGCCATGGCCGCTGAGCCTGCGCCTCCGGAGCCTGTGCTCCGCAACGGGAGAGACCACAGCAGTGAGAGACCCGCGTACCGCAAAAAAAAAAATAATAAAATCAAACCAATTTTTTTCCCAGGAAAAAAGGTTAACCTGAATCTTCACAAATGTATATGATATACAAGATGTATATTAAACTTAAACAACTCTAGTGTAAAGAAAAAGCAGGAGGGCATATACAGATGACTTTCAGTTTTATATTTCCAAATCTTTTAGATGTTAGTATCATGAAGGCAAGCATGGCACAGCTCATGGGAATTCTCATGAGAATATGTCTATATTGGAAACATTTCATGATAACACCATGAGATGGAATCTTTCTCTTCTGTACAGCAGCAAAACATATTGAGTCTCCCTTAAACCGGTATTTCAGAAATTGTCTTTGAACAGGCACATTCCTGAAGAGGCATGTTGAGATACAAAATTATTCAAAAATATTTCTTCTATATTTCAGATTATTTACACAGGATACCTACCTGAACAAAATCAAATTTAATATGTCCTCTTCTGAACTAAAATATCAAAGTCGAGGGGCCGCAAAAGTTTTTTCTTAGGGGACAAGTCGAAGCTGTCAGTGCTAAGTTTATTAGAAGAGCAGGGGCGGGATACTGTCCAGGGTGCTGAAGTTGGCGAGTCCGGGACTCGCTGCCTGCTCGCGCCGCAGCGCTCACATTGGCTCCGTCAGGATCCCTCCCCTTCCGAGAGTCTTCCCCAAGCCTGGAAGTTCCTCAGCCCTGGGATCCTGCGTGTGTCCTGCCACAAGCCCCGCGCTGTGCTCCCTACGTCTCGATCCCGCACCTGGTTCCACCACCTCTCCCTCCTCATGGCGGAGCTGCCTGGGACACCCTGTGTCCTTCGTGCCCCATTAGCCTCCTTACTCCGAGGCTTGACTCCCAGGTCACAGAAGCGAGCCCCTCCGCACTTACCTGCGCAGCCCTTTCTGGATTCCTTGGAGTGCGTGGAGAGAAAATGTCCAGACTGCTCCCTGAGCAAGCGGCGGTCCCCACCTTCAGCGTCCTGAAGGTTACGGTGCCTCTTCTTAAGCAGTGGGAGTGCTCGGCGCCTCTTCAAGTCTACGTCAAAACGCCGGGAACGGCCGCCACCTCTCGCCCCCAAGTCCATCTCCTGCACCCTCCTCTTCCCTCCCTCCCCTGAAGATTTCGTTTCAGAAAACAAGGAGGCTTAGCCGCACACACCTCATTGACACTGACCCCTACCTCCCCCTCCACCAGCGGAACTGAGCCTTTTGTGTGGTTGGCTTCCCGGTCCTACGTTGGGAGGCGTGACACTGCTGGCGGGAACTGGAAAGTTGGGGCCCAGTCCCTCGCCCTTCAAGGAGCAAGTGGGGCTCCCTAGATCTTTACTCTCCAGACGTTCCTTGTTTGAGAGTAAAGTGATAGCAGGGAAGACTCAGGACTCCTAGGGTCGGAGAATGCACGTGGGTGCCCTCACAGCGGTCAGTAAGGAAATTAAGGTGCATCCCAGTGACATCCTCGGTGTGAATTTCTCCTGCCTGCCTGTGGTCCAGTGCTCCGAAAAGAAACACACCCTTGAGGCAAGAACGCAGGTAGGGACAAGGCACCACTGGAAGCTCCCCTTGACTGGGGACAGGAGACCCCATTGTCTCCAGGCTCTGTGGCTTGGATCACCCCAGGAGCCCGAGCTGCTGCTAGTATTGCTTTAGTCAGCCCACTGCTCAAGATTTCACAGAGGGGTTCCTGCTTTCCAAGAAGAGGAGACGTCCGGGATTCTCTTTGGTTCTCAACTCAAAGCTAGTTAATATCCTAGTCAGTCCGGTCACCTTTTAGGGGCTCTGCTGAGAATTAGGGCCCACCCTAACTGAAATACACCCAGACCAAGAGCCTGAGGCAAAGGTCTTACCTTTGCCACGGTTTCCAGGTTTTGTCCCCTCACCTCAAAACCCTGAAGCATCCTGAAAACCACTGGTAGTCTCCACTAACCGAAGGCTCAGTAGTATCCATGGTTACCTTCCAGAGGGGCACAGGGAGGAACCCAGGCTTATAGCAAGGTTTACCAAAGACACGAGGAACATTCCCTCTACCCAAGTGGTAGGAAGAGATCTCAAGAGGATTCCTAGGGTTTCTGGGCTTTTTCTCTTCCTCTGAAATCAGTTTCTCAATCTGTGAACTGAACATACTAATGTCTGCTTCTATTTATCTTCTGAGGAAGTGGGAAAAGATCATAAATGAGGGCTTCAACTTGCTTCCTGAACTTCAAGGAGCTCTCAGCTTCTTGGAAAAGATAATTACAGAAGCATAGTGTGTGAGCACAAGGGATAGAGATTGGTGTGGGAGAACCCTGAGAAAGAAAAAGGGGAAGGAGGGGGCAGAGACAGTGTGTTTGAGGAGGTGACTGGTGACCTTCTTGAAGAAAAAGTTATACAGTTTTCCCGGAGCCATGGTGCGGGGGTGGGGGAGTGGCGGATGGTCTCCTTCAGGCAGGGAAGTTAGCATGATCAAAGGCAGGGAGGGAGCAGTCCTGTGCTTCTGGGGAAAAACGTCAAGTGGTAGGAAGAAGGGAAGTCAAGGGAAGGAGTGCAGAGAGAGAAAGGAGAACAGGGGTAAAGATGTGGGGATTTAATTCTGGTTTTAGACATGATGAAAGTTACACTACCCTTGAAAATATTGGTATATAAATGTGCAGTGCTTACTTTATTTTCAAGTGCCTGTGTGTCAGGCACTGTTCTAGATGCTGTGCACACAGAAGGAATAAAACAAATTCCCTGTACTCGTGGAGCTTATACTGTAGTGGGGGTAGGAGAAGAAAATTTATATTTTAATTTAAAAATTATATATGGATAATGATTTGTGTTTCTAGTTTCTGGGTTAAATGATGAGTTTACAGCTGTGTATCAAAAACAAACACACAACTAGTTAATTAAATAAACAAATAGTGTGATGAGTCAATAATGAGTGTTTATAATTCTGAAGCCTGAGGAAAAGTATATGTGTAATGTGTCAGTTATGGTAAGAAAAAAACAAAGGATCACCAAGAAAAAGTAAAGTGGGACTTGGAAAGGATAATGGGGGAAGAGATTTTTATATGGAATATTGAGAATTCCTTCCTGAGGAAGAGATATTTAAGTAAAGATTTATTAATATGAAAGAGTGAGTCGTGCATATGTATGTGAGAGAATGCTCCAGGTAGAGCATAGGGGAAGCATAATTGCCTGGGAACATACATGGTGTGATAAGAGTGTTTTCTGGGTATTGTGGTAGGAGATAAGGTCAGAAAGGTGGTCAGAAATCCACTCTGGTTGCTCAGTAGAACACAGACTAGAGGGGAGCAAAGGCAGAGGCAGGGAGTCCAGTTAGGAGCTCCTGTAATAATCCAGATGAGATGTAATAGTGGCTTAGATAAGGGTAGTAGCAGTACAGTTGGTGAAAGTGATCAGATTCTGAATATATTTTGATGGTAGAAAGGACAGGATTTATTGATAGACTGGATGTATTGTGCAAGAAAAAGAGAAAAATTCAAGATTACTTCAAGTTTTGGGGGCTAGGCAAATGGAGGTTTGGAACTATGAGCTGAGAGAGGAAAAATGGTTTGAGGAATAGGTTTGGGAAAGGGAACTCAAGAATATGCTTTTCTACAAGAATATATTGTACAGTGTAGAGAATATAGCCAATATTTTATAACTTCAAACAGACTAAAATAGATAAAATTTTGAATCACCGTGTTGTACACCTGAAACTAATAAAAAAAAGAATTTGCTTTTCAACACGTTAAGTTTGAGATACCTGACATCCAAATGGAGAAGCTGAATAGTCAAGGAAGAAGAGGGAACTAAAGATAAACACACACATAGCGCTCAAGAAAGAAGTCTAAATTCAGGATTTTGTCAACCTGTGGGCAATAGTACAAAACCTCATAGGAAAGTATGTAAAGTGGGTACAATAGTAACCTAAGGATAGAATCTGGGAAATGTCAATATCTAAATGATTAAAAAGTAGAGTTAAGAGGAACCAGGAGAATGTGGTGCCTTGGAAACCAATGAGATAAAGATTTTCACAGAGGGAAGAAATAAACCACCGCACACAGATTCAGAAAAGGGAGTCCATAAAATGAAGACGAAGAATTTTCCATTGGCTCTAAAAAATAGTACGTCACCAAATTTCTTATTAAGAACAATTTTTACTGAGTGTTGGGGGAGAAATGGTGAGCTGAGGCAGAAATGGAAAGCAAGGAAATGCAGACAGCCCCTGAGAAACACTTTCTATGAAGTTTAGAAAAGAAGAGGGAGAAGAATTGGAACAGGAGGTTAGGGGTTGGGTCTTTGTTATGTTTACAAGCTGAGGGAGAGAAACCAACAGACAGGGAGGAGTTTAAATTCAAGATAGAAGGATAACTAACAATCTCAGAAGACACAGAAGCAATAGGGATAAGGGAATAAGGAAGAGTCAGCATTACACAGAAGGGATAGCTTTGCTCTCTGAACAAGGAGAAAGAAAGGCCCCCTCTGGATATGGATACATCTGTGTATGGTATGTTGGATGGAGAGCAGGAGTTGAGAGAGATGGTGACCAATGTCTCAATTTCTTAATGAACTAAGGTCCGTAGTCATTCACAAAAAGTGAATGAGAGGAGGTATTAAGTAAGGAATTGAAGGAGAGTGAAAAGGCTTTGAATAATCTTTGAAAAGAAGAGAAAGAAGAGAGGAGATAAGAGAAGGGAGAGAAAGAGACTAAAGGAAGTACTAAATGCCCAGGCAAATTTTGAGACCATGAATTTGTAACAGACAATTTTGCATGCTTGTTTGGTTTTTATGAGGCAGAATAGCATATGCATGAAGCCTGGGTTTGCACCATATCTCCCTCATGTGTCATATCTGATTGATTCTTAGATGCAAATTTTCACATTTAACACCACTGAAATCAGGTTTTATCCATCAACTGAAGGCACCTTGCAATCAGAATTGCAATATTTTCTTTTGCTTTTTTTCAGATAATGAGATGTCTACAATTGACGGTGTCTTCTATTTGATGTAATACTTTGTACAAGTTACTTAACCCTCATGAAACAGTTTTCTTGCGTGTAAAATGGGCAAAAATCTCCCTAGGGCTAGTGAGGATAAAATGAGTTCATACATGCAAAGCACTTAGAATGGTGCTGCATGTAGCAAAGTGTTTGTTAAATGCTAGTTATTATTTTTCTCCTTCAGTGCTCATCTGACTGAATGTGGGAGAAAAGAACGGTCATGATTATATTGATCCTGTGTTAGAACTTTTTTGGGCAAATGCTGATGAAGGAGAGGGAGGCAAAGGAATCAAGCTATACACAGGTTAGAAAAAAAGAAGAGACGAGAGGTAGAGAGATGAAAGACTGGTTGGAAATGAAGAAAACTGAAGCCCTGTTGAAGGAAAAAAACACATGGAAGAGGAGTAAAAGAGGGGACACTGAAAGGTACTAGTCGGGAAGAGGGATATTCAGGCTTCAGATCTCAGAGGTGGAGCAGCTCTGTATTCTGAGCACAGCCTCTGAAGTGAGTGGCTGAAGAGAAGTGAAGGTAAAGACCACTGTAGTTGGACTCCAGCTGTACTATAAGTGATAATAAGTTATAAGTATAATAAGGTAATAAATTGAAATGGTCACCCCAGCTTTATAGCAGCTGAGGGTGTGTGACATTGCCATCCCAACCAGAAATCCTAGGACAACTCTTGCCAATGGGAGCTAAGACTTTAAAAATATATATTTTTAAAGCCTAGCTAGTGTCTGCTCATATACTCTTTTTCTTTTCTTTTCAATATAATTACTTGGGACTGGAAGTTTTGACCTTTAGTAAAACTTTTTATAGTGCCAGTCTAGAAAATACTGCTTTGATTAAACATTTCTCTTAAATACCATTTTACCAGCTTGCACTTGAAATTTAAGTAGTCATCTTATGAATATTTTTATTTAGAAGATCTTAATAACTATATATTCTGTTGTAACATACATTTAGAATTCCTTGCTTAGGGCAATTTGGAGAGATTCTTGGAAAGAAATATGTATCTTTAATCTGAACCTTACTAATAATTGCAAGAGGAAAATGGCACACTAATTCTTGCATTTCAATAAAAAGAAAGCCACCATCAAATCATTTTAATGAAACATTTAATACTCTGTTAAACATATAAGTTTGCTTAGTTTGATATCTTATCCCTGTGGTTTCATTTCCACAGACTAGCCTCTCTCTAACAATGACACACATTTGATTAGCACCTACATTTTACCAAACATTATTTTCATATATAAGGTCTCACATTTTTTCTCCTCTTTCCCCCCAGTTTGCTGCTAAGGGATTTTCCTTGAGTAAGTTAATTGGTAAGAATTAGAACATGGTTCTGTTTCCAAAACTTAGCTTTACACATTGTCATTTATCTGTCCTAAACAGTGTGCTTGTACAAACACATACACTGACTGTCACTCTCTATTCTCTTCACAGTAGTCTATCTTTATTCCCCTATTGGCTCCCCAATACCAACTGGGAGGGAGCATATGGCAGGTACAACTTACTGACAGAATAATTTTAACAAGTTACATCTGGAATCAATCCATTACATCATCATTCTGACTTGTTAAAAAATATTCAGGAAACCAATGGGTCATTTAAAATGACATGACGCTAAATAACTGGTTTGACTGGCATTTGTCATCCGGAGAGTTGTTTCAGTTTTGTGCGGTTGCAGCCTAGGCTGAAAGAATGACTAGTGGAGAAGTAAATCGCAATTAGCTGATGTGACCCATGGGTAGATTTTCTGATTTTTGCCACTTGAAGCAATTCTGAAAGACATTAAAAAGGACTTCCGGGGCTTCCCTGGTGGCGCAGTGGTTGAGAGTCCGCCTGCCGATGCAGGGGACACGGGTTCGTGCCCTGGTCCGGGAGGATCCCACATGCCGCAGAGCGGCTGGGCCCGTGAGCCATGGCCGCTCAGCCCGGGCGTCCAGAGCCTGTGCTCCGCAACGGGAGAGGCCACAACAGTGAGAGGCCCGTGTACCGCAAAAAAAAAAAAAAAGGACTTCCGATTAATTTTAATGAAATTCGAGAGCAGTTATATAGATAGTTTGCATCTTCAGCAGTGCATTAATTTGCAAATGATGGGGCCAGCCTTTAAGAATAGGGTGCTTCTTTAACATTTAGGATCAGATAGTAAAAATAATTACTTTCTCTCATTTTTTTATGCTTTTCCATCATTTGAAGATGGCAATAAACAAGGACAATTTCCTGGAATGCCCATTGGGATAAATGGATTAGTCAGTCTTTAAGTGTCATCAAATTCATAAGGACAAGTTGAAGTAAGTAGTCAGATGATATTGGACATTGATTCTAAAATGTGCAGAAAAGGAAAGCTACTCGGGAATACAAGAATAGTTCATTCATATTTTTCCTACTTATACAAGTAAAAATACTATGGTTATGATAACACGTTTAGTGGTGGTTTCTTTCTAGGGTACTTCTCAAGATACATTCATCTTTCGCCCATTCTTTCCAGTAGGTTGCAAAGCCCATAGGGATTCCTGTGGCTTTGTCAAGAGATGAGTGTATGTCTTTGCAATAACCCCAGCACTTTAAGAGTGACTACTGTAAGTATTGGCTTTTCAGAATTGTCCCATCTTTTGGGCTACTCATTTCCAAAGGAGACTACAATTGATTTGTTTTCTATTTGTTTTACATACCACAGCAACAATGACAAGATCTAAGCTTTTAGCAATAGTAAGTTTTTTTCCCTAAGGCTTCAGTTATGATGGAGTATCGAAAAACAACATATAATCTCTACTTCAACATAATAGGTGGAGCAGAAGGATTTACAGCTCAGAAAGCCAGAGGTCTACTGACAATTAAGGACTTCTGCCAAGAAGAAAACATCTGTGAAAGGACAAATAAGGACATAGACCTATATGTTGAAGGTATAAAACATCTTACAGTATGAGAAGGGCTCCTGGGATGAGAAACTTTTCCTTGACTGTGTGTGTCTAGGGGAGTTAGCTGTACTCTGCTCTAGATTCCTACACAGTTTTGTGCAATCTTCCATTATATGCTTACTATACTCTATTTGTTATGTACGTGTATCTGTCTCTCCTCACCATCCCCCTCCTACCCTAACCAGCAGCAAAGCTCTTTCAGACTGGGAATCATGTCTGACTCCTCTCAGCTTTAGAGCCCAACACACATATAACTTCTTAATTCATATTGGTTGAATTTATTTATGAGAATAGTCTCATTTTGAACCCAAGGCTGGAGTAGTGAGTGTCATTAGTCAACTTTGCACCGATGAAATTTCTTTTTCATGTCTGGAAAAAGAAATCAAAATGTCCGTCCGTCAGCCAATTTAGAGTTTTTTTCTTTATTTGGTGCCCCCTTTTTTTTTAAATCATGCTTTTGCTGAATGGAAAGATTGCTTTGATGTGATTATGGACACATCCTCTGAAATGGGGTTTTTGATTGAAAGACTATAATCTAAAAGTAGAAGTTAAGAATAAAAGTATAAAATCATTTCCCCTGAGGGAAAAAACATTGCTCATCCAGTGACAGGATTTTCATGTTCAGTCGTTGGAAAAAGGGAAACATTCGAAATCTAGTTTGAGATCATTTTTGTAACACGGTGTATTAACTAGGAATTCATTAAGCTACCAGATATATACATATATATATATATATATATATATATATTAGCTTAAATGAAAAGGGGTTTATTTTTCTTACCTAATAAGAAACCTGGAAACATGTGGCCGCTGATGTTAGTTCAGTGGCCCAAGGATATCAGGCCCATGTTTCTATGATTCCCTTAACCTTTCCTTGGACTCACAGGTTAGTTGCCACAGCTCCAGACATCACATCTACATTCAAGGCAGGAAGTAGGTGAAAGGGTTGTTTCAGCCCAGCCACATATGTTATATTTTTCTATTAATTAATTTGTTAGTTTATTCATTTATTTATTTAGGCTGTGTTGGGTCTTTGTTGCTGCGCGCGGGCTTTCTCTAGTTGCGGTGAGCGGGGGCTACTCTTCGTTGCGGTGCACGGGCTTCTCGTTGCGGTGGCTTCTCTTTTTGTGGAGCACAGGCTCTAGGCATGTAGACTTCAGTAGCTGTGGCACACAGGCTCAGTAGTTGTGGCTCGCAGGCTCTAGAGCACAGGCTCCGAAGTTGTCACACACAGCCTTAGCTATTCCACAGCATGTGGGATCTTCCCGGGCCAGGCCTCGAACCCGTGTCCCCTGCATTGGCAGGCGGATTCTTAACCACTGCGCCACCAGGGAAGTCCCCACACATCTGTTATTTTTTAATCAAGAAAGTAAAAACATTTCTATGACCTTCACCAGTGGACTAAGTCTTAATTCATGGACTACAAAGATGTTACATGGTCATTTATAGATACAAGTAAGTCTGAGGGAAAGGGCTCCAGTAAGACAGTAAGGTACTTTGTCCAGGGAGCTGGGAATGGCTGTTGGGGAAGCAATCAGCAAAGTCAATCCCGTAAGGCAACATGACCTGATGGAAAACTGTGCATTGAATAAATTCAACTTTAACGCTACATTGAAATAACTCCACTGCTGTTTATCTTTATTTTCTTAGATCTTAACTTCTTTACCTTAAAAATAGAAGTTTTAATATTATTCACCAAACATTGCATACTTGAGAAACAGAAAATGCTGGTAAGAATACAATGATAAACTACCAAACATGAAATAGCTAGTGGGAAGCAGCCGCATAGCACAGGGAGATCAGCTCGGTGCTTTGTGACCACATAGAGGGGTGGGATAGGGAGGGTGGGAGGGAGGGAGATGCAAGAGGGAAGAGATATGGGGACATATGTATATGTATAACTGATTCACTTTGTTATAAAGCAGAAACTGACACACCATTGTAAAATAATTATACTCTAATAAAGATGTTAAAAAAAAAGAATACAATGATGGTTGCATAAACTACTTGGTGATAGATCTGAAAGCCCCTTCTTTCTAGAACTTTGAGCAAATAATTTCAACTCTCCTACATATCAATGTTCTCTGAAAATTAAATGGGTCCAAATGGATAATCTCAAAATTCTTTTCTGCTTTCCAATTTATTATTCTATGATTTGTGGTAATAATCTATTAATCGAATAAATGTCTTGAAATCCTGGAGTTTAGAAAATTATTCAAATTAAGAATTAAAAGTGGTACAATCACTGTAGAAAGGACTTAAACATTGATATACCCCATGAGTAAGCAATTACACCCCTCAGTATAAACACCAGAGAAATTCTTTCACTTGTACACTAATAAATATATATAAGAAACATATAGAGATACCATTCATATGGAAAATACCCAGAAACTATTCAAATGCCAAAAAAGTAGGGAATAAATAAATAAATAAGTTGTAGTATGTTCACTCAATTGGCTATCACAGGAGTTAAAATGAAGTACAGCTAGTTGGAACACCATGTATGGTGGTATAAATATAATACTGAGAAGAAAAAATTAGTCTCCAAAGATTATACATAAAATTTCAATACCCTTTTTATAAAGTTAAAATAACTAAAGGGCTTCCCTAGTGGTGCAGTGGTTGGGAGTCCGCCTGCCAATGCAGGGGACGTGGGTTCGTGCCCTGCTCCGGGAGGATCCCACATGCCGCGGAGCGGCTGGGCCCATGAGCCATGGCCGCTGAGCCTGCGCGTCCGGAGCCTGTGCTCCGCAACGGGAGAGGCCACAGCAGTGAGAGGCCGTCATACCGCAAAAAAAAATAAAAATTAAAAAATAACTAAAACCAAACAACACACGTATTAGAAATATGTAAAAATATAAAACTAAGTATGTTTTCAAGTGGCAATGAAATGATTATTATAAGAGTCAAGTTAGTAATTACATTAGAAGGGAAGAGAGAAGAGTCCAATGGATAAGATGGAAAAGTTTCACAGATAATGTTAACTACTGTCAATGCTCTAATTATCACACTGATTAGTAGATTCATAGATATTTTTATAGGATTTTAAATAAATAAGTAGGTGAATAAATAAATACATACTTGCATACAAAAGGCCAACGGACTGATCGATTATATCAAGAACAAAGGATTACGCTTAATCCCATTCTGTTTACTTAAATTTCAAGTAAAAAAAAATATAAGTCCATATCATATATGGAAGTTATTTTAGAAACGACTTTAAGCTCATGTTTTCATTCCGTATAGAAAACAAATGACGCAAAAATAGTAGAATATTTTGGTTATTTATGATGTCTTCTATTAGACCACCTAGCCATTTAATCAGTGCTAATAAAACAAGGAAGAAAATCACAAGCATACCACACCCTCCCCTGAAATCCAGTCCCTCTAAGGATGACAACAGTCACTATTCTCTTTTATCGCCAGTCTCATCCCTGTGATCCTTCTCTGGAGTGAGGTCAGGACAGTGAGATATGAGGGTCCATCCACGGCATCTTCCTGCGCAGAGAGGAGGTTTTTTTTTTGTTGTTGTTGTTGTTGCGGTACGCGGGCCTCTCACTGTTGTGGCCTCTCCCGTTGCGGAGCACAGGCTCCGGACGCGCAGGCTCAGCGGCCATGGCTCACGGGCCCAGCCGCTCCGCGGCATGTGGAATCTTCCCGGACCGGCGCAGGAACCTGTGTCCCCTGCATTGGCAGGTGGACTCTCAACCACTGCGCCACCAGGGAAGCCCCTGACTTCTAACTTTTTACGATCTTCAATCCATGCAAGCTTTGAGATTGCATTAGTACTCATTAGAACGAAACTTCAGCCCCTTATGCTTATAAAATTCACTTGTATCGACCAAATTCCTGTGTCATTAGTCACACATATCTGAAGCTACTGAAACCTACTAAAATATGTGGAGAGCACACACTGCTTCACCATTCAGCCACTCTGCAATCAGGCTCCTTTTTAACCCTCCCCTCACCCCTTCCTTAAAAACCTTCAGAAATTGAGGTGACCACCTCTCCTGTAATGACCAGCAGCTGCTGAAGCAGAATACATTTCTTTTAACAGGCCCCATGCTTCTGATATATCTGAGGGTGATATCCTAGGGGAATTTAAATTTATACATAATTTTTATAGGCATAGATTTAGAAGAGCATATTACATATTCAAATATATATACACGTATCTATGTTTGTATGTACGTATATGTATATCCATCCTATCTTGGGATCCCATATTTTGACGAAGTTTCATACCTAACACACATCTTGGGGCATCCATTTACACATGGCTTTGAATGAATAATCATGCAAGAAAATATCTAGACTCCAACAAATGTGTGACATCAGCAATGTCATTGATTAAATCTTAGTGAGAAGTTTACAAATTCTCATATATAAGTTGGTGATTTTTTTCAGCTTGTAAGCCTGATCCAGAGCGGCTATCAGAAAATTGACCCCCTCTGCTCTCAAACATGACATCTGCCCTTGATACCGAACATAGGTTGTCATCACCAGCAGAAAAAGAAATTTGATTTTGGAACAGATTTCTTGAGTTTCCAGTTCAATACCGCTTCCTCACTAGGTAACAGGCATAAGTGCGAGAATTGTCCAAAAGATCTATTATACAACCATTGCATCGATCCAGTTCAAGACCAGAAAGATCAAGCAACAAACCACACACCGGAAGCATTTGCATTAAACAATTTATTGAATGCCCAGCCGGTCTGGAAACGCTCTAGTGTCCTGCTGGTTGTAAAGACTGTTGAACCCCTACCTTACCTTCCCCAGTTACAAATGTTTCAGGCAGAAAACCTTAGACCACGGGAGAGGATCCAAGCAAACGAAATAGAAAGTCATGCTCATCTGCTAATAGACCCAAACTGTCTCTCACCACTTTTGAAAACTCATATTTACAAATATGACCCACTTCATTTCTAAATCACCATAGTTCAACCAGTGTCCAGAACCAGGATGTCAGTAGGTTTCTGATACCATGCTTCTCCCTTTCTCTGAAATGGTTCCCAGAACAAGGGTTAGCCCAATTTAACACATTGTATAGAACAGTCTCTCTCACATTGAATAGAAAGGTTAATGCGTTCTCAGGCCCTCAGAGAATCTATAAAAGAGGAAGGACAGTGTTATGAGGGGTTGGGATTATTCCACTAGGGATGCTTTCAGGGTTTAATTTTTCCATGATAGAAACAAAATCTGTTTCCAAAGCAAGATGTCAACATCATTTTTAGCTGTCAACCACTTTTTGTGCAAGAAGTTCAGATTTAGATGGCAATCACTATTTTGTGCAAGGAATTCAATACTTATCCTTCTCTTTCACTATAATAAAAGTAAATATATATAAAGCTTTTTAACCAAACTAATTGCAAAGCTATTTAGCTAACTCTCAAATTATTGCAGGAAAGTCACCCAAACAGAGAGATGATTTATGTCACAAAATATTTGCAATAGTCTGCTAACATAAGTGTTATGTGATTTGTGGACACATGAATTGTTTGCCTTTCTGGGTAACTAACTGGAAATCCTACAGACTTTGATAGTCAAAGGATTTCTTCCACAAACATTCATCTGTAGTTCATTTGTCTGTAAACAGTCAAAGGCTTTTTATTTCATATGGGCAGCTACCTAGTCGGTATAGACCCTGAGAACAAAGCAAAAATGGACTGAATGTCTACATTTTCCTCCTTTCATCTGAGTGTTTGGTCCATATAAATATTTGAGTACAAGGCTTTCTCAGAGTTTTTTTATAACTTTAATAAAGAAAAAATTATTTCTTTGTTTCTAACCATAACTAATGAAATGTAGCTCCAGGCAACACATCACCAAGAAAGGAGAGGCTATACAGTTTTCTGAGACCTCAGTGAAGTATAGAGCCATTTTGATCACCTGTAACCATGAGTTTCTACTTGGATTGGCTCCTTTTGTTTCTTAGGTTCAACTCACATGTCTCAAAATACCAAATGCCTGATAAAATGCCTTAAGCATCTTATCTCTCTGCGTGGCATTGAAAATGTAGTTTGGAGACTCAAGAACAGTTACCACCTTTCTTGTGTCCCACCTTAGGTCATGATGGCTCAGGAATAATATTTTTCTGCGGAGAGCTACCATGATGTTATTAATAAATAGCTACTCTGCTGACGAATCAATATTTGGCTCCTAATAAGTATGGGAGTGTGGTTCTCATCGCTTGTTTCTGAAATGCTGAACGCTTACAATTTCAGTTTCAGCCCACAATATTATATCTATGGTTATAGTCACGGAAGTAAGAGGTTTTTTTTTTTTTTTTGCGGTACGCGGGCCTCTCACTGTTGGGGCCTCTCCCGTTGCGGAGCACAGGCTCCGGACGCGCAGGCTCAGCGGCCATGGCTCACGGGCCCAGCTGCTCCACGGCATGCGGGATCTTCCCGGACTGGGGCACGAACCCGTGTCCCCTGCATTGGCAGGCGGACTCTCAACCACTGTGCCACCAGGGAAGCCCCAAGAGGTTTTTTTTAATTCATATTTTGCTACACAGAGATATGGCCAAAAGTTTGTTTAAGTATCATCATCCCAATTTTCCTCAAAAGAAATTTTAAAGGTATTTTTATTAACCTGAGGAGGAAATTTTTTTTTTTAATTTTTTTTTTGGCTGCGTTAGATCTGCGTTGCTGCACGCAGGCTTTCTCTAGTTTCTGTGAGGTGGAGGCTTCTCACTGTGGTGGCTCCTCTTGCTGTGGAGCACAAGCTCTAGGCACATAGGCTTCAGTAGTTGTGGCACGTGGACTCAGTAGTTGTGGCGCATGGGCTTAGTTGCTCCATGGCATGTGGGATCTTCCTGGACCAGTGCTTGTACCCGTGTCCCCTGCATTGGCAGGTGGATTCTTAACCACTGTGCCACCAGGGAAGTCCCTCCTCAAAATTTTTTGAGGAAAAACGGTCCCCTAATCAACAAGTATCAAACGTGGCCTTTAGCATTTACTCTTCTCTCTTTCATACATTCCACAACCAGCTGCCCAGTTCTGTTGATTCTACCTGTGTGATCTGTCCCACTCCTTTCTGCATTTCCACAGCCCTGTTTTAGTTCTTCATTATCCTGGATCTGTGGTGTGATCCTGGTATCCTAACTGGTTTGCCCGCCTCCTGCCTCTCTTACCCACAGTCCATCGTATATACTGCTGCCGGACAGCTTCCATTCCTCCAAGCCTCAGAAACCTGCTTGCAGCAGCAAAGCTCATGCACAACAACTCAAGATCTCTACAACTTTACCTGGAGCTTCAGGTCATTCTTCTCTTCCTGCTGTCCCTTTTATACACTCTATGCTCCAAATCAAACCAGTCGCTTGGCGACTGTCCCAGATGGGGTTCCCTGGGAAGCAGACTCCGAGGCAGAGGTTAGTGGCCAGAATGTTTATTAGGGAGTGCTTTTCTACAGCTGGGAAAGGGGTCATAAGGAAGTAGGACTGGACAGAGGAAGACGAGCTTCCATGAAGGCCCAACACAGGCGGAGTTTTTGGCACCTGTCTGGTCCTGAGCTGGCGTGAGAAGGCTGGGCCTTGAGGAGCCCACACTGATTCATCTTTGGATGTAGCCCACTTTGAGGGCAGTTTTCGTCATTAGGGGAAACCTCCAAAAGGGCCAACAGCTGATGTCTGCCTTCCAACAGCACTCCCAGCAGATAGAGGAATAAACCCTTTATATAATCTCTTTATTTCTCCAAGCAGATCTGAGCAGTGTATCATGCACCTGCCCAAGGGCACTTTTCTAGAAGCTCAGTGGCAGGCTGAGAGCTGTCTCTCAGTGCCCATTTCTAAACTTTTTCTTTAGTAATAATATGCCTCCACCCCTGTTAAATCTCTAGTCTCCTTTGCAACTAGGTGTGACTAAGTTCCAATTTCTCATAGCATACTTTTCAATGCTCAATTTTCTGTTTTCACAGACACCTGGGTATTTATCAGGCTGATTTGTAATTACAGGTTTATATTTGGACTTTATGACCTTAAAAATAGGTTAGGAAAGCTATTCACAATTACTTGGCTAATTAGTGACTAGTTTGTCACCACGAAGCCCAGTGTTCTTTTCAGCACTTTTATTTGGTTTCCCTCATCTTGCATGGTAGACTGAAAGAAACGAATATTCCTTTTTCTGACCAGACTCTCACAAATACTGAATTTGTTACAACAAGCGAATAAAAAGGCCGCTGGGAAATGGGAACTGAAAAGTAAAAGTGATGTATGCAACTGCCAGATTGGTATCCAGAGGAACTGCTAGGCCTTCCAAGTCTCCTCCTTTCCTTTGCTTCCTGGACGGTAGACAGGCTGATCAGAGCTGAAGCAGAGAATTTGTTCCATGAGAGGCAAGATGTGTGCTAAGGATTTCACAGCAAGAAGATGGAGGGTGCGTGGAGCATGGCTCATGCGAGAGACAAAAGCTTCTATCTTGTTTAAGCTACTGGCCTTTTGGTCTTTGTTATTTCAGCTGAAATTGTACATCTACCTAGTTCAATTTGCAACACTTTTCTCCCCATTTCCATATGTCCATAGTTCACCAGTTATACAGATATCAGTTCAAACGCTTCCTCATCCAGAGAACCTTGTTGATCTCCCTACACCCCAAAGCAGGAAGTAGTATTTTCCTCTGCTGTTCTCCCTTGGTAGTTTATCTATTTTTCCTTTACCTAGTGTGACACTTTTATCATAAATGGTCACTCTTGAAATAATGTCATTTGTAGCAACACAGATGAACCTACAGATTATCATACTAAGTTAAGTAAAACAGAGAATGATAAACACCATATGGTATCACTTATATGTGAAATCTTACAAAAATGATACAAATGAACTTATTTACAAAACAGAAATAGACTCACAGACATAGAAAACAAACTTAATGGTTACCAAATGGGAAAGGGTGGGGAGGGATAAATTAGGAGTTTGGGATTAACATATACACACTACTATATATAAAATAGATAAACAACAGAACCTACTGTATAGTACAGGGAACTATACTCAATGTCTTGTAATAACCTGTAATGAAAAAGAATCTGAAAAAGAATAGGTACATATATATGTATAACTGAATCACTTTGCTGTACAGCTGAAACATTATAAATCAACTATACTTCAATAAAAAAAGAAGCTATTCTCAGCTCCTGTACTAAACTATAATGTCCAGCATCTGGGTGTCATATTTTCTGACCCAGCATCTAGCAAAGATCTTTTATTTAGTAGACGTTTGTATTATTTGTTGACTCAGTGAAGTTTTTTAAAATGTAGGATGAAAAGGGACATTTGTGTCAATTTTCACTTAGTTTTGTAACAGAAAATGGTTTAACTCAACAGAGGTAACAGAAGAATCCCATTTCTTCTCTCACTTGACATCCTGCAGATTTGCAAGCTGATTAACACATTCCTTCTCGGGTGGAGTAAATTTTGTAGGAATACATTTTTAACCTTTTCCTTTGGTCTTGCTATCCCCTCTCTCTCTCTCTCTCTCTAGTTCTAACAAATGGCCAGAAGGTACATTTAGAGAGTGAAGTTATTACAATACAGATCCTCTAAACTGGGACACTCCCACTCTCTTCTAGTGGCGGCAGCAGTGGTTCCAGTAGTGGTCCCCAGCAGAATCAGCCCACAAACATAGGCAGAAACCTCAGAACTCTCTCTAACCAATGGTAGATATGGCTTAGGAGCCAGGCAGCCACTAAGCTGCTTTAGCAAGCATGGAGACACGCCTATTTGCCAACACTGGACCAGTTCATCTCCCACAAATGAGCACATCTGAAGAAGCTTAGCACACGAAGCACCACCAAAAGGAAGTAGCTTCCGGCAGGCTGGCTTTGACCCTCTGTGGCTTTCACATCCACATGAAACAGCAGTAAGTTGACATATAAGTGGCAACTCATGAGAACGCCTCTGTGACCCTTCACACAGCCACCTGCAGCCCTGACTGGGGTCAAGGCCACGTCTGCGCACTCACTGGAACTATCAGACGATTGCAGGGGCCACACGTGAAAACGTCTCATTATTTGATTCAGAACTTGGGCCCACTAGGGGCCATAGGCTCAATCCTGTGCAAAGACATGTTCTGTTTGCATTGCCTTTATCCACACAGTGTTTTTGAAATATGAATTGGCTGCATGATTTAAAAAATAGGAAATTTTAGATACATATCTGGACTTAGGGCTTCTCTAGAAAGATAAATGGGAGGGGCAACCAAGGGTCCAATTTTCCACACAGTGACCATTGGCTGCAGCTGAACAGAGACAGGGTGTGTACCCTCCGGCTCAGCTCAGGTTCCTTCACTCTCTCATCTCCTAGACTGAGTTGTCCTACTCGTCTGGGGAACTGGCTCCTGCAGACGTTAAACGGTTCACCCTTGCTTCACAGCCATTTCACCTATGTAGGAAAAGCAGTTTAAACCTACTGAGTACCGTCCATTCACTGTCTCTACGGGAGTGACATTGGCTCGGTAGCAGTAGCGCTGTCTCTTGCTGTAGGGCAGAGGCCTCCCTGATGTCATTTACCATTTTCAGTTTTCTCCTTGACACTTGGGTCTGAAGAAGCAGGGAGCTTTGCTGTAAGCTCATTTACCTCCTGAGGCTGGAAGCTATTTAAAGCTCCTAAGAGATCTGAAGAACTCTTGATACCCTCCTGATCATTCAGGATGAAGATTTTTCTGTTCTGTTTTGTTTTGCCTTGTTTTTGTAGGACCATTCAATTTACTGGGCCGATTTGGCTTTCAGTGATCATCACAGTCAGATAAATGTTCCCATGAGTGAACTCTATGGGGTCACAAGTGCAGCCTTTGCCGCCACACCAGGGCAAGTGTGCGTGTTCACAAAATCAGCTGGCAAAGGTGCAACAGCAGATCCCAGCAGGACAGCTACTTTCAGGTAATGAGGGATCATGGCATTTCCTTTCTCTCCGGAAGTCAGGTACGTGACCAATAACTTGTTCTAGTCAAGGAGCCAGAGAGGCTAATAGGTTTTTGAAAAGATTGAGGAAGGTTAACCTTCTCTCCAAGGCATAAAAGATAGATAAACACTAACTTTGGTGGACTGGAAGTGAAGCTGAAATTGGAAAATGATTTTGACCCCTCATTAACTGAAGGACTTACTAAATGTTACTTTAAAAGCATTTATGGTTCTTATCCACCCTCTTACGCCAGACTGAGATTAGCCAGGGATTTTTATGCTAAGAAAATATTAAAGGTTTACAGGTCAGGTCAAGAAGCCCTCTATGTCATTAATGACAGCCCCAAGTACTAAAGACTGATCCATGATGAGTTCATCAGTGGAAAAATATCTAAAAATATAAGGCTTTGACGGAGAACCTCATAATCATCATCATCACTCAAGCAAAAGAAAGCCAGGTATCTGAAGCAGAAAACTAGATCTGAATATTACAGGTTATTCTACTCCCACGGCATTTGTAGATGGATTTCCTTCTGTCAACCAAAATGAGCCCTGGTTAAACATAACAATGAAAAAAAAAAAGAAAAAAAAAGAAAGAAAAACATAACAATATGTGATCATGGTTTGAAGGTCCAACTACACGGCCTTTTGCTCAAGTGCCACCTCCTCTGTGAAACCCTCCTTGATCTCAAGGGCAGGGATAGAGTCTCCCTCCTCTCTTCTGAGGCACTTAATTACTTACCGTCTATTGGGGCACTTATCACATCGAATTTAAATGTTACATTTAAAAGATTGAGAGCTCAGAGTCATTGTGTCCTTGAGACCTGGCACAGTACTGTAGAATTTTCATAGATCAAGTTCAGGAAAGGTAGGAAGGAGAGAAGAAGGTGGGGGCTGGGATGGGAGAGGGGGGTTGGCGGGCTAGCAAAATGGAAGGAAACACAGGCCAGGTGGAAGGAAACAGACATTTAGCACTACTTACCCGAAGTGTCTGAGCTCTTCTTCTTGGGTCTTGAAGCACGCTGCTTCCTGTGCCTTGAGTGTTTCCCACTTTATTAGACTAGTGAACTTATCTTTCAAGATAGTTCAACACTCATTTTTGGAAAGCCTTCCTGCCTCCCTCTTCCCTCATCAGTTCTCTTCTATTCATTTCCTACATGATTTAGTTTACTTATCACCTTGGGCTCAAAGGTTTTTGATTTTGTGATTTTCAACACATATCTCTCCCTGCTAAATTGTGAACAACTTTAGGCCAAGAATTTTCTTTTGTTCCTTCAATTCCCAGGAAGAGTTCCTGGCATAGAGGCTTAATAAATGCTTGTCGAATGAATAAATTAATGAGTAGAAATCCCTAACTTTTGTACCTGAACCTAAAGGGGGCCTACATTAAATTTGAAAAGTTACTTAGGATCCCACTGTGAGCATATGAATTATCTACCTATTTATTCATATCAAAGTTTTGACTCTAGGGCTGCTGTTCGATTTTCTAGGAAGTGTTTGGTTTCTGGGTCACCTTTCACAGTCAGTTACCAAGGGAGCAAGGAGAATTCAATACAATGTCAAACTCAAAAAAAGAATGAGAAAGGAAAACATATAAAAATCAGATAATTCCTTTAAAAGTCAAATATGAATTGTACTCTAATGTTCTTTCTTATTTAAAGTATAATATTCATGTTATTTTAAGTGTTTCATATTTCTTTTATTACATGAAATGACATAGAAACAAATGAACTATGGTGAGTGGACATAAAATTTACATAAGACTGTTCAGACCTGGGCAGAAGAGGCTCTTTGAGGGGAACTGTAAGTAGAGTGACTAGGGGAGGATAAGAATTGATGAAGACTAGAAAAATAAACAAGAGTGAGGCCATGAAAGGCAGCCAGCACTTTAAGTTACATTATTAAGTTTGGACTTTATCCTATAGGAAATGAAGAGCTCCTGCAAACTCTACCAGAGGAATGATGTGGTCAGATTAGGCTCTTTCCGTGTTAGTGCAGTACATACATGTGAGGTACATGTGAGATACATGTGGCTGTTGAGCACACACCAAAGCATGGCACTGGGGAGGGAGAGGAAACACTGAGAGACCTTCATGGAGAATGAATATTATTTGATGACCAATCCCATGCAAGGTGTGAGGAAATACCTTCCTTCTTTGAATGTTTCTGATCATACAATTTAGATAACCAAATACTTCTATTTTTCTTTTTAGTTTGATTCTAATGGTACCAGGTCAAAAGTGTGGATGCTATGACTAGCCATCCCCTCTTTAAACCCAGTAGAGAGACACTAAAGAAAAAAAAATGGTAATGATATAGTCCTAAGGTGTTTTTTCCCCCTGACTTACAAAAAGCAAAGCATTTCCAATAAATCCACTGAAACTGAATCCTAATCAGCAATATATTTATCATTAATCAGAGATTTTATTTTGCTCCATTGACTGATCAAATTTTTAGTGAGCCTTTGATTAAGAGACCAGTACTAAAACTCTTGATCGTGTCAGGCGCAGAGCCACTTAACCAACAATACAAGAGGACACAGAAAAAGGGTTTAAGAAAAATGATCAAAGTAAAAAGCTACAACACTCAATGTTAACAAAAGTTTTAATATACACTTGACTACAGATGCATACAATGACTACTGAATCTCCATCCATAGACAGCCAACAAGGTATGAATGAATTTATTAACTTCCAACAAAACTTCAGGTTGTGCACTTAAAAAACTGGAAACTATTTAAAAATAAAAATTAACAATGGAAGCAACAATGCTATAAAATATGATGGGATAACTTTAAAGAAAGGGTTCAAGTACTGTTTGGAAAGATCTTCAGACACCAGTCTTTGAGAAGTTTGTACATTTCCCATCTTTGCATAGTAAAAAAAGAAAAACAGAAACCAAACCCACACACATTCCACTTGGTAAAACTCCACAGCTCTACGTGATTCATGTTTTATAACATGCACTTATGTGTACTGCTCATTTATCTAATAGGAGTAGCTCTAATTTGATGGGCTCATGCAGTATCCCAGGGTGAGCAATGAAGTCAGCGCACATCTCCTCATCCATGTGTTATTACTTAATGTAGCAAAAGTAAGCAGGTGAAATGGGAACTTGTCATCACTTAACACTAACTCTTGTTGGGTAACATTAAACAGTGATATGCTTGTGTTTTGAGCTCAAACGAATAAAAAGGCATATTCACACCACAAGAATCAGCAAATGAATGGCATGTGCAAGAGAAAATACAACAGAGTTTGAAACTACATAACCTAATACCATCAAAAATAACTATAATCCACTGTTCACAACTGGTATGGTTGCATTATCTTTCATTGTCATACACAGGTAGCTTAAAGCTTGTGTATTTTACATATACACACAAATAATTTAACACTGGAGCATAGGTTTCATTACCTATGAAATTGCCAGTGTAACAAAAAGTTACACTGACATTTGCCATATGTACATAATATTTGGGGACCACTGTGGTCTGATTTAAAACATAACATCGCACATTTACAATGTTGTTTGTGAAATGCTCAAAAGTTAACAATAGATTTAACTTGTTTGCACTACCATGGTTTTGTATCTATTAAGTCACCGTGGTGCCTCTGGAACAGCAGTGAAATGTGTACGGTGGACTCAGCAGCAGCTGAGTATCCACTAATGAATAGGACCCAGCAACAGAGAGATGTAAACGATGTGGTGACAGGAAGAGATGCCGAGTAATCTGAGTTTCCTCCAAGCTTCCTCTAAGGGCCCGTGCCGCTTGGTAGAGGGATACACCCTGTGTCTTAGGAAGCCAAGAGTACGGCTGATAAACCTTGTAGGTAGCCCTGTGAGTACGATATACACATACAGCTAGTTCTAGAGAAAGACTGCCTACCTGTGTAGCACCTAGGACTCAGAAAGCAGTAACAGGATTAAGATGTTAGGTTATGGTTTATTGTAGCATAGAGAAATTAAGGTTTCTGCTCTATGATTGCGATACTTCCACAATTAAAGATAACCTGGGGAAAACCCCACTGTTTCAGCAGTACATTTTTCGGACTTAATCCTTTGCAAAGTCCAAGCAAGAGTGGTGAGACTAGCGTCATGAATCTCGCTGAAGAGGAATTTAAAGCTCGATCTAGCAACTAATTTGGTTGTCATGAAGAAGTGACTAGTACAATTGGATGTCCTGTTTCTAAAAACAGGACATTAAAGAAGTGTGGGCTCTTTGGGGGCCTTCAGTAAAACTCATCTCTAGAAGGCTGCTCACTGAAAGGATCATGTACAAGTTTTTACATTCAAAACAAAGCTGGGACCAAATTTCTTTATGAAAGTATATACCTAACACTTGAACAAAAGCTATCTTGACCATAAATGGAAGAAGAATTCAATGACAGTGAATTAAATTTAGAGGGACCTGGGAACCCAGATTACATCTGCAAATCTGCCAGGAGGGGAAAGAAGGATGTGAATTTGTATATAGTAGAATCCCGTTGTAATCCAGCGCAACATTCCACCAACCGGCCATACACTGTGGGCCAAACAAGGTTTGTTGAAAATACAACACACAGAAGTAAAGCCTGTTTTAACAATGCTCACAAGAAGGTAATTGTTGTTTCTGTCCCCATGACCAGCTTTACAGTGGGTATCTACCATATATATTTTGAGGCAGGAAGTTGAAAGCATGAATGAAATATTGACAGTAATAGATATGAATAAAATGGAAAGCTTAACTTCTTCCTCAAGCTTTCAACATTTAAAAATTATTTTTTAATTTAAGGCTTTAAGTTTATCCTCCTTTCACATTAAAGACAGGGAAAGAAAATTGTCAGAATCAAAAGCTAAAACCGTGAGCTTGGCACTTTTGTGATTAATTTGAGAGGGTGTCTACTTTCTTACATTATATACATATGTGTATAATGACATCCAAAAAAATTTAGAGACTTAGTACATATATTTGCATTTACATAATTTTTATCTTTTTCATATGGGTTATTTTGTTCTTTGTGTCCCCCACACTTTGTTTATTTTTGGTTTCAAGCATTTCATCTCATTCAAGCATTTCATTTTTTAATTGCACCTGTTTTGTGCCCCAAATCCCTGAATCCGTGGCCACGTCTGTCTTTTTTGAAGCAAACCTAAGAATCACTGTACAACACGTTACAAGAGAGAAGGACAGAGACAGAAAGAAATAGAGAAAAGAACCCAAAAAGATGGGGAGCAAACAATAAACTCAAATTTACAGAGAACCTTTACAAGAGAAATATTTCAGTACAGACAAGTGAAAACGATGTGTCAAAATCTCTTATTTCCATATTTACATTTATAAAAGAACTATACAATAGCTTCATTGTTCAAATTCCAGCTCCCATTTCCAAAGGATGCTCGGTCCAGGAGAAAAGACAACGGGAAAGTGAATCAACAAGAGCAGGGGTGTGGGGAGCTCCTCGTGGCCTGGTCTAGACTAGGGGGCTGGGGGTCAGGCAGCTTCCATGGGCTCATCTGTCACCTTCACCTTAGGAATTCAGTTGCAGGTTTTGCTGTGGTTGGCTTGCTAGCTGCTTGTTGTATATATGCCATGCAGATTTTACCCTTTGATCTTCATGCCACTGGAGTGTGTCATTGGTAGGAAAAGAAAAAAAAAATCATGCCAAACCATTTAGAAGATATTAAGTGCCAACAGGCTGAGGAAAGAAAAAAAAACATTTGCTATTTTTTAATGGTTCTTTTATTGCACTTAATTTTTGTTGTTGTTCCTTCTTCCTTTCATTGGAAAAAAAAATTCTGAAATCGTTCTTTTTATAACATTGTCTTTTGCTCCCTTTTATTGACAGGTGGTGGGAGGAGGTTCTTTGAAATTATTTCCAAAAAGGACAGTTTTCTTTTACCCCATCCCTGTCACCCCAACTTTAGTTCTGTAGTCATTACCACCCAGTGTTTTTGTTTACAGACTTAAGAGTTCCGGCAACGATGCTGCAAGTATGTCATACCCAGAATCCAACAGTGCAAGATGCCGTTCATCCAGTGCCGCTGATTCAGATGGGGCCTTGCTGAGTAGGATCGAACCTCCTCTTCTTGACATTTCTTCCAGAGTGCGTCAAAAGAAGATGCAAGCAGAGGGGAAAAATCCACAATATCAATCAGATAGTGATGAGAGAAGGGTAATGATAATGACAACAATGCTAGTTCCAGAGCAAAGTGATCAACTGGCCCCAAGGCAGATTTTCCCAAATAACTTGAAATTGAAACACAGAACAGCTCACACTTTTGGCTGTTGGTACAACCTCCCTGCCAGTGTATATTCATTTATGAATACCAAAAGAAGCTTCAAGTTGTTCATTGTAAATCACAGAAAGCCACGGGCAGCCCAATTTGTCTGTTTCAGAAGTAAATGGCATGGCTAATTTTAACTAGATGTAAATTATTCCAGGGAGGCTCTCCCACTTAGGGGGCTATTAGCAAAACTAAGAAAAATTCTGCAGGTCTTATAGCTACTTCCTTCCAGAACTTGAGAGTTCTGTATCAGTGGATCAGCTTTTGTCAAAGTGGAAAAAACAAAAACAAAATACCTTTGCTCTACTCAGTTATCTTGCTGCCTTGGTGGTGTGAGCTCTTACCCTACTCTGGAACAAGCATTTTTCTTACCTAGAAAGTTGAAAACCTGAGCGCACAGTAAGACAGTACACTCAAGGGAGAATGGACACAGGCTTGGGTTAGTTAAGCAAATGCAGCAGCTTAGCTTAGTTTGAAGTAAGCAAGTTAAAATGCCTTGCTCACGGTGTCCGGTCTCCTAAAAAGAGGTTCCTATGTTTAAAAAGAGAAAAGAAAGAACCAGCAAGACACTACAAGGCAACAACAAAAGTTAGTTGCAACCTCCCCGTGGTCTGGCTTTATGTGGGGCATCGAGCAAGGGGGCTCATGCATTCAGTCTGCACACTGAGCGGGTGCAACGTAGCTGCCACCGCGGCATCATGCAAACTGGAGACCAACGAGTCCCCAGGATCCCTCATCCCCCTGCCCACTCACTTGGGGCCAGCTGGATACCCTTACAGCTCTAAGTACCAAAAGGATTACAGTATATTCCTCCTCGCCCAGAGGTAATTCAAAATCAGAACAATACCAAAGCTCAAAATATGTAGAAAGACATCCCGCAAAGTTCTTATTTTTTTCCGAGATGACCACTTTTATGCTTCTCTTTTGAAATAGCAAAAATAAACATCTTTAAAGAAAATCTCCCTTCTCTTTTTTAACCTTTTCATTATGGCATCTTCATTAATGGCTTAAGCATGTGGATCACTGGCTAACATGCAGTGCAAACACTATTTCCAACAGTGCTACTTTTTTCTCTTCACCATTCCCCACCCAACCCTTCAAGCCTCTTTTGGGTCAGTATTCTTAAAAGCAGCCATTATTGAAGCTGCCCAGGAAAGAGAGGTGAGAACAAACAGGAAGTCTCCCGTGATGTATCTGTCACTGAGCTAGTTTACTTCAGAGCACAGGACCTGTGTCTCTACCTACGTTCACTGCCCTTGAAGGTAGATGTATAAGGAACCACACGCCCTGCGAGTCAGGTGGGGAAAAACAGGGACTGCTTGACCTTGTGAAATGACCCTGACGGACTAGGAGCCCAACCTATTTAGATATGTATTGCTGGAACTCATGAGAAATGTTAAACTAATGTCAAAAGCGGATGTGGAGGAAAGATCAAGTGTGCTCATGCTACCCATGTAAATGACTATATTGCCCTCATTCAAATTCAGGGAACATCAGATAAATAGCCACGTTTACGGTCATAATGACAATGTGGTTCTTTTTTTTTTTTTTCGCTGCACCGTGCAGCTTGCGGCATCTTAGTTCCCTGACCAAGGATCGAATCCGGGCCCACGGCAGTGAAAGCACTGAGTCCTAACCAGGAATTCCCTGGTTCATTTTTAAATGGAGATATGAAATTCCATCTCAGCCTGGCATACAGGCAACCTCTAGTGTCCAGAAGCTTGCGCTCCTTTTAAAAGTCAGTTTTTGAAGCTTAGATTGCATTTTTTATACAAAAAGTGTTCTACAGTATGACTGGACTCCCAGGCCAGACCAGGAAGCCAAGCCACCCTCCTGTCTATGGGAAAATGGACTCTAGAAATCAATGGGGAATTCCAGGACCATGTTTCCTCCACTGATGTCCCAGCAGGGAGAAAGTGGAGCCCCGTGATGAAGACAGAGAGGGATACTCCTGCAGCAGGCTGACTTTGAGGGTTCCTCAGGGGTAAACTGTAAAACCACTATGGGCTACTGTATGTTGAGAACTGCCTGTCAAGTCTTTTTGTTCTATTTTAATGAGAAAGCACTACTCTCATGCGTAGATGTCTGCTGCTTTTCTTCCACAAGTGTTTCCTCTGAATACCTCTGCTCACTAGATTCTGAAGGCAGCTCACTTTTTCATCATAACCTGCAAGGTATTTCTGGATCATTATAAAATATTAGTGTAATCCATAAACCCTGCATTGACCCAGTTTTCATCCATTTTCACTACTTTTGAAAAACCTGTGCTTTTGTCTACTATATATTATACTACATATACATCTATACAAAATTTTTAAAAAGCACTTCAGGTAACAATGACCATCTTGGAATTGCAAAGTCTCAGGTCTTCTTTTAAGGGTATGTCTATCCACCACTAAGACCTTCTTTTCTTTCCATGATGAGTCATCACCTGCCCACCAAGAACCCTTTGCCCAACCCCGCCTCCTTGGTCACCTTAGACTGAGTTCCCTTCCCCAGGGGGTTGAGTCAGGGAGCTGAAGTGGGTCTTTCTGGCCAACCCAACACCACCACCACCTGTGAGGTCTGAGTGAGAAAGTGCCTAACCCAGGAGTCACAGGTACTAGAGGAATAGGGCTCCTTATTTTGCACTGGGATATGGTCATGTAATTCAGATAAGCGGCAGTCTGGCTATCCTCCTCATGGAAAGACTACCTAAAATTGATCCCATTTCCTAACTCTATAAAAATGAAAAGCAAAAAAAAGAAAAAAGGACATTTGCTTTTTTGAGAAAATGTAATTAGCAATATTAAGTTCCTTTCAAATTTCATCCAATGTGACATTCAAACAATTTGGTTAACTTTCCTTGTGATAATCCAGATATGGTCCTTTAAATTTCATTTATTGCAAGCACCTAAACAGTCTTTTCTTTAGCACTTCCAATGACAAGGAACATAAGCCAAACAGAATCTCCTAGAGTTCAAGTAAGGACTTGTATCCCAAGTAACTTCTCATAGAGAGGAAACCACATATGTAATTCCACAGACTTATTAAATTAACACTTTTAATGTCAGGAGGAGCTCTGCCAGGCTAGGACGGCCACTCCTGCCACCAAATCCCATGCAGAGAGCAAGCAGCGGAATAATGGGACATGGCAACAGTCTTCCACAGACTGAGATTATACTATGGTTGGAAGAACTCAATATTCATCCTAAAATCTTGTGATATGAATCGCCAACAAACTCTGGCATCATCTATTACCTTCAAGTTCTTTTCCTACCATCACCTAGAATTCCTCTTTTCTACTACCATTGCCTATGATGTTGATATACTTTATGTGCATATAAATGACCATATTGTTCACATCAAAATTCCTGTCTTCAAATTTAAGGAATTCAGCTAAAAAGCCATATCTAGGTTAATAACAGCAATTCTGTTCATTTTTAGATGGAGAGATGCAATTTTCTTTTTATATATTTGCCACTTTTCCTAAGCTTTAGAGAATGATCCTAAATGCTACTAAACCGAGCCTTCATTTTCTCGATTTTTTTTCCAAAGTCCAGGGAAAGCAACAGCTCTAATGACCTAGTGGAGCAGCATTATTATTCAGCACTGGATAGGGGCCATGAGTCTCCAGGAGTCAACCAGGACAGAGGTTTGCAATCTTCCGCAGCACAATTCGTAGCTTTATTTAGTGTGTTTAGGGATGGAGAGAAAAAAAGAGCATGGGGTGAGTGTAAATCGATGCAGATGTGGTGGAAAGTTGGACAAATTGGTGTGCCAAGGGCCTATGTTCAGTTTTCACAGGATTTCTCAGAGAAAAATCCTGACACCCCCAAAGACTGTGAGTTCATAGACTGAATTATCCCTTAGCCATCTTCATACTTGGAATATGCAATTAACTGAAGTTACTAAGGTATGCCTACCACATTATCCAATACATCAGAATATTAAAAAAAAATAACCTACCAAATTAAGCATTTTTTTCTTTTTAAGAGTTTCACAACCTTGCTCATGCAAGTCTTACTTACGTTAACCAAAACTTTCAGACTCTACTATTCTGCTAAAAAGAAGTAATCTAAATTCATATTATTTTTTTGACCACAGCAATCTTGATACAGCTTCATGATCACTTTACATACACAAATATGTACACATTCACACATGCATGTACACTCACATATGCTTATGCTTTACCACCTATTTCAGGGGAAATATGGTTTAAAAAAAAGAACCATAAAGAACGGCAGACAGTGTCAGGAGTCAGAGCACAGCTGTATTTCTCATGCATACTCTAACAGATTATGTTTGGTATGATACTTCCTCCACATCTATGTTACTCAGTGTTATACCTAAAGAAATGTGACATTAGGAAAAAGCAGTACTTCCCCTGAGCAGTTAATATATTTTCCTTTAATCTAAAAGTTTATGTACCCTCAGATTCTTCAGGCTACTTTGCCAATTTCCCGTCTAGTAATAAAAACCCGTTTCAGGAGGGATTTCCAATAAAGGTATTTATTTAGAGCAATCCTTTTTAAAAACTGTTTTCAACTTCTGATTCTAAAGAAAACTCTTTTGTATCTACACTGAACTCAATGAAAAAACTCGAAGTTTCAGTTCAACTAGCAAATAATTTTACTTCCAAATCACCTCTAGACTAATCATCTCCAAAACTGTCCAAATGGTGGGAAAACCTAAGCTTTATCATTCAGCACCCAAAGCTTTTTATTGCAAGGTGTAAGCAGTTATTTAAAGTTTAATACAAACCACATGGTTACTATTAAAATCTAAAGATCTAAACTCTGAAAATATAAAGCTCCTCATGGAGCAAAGCAATAGCACAAAGAGTAGCAGCTTCTCCAAATTTAAACGGCTAAAGCGACATGTTCAAGAATTCTGCCTTCATTTTTTTCTTTGTTCCAGGGCATACAAATATTTACTTCGCACTACTGTGTGCCTGCTACAATGTCTTCCTATAAGGGTCATAGGGATGGGAAGGGGTATTGACACAGCCCAGCCGTACATGTGTCTGCACAGCATCCCCAGAAAGGCTGTTTTTCTCACCTCATTAAGTATCCATTTCTCCCCTCTTTTTGTGTGTGTGTGTGTTCTGATGATTAGACATCTCTCGCAGATATAAATAAACTGTACGGGCCTAATCCACTTATATACACAGTGATAAAGGCTTTTTTGTTTTTCCCCAAAGAAACATGCAATTCAAGCTGTGAGCTAGGCCAGGCCACTGTTTTGAGGTCCTGCTACAGAACAGTGCTCTTATCTCCAAATGCTGAAGTGATACATCTGTCACTGCAGGTGGCTGGATGGCAGAGATGCCCAGGAGACTCTTCTCCAGGCCTTTGAAACTGAGGTTTCCTAACACTAAGGAGGCATAAGCCTGGGCATGAGCCCAATTTATTTTTCTTGAGGCATATTTTTGAAAAAGTTCAAAGGAGCATTCTAGAATGATAACAGATCCTGGAACTACTGCAACGTACAATGACATTTTTACAGTAATGAGACACTGAAAAGTTTTTGTTGGAATTAGGTCAGCCCAAACAAACATATATTCTTTTGTTAGGTACCATGTGAGAGACTCACCATCTGGGCAATATTTTGGTAATACCATACAAGAAATTTAAACAGGACTTGCTTACTTTGTGTGTGTTTTTCAAAGTATTTTGATGCCAAAATCACTGTTTCGCCAAACAAGTTCAAGTTTATAAATATCCCTGTAGAAAAGACGTCCCATCTGATAACACCTTTCTAACTTGAAGCCACTCAAAACCTTGTAGGCTTATGCATTAAATCTTAATATAATAACAAAATTAGCAGAAAATGTTGAATTTATTTAAATCATCTATTGGTTTGTTTTTCTTTCATAATCAGTTTCTAATAATAGCATTTTACCTGGTTTAAATATATTGAATTCAGAATTCCAAACATAAAATAGAATAAAGTTCATAATTAAGGCAATTATTCAGATAATTCAAGGTCAGAAACTTTCAATTTCAATTGAAACTTTCAATTTAGGTCAAAAACTTCCTCTGTTAAATAAACAGATGGAGGCAAAGTGGGTTTTGAATTTGGGTAATGGTCTTATTTCCTGTTTAAATTCGTTTCCCTAGGTCTAATTGAAACTGAATTGATGACAGGGAGTGTTTGGCACAGGAGGTCTTATCTACAAACCACAATAATCAAGTCATCACAGCACGAAAAGGTATAAAAGGCAATTATCCAATGAATCCAAGGTATGGAAACATCCAAACTGGATAAATTAGGTCCAAAAACTTGGACCACAGTTAAGGTTTGTTTGTGATTATCTGGTGTGTCTATTTAAACAAACTTACTTCAGTGATCAATGTACAATCCAAACTGAAAGGTCATATGAAAACACAAAGGCCTACCAGTCATGTCAATATTAACAGTTCATTAGAAAATAGGAAGTGTCACAAAGCCACAGATTTCAAATTCCAATGAGAAACCAGTTCAGTAGGTTAGGGAATTAATAAAACTATTTTTTTAAATCTGTTTTTATAAAATTAATGAAGCTTTTCGAATCACAAAGCTATACATGTTACATGTGAAAAATAAGAACCAAATGGTTACTTAGGTTGTGAAAATTTCAAAATGTCAATGGCATATACACCAGTTTTAAACAGATACAAGGAACTTATATCCACTTATTTCCAATGACATAGTTTCCTCGATTATCTGCATATAAATAAATGTGTCTCAGGATGCTTGCTCCTAAAAGTTATTTTATCAAAGAACTTCTCCTTTAAGCAGTGCACGTGAATGCCTTCTACATTTCATGTTTTCCCACTTGCCTGAAGATGATATTTGAGGTTCCATGTTTCTTCATTTCTGACCCATTTCTGAACAAAAATATTTATTTTTAGCAGTTTTATTGTTAAAACTCGAAATCTGGTAGCAGGAACTCAAAACTTAGTTATGTAAGCAGAAAAGAGAAGTACCAGAGCCACTGAGAAGAAGACATGCGGCATTGCTTACTTAAATCCCCATCCTGTGCCCCCAAGGACAATAGCTGCTACCAGGATGGCACCAGCGATGGAGCCTATTATGAGATTGGTGGCACTAGGACCTGTGACAAAGGATCATAGGAAGAAAGTCATATGAGCCGACCACTTTCATTACCACCAGGGACAGGCACATAAGCAGTTTCAGGAAGTAAGTCCCCTGCATAAAAGATCGCTAAACACTTAAATCGCCTTTATTTATAGACAGCTACTGCTTGGATTCATCTACCTGGAAATCCAAAGTTTCTGCACCACTGACAGAATAATTCATTCCGTTCACCTTTTTCAGAATTTGAAGCAAATTATGGATGCCCAATAGCTGCCGTTGCCCATCTTTCTTCTCCTCCCCTTTCCCAGTATCACAAATCAAACAAGTAAAAGAGCGAATAAAGAACACTACTGCGTTAGAATTCATTCAATCTGACTGGCAAATGAGGGCATGAAAAGAAGGAAAACTATTCCACTGAAATGCTCTTTCAAGCAGCACATAAAGTTGTCTGAATGCTAAATTTTTTATCCCCCGTTGGAGACAGTTAAAATGTAGAAGTCGGAAGGAGGGTATCAAAAAATAGAAACGTTGAAGCTCTCAAAGAGCTTCACTGTACAGACCTATACAGTGTTTACACAGCAACATGGGGTTCCAAAGACAAGATATAAAGGAAGCATAAAATTCATTTGGGTAATTCAGTAGAAATGGGAAAAAGATTCCTTAGGTTCTTTTGAAAACTGAATCTATCTTCAATTTTCCAGTTATTGCTAAGAGAAATCTGAGGCTTAGAGATAGTTAAAAAAAAAAAAAAAAAAAAAAAAGAGAGAGAGAGAGAGAGAGAGAGTCGGAAAGACAGCAAGAAAGAAAATGCAAGGTGGAGCTTCTATCAGTTGTTTAAGAGTTGAAACATACAGTAAATCCTCTCCACCCACATGGAAAATACTTTAGCTCACTGTTTTTAAATGTAAGAAACGCTAACTTCAGCAAACGAATTATTCTAAGTATCACAACCTCCAGGATGCTAATATGCAGGTCCAGTGCTGCTAACGGCAAGCCACTTCCAGTCCTAACTATACATCTCTGTTTCAGAAGTCACGAGGCCAATTTTCATAGTTCCCCTAAGATCCTGAGTTTGTGTATACATTCATTTCTGTGTAAAAAATTCTCTTTTCTGCTCACATCAGTGCCCTCAACTGTGTACATAAATGGATGCCACTTTTAGCAGCACCAAAATTGTGTGCATTGTATGTTTTCACTCGGAGACCTCCCAGTGCTGTGGGCATGAGTGGGGAGGTGGAGGATGAGTGAGTCTGGGGGACAATGGGAGGCTGGGGGATGTGGTCTTCACAGGCTAACCACTGAGGTTCTACAGAACATAAATCTCAGTGGCCTGTAGAGACACACTGAAAATAATAAATAATAATGAGTGCAGGAAAAGCAGATTACCTACTGTATATTGAGCACTTACTACATGCCGGGTACAGTTCTAAGCTCTTGACAAATATTATTTCATTTGATCCTCACAAAAACCTTACGAGATAGGAACTATGATTATCCCTGCTTAATAGATGAAGAAACAGAGGCTTCTAGAAGTTAATAAGAGACAGGCAAAATCTGAACACAAATTTGTCTGACTCTCAAGCTTATGCTACAAATTGAGGGTCAGCGAACTACAGACCACAGGCCAAATATGCCCCCGATGCTTCTTTGGCAAAGAAATTTTATTGGAACACAGCCACGTTCATTGGTTTACATACTGTTTATGGCTGCTTTCATGCAGAGACAGCAGAGGTACGCACAGGCCATGACAGACACCCTGCGGCCTGCAAAGCCAAAACAATTTACTCTCTTTAAGATTGCTAAACATTATCCCATTTAGCTGTATTTCCTCCCCACATTTTTTCTGCTTTTGTTCTTTTTTTTAAAATTTTTATTTATATTGGAGTATGGTTGATTAACAATGTTGTGTTAGTTTCAGGTGTACAGCAAAGTGATTCAGTTATACATATACATGTATCTATTCTTTTTCAAATTCTTTTCCCAGTTAGGTTGTTACAGAATATTAAGCAGACATCCTTGGGCTATACAGTAGGTCCTTGTTGGTTATCTATTTTAAATATAGCAGTGTGTACATGTCAATCCCAAACTCCCACATTTTAATAAGGAATCAAATTTTGAAACTTTCAAAAAATTTGTATTGCCGTCTACATTCTGTATGCTTTAGAAATGATTTGTACTTTACCAGCCCAGAAAGCATAGGTTGGGATTAGAATCAATACATAATCCGTGAGAAATGATTCCTGATTTACAATTATAAACTAAGGAGTAGAAGTAAAGGCAAAAATCCCAAACAAAACCAAAAAAAAAGCTCTGTGGAATCCTCAATGACTAAATGAACATTAATACTATCAGTTGAACCAAAACGTGTTAAAACCATCTGTATCATACTATGTGGATTTTATTTTTAAAAAGCTATATTTCTGTTTTTAGCAATTATGGCAAAATTTAGAATTTGAAGGAAAAAACCCAGTAAACTAATAGACAAAAAGAGTGCAGAAACCAAGTTAAATAAATAAATCTATTTTAAAGAAATATATATATGCTTATACGGACTTACCTGTCACAACCAGAAAAAGCCACAAACTAACAACAGTGGAAGGGTAGATGAAACAAAGGTTGGTAACAAAGACTATGCCTTACAGCAAAGGCCTTGGATTTTGCCCAGCTCTAAATTTTTCCAAGGGAAATTGATTAAAATTCATCCCTTCTGTTAGTACATTTCAGTTATGGTCAATAAATAGTATAAAATGATATAAAATGGAATTTATATACTATAAAATAATATAAAAAATGGAATTGGGATGATTTTTTTAGAAAACTACCTTTCTTCAAGGAGGAATTTCACATAAATGTATACAGAATTTCTCCTGGAAAAGGAATGTTGCTTCTGTATATAATCCAGTTAACAGACCCAAAGTGAAATTTTACAGGACAAAGTTCTTGTTTTCTCTAAATATTTTACCTCTGTCATATACAAGTAAGTAAGGAGAAATAAAATATTTATTTTCTAACAAGTAAAGAGAAATAAAATATCTTTTCCAGTATTTTAGCTTCCCTTGGGTTAATTAGCTTCACAGTCCATACAGATGGGATGTGAGTTAGAAGATCCTAGTCTAGTCAAAGCCCTTCAGTCAGGGGAGAGAAAGCTTAGGTAATCTTCAACACAAAGTGACACCTCTGGACTCCTCCTCTCTTAATGCTATTTTGGTGCTGAGGTCTCCCAGGCCCGTACTGTTCTGTGTGCAGCAACTAATGGGACTAAGGTGGAACGTGTGTGATGCTAGCAACAAGCCCGTGGTTTGGGGAGGTTGAACAGAGTTTATCTGGTGTTTCCTTAAGATACTAGGAAATCATTCCTGGGCCACTGGGGAGGGTTACCACCACTACACTGAATAGAAAAGACAGCATGTGTGGGGTATTTCTGTCATTTGTAAATGCTTTCTCTGTAATTAGAGGGGGAAAATATTAGGATAATCTTTTAGTCTACAGATTGGCAACCTCATAAAAGCAATATCCCATGGAGAAATGACAGCTGTTGTGAGGATGTGGATCAAGTACAGAGCAACCTAAATTAAAGCACCAATGAGAAGAGCTGTATTTCTGTGTAGGGCAAGTGGCACACAATATATTTATTTATACACTCGTTATTTTTAAGACAAACGCACCAGATAATTTGCAACTGTTCACTTAAGGTTTGCACTAAATATCTTCCCTTTCTTAAGGCTCCTTGTTTCCAAATATTTATGTAAACTTCTGATTTGAATGATTAACCTGTTCTATAAGAAGAAAATAAAGGCAGTATCCTGAATATCTTCTTTTTTTAAAAAAAAATTAAGCTGAAGCCTCCTGTATCACTAAATAAATGGAGGAAATATTAGTGGCTACATTTGGATTATCTTTAAAAGGAGCTACAACTGTTGATAATTCCTAGCTGTATACGTGGATCTATTTGACTGGTGAAGATTAAACTTGTTATAAGAATCCTAACAAACTCTCATATAAAAGCATTTTTGTCAATAGTTTGTCCAAAAAATCTGTATCTTAAAATTACTTTTACAAATGGAGGAGCAATGGAAGCTTTTGGACCATTGCCTTAATTGTGAAGACATCATAAGCACCCCAATATTATTTTATGCCCCACATTGTTCCAGACAGGAGAAGGTTCTCCACTGCACGAGAAAACCACAGGACACAAACACATCCAAATCACACCACAAGGGGCACTACCACGGGGAACACAGCAATGAGACAACACATGGGGGAGTCAGATGCCAAGGGTCAGCTCACACGCCAGGAACCAAACAGAAACACTCTGAAACGCAGAAAGATGCTTACTCTATTCCCCACCCTGTGCCTCCAAAAATCACCCCCAGGGCCAGAATGGTGCCGGCCACAGCACCTATTAGCCTGCTTGTGGCCATGCTCACTGTGTGGAGGGAAAACGGAGATTTTTTTAACGAAGGAAATTAATTACACACTGATTTCACTAACATACACATAATCCGTTCAGGAAATGCTCTGAAAGTCGGTTAAAGATTGAGATCTTTGCTTTAAGATTTGAAGTTAAGATCTACATACACATTGCAAATATTTGAGGATGATTTTGAATTTACGTTCAAATTCCACAAATGCTACTTAAAAACATAATCTTTTATAAATACTTTAAACATGTAAATAATCCAATTTGAGTTATAGGTCCTACATGGAGTGAGATAAAATTAAAATGTAATTTTAATTGCATAACAGCAAATCTGTATTTTGGTTATGAAAGTAATAAACCATTACTATGCTTTTTATAAACTTCTCAAACCATGAAATATGCCTAAGAAGCTATATCTTTTTTGAAATTCAGATCTTATTCCAATTTTGTGAAAATCCTTACAAATTTAAAACAGAATATATTTCAAATGAACCACATTTTTACCTGGAAAGTTACTTTATCTGGAAAAGTGTATCTCAAATAACCTGCAATGTTTGGGACACACATTGTAGTGGGACATTTAGTTTTTGTTTATAGTCTCCAGTGTATAAACTATGCACTGAGAGAAAGTTAGGGTCTCCGGGCAACTGTCTTAATTGCTTCAAACCATGCAGTAGCGGATGTCTGAGTGGAGACACTCCATCCCCGCACATCACGACTTCTGTGAATAGCTTTGGCAGGTTGCAAAATGGGCCTGGAATGAGCACAGGTCCCCAGCGTTCTCTGCATGGGCAAGATGAAGTTTAGCATTGAAGGAGGGAGGCAGGTTATTCAGGGTTGAACGTGTCTGTGCGGCTGTGACTATACATGCAAACCTGTGGACAAAAATGCACTTTAACTCACATTTCTATGTGAATCAAAAGTACTGGCTTCAATCACTTTACCGATGAAGACCGAAATTAGCTTCCACAAGGCTGCATTCACACAGATTGTGTGTTATGGGAAACAAAGAACTATGACTCGAAGTCACAATTTTTTAAGGCTTAATATTGGGCTTGTTAACATTTTGAGCTAAATATTCTCCCAAAGAAGAGAGGGGACCTTGGTGAGCAACAGTACAATTGCTTCATTTTATCACAGAGCAAATAATCTGAGTGAGAGATTCTAGTTTTATCATTAACTAAGCACAACCTGAGTTGTTCTTAAAATAACGAAAAAGATGGGGGACACAACAGAAAACAGAGAAAGTCTATGGAGAGCATTGAGGGGAAAAGAAAGAAGACCAACATATAAGGTGGTGGCAATGTTTTCCAAATATGACAGTACATTATAATTCAAAATAACCTAACTGATGGCTCAGATTTCCAAATTGTGGAGGTAAATATTGGGATGAAGGGTATTCTAGATCGAGTGCCTTATTTTTTCTTTTTTTGAGTCCTTAGAAAATCATTGCTTTCAGAATACTAAATTAACCAGGATACATCATGTTATCATTTTTTTTTTGCTTTTTTTGCTTAAGTTTTAGGCATTGGCCCTCAGACCCGAAGTACGTGAGAGTACTATTACCTCGTTAATTCTTATATAAGCTCTATGTGCTAAATTACAAGAAACACACACATATCTCTGTAAAACATAATGATAAATGAATATTTGTTATCTTTATAGTAACTGTATGAATGATGACTAAAAATAGCTATTTTAAAAGGCTCTTTGTATTTGCTATGGATGTAATTTCTCACTGCAGAACCGAGAGAATTAGGCAATCAATCATGCAGGTGTTAGAAACAACCAGAGGAATAAGACTTCTACAGATGCTTCAAATATGTATTCAAGATAAACAGATATAGTCTTTAATCTCCCCTGTGCAAGAACAGTTATCTCCAATTCTTAACTGATGAGTAGTCAACACCAAAGCAACATAAAAGTAAGTGGAAAAATAGCTTTTTCAAAGGTATCCTCTCCCGTCTTTGCTCTCCCTCCCTCCCACTACTTTTAATGGTGGTATACTAAAAATATATGTAAAATCCATTTGATTCTTTATCATGATACTTGACAGGGTTATCTCTTTCAGTAGGTAGCGACTCAACGTGTTTTCAAACTGGCATGAATTCACTGAGTGGCTCACAGGTGGGTGGATTTGTACAGGGGAAAATATTCAGAAACCAAGGTCTCAGCTGCTCTTCACAGCTACAAAGAGTTTATCTTCTCATTGAAAAAAAAATTCCTTGGATCTTTAGGGGCCTATGATCTAGTTTCACTTCTGTAAGAATTTATTTATTATGTGACTGTATTTGTTCATTCACTCACTCATTTGTTATCTACCAAATGCCTTTTTTTGGGGGTTCCAGAAAATACGGTGTAAGAGTAAGGGAGCAAACAACACAGTTTGGTTACAGATTAAGTATAGTATTTATTTCTAATCTTAAATTTTAACAAGATAATAAATCTCTGCAGAAGGAACTTTGGTGCATAGAGTACAAGTGATGGCTTTGATGCCTCCTGCCTTTGAAGTATTAAAGGATGCAGGATTATAGCCCCTTTTGGTTCATTGGAATCACATAGATGAAATAATGCAGCTTTTTGTTTCAGAAAGTCTCTAAAAGCAAGAAAAGAAAAAAGCCAATCGCTCAGTTTCAAAAACACAATTTCAAAGTGTCTGAAGCATGACTAGTCTGTGGAAGAATTCTACATATAGAATAGAAATTCCTAAGAAAAGGAAAAATTTCATAGTTCGTATCTTGATATTATATATGTCTCAAAAATTCTACCTCTTATCACATATGATAGCAGGGACCAAGATTAAAAATAATAATAATAATCCAGCCAACAACAGAAAGAGGAAAACAAAAATGAAAACATACTGCTAAATGTTAATAATATAATGCTTCCTTTGACAATAATGGATCAGCTAATAAGCTTAATCATTACCTGTTTTTTTTTTTTTCACCCTTTCTACTTAGTACTGCTATGAAAACTAGCAGCATAACTGAACACCCAGCTTTAACTCAGGCTGTGTGCAATAACAGAAAGAAAACATTGGGCTGAAGATCAGGTGATCTACGTTTTATTGTTGGCTCTGCACCTAACTGGCTGTTAACCTTGCTAATTTAGTTTTCTCATTTTTAAAACAATGGGTCTGAACTGAATTGCCACTAAGGCCCTTCCATCTCTGATCTGATGACTATTGTCATGATGAAAGGGTCTGACCAAAGCTTCCCAGCACCGTTCTTTGCCCTTATATATATCAATAAAAATATTTGATATGTTCCAGTTTCTTCTCTTTCTTCCTACAATGGTGCTGCAAACCAACCAGTGAGAAAAGTTCCATGTATTTCATAATAAGCACTGCGCAACGATGCCTACACGTTACAAAAATTACTGGTACTTGACGTGGTTCTCCTTACAGCAGGTGGAAATTCTAGGTCTTCTAAACAGAGTTCCAACATATTTTACCCTTGTAGAACAAACCAAAATAATTTCTTTCAGGGAGTTCAGTGGAAACAGGTTGGGAGAAGAGGGACCCAGAAAAGTCTTCATATGTAAAATGAATGACAATGTAGAAAACATGAATGAAGTAATATGTGATAGAAAATCTTTTTAAAAAAATCCTCGCCCACATGGTTTTTGCATTGAGATCCTATTTCTTGTCTTGTAGTAATTTTGATTTGAGAGTTGGAGCAAAGAATCTAGCATGCTTTAAACAGTGGGTTAACAGTGGACAACTTTAGCGAGTACAGAGTGACTTCAATGGCAATACTTTCATGTGTGTTTTTCATCCCTACCTAGATGGAGAAGTTGAATTTTTATTCTTCCAGGAACCTATAGTTAAAATGAAAGGAATACCCAAAACACATTGGTTCATTTCTGACTTCCTCAAATCAATGGAAACAGAGTCACAGAATTCACCTTTATTTTTTTACTAATTTGGTCTTGATCCAACACCAGACCAATTCAATCATGAGAAAGAATGTAGAGCACAAAGTTATAGAGAAAAACTTTGGCACCTCATACAGCTGCTGAACCTACAGTCAAGGAAGTACTGATTGTTTCAATACTTTGAGTTCATTACTTGTTACTCTTCAGCAAGGCAATACAACAAATGGATTCTGAAAAACGGAAAATCAGCACTGCATGCACCATTTCACTTCCTTTATATATTCCCAAAGAGAAGGAATGTGATATTTATTGAGTGCCTACTATGTGCAAGGATGTGCTGACTTTTAAATAGTAGAGAATCAATAAATATTTGCTATCTGGATTAAAAAATAGAAGTAAAGTACCTAGTTTCTCTTTTACCATCTTCTTTTAACCAGAATATCAAAAATCTACAGCCAAGTGTTTAAATTTTTATTTCTGTTGTTTCCCATTTTCCTAGTGTATTACTGGAGTTTCCTATAGAGGCTGAAAAGATATAAACGACCGTTATGGATAGAGCCATTATTCCTTTGTTCTAAACTTGCTTGACTTTTCTGGAAATCTGATAATTTACAATAATAACTGCTCTTTGTTTAGATCAATTAATGGCTTTTTTCAAATGAATCAAGATTATTAGAGATTCATGAGGATTTTAGAGCCAATTGGTAGGTTTACTCAAATGATTCCACTGTCTTCCTTAAGAATTAAAAAAAAAAAGAAAATATGCAATAGGAAAGAAACTTACCAGAATGCTAACATTGATTACCTCTGAGTTGCCAGATTAAGAATGGTTTTTATCCTCTTTTTAATCTTTTCTGTATTTTCAAAATTTCCTACAATAAACTTGAATGATCAAAAAGGTTATCTTCAGAAGATAATGAAAACTAGCACCACATGAAATGGGAAGACAGCAAAACAAAACAAAAGGCAGCTATGGATATTCTCTTCTCTAGAATGTAGTTTACTTTATGCTTCCAAGTAAGTTTTCTGGGCACAGGTGAGTGAAGGAACGGGGAATAGAGAGAACCAGACAATTAATTATCCCCTATCCTACATAAGGAAAAAGGACAAAGTCTAAGCCACTTTAGCTCTGCTCATCTGTTCAGGCATCCTTATACAACACTTGAGGAAACAGCATCCAGATCTTTCAGAGAATCACAGACATGCTATGGCGAGAAAATTTGGAAAGAATGAATCTCTCCTTCTTGTCAGAGCCTAAATCTTCTCTAAATCTAAGTTCTGAAGGTGGATCCAAGAATTTTTTGTACTAATTTTAAAGTAACGAAAGACTAAATGTAAAAGTGGAATTGGTTCCTTTTTAGAAATAGAAGGAGAACAGAAATAGACTGTGAGGGTGTGCTTGTGATTCTTATAGAATCTTAATATCACGGCATATTAAGCAAACTCATGAGAAGTGTTTTAACACACCCACTCCTACTGAACATTACACATGCACCCAAATCAGCCTAAATCTCTTCAGGAATTGAGGACTATGGAACTTCATGCGCTTTCGAAGTCATGGTTTCCTATATGGACAATACTGAAGCCCAGAGAGGTTAAAGGCACTTTCATCCAAAACTAAGCAGTTCAAAATGACACTATTTCTATATGCATTTTTCCTACCTTCAGGAAAAAAAAGCATGATAGTTATTTATAAAATACTGTTAGCAGTACCATGAAAAAGAAGAACCTGATATACAATGCCCATTGGTGTACAACATTCGTTCTAGTCATTTTTTGGTTTCTCAGGTACAATGCTATAGATGCTATAGTAAGCCTACTGTAACTGATGACTTTTCTAGATCTTTGAAAATCATAAAATGGGTTGGGAATGGGAAGAATAGTGAGCAAGTGACTATCATATTTATGATGACACAGGCTACATTATAACACGATGTAGAAAAAGAGAATAGGCCTGAGTTTGGGCACTTGGGTCCTGGTCCCAGCCCTGCCTCTGGTTACCTGAGTAACCATAGTATGTCACCTGACCTCAGGGGCTGAGAGTTCCCATCTACAAAATGTGGGTGGTTCCAGTCAGAATGGCCATCACCAAAAAATCTACAAACAATAAATGCTGGAGAGGGTATGGAGAAAAGGGAAACCTCTTGCACTGTTGGTGGGAATGTAAATTGATACAGCCACTGTGGAGAACAGTATGGAGGTTCCTTAAAAAACTAAAAATAGAATTACCATATGACCCAGCAATCCCACTACTGGGCATATACCCTGCGAAAACCATAATTCAAAAAGAGTCATGTACCACAATGTTCACTGCAGCACTATTTACAATAGCCAGGACATGGAAGCAACCTAAGTGTCCATCGACAGATGAATGGGTAAAGAAGATGTGGCACATATATACAATGGAATATTACTCAGCCATAAAAAGAAACAAAACTGAGTTATTTGTAGTGAGGTGGATGGACCTAGAGACTGTCATACGGAGTGAAGTAAGCCAGAAAGAGAAAAACAAATACCATATGCTAACACATATATATGGAATCTAAAAAAAAAAAAGGTTCTGAAGAACCTAGGGGCAGGACAGGAATAAAGACGTAGACGTAGAGAATGGACTTGAGGACATGGGGAGGGGGAAGGGTAAGCTGGGACAAAGTGAGAGAGTGGCATGGACATATATATACTACCAAATGTAAAATAGATAGCTAGTGGGAAGCAGCCGCATAGCACAGGGAGATCAGCTCAGTGCTTTGTGACCACCTAGAGGGGTGGGATAGGGAGGGTGGGAGGGAGACTCAAGAGGGAGGATATATGGGGATATATGTATATGTATAGCTGATTCACTTTGTTATAAAGCAGAAACTAACACACCATTGTAAAGCAATTATACTCCAATAAAGATGTAAAAAAAAAAATGAGGGTGGTTCTAGATGGCCACTGAGACTCCTTCTAACTCTAAACTCCTTTTAATGGCTGGCTAAAACAAAGTTCCAGATCTTTCACGTTTTCTCTTTGAAGTATTAGAGGTCTGTGAAGTATTCCAATTTCTTCCTAATCAAAAGTGTGCTTAAACAGAGCATGGAAGACTACAACTTCCTTCTGGAAGGACTCAAGTAGTGAGGAATGACCAGAGTCTCATGTCAGTGAAAAAGGGTTTATCTATTAAAAACACTGGCATAGCTTAGACAAACTATAAAATGATTAACATTTGTGATTATGGAAGAAGAATGAGGTTTAAAGGAAAGAAAGGAAATTGGTATATTTACTTCTTCCCAATCTCAGTTCTAGGCTAACGGGTAACAAGCTTTTTTTTCAATGTTATATTACAAGAACCCTTAATTCTGTAGTGATATGAATCATACATTTTAACGGCAAAAAGAGATATTCTTATGTGTCTCCTGTCAAATCTATGAAGTTGTTATATTGGCGCCACTGGAAGAGTACCAATGAATTCAGTATGCAAGGAACTGAAACCGAAATCACACAAACCCTTGGGTCCTTCGTCCTTCGGGGGGTGCAGGCTCCTAACTGGATCCCGGATACTGCAGTCTGTCCCTGCCCAGGTGAAATCACAGATGCAGGTGGCTTCATTACTGCACACCTGTGAAGAACAAAGAACAGAGATGCGCCATTTTCACTGCACTTGGTGGAATAATGGTGATAAATGTAAAAGGGACATGGAACAAGGCAGAGGCTTTAAAACCCATTGGGAATTTTTAAAAATTTCCCATGGTTCTGAATACTAGACAAGGGGAAACAATGTATAGATCCAATAGTTGGATGATGGTTTTTTTCAGTTAATTATAGAAAAATCAAGAATAAAAGGAAGAAATTTTTAAATTAAATGTTAATTACTCGTGTTGATATTATTTAAGTACACAAATGTCTGACAATGTAGAAACATATATGCTTAACTCAAGAAATTAAGCGATACTGGGTTTAAGAGGCATTGCCAGAGATGAAATACCTGGAGGCATAAATCACCAATGCACTGCATCATCTCACCACGCTCAACACAGAAGTCATTAGGGGGCACTCTGCCAGCCAAACACACACCCTCCCACCTTCCCTGCCTGCCCGCGGTATCACTCCTGTCTCAGTCAGCCAGGCTGAAGACCATCCTAGAGCGATCTCTGTCCCTTTCTCTTCCTCTGGGGACCAAGCAGCATGCTGGAATGGATGTGTAATTTAGATGAAATAAATAACCATCCACAAACTAGAGACAGAGTAGGCTAAATCCTCATCTGCCTGTGAAATACATTCGCAGATAGATTATTTAGAGATGATAAAATCGAATTTAAGCTTATTGGAATAAGAGCTTTTTAATCTGAAATGACATAACACCATGATTATGATTAACAGGCTGAATTTAACCCCTTTTTTAACAAGATGAAAAAGTGGGGGGGTAGTGGAGACTCATGCGCCTTTTTAAAGCAATAAATTTTATAATGCTTTCAGAACAATAACTGAATAACTGAGAGGTCTGCCCAGTGCTTTTACTTTACTGTAGCAATTATTGAATATTTACTACATTTACTACGTGCTGGGTACTTATGCTCAGTGCTTTGTGTATAGCATCTCATTTAATACTCACACTAGCACCCTGATGGCTGAGAGAGGTTGAGTGACTTGCCCAAAGTCACTGGGATAGAAAGAAGCAGAGCCAGGATTCAAACCCAGGATTCTTTCTAGCCACAAAATCCATGTTCTTGACCACTAGGCTGTACTGCCTCCCAGTGAGCCTATGATTTCAACCAAACACGAAATCATAGTCATTGGGCGTAAGCTTCTTATGTCTTTCTACCTTGTTCTACGACGTATCACCTGTTTAGCTATCTATATTTTGGATTATTTTTACCTTCATTGCAGCATCTTCCTTTGAGATGATCACTCTGAGTTTCTTCATGTCTGTTTTTTTCCATTTCAGAAGGCTGTTTAAATTCTGAACTACTTTTCTTTTACTAAACCCAATTTAAATAATTATTAAAATGTGCTTTTAAGTATTAAACCTTGGTTTGCCAGGAAGCATCTGCCCAAACACTTTGTGCATAGAATTAAAGCTACATGCAGTTGTCATAGAAAGTACATCTTCTCTTTGGCTGCCAATGGTCCAAGCATAACCGTACAACTTTAAACACGTGAATTACAGCTGTGATCCAACCTCTAATCTAGTGTGATCTTGCACACATAGATACTCAGTATGCATGTTGAGTAGCCGGAAGGCAGTTACTGAGAGGGTGTAAATTATTGTGAATGGTACAAAGCAGTCACATGGGGTCTACAGTTTCTTTAGGAACCACATCCATTTTCTTCCAACTCCTTGGATGCCCAGCTATCTCTAGAGACTGCAGTGACTACAAATAGCCAGTGGTAAAAGAAACAACAAAAATAAAACCATATCAACACATATAGGAGTTATTCTTAGCAGATAAGGATACTAAGGAAATAATCATAGTCAGTGCATAGATATTAACAACAGTCACAGAAGGAGAATGGCTGAACTGGAAGTCCAACCACTGTGAAGCTGGAGGATGCCAGACAATGTTTGGTATCCTCCAACTTCAGATTTGGGCTGGACACCGATGCCTACTTACCCCGTGGCCGGAACAGACTTTACCCTTGGAATCGAGAGGGCAGCTGCTCATATTCAGGGCCTGAATCTGTAGGCACTTCCGATCTAAACACATCATAGATGGGCCACATGGCGTTCCATCTTCTACATAGCCCACATCTGTATCATCATCTAAAACCACATGAGCACCACTAAAAAGAGAAGAATAGTCATACAACCATTAGCACCAGACTTAGAAATATAACATCAGCATGAATGAGGTTTGCTCTTTAGGAAACTGAAGAGGCTGTCAGAGGACATGGATTTCTTCTAGCATTTCTCTACTTTTCTCTTCCTTTCCCCCTTTCCCCACCTCCCCTAAATAAAAGAAACTGTCTTTCACTATCATTATTACACTGCAGTTCATCAGAACAAAAAAAATGTCATTTGCACAAAGTGTGTTCTAAAACTTCCCTTGTTTTCAAGACCAACATTAAAACTAGGGGAGAGGTGTGCATAAGAACAAGACGAGCAATCTTATCATTAGCTCTTCAAGACTTTCAGCTGTTTCACGATGCAAAAAGACAGATGTTGAGCATAAATAGCAAATGAAAATATTTTTTAAATTATTACTTTAGAGGATTGGACTATTCATGATTGAAAAAAATAAGCCGGTTCCTCTCTATTGATACATATAATTCTAAAACCTCAAAACGAAGGACAGCTTGAATTTGAATAATAATCAATGTTATAATTACTAATTAAGTACCTTGCTGAATATTTTTAAAATATGCTAGTTTAGAATAAAACAATATAATTTAACAAGGTTGTTGTATCTAAAGACATGCAAAAATTTATACATTCAAAGGAAGCTTCTGTGCATCAAAGTAACTAGATCTGAGGACTACAAATTTATTCCAGGAAGGATCTTATTGTCTATGACACTGTTAGAATAGTCTTTAGAGCCATTTAAAAGACAGAAAATCAGCAACCATTTGACCAAGACAGCAATATCCAATTTGGTTACCCAATCAGTTTACTAAATTCTATTCAAAATTACTTTGGGATGTTTCCAAATCTTTCATTCACTCATATAAGATGAAGGTTTGCTATTTGGGGAATACTAGGGATAAACACTGCAGACCCTGAAGGCAATTCTGTAGGGGGAAATCCCAAAAGTCTTTTGGGCAACGACATTTATCATCTGAATGAGGGCATAGCATCTTAGAATTATGACTACTTTAATGGGAACAATATTTATTTAAAATATAATATGACTCCCAGTGTTCAAAAATAAGCCTCATATCTTCTGTGCCTTGTACTCACAGATAACCGGACATCAAATGTCTGACTACAGCTATAAATAATATTTTAGTGCATATTTTCTATATGTGATTAGGCATTAATTAAGCCATCTTCTAAACCAGACACATGCTACATAGAGTATAGCTTAAATTCTTTATTTTTTGTCACAAAAAATAAAACACACAGTTTTCAGAGAGTGACATATTTCAATGCTCAAAACTTCAATCATGTGTCAACATGAATACCATAAAATTCTACTTTTAAGATTATAATTACAAGGAATGTCTCCCTACTAATAACTGGTATAATTTTTAAGCAAATATAATTTGCAAATCAGTATATAACTTTGTTTTTTAAATGACTTTAAACATGCAAGGTGATAATAAAATCTAAGTTTTCATTTCCCTTGATTTTTCTAAATTTGTAATTCTCGCGATTCACATTAGGTTTTCCAACATTTAATGTGTTACCTGCAGTCAATCACTCGGCCTTGGTGGTAGAAGGAAGTTGGAATGATCTCACCCTGAAGTTGACCAATACGTGGAGCTCGAGTAAGATTGGTACAGAGTAAAAATCCACAGAACACATCGCTGAACGTATTAAAAAAAAAAAAAAAGAAGAACAAGACAGGAGGAATCAAACTGACAAAATCGAAACTATTCAGTCTATAAATATTTTTAAATGGGAAATATTCCCTTTTCTTCTAAATAAAAGCATTTGTTCAGATACTGTTGGTTGGTAAGGACTCCCTCCTTCCTTGCTAACAGGATCACAGTTTCTTCGGTGTAGCAAAGTGCCCAGCCCTGAAAGATGGCTCATGACTGGTGTCTGAGTTCATCATGGCACCCCCATTTGCTACACCCACTTTCCTAGCCATCCCTCCTTCCCACCTCCTGGAGCTAAGAGCGGCCCCTGGGTGTTGAGATGTGAGGAAAAGGCAGCTAGGGATTGCTGGGGAGAATTCTGTGCTCTGGATGAAAGGTTAGAGCCTGACAGGGAGAAGACCTTTTGCTCCTACCTCTGCTTCCTGCCTTTGAGTGTGGAGCCTTTGCATTCGCCTTGCAATCGTGAATTCACAAATGTAAAGACACAAATTGAACATGCTAAGCATTACAAAGAAAAGGGGCAGAAATCATCTGGGTCCTAAGCGACATTGTTAAACGACTCACCCACCATGAGGGCACCTACCTCCAGCGAAGTAAACAATGAACTCCTTAAAAAACGTGCGAAGAATTAAAGTGGCACATCACAAAAAAGGACATCCATGTCCAAGAAATGCATGAAAATGTGCTAACTTCCATTTGTAATCAGGAAAATACAAATTAAAACCACAATAATAAAGCAGTTCACACCCAGCAGAATACATAAAAGTAAAATGTCTGGGGCTTCCCTGGTGGCGCAGTGGTTGAGAGTCCGCCTGCCGATGCAGGGGACACAGGTTCGTGCCCCGGTCCGGGAGGATCCCACATGCCGTGGAGCGGCTGGGCCTGTGAGCCATGGCCGCTGGGCCTGCGCGTCCGGAGCCTGTGCTCCGCAACGGGAGAGGCCATGATGGTGAGAGGCCCACATACCGCAAAAAAAAAAAAAAAAAAAAAAAAAGTAAAATGTCTGATAATACCAAGTATTGGTGAGAATGAAGTACAACAAAATTCTCATATACAAATTCTCGATGGTAGGGTTTACTAGTACAACCATTTTAGAAAACAGCGTCACATCATCTGGGAGCACTGAAAATATACATCCCCTATGACTTAGCAATTTTTCTTCCAGGAAAGGCCTTAGAAAAGTATGTGCAAATGTGTGCTAAGTTACATGTATCGGAATGTTCACAGCAGCATGGTTCCTAATAGCCAAAACATGGAAACAATCTAAATGTCTATCAACATAGAATGGAGAAACAAATCAAGGTATTTAAATATGAATGAAAATGAAACAAATGAACAATAAATATGAACCAACAGCTACACATACCATGGAAAACTCTTAAAATAATGAACTTAAGCAAAATACAAAATAATACCTGAGATATGATTCCTTTTACATAAAGTTACTGAAACTTTAGGCAAAATATACTGTTTAGGGCTGAAAACTTGGGCAGTAAATCTCTAAAGAAAAGAAAGAAAGCAATTGCCCGAAAAGTCAGGATGACAATACCTCCAGCAGAGAGACACGGGCACTGTGAGGGGGAAGAATACATTTCTGGAATGTTCTACTTATTGATCCACATAGGGGTTACATGAGAGTTCACTTCGCATTTATTTGACAAAATGTATATTTGTATATTAATCACTTTTCTATGTTATATTTCCCAGTTTTTTAAAGTTTAAAAAAACATGCATTTATTTTCTTTAACTCATTGGTGGTTGGCTATTCTACTGCCAAATATTCAAAAGTTATCTTCTACAATGATCTGATACAATGCCTCCCAACTTTCTGAATTCACAGAAGCACAGAGAAATGATCAGATTTGTCTATGACATTGATTTAATGAATGAAGCTAATCAAATCCAGAGGTGTCCAACCCCATGGATTTTGACTATTTTAGTCCCCATTTCCTCCCTGGCACCTCGAGGACTGAACAGCTCAGAACATCTATAACTCACTCATGAGACATCAGATGGGAAGTTCTGTTCTGTTATTTTGGTTTAACTTTAAATTTAAAAGTAGGCCTCATCTACCATCAAAGACTACATAGAATGGCAAAGTTTCCTAAAGTACGTTAGAGACCATTAACTAGAGAAATAAAACTTCCCTTAAATCCTTGCTCTGCTTCAAAATGGGAGAAGAATCCTCACTGTTATGGAAGGAAAACGGAGGAGCTTTGGTGTATCACTTAGTGGTCCCATAGATCCAAGTCATTGAGTTAACCTTAATAAGCTATTAAATCACAATTTTAACTTTCCTCACCAAATCAAGGGAAAATACTACCAACGTGCTCTGAAAGTATCTCATTTCCTGAGTAAAGATGCCTCCAATATGCACTGACTAGCTACTTTTTAGAAGGGAAAACAAAACTCTAATACAGACATTAGATGTTTAATTAAATCAAATGGTGTTACACTCGAGAAATAATTAAGTATATATATTACTTCACTTTAAATGGTCCCTCAAATTATATATACAGGCTATATCTTTTGCTTGTAGAATTCCATGTATACTAGTACTTTCATAGGCCTTTTCTGCTAGCAAAAGTAGAGAATTAAAACCCACTATTAATTTAAAATACCTTGGCAAAGTATCTCTTCAAAACAAGCTTCAAGTAAAATACAGCATGCAAGAACTTTTCTGAATTTTACAGAAATGGTGTGAGTCTGTACCACAGAAATAGTTTAGTTCATAGCCATTTGCCTCTAGCTATACTAATGTATTTTTAAAATCCATACTTTAAAATTTTAAGTAGTTGAATATTTATTAAAAAATCGGTAACATTTATTTTGTGCTCATTTTACATCTGGACCAGGGTTTCCAAGTCCACTCACTATACTCCCAGAGCTGACCACTCACTGTTTGCTGCACTGGATCCATCGGTCTCCGTCCTTCCCGCAGTTGCCTTTCTCTGTGCCTTCTGTATTCAGCTTTTCATAACAGAATTTGTCAGACCCCGAAGCCTCTTTTGGAGATGAGCAAGAAAAGAGAATTAATTTTAGTTCTCTTTGCTATCCATAACTGGGAGTGTACCAGTAAATATTTTAATAACTGGTGTTTCAGAAAAAGGAAAAAAAATTCCTAATTTGTAGCACTTGCCAATTTCCATAGTGTAAATTTCCACAGTGTAATACATGGCTAATTTCAAACTAAGACTATGATGTCAACTGGCTTCTAAAATTCCTGAAAATTTAACCAATGGCTCTTATAAGCTAAGACAGGACAGCTCCAACACACCATTCTTTTTAACTTGGGAGACAAATTTATTCCCAATTCTTGTTGGTGGGTTTGAGGGTGGGAGGTAGGATTAACCATCAGCAGGAAGTAGTGAAGTGACACAGAGAAAACTAATATCATTCCTAATCCTGCTTTCTATTAATATCAGTAGGCATTATAAAGTCTGAGCTCATTGAGGTTTTACATTGGCACATGGATTTTGATATTTAAACCTTTTTAAAAGACAAAAATGCCTCTATTATCTTTCCCTTGTCAAAACTGAAGCACTGAAAGTAAATCTTTCAGTTAAATGACATTTGCCAAACACTGAAATCACTTGTGCATGGGTCCTAGTCTCCTTTTGTGTGCTTTCTTTTCCTGGTGGGTGACCCAGCCTCTGCCAGCAAGGCAGAGCCATTTCTCTCTCTTCCGGCCTGGCCCTCATGAACTGAAGTTCACTGGCGAGGCACTACAAATGTCAGGAAGAGAATATGTGTGCTGACATGTAGGGAATGTACTGAGAAGCACGACCATGTACCCGAATCTCTATCTGTCTGCGTCTCACAAAGTACTTGTGTTTCTTCACTTCAAACTGAGATAATCAATTATAGAATTAAAAAAAACAACAACAAAAGTCTGGTTCTATCCTAGAGTAAAAGAACAGAAAGCTAACTTGAGGGGGTGAATGTTAAATCCAAGGTACAAAGAAAATCAGCCAGTGGCTGGATAATAAGCATGACCACTGCACTCAACCCAGTCTTTACAGGTGGGTGTAGCATCCCTTCTGTCACAGCCACAATCACTGATTGGCACTTTTTGGTTCAGATGACAAGTCCCCAACATTAGCAGTTGTTTGCTGTGGTTTTGTGACTAAGATTCACCATTCTCTTCAGCCTTTTCTAGTTGTTTGTTTGTTTGTTTGTTTGTTTGTTTTTTAATCACCCCAAGCTGTACATCTCTTTCAGCAAGACTGGCAGTGAAGAATATTAAGAGAAACCTGTGTGTGACCAGCAAGCAGGAAACATGACCTACTTGTTCCCCAGATGTACTGACACTGGTTATCCCGTGTCTTGCACTCCCCGTTGTAGCAGCGGCCCTGAGGACAGAACATATGTTATGAGGCACATGCAGCCAGTTCCACTTTCCCCCAAACTCTCACTGCAAGGTCTCCTTTTCATTGTTTCAGACAAAATTGTTTTCTTTTTCATTCGGTACCCTAATACTTTCACAGTGAAAATAAAAACCATAAACATCTTAAGAGAAGCATAAGAATGACAGTTAAAATTTAAAACACAAAACATACCTCACAGTACAGCTCTTTAAATCCAACTAACTATCTAAATTTTTTAATTTTATGGAAAAAAAATTGAGACATTTCTTTGGGTGATACCAGTATGATTTTTAGCTTTTTTTGCATGTGAATGGTTAGGTTATAACATAGCTTCAGGAAAAAAAAAAAGACCCACATTACAACAGATTACCGTATTTTCCCATCAGAGACAGGCTGAAATGATTAAAAGATAGTCACAACTCAATAAATTAGATTTCTAATTCTTCAGCCATTACATTTTTTCCCTCACCCTCAATCTGGACAGTTTGTACCCAGAGATAAATATAACATATTTGTATTTTATATGATATAAAGCAACTCTGAATTAGAAGACCACTGCAATACTTTACTGTTGTTTGAATTGCAATTCCCTATCAAAATTACATTTATCAAAATAAAACACCTTGAAATCTAATCTTTTTATAAAATCCCATTTAAAACCTAGAGCCCAGCATACCTGATTTTGATTGCACGCATATCCATCTTGCTTATGAAGATTTGGTGGGCACTGAAAAATATAACCTTTTTAGTTAACATTCAGCATGTGAAGTATCTTCAGATTATGTGTACAATATATTAAAATGCAAAAGAAGGTAAGCATGATTTTATTATTGTGAATTGTGTGCTACGGACCATTCATATCAGTAAAAGTTATAATAAGTATTTTAAAAATGCAAGCATGGTGACTCTATAATTAGGAAAACATGAGCAACTCTTTGAATAGGTTATCCAAATTTATTCTGCAATTATTGGTAAAAATGAATCAATCAATTAGGTCCATACAGTGGGTGCTTTTTATGTTTCTCCGTTTTCCATGAGATGGGCTAAAATAATAATTTACGTTCACTTGCCCGTGGAGTTAAAAGTAGAAGGGATTAAAACGGATAATGAAGGGAACAAATCAGCCTGTTATGCGGGAGTGGACACGTTCAGGAACTCATTTACAAGACTTCACTCAGCCCTGTGAAACTGTCAAATTTGCATGTGACACCCATGACGCTCACCTCTAGGCCACATGACTGAGAAAGAAGAAATACACGGCCCTTCAACTCAATATAAGTGCTGTATCTCCATTACATTTCTGACCTCTTGAACTACAGATCTGTTACTAGAGCCATCATGATGTGACAGTTCTTTCTTTTTCCATGTCTATTTATCAAATCATTTTTTATAAGGAAAAATAAGGAAAATTTCATTTTCCCCCAACATTACCCTGAGTAAATTAAAATTTTTACTTTCTGTGCATCTCATTTACCACATTTAAGAGAGCTAAAAAAATTAAGTCAAGGCTCTGCTACAGCATTCAAAACAAATACCAAAAGGAAAAAAAAAAATACATGGGTGTGGCAAGTGAATAAGAAACATAGCAATGCCCACTGAGGTCCTCCCTTAGTTTTCACCTTCTCAGTAAATGACAGTCCCACTCTTCCAACTGTTCAAGGCCAAAACCATGGAGTCAGCCTATGTTCCTCTCTTTTTCTCACACTCTCCTTCTATGCCATTAACAAATCTTGGTAGCTTCTACCTTTAAAATATAATTGCAATCTGACTTTTCTCCATTTCCACCGCTAATGCCGGGTCCACACCACCACCATCTCTCACCACCATCTCTCATCTCTCTGATTATGCAACAGCCTCCAACTGATTCCCCTACTTCCACTCTACTCTCCTTATAGGCTATAGAGCCACCAGAGTGTCCTTTGAAAAACCTAAACCACCTCATGTTGCTCCTCTGTTGATGGCTTCCCCATCTACTCACTGGCCTTCCAAGTTCATCATGATCTGCTCCTATGTCGGCCCCAACCTCACCTTCATCTCTCTGACCTCATTCCTACTCTCTGCCATAAATACCTGACTCTACGTGAATGTACCAGCCATGTTGCCACCCCACGGCCTTTGTCCTTGCTCTTCCTCCAATCTTTCCCCCAGATTTCTGCCTGGCTTGCTCTCTCACCTTTTTTAAGACGTTGCTCAACTATCAGCATCTCAGAGAAGCCTTCTCTAACCATGCTCTTCAAAACCGTAACCTCCTTCCCCATGCTGGCATCCTCTGTTCCCCATTCCCTATTTTTTTTCTTCTCCATAACATGTATCACCAACTGAGGATCCGTGTATTTTACGTATTTGCTTGTCTTTTGTCTGCATCCTAATGCGAGCACCATGCAGGCAGGGATTTTCTGTCCCTGCTGCCTCCCCAGCACCTAGAACAAAACTGGCTCAATTATTATTGAGGTGGTGCTCAATGACTATTGGCTGACTGAGAAAATAAATAAATGACCCACACAGACACAATTAAGTTATTCTATTCTGCAACACCAAGGTGTTTATCATGGCCACTACAGAAAGGTAACAGAACTAATTTAGAAGTGCGAAGAAGCAGTAACTTATTAAGGAACACATTGAGATTAAATGCTTTGGTTCTACATCTTTCTAAAGAACAACTGACTCTCATACAAGCTTTCATTCAACCTAATGGTAACTCTTCAAAAGATGTAATTATCAGCATGAGAAGTTGGTTTACTGGACCAACTGCCCAGAAACAGAGATCCCTGGGCCTCTTTCATCCAAATCCACTCAAAACACCATCATTTTCTTATTAATCAACTAACATCAATTATTCACTTACTCCAAGATGAACACAACCACGCTGGACAAAAATGCAAAAGAAATGTTGCTACTAGAATAGGTACATCAGGGGCTAAACAATTTTCATATTTGACTTTTGCGATGTTTCAAGAGGAAAAAACTAGTAGGAGTCACTAATTAGAAAAAAAAAGCTCTTGTTATAAACTGTCACAGCTACATGGAAGAAGATTTCTAATCAATCTATTTTTCGTTTAGCCTAATAAAAGCCACTTGCTTATCACTGAAATGTTTAACAAAGGAAATTATGGATGTCTCTCCTTGTCTGGAGATATTTAAAGCAGAGGGACCATAAATCTGTGTACTTTATTCTGCCTCTGAGCAGAGCTCTGGAATCGGTCTCTAAATGCCATTTGAGCCCCCAGTTTTATGCTGTACAGGAAGGTCCAGTTGAGGCCGGCTTTCACAGCGCAATAGCCTTTAAATGTACTTATTTTAAATTGTGCTATACTCCCATTTTGATGGCGTATTTCATAGTACTAACAAAACACATTCCCCACATCTTTAAAAAAATATCTTTATTGTAAAGTCTATGGCAATTCAAGAGTTAAAGGTTGAAATGAAAAAACTGTACTTTTAAAAGAACTGAACACACAGAACCAAAACCATATATGATGGGTATAAAAATAGCATTATTCTACAAAACTAAAAATGTAACTCAGTGAAACAGTATATCAAGAATGTCAGTACACTTGTCATAAAACACTGAATCCACAATTCTTACATTCTGCCACTATATTATTTAAAAATTGCAGAGAAACCTATTTACATATTTATATATAAGAACAGATACGCATAAAAATCACAGAAGAATAACAGCCTGAATAGAGTTCACTGTACCATTCCTTTGTACCATATCCACTTGCATCGAGTCTCAGATGATACATATCAAAACCTTTCAAAAAGGTTAATTAGGAACCTTTGTTTTCCTCTCCTCACCTTTCCTTCCAGGGAGGGGAACTCAGTGTAACTCCAGTTACTCTCTGCTCCTGTACTCGATTCTCCAGGCAGGTAGAGTGAACGGTTGGGTTGGTTGGCTGGCTGATTTGATAAACTTGAGAAGAGTAACTTGGCATTCTGGCCTGGTCCTGCCATCCCTCTCCTGCCTACTCACATAAATCATCCTCTCTCTATTGCTCCTCTGTGGCATACAAAGCAAGGGCTGGCTCTGCACAGACAGGTCATTCCAGGCCCAATTTTGTCAATAACGTGTTGCTATAGCCTGAGTCTGGGATCTATAAAGAGGCCCATTTAGCCCTCACACTAAGCTATGGCTTTCAACTTGGCTATTTGCAATAGCAAAGATGACATTCTGGCTTCTAACTGTACTCTACCAGAAGCCCTACCTGGCAATAGGTAACTCCACTCCTGAGAACTTGTCCTAAGGTGCTAACTCCAAACAAGAAACACTCTTAAAAATGCATAGAGATTCATGACCATATTAATCATAATAATGAAATACTGCCAACAATCTAAATATCTACCACCACCGGATGTAGAAGTGACTGGTAAATCCACATGGCAGACTTTCACGCAACTGTAAAGAGGATATCTATAAAAACTGTGTCACAGCATGAGAAAATGCTCTTGAAATAACGTTAGAAAGAAATGAAGGTAGAATGAAGTCAAAAATTCTTACCAAGCCCCTGCCTGCCTGACTCCTGATTTCCTCTCTGAATTGTTTCCACTATTCCCCAGCTATCCCTGCTTTCATTCCATCTCTTGAAGAAGCCATGCTTCTGTACTCACTGGGGTTTTGTTCATTTATTTGCCTTTCTCCATCCAGCAGAATGCAAGCCCCGTAAGAGCAAGGACTTTTCTATTTCAATTCCTCCCGTACCCCAGCATTCAGAGCAGTGCTTGTCACAGAGCAGGGGCTCCACAAATGATCATTTGAATGACAAATAAAGACATAAAACAACACAATATAAATGTTTAAAAATGTAAAAATTAAAGAAGGAATGCCGGAAGGCAACCTTAATGATAATGTGATAATTTTAATGTGAAGAAGATCATGCCAAAGTGTGTGGGCCATGAAGCCAGGGCTTCATAAGTGGAGCGAGACGGTGACAGAGCTCAGGAAGGGAGACTTCTGCTCCCAATCCCATTTCAACCACAGCAGTGCTACTCTTCCCAGATTTCTACATTGGGTTTCCATCCAAAATTTTGTTGGTAAGCTGGGACGAAGTGAGAGAGTGGCATGGACATATATACACTACCAAATGTAAAACAGATAGCTAGTGGGAAGCAGCCGCATAGCACAGGGAGATCCGCTCGGTGCTTTGTGACCACCTAGAGGGGTGGGATAGGGAGGGTGGGAGGGGGACGCAAGAGGGAGGGGATATGGGGATATATGTACACGTACAGCTGATTCACTTTGTTATACAGCAGAAACTATCACACTATTGTGTGTAAAGTATTGTAAAGCAAGTATACTCCAATAAAGATGTAAGAAAAAATAGAAAGGGTTTTGTGGCTTAAGAATGCTTGAAAATAGCTTTATCAGTGTGAGGGTACTGTTTTAGATGTGGGGACCAGGAAAGAAAAATCAATTCGTTGGATATGAGCAATATAAAGGGAACTAATTACGAAGGGGAAATTTGGAAGAAAAGAGATTTTTTAGGTCCAAAAAACCACAATAAATGTTCCTAAAATAAAGGCATGGGAGGAGCTAGAAATTACTAGAAAACAGAGCAAAACAAAACAAAAACAAAAGAACCAAATCATATTCACACACGTAATCCAAACTGAAAGCTTTACAATATGTATTTGCAAGTAAGATGCATTACCTAAAACTCAGTTTGCCATACCTGGCCAGAGTCTCCAGTGCAGTATTCGGTAATATCACACCCATTCACAGCATCCCGACATTCATACCCTCGCGGCTGAAACTGCAAATCAAAACTCAATGTTAGGAACCAGTATTAATTAATATTTCAAAGAGTTAACATTCTTATATTCACCAACAATCATGACATCCTTTCATAACCACCGCCAAACTCTTTTTATGAATCAGCAAGATAGTTCCAGGATAAAGATAATACCCAAACACCACTCTGTGTAGTAAATATGAATCATTAACCAAGGCATTACATGTTCAGATTTCAAAACCCACTATCTCAGAGTATTATTTTTGGGAAACATTGCGATGACAATTATGCAAAGAAGAAACACTGGTGTGGCTTAAGACAAAAGAACAGAACACTAAAATATAAACATTTAGGATCTCTCTGAAGACTGATATGCACACCCAACCTGCACTGATTTACCAACTAGCTTGGATATTAGTCTTGCTTTAGCTAAATATACACAGGCAGATTTCAATTCATTCATATGAATTTCCTTCAGGGATGCCAGTGAATGCCTACTGAATACAAGGCATTTTGTTTCTCTGGGTGGTGGGTGGGTAAAAGATGAAGGAAAGAGTCCATCATCTTCAAGCAATTTATAATCTGGTTGGGGACATAAGCAAGTACAAACTAAGCTAGAATCGCCTAGATTACCACATGCATAATATCCCTTTGGTGTTGGATAAAATTAAATCATATACTTTTATGGTTTTAAAGGATATTAGAGATTTTATAGATGAGAAAAAGGAAAATTTTAAAAATGTTTTTTTAAAAAATTAACCAGAGGTCTCTAAAGATGGAAGTAACTGTGTGTCCACACATACACAAGTTGTGCATATACACATATAAACATACATACATACATACATACATTACCTCCTTATCTAGCTTTCTTGCCTTTATAAGCGATTTTAAATATCAAATGTAAAAACATGAGCACTAGGTTTTCCGCTCAGGGTCTAAAATAAATTAGGATGAGTTTTAAAGAAAAAGGTTATAAGTAGGGCTTATTAGAAAAAGACCACAAGAATTGTCCCTCTTCTATTCAACTATTTAATTTGGTTTTCACTCATGATAGTAGAGCAATTCTCAATGTTTATTTTGGAAGGATTATAGATCTATTTTCTTAGGGAGGTACCAGAGAATAGAATGGTTGGTAGTGAATCATAGTAAAGATAATCGTTGTAACCCACAGAATCTGGATAGATTTATTGATTCTACAAAATCGCCAGGCTAATATGCACAGTGTCGATCAACAAGACTGTGACAAGTTGTACAAATACTCAATGTACACATTGAGATATTTGGCTAATATGTCAACGGTAAGAAAGATGCAACCGTCAGAGAACTCACAAGACATGAGGTATTATTACAGCAGGGCCCGTCGCTGCAGTGGGCCCCATTGGAGAGAGAGCATTTCTTACAGCACAGTCCATAGCATTCCTAGAGAAAACACTTCACGTGAGTAAGTGAGGAAACCTACCCACTGGTCATTCAACATGCTCTCCACATGTAACTTATGCGTAATCCGTGTGAGGAGATGTATATAATAGTAAGCAAATCTTTTAGGAAAGAATGAACCACTTTAAGCAATGATAGATTCCTTCCGGCTATACTTCTCAGCAAAGTACGATCTTCTAAGAAGGGGCTTCTCTACCAAAAAGTAAGCTTATTTTTTAGCAGGCACCCAACCCTAGGTTAGCTCTGTTGTATTCTTAATACTCAATCTAGTTTTACAAAGACAAAACTAATATACAACACAGAAAGAATTTTCATGAGTTAGTAAAACTTGTCTGAGATGAACATGAGCTATGAATTTTTAAGAGATACGAATTTGATTTAGAAGAATCCATTAGGTTTCTTCAGACAGAGCCAATGATTAATTCTAACGTGTCTGAGCTAGGATTAAGCATTGATGAGAGAGCTCAGAAATAAAGGCAGTAAGACCACAATGAATGATGGGGCAGACTTCCCACTAACGCTATTCTTCTGCACTCTGGGTAGATGTGCTGAAGGTAGAAAAGATCTCTTATACCTACCACATGGATTCCACAATCACACTCCTCCCCAGCTTCCACATATCCATTTCCACATTCTGTGGGCTCAAATAGCTGAAAGAGATTAGAAAGATAAAGGGAAACCATTTTAATTCATCACAGAAAATCAACACTCCAATCAGGCTACACACATGGCCTTGTAATCAGCCATCATGTGGTATTCTTCTGTGATCTGTTGTTATGGCATCTTACAAATGTGTCTGTGTGAGAATCACTGTTAATTTATTAATAACACTTCTAAAAAACATATTTTAAATGGGGTATTATCTCTTGGAGGATTCTCCGGTAGTGGGTTCCAGAGATGACCTTTACCATTAGAGCTACTTTTCAGAGAAATAAGCTGTCAGGAGGAATAGATCACTTTCGTATTTGCTAATGGAGCTAAAAATGCACGCTAATAAGACTCACAGATACCTAATTTGCTGACTTATAACCAGGCAGCTGAGAAGATATAAAAACTGTCAAGAAGATAAAAATGCTTCATTCACAGCTAAATCTGATATATGCCATCAAGTAAATGCAAATAAACTTAGGGGAAAAAACTGTTGCTGGAAATCCATGCCCATCATTCTCAGTGAAAAGAAATCTGCACTGGCTGAATCATATTAAGTAAATGTGCAGACCTATGCACAGATGTATAGAAATTTCTCAATCATTCCTGGAGCAATGGTAGAGTCAAATTTCTAGAATAATCCACCCTACTGGTGCTATGAACTTGCTTGCCAGATAAACTGTATTACAGACCAGTTGTTGAGGCAGCTGATTATTTATAAGAAACATTCCTATTTCCCATCACCTGGGGCAAGATTTTTCTGTGTATATCTACTATACTCAGGTGAAGATTAGAACAGGACATCCCAACCCAAATGCTCAGAGCCATATATATGAGAGACAGCAGCACACACCCAAGGAACAGCTGCCCTCCACTGAGTCCACCAAAGAAAGATCTGATCCTCCTTCCACTTCCAGGAAAGGAAAATTGTTATAAGGAGCAAGGAAGTTTTCCACAATACTTGGGTGGGACTTCCCCATGGGAAAAGCCAATGACTAAAATCAACAGTCCTCATCTCTGTGATATTTTGATCAAGAGGGAGGAGAAAATGGAAAAGGGAAAGGCAGACTGGAACATGAGTAGTGCTTTCTATCAGGACTCCCATGTAACCCACTGTTCGATTTCATTCTTAGGACTCTTCTTCCATCCTGAGACAGGTCACTATCACAAACCATATGGCAAACATGGCAGTTGAGAAGGTTCCCAGAGCACAGAAAAGATGCACTTAGATAATGTGAAAATAACACATAAAACCTGCAAACATACATCCACTGACTACAACACTTGGAAGAAAGTCAGTTCTTTCACACATACATATAAATTATTCCACTGTAATCCATAGCAGCTTTTAAAAAATTTTTCTATATATGTTGTTTAAAAAGAAAGAATTTCAGGGCTTCCCTGGTGGCGCAGTGGTTGAGAGTCCGCCTGCCGATGCAGGGGACACGGGTTCGTGCCCCGGTCTGGGAAGATCCCACATGCCGCGGAGCGGCTGGGCCTATGAGCCATGGCCGCTAAGCCTGCGCGCCTGTGCTCCGCAACGGGAGAGGCCACAACAGTGAGAGGCCCGCGTACCACAAAAAAAAAAAAAAAGAAAGAAAGAATTCCATATTTACTAATTTTTAAAATTGAAGATGTATGTGTATTTTTATTTAGTTTCCACATTATCCGAATAATTTGCTTTCTACTCACAGGCAATTTCAGAAATCTAATGATGGATCCTTATACACACACTAGAGATCTTAGTATTTTCAAACAACTCAGTGTTGTTTCCTCAGGCATGATGCTTATAATTAGCTGGTGAGCTGCAAGGCAGGTAAAATTAGCCATGTACCTTGCAATTCAGAAATGTCAACAGCTCACATTAATTCATTATTACTCACTGCACCCATTTTAAACACTCTGAAGCTTTCAGATTTCTGTTGCATTGAGATCGATGCCATGAAAAGCAGGGAGCTGAGTTTAATGATGCAAGATCACTTTAAAATTCCTGTTTCTTTTTCTGCAGCCTTACTGAGATTTTATACAGCTGTCAGGCATCAAAGTATCATCCCTAACTTAGCGGTATCACTTAATTATGGGGATAGGAATAAATTATTCTGACAGTTATCGACATCAGACACTGATTTTTTTAAAAAAGGCTAACATGATTTCACTGCTCTCTCAATTTGCAGAGTCATTAAACATTTTGTACAGCAATGGATTATATTTGACTTATGATGTAGTATCTTAAAAAGAAATATGAAATGTGCAATGTTAGAATGTCTATGCCATCTTCTAATTCTCATCAATCCTGTCCGTTTGCCTGTTAAGCAACTTCGTTTCTAAACATGTTATTGGTTGACAGTCCCATATCCAAAAGCTCTATAGCCTGTGAGTTTAAGAATTCTGGCTTTGCTGGATTTTAGAAAAGTATGATGCATTTACCCTGTTCTGTATAACAGCCCTGAGGGGTCTGGTGTACACCCTATAATCAAACACATTAACATTTGTGCAGTAACATTTGTGCAGTAAGACTTAAGAATACTTACACTATGAGGGATAAATAAAGATTTTCAGTTCAGGATAAGTTGTACCGTCCACTATGTTTTCTGCAAACTCATAAAATATACTTCCAATTTTCAGAATTTTTGAATTAAGGAATTGTTGATAAGAGAATATGACATTGTGTATATAAATTTTAATGAAATGCCAATTGACAATGTGGACCTTCCCAAGTAAAGATATATATATCTCTTCATATATATATACGTATATGCATATATATATACATATATGTATATATATATATGCCTGTATTTATGGGGTCCATAAATACTTTGGGTCATTTTTTGGCTGGCTGATATTAGTAATGCTTTCTATCTGGGAGAATGGACCACACATACCGCCCCCTGCCAAAAAAAAAAACAAAGTAAGAAAAGCCTAGAAATTAGTTATACCCCTAGAGAAAATGTCAAGGGGAAATAGAATTTTTGTCAGAGAAATGGGCTAAAGTAATGTATCTTAATCTAACCCACTATCTCTTAGCAGCAAATGAAGACACCAACAAGAACATTTCAAAGATATTTTAATTGAAGGACTGTCTGTTTGTTTTTTGGAGGGGAGGGCCAAGAGGAGGTATAGCTGGCACTGAAACACCAGAGTTTCAGAACAGTGAAACTACGGTCTTGTAATTCATTTAAACGAGACTTAATCTTTAACGTGATAAAGCCTTTTATAACTAAATATTAATCTGATTGGAAAGAAACCTGCTTTCCAAGCCAAGTATCTGATATTTGGCATAATTCCATTGTAAAAAGATTGGAGAAATAATTACACTTTCTAAATTACTAACCTTTGTTGGCCTGTTGAAAAGACAGGCTCCACCCCCTCTGTGTAAAAAGTCTCTATACTCCAATATGCTGCACTTTGAGAACTTTCTGGAATGGGATACCCTGAGGAAATAAAGAATCAATTATGTAAAAAATTTACCGAAAGCAGTCATCAGAGAAGAAAATTAAAACCCTTGAATTAGAATAAAATCATCACTCTGGATCCAGACGATGCTACACAAACTTTGACAAGGCACTTATGTTCCAACTACTAAGTAAGTATGTGTGGTAGAGTCTGTAAAAATAGAAATTCAAAGAAAATCACAGATTTGGGGGGCTAGGTTACAATCTCCTTAGCAGTCAAGCCCCTTTGTGCTCAGGCTTGAAAGAGTTTTTGAAAAGTCATCCCCAAACTTCATCTAGGCTGTATATTAAAATGTGGTTACTAGCACTGACATATATACACTACCAAATGTAAAACAGGTAGCTAGTGGGAAGCAGCCGCATAGCACAGGGAGATCAGCTCAGTGCTTTGTGACCACCTAGAGGGGTGGGATAGGGAGGGTGGGAGGGAGATGCAAGAGGGAGGAGATATGGGGACATAGGTATACATACAGCTGATTCACTTTGTTATACAGCAGAAACTAACACAACATTGTAAAGCAATTATACTCCAATAAAGATGTTTAAAAAAAATGTAGTCACTTTTATTCGCTCTGTCTCAGTAAAGATAAGCAGGGTTTTTTGGGGGGTTTTTTGCCTCTGTCCTGAATAAAAGGAACTTGGGAACCTACTAGATTTTACTTTGGAGAAGGAAGTTGTGAGGGTCAACTGATTAAGGATTATGTATTGCAGGCTTCAGCGACACAATTGAGGTAAACAAGGAAACCCTAAAGAGATGTGTTAGACTATATATGTTTTTATGTGTATATACACACAGTCAAAACAGAATTAGGGTAAGCGCCTTCTGAATTAGAATTAGGTAATAGCTCCTTATTCTCAAATTCAAATACTATTTGGTAATATTCATGATTTTGCAGGAATATAGTGAACCTCTTTGTGAGTTAATCAAATTACTATCACTGTGTCAGTACCTAGGGGAATATTATATGTATGGTCAAGGTTAAACTGAGTCATACACATTGATTCCTTGGACATATTTGTCATAGTACTTGATTTGAGAGTACTAGGTCACTTATTCTAGGATGTGATCCAATAGATTTATATTTCCTTATGTATGAGGGTAGTGTATGGAAGCAGGTAAAATCTACCATTGTTGACAGCGATCTCTTACAAGAACTATGTAGAAACATATACTTGAGAAAATACAAATTAAGCTTAAATAATTTTATTATATCCTATGGGTAGTCAGTCTAAAAATCTATTTAGAAACTGGAAGTTTAGAAGACAGAAGGCCTCTCCCGATAAAACCTGTATTATGAATGGTGTTACCGTCTGTAGGAAGCCTCAGGGGAGGGGGAGCATGAAAGCTAACGGTTTCAAGTTTAAATTACTTTTCTAGAAACATGTGTTCTAAAGTAGCAAGCATAAAGGCTGACTCTCTCCTCAAGCCTTCATGCTCACACACCTCTTGTTCCCTGGACTCCTGGTGCACAAATAAGGAAGGGACTCTGTAAAAGTAGGTCAGGGCTTCTGGCAACTGGGGATCACAGGGAGGGGGCAGGACCAGAAATGGTGATGTGTTGAGCAGATGTCTGGCATGGGCAAAGGAAGTGGGAGAGACACATGAATGAGGAAACCTCTTCTATCTATTAGGAGTGGGCTCTAGCTTAGGAGGCCTTGCGGCAGTGGCTCCCATGAGGCAGGGGTCCCTGGGAAAGAGGGCAATGTTTCTAGGCCTTGGTTCACAGATGCAACAGCAACCCTCTAGTTTCCAAATGATCTACAATAGGAGACAGGAGTTAGGTGAGCAACTATTCAAATGTCTAGCAGTAGAAGACCACCTAGACACGATAAATCTGTCTTAATTTGTTTAAAAAAGCTTTATTGATTATATAAGGAATGCAGTACCATTTTATTACAGTAAACATGTCTACTTACGAGTTCCTTAAAATATAAATTGTTGACTAAATTGGTTTTCACTGACAGTTTAGACAACCAGCTTTTATCCTAACTGTACTAAAAAATTAATGCATCCACTAAACTTAGAAGCATTTAATCATGTGCTTCCTTTAAGGGTTAATAGATGTAGAAGTGGTTACTTTATTTTACTTTTATTACCAACTTTGAATAAAAAATTAAAGTATAAAGTAAACTAGCCATTTCATTTTTTAAAGTATCAGACAATGAATTATTGAATTTATTCTAAGGCTTAGCCTAAAAGACCAGTACCTGAGAGACTGTGTATCTAATTATAGGTAACAATTTCAGTAAAAGGTATATAACAAATGCGTTTACAATGAAAATTTACCCCGTCTCCTCCATGATGCAGCCGCCCCAGGATTCTGTGCAGTCACATTCTAGTCCAATGAAACAATAAAAAGCAACAAAAGAAGAGGGAAACAACAAAAGTCACATCTTTAATTTGCATCACAGCTCTTGAAATAGTTCCTTATTACCAATTCCATGTCAGACAGGTACAGAATGTGAAGTCTCACCAAACAAAACCTATTTCCTTTAAATCAATATTTCTTTTCCCTTTCCAACACTATAGCTTGCTTCCTAAGACAACAGCTGCAAGAAATAAAATTGCGCCTCTCCATTTTTGTAACTCAGAGAATTCAATTAAGTTCCTAGTGCCAGTGTTTAATGAAAAGTACCTGGTCTAGAGACTGTAAAGCCTGAGTTTTAGTCCCAGTTCTGTGTGATGAGAGAGTTTCATAGGCAAGTGACTTAGCATTTCTTGGGTCTCAGTGTCTCCACCTCTAAAATGTGAATGCATCTCTCTGTCTCCCAGAGTGGTTCTGGGGCTCACATGAGATGGTAATCTGTGTGCTCTCTGGGAACTACAAAGCTCTACTGCACAAATGCAATGAGCCCTCACTGAAGTCCTGCTAATAGACCACACCAGACGTTAGAGGAGAGAATTCAATTTGCTGGAGTCAAAGCAAGAATCAGCCAGAGACTTGAAGAACACTAAGCGAAAAGGTTCAGCAAAAGAGAGAAATCTAAAATAGAAATGTAAAATCATCTAAATTAAATAACAACCATAAACTTAACATAGATACCACAGATGGACATATGGGTATTGTGACGGGCTGTCCTTTTCATTTATTTTTTCCTATTCTCTTTCCTATGATAGACAAAGATATTTTTAAAGAAAGACTTCCAAATGGATCTTTAACAATTCAAAGTACAGAACGAATCTACCTAAACAAACAATTCACAAAGGAATAAAGAATTTTAGGAAGGAATTATGCCCGGCATTACTAATGAAGCTTATTGCTCACCCTACTCCATCACCTGACTCAGCAAATATCTCTCAGCTGCCCCCAGCACTGGCCTCTTCCTGGCTCCAGGCTTTTCAAACAAGGACATAAACCTGGTTCTACTCCTTCCTGGTTTTCAGGTATTGATGCCAGCCAGTGAAACCTGAATCACTTCCTTTAATGTGTACTATGTGTTTCCCTGGGAAAGCAAATACTCTGAGCAAGAAATTAATAGATGAAAGTTTGTGGAGAATTGCTCAATGCCACCAGACTTAATGTACCCATAAAGTGATGACTTAATATGCCCTTAAAGGGAATCAAGACACCCTGGATATATATTTTGCTTCAAGTTTCCATAACACTATGTATTAATGACAATTATTTGATAGTAGTCAAAAAGTACAAAATATAGGATAATGTTAAGGTAGATTTTTGTCCTCTTCTTCTTTAGGGAGGCTGTGGTAGAGAGGGGGACCTTTATTCCTAGCATCTGATATTTTCACTGAGGGGAGTAGATTTCCACTTAATTCCTAGGTAACAGATTAGGAGTGAATACCTCAGGTTTTTCTTTCCACAGGATCTCGTTGTGTGTGCCCTAGGCACTTTTGCCTTCTGCCACAAAAGTGTGTTAGAAATCATATTTTGCTAGTGTATTGATATAAAGAGGAATCTAATCCAAGTTGGATTTTATACCGATTTTAAAGGAAGTTAAAAACGTTCAAGGGCCCCCTAAAATTATTGTGGGCCTTCAACACTTCGCCACTAGAATCTCAGCCCTGTCTTTCCATCTGCATCTCCTCTGGTCAAAGAGGAGAGTGACACCCAGCAGTCACCAGCTGTGTTTTCCTGCTGGATGGGATTTGTGGCTGCTTCTCTTGGCCTGCCTGCCCAGTAGAGGAGAGTTACCCTCTATCATCTGTCCCCATGTTTAAAAGTTCCAGGACGGGACTGCCCGTACAGGAAGCTTCTCCGATGTTTCTGATGGTACTAGGTGGGTAAGTTTAATTAGAGGTAAGTAGATGGGTACGTTTAATTAGAGTTTGAGCTCCTTTTAACTCTAGGCCTAAGCTATTTTCTGATCCAACTGTACTTGTGGTGGAGCTTCACTGACATCTTGTGGCTACACTCAACTGGTTAGAATCCAGAGGGCGAGTATTCACCACCACCCACCCCAACATCCTGCAGTGTCAGAAAGAGCGGATCACGCCCTGAGAAAGTATGATTTTATGGACTTTGAAAGGGACATTTCTCCAACCCACACAGATTAAGAATTACCTTAAATTGCTCATCTTATCATTGTTTAGAGGAAGGAATACACTACAGTTAAGGTATTATGACTTAGAAATGAAAAATATTTCTTTATTGACCGGACATGCATTATACAGACAGAATGGCACATGAAAGTAAGAAGGTCAATGTACATACTTGGCTTTCTGCTAGAAGGTTCCCATTGGATTCCAAGGTTTTGAGCCAGGCTCTGCGATAATACTTGTGCCACTGCCATTGGAAGACCATACTGTTTTTCAGAGTTGAAAGTGTGTGGGAAACATTTGAGAGAGGGCACAAAGCTAGTTATTATTTCTTAGTCATCACCACATTTCATCTCAGTCCCCTAAGCAGAGCCTCACAGCATCAAAAGACAGCTTATGCTCCTTATCACTTCTTCCTTGCAACTGGGCCCAAGAAGCAGAAATCCTCTCTTACTATGTGGCATCTCTCAGAACTTGATGTTCTCATATGGAAACATAAAATCATAAAAGGCTGTGCCCCATTTCAGTTCATACCAAACCAAGAATAAATTCAACTTACTACAAATCTGTCAAGAGAGGTCTCCACTGAATGATGGCTACTGGGATAACCTGGTATAATAGATTCAGGTATTGACCAAGGTTTAGATTTGGTTGGTTCGACTTTTGGGATGTGTTAAACCTAACATAGGCAGAAGAGCAAATAACTTTTTTAAAAAGTCATAAAAGAAGGATAAACAAGCTTATAAAAACGTATCTATAGAGGCCAAGAACTTTCTGGGCCAATCTTTGGCTTGCATCTGCCTGATAAATATGAAAAACTATCATTATGATATGACACAATTACCTCTTTTCTAAACCCAAAGACCACTTTGGGTTCTATTTACTAATAGGAACCACTCATACTATAGTCTCAATGTCATTATCATTCTAAAACAGGCCTGAAAAGGGAAGTAAGCTAGGCCATGGGGAAGAAAGAGACTAGATGCACAGATAAAGCTCTACTTTAGGAAAATTAGTAACATTTACCTCATTCACACCAACTCCCCTTGTGCGAGAACAGACACCTCCAAAGTAACTCAGGCTGCTTCTCTTATAGTGGAAGGTCACACGCCTTAGGAAAAATAAGTGCTATTAGGAAACCAATGTAGTGACCATTGTATTTCAACTCTCTGCAAATATGTCTATTGTCCTACACTGAATACCCCAAACTAACCCTCCTTTAGAAAATCAAAAACTGTATTTTAAATACCTTTAAATGTATGTTATCATAAATACCTTTAGATTAATGTTATGTTAAATAATCTCAGTTGAGCAAACATCAATTGATCACCTAACTAACCTAATCATGTACTGGCTTAGGAACTGAGGACACAAAGATAAACAGACCACAGCCCTTGACTTTTTTCTAGTAGAGACTATATAGTAGTTATACAAAATATTCATGATTGTAAATTGGTGATTAAACACTGAGAGAAAAGCAAAGAGTAACAGGTGAGAAGAAAGGAAGGAGGACTTTGGTTGGTTTGATCCCAGGACAGAACCTTAGAGGACTGTCTGAAAACAGCTTAGCCACCAGGGGGGGAAGGGAGCAATTTATGATATCAAAAGTGAGCAAAGCACCCCTTTTCCTTAGAGATGAAACGTCAATTTCAGTCAATAGTTCATTTTCACTTTGCTGTACACCTGAAACTAACACAACATTGTAAACCAACTATACCCCAATAAAAATTTTTTAAAAAAAGATCTAGCAAATGATTTGTTGGTGAAAGTGATGTGTGCAGGCTTTCAGGAAATCTGCTTTAAAGGAGCTAACTCAGCTGGAAGGAGGGCCCTTTCGCAATCCTCCCTCCCTGGCATGCCTGCTGCCTGTGGTGAAGGCTGGAGTGTCAGCAGCTGTCTTGAATCATGAGTTGACCCTGAGGATGGAAGGTCTGAAGGTACAGATGTGCTCTGAAAGTAAATCTCATGACTGTGGAACCGCCATTCCAGCACTGGGCAGCCTACTTCTGTGCTTCTTATGTAACAGAGGAATCAACCTCAAATTTGTTCAGGATTGATTTACTGATATATAACCTAACTGATACAATAAAGGGATAAAGATCAACGTCAAGCCAAGGGCTGGGGATACGTACGAGATGAGATGCACAGCGTCAGCATGCTGCCTGATACGCTGCCGGTATTTGGAGAATTCGTGGAGCATCTGCACGGGGTTGGTGGTGATGTCAATATGATCCTTCTCAGTCCAGGTCTCTACAGCCACCAGGACAACCCTGGTATTAAGCTGCTCCTTGTAAATCTGAGGGTATACAACAGGACAGGTGCAGGAGGAAAACACTGGGTCAAACATGCACAATCAGTGTTTCAGAGTCAGCGGAAGGACAGGAAGGGGAGGTGAGAGGAGAACACGACGTCAGAATCAGCTCATCAGAGAGAATCTTCTTTCCTTTCTCTTTTCCAAGAGCAAAAAGAAAGAACAATCATACAACTCAGCCTCTCCTACAAAGTTACTTCAATCCCAAATCAGCATCTTTAGCAGCCAGGCATCTCACTGGGGGATCTATACTAGGAGTATCACGATTTTAAAGTCTGGACGTAAGTTCAAAACAGGGTTTAGTAAAATCAGCCTTCCAAACCTCATAGGAGATAACAGGTTGGCGCCTGATATACTGGTTCTGAGTAAGTGTGATATGACCAGTTACTCCTGCAGGATTGGAACAGATCACTAAATCCTTGGACAAGCACTAACACCACGGCTGGCTTTTGCCCTTGGAAGCCTTGTTGTATGAAAAGTAAAATAACAGTGGAAGAGAATCACGATCTGAGGCCAAAGGAGGGAAAAGCAGACTTACATGACCTATGTCACCCTCACCACAGGGTGACATCACTCACAATATTTAAATTGTAATTTTCTGCTCTCTTTTTCTGCTTTTGGCCCAGTAGCTAAATAATTCACACATGTAAGCAATTTTGATGAATGTTGTCATTTTGTCCTATTTTCAAGCTAATTAAGAAAAGAATGGATGATCTTAGAACACACTGAGGAAAGGAAAGATTTATCATGCCTAAATTACCGTGAAGCTATAATGATTTTACAACAGGGAGTGAGTTAAGTGTAATGTCTTTAAAAAACAAATTAGTTGGTCAGCTTCAGAACCTTGTATGGTAAATCAAAATAAAAAAGACACTTTGCAAGATGTGATTCTGTTCAATCATGGTGAAATGACAAACACAGAGATTCTACCAAGTAAACAGCTGGGGCAGAGGGAAAGGTGTGTTTAATATTCTCTTTTTCATATCCATTTATAGTTTTCCTCTGAGAAGACTGACAAGGGCTGAAATTGAAGAAAATTAATAAAGCAGGTGATAACTGGCTTTCAGAATTTCAACCCTAACGCTACATGCTACTCTATTACCCTGCACCCATTTTATACTGCTCAGCTGTGCCTACCACGTATTATATGTTATGAGTGTTTACATGATTGGAGACTTTTGGACTGTTTAAAAGGCAAAAAAGAAGGCAGTTCTTTAGAGAAAATAAGTATCATTTAGATATTAAGCAATTTATAAAGGTTTTTTTTCCCAGTTAAGAGGGAACATACAATAAATATCAGATAAACATACATTTAGCTGAGCAAAACAGCACTTTACATTAGAATACACAAAATACTATGCTATATTTATGACTGGTCAAATTGAATTATTTATTGGACCGTAATGAATAATATTCACATTTACGGATTTCCTATCTAAAGGAAAAAGGAAGAAAATCTTAACCATCATTCTCTGTAACTGACAGAAGGAGAGGAGGAAAAAAACTCAATAAGAAAGATCTATAGAAGTCTTTTTAAGAAGATATACATTTTACTGTTTTAAATTAGCTTTATTTTGGGACTGCACTTAATTCTGTCATCTAAAAATAAAGTCTGAAGCATTCTTATAGGGACACGAAGAAAGTAAATTTGGGTTCTTTTAAAAAAAATTTTTTTTGTGTTGCCTATATCCTCCAAACATAATCCACCTCAATCTATTCGTTCTTCTACCTTATATTTAAGAAGATAAGCTCAACTGATTATTATTAATGAAATCTCATTTGCCAAGTTTAATTTACACTCTTTTTGGTAGCTAATTTTCTCCAGTATTTTTGTCCTAACTAAACTCTTGTGACAATAATATCTAGACATCACTTAGAAGCAATATCAATGCATCTTTGGGATCCCAGGAATAACTCAACAGTCCCCTGAAACTCTGATAACACTGCCCTTTATGAAGCAGACCACTCTATAATTTCTTATTAGCCAGATGAGATAAGGATAGCATTTTTACTTCTGTCTCAGAAAGAACTAAAGCAGCAAGTAAGCAAATAGAGATATAAACCATTCCACTTTGGAAAAAGAGGTTCAAGAAAACCAGGATACTTACAGAATCCACAAGGTTGACCACAGACTTCGCAAAGTTGTTTGTATGCGCATGAGAAGAGCGACACTTCTTATACTGGGAGGGGGAAAGATATACCAGTCACTGTCAAACCATAATTTAATGATAAATTTCAAAATTCTGTCAAAACAGAAATCTGACAGCAATAGTAGAAATAGGGATTAAAAATACAGAATTTAGTTTGTGCTCTGTTTGGATATAGTGATGTTCTTATTTATTTCTCTGTTAGGCAGGAAAACTATAGCTGTCTGAAATACCCATGATGTTCCAGGTAATGGAGACGGCCTAGTGATTCTGAGTGAGAAACTTTACACTTGAGAAGTAAGCTGTTAATTCAGTCTCAATGTCTAACAAATGCAATCCTTTTTTTTTATTATTTGTTTGTTTCACGGAAATGAACTTTACCAGTTTATAAAGAGCTTAGATCAAGAAATTTAATCCCAACTGGACACCCTCCTCACTTGAATTCAAGCGCATACAAAGATCAAGAAAATTTCTTAGGCAACACTTCAGATTCAGTCCATGATGTGGAACGCGTCTGTCGTACATTTTAGTATATTCTTTCAGAAGAATGCCTTCTCCAGATGAAGCCTTTTGCTTTTGACGGCTCAGAAGTCAAAACAAAGAAGAGACAAAAAGTAAAACTGAAGTGTGCCGATAGTGTATAGTTGCTTACGGTTACTTATGATCACTTAGGAAAATAAAGTAAATTAATAGAATAATTACATAACATCTGAAGGGCTACAGTTTTAGCAAGGAGTACTGCAATTAATATGGCTTTGAGAGGACATTTAAAAACTAAAGTTTACCACAGGGGGATAATGCCCTCTGCTGAGGAAAAAGAAAAACATCCTCAAAACTACTGAATCAGGTTTGCACCATGTCTTTAAAACTTGACTTCATTTATAATTATAAAAATAATGCATCTTCATAAAGATTAAAACTACTTCCACGTTAGAATATCATGATATTCTTTTCTTCTCCTTTGCCCATTTTCACATTATAAATTTGTCAGACCCCCTTCATTTCATTCTCTCTTTAACCCTGTTACTCTGTTTTTTAAATGAAGAATATGTCTTAATGTTTATAGACCTGATGTATATTTTTTAATAATGCTGAGCCTACTGACAACCTATGATAAATGTGCAGTAACTTAGTATTGTGTTATTAGTAGCATTCATTAATTTATGACTATTTATAATATTTGCAATGGTGTGAATGTTTGTGTGCCCCCAAAATTCATACTGAAATCCCAACCCTCAAAATGATGGTATTAGGACGTGGGACCTTTGAGCGGTACTTAGGTTATGAGGGTGGAGCCATCATGAATGGGATTAGTGCCTTATAAAAGAGGTTCCAGAGAGATCCCTAGTCCCTTCCACCATGTGAGGACACAGTGAGACCTTTTAACAGCTTTTTTTAAACGTAGCATAAAGAAGTTGTTGTAAAGAGCTCAGCATTTTAAGTTGCCTAGCAAACTCCACAAGCTGAAAAACTTCAAAGCTATCCTTTAAAATAGTGGGTTGGCCAAAAAGTTCGTTCGGGTCTTTCTGTAACATCTTACTTTTTGGCCAACACAGTAAACGCAAAAGTCTCAACATTAAGTCTCTTTGGGGTGATGAAATGTTTTGAAACTAGACAGAGGTAATGATTGCACCACATAGTGAAGGTACTAAATGTCACTGAATTGTACACTTTAAAAAAAAAAAAAAGTCCTGACATGAAGAAGCACTTATCACAAAAAGAAAGGGAAGATATTAGCTGACACCTATTCTAATGCAGTGGTGTTACATATCTATTCAAATGAATTTTATTTTGCTTCTGAACATTTATTTGTCCTTTTGGGATATGTCTTTTTGTAGTATAAGGGTCATGGAAAACATGACATGTAAGTTAAAAACAATGAGGACTTTAAAAGTCTATTAAAATGTGATGTTTTCCATTTATTTCATATTTATAACTTCCAATTCTCTGATTTTCTTTACTTTGGGCCACGTGGCTTGCAGGATTTTTTAGTTCCCTGACCAGGGATCGAACCCGTGCCCACTGCAGTGGAAGCGCAGAGTCCTAACCACTGGACCGCCAGAGAATTCCCTCTGGTTTTCTTTTTAGACAGATCACTCTGCCTGCTGTGAGGTGAGTGAATTAGAAAGGGTCAAGAATGCATGCAGACAGACCTGTTGGGAAACTGCTGCAAGAGTCCAGGTTAAAAAATAATGAAGGCTGGACATCATTATAGGATGTTGGAAGGTAAGGAAAGAGACGAAAAAAACATGACTCCTAGGTTTTGAACTTGAATAGCTGGGGGTGGGGGAGGTGCCATTTAAAATAATGAGAAAGACTGGGGGAGGGCACTTTAGAACTAGGGAACCAAGAGTTCTGATTTAGAAATGTTAAATGTGGGATGCCTATTCAATACTGAAGTAAAGATGTCAAGTAGGCAGTTGAATATAGAACTATGGAACACAGAAGGCTAGAGTATAAAGTTGAGAGTGATGAATTTAAGTCATGATATACTTTAAAGACTTAAGACTGGAAGTGATCACTTGAGGAAGAGTTATAGGAAGAAAAGAGAGCCCCAAATCAAACTATGGGGCACTCCCGTAACTCTAGAGGCCAGACATAAAAGACTAAGAAGAAATGGCCAGTGAGGTGAGAAAACTATTGTGTCATAGAAGCTAAAAGATTAAGAAAATGTTTCAAACAGGAAAGAGTAATCAGCTGTGTCCCATGCTACTGAGAAGGCAAGTACGATAAGGACAAAGAATAACCACTAGATTTATTCACTTGAAATCCCATATAATTGAGTACCTAGGATTTACTAGGGTCTGTCATTAGTGTTTCTCCTACAACAAATATTTGCTCCTCACAACTCAGTGAGGTAGGTTTTACTATCCCCATTTTTATAAATGTGGAAAGTGAGGCTCAGAGAGGACAAATAACTTATCCAAGATCACAAAGCTGAAATTCAACGCTTACCCTGGGTTGACACAGGAGATAAACTTGTTCAGTTAACAAGTCATATAAAATAGTTTATGTATGCTCCTAGTAAATCATGATTATTGATGAGAAATCATAATATGTTGGGTTCCTATAAAATATAGTGGCTTTCAAATAAGGAAAACCAAATGAGGTTTAAATTAAAAAATATATGAGCTATCCTTTCATATTTGCACCTATATACATAAGGATATAGCAACAATGTAAGAAAAACATTTGTTTTTCATGCACTTTAAAATATTTCAACTAATTTTCTAATAGAATAAGGTTTTTAATATTTATATTGAGGCGAAATGGCTCAAAGAAATGTTTGGCAGACCGCTATAAGGCTTTAATTTAATTGGCTCACAAATTGGACTCTGCCAGCCTGCTACTAAAATGCTTTATACAAAATTGAGGGATTTTTCTTTTCTAATTGAAAGCTACTGATAATATATGATGCTTGTTCAAAATAAGATATCTGCATTTTTTCAGAAAGGTTACTCTGAATGAAAGATGTAAGTGTGAATGTAAACGTAGGCAAAATGTTTCTACTTTCTTCATGAATGAGAATTAATTTTACAAAGAAAAACATGAAATCTCCATTTATGATAGAATTTATTTCCACATTTTCCGATCACTGAAAGTAATTTACATTTAAAGTGCCAAATTTGCTTTTCCTATCTGAATAAACACAATCCTTAAGGTATTTGCTTTTTGAAAAAAATTAAAATTAGAGCTTGACTTTCCACCTGAGGGTGATAGTTATCAAAATAAGTGTGCTGCCTCATCTAGCACAAAGATTATAAAATGAGTACTGTCAGTGGGATGACATTTTAAAATCCAATAGCAAATCTCCAGTTATTAAAGAATAGATGTCAATTATTCTAGTTTAGTTTTACTTTCAACACATGAATTTAAGTACTCTGATCCATCCCTTCTTTGAAGCATTCAAATTCAGAAACAATCTTCATCTCATATAAAGCACACCTTTAAAAATGAACTTTTCTCAACTCTCAAAAGAAAAAAAAATTCTTATAAAATGACACACTTATTTGGGACTATTATGGACTAGAGTATAACCTGGTCTTAAAGGAAAAGGAATCTATTTAGTTCTATTGCATCGATGCAATAGGTATTAAAATAGTAGAAATCTAACAAGGACTTACTGTATAGCACAGGGAACTATATTTAATACCTTGTAATAACCTATAATGGAAAAGAATCTGTGTAACTGTATCAATTTGCTGTACACCTGAAATACTGTAAATCAACTACACTTCAATTAAAAAAAAACAATAGAAGTCTTCTTAGGTAATTTCCTTCTACTTTAGGCATTATTATCACTCAATAATAAAGGCTTTCATTTTTTTTTCATTTCCTAACATGTATTCCCTCCAGATTTATCAGTACAAATTACAGGGTTTTTTTCTGGTTTCAAAGATAAATGTATACATTCCTAGTTCTCACTCATTTTAATAATAATAATAAAACAAATTACCAAAATTTACCATTAAAAGATCTGGTAGCCTAAATAATGTAACTTTATCACAGACTATACGGTATAATGTTAGAAATTTTCTATTTACAAAAACAATATTTTAAAGGAGGGCATTATTTTACTATTCATAAGATAAAGACAAGATTATTTAAATGCTTCCCATTTTAAAAGATTTAGAAATAAATTCAAAATATATATAATGTTGAAAAAATTATCGTTTCCTATTTGTATAGTTACTGAAATTTGCTCTCTGATTAATGGTTTCATGTATTTTCCTAATAGAGATTTGGTAGAACAAGAGATTTGGAATTACAAGTCATGGGTTGGAGAATTCTTCTAACAATTACCAGCTGTATGTGAATGCACTTTGTGAATTTAAAGGCACTGTATATATCTTAATTATTTTCACTACTTTAAAAGTATATATTGGATGTTGGAAAAAGTTTAACCTTCTAAAGCCATAATTTCACAACATGCCACAATGTTAAGGATTGAGAAGTAGCTGGACAAAATCTCAATGTCCCAATCACCAAAAATAATTCAGATGAAAAAGTTATCTTGGGGTTTCGAGGAAATTAATGTCCATCAGAAACTCATAGTTTAGCCTTCATTATCTAAAACGGCTACCTATCCATTTGGTTTTCCTTCCTATCAGGGAAGATCTGCCCTAAATTGTATGTAATTCTTTTTTTTTTTAATTGTATGTAATTCCAATAATTCTGGTTCTTACTGACATATCTCAAGCAATGTACTTAAAAGCTACTGGTACAGAAAATAAATCTGCATACCATACTAAGAGGTATGCTATTGCATAACTTCATGTTCAGCATAATTGAGCCAGTGCTTGGTAATTAAGAGAAAACACCTGCTAAAGTAGAGACAAAAGTTTAAATATAAATTAAATCATCATTTTAAAAAATGTATGGTTTCAAGGTCTTTTCTATTGATTAGAATTTCACTTTTTCATTTTTGTATGAAACACAAACTTATTCTATAGTCTACTAATCTAATTTTGATTTCCTTAAAGAAAAACAAGAACTTCAAGATATTTGCAAAGCAATCAGAATTTTTGCTGCAATCTTTCACAAGTTTTTCACCTATACCTGACTCTTGGGTATGTCTTAAGAGTCTCACCTTTATAAAGTCTCTCCAGAAATGTAACTTAGTCTTCATAAAGCAAATTATTCTTTGTCTTAGTTTATACAATTTAAAAAATTAAATTATGTAATTACAACAAAAATTACAAGTGGCCTAAACAGTTTGGAAAGTGGGGCAGTGGGTTGCTGGAGCCAGCTCCCACCAGTTCAGGATTCAACTGGATGCATCTTTTCCCAGGTCCTCATTTAACGACCTCACTTTGGTAGCTTGAAATCAGCCATGGTGGGAGTATTTACACCATGGATATAAACAAACATTATAAATCAAGGGTTTTTTTTCAGAGAGCCAGGTATTAAACATTTACCAGCACAGCACAAGTACTGAGTATACAGCTGTCCCTCAGTATCCCAGGGGGATTGGTTTCAGGAGCCCCAAAGATGCCAAAATCCACTGACGCTCAAGAGCCTTATATAATCTGGTGCAGTACATTACAATGGATTCAGTCGGCCATCTGCCTCTGTGGATACAACTATATTAGCAAATAGCGTACTGACCAAGACCCTTCAGAATGCTCTAGGCTTCAACCAAGATATTTTTTTTAAGTCTATTATTTTTTAATTAATTTTTATTGGAGTATGATTGCTTTAGAATGTTGTGTTCGCCTCCACTGCACAACAAAATGTATCAGCCATACACATACAGATAGCCCCTCCCTTTTGGACTCCCCTTCGATTTAGGTTACCACAGTGCTCTAGGTGAGTTCCCTGTGCTATACAGCATGTTCCCTTCAGTTGTCCATTTTATACATGGTATCAATAATGTATATGTGTCAATCCCAGTCTCCCAATTCCTCCCACCCCACCCCTTTCCCCCTTGGTATCCATACATTTGTTCTCTACGTCTGTGTCTCTATTTCTGCTTTGTAACTAAGATCATCTATACCATTTTTCTAGATTCCACATATATGCGTTATTATACGATATTTGCTTTTCTCTTTCTGACTTACTTCACTCTTCATGACACTCTCTAGGTCCATCCACATCTCTACAAATGACCCAATTTCATTCCTTTTTATGGCTGATTAATATTCCATTGTATATATGTACCACATCTTCTTTATCCATTCCTCTATCAATGGACATTTAGGTTGCTTCCATGTCCTGGCTATTGTAAATAGTGCTGCTATGAACATTGGGGTGCAGTGTTTTTTTGAATTATGGTTTCTCTGGGTATATGCTCAATAGTGGGATTGCTGGGTGATATGGTATCAACCAAGATATTTTATAAGGGAAATGGTTAAGCAGAGTATGGTTAAGAAAGTTCCTACTTTATCTTCAAGAAGGGCCAATGGAGGACAATAATTGTTTTCATATGTCTTTTAAGCACTGAATCACATTTTATTTTGACCAAAGTTAACAAAAGATTATTATTCTTTCTTAAGTAAGCTGTCAGATCTAAAATTCATTGATTCTATATTCTTACCGTTTTGTGATCATTAACAATCATAAGTTCCAAATATTTCATTTCTTCAAACACACCACGAGATGGCTGTGGAAAATAAAAATGTGTGGTCAGAATGGTGGTTGATAGAAAATATCTCTGATGCTGACTGTTAAGTGGTAGACTGACTTTGAATTTCAGAAGAACTCTTTGCTGCTCATTTTATGAACATCCTCAAAGAAACTTGGTCAGGGAAATGAAAAAAATAGTGACTGTAAAGTGTGGGTAAACATACAAGTATTCAGAAAAGAACTGTATTTAATTATCATTAAAGTATTCATCCAGATAGAGAGAGCTCATGTTGTTTTTATTTGATTTTTATATGTAAAAATATTCTAGAGAAAAATTTTCAGTGTAATTCTGTTAAAATAAATAAATCTCAATTTCTTTGGCATTAGGATACGATAAAAATATTCACATCTACTCAAAACTTCAAAGAAGAACTGCACAAAACTTTAATTAGAATAGCACAGTACATCTGGAACAGGTACCAATGTAATCATATAGAAACCTTAATTCAGTGGAGTGAAGTTCTCATAATAATGTACTAATTCTTAACCACACAACTTCTCAAAGGAACAAATGTTGACAGTTACAATATTCTGAATTCTTCTAAATTTTGATTACTACTAGATAATCCTTTAAGAGCAAGGGCTAAGGATTTTAGCTGTCGTTTGGACTTTTATTTCTTTTTCATAGTTGGAAGAGTACATGAGCATTGATCAGTTGTATTTGATAGGGGCGGGCTGTAGTGAAACATCAATAGCCTATATAAAACTTATTACCAACTGCATCTTCAAGAGTAAGCAAAAAGAGATCTCTAAGTCAAAAAAAGTTGTTTCCATAATCACCATAATACAGAGACAGGCTCATAAAAGAGGATGATTTGACCTACAACCAAGTTTTTGATGGCTGGTGGTCTAATTTTTTCACAAAAGTACATTCAGCAAAACATTATCTAAAGTGTGCAATTTTCAGAATAATTACTCATTAAGTTATCTAGCAAATTACCATGTAATCTATATGCCATGGAATTAATTTTCGGTTACATAGCATTCACCATGTAATTACTAAACAGTCCCCATCATTACAGCTTTCTAATCTATTATGAAATAGACTAGGAAGATAATTTCAGTTACAAAGCCCCTATACATTTATCAATACATGGGAGCTCTATGACAGTTGTTGATTATATAATTACTTGATTCTTATTTAGTAACTATCATGATACTAATGGTCAAAGAGATCTATTCTGTTCAGAAAAACACATCCAGCTTCAAAGTGTGGTATAACTGTTTTTAATTTGAAAAGAAATACAAATAAGCATGATTAGTCAACATTTCAAAACTTAACTCTTCCCCTACTTTTTTGTTAGTAGATTATTTTATATGATAAGTCATACCAGAAAAAAATAAACAAATAAAAAGCCTGCTCTACTTTCAACAGAAAAAATGCACTGCAATTTTCATAAGAAAAATGCTTTGAAAACAATACATTCTTCAGATGCCTTCAGGGTTCATAGAACATCAAAATCAGTTTGTATCACTTACAGGGAAAGCTGAATAAAAAGCACCATGCCCATAAGACTCAAGTCATAGGGTATTTTTGTTTTGGGTTTTGTTTGTAAGAGGAAATTGCCCAAATCTAAACCGTTTTAGCTACACTTAGCCACAGTGTGATGACAGGCACACAATTTGAGTGAAAGAGCCCGGCCTACGACTCAACGCCACACTCACATTCACTGCTCTCTTCCTTCTCCTTTTCAACCACTGTAATTCAGATAGGAAGGGCCACTGGTCACTGCTTTCCATACCTGTGCAAAAGAAAAAAAATACCCAAATTTATGTTTGACTGCATTTCAATGGGAGAATGTTTTAAAAATATATGAAGGAAAAGTAGCACTGATAGCATTTGTCATCTCAAAATCAAAATAAACTAAGGTGAACAAAGCACGCCAATCATTAAATATTTCACATGTTTAGTCGCAAATATTAATATAATTCAAAGGTATAATTTTCTTCCGAACCTCATGAAAAACTTTACGAGCTATTCAAGACTCCTTGGAGTATGCGTATTTCATCTACAACCACCTGACCCTGGATATCTGAACATTTAGAAGAATTCTACTATGCTTAATTCAGTTTAGAATTAAAAATAATGTCTGGCATAAATTACTAAAGATTTTGGGTATTAATATACAGAAGTAGCCTCACATACTCCAATAATCCAGAAGGAGCTTTCGCCACATCAGCATGCTTGAGATGCCACAGGACAAGAGCATAAGACACTCCAAGCTGGTTAAAGAGCAGCAAACTTCCAGGAAAATCTAAGGATGGACCTCCCTGTAAATCACTCTGTTAAATCTGGCCACACTCTCCAGTTCCTAACACAGCTTTACTTCTGGGCTTCATATTTCAGTCTTTCCATCAGAAATGACTCTCCATGCTTCATTACATTAAAGCCACAGTTCGCTCCACTGCCCACCCACACTGCTCACTCCAGATCTCAAACCTACTCCATTTCCCAACAAGCCTGCATGTGCCACTGAGCTCCAAGTCAAGGCTCCTAGTACATAAAATAGAGTGGCTTCTTTAATTAAAACTTACTGAGATTCTTCATTTGCTTAGAATATTGTCCTGCCAAGGTTTTCTCAATTATGTGTGGTCGACCTGTGCTTTTCTGAAACAAAAACAATTGTAGTCAATTAAAAAGCAAGATGTGATCACACCTCTACGGAACAGTGTTAGCACTTTCTATAATATCTTTCCTAAAATGGAAACACTTTCCTAAAATGGAAACACTTATAATATCTTTCCTAAAATGGAAACACTTATATGCTGATGTGTTAGTTATCAAAAATGAAAAGTAGATGGTTTATTGAAACTTGAATTTTAAATAAAACAGAGCATCATCCAGTTGCCCCAGTTTAGATAAAAGCATAGTTTCATTAGCTACGCTTAAACTTTGGCTTTCTTCAAAGCCATGAATAGGAAATTCACAAGAAAAAAATACAAATGGGCAATGAATATATTTTTTAAAAGGTAAATACTACTTGAACACTCCTTCAAAATGCAAATAAAAAGATATACCAATTACTGACATCAAGTTGGCAAAGGTTTAAAAATTATGATAACTCTAGTCAATTATAGTTGCAAGGCAAAACACTTTCACGCTACTGGTAGGAGTAAATTGGTAGCATAGTTCAGAGAGAAATTTAGCAATTCTATCAACAATCTTGAAAATATTCATATCCTCTGCCCTAAATACTATACTTTTAGAAAAGTCTTATTTCCATCACTACTATTAGCTTCCATTACTGAGTGCATAGTGTGTCAGCCAATTTAATCCTCACGAGAACTCCATACAGTGCATATTTTATCCCCATTTTACAAATTAAAATATTGAGGCTCAGAGAGATACATTGTTGAGTTAAAATTATATTACAAAATAATGATCTAATTTATTTTTGAAAATATGGGAACATAACATTGAAAAACTGGAAGAATGTACACTGAAAGGTGAGGAGAAGTTATCTCTGGGGGATGGGATAATGGATAATTACTATTTGGTTAAGTATTTGCTTAATTTGCTTTTCCAAATTCCTTACAGTGTTTTATAATCAGAAAAGTTATTTTAAAAAGTGTTCTTAATAGATTACATAAAAGACTTACAATAATGAAAAGTTTTGCTCTTTATTTATCACTTGAGAAATAACATGAATTCTTACTATAAATACTTGATCCATATTACTGGATTTATTATAAAGCATATTAAAATTAATAATAATAATAAACTAAACATCAAACATCTAAATTCAGACTTCCCTGGTGACAGAGTGGTTAAGAATCCGCCTGCCAATGCAGGAGACACAGGTTCGAGCCCTGGACCAGGAAGATTCCACATGCCGTAGAGCAACTAACCCCGTGCGCCACAACTACTGAAGCCCGCGCACCTGGAGCCCGTGCTCCGCAACAAGAGAAGCCACCACAATGAGAAGCCCGCGCACCAAAACGAAGAGTAGCCCCCACTCGCCGCAACTAGAGAAAACCCACGTACGGCAACGAAGACCCAACACGGTCTAAATAAATAAATAAAAGTTTTGTTTTTTAATGGACTGTATTTTTTTAAAAAATCTAAATTCAAGTAGACTAAACTCTTAATTCTGGTATCAGGTGAAAAGAAAGATACATAGAGTGATGAAACTCACAACTAGCAACATAATTTTAAAAACTGACTAATTTAAAGTTTCAAGCAGTGCTCCTTTCCCTCTACCCATGATGAAAATGAGGATAAATCATTACATGATTATGTAATCATTACATCATGAATGAAAGGCAGGCAGTAAAAAAGGAAGGCAAAAAAGAAAAGTCATGAAGTATATAACAATCAGCTCCTAAAGAATATGATTATGTGTTTAACAATGCAAAAGCAATGCTTTAAACATTATGAGAGTAACAGTTTATAAATCTCTTGAAGAGTTTAATAGACATAGTCACATATATGTATTAATTCATCAAATGTGTAAAATTGCCCTACTAGGGATGTAATGAAAAAGTATCTCATTTTACCTATTTAAAAACTCAAGGCTTAGGGAGTTGCTATTTTGGGTTTTTTGTTTTGTTCTTTGTTTTTGTTTTTGTTTTGCTTTGTTTTGTTTTAGAGTCACAGGGTCATTAATCAATGCCAGAAATCAAAGTCAATTTTTTGCTTGATGAGTCAAATAATTTTGCTGTGTACAGGTTATCTACCTACAATTGGAGTAGGGGAAAAATATTTTACTTAATCAAAATGTCTTTATCTAGGTGGGATGGCCTTCATTATCTGGTAATTTTTATAATTACTAGTTGAAAAATAATACTGGTTTATTCAAACATAAAACATTTAAAACTTAATGACTTTCCTGCCTCAAATTTGAAATTACCCCATATTCACACATGCACAGCAACATAAAGAAAATAAACGTTTGTCAACTGTTCTTGTCAATATCCTGAATGACTATCTCCTGTCTCAAAATTATTTTGTCTACATTTGAAATCTCTAAAGATTAAAAAAAAACAAGGGCTTCCCTGGTGGCGCAGTGGTTGAGAGTCCGCCTGCCGATGCAGGGGACACGGGTTCATGCCCCGGTCCAGGAAGATCCCACATGCCGTGGAGTGGCTGGGCCCATGAGCCATGGCCGCTAAGCCTGCGCGTCTGGAGCCTGTGCTCCGGGCCACAACGGTGAGAGGCCCGCATACCGCAAAAAAAAAAAAAAAACCATTTTCTGCTCCCCATCAATGATTGCAATATCCTGACTCTATCACTTTCAAAATATTCTTTTCCCATTAGCAGTTATTTTCACTGATATGACTCCCCTACTGTTACATCTTAGTGCCTTCACCTCCTACCATTCTCCCCTGTCTGCTCCTCTCCAACCTAGTTGGGTTCCTCACAGTTCCTAGAACACACTGGGAATACTCCTGCCTCAGGGCCTTGGCATTTGTTCTTCTCCTGCAATGCTTTTCCAGCCCCCTAATTTCCTGAGGGTCTTCATTCAAAACTCACCACCTTACTGTGTGTTAAAATATAAATTTTAACTCTCCTCTCCACTTTCCTGGCTTCATTTTTTCTCCTTAGCATGCACTATATAACATACCATATGCAATTACTTATTCACCTATTTATTCCTGTCTCTGCCCCTGTAGATAAGAAGCCCTACTAGGCTCAGGCTCTGTGTCTATTTTGTTCACCACTGTATCCCCAGCACCTAAAACACTACCCAGTGTGTAGAAAGCCTTCATTACAATATTTTTTAATATATATATTAAATATTAAATTTGGTTGCCTTCTATTAGTGAGCAACATGGTTAGAATACATGATTTACTTTTTTCCAGTTTTATTGAGATCTTATTGAAATATAGCATTGGATACGTTTCAAGTGTACAACATAATGATTTGATATATGTATATATTACACAATAATCACCACAATAAGTTAACAATAAGCTAACATCCATCACCTCACATAGTTACACATTTTTTACTTGTGATGAGAACTTTTAAAATCTATTCTCTTAGCAGCTTTCAAATATACAATACTGTATTGTTAACGATAGTTACATGTTGTACATTACATCCCCAGAATTTATCTCATAACTGGAAGTTTGTACCTTTTGACCACCTTCAGTCATTTCCCCCACTGGCCTCTGGTAACCAGTAATCTATTCTCTGTTTACATGAGTTCAGTTTTTTTAGATTCTACACGTGAGTGAAATTATACAATATTTGTTTTTCCCTGGCTGATTTATTTCACTCAGCATAATGCCTTCTTGATTTCTTATCTAGGTTGCTGGCCTATACATGACTCCTAACATTATTTTCTCCCCTATCTCAAAAGAAAACTAAATATTGTATAATATAATCATAGTTCACCCCACAGATTTCCCCACTGAAGATTCTTAGACTCACAAAAGTTATGTACTTGCTTACAGTCATACAATTATCTAAAGACCGTGAGAATAAAAGCTAGCTTAAAGGAAAACAAGGTGGTCAGTACAAAATAGAGCATCCTCTCTGCTTTCAGTAGACTGGAAAGAACTGGTCTTAGCTTTAGAAAACCTAGGTTTGATGCCTCTTACCATGCCTTACTGGTATGTGACCTGGGATGTGTAACTTAAGCTTCAAAACTCATGGTATCAGTCCAAGTGTGAAATAAGGTGCTATAGATAAACGCACTTTGAAATCTACCGGATTGTCTCTTTATTGCTCAGAAACAAAGATGCTGGAAAAGTAAGGAAAAGGAAACCATAAGGAAACTGATGTCACAGTCAGACTCACCTCATCATGAACCAGCTCCAGTGGTTCTATCATATACACAGAGGTATTATCTTCAAACATACCACTGTGAAAAGAAACCACAGGAGGAGAGAGTTAACAAATATAGCAAACATAGTATGTCTTTAAAGATAAAGAGTGTATCTGAATAAATACCTTTATACTGTCCCAAATCAAATTCACATACCTGCATGGAATCACACTGTGGTCCCACCACTGCACTAGACAGCGTATAGGCTACAGACTGTAATAAGTGTATGCCAAGAGCATACACATTATACCTGGCATAATTAGTTTTGAAATTAAATGGACAGATAAGAAGAGTAAACTGGGATAGAACTATTCATGCTGTTCCAGTATCTCAAGTTATTATTACAGAACCATGTACAACTAGCACAAATTTGTTACGCAAATCCAATATCATCTGTGAGAAAACAGACAGGTTCTTCATGTATAAGAAAAGCTAAAACCACCTGATTCTGAAGAGGCAAACAGAAGTATCTTTACGCTTGCAAGTTGCGAATTTCCATTAAGACTCTGTGTTGAAAATCGCATTTAAGAGACAGGATTTTTTATAAAGTGTGGAGATAGGATTTTCAAGATCCCTTTCATCACATGGCCACAAAAAACCTTTACATGAAGTGTTACTGTGTTCAAGTCTAAAAGGCACCTACAGATGTTTCTTAAGAGCCTTCCTGAAAGCCGAAGCATGGGCTCCTCTCTTTCGAACCCCACCCTTGCCTGGTCACCTCCTGCTTATCCTTAGGTTATGCTGAGTGATAGTTCCTCTGGGGGATACCTCTGGGAAACCTTTCTGGACTAGGGTCGGTCATCCCAAAAGTCCCTGTCCTTCCCCTTCACAGTACCCACCAAAATGGCAATTAAATAATAATCTGTACAATCATTTGTTTAATCTCTATATCACCGGCAAACTCTATGTGTTAAGAGAGCAGGGACTTTGCCCTCCTTGTTCATGACTCCACATCCACTCTCTAACCCAGGACTGGTACAGAAGAGTCACTAAAATAACTATGAAAGACAAGATGGAAAGGGTGAATGGGTGAAACCAAGTTCATTCTCCCAATGACAGTCCCACATACTGAAGTCCATTGCAGGTCGACAGAGCCACCCTGGAGTCCTTGATACCTCTGATGTTTCCATGGTAATAACAGTGCTCTCCACCCTGCAATGCAGAAGAAGATTTCATTGACAAATTATGCTTTCTCCATCACGATTCACTCTTTGGGATGATTCTGTAAAGCAAAAAGAAAGGCAAGGATGATCCTAGAAACTCCTCCTGTTTGATAGGAAATCTCAAAGAGCACTAGGCAATTTTTCAACTTTTCTATAAGAAGCAGGTGTATATTCAATGTAACGAAGGAGAAAAGCCTTTAACAGAGGAATAGGACACCAATGCAACTGGAACAACTTATATACCTTTCCTAAGCATGTGAGGGAGTAGACACTTACCAGATATTGTTAGGGAATAAGGTCTTCTACATCACTGAGGAGAGGCCCCCAAAGGTGCTGTTTAGAATCATTTTTTTATGGAAAACTACACAAAGCTTGGGGATTTGCTTTCTTACCCTTTAAAATCAGTTTTTTAAATTTTTTTAGAAATAATATACGAACTTAGTTTTCAAAGGCAAATAGTAACTGCGAGGACTGTTTTAAAAAACACAGCAGTTTCCTGTCGCTTTCCCTCACCACCGACACATTTTTAACACTTTTAGCTGTTTCTTCTGTTGTTTACCAATGTATTTCTTTTTTTTTTTTTTTTTTTTTTTTTTTTTGTGGTACGCGGGCCTCTCACTGTTGTGGCCTCTCCCGTTGTGAACACAGGCTCCGGATGCACAGGCTCAGCGGCCATGGCTCACGGGCCCAGCCGCTCCGCGGCATGTGGGATCCTCCCAGACCGGGACACGAACCCGTGTCCCCTGCATCGGCAGGCGGACTCTCAACCACTGCGCCACCAGGGAAGCCCACCGATGTATTTCTGAATGGAATATTTATACTGTTATGTCCTGATTTATTTCACTTTAGAAATTACCTTCCTAATATAGAATCTTGAAATCCCCTCTCGCCCCCCATACATTCCAACACACATCACAGACTTTTGGTCAAATTGATATTTAGTGTTTGTGTTATGACTCTGCACATATTGTTCATTGCTGTGCCACAATGCCACTCTACATTGTCTTTTCTGCTCCATTTTAAATTTTTTCGAGAACTTTTATTTTCTTCTTTGGTTTTCCATGTATTTAGCACGTACATAGACCCTATTATCTAAAACATTATCTGTAACTCTTCTAGTATGGTCAAGCACATCAGGTAATTTATCACATCGTTTTGTTCCTGGAGACACCCCTCTTGCTTCACGCTCCTGCTGGGCCTGACGCACAGCTGCTTTACAGGACTTGTCTGTAGCATCATCCTGGGAACTCCTTTGTCCCCTTTCTGTATTGAATCCTAGATCCCATGTCTTCTCCATTCATGGTCCCCTTTCCTGGAGGTATACATCCCCTGGTAATTTGTTGAAAAAGTGTTTGTAGAAGATAAATTTGATGAGAATTTGCATGTTTGAAAACCCCTTTTTCTATCTTCACCCTAGATTGATCTTGTGGGTGGGTAGAGAATTCTAGATAGACAATTATTTTCTCTCAGCATTTCAAAGGAATTGTGCACAGCCTTCCAGCTTCTAATGTTGCTGTTGAGAACTGGAAATTATTCTAATTGTTGACGCTGTCTATACAATCTATTTTTCCCCTTTCAAGAAGACTGTAGGAAATTCTATTCACACCCGTTTTCACAAAATCTCAGGATGTGCCTCAGTGGGGACTTTGCTTACTGATTGCACTGGGCACTCTGTGGCACCTTTGCATCAAGAAAATGCACTCTACCCAATATTCTGTAATCATCTATATGGGAAAAGAATCTGAAAAAGAATGGATACATGTATAATATATGTAACTGAATCACTTTGCTCTACACCGGAAAGTAACACAACATTGTAAATCAACTATAGTCCAATATAAAATAAAAATTTTAAAAAAAACAACTCAGACTCCTCATGAAACATATTGGAGCCTGTGGCAGTGCAGGTAATAAATAATATATCCATTAAAATATTTAAAAAAGGAAAGTGCATGCACTTCAGTTCTGGGAAACTTCTATTATTTCTCTGATAACTCCCCTCCTTTCCATTTTTCTCTACTCAGAAGAAGCTGAGCTCTTCTACCAGAGTAGAGAAGGAATGGCTGCCTGTCTATCTGGGGTAAGAAGAAGATTAGGAATTTAGTACCTTCTCTATGTAGACTTTCAACCAGTCTTTCTGTTTTCTGGCACCTTCAATTCCTGGGGCTTTCTGGGTGCAGAGACACAAGTTGGCTTTGTTCTGCTTGGTTTTGTCCCAGTGGAACTTAGCAAAGCAAGAAAAAACCCTCATCCATCTGCTTTCTATCACCTACAATTTTACAGACACCTCTGACCAGCTGTCATCTCTTCTCTTGTCTTTATCCTTGTTTACACCCTTTTTAAAATTCCTTAACTGTTATTTGAGTGGCTTATTATCAGGAAATTGAGATAAATATAAGCACTGAATCCACATTGCCTAACCAGAAGCTTCCTCTTTGTTTTCTTTTATTTATTTATTTATTTTATATTGAAGTATAGTTGATTTACAATGTTGTGTTAGTTTCAGGTGTATCGCAAAGGGATTCAGTTATACATACATATATATCTCATTTTTTTCAGATTCTTTTCCCATATAGGTAATTACAAAATATTGAATATAGTTCCCTGTGCTATACAGCAGGTCCTTGTTGGCTACCTATTTTATATACAGTAGTGTGTATATGTTAATCACAAATTCCTTAAAGAGAATACTGACTTTGACTTTTTATTAATGATTTACATTTATCTTGATCACTGCTTATTAAAGTGTATTACAATAGCCTCAGAGGCTACTTAAGTGCCTAAAGGGGTTCACCCACACATCAAATCACCACTCCCCAACCAACTCAGTTTGTTTCCTTTTAGTAACTATAATACACACTTTCAATGTTGGTTTCTAAAATTGGTATTCTAATATTTTTACTATTTTGTAAAGGATTGCTTTTCCGTTCTCAAAGAGCAACTCTGTATATAAATAATGACTTCTATATAATATGCCAAGTTCTATCTGCATTTTCAACTCTGGAACTTATAAGCACAAATGGTATCACACATTTCAGTAATTTGAGAATCCAGGTCGATACTCGGCAATTAAATTTCCGACTCTTCCCATGATTCTAAAAACAACCATAGGTAACTGTAAATTCCATCAAACCAGTTATTTAGCACTTTGTGTCACACCAAAAGGCTACCTTAGGTCAGGTGATTGTTAGAAGTACACAGCAAACACTGTCATATTTATTTGACCTTTCTAAGAAGAGCTCTGTTTTTTAGATTTTTCTACAAACAATCTTTTTCCCCCCAGAAAATATTTCCAAGTCCTTTCTTAGATTTCAGTTTCATTCACCTGCTGAAGGTTGATGCTCTCTCAGTATAAAGGTCATTGGTACCTGTTTGAGTTAAGGCAGAATATTATCTGAAGGGAACTGTTTGGTTCACTGTATATCTGGATGTGGATCACCATATTTTCTCGACTTTAAATGATATTTGTGGTAACATCTAATTCCTGATGTTTATCATAAGAAAGCTTTAGTATCTAAATTGTGGGATTACATTAAGCACTATAAGCAATTTGGCAGTTCTAATTTAGTGTTAGTATTAGTAGCATTAGAGGATTTTCTGAGTTTCTTATTGCTAAATTTATACCAAGTGTTTGAGAAAGCATTATCAGAAAAATACTGTTTGGCAACTCTCCGGATTATGCAGCATTTTGTTAACACCACTACAAAGTAACATCTTCGGGTATTTCATATTAAATAAATCCCCGTTAAGAAGACGTATTCCCTCTTGGATATCAGGATGACAGGAGCGGGTCACTGCAGAAGGGCCCCTTGCAGAGGGCCTCGTTAACGAAGACACTGAGTAGTCAGCTCTGGGGGTGTCTCCACCCAAGGAGCCAGCTATCTGGAACACTCACTGTCTCACTGTAACTGCTATCTCTATGCACAAATAGGAAGACACTCACAAAGTGCTAAAAGGCTCTGCCAAAGACAGCAAAAAGCCAAACTACATCCCACAACTTCAGGCTCCAGTGTTTCTTTCTCCAATCAGGAAGGCCTCAGACAGTTCAAGAGTGCTGGCCAGACCCTTCGAGATCACCACTTATGAGCGGATCACAGATCTGTGACTAGGCAAACGGCAGACACGAGAACAAAAAAGGGCTCACTCAGCACATGACACAAGTCTATGTGTGCCTCCATGGGCATCAGCGTTTTCAGATTAAAAACTGTCAGTCAGTTACTTACATTCAACAAAAATGGAACATCTAATAAATGAAGATTACTGGGTAGTCAAAGGAACTTAAAAATCCTAGCAAGTGTGCTCCCCAACTTTCTCAGCCCACCACTTCCACATAAAATCCCACAAGCCAGGTAATGCTCAAACAACCCCATTGGAAACCATCAGGCAACTCCCGCAAGTAATGAAACACCGAAGTCATGTGCATCCTTTAACACATTTCCTAATCAGATGAGTAACAGCTCTAGGAGTCTAGTGATAACCTCGTGAGGGAAAAAAAGATCTGGCTCCCTGGTATTATTGACTGAATGACAGAAATGATTTGATTCTACTCACTTTATTTTTTTCACTTTTTTTTGTTCTTTTTTTAAAATTGGAATATAGTTGACTTACAATGTTGTGTTAGTTTCAGGTATACAGCAAAGTGATTCAGTTTATCTATCTATATTCTTTTTTAGATTCTTTTACATTATAGGTTATTACAAGATATTGAGTATAGTTCCTTGTGCTATAATACAGTAGGTCCTTGTTGGTTATCTATTTTATATATAGTAGTGTGTATATTTTAACCCCATACTCCTCCACCTTCCCCTTTGATTTTACTCATTTTAAATAGAACCTATTGGAAACAGAATCTATCATTTCAATATAATTTATTTTAAAATTGCCCCACCTTTGTGTCTGTTTAATTATCTCATCTGCTTCAGTAAAGTTCAATCAGCCAATTCTTATTATCTTCATTGCTTAAGAAACCCTCATAAACCTGGGCATTCATGGTGACCAGGCACTGATGTTTTCAATCAACTCCTGTACATCTGGATAAACATTTGAAAAGAAACTCCACAGGCCACATCTCACAAATGTGTATATTATGATATTCCAGGTTCTGAATATGGTAATTAAAAACTCTGACACTATACTCAAGTGTTTATTCTATATGCATATTTTTAAATACTTCAAACTTGTCAACCAGCATGATATATCAATCTATTTAATAAATCATTGGGCTGCTTGCAAAAAAAGAAATGTTTTTAAAAATCTACGGGCTTCCTTGGTGGCACAGTGGTTAAGAATCCACCTGCCAATGCAGGGGACACAGGTTCAAGCCCTGGTCCAGGAAGAGCCCACATGCCACGGAGCAACTAAGCCCATGCACCACAACTACAGAGCCTGTGCTCGAGAGCCCGCGAGCCACAACTACTGAGCCCACGTGCCACAACTACTGAAGCCCACGTGCCTAGAGCCCGCGCTCCACAATAAGAGAAGCCACTGTAATGAGAAGTCTGTGCACTGCAATGAAGAGTAACCCCCGCTCAGCACAACTAGAGAAAGCCCACGTGCATCAACAAAGACCCAGCACAGCTAAAAATAAATTTTTTAAAAAACTATAATGGGGGGCTTCCCTGGTGGCACAGTGGTTGAGAGTCCGCCTGCCGATGCAGGGGACATGGGTTCGTGCCCCGGTCCGGGAAGATCCCACATGCTGCGGAGCGGCTGGGCCCGTGAGCCATGGCCGCTGAGCCTGCGCGTCCAGAGCCTGTGCTCCACAACGGGAGAGGCCACAGCAGTGAGAGGCCCGCGTACCGCAAAAAAAAAAAAAAATCGATAATGGGACACATGTACCTGAATTTGAATACTACAGAAAAAGGATACAAAAAACATTTCAGAGAACTGGACAACTTGAGAACTCAACACCTGTTTAATTATTTACCTTCATTAAACTCAAGGGGAAAAACATGTTCAGGTATGAGAAGTTTGGCTGTACTATATATATTTTAATGCTACATACATTTTTAATAGTTCACACAAATCACACTATTCAAATTTAAAATAGCTTTGTGAGGAGCCAGTGTGGTCTGCTCTCTTGATTTCCTGGGGAATTTTTTTAGCCTCCCAGTCAGGAGCCTTGCCCACAGAAGCCCATTCCCTCTGACAACAGTCCCTGCCAAGAAGCCTTCATGGACGAAGTGAGCTTGAGCTGAATCATGGTAATGATTTGATAAGGAAAGCATAAAAAACATTCTAGGAGGGCGACGTGATTAAAATGACAAAAGAACAAAGGCGAGAATAGAATATAGAACCCACAAGGACAGGGATTTTTGTCTTCTTGGTTCACTAATGCACATCCAGCTCCTAGATCAGCGACTAGATCAGAGTGAGTGAACTCAATATCTGTTTAATAGATAAATAAAAATGGCTTCTTCATGAGCCTAAGTGACAAGACCAATCTGAAAGGACCAGAGGATTTATGTTTGTTGAGACAATGGGTAAATAAACTCCCATTACCTACTTGAGAAGTTTTTTATTTTGAGATGCTCTTTTATAGAGTATAATTCAGTGGTTTTTAGTATATTAAAACAGGGTAGTGTAACAATCACCACTTTCTAATTCCAGGATATTTTCATTACCTCAGAAGGAAATCCTTTGCCCATTAGCAGTCATTCTCCATTCCTCCTTATACCTCCCTAACCTCCCCCAGCCCCTGGCAACCACTAATGTACTTTCAGTCTGTATGAATTTCCCTACTCTGGACATTTCAAATAAATGGAACCACATAATATGTGGTCCTTTGGAACTAATTTCTTTCATTTAGCGTAATATTTATAAGATTCATCCATGTTGTAGCATGTATCAATCAGTACTTCATTCCTTTTTATAGCTGACTAATATACCACGTTCTGTTTATTTATTCACCAACTGATGGACATTCGGTTTGTTTCCATTTTTTGGCTATTACGAATAACACTGCTATAAACATCCATGTACAAATTTTTTCTTGGACATAACATTTTCAATTCACTTGGATATATACCGAGATGTAGAATTGCTGGGTCACAAGATAATTCTATGCTTAAATTCTTGAGGACCTGCCGAACTATTTTCCAGAGCAGATCCACCATTTTCCATTCCCATCAACAGTATATGAGGGCTCCAGTTCTCCAGATCCTTGTCCGCACTTGCTATTGTCCATGGTTTTGGTTGTAGCCATACTAGAGGGTGTGAAGTGGTACCCATCCAAGTTTAAAATCAAATGAGAGAGTGACACAGGTGAAATAGGGATCAAAATATCACCTTCAATTTTAGTGTTGCTACATTGGAGGAGAGGATCAGCTGAGAATCCAGTGGGCCTACTAATGCTGCCGCCTAAGTTAGCCAGACTTACCCACCAAGGCACAGACAACATGGGATAACCAACACCCTCCCCCAACCCACCCACACCCACAAGGGCTGCCACTGCACAACTGAGAACAAGTAGAGAAAATGTGCCCTTCCTGTAGGGAGGTGGATCTCACCCAAAAAAAGGGAGGAAAGGACTATGTAGCCATGCCCAGCTCCTTCCCACCAGTTAAATCGCTCTTCTTTCCCTGGGCAAGAGGGAGCAAGGGGACAGGAAGAAGCCAGGGTGAGAAAATAGAGCTAGGAAAGGACGATTTCCTCACCCCTTAATAAGGATGAAGAGTAATAAAGGGAAGTAGGGACAGAAGTACTGTATCTATCTATTCAGTCTTACACTGTTGGCCAGGTGGCAGTTCTTTTCATAAGAAGAGAAACCAAAGTATTAGTAGGCATTTAAAGTTAATGGTTCACCTAAAAGGGATTTAATAGAAATATATTAAATTTGAAAATAACTATTATACCATCATACTGATGCCTAACTCCTTTAGAAGAACTGTCACACTAAAAATTAACTTATTTTTAATAGTTTCATCAACAAGTTGACCAACAAATCAACAAAGTTGTTTTGTCACATACTGTGTGCAAAGCACTGTGTTAGGAACTCTAACAAAAGCTATCGCTCGGGCTTCCCTGGTGGCGCAGTGGTTGGGAGTCCGCCTGCCGATGCGGGGGACGCGGGTTCGTGCCCTGGTCCGGGAGGATCCCGCGTGCCGCGGAGCGGCTGGGCCCGTGGGCCGTGGCCGCTGGGCCTGTGCGTCCAGAGCCTGTGCTCCGCGGCGGGAGAGGCCACGGTAGTCGTGGGGGGGGGGGGCGGCGTACCGCAAAAAAAAAAAGCTATCGCTCTGTTGGTGCACAAGGAAAGTTCTTCCATGTGCATTTACTAATACCTGGCACCTATTCTATACTGCCTACCTAATCTGCTGATCTCTCCAGTTCCTATATTTGCTTCACAAGGAAAGAAGCCCATTTAGCCCACTTTCATCCAATAAAAGTAAAAGCCTAAGACTTTAGCCTCTTCTTAACTAGAAGTGGGAACTAGGTAGGGGCTTCATAGCTGTGATATGGGAAGACCTAGACAGGTTCCTCCTAAGTGTGGTTCATCATTTTGTTCGACTCTAATTCCCAGAATATTTTAAACGTCCACATTCAGATTTCACTTCAAAGCCAAGTAGCCTATTAGTGACTCTGTTCCTCCCTAGTCATGTGAAAAATGGTGTGTGTGTGTGTGTGTGTGTGTGTGTGTGTGCATGTGCACGCACATGTACTTTTGTCTAAATAGTTTGAGATCTTCGGAAGAAAGGTTGCACGGGTGTAAAAACAGGTTTATTTAATCTAGCCATTCTTACATACTGATTTTCTTTTCTGGTACTTGATACAAAGATTTTCTTAAACAACCTGGAAGGCAATGTGAAGTTTAAAAACATGTTTTTAAAAATGTGTATGTAATGGTAGTAGAAGCATGAATTTATACAAACTTTCAGAAAAAAAAAAACTCTCAATATGTAGCAAAAGCCTTAAAAATATACCAACTCTTTTTTTTGTTTGTTTGTTTGTTTGTTTTTCGGTAGGCGGGCCTCTCACTGTTGTGGCCTCTCCCATTGCGGCACGCAGGCTCTGCGGTCATGGCTCACGGGCCCAGCTGTTCCGCGGCATGCGGGATCCTCCTGGACCGGTGCACGAACCCACATCTCTTGCATCGGCAGGCGGACTCTCAACCACTGAGCCACCAGGGAAGCCCTATACCAACTCTTTAACCCAGAAAATTCCATTCTCAAAATTAATCCTTAATCAATTATTAAAGAAGTGTTCAAAATGTATCTGGAAGGCCTTTCCTTAAAGTTATTTGTACAGTGAAAGAGTAGAAGCAATCTAAATGTCTATCATTATGGGATTAAACAAATTATAGCAAATGAATTGGAAACAATATGATACACTTTTTCAAAATAAAAGTTTAGAAGAATTTTTAATGAATGCTAAAATGTTTATAATATTGTTAGGTTAAAAAATTCTCCCACAAGATAATGTGTACCATATCATCTCAGGTTTTAGAGTGTTTATATAGATACATACACATAAAAAACAGACTGTTACCATTCATTCATTACATATAAAGCAAGTAAGTTTGGGTATATAAACTGTTTGGAGAAAATGGGTCATAAATAAGAAAAAAGCAATGAATACAAAAACAAACTGCAATGAACACCTCTTTTGTCAGAGTTAAAATACCCTTTGTTTTAAGTTTCAGTTACAACTGATGCAAGATTGGACATGTCTTATTCATGATAAGGCCTCCATTTGGGACCTCAAATGACCTCTGAAGGCCAATTACCTATTTCATTTCTTTAAAAAAAAAAAAAAAAACCTTCTTGTGAGAAGTTTGGATCAGGTTACCGCAGCCTGCAAAGGTGGTTCATTTGCTGAGTCTGTAAAGGTCTCAGGCAATCTTCTCTTCTCCAGACTCATGATTCAGCATCTGCAGTGCTCACAGCACTGGCACAGCTGACAGAAGCTTTGTTTCGTACAAATGCCAGGCAGCACTGTTCCCGTGCTTGATTTAGCATTTCTGTTCACTTTCCACAGCATTAACTTTTAAGGAGATTCAACAACCCCCCAGATGCAGCCTAAGGCGAGAACTGACAGACTAGTAAGAATAATAGATGGAAGTTCTTAATCTAGGGCATAAAATTCAAAGGTTTGGAACGCACATCAAACTACAAACGTCCCAACTGTTCGTCGGACAGTTATAAATCCGGAGAAATGCCATGACCTCTCACGGCAGTAATCTCAGTTCATACCACCTATAAATACTGGTTAAGAGGTTATCGGACTGACAAGCCCAGGTTACCAGACTGTACAACCCAACAAACCCACACATGAAAGGTCCACTTTTGTGCCAGTGCTCATTAGCAATCAATGAAACAACCCAGTAATGTTTCCCCCCTTGTTTGTTTCCCTGTTTGTGTCCCATTCCCATGGCACCCATGGACGCTGCTTAGGCTCAACGGCACTCTGCGGCCTTCTTACAAATCAGAGTCTCTGGATGCAGCCATTCCAGGGATTTTCACCCTGACTGGTGGAGAGCAACTGTGTTCCTTACATACAGGTAATCTCTCTCTCTTGTTTTCATCTAGACCCACTTTTCCTTATTGATCTTCCAGGAAGAGAACAGTGAACCTCCAAATGAAAGAAATCAAGCACCCCACTGCATTTATATTACAATGCTTGGTGGCCCTGAGAAGGCTTATGTGTCCTCTTTCCACTTCAATTTCTTCCTTTGAGCAACAGGAATAATAATACCCACCTCAGAGAATTGTTTTGAAGATTGAGAGGGAGAATGTTCCCGACATCTTCCTTTCCCCATCTGTCCTCTGCCCTTCATGGGTACCAAGGTCCCTTGGACTAAACAGTCACTCTAATAGCCCACCCAGTCTGATCATTCAATTTCTCTGCCCATGAGCCTAGTGCTGCCATGGAACTGGAGAGCTCTTGATACCGTTCACTTACATAAGATACTGTATGTATAACCAAAACAATGATCGTTTCTTTATTGGCTGGAGTCTCTAACGTCATCTCAAACATTTGTACATTTTAATCAATTTCTCCTAAACTTATTTTAAATTTTAAAAGAATAGCCTTGTATAAGAGGCCAGAGGATTTTAGTGAGATAGACAACAAAACAATGAAGTGTGCAATGAACAGTTCTATGATTAAGTATATTTATACTGCAGGATGTCCATGTGCTATTGACCATACCTTAGAGTACTGTGGTTTCCCATTTTCATAGTGAATCTCCACATAATCAGAAGACAGCAAACCACTACAAAGGAAAGAAAATAGAGTGATTTCCACATCTAAGACACTTAGAGGTTTAAAAATAACCAGCTCAATAAATGGATGTGAGAGCTTGTACACCGCAAAGCACTCCAGTCCACAGTAAGGACAGAACAGGTTATCATCAAGAGTCTCAAATGTTATCCAGCAACAAATCATTCCTCCGTCTGTTAAAAAAGATAAAATACAAATAATTTAAAGACGAACTCCTTTTATACACACATTCATCATTTGATGGATATGTTAATATGGAACAAACAAAAAGGCAGGTAACGGGAGAAGACAGGCTCTATATAAATCCCACAGTTACGCTCTAAACAATTGGAATCTCAAAACAATCGTTGAGGAAGAGTACAGAGAAAAGACCAGATAGAAAATATTTTAGGCTTCTCAAGCCACAGGGTCTCTATAACAACTACTCAACTCTGCTGTATTATCACGTAAGTAGCCACAGGCAGTATGGTTGTGTTCCAACAACACCTCATTTAGGGACACTGAAATCTGAATTTCACATGATTTTCACCAGTCAGGAAATTTTTCTTCTTTAATTTTTTTCAACCATCTGAAAGTATAAAAACCTTTCTTAGCTTGAGGTCTGTACAAAAACAGGAATGCTGGATTTGGCCCACGGGCCATAGTTTGCTAACTCCTGGAATAAAGAATAACAGTTAAGAATATAGACTGTGAAGTCGGAGTGGGGTTTAAAACCTAGCCCAGTTCCTTGTTAGTAGTGTGACTGTGGGCAAGTTACCCAACTCAGCCTTCACGTGAGTCACATGGAGACAACAAAGAGTGTGAATCTCATACACACCAAGAGGATTAAATGAAAGCATCCACATGAGAACTCAGCGCTGAGGATGTGCCCAGTAACGGGCACTGCGGCCGTCACTATTTTTAACTCAGCTTCTCCCAACACGTTTCTCCCTATACAAGGTGGGAAATAAGAATATGTGCCTCTGAGGCAGCTCTGGATTGTTAGGGCATCCGGGTTCCTGTTCGGGCTCTGCCACTAGAAATAATGATTATAAGAGATCACTCACATGGACTGAACACTTACTACATCCCAGCCACTGTTCTAAGGACTATAAAGGTAGAACCCATTTAACCCTAATGGTAACTGAAGAACAACAGTAGGTTCTACGATGAGCTGGATGTGTGCCCTGCATTTAGGCCTAGATTTCCTCTTCTGCAAAAAGGTTGGAGCAGACGATGCCTCAGGTCCCTCTTGCTCTGACATTCTATTTTGTATAATTCTGCCGAGTAGTAGGTTTTCTTATTAGGAAAACTTGACACTGCTTCTTTAACAGAAGGATGGGAGGACCCAATGATTTCACATCATTTTGAGAACTGCACCTGATGTGGTTCTAAAATGACCCAGTGCGGAGGGCTGGAGGAGGCTTGGACCCAGTCAACAGAATAACTGGGAGCCACGTGTGTGCCTGGTCCAGCCTCGTTTCCTGTGTGAGCAGAAGGACAACATTTACAACATGGAAATAAAGCAGGTGCTTGTACCTTGGACAGGTTTTCCTACTGAAATGACTAATCAAACGTGTGTCTACTGATGCTTCTACATTTGAAACTAATTATGGTACATCTACTCATTCCCTTTTCAAAATCTCAATAATCGTAAAAATAATGAGAGTTCTTAGCTCTCTATACTTGAGAACACCTGAGAAGATACAGAAAATTCTTTCAGCTCTAGTTAATGAAGTCAGCACTGCGAATGTACATAAACAGGGTTGTTGTTGGCAGCATTTCTCTGAGGAATCTTTCCGCAACACCAAGAGGCACAGAGGTTGCACTAACTGCATTTTAATTACCTCTCTCTACAGGTCATTCATTATTTTCAAAATTCTCAACCACACCATCACTGGAGCATGTCTAACAGTTGAAAACAAGGTATTTTAGACCCCTACTTTTGTTTGTAATTACAAAAGCAGATAAAAATATTCTAACCATTAACTACCAAACGGATAAAGGTCACTTTAATTATCGTATTTCTATCTTTTCAAGGGCCTTTTCCCCACCATGGACGTACCTATTTCTAATATCTCCCGCATTTGAGAAGCTTTTTTTTTTTAACTTATTTATTTTATTTTATTTATTTTTGGCTGTGTTGGGTCTTCATTGCTGCATGCGGGCTTTCTCTAGTTGCGGTGAGCGGGGCCTAATCTTCGTTGCGGTGCGCAAGCTTCTCATTGCAGTGGCTTCTCTTGTTGCGGAGCAGGGGCTCTAGGCACGTGGGCTTCAGTAGTTGTGGTGCGCGGGCTTCAGTAGTTGTGGCTCGCGGGCTCTAGAGCACAGGCTCAGTAGTTGTGGCGCTCGGGCTTAGTTGCTCCGCAGTATGTGGGATCTTCCCGGACCAGGGCTCGAACCCGTGTTCCCTGCATTGGCAGGCGGATTCTTAACCTCTGTGCCACCAGGGAAGCCCTGAGAATCTTAAAGAAGAAAAATAGCTACTTTTCTAGGACAGACAGAGATAGACATAAGACCATATCCTCCCTTTCACAGAGACACTCTACTCTCCCACCTCCTATAAATAGCACCGCATCCCCATTTGCACCATCCTTCCCTCCTGTCTGACCATTCTTCCCTTAAAACTGTTTCTTTCACTTATCACAGTGTCCCCAGCACCTGGCATAACGCTTAGTGCATAGCAGATGCTTAATCAACATTTGCTGAGTGAGCAAACATCTACCAACATCCACTATACGCCAGGCCCATACCATGTGCTGGGAAGTGGGGATGAAGAATGCAACTCTCTGAAACTGAAACTAAGCAAATCAGTACAAATGTATGAGATTCACCATCTCATTCTAGAATATTATTTGTAATCTTCCTGAAAGTGAATTAATGTCAACTGAAATGTAATCTAATTACAAAAGTCTTAATGTAATTTTGACTTTACATAAATGAGACTTTTCAGTGAGGGGCAAGTTAACACTAGAAAGGAAGAACTGAATAGCTAATCGTGTGGTGGTGCGTCTCCAGCTCCCCCCTGCAGAAAAGGAACAGCTCATCTGTATCTCTGTAGGCCTGAAGATGAGCTGTCTGGCAATCTCCGCCTGCAGATGTTCTCCAAGGCCCTTCCTCCACGTCTGCTCTCTGTAGTTTCCCTAGTAGAACTTCCTGTTGAAAATACAATGTTCTAACATGCCAATACTGATCTATTTAGCAATTATGGTCCCGAGTATAAAGGGTCATTGTACTTTCTTGATCAGCCAGTTGGGTGTTTGGTTCTGAGTTGTCTGATAACTTGGGAGGACTGATGAAAAGGAATTTCTGAACATTCTAAGTTCTGAAATAAGCATCCTTTTTCTAGTCATTTAAGTTACAGAAAAGCTATACACCCCAGCTACTACAGTCCGTCTCATGCAGGTTATCTGGTGAAAGAGAGGTGGCCTTGGGAGGTAAGGAGATAAATGTAGGATGGAAGTTCAAAGCAAGGTGAAAGAGAGTGCAAGAACTGGAATAAGAAAATTCTCTTTTGATTATTGTTACGGAACCTTCTTGCTCACCGCCTTCATGGTGAATCTGCATCACAAAGGTAGTGAAAAGAACTTGAACTAGACAATGTGATTTTACTCAGCATATGAAGAACAAGTATAAGCACCTTAATGATGCTGAACTCCAAGAGCAGGAGAATGGCAAGACTATTAAGACATGGCAAATGAGCCAAGAGTCAGATCAATGAAGGGGACTGTGGCAGAAATAATGCTGAGTGTCCACCAAATCCCATTTCATCTTCCCCTTCCTAGAACAGTAAGACTATATTTCACAGCTTTCAGAGCAGTTAGGTTGGGGTCAAGAGATTGAATTTTGGCTCATGAGATATGGGGGGAAGTAATATCTATTCTTCCAGTTTGACCATTAAAATCCAAGCTTGATTATCCAAGCTCTCTCTTCCCTGGAACCCTGGCAGTCACATGCCCTGGAAGCCACATGCCCTAGATGGCATAGTTACAAGGTGAATGCAGCCTAGGTTCCTACATCTTGACTGGAGAAGAGCTTCCTAGGAAAGCCACTCAAATGGCATTAGACCATAATGTGGGTAAGAGACAAAATATTACAGTGTTAATTCTCAGATTTCATCTTTACTATTAAAACGTGGTCTAAATGTTTCTAATTCCAGCATCTATCACAAAAAAAGTTTTAGAAATTTATGTTCAAAGAATTTCAGAATCATCAGCAAATATACAAAGAGGACTTCTATAAGATCTAGGCATTGGAAAATCACACAAAGAGAGAAGTTTTGCCTATACAAATATTTGTTGTAGTCCTCGAGTTTGAGATTTATGTGTCTAATGAAAGAAGGTACATGAATAGTCAGGTGGTCAAAACTCCAAAAGTTTATAGCGTACATTCCACCAAGGAGGCTCATTATGGAAAAGCCAAGGATCTGAGTAATTGGAAAAGTAACTTATCAAGAATCCCTAGTGCCTGGAAAAGTCATTAACCAAGAAGAGTGAATGACTTCTAGTTTTTTGGACGATAACTTGAATCCCTTACTTTAAAGAAAGAACTATATTCCTTCTTTTGGACAATCCCGATCATAGCAGTCTGTGAGTGGGTTGTGGGTTAATCAAGCAAATTAAATTGTTCAGAATGAGATGACATAGAGAACAGGGCCTTGAGCTCTAAGGAAGACTACTAGGAATGGCAAACATTGGACCACAAGATGTGGTCATCTGCTCTCTTACCAATTTCTGTTGATTAAAGGGTCCAAGGATCTGGCTTGGTAACACATTCATTCATTTAGTGACAAAAAGTGCTGAGCACTATGGAGATTCTCAACTTCATAGGGCAGCAAGGATGACAGCGTTGGACCACGCCTGCCCCCTCTTCCCACTAGAAGCTTCACATTTTTCCTTTTATACACATAACTATTTTAATTCATTAAATAATTACTCTAAGTTGTAATGAGGAGAGACACAGAATTTAAACTAGTACATTCATACAAGCAGAAGCTTGTAACTTTACTATTATCCTACTGTCCTTACATTGCTTTCCTCTTTTTTTTTTTTTTTTTTTTCCTTTGCGGCACACGGGCCCCCCACTGCCGCGGCCTCTCCCGTTGCGGAGCACAGGCTCCGGACGCGCAGGCTCAGCGGCCATGGCCCACGGGCCCAGCCGCTCCGCAGCATGTGGGATCCTCCCGGACCGGGGCACGAACCCGTGTCCCCCGTATCGGAATGCAGACTCCCAACCACTGCGCCACCAGGGAAGCCCTTCTTTCCTTTTTGAACACAACAGACTTAAAAAGTAAGATGATTCTTCAACCACCACTTCTCTCAAGTCTTAAGAAAAAGTTAGACTCATCCCACCTAAAATAATTTGTATGCCAAAAGTTATTTCAGCTAGGAAATATACACTCCTTTGAGTGTAGACAATAAAATAAGAGTTTTAAAGCTGTGTTCAAAGATTGTAGACATGGAGAGGTTGAGATTTAAGAGAGTAGAAATGATACATTAAGTGGGTGAAAGTAATTATAGGTTGAATTGAGGCTTGGTGTTAAGTCAAACAAAGATGGCACGGTAGGCAAGGGCTGGGGAAAGTGGGCACATTTCATAGGAACAGAGCCGGAGGTGGAGACTACTCCCAGCACAGGCAGCTTGTAGAGATGTACGCTTCTTTGAGGGTCACGACAGGAATTTAATGAGCTCCTAAACCACATAAGAGGTTGCAGTACTTCCATGTGTAGGGACTCATAAGTGATGGCCCATGCACCATAATACAGTGAAGAACACTCAAATACATTAAGAATAGGAAACATAGGCAGGGCTGCAAGTTAATAGATAGGGCAGTAGAGAGAAGAGGAATTAGGGGAGAAATAAGGGATAAACTTGAGGTGATGTAAAAGCTGAGGGCCCCCACGTGATCAGCCGATAAGAGGAGCCAAATGTGAGTTCCTCTCTGAGGAAGTAGCATCAATAGAGACATTTTTACTTACACAAAAATAAAAGATGTCTAATTTCTCCTCCCCAGCTTTTAAGCCATACCACTTGAAGTGGCTTAACACATTCCTAGCATGGCTGCCAGCATCTCTATAAGTATACCAGTAATTTTGAGATTCCTCTATGATAGAATTGTAGTTACTTTCACACAAATGGGTAACTTTACCCCCATATGTCATGAAACAAACACAATTTTAAACACAGGGAAAACTGGATCCAAATAAAGATAGCATATCTTTTGAACACAGTTATGCAGAACTGAAATGCTTTGGTGCACCATTTTCAAAGCTAATAATGAATATTATAGTTTGTTGAATATTGCTAATATAGGTTCTTTTCTGATCTGCCCAATATTTATTTATACTATTATCAAACCAGGCTTTACATGCAGTAAAATCGTAGAGAAATAGATATGGATCTATCATCAGCCTTGCCTTCTGGTAACTTTGTCTCGAAGAAAAAAACTCTCCTCCAAGTCTAGTTTTTGCCATCTCCCAGGACAAGAGCTCCCTACTTCTTTCATTTTTCAGTCTATAGAGAAAAAGTGTACATTTGTTTATACAGTGTCCATCCTTCCCAGGTATACATGAAATAGTCAAAAGTGTAAAAAGGAAATGAATGGGAAAACTACCAGAAATAATAAGAATTAAGTAAGATAGCCAGTTATAAGATATATATGCAAAAGCAAAATACATTTCTATGTGCACAAGCAAAAATAACCTAGAAATAATCCAGGGGAAAAGTTTCTACTAACAATGACAACAGTGGCAACAAATGTTATATACATAATTATGCATGCGGGTATTTACACATTTATGTATAGATGTACATGTACTCTGTAACATTAATGTAATTCCAAACAAAATTTCAGAAAGTTTGTTTAACTCGATGAAATTATTCTAAAGTTCATCTTAAAGAATAAATGTTTATGACAACCCAAACATGTTTTTCAAAAGAGGAGTAACAATAGGACCTCATATTACTACTACAGTAAATGAAATACAGAGCACTGGCCTGATTAGATGGACAGCCTAAAGGACAGAACAGAAAGTCCAGAGATTCAAGGTCATATAAAAAATGTAATATATGGGAATAATGACATTTTAAATTGGTAAAGAAGAGACTAAACATTTTGGGAAAGTTAGATCCCTACATCAGATCTTACACCAAATAATAATATATGCTTTAAAGGAATGTATATTTTAAAATAAACTTACTATAAAAATATAGTTGAATGTTAGGAAGCAGAGACCATTTTATGCATGATCTTAAACCCAGAAATAATTTTTTTTTTTTTTTTTTTTTTTTTTTTTTGCGTTATGTGGGCCTCTCACCGTCGTGGCCTCTCTCGTTGCGGAGCACAGGCTCCGGACGTGCTGGCTCAGTGGCCATGGCTTATGGGCCCAGCCGCTCCGCGGCATGTGGGATCTTCCCGGACCGGGGCACGAACCCATGTCCCCTGCATCGGCAGGTGGACTCTCAACCACTGCGCCACCAGGGAAGCCCCAGAAATAATTTTTAATAATCGATAAGACTATATAAGTTTTTTTTAATTTCCATAAGTTAAATTTTAAAATACCATAAACAATTGCAAGGCAAACTGAGAAAAAACAAGTATATGAAAAACAAAGGGCTGCTATTTTTTGACATAAGACAAAAACAAATAAAAACAAACAACCCAACAGAACGTAGGCAAAGAACATGGGCAGATGATTCGCAAAATATTATGTACAAAATGCAATTCACAGAAAAAAGAAAACAGAAATACTAACGGTGATCAATCATACACAAATCTACAATTGTATTAGTAATAAAACACCTGTAAATTAAAATAGCCATACGAGACCATTTTCCCCCATCAGTTCAGAAAATAAAAAATGAGTAATAGTAGCTAGATCTGGCAAGAGTGTAGAAAAATTGGCACTTTACACATTACTGTGAGGAAAATGAATTAATATGTCTTTCTACGGGACAATTTACCAATAGCCATCAATCCCTGAAAGCATGTTCACCTTAAATCCATAAGTTTTTATAATCTTATAAGAGCTACTTATAAAGGTTTCCTGAGGAAATAGCTAGACAAGAGCAAATAAACACACACACACACACACACACACACACACACACACACAGCTATCTCGGCAGGTGATGCAGATGCGAGTAGGTTTAAATGTGCTTTTACATTACAGACGCTTAGAAACCTGGGGAAGATGTTCACATCATTCATTGAAAAAAGCTAATGAGAGAATGTTATGATGTTGTCTGGTAACTTTTTAAAAGTATGTTTATACGTGTATATTCACATATAGAAAAAAAATCTGCGGAGATATACACACAGATATAACAGTAGGCTATCGCTTCCTGTAGAACTTTCAAAGGTTTTTATTTTCTTTCTTTGTTTACCCATAATTCCTAAAGTTTTTACAATGAACATACTTTTGCCTTTGAAAATGAGGAACCACAATACAAGCTGTATTTTTTTCAAGGAAGAGAAACATAGCTCTTTAGGAAGGGGATGAATTAATTAACTAATTAATTAATGACTAATTTCAGGCCCAGGAAAAGAGTCACAGGCATTGACAACCACCACTAACCTCGCTGGGTGCAGTGGTCAGGCCCGGCTGCCTCCGTCCCCTTACATGGAGGTTGGGGTGAGGACAGAAAAAGAAACAAAATGCAATCCCCACCCTCAAGGTGACTATAATCTCACAGCTAAAATAAGGCAGGACAGCATGTACCCTAATAACATAAATAGTAAGCCATCAAGCTGCCCCAAAGGGAAAATTAATTTCAACTAAGATGATCAGGAAAGCAGGGCCAGGGCAGGTTCAGGACAGAGTATAGACAGGGAAATACAGGCAGGAAAGAGCAGGTCACATAGACAGGAACCAGGATGTGCAGCCAGGGAGGATATTCAGGGTATGGATAGAAGTCCAGTGGCCAGGGCATAAGTCACGGGTGGATGGTGTTTAAAAGGCAGGATTGGGACCAGGCAGTACACAGATTTAAGCAGAGGAGTTGGAACTTCTGAAGGAAAGGGCACTCTAGGACCAGGAACTCACACTTGGAAGAGCTCAGAGTAAGCACTGCGTTTGTGTCTTCAGAAGCTGCAAAGTCTTTAGGGCCTGAGAAGGACTTAACACAGATACTGGCTCTTTTACTGGGTCAGTTAGAGCCATCTGCAAAGTAATTAATGTTAGCAGCAGGAGAGAACGGCATGAGACCAGCAAAGACACTAAGAAAAGGCCTTTCCACATGTGAAAACCTGTAGATTTAACTTTCCTTCACTCATTCAATTAATGGCTGAAGACTGGATGAGAAGCAAAAAAAAACCAAAAAACAAAAAAATAGATGAAGGTTAGATAAAGAAATGATTTTTAACAAAAAGTAAAGATTATTTCATTTTTATTTAAAATTTCCATTTCTTTTTTATTTGTATTAATGCAGTTAGTTTTATTTTTTTAATTTCTATACAATTTTTAAAGGTTACTTTCCACTTACAGTTATTAAAAATATGGGCTCTATTCCCCAGGTTGTACAACACATCCTTGAGACTATCTTACACCCAACAATGTGTACCTCCCACTCCCCCGCCCCTATGTTGACCCCCCTTCCCACTGGTAACCACTAGTTTGTTCTCTGTATCTGTGAGCCTGCCTCTTTTGTGCTGTATTCACTAGTTTGTTGTATTTTTTAGCTTCCACATATAAGTGATACCATGCAGTATTTGTCTTTGTCTGACTTACTTCGTTAGCATAATGCCCTCCAAGTCTGCCCATGTTGCTGCAAATGGCAAAATTTCTTTAAATGTTTTTACTGTGAATTATAGATATTTGTCCTAAAATTTAGTTATGCAAATACTAGCGTGAACAGCGATTTTATGCTGTTTTAGTAAAGAGTAAGATTTTTGTAGAACAATTACAGTTGTCTTTTGTGTGCTCTCCTCCTCCTTTTTACCCTACCAAGGAGGAGCCTAACCATTTCTTTCTCTTGTGTTGACACAGTCTGAGCATGTACGGTATCTGCTGGCTGACCTGAGACCCAAGGCCTCCACAGAACCTGCATGGCCCTATGAAGGAAAAGGCATTTGACGTTGTCATTTCTCTGTACTGATCAGAAAACAACATTCTGTGCAATCATGGGATCCTTCATACATAGAACACAGGGACCTTTAGAGATGATAACCGTGGTCCTTCTAAATACTAGATATGTTTATGAAATTATCAGAATGTAGCAATTAGAAACACAGTTCTGCAGTAATATCAAACCAGTAAGCAGCTAAGACCACCACAGAGCAAGAAGAAGAGGAGGAAGGAAAAGGAGAACTTCTTTGCGGTTTCTTCAAGACACTACAAAATTACTCTTATACAAAGTGACACCTATTTTTTAAATTAGCACTTTAGAAAAATGATCTTCAAACTTCTGAGCACATTTCATGGCACTGAGAAATTATTCACTGGGCCTTTAATCGTTTAAAAAATAAAAGTCATGATGTCCCTAATTTCTCTAACCAAAGAGATTTTTTCATTCTTCCAAGTTATGTACCATTTCAAAATAATGACAACAGACCTCTGAAAATTATAGAATTTATTGGAAAAGCTACCATTAATGTGTAGCTTCTTTGGAAAGGGGATTTCTTCCAACTAGCATGGACTTTCCGATTCAGTATAGGTCATTCGAGTGTTAACTAGGCCTTTTTCACTCTGCTCACTGTTATACCCTCAGTCAAGGAAGAATGCCTGAACTAAACAGGCACCCAGGAGCGATTTGTTGGTTGAATTAATGAACAAATAATTAATGAATGAACAGGTAACAGAACTTAGGAGATCCAACTCCTAACCTGACTCTTATTGTCTCTGAGTCCTTCGAGAAGTCCCTAACATTATGGAACAAGTTTTCTCCCTTACAAAAACCAAGATTGTTGGATTATAGGCTCTCTAAGGAAACTTCCAAGTCTAAAATAGTGAATGCGTGACTGCCATCATCTCCTACCCTAAAAGTATAGCTGTGCTAAACTGGGACTTGGGATTGTTAACACACACATCTCATCTATAATATTTGGTACCTGCTTTATCAAATAATCAACTGTCTGTATATTGGGATGACTTCAGGCCAACGTTTCCAGAATGGTGCTAAAAAAATGGTTGCATTCATGTTCCATATATACCGCAAAGAGCTGCTTTATAATTTTTTTTTCTAATTCTACATATTTCTATGTACCTCAACCAAAAAAGAACACCTCAATTTCCAAGAAGGAAAGTGATAAACTCTTCCTACAGATTAGATTAATAAAGAACAAAAAACTTTTACATAGAAATTAAACTGAGCCATGATCAAGATCTGCTAAAGCTACATTGTATAAACACCAACCTATTTAAGGGGTGTGTTGAAAATCAGACCACACAATTACAGTACTGTTACTTGATTGAAACTAAAAATAAGTCAAAAACGTAAAATCAACTATCATGCTTTATCATAAAGATATTGCAAACCAAAGAAAACAGGGAAAAATAAGAACTTATCCTGTGTAAGTTGCTTATGATAAGCAAATCTGATGACACCTGATGTCATTTTGAAAGACATGTATACAACAGTGACTACAGCTGTGTAATTTACTCTATTCCAGTTTTATTCTATCGTCTGGACATTTTGCATAATACTAAAACTGAATTTTTATCTTTCAAAAGCTACCCAGATCATTAGTTATTTGCACTTGATTCTCTCTTAAAATTCATTTTAAATAATGTATAGACAGACACCTTCCTTCTATTTTAAGAAATATAATGTGCCAGTAATAAAATCAAGTCAGTGGTGGCAGAAAAAAGCAGAACAACAAACCTATAAATCAGAGTTTTAAGACAATTTCTGTAAATGGGCCTTTCCTCCAGCCAGACAACTTTCATTAAATTGTCTTAAAATTTTAATTCCAAGTAGATAACCTTACCCACCGTCACCATTAAAGTGCCTCTCAAAGTTTGGAGGAAAAGCAAAACCTTTATAAGATTCTAGAAGCAGCCAAATCTCAGAGAGACTGACACAGAAAAAAGGAGAAACTATTCTATTTAGGTTCTTTCAGAGAAACTATTTTTAGTTTAATCCTAAAACCAGACATTTTTAGAACCCTGGTGGAAAGTCTAACAATTAACTATGTGATCCATAGTGGTAAATTCACTGCGTATCAATAGTATATTCAAGGATCATGAGTACGTAGGGTTGGGGATGATCATGGGGAAGAAGAAAGATCCTAAGTGAACTGATTCACATCCAAGAAAGCCGTACCAAGGTTGGTAATTCACGACAGGGATAGAAAATGGAGTGGACTACCTTCAGAGAAAAATCCAGAAGCTAATAGTCTGGTAGAGTTAAAACTCTGGGCCAAGAGCATATTCAGGAGTTGAAATGCATATAGAGTCTAGAGATCACACCAGCATGTAAACAACAGATAAGCAAATGAGATTCTCCAAACTACCATCCCACAGACATGGCAGGTACCATGCTGTACCCATAGCTCCTGGTATTGCCACCTACACAGAGGAAGCATCTAATCAAGTTCCGTGGCTGATGAGTCCAGGAAACTCAGAAGAAATAAAAGACAAGATGGCACGTCACACTTTAGTCAGAGGAATCCTCAGGAACTCGAGGGTCCTACAAGCAGAGCTCAGCGCCCCCAGGTAGGCAAGGTGAGGCCAGAGACAGTCCGTGGCAGAAGCAACAAGAAAACTGAGACTCAGACTACTTTCTGTCTCTCTCTTTTTTTTGTTTTAATTAATTAATTTATTTATTATTTATTTATTTGGCTGCACTGGGTCTTCGTTGCTGCGCACCGGCTTTCTCTAGTCTCAGTGAGCAGGGGCTACTCTTCGTTGCGGTGTGCGGATTTATTGCAGTGGCTTCTCTTGTTGTGGAGCGCAGGCTACAGTAGTTGTGGCACACGGGCTCAGTAGTTGTGGCTCACAGGCTCTAGAGCGCAGACTCAGTAATTGTGGCACACGGGCTTAGTTGCTCCGCAGCATGTGGGATCTTCCCGGATCAGGGCTCGAACCTGTGTCCCCTGCATTGGCAGGCAGATTCTTAACAACTGCGCCACCAGGGAAGTCCGTGTCTCTATTTTTTATAGCTAAGTATCCATGAAGTCAAAAGCCAATCCCAGGGATGGGATGGAGGAAATGTTTTGGTGAAGGGACACACAGAGAGCTTCTAAGATACTAGCCATGTTCTATTTCAACCCGGATGGTGGGCATTATACAAATATTCACTTTATTATTCTTCTTTAAACTGTAAAAATATATTTCCACTCCTTTATGTGTACATTTTATAATTTTAGTAAAATAAAGAAAAAGGAATCCAAAATATCTGTAAGTAATAAAAACAGAAGAGCCTAGTCCAATTCTGACATTGACAAATTTGAGTACGAGACAACTTGAGCCAGAAATGGACCAAGGAAAAGGCACCTGGAATTAGAAAGTTATCACTACTAAGACCAGAGGGGAAGAAGACTTTAAAGAACAAGTGGGAGGTGAAAAGCACAGAGAGAACAAAAGGCAACTTTCTTCTTCTCTAAAAATAGCAGGCTTATTAGGCCACTTTTAGAGCCAGTGCTCACATGGGAGTCCATTTCTATTAAAAGAATAAAACTTAGAAAGGGAAAAGAAGTTCCTGGAGGATACCAAAGTATGGAAAAGAAAAGTTCAGAAATGTAACAAAATGTCTTAGACCAGACAGAATTTGAACTATATATGACTTTATTATCAAAATATTTAACTCTCAGACTAAAGAGGTAAAGGAACAGAAAATGAGAGGGTGAGGCAAAGAAAATCCTTCCACGCACTGATTTTCTGCTGAACTACACTTAAAATGTAAAGAGTGTGTGTGGTATGAGGTTAAGTAAACCTCATAGAGAGCACTGCCATGGCACATGGCTGCTTTCCAAATAAAGTGGCAAAAGATACCATCCTATACCCTTCACTGAAATACTCAAACTTAAATTTAACTTTAAAAAATCCTCATTTTCAATCACCAAGACTAACATCGCTGGAAAACATCAATCTCAGTTGTTTTGATAATCATTTACAATCACATTTATGAATTCGTAATGCCAACAAGTATCTTCCTTTTCTCACTCCCACATTCTTCTATTGTTTAAAAGACTTATCTGTACACAGGAAGGTGGAATTTATGGATGACAACACCAACAGTGGGTCCGAGAACAAGCAAGACCTGTGTCACAGCTATAGGAAGGTCTACTCATGTTACACAATACAAGCCACTTCTAGACGTTTTCTGCTCAACAAGATAAAATCTTCTCCAGAGTTCCTATTTTTCATCAAAGACAATGTATTACAGTGTTAGACATTTAAAACATCCAATAATTCTAAAAAAGGTTATTCGAGGAGTGTTTTCACATGCATGCTCTGAGGGTCAAATCAGTATCTCTATTTTTATACACAATTTTTTAAATCCTAGGGCCATGTAATGGCACTTAACAGCCTTTTTGGATGACTAAGAATATCTAAAACCAGAGAACAGTTTTGAGATGACTAATAACTTAAATACCCACACTAAACTTCAACCCCAAATCAGAAAGGATGAGTGAAGTAATAACATAATGAGGCTTTTTCCCTTTTTTCCATGCCTCAGGCGCAATCATTCCTATAATTCTTAACTAGAAAAGAATTTTAGTTTGCTTATCCTTTAAGAGGATATTAAACAGCTTGTACAAAAAATTGAAAGATAATTCTCATTTTTTATCCCATAAGCTCAGATAACAAGCATGTGGATATCAGTTCTCTTTAGCTCTTTTTTTTTTTTTTTTTGGCGGTATGCGGGCCTCTCACTGTTGTGGCCTCTCCTGTTGTGGAGCACAGGCTCCGGATGCACAGGCTCAGCGGCCATGGCTCACGGGCCCAGCCGCTCCGCAGCATGTGGGATCCTCCCGGACCGGGGCACGAACCCGTGTCCCCTGCATCGGCAGGCGGACTCTCAACCACTGCGCCACCAGGGAAGCCCTCTTTAGCTCTTTTATCTGGATTCTAGGCATAGCATCATTTTCTAAAGTTGCCTAAATTCTAACACAGGTGTCACTAAAACAAACCCCAAACCCCAGTCATCTCCACCTAGTGTTGGATAACTCAGTGAAAGTTCCTAGTTAATAGACCCTCATTGTTACTAAGTCATCCATTCTACAAATTCACTATAAATCCGTTCTACAAATTCACTATAAATACCTAAGAGAAATACATGATGGTCAAAATACTTCCAAAGACTGAAAATGTTCCCCTCCCTCCCACTTTCCATCTTAGACTATCATTGATTTTTTTTCCATGTTCATATTCCTACAAGGATTACAAACTCCTCATGAATTACAACAGAAGAATAAAAATTAGAGGAACAAAAAACTACTGCATTTCCCTATAAAGAGAAATGGTCCTAATTTCAAGCTACTAAAAACTATGAAGCTAAATACTGGGAAATTTGAGCCAACATACCTCTTCCCAGAATTTCAATAGGTCAGAGCAAAAATTTCATATCCAACCCAGTTATTCTTCAAGTATAAGATTAATAAATATTTTTAAGCATTCAAGAACTCATGAAATCTATCTTGCACCTATACTCTTCAGTTAATTCTGGTCAAGCAAAATACAAATAATCCGGGAAGAATGGAGAAACCATGGTAAAAGGACTCAGAGTGGGTGCTGAATCCCATAAGTAAAGAACGAATGCTTATTGTGGAAATTGTGGTTACTGAGCAAAATGCAAATGTTATACACCTTGACGACGTAAAAAGTATTATAACTAACAGGTGATGAAGGAAAGTGGAAAAAGTATAAATGTGTTCATTTTATCTTCATTCAAATATACAATTTAGTTGAAATAAGTCTTTTCTTTTTTTTTTTTTTTGATGACTCCAAACAATGTTCTTCACAACTTTGGTAGGACATTTTTAGCAAGTAACATTTCTTGTTATGAAGAAATATTCATCTCACCTTCATACATCTCTTTAATTTCACTTGTTTTCTTTTCTTTTGTTAAATTTAGTATTCATTATATTTTCATTTTGTTAAGTGTAATCATTTATATTTAAAATATTATTATAATATAACCCCATTTTTGCAAGCTATCTACCACACCTTCTATCTGTATGCATAGAGAGTTCACGAAATAGAGTGTACAAATAATAGTAATGGTTACTTCTGAATGGTAATTTTTAACTTTTCCTTTGCATTTATTTTGTACCGACTTTAAGTTTTATAATGAGCAGTATCATTTTATGAAAACAACAAAAAATTTTCATCAGAAAACTGCTTTTGATATAACAGCTACTCTTCTATGTCTCAGAAGTACAAAGATTTCTGACAGTGAAGTGGAAACTAACATTCACCATTAGCTGCTTCTCATATGGTAGTTGGGTAACAGCACACCTGTAGCTTCAGTGTGGAGGATTAAGAGGTAACAGGGGAGATCCATTACTTGGGATAGCCATTACTTCATCATGGCAAGCTGCCATTTTAATGAACTCCTGCTTCAGGATGGAAGTCAATTAAGACAGCTTTGCCAGCAATCTCAGAGAGAAAAGGTGAGAAAATTATCTGCAGAGCTACTAAGGTGTTGTGTTTTGTTTTTTGGGTTTTATTTATTTTTTTTTTTTTTTTGCGGTACGCGGGCCTCTCACTGTTGTGGCCTCTCCCGTTGCGGAGCACAGGCTCCGGACACGCAGGGTCAGCGGCCATGGCTCACGGGCCCAGCCGCTCCGCGGCATGTGGGATCTTCCCGGACAGGGGCACGAACCCGCGTCCCTTGCATCGGCAGGCGGACTCTCAACCACTGCGCCACCAGGGAAGCCCCTGGTTTGTTTTTTTTTTTGTAGATAACTAATGCATGTTTATTGAAGCAAAGGAGGAAGTACAGGAGGCCCAGGCTATAGGGAACTTTGCTCCTTAGAGGGAGAGTTACACTTCTCTAGTTAATTTTCTCTTTTTAACATCTTTATTGGAGTATAATTGCTTTACAATGTTGTGTTAGGTTCTGCGGTATAACAAAGTGAATGAGCTATATGTATACATATATCCCCATATCCCCTCCCTCTTTAGTCTCCCTCCCACCCTCCCTATCCCAGCGCTCTAGGTGGTCACAAAGCACTGAGCTGATCTCCCTGTGCTATGCAGCTGCTTCCCACTAGCTAGCTATTTTACACTTGGTAGTGTATATATGTCCATGCCACTCTCTCACTTCGTCCCAGCTTACCCTTCCCCCTCCCCGTGTCCTCAAGTCCATTCTCTACGTCTGTGTCTTTATTCCTGTTCTGCCCCTAGGTTCATCAGAACCCTTTCTTTTTCTTTTTTTAGATTCCATATATGTGTGTTAGCATATGGTATTTGTTCTTCCATATATGTGTTAGCATATGGTTTTATTTGAACCTCCATACTTTTCTCCACAGTGGCTGTATCAATTTACATTCCCACCAACAGTGCAAGAGGGTTCCCTTTTCACCACACCCTCTCCAGCATTTATTGTTTGTAGATTTTTTGATGATGGCCATTCTGACCGGTGTGAGGTGATATACTCACAAAAGGTGCTTTTGTTACAAGTCTATGTTGTCACTGACTTCTCAGAAATAAGACACAATCTTTATTACCAAATACAAAATGCTTACGTCAGCACCTGGAACTTGCCAGTGCCTGCTAACATCTACCTTAACTAAGTGACATCTAAAAAGCAGAAGGCTTTACTGAGCCCTTTTCTAAGTACTATTGAGGAAGTAATTTAAAAATGAACTAGGCAATTAAAAAAAAAGAAAAAAGTTATCTTTTTATCTCTTCTTCCCCCTTCCCTCCCTACCCTTACCTCCCCTGGAAAACAGACCTAGTAATGAAGGAAGCCCAAGCAGGCTGCACAGTGATCACTGCCCTGCAGATCTGTGCTCTATAATCACTGTCTGTTCCCAGCTTATAAAAATAAAGGCTGGAGTAAAGTCTACCTGGAAAAAAGGGCACTCCTGAAAAGTTTAAAGACACCCACAAATGTAAAAACATGTTTGCGTTTTTTATATCAGCGAGACCAAACACAAGCATGAGACTATGACTTTAAAATATACAGCATTGGACATTCAGACAAAATATCATTAAGTGCATTTTCGAATGAAGCCCTTGGGAAAACTTCATACAGTAAATCCTATCAGGCAAGGATCTGACGGCAACTTGTCATCCAGAATGCCATGACTTTGTCAACTGTCAAAACTTTAAATACACTTTCTTCTTGTTAAAAAAAAAATAGCCCTGCCTTTATTTCTAACTATGGCAATGCTGAAAAGCAAGAGTCCTTAAATAGATGTGAATTTCCTTTTATTGCAAGATAATGTATAATTCCAGAATATTTTTCAGATCCCCTGAATACCTTTTTACTTTTTTTAAAATGATTTCAGCCATCCTGTCCTCTTTAATTTATACTTCTAGGTTTAGACAATCATTCATTTTGACAAATGTCTATCTTTCTGTGTCAAAATACAAGTATGGTTGACTGGAAAACAAAATTTTTCTCATTCTACTTAGACAAAACTAAGGAACATAACGACACATCTGTTAAAGACAAAAAGGTTGTTTTGTCAGTAACAGAGAAGTTCAATTTTTTTCCAGTTGATAATAAAACATAGGAGGCTTTATCCTGCCAACAGCAAACATCTGTAAAAATAAAAAGAGTGTGGGCTTTCCTGGTGGGGCAGTGGTTGAGAGTCCGCCTGCCGATGCAGGGGACACGGATTCATGCCCTGGTCCTGAAGGATCCCACATGCCGCGAAGCAGCTGGGCCCGTGAGCCATGGCCGCTGAGCCTGCGCGTCCGGAGCCTGTGCTCCGCAACAGGAGAGGCCACAACAGTGAGAGGCCCGCATACCACAAAAAAAATAATAAAATAAAAATAGAAAGGGTGGATCTCAACACTAAGACAAAATTCAAATGCAGGTAGCCTGTTTACCTGGAAATGCAAATATAGATTAAAGCTGTAACTGAGGAAAAGTTAGAAAGAGCAAAGGCTGGAAAGTGGAAACATAGGAATATTAAGCTGTATGATAGCTTGTGTTGTGAGTAGGTGAGGTAGCCCTGGAGAAAGAGTCCTAATTGAGGTTCTCTTCTACCTAGCAAAAACACCAACCACTTGGTGAACCTCAGGAACAGAGGCTTCATTTAAGACCATCACATTTCACTTTTCAGCTGAAATTACTACTGTTTGTATCCTCCCTCTCCCTCTCCCTCTTTATTCCCCCCACCATCCTGCCTTCTCTGGGCTCAGCATGTGGTAACGAATCTATTCCCATAAGCCCTTTCCTCTGAAAAACTTACTCAAATATAACAAAGAATCACCATGTAGATAAAGACCACTATCTGAAGAGACTGTAGTGGTGAAAAAGAATGCATGGTTTGTCTAGAGTCTTAGTAAGAAATTCAAAAACCCTGGTGACCCCCCTGAGAGTCAGATGTTAATTCAGGGGAAAGAAATGATGCTGTCTTGTAAGAGAGCTCTAAACGTTAAATCTAACCCTTCTTAATGTGATGATCCATTTTATAAAATGTCAACACACAAGTAAATTGAAGCCAGACGTTCCCAGGAGTCAGTGTAAATCTGAGTTGCCCCACAAGATACCCAAACTCTCTCTCTCAAGGAAAGTAAAAAGCTGGGTGAAAATCTAGATTTCCTTACAGCTAAATGGGGTTACCTCTCTAGAGAGAAAATGGAGCTCTAGAGCTAAAATGGGGATTAAATCCCAGGGTTACCACTAACTAGATGTGTGATTTTCAACATGCGACAGCTCTCTAAAATATGATACAAACAAACTTATCTACAAAACAGAAATAAACTCACAGATATAGAGAACAGACTTGTGGTTGCCAAGGGGGAAGGGGATGAGGGAGGGAAGGATTGGGAGTTTGGGATTAGCAGAAGCAAACTATTATTTATATATATATATATATATATAGGATGGATAAACAACAAGGTCCTACTGTATAGCACAAGAAACTATATTCAATATCTTGTGATAAACCATAATGGAAAATAATATGAAAAAGAATATACATATATGTATAAATGAGTCATAAAAGAAATTAACACAACATTGTAAATCAACTATAGTAAATTTTTTTTAAATGTGCAGCACCTAACTTCTCTGTGCCTCAGTTTCACCATCTATAGAGGGTGGGTAGTAATGTACCCATCACTTGGGTTATCGTGAAGATTAAATGAGTCAGTTCACATATGACACTCTGAACTGCAGCACACCCTGGAAGTGATCAATAAGTCATTTATTATTGTCATTTTTGCCTGAATTCCAAGTCCTGCTAACTTAGTCTGTCTGGTTGCTGATACTTCTGGAGGTGAAAACCAGATCTAAACCATTGTTGTTAGAAGCCTTAGTTTGCAAATATATACCCATTTGCAAATTCAGTCACTGGGAGGCTTGGTAGTCCCTTCTTTGTTCTGCAAGCCACCTGGCTCTACCAAGGTCAGGAGAGGAAACTTTATGGGAATCAAGTCTGGTATTTAATACCTCAAAACCTACCTTCTCAGTTCCAGAATCCTCATCAAATTTCTGATATACTCATTCTTTCTTCTACTTTACCTGTGCTATTTAAATAATTTGAAATATTTAGGTACAGAGTGTACGGTTGAATAATAATAATTTGAAATATTTAGGTACAGAGTGTACTATGAATCCATAGTCATATACATAAGAGCCCTATAGGCAATGCCCTCCATATTGGGAAAGGAGAATGACAAGAGCCAGAAGTTATGGGTCCTGGGACTCAATGTATACCAGGGTCACCTTGGGCAAAACAGCCTATTTTTGAATTTCAGGGTCTTCATCTGTAAACGGTGAAATTTGGTGCAAACTCTGTGACTCTACAAAGTATGTATCAAATTGATACATACGTTTCTACAGTTATTCTGTTATAATAAAATAATACCCCTTATTTTCCTCAGATTCATGATACTCTTAACCACCTGGAATGTGGCCAGCATGCAGGACACAAAGCAAAAAGGCTCACTGAGTCTTTGAAATCACTATTTTAAAGGCAGGGTATCTCTTACACATGGCTAAAGGAGACCTCAAGTCTTTATTCAAGGTTACTAACTCTCACATAAAATGCTAATAATTTTTGTTATTTCTTATTCTGGAGGTGAAAACATATGAGAAACAATAAATTAGGTGAAAACATATGAAAAACAATAAATTAGTAAGACCTGGGCTAAAATAATAGGTTCACTGAGAGAAAAAGCTACAGCCTACAGCAGGAAACCAGACAGAATACCTATTATATTGCTGGTCAGGCAAGCAAAACAATAACCTTGCATATTGTTCTAAAGTTAAATTACATCTAAAATATAGTCTATCAAAGAAACGGGAAGATATGTTACCCATTTTAGAAGAATTTTTTTCAAAAATAACTCTTTTTTTAAAGTTTAGCATGCCAAGGAACAAACTTTAGTTATCTGGAAAACCCACTTCGTGTGGAAAAATCCATTCCCTAGCAACCTTGTGTAAATGAAGTTTCACAATCTAAGACCTTTAAAAATAATCTTTTATAGGTTTTAGGTGATGGGAAAAAAATAGGTCAAAATTTACATCGTTTCAGCATACACAATTGTGTAAGTGAAGTGGTCATCATTTTGAATGGTTTTTAAATAGACCCTTACTATAGTTTTCAGTCAAGTACTTCCATGAATAGCAAAATAGAAAATAAGGGACTGTTTAGAAACCCTTACACCAGCCATCAGAAAGGCCAAGACTAAAGTCAACTTATGACAGAATATTTGCAAAAGATTCTTAATGGTCAGGAAACAGAAATATGTACTTTACGGAAGGAACTGAGCACCTGTTAAGTGTCTATTATATACACTGGTCTCTTTCACAGAGGGCAGCTTGCTTAGTCCTCCTATCAATTTCAGTTCAGTTTAATAAACTGAGGCTCAGAATAGTTCTGGGATTTCCCCAAGTTGCAGAATCAGAATGCAAATCAAAACGTTTAGCTATAAATCTAAAGCATACTTTCCACCATACCACACTACTAATTCATTCATCACACAAATATTAACTGCATCTCTACTGCATGCCAGGCAAGGTTCTAGGTGTTAATGGACCATGTATTCCTTCATCCCTCTTCCTTTTCTCACCTCTTATCTCCTCTCATCCAACTTTCAGACAGGTGCCTTTTTATCTCATCTACTGTAAGAAGTCATACACATAAACTTTTCTTCTTATGCCACAGGTACAGGCGCTCTCTTGGCATATGGTATGACACTTGACTTTAAGTAAATATGAATCCAGTTCTACAAAGTGAATCTACTTCTCCTTTTTCATTATGCTAGTTTTTCAAATTAACACCATGACAACATCAGACAACACTGTGCACTGGAAGAGTAAAAGTCCGTTTCCCGAAGGATCACAGTGGCCTGACCAAATTCATGAATCCCAAGGGAACTAATTTATACAGGAGATACTGCTTCACCTCATAAGGTTTAATCTTATACTTCTGAAATCATTAACCAATAAAAACAAGCAATCAGTTTCCCAACACACATAAAATAACTATGCCTGGAGGGAAAAAAATCACTTGATCCATCCCACAAATGAATGGGATACTCTACTGAGCATCATGTCTTTCTTCAGGGTAACTCTGCAGTACTTCATCAAATTATGTATAAATCTGTCTAGAAAGTACGATCCAGCATCCTCCTCCTGGGTACATGCACCAGAGAAATTCTTACACAGTTCCATGGGCAATGGGTCCACAGGTCCATTACAACCTGGCTTGTGGTTGTAGAGAGCCGAAAGGAATCTAGACTTCTCCCTTGGGAGAATGGAAGAGTGTTGGACATACTCCATAGGGTACTCTCCAACAGTTAGGTATAATGGACTAGATATACACAGTCACAGGCATAAATCTTTAAACATTGTGTTGAGTAGCATAACACCATTCATATGAAATAAAATTACACGCCCACAAAACTGAAATATATATATATATATTGATAAGAACACATACAGATAAAAGATCATGTAAGATACCTTAAAATGGTTGCCTCATTTGGATAGGGGTGGGGAGAATAAGAAGGGGACTGGAGATAGACCAAAATGAAAACAGCAAACAATACTGGGGCTTTGCCCAGATCCATGACACAGTATATTATGCCACTGTCATATGTATTTCCAATACATGAATGAGAAAGATGATTAATGGTCTGGTGTTTGTGTCACACTAACCCTCTGCACCTGAAGTTCATGTGGAAATTAACAAGATATCAGTCATAATCACCAAAACATGCTATTTATAGGTGCTTGACTTCTTTTCTACTGTTCTTCAAAGTCAATGGAAAATACTGATTTTCACCATTAATATTTGTTTTACATGGTAAAGATTCAATTAACAGCATGCTATTGAAAAAGAACATGCTTTAAAAAAACAAACTTTATATCCCTTAACCCAGAGGAAATGTTTTTGCTGGTTCACAGATAACACAGGAGAAAATAACTACAGTTATTTATGAAATCTTTTAACATAAACTCATCAGAAGGTGATCTGTTTTGAATAAAGAGGATGGTCAAACACTTAGCCAATTTAAAGGGCACACCCTTACATACAGGTGCCTGCTATGTGTATATAAAAAGAGAATCTTCAATCAGATTTGAATGGTAGATACGTTAAGAATAATAAACATTATAAATAATAAATTTAAAAGTATGGTATTTCACACTGACAGTTTTTAGATTATTTTTCTATGCACCACCCTCACTCTCCAAACTAGGGCAAAGGAAGTTAGTGTGTTTTTTATATTATCCTTCCCAGTACAATCAGATCAGATACAGATTAATTTTGGACATCAAATTTGATTTTTGAAATAGCTTAATATTTTCTCCAAAGAAGACACTAAAAACATATTTAGGTTACTGCATTTCGATTCTAACCAGAATGCAAAAAGGTTTTATCATATTTCAATGCAATTTTAGAAACAAAACTAAATTATATTTAATACATTGGGTTGTATATCGATTAATGGGTACTTATTAACTGCTCTCTTAATAGACTGTATGAAGTTCAGCTCATCTGTAAAACGTGTTGAGATAGCAAAAATCTGGCAGAATTCAACCTGAATTGCTTTCGCCTTGCAGAAGGTTCTTACAGACTTCAAAATATCATTTTTTAGACTGCAAAAAGCTCCTGCTGTTTAATAATACTGAACACTGGCAGGGAGAAACCATAAATGACTTCTTACATGCTTAAAAAATAGTACTTTTCAAGTATGTGAAAAATGATCTGCATTCTTACTTTGCATTCTAGGTGAACACCTTATTCTTACTTTGTATTCTAGGTGAACATCTTGGCTATTGTGGGGGGACAATGGGAACCAATTTCTAGCAAGTGCTGATAATTGAATGAAGTAGACTAATATCTAGTCTCCATGAATGAGTGGATTTTAAATACAAAATCTGAGACTCGGAGGTAAAAAGTTCCAGACATATTTTTAAAAGGACTTGATAAATCAGCACAGTCTAAGAATCAGCTACCTGAGGCCTGAAGGTGTTCTGGAATACTCTAGAAGACTACTCAGTGGGGATAAGAAAGGATTTGAGAATCAGCTAGGGAGCTGGACTGCTTGGCTTTTAAGAATTTATCTGATCTCAATTTCTCATGATTCAAAGGAAGCTCATAAAAGAAGCTGTAACTTGTTCTTGGAAACAGGAACGAAATACACAAATATACCTGTAATAGTTTCCATTCAGGGATCACAAATAAAGGTGAAAAAAATTTCACCTTCATTGAGGTATAACTGACAAAAGTGTAAGATATTTCAAGTATACAATGTGATGATTTGATATACATATACATCGTGAAAACCCTTTTAATCAATTCAGCAGCCTTTGTAAATCCCTCCAACTTCAATGTGGAGATTCAAAAATCATACACTTTAGCCAAATCAAAAGAGGAAGCAAGGTCACCTAGCTCTTAGCCTCTTCTAATACAAGAAACAAGACCTTTAAAAAGGACGTTTATATGTTGACTTTTAACTCTCAAAAACACCAGAGTAGGAAATAATGCAATTAAGTCCAACTCTCAAAAGATAATTTGGATCATGCTTTCTTTACGTAGTAAGAAAACATTTTCTATTTTTAAAAAATAATAAAATAAATATGGGATTGCTACATTCAAAGCCCTAAATCAGAAGTGGAAGATGGCAGAGGGATTAATGGCGGCAGGAAAGCATCCCCCAGCTAACCACGGACTCCTCTCACGGGTGAAGACAGATCAGAGTAGACCTAAGCACATCTAGCTCAAAGATGCACACTCTCACGTTCTTGGACTTACCCTGATGCCAAGAGCAAAGCAAGGATAGGACTGACTCTCTGGATTTTGCACAAAGGAGACGAGAGAGGCACCTAAGCTGCTCTACAAAAAGCATTGCTACGGAGCTGTTAGGGAAATTCTACTAAGAAAAACATTTGGATTCCAGAGTCTTGTATCATCCTCTGCTGTGACAGAGATAAGTCTTAGTAACATAAAAGGTTTTGTGTCCTTCTTAAAGGCCAATTTTCACGAATGTAGGAGTATCATCCATTATCATGGTTACCCACCCACACACCTGTGCTACACACATGCTGAGTAACACCTAAGGATTTGTGAGGCTTGTATTTTGGGGCCATGTAATTTAATTATTACTTACCGGGAAGTGGCCTTCAAAGAAACAGCCAAAAATACTGGTTTTCTGTTGGCTTTTTACGTAGCTTTACTATAGGACAATGGGGACGATGCTATAAGATACTCTACATCAACATCAGTATCTGATCAACACCACCAGATATTAAGCAAGCCTTATCTACTGAGCCTTGCAGGAAGAAAGAAAAGCATCCTGCATATAAAACAGAAAAAAATTATTTTCAAATAAGTCATGCAATATTTGAATTATAAAAAGCACTTCCAAACAGCATATCTTGAGGAGAACTATACAGTCAAAACAAAGAACACGCAATATGGGCGTCTTGCTAGGTGTAGAAACAGTTTGACGCCTTTAATCCTCAGACCTGGAAACCTTGCCTCAAACTGCTCTTATGAAAAAGAATAATTAATAGTGTCTTGCAGTTTGCTCATTTTCTATAGTTCACCAAATCAAATGCGCACAAAGGACCCAGGTATTCAAAGCTGGATGAAAAAAGATAGATGTATTATTTACTTCTGAAAGCACTGCTGTCACTAAATGTTTGCATTCCATCATGAGTACATTAATGATTTCATGGGAACAAAGTTAACTAAACCTCCCCCAAAGAAAAGGGCACAGATGAATTTTTAACCTCAGTAAAATAACAATACTTCATTTTCACAGCCCATAAGACTGCTCCTGACTATTAAAGCTGTATCAGGTAGAGATACTGGTGGGGGAAAAAATGCAAAATAACTACCCTGTATCAACAGCCCATCACTTGTGTAAATTCCATATCAAACACTGACTCGCCAGCAAAAATAAATGGGTGACCAAAAGAGTTACTGCCCCCACTGCCCATCCAAAAATATTAAACCACTCATCTTTGAATTACTCATCCTTCAAAATTCGGCTCAACCATCCCCTCCTCTGTGTAGCTTTCCCTGATTCTACCCTAGTTTGTGGGCTCCATAAGGAGACTGCATCTTATTCTTCTTTATTTTCCCTTAACTTAGGACAGTGTAGAGGGATGGAAGGGGGGAGGATGGTCAAGTGCCAGGAGTCACATAAAGAAACCCTTTACCAGCTTTAAAGAGCAAAGCATCTCCCTAGGGTCAAGTACCAGGTTGGTCAGCATTCAATGAATAGATACTAACAGCAATGAGGAAGAGCCTCAGACGCAATTAAGTCTCTAAGAAATTCTACCGATTTATAAGAGACACAGTCTTGTCCTTATGCTGTGAGATCCTTCTTGTCACATAGTTTAGTCTAACTTATTACACGTATGAAGTGTTGGGCAAAAAAATAAAGGAAGAAGAAATGAAATGTGCATTCTACAATGTATTAGAGATTTTCAGCCTCTTGTTTGAAAAATATTCCTGTAAGAAAGATAGATGATTCATTTTTAATTTTAAAATTATTTTTATTGAATTAAAGACTTGAAACTTTTTGCAGAAATGGTGACATGAAAAAGCCTATATAGATTTTGTCTTTAAACACAATCAAAATACTAAAGCACATGGTTATCATCAGGGAAGATGCGTTAGAACTGACCACTTAGAACACTTTTATAAACAAATCATAATAAACCATAGTTTGGGTTCTAATGTTGGAGATTCTACTCTTACAATAATTTTAAAAGATTAGGGGAAATGATCCTACATGATGATTCTAGTCTATGAATCACCAAAAAATTGGTTCTAGAAAACAACATAATTCTTATTGGCAGCAGACGATGACCAAGAATCTTAATGAGCTCTTTTATCTGATGTCAAACCCCTACTTCATATAGATTTTACAGTACTTAAAGGAAATTTAATAAATTACTGTTTGGGACTAATTTATGCAAAATACAGGAGTAGTGAAAGCAAAGCAAGATGAAAAAGTCAAGTGATATAAAATTTATGTCTCTATTTATGTATAGCTAAGGTTCACCTTTGTAGAGCTTTTGAAACATAACTTCAATGGGATTACTTTATTGCTGAAAAACATCTCAACTCTCAAAGGCTTTGACAGTGGGTGACCATGAATTCTGATGCCAGTTCTGTCACTTACTGTGTGATTCTTTTTTTTTTTGAGAGTAGGAAAAAAGACTGTTTAATGAATTAAAAGTCAGAACATGGCATAAAATAAACTGCCAGGACAGAGTACATGAAATAATATTCCATTAATTATGAACTATACAGAGAATAGCCATTATATCAGAAGCAGGTTGTAAGAAATCTAACCTGTCGGCAGGTCAGCCATGCTTCCCTTGTCTATCATTTCCTCTGTGGAGGTTACATGGGGAGGAACGTGGACCATCTTTGTTGAGACAAAATTCTGCTGGATGTACTAAAATGGCAATTACTGTCTATTCAGAGCAAAAAACAAAGTAGATGATGAGAAGAATGTAAAATTCATTAACCTTCCTGCCCACAGCTCCTATAGGAGAAAAAAATCCTATTGCTTAAAAGATATAATTTAAAAAATAGCAAGTGGTGGTACTTTCAGGTGTGTATTTACAAAGCTGCCCCAGACGTACCACCCTGCCATGGCAAAGTTTCTATTTTTTCTCCAACTTGCTGTGTGACTTTATCAATTTCTCCAAGCCTGCAGAGTCAATGTTTGATATGGAATGCTCACGGGCTGTATACAAGTGATGGGCTGTTGATACAGGGTAGTTATTGCCTCATCTCTCTTGCCTACCTTTCAGGCCCTTACACTCTCTGACCCTCAAACCTTTGGTCAACTCTTACACTTTAGGTCTGGGCTTAGACATTTAGTTCCATAAACGTTAGCTTCCTATTCAATCCCACCCCTCCTAAGGAGATAAAAGCATCCTCAATTTTCCCCACCGCGGCACTTCTCAGACTGTATGTAATTGAGATGCCTGTAGGATTGTCTTTCTCCTCCATTGTTCTGTAAGCTTCGTGAGGGAAGAGTTTCTCTCTGGCAGCTTCAACACTGTCTGGGACTTAGCAGGTACTCAATAAACATTTCTGGAAAAAAGTGTTTGAAATGGTTCATAAAAGGCTTCAATCAATAGAAATCTATCCATCAATCCACTGAGGTTAGAAAGTAGCGGGGGCTTCCCTGGTGGCGCAGTGGTTGAGAATCTGCCTGCTAATGCAGAGGACATGGGTTCGAGCCCTGGTCTGGTAAGATCCCACATGCCGCGGAGCAACTGGGCCCGTGAGCCACAACTACTGAGCCTGCGCGTCTGGAGCCTGTGCTCCGCAACAAGAGAGGCTGCGATAGTGAGAGGTCCACGCACCGCGATGAAGAATGGCCCCCGCTTGCCACAACTAGAGAAAGCCCTCGCACAGAAACGAAGACCCAACACAGCAAAAATTAATTAATTAATTAATTAATTCCTATCCCCAACATCTTCTTTAAAAAAAAAGAAAAAAGAAAGTATGTTATGCTTGGCTACTACGTGAGAAGTCCATTTATGTAACTTTTCTGGTCATTCACAAAATCATGGCTGCAGACATTAACCATTATGCTACCAAATGTTCTGCTACATCAGCACCAAAGGGATAAATTTCTCCCTGATAGCAAAACATTTATATCTCTAGACAGACAGATAAACTTCATTTATCAGATAATGGAAATTATACACCCCAGCACCTGGCCTTTCCCACCTAACTGTCAGAAAAGTAAGATCTAAAATCAGTAGCTTATGCAATTAACTCATCTCAGATGCCTTATAACAGCTAATCCTCTGTGCTTTTCAATTTTTTTGTCAAAATTAACTTCTGCTGTAATTCTTCATTAACATTAATCTGTCTTGAATTCTTTTCCTATTTAGCTTATTACAGAATATTGAGCAGAGTTCTCTGTGCTATACAGTAGATGTTTGTTGGTTATCTGTTTTAAGTGTAGCAGTGTGTACATGTCAACCTCAAACTCCCAGTCTATCCCTCCCCCACCCCATCCTTCCACCCCCCCGCCCCTGGTAACCATAAAAACCAAGAAGTAGTCTGAAGAATGAACTAAGTTCTAGTTTAATTTGGCCACATTCTGCATGGGGGTGGACACCTGCAAAGGGTTTTCTTTAATCCATCAGTCAAGAAATAGTCTCTTGGGCTTCCCTGGTGGCACAGTGGTTAAGAGTCCACTTGCCAATGCAGGGGACACAGGTTCGAGCCCTGGTCCGGAAAGATCCCACATGCTGCAAAGCAACTAAGCCTGTGAGCCACAACTGCTGAGCGTGTGTGCCTAGAGCCCATGCTCCACAAGAGAAGCCACCGCAATGAGAAGCCCGTGCACCGCAACAAAGAGTAGCCCCTGCTCACCACAACTAGAGAAAGCCAGCACGCAGCAACGAAGACCCAACGCAACCAAAACTAAATAAATAATTTTTTTAAAGTAATAGTCTCTTAATTCAATACATCCCAGATTAAAAAAACAATGCCATGTGATCCCACTGACAATTAGATCCCTTTGATTCTGCTAGAAATTCTTAGATGCCTATTTTTTTTTTCTTTTCTGTGTGAGAGGCTATCACCACAGCTCCTCATTTCTGGGCAATCACAGTCTTCTCATTTCTTAGAACTTAAGAGAATTTAAATCTAGCTCCTATAGCCCTCATGATTTCCTCAGCCTGGTGTTTAATTTCTCTGGATCCCATTCACCCATAATAATTATCGTCAACAGGCAAGAAGGGGAGAGGGTAATGAAGTCTCTTACTGCAGGTAGAGGGCAAACATCCACAGTCCTTCACCACTTACACTAGATCTCATCCACCTATGGAAACCAAAAATCAGTACAATATACCAATGGTTTAATTGTGATTTTGCTTTTAATGCTTCTGCTATCATGTTTAATTGTGGAAGTCATTCTCAACCCATTTTGAAAGTAGGTCAGATACACATCCTATAAAATAGAACTAGAACCTACTAACATTTAGGCAATACTTATTTTAAATCTTTTCAAGAGTTTCAGGACCTGATCTAGCAGCTTAAAGATGGGTCATCAAAGGCAAATGATAATGATATTATCCAAAGCATTCAATATAGGTTTAACTCTTCAAACAGAAATGCCCAAGGGAGACCTGATAGGTACTCACCTGATCAGAGAAAGTAAGGCAAAAAGAACTACCCTGTACTATGGAATCAAAATGCTTAAAAATATACAGGAAAGGATGACTTAAGGAGAGAAACCCCACAGCAACTCATTCCTGCCAGCACTGGAAATCTTAGAACACTACTGGGCCTCTAGGACATAGGAAAAGCAATATTTATCTTCATTGTATTGCACATGGCACAGTGGCAATCAATACTCACAGCAACTGTGGGGGTCTGTGCCTCTTAAGGTTCCTTATTATCACAGAAACTTTTTCAAAATTGCATAAATAAAAAAAATTTAAAAAATAAATAAATAAAATTGCATAAATAGTTCTACTCTCCCTGAAGTACATAAATGCAAAAGAGACCATAATCTCTCAGAACGACACTTTGAAATTATAGCAGCAGAATTAGCTACCAGAAACAAACAGGCTTGCCCATTAACAAGCAGCAGCTTAATGCTGACTATCCCACTGCAATAAGCAATAAATGGATGAGGCTGGTGTATTTGTTTGCTAGGGCTGCCATAACAAAGAACAACAGAAATTTATTTCCTCATAGTTCTGCAGGCTAGAGTCTAAGAGCAAGGCCTAAGCAGCACTGGTTTCATTTTAAGGCCTCTCTCCTCAACTTGCAGATGGCTTCCTTCTCACCATGTCCTCACATGGTCTTTCTTCTGTGCACACACAAGTCTGTGTCCAAATTTCCTCTTCTTAAAGGATACCAGTCATATGGGATTAGGGCCCACCATAAAGATTTCATTGTAACTTAATTACCTCTTTAAAGTCCTTATCTCCAAATACAGTTACATTCTGAGTTACTAGGAAGTTAAGTCTTCAACATGTAAGTTTGGTGGGGGGACAAAATTCGGCCCATAACAGATGGTCTGGTCTGCTCAACAAACAGGATTATTTTTACTAAGAGGGAAGTTTATAGCAATACACGCCTTTTTCCAGAAACAAGAAAAATATCAAATAAACAATCTAACCTTACACCTAAAGGAACTAGACAAAGAAGGGAAAATGAAGTCTAAAGTCAACAGAAGGAAGGAAATAATAAAGATCAAAGTGGATTAAATAAAATAAGAGACTAAAAAGAGAACAGAAAATATCATTGAAACTAAGAGCTGGATCTTTGAAAAGGTAAACAAAATGGACAAACCTTTAACTAGACTCACTAAGAAAAAAAGAGAGAAGGCTCTGATAAATAAAATCAGAAATGAGAAAGGAGAAATAACAATGGATGCCAGAGAAATACAAAGGATTATATGAGAATATTACAAATACCTACATACACCAACACATTGGACAACCTGGAAGAAATGGACAAATTCTTAAAATCATATAACCTTCCAAGACTGAATCATGAAGAAATAGAAAATCTGAATAGACCAATCACTAGTAAAGAGATTAAGAGAGTAAACAGTAAACAAAAGTTCAGGACCAGGTGGCTTCACAGTTAAATTCTCCCAAATATTTGAAGAAGATTTAACACCTAGCCTTCCCAAACTCTTCTCAAAAATTGAAGAGGAAAGAATGTTTACTAACTCATTTTATGAGGTCAACATTACCCTAATAACAAAACCAAACAAGAACAACACACAAAATATTTACAGGCCAATAAGTATATGACAAGATTCAACACCAAAAACTCTCAATAAAGTGAGCATAGAGGGAGTGTACCTCAGCATAATAAAGCCCATACATGACAAACCCACAGCTAACATCATACTCAATGATGAAAAATTGAAAGCTATCCCTCTAAAATTAGGAACAAGACAAGGATGCCCACTCTCACCACTCTTATTCAACATAGTATTGGAAGTCCTAGCAAGAGTAATTAGGCAAGAAAAAGAAATAAGAGGCATTCAAACTGGAAAGGAAGAAGTAAAACTGTCACTATTTGCAGATGACATGATTGTATACATATAAAACCCTAAAGACACCACAAAAAAAAACTGTTAGAAATAATAAATGAATACAGTAAAGTTGCAGGGTACAAAATCAATACACAAAAATCTCTTGCATTTCTAATGCTAACAATGAACTAGAAGAAAGAGAAATTTAAGAAAACAAGCCCATTTACAATCACAACAAAAAGAATAAAACATGTAGTAATAAATTTAAACAAGGAAGTGAAAGACCTGCACTCTGGAAACTACTAAGACACTGTTGAAAGAAATTGAAGAAAACACAAATAAATGGAAAGATATTTCATGCTCATGGACTGGAAGAATGAACAGTGTTAAAATGTTCATCTTACCCAAAACAATCTATTTCAAACTATATTACAAAGCTATAGTAATCAAAACAGTATGGCATTGGCAGAAAACAGATACATAGGTCAATGGAACAGAAATGATGGCCCACACATACATGGTCAATTTACAACAAAGGAGCAAAGAACATACAATGGAGAAAGGATCATCTCTTCAATAAATGGTGTAGGGAAAACTGTAGGGAAAAATGTGGTGTAGACAGCCACATGCAAAAAAATGAAACTAGACCACTATCTCACACCACGTATAAAAATCAACTCAAAATGGACTAAAGACCTGAACGTAATTTCTGAAACCATGAAACTCCTAGAAGAAAACATAAGCAATACACTCTTTGACATCAGTCTTAGTTATATCTTTCTGGTTATGTCTGCTCAGGCAAGGGAAACAAAAGGAAAAATAAACAAATGGGATTACATCACACTAAAAAGCTTCTGCACAGCAAAAGAAACTATTAACCAGACAAAAAGACACCTATCAAATGGGAAAAGATATTTTCAAATCACGTATTTGATAAGGGGTTAATAGCCCTTATACATAAACAACTCATACAACTCAACAACAAAAAAACTAACAACCCAATTTAAAAATAGGCAGAGGAGCTAAATAGACATTTTTCCAAAGAAGACATACAGATGGCCAACAAGCACATGAAAAGATGTTCAACGTCACTAATTAACACAAATAAAAACCACAAAGAGATATCACTTCATGCCTGTTAGAAGTGCTATTATCAAAAAAGCAAGAAATAACAAGTGTTGGCAAGGATGTGGAGAAAAGGGAACCCTCATATACTGTTGGTGGGAGTGTAAATTGGTGCAAACACTGTGGAAAACAGTATGGATAGCCCTAAAAAAATTAAGAAGAGAGCTACCATATGATCCAGCTATTCTACTTCTGGGTATTTATCCAAAGAATAAGAAAACACTACTTTGAAAAGATATATGCATCTCTATGTTCACTACAGCATTATTTATAGTAACCAAGATATTGGAACAACCTAAGCGCCCATCAACAGATGAATGGATAAAGAACACATGGTATATATACATACAAAGAAATACTACTTAGTCATAAAAAAAGATGAAATCTTGGGACTTCCCTGGTGGTTCAGTGGTTAAGAATCCTCCTTCCAAAGCAGGGGACGTGGGTTCGATCCCTGGTCAGGAAACTAAGATCCCACATGCTGCAGGGCAACTAAGCCCACGTGCTCTGGAGCCCGCGCACCACAACTAGAGAGCTCGCATGCCACAACTAGAGAGAAGCCTGAGCTCCACAACGAAGATCCCGCGCACCGCAACAAAGATCCCGCATGCCGCAACTAAGACATGGTGCGGCCATATAAATAAATATTTTTTAAAGAAAGATGAAATCTTGCCGTTTGTGACAACATGGATGGACCTTGAGGGTATTATGCTAAGTGAAATAAGTCAGATGGAAAAAGACAAATACCGTATGATTGCATTCATATGTAGAATATTGAAAACAAGCTTAACTAAGTAAATAAACCAAACCAAACAAAAAACAAACACATAGATACAGAGAACAGAGTAGGGGTTACCAGAGAGGAAGGAGCAGGAATGAGGGGGGGGGCGTGAAACGGGTAAGGGGGATCAATTGTACTGATGAATGATAACTAAATTTTGGGTGGTAAGCACGCTGTATTGTATACATGAGTAGAAATCTAATGTACACGTGTAACTTACATAATGCTATAAACAAATGTTACCTAATAAATTTTTTTAAAAAAAAACAGGACTATTTTAAACCCTATCTGAACCTTCTGCATTTTCTTTATACTGTTAAAAATTGACTGAAATAGTTACATTCTTTTTTCTCACCTAATGTGAACAGATGAGCCATCATTAGAATTATGCCCAGCTCCCTTGTAAATTTATAGTCCAGGGCTGTGATCAAAGCAGCCACAGAAGACTCCAGACAGACGGCCCAGGCTGCACATCAACATGTGACTGAATGTCACCAGGTCTCAGGTTGCTGGAAATGATCACATCTTCCTTGCAGGGTTGGTGACAGGATTTAAATTGGAGCATATGAGTAAAGGGCTTAGCACAGGATCTATTACCATCATTACTATTGCAGTAGAGAGCCTTCCTTCTACAGACCCCTGAAATTGGGAAATAAAGCATTTAGCCTATGAATTGGCAGCATCTTAAAGACATAGAATTCTGAAATGGAAAGCAAGGTTACTCATCATTTCTAACTCCTCTGGACTCAAACCCAGAAAACATGCCTCAGCGGGCAGCCTCAGCAGCGAGTTTGAGACCAAAAGCCTGAATTCCCAAAAGCCAGTGCCTTCCCTCGTCCAGATGTGTGAGAGGAGTTCCAGCAGTGAGACTGATAGGCAGATAACAGGAGAGAAGCAGGGGGTCAGCACTGACATGTATGGCCAGCCAACCTTAGGTCAGGAGTCAAGCCAACTCACAAGTCCGCCCCGGACTGCACTGCAGGTGGACCTGCCTCACTCTTCTCCAGCCACAGCTTCTGCTCCTATTCATTCACAAAAGGAAAATGGGGCAGGAGACCTGTCTCTCCTCCACATGCTTCTCCTTATAAACCAAATTTTAAGTTCAAATCTCCAAATTTGCAGAGCTGGAAAAACAGTCAACAGAACAAGACTGAAATTCCCCCTCTGAATCCAGTGACTCCAAGCAGGCAGCTTGCCTTCCATCTGCTGATCGGTGGTTCAGGCTTCTTTGAGAGAAGGGGTTCACTAGTCTTCACTCATACCAGGGGTTCGATGCTTTCCTGCTCTCAAACCTTGGCTCTGCCACTTCCCCACGTAAAAGGCACCTTTCTCCCTACCACATCTTTCCAAATCGAAGCATCTGTAGCAGACTCCAACATGCCCTGCCCACATGGCCTCAGCATAACACGCTGAAGGTGGGTGACTGGAAATACCTAAGATTTCTGGCTTTTTTCTACCTGAGAGGAGGCACGAGGGACATACTGAAAAGTTATTGCCCCCAGAAACAGCTCTCAACCAACAACAGACTGGCACTTGGTGAACAAAACTCCAGCTTCCTCACCCCTCAGTTCAATAATATTCTGGCATGTTCTAGAGGATGAATTCATGGACTCCCAGGGTTTCCTCAGTGGGAATGAGCCCCAGTTGGGCACATGGGAAATTACCCTTTTTTAGCTCCCTTCCCTTCCACTTGTCACTCCTCAGCTCCCTAAATGTATTTCCTTGCTTCAGGATCTGCTACCAGAGGAAGCAAAACCAAGACAGCATCCTTTAAGAAAAACATTAAATCTCATCTTCCCCATAAAACCTTCCAACACCAAGGCTTCCCAAGTCACTTCCTATCATGTTTACTATAATTTGTATATATTTTAATCTCTTTTCTCTGCTATGGGCTCTTGGAGAGGAGGGATTCTTTTACACAGCTCTGAATTCCCTGGGTTGCTCAGCACAGTACCTTACACAAACTAGATGCTCAATAAATGTTTGTTGGCTGAATAAAGAATGAATTAACCATGCTAATCAACACGGAAGCCAGGGTCTTTATTTAACCTAGCTGAAACTACATCAATGTGGCTGTTTTCTTCTTTCAAAAGCATTGCATGAACTACATTTCATGAGAAAACTACTGTGGGCATATATTTCTTTAAAAATCAACATTTTCTAGATATTCATCTTAAATCAAATACCCCCCAAAATCAGAACAAAGATACCATAAACTGGGTGGTTAAACAACAGAAATCTATCTCGCATACTTCTGGAGACTAGAAATCCAAGAACAAGATGCTGGCTGATTCAGTTCCTGGTGAGGTCTCTTTTCCTGGCTTGCAGATGGCTGCCTTCTTGCTGTGTCCTCACATGGCAGAGAGAGAGGGAGCAAACTCTCTGGTGTCTATCTTATAATAACACTAATCCTATCAGATCAAGGCTCCACCATATGACCTCATTTAACCTTAATTACCTCCTTGGAGGCTCTATCTCCAAATACAGTCATATTGCAGGTTAAGGCTTAAACATAGGAATTTTAGGGGGAATTCAGTCCACAGCATGGAGCATGCCTTTCCAATTAGCAGACGACATGTATAAGTATCACACATTACCTTAGTTAGTCCTTACAACAACCTATAGCTTAAGAAGCTAAGAATATATCCATACAATGGCATATTATTCAGCTACAACATAAATGAACCTTGAAAATATTACACTACGTAAAGAAGCCAATCACAAAAGGTCACAAGTTGTATAAATGCATTTATATAAAATGTCCAGAATAAGAAAATTCATAGCAACAGAAAGTAGATGAGTGGTTACCAGAAGCTTGGGGGGAGGGGGTGTGACTGCTTTAGATACAGGGTTTCTTTCTGGGGCAACAAAAATGCTCTGGAATTAGATGGTGGTAATAACTGCACAACTCTGTGAACATAATAAAAACCATTGAAGGGAATACTTTAAAGGAGTGAATTTCACGGTGTGTGAATTGTATCTCAAACTATTACTAAAAAAGAAGTTAAGAAATTTGCCCAAGGTCACACAGCTAGTAAATGACAGCCTCCAGATTCAAACCCAGGTCTGTTTGACTCCAGAACCTATGCTCTCAACCATTATGTAACTCTGGTCACAATTATTCCCAATTAACATTTGCTGAAGACACCAGCAAATTTAACTATAGGTAAAATGGCATAATTCCAATCACACATATCAGAGAGACAATCCTCAGACTCCCCGAGGACTTCCAAGGATCAACAACACACATCAAGAATTGCTGGGGACTTCCCTGACGGTCCAGGGGTTACGAATCTGTGCTTCCACTGCAGAGGGCACGGGTTGGATCCCTGGAGATCCCACATGCCACGGGGTACAGCCAAAAAAGAAACAGAATTGTTAATCTAGTAATCCTTTTTAAACCTTATGTAACTTGGAACAATGGTCATTCTAGAGAAAAAACAAAACAAAATTGAAAAGGGGAGTATCCTGAAAGGAGTATGACAAAAGATCCTCTGAAGCCACAGCTAGGACTTTTGGGGATAAAAAAATGTAAACCGAATGGTGTGATGGCCATGCTTCCTGCCCTCCAGTGGCGTCCTACTCAAATGCCTCCCTGTGGACAATGGCCCTTCACGGTCTGGCTACATGGCTTCCTCTCTGACCTCATCTCCTCAGTCTCCCACCGCCCCCTGCCCCCCGCTGCACTCCAGTCACATCAGCCTTGGTCCTTCTTGAACATCCCACATTCTCCTCCGCACTTGCTGTCTCACAGTCCCAGCTGAGTGGAACCTTCTCACCTTCCAGCCTCACGTGGTGTCTCATCTTGGACGATCAGGTCTCAGCTCAATGTCCCTCCTCAGAGAGACCTCAGAGAGACCTTCTGGCTTCTGTGACATCTAAACCACACTGGCCACTCCCAGCTGAAGTCTCTTTCCATCACGTAGCCCAGCTATACGTTTTTCAATGCACTCGTCTTTATTTAGTGGTTCACTGTCTGTCTTCCCCTGGAACAAAGCTCCATGAGGGGAGACAGCGAACTTGTCTATTTCACTCCCAGCAGCATCAGCACCTAGAGCAATTGCAGGCATAGAGCAGACGCTCACTCAATATTTGTTGGCTAAATTAAAACACGCACCTCTGCCATGAGATGCCTCAGCGAGCCAAGGCCTCACTTGTTCAATCCATGAAAGCACAGACTCAGAAAGTTCTCCCAGGAACTCACAACAGGGTAGTCTTCACAAGCTGGCAGTCCAGCCTGGGTGAGGTCATTAACCCTTTAGATTCTGCAGATACCACTCTGATCAGTTTATGTTAACACCTTAATGCTTTCTTTCCTTCACTGAGCTCGTATACCTATCATACACCTTTTGCCCTTCCCCACCTTAACAATTTAAAATTGTTGTAAATAGTGTGGCAACGACCACCCTTTGGTGGAAATGAGATTCTTCTTTGCTCAGAAGCTCTTTCTCCATGACTGATTTTAAAAATTCTCTTGACTCTTTACATTCATTCTAATGGAGCAGCCATTGAAATTTAGTGAATCACAGCCATCGAAAGTTATTTAAAGTAGAGACCCACCCTGGCCAACACTTGTCACACTCTTACCCAATTCCCTTGTCTCCGGAGATCATGTGAGCATTGCACACACACGTTGCGCTCAGAAGGCTCGGGACTCTGAACAGGGGAGACACCATGTGATTATGGGTCTCATGGTCTCCCTCTCACTGCATTTACTTGTTCCTATAGAGACCTCCATTTTTTCCTGGTCCTCTTGACCTCACCTCCATTCTTACCCAAACTGGATCCTGATAGCAAACTACCCTAGTTATTCACCAGTATTCAAAGAGCTCTGTCTCCACTGCTCTTCCTCTGAGTCACCACCAGAAAACACCCACACTACAATCTACCTTCCTCCCCCACACAGTGCAGTGACGGAGTTACTGAGCACTCCAGGTTAAAAAAATAAAATAAAACACCATCAGGTACAATGACACAAACACCAACACATAACATATGACTTCTAATGAAGATTGCTCATAAATTCTTTAACATGACCTTGGTGAGCTTCCTCACCCATTTCTCTCCATGTTAGCCTAAACTTTCATCATTTTCCTCAAGCCCAACCCGCCCTCCTTCTCCATCCCAATGGTAGATAATGCTGTCTCCAAGAAGAAAGAAATCTTCAGAGATGAACTGAACTCCATCCCTTCTCCTGCAAGCTTATCTCTACCTGCATATGCCCTAATACCTTCATACAAGTTAGGAATGAACTCTCTCCTGGTTCAAAACTAAGTTGCCCTTGTGTTCTTGTTCTCACTCCCTTGTATCTTCACCCAGATCTTGCTCCATAAATTATCTCCTCTCTTCTGTATCTTCATTCCTCACTCTTAACATCTCCATTTGTCAGCCTAACACTTGCTCTGTTATCCCTGAAAACCCCTTCCTAGACCCCAATGTCTTCTTCTGGCTACTATGCTAGCTCTCTTTCCTTCTCACCCAAACTTACCCAATGAGCAATGCTGTCTCCAAACCATCTCCTCTCAGTCACTCCCAGCCCACTGTAACCTGGTTTCTGCCCCAAACTTTATGGAAACTGCTGCCTTCAGACCATCAGTGATTACTTAATAGGTAAATACAAAGGCAATCTTTGCCCGTTATCTCACTAGATCATTCTGCTGCATGTGAGGCTATACATCACAACTTTCTGTTTTGAAACTCTCTATTCAATCGTGCTCCTGATTCTCCTCCCACTACTCTGATCACTCATTCTCTGTCCCTTCATTGACTCCTCTTCCTCTCCTCAACCCTTAACAATCTTCCCAACTTATGCTCTCCTTATTTTACCCACCCTTCCTGAATGAACATGGTCTCATTCACAACCACGTTTATCATTAACATTCCTATGGAAACTACTTTCAACTCTACTATCTCTAGCCCCCACCTCTTCCCTGAGCTTTAGACTGTTATATCCACCTACTGCCTAGACATGGCTTCATGTATGTCCCAAAGCCCCTCAGATCAATTATGTCTACTCTGATTTCACATTCTTTTCTCTTCACCATTTAACCTGTTTTTCCCTGTGCTGCCCATTTCACCTGGATACCACCTTCCACCCAGCTATGCAATCAAGGTACCTCTTAACTTGAACCCTTCTTTCTGCCTTGCCACCCACATCAAAGCAATCCTAATGATTTTTATCAGTCGAAGACTCCTCGAAAGCATTCCCTCTCCATGCCTTTTAGCACTTCCTGAGAACAGAACTTCTGTTTATCTGCTTACTTCATTTTTCACAGTCTAGGGGATAATAGACCAGCACTGAGCATGACACACAAGATCTTGCATGAGTTGAGCTGTCCCTGTGCCTACCTCTTCTGACTCACCTCCCTCAACCTTGTAATTTACCAAGAAATTCAACAAAAGACTCATGCTCCCTTTAACATGCCCCACTGCTACATGGCCCTTCTCCTTAGCACACACTCTCTCCTCTGCCTAGAACACAATTCTCCATTCTCTCTCTCTCTCTCTCTCCCTCTCCCTCTCCCTCTCCCTCTCCCTCTCCCTCTCCCTCTCTCTCTCTCTCCCTCTCTCGCCCATCCATCCCCAACACTTCCCTTCCTCACTAGCACTTGCCCTCCAAGATTTAGCTCAAGCATCATCTTTCCTAAGATGCCTTTTCACACTCCTCCAGCCTGGAGAGCTTCCTCTCTCTAGTGCTACCATAGCATTCCATGTTTATCTCCAGCACAACCAATTTCACACTGCTCTAAAATTATACGTTTATCTATTAACCTCTCCCAAGTAGACTATAAGCTCCTTAAGGCAAAGACTGCTCATAGTAGGTGCTCAATTTGATTCCTCTGCATGTTAAATATTCGTGGTAAATAATTTTCTGATGTGTCTCCAGACCTCTAAGTACCCTGGATGTCCCCATATGACCCTTTCGCAGGCACAGTGCTGACCCAGCATGGTGAAAAGGAACTCAACCAATGCTCAGCAGACTCAAAGAGGAAAACCTGCAGTATCTTCAACACAGGAAATTCTGAGTTCTGCTGATTCATTCTGACTTAAAGCTGCAATTACACTTGAGTAAGGAGCACCCAAGCTGACCCTGCATCTTTTTTTCTGCAGAGCTCACAGAATTTGGCACACAAGAAATTTAATAGTTGTTCTTTATAGTCTTCTGCAATCTCTCAGATATTGACTGTGGTCACCCACATTATAGTGTCTGATAGCATTACGTGGTATTTTTCTGGCAAAAAATGCAGTCTTGGTCAAAATACCGATGAGAGTTTAAAATATTGACTGGAGCTTCTTAAACTAAAGAAAACCATGCAGGAAAGTTCTTTCACCAAAGAAAGGCTCACTGCTGGCTCAATTCGAGGCTGAAGAGCCCTGCTTAAGGCAACAGCTCTTGTTCGTGCTTTGTACAAAGACATCTGTGCAATTGGTTCCAACTTGGGAAATAGCATTTAAATATCAACATAAACACATGCTCAGAGAAAAATTGGGTAAATCTTCATCAGGACCAAAATTTCTAACCAACTGTATTAGAGCAAATTACGAAGCAAAGAACCTTCTCAAAAGAGGTATTTGCAAGTCATCATTTTCTTCTGTTCTTCTGTTCTTCATACAGAAGTCGTGTGAATTGCATACTGAAAGGTAAAGTGGAATTTCTAGACTGAAGTCTAACTATACTTGAGTCAGTAATTTATCATGCTTGCTATATATTGTAACGATTATAGTTAGCACTTAATTAACTAGCATTACTTTAAATATTTGTTCCATTTAAAATCACAATATCTAAGAACTGTATTTGAGATTTTTAACAAATTAAATGTTAAATGCCTCTTCTTTCAGGAATAAAAAGACATTATTATTATTAAAAGAATTAACTTCAGACTTTTATATTTTTCTTTAAGTGCTATATGACATATAATCAGCTAGAAAATATCAGTTGCTTCAACAACAGACATTACTTTGACTAAAATATTATCATGAAGCAGAGTTTTACTGCACTTACATCTTAACAGAATCATAACTAAATACTTACTTGTTCAGTGTGAGGTCAAGAATGAATTTGGAGCCGAAGGCTTCAATCTGGAAGCTTGCCTGGGCCAGATGGACAGCCTATGGATTCAAAAAGACAGAAAGAACCTTAGCTTACTTTCCTATCTTTAAAGCTGATTATATTGATATCAAGAATGATATTTAATAAGAAGAAAATTTCATGGACTGATTCATTTCTTTATGGATCCTTATGTAACAATTCATTTCTTTAAGAAATCAGGTGCATTGTCGTGGGCTTACTTGGAAGACCTAAATATCTCTGCAGGAAGGAACTAGTAAAAGTCCTTTAAAAGGGACCCATCGTGACAAAGATTAAGAGCAGATTCAACTGGACTTTCAAAGGGACCGGGATGAATTATGCAAAAGTCTGACTAATTAAAGCTTGATTTCATCCTATTCTGTGCACAAAGCTAACCGATTCTTTCTGCACACCTAAGTGAAAACTCATGTCAGCGCTCTGCTCTTCATCAGGAATTGGAACTTTCTCTAAATGATGTATCAGCAGAATGAGCCGGTAAAATGGGATAGCACAACCTATTAACTTCAGCAAGCACTTCAAACCAGGCCCGTCGTGGATAACGAGAGTTCATATCCCCCTTTGAAAGTCACACATTTACAAATACTGTCCTCATTGTGATTTAATCCAAATACAAAGATAATCTCATCTAAACATGAATCATATGTTCTAGGTATTAAAGATTGGTATAGCTCACAGAAGCGTCTTGCATAATGTAAATTAACAAATCAATGAAGTTTTGTTAAAGTATTATCCAAGATAAAACTCTCTTTTGTCACCCAATCAGGAAAGAAAAAAAAAAGGACAAGGATACATGCAACACCCACCCGCTACACACACACAAACCTCCTTCCTCCAGACCTCATTCCTAAGGTACAGTGGGTGTCGTGTGTGAAGTGCTACATGCATGGCAACCAGACACTTTCCAGTCCCCCTTCCCTCAATGCCACCCCATGCTCCTCTTTTCCCTTCTCCTCCACTTCGCATTATAGACATCCTTCAAGGACAGCCTAACGCCATTACTTTCCAGGAAGCTTCCTTCACATGCCTGCTGGGAACGAACTCAGGACTTCAGGAGCACTGCATTTGTCCCTCCCTCCACAGTGATGTATGATCGCTTCCCACCCTGGACGGTTTGCTCCACAACTCGTACCACAAGGGTCTTGCGAACAGTCGTACATTAACAACCCTTCCCCCAAATACATGAACTTTCAATTAATTAACCAAGTATTTATTGTCAAGACTCTTTTACCATGCCAAACCTATAAAACACTATAAATAAACCATGACTTCTGCTTCTTGTCAAGCATAACTGCTGATCAGATAGTCACTCTGTAATAAATAAATAAAATTAAAAGGAAATTAACATATTAAATTTTAAATACAGAGCAATGAGAGAGAAGGCACCTCAATCCCTAATACCACGGGACGCCATGTCTACCTCAAACAACCATGTATCAGTAGAACAGGGTCATCATCCTTGATCTGAGCTTCCTGTATCCAGACAACTCCTTGAGAGAGAAAGAAATTTCTGTCTTGTCAGGTATGGTCTCTGTCATCTGTAGCAGAACCTCTATTTATCTACTATAAATATCACAGAGTCTTTAATCTAAATTCATTCTGTGTCTTAAAGCATTAATTTTTGCATGAAAATTTTTATTTGATGAATAATTTGTACAAGGGGAAATTTTTCATCTCTAGGTCCCAAAAGTTTAAAAAAAAAAAAAAGAAAAAAGAAAAACCTTAAGCATCCTTAGGCATATTTCTCTTAAGAATATTAAATAGTAGAGAAGAGTTCATTAATGGCACCCTGACCTAAAAGAGGTGATAAATGTACTTCTTTGAGCATCTTTATAAACAAGAATATATTGTGGTAAAAAGAGTAACTACACATAAAACAAAAAACTACACATAAATTATGACTTAGCAAAACAAATGAAGCAAAACTTCCAAATGAATATTCCAAAGAAAAGTGTTTTGATTTCAAATTTAGGCAAATCTCTGTATGTCTGTTATTGATGTAAAGAACCTCCCAGCAAAAGGCTCATTTTACAGCAAATAAGCAATGAGACAAGTACAAACCCCAAGAAAACCCTGTTGCAAAATAACATACCCCGGTGGTAACTGCTTACTCCATTTGAAAGAAATTGCTCAGAGTCAGACAATTTGATCATTGTCAAATAAGTTTATACGGAGTCAATGTGACAAGCTTCAGTTTAACAGAATTCAATGAAAGGGCTGGCAAATAATAGTAATACTGGGATTTTCCTTTGCTTATTTTATTTACTCCTTCCACACACACGTGTTGAGTCCCACCCTGTGTAGAAAGAATGGCTGGGACACAGCCCCACGCTCAAGGAAGCGGCAGCCTCCAGAGAAGCAGGCAGGGCTGCCATCCTTCGTGTGCCTAAGGGACCACAGGGACCAAGGCTTCAGTGACAAGGTGCGGTTTGAACAAAATTTTTTAAAATGAGTAAGAATCTTCCTGCCAAGAGAAGAAAAGACATTCCGGACCTGGGAGGAAACATCTGTAAAAAATAGAGTAAAAAGGGGCCTTCCCTGGTGGCGCAGTGGTTGAGAGTCCGCCTGCCGATGCAGGGGACACGGGTTCGTGCCCCGGTCCGGGAAGATCCCACATGCCGCGGAGCGGCTGGGCCCGTGAGCCATGGCCGCTGAGCCTGCACGTCCGGAGCCTGTGCTCCGCAACGGGAGAAGCCACAAGAGTGAGAGGCCCGCATACCGCAAAAAAAAAAAAAAAGTAAAAAATGAATACGGAAAACAAACTTAAAAAAAATTTTAATGAATATGGCCTGTAGATAAATGACTTTTGGAGGAAATGTCAAACAATGAATCTGAAAAGGTGGGCAGGAGACTGTGCGGCTTTGTGTGACGTGATCAATGACGTGTCTGCTCACATATACACACATGTGGCCAAGACACAGAGCTTTCCTTTAAATGTCCCCCACTTACTCAGCACCGTGTCTGGCATATGTCGTCATCATCATCATCATCATCATCAATACCAACACTATGATTCAAACGTATTGACAGATTACTTTCCACAACAGCTGAAACAATTAGTGCAATGTCATCAACAGCATTCTTGTTTCTCCATAGGAAAAAAAAAATCTGATTTTGTTACCTTTATCAGGAAGACTGTTTTAACATTTGAATTCACTTTAATGCTGAGAGGCAGCACATTTTCCTATAAAATGATTTAAGATTTCCTTAAACATTCATCTTCCTTGCATAGTTAGCAAATGGAATTAGTATATTGATCTAAAATATCTGTATCCATTTTAAGTAATTTCAATCCAGTGATGTATGTTATTTTTCTTACATTCCGTTTCTCTTTCCTTTGCTATACATTCTGCATTTGTACACAGAGTACAGATTCTTCTCTAGACCAAAATAAATACCTGACAAATGCTACTTTTCCCTATCATTCTGTTATTTCTGCTCTGCCCTAGAAATGATTAAAGTAAGTTTTAACTTCTGGTATCTCTATGTTATTCTATATCAACTGATCCGTTTTTCTTTAACAAAATACCATGCATATAGTTTTGATAATTGTCAATTTTAAATACGTTTTCAAATCAGGTAAAATGAGTCCTCATCATTATTGTTTTACAAATCACATTTTTTGAAATTATTTGTTCTTATTTCATATTAACCCACTTCTTCCAAATGGTAGAAAAATTAGAAGAATGGTTAGGATGGGTAGAAAGTTTTTGTAATATACAGCCATAACACTTATGGTTTATTAAATATTTTAGAGTTGACTAACTGACCAGCACCACTGAAACCCACTGAAAACACAAAGACTACCTCAAAGAGTATTGCTCTTCTTTTACAAAGAAGGATCTGCACGGCGAGATTTAGGAATGTGTTCAATGATACAAAATCACAGGAATACTTCAGAGGAGAGTTCCTGAACCACACGTAAGGTCATAATGGGCTATTTGCTCCACTGGGATATCTGCTAAACAGACTTAAAGATTAACACATGTTTTTACAAGACCTGTCACTGTAATAGCACTGTGGAAGAATGCAGGGTTTTAAAGTCAAAGAGCGTCATTTCATGACAAGAATAAGCACAACCCTGGGCTCAGAATTACCATCCTGAAAGACTGAGAACAGCTGTTGCCTAAGCACTCTGAGCTTTTTCTTTTGACTCAGGATCTGGCACAGGGAAATTACAGGAGCTCTATAAACAGAAGCAACTAAACTCAATTACATACACAAACCTCCTTCACTGAAGAACAATTTATACATCCTAACAGTGTGCTTTTGTTTTCCTGTTTTTTTACCTCATGGTATCATATTAAATAACTTTAGAAGACTTTTAGGGTCTTCACCTAAGATTGGCCTTGCATCTTATCCAGCAACGTTATGCTTCGAAGCAATCATAAATGCTCGGCTTTGGGTAAGGTACATTATATAAGCTGAAAGACACAGTTATGTTTTCTTGGGACTTATAGTCTAGAATAGTTAACATTAATATGGACATGAAAACAAGAGAAAAAGATGACTATCTACTTATGGAAATAAAAAGCAGGTATTTCCAGGATATATATGTTTTCATGCAAAAATGAATACATAAGAAGTATTCAATTAGTATTCTTTACTACTTGTAAGGAGTTGTAAATTCTACAGAGTGTGTGCATAAGTGATTATGGGAAATGAACAGTTTACACTTTCTCAGAATTCAGAAAATATTACAAGACTGAATTTCAGTAGAAAATGAGCAACTTGAATTGAGATGTCTACTATCAATCACAACATCCACTGAGCATGTATTTTACTTTACTACGCTCTATAAGGTACATGGTTTGGGTAACAGAGGAAAATTTAGAAGAAGTTTCCCTGCTCTTAAGATATACTCAGTTTAGTTAGGGAGACACTCATTTAAGTAACAAAGGAAACATATCCAGAGTGGCATAGCAATAAGACAAGAAAATGCTTTACAAATGGAGAGCAGAAGACCTGGAAGGTATCAAGCAAGCCTGAGCAGACACCACGAGGATGATATAAGCTCTGCTTCCTAAAGAGGAGAGCTATGGGCTTCTAGGAAAGGAGGTGCTTGAGAGAGAAAAATGCTATAATTAGAGTTAGAAGCCAGATTAATAAAACTGTCTTCTCTGCCAGAAGGGATCATGGAAAACGTAAAACAGGTAAACAGTTGATTACTAATGAGACTGTAGGTAAATTTTTTCTTTTTCTTTTTCTTTTTTTTTTTGGCTGCATTGGGTCTTTGTTGCTGCACGCAGGCTTTCTCTAGTTGCAGCTAGCGGGGGCTACTCTTTGTTGCAGTGCACAGGCTTCTCATTGCGGGGGTTACTCTTCATTGAGGAGCACGGGCTCTAGGCGCATGGGCTTCAGTAGTTGTGGCATGCGGGCTAAGTAGTTGTGGCTCGCAGGCTCTAGAGCGTAGGCTCAGCAGTTGTGGTGCACTGGCTTAGTTGCTCTGCGGCATGTGGGATCTTCCCAGACCAGGGATCAAGCCCTGTCCCCCGCATTGGCAGGTGGATTCTTAACCACTGCGCCACCAGGGAAGTCCCTTTTTTTTTTTGGCAATCACTTTGGGAAATAAGGTTCCCTAATATATTTATCACAGAAAGATATGCAAAATATTAATATGTCCAGCAAGTAATTATTATATTCATCACATTATAAAGTACATCTTAATGCAGAAAAAATTTTCTTTCTTCTTATTTTTGTCAGAAAAATCAGAGAATTTTCCCCACTTAACCAAATTTGGCCCACATAATTAGAAGGAAATCACAGAACTATGGAGTCACAGATGTTAAAATTTCAAGGTGCCATTCTGCCATGGAGGATGCATTTTAATCTTTTTACATCATCAGAGTTAATTGGAGGAAATGCAGAACAATATTGGCTCACAGACAGGGAGCTGGAAGCGGGTTGCACCTGGGCAGAATATATTTCTAAATTTTGCCTGAATTTTCCACATGAAGAAGCTGAGACAAAAGAGGGGAAATGATCAGAACAGTCTCATGGCTGGTGAGTAGAAGAATGAGCTGGAGCCCGGGGAAAGGTCTCCTGGTTTAGTTTTCTTTCCAGCATTGCCTCCTTAGAAAGTGCACAATGACAGTGAGGGTCCTCTATATAAGAAGTCAGGAGGGTGTATTGTACACTTTAAAAGATTCTCATTAAAATGATGAAATACACAATGTTTTTACTTAAAGAAAGAAAAATATGTCCATATATATGGGAAGTCCCTTTTCTTGTTTTTATTTCCCTCATTGCTATGATAATATCGTTTATTCTATGTTCATTAAAATATCAAACATATATGGTGTGTGTGTCTGTGTGTGCACACATGTATAAACTATAACATTTTCAGGAAAATTTTTTCCCTCCCTTTATCTTTTTGCTCATGGTTTTTTCCCCTACTCTCAATGATTTTTCAATAGATCTAGATTCTTCAAGAGTTTCCACCCTTTTTTCTTCAAATACAGTGGGAAAAGTTCATAGAATTTCAAAGACCTTCTTCTTTTGAGTTCCAGGACATTTTATGGTATTTCAGAGAAGACAGCTTTGGAAATTCCCCAACTAAGAAGGAAGGAAGAGAACCAGCTAATCAGATATTAGAAGCATGCTTTGTTGTAAAGGGTTGAGTTGCTGAAGAAAGAACGGATTGAGTTCCTTCACCAGGGAGTTTTGCATCAATCTTGGTTGCACAGTATGTTTTTCTCTACATAGAAAAACAGGAGACACAGAATCCTGCCAAGTTTAAAATGAAATCAGTTTGAGGAAAATACATCACTTTCTTAAGAATAGATATATGTATATGCATAACTGAATCACTTTGTTGTACACCTGAAGCTAACACAACATTGTAAATCAACTATATGCCAATATTAAAAAAAAAAGAAGTGAGAAAGGAGCAAAATGTAGAAGAAAATGTCAAGCAATCTCACTATCAACAGATTTTCTCATAAGTCTTATAAAATCACAACTTGAGAACTGAACTGATCTAATATTCTATTGAATAAAGCCGTGTAACTGAGATTTATAAGCAAAAATAAATAAATAAATAAATGAGAAAATATGTTACTTTCTTTGCTCATACAGGCTTTTCTGTACATGACCAATCTGGGTCTATCCCACAGCTAGAGAAACATAAAAGTCCAGCTTGTGGATCTTTTTTCTGTGTAATGCAAAAACTCAAATATGGGAATATGTTTTAGGAGTCTTAAAGAGCAAAAGAAAATATCAATAGGACATTTAAAATTATAATCTAGTTCTAATCCCTTATTCTAAGTTTGCACACTGGTGATCACCAATGTGATCAAGACTCATATATAATAAAAATAATAATGCCTTATATTTCTTGTGTTTTATCTCAATTATCTAGAATAACATAAAGCTAGTAGGGCAGACTTTTTTATTATCCTCTTATAGAAGAAAAACATTTTTAAAAGGCACAGAGGGGTTAAATGATATTTTTATACAAGGTCACACATCAAAGAAAGAAAGATGAGGTTCAGGGAGAAAAAGTGCCAAGTTCATGCCAGAAGTCCTTAAACCTCCAAACCTCAATGTTTCCTGGTCATTAAAATATAAATAATAATAGCTTACCAACAGGATGTATGTGATGATTAAATTATATAACAACGTAACGAAAAGTTCCTAGAAAAAGTTGGCCACATAGAAAGAGATCAATAATTTAGAAAGGAGGGGGTAAAGTAAAAGGAGGAAGAGAAAAACAGAAGAAGAAAACTATATTAACGTTTTGGAAAGGTTATCAGTCAAGCTCTACCTTAAAAACTCCCTCCCAATATAGCTGGGCACCTCCTAGAAAATCCAATGCGCATTTAGACTCTGCAAGATTTGCAAATTTTATATTTGCATTGCTAAATACCATTAGGTATTATGCTTTGACCTTGTTCAAGTTGCCATGTCTTTAAAATAATATGAATCATTTTCCTGAGAAGTGGAACAGCTGCAAATGTTACATGAAGGCAATTTTGCTAATTAATTTGTTCAATGTTCTTCCCAAGATGCATTTAAATAGGTAGCTCGTGGGAGAGAATATCATCATGTTTACTTCTAGCATGTTCCATTTCACAGGATTAACAAACTTGCATTGGTTTGGTTAACCCATTAACAAACTTGTATTGAATCCCTACCTTGGGTGAGATATGGTGGCAGATATACAGATATAGAAGAATTAGTATTTAGATCAAAAAGTTTATAATCTGGTTAGGGAAATGAAATGAGAAACCAAAAAGAAATATAATACTTCAATTAAATGATAGTAGTAAATATTATTTGTAAAGATGTCACATATTATTTAACCATGACTGACTACTCAATTTAATAGGAATGTACGGTATGGGTAGCAAGTACATTTATATATGAGGAATGAGAATGCTGAGGGCTAGAGAGAGCTAAGAAAAGCTTGCTGGAGAGCATTTAAAGAGAGAATTCAGATAGCTCTAGGACTGAATTAATAGGATGAAATTTCAAAGTGTTTCCAAGTGTTTGCTAACAAATAGACACTTAAGAAACATGCCTTTAAAGTAAAAGACAGGAAGTCTTCCACTCTGGAGAGTTAAATTATAGTTTGGATTGTAGAATTTAATTGTGAGAATTAACACATGGTAATTTATTACAAAATAAGCATTGCACGAGGTCAGTAAGTCATGTGAACACATACAAGTCCAACAAATACTAAGGTATTTTGTGAATTAATCTATCTTTTAACCTGAAACTAGGAAGCTGAAGTCCTAGCCTAGATGGATATTACAGAAACAACACTAAAACATCAGCAAAGCAGAGTCTTCTCACAGGTCACAGCAGATCAGCAACTCCCAGTGAAGGAAGCAGGTCACTGTATGACCTTGTTCTCTGTGCCAGCCTAGCCAAGAAAGATAGAACGTCTGCTCTGAAAGAAATCAAGCCAACATTCAGTTATCCAATCTGATCATACAGAAAAAAAGGATAGCAGGTTGAATTCTGATTTCTGACCAAATCTTTTACGAGAGCTCTTTTCTAAATAAACCAGTTTTAAAGAGAATCCAATTTCATCGTCCTCCCTTTTCTTACCTACCCCTCAGTTTGAAGTGCTCTCAAAGTCTGATACAGACAAAAGATAGACACTGAAGAGAAAGAGAGAAAATAGGCATTGATAATCCAAGCAGATAGTCCAGTGAATAAATCATGAGTTCTCTCTACTGAAAATGTATTTGTAAAATTCCTCATGACCAGCCAAAGAAGAGAAGCTACATCTAATATTATTGAGGGTGGGGGAGGGAGTCACACTAAGATCTTCCTTAGTGATCACTCGGCAACCCAGGAGAACTTTGTAACAATACACTTTCGCTGATAAACCATCTTTGGACATTTATACCAACTGTCTTCTATACATTCACCCTCAGCGATTAACATTGGCTGGATATTAAACTGACAATGCCAACTCAAGAGAGAGATGAAATCAAGCCTTCAGAGCTCTTGCTATTTGAAAATGAGTAAATCATTACAAGTATCACTAGAGCTATATTATTTGGCTTTCATATATTTTCTGAAAGATGAGTAAAAATACAATTCTGACAACAGTTACCATGGAAGCGGTTTCTTTCTGCTGTCTTTCCTGAATAGTAACATTTAATTTGATGGATTAATCTAGTAGCTGAGGTGTGATTCACCTTGTTCTTTTTCCTCATCAGTTTCTACACCCAAACTGTGCATCTCCAAGGAGTGCATCTCTCACTGCTGACACTTTCATCACAAGCAAGAACAAATTCTGTCTTTCTAGCCAGAATTATTGAACACCCACTAAATAATTTAAATAAAAGAACAGAAGTAGTGTATAAGGTTTGGAAAACAAAAAACATCAAGTTCCATGCTTAATGGCTTCGACTCATTACCCGACAGGTTTTTTTAATTTGCTTATATAACCTTAATACTTTCCTGAAAGGAAAAAGCCCTTGAGAGGCAGCTGTCTATGATGAGCCCTACTTTCTTGGCCTGTCCACTCTGGTCCTTGGAATGCTACGTACAACAGCCCAGTGGACTCAAGTCAACTCAAATATCTATGTAGAGCAAAAGAAGGTTCTTTCACTTGGATCTTTACGATGACCACATACAGATTAGTTAAGAATGAATGAGTCGGGCTTCCTTGGTGGCGCAGTGGTTGAGAGTCCGCCTGCCGATGCAGGGGACACGGGTTCGTGCCCCAGTCCAGGAAGATCCCACATGCCGCGGAGCGGCTGGGCCCGTGAGCCATAGCCGCTGAGCCTGCACGTCCGGAGCCTGTGCTCCGCAATGGGAGAGGCCACAACAGGGAGAGGCCCGCGTATCGCAAAAAAAAAAAAAAAAAAAAAAAAAAAAAAGAATGAATGAGTCTAAAATACAGAATGAGAACTATGATACAGTAATTACACAGTCCACTTAAGCATTGTTACATACAGCAAACCATAAATGATATAGAGTAAATTCAAATATAAATTTCCAGATCTCCCTCATTAAAAAACAACTGGAAATGTATAACCAAGGGAGGTTAAGCAGACCTGTCCAGGCCAGATTCCTCTTCTCTTGAGTTACCTTGATTCTATTGACCTTCACTGGTGGAACCAACACTGTTCTTGCCCAGAACTGATTTGTATTGGGATCTCTAGACCAGCTCTGTTATTTCTATTTGAAGAAATGTTTCAGGCTCTGCTTATGAATTCATGGTAAATACATAGCTGTTTGACAACAGTATTCCTAAGAGGTCTCTGCTTCCCTTAACTACCCTCTGCAAGATGTGGGTCACAAGTTCTGTGTCACTGGAGTGGAAACTCCTTTTGTCCACAGGAACCCAGCTCTGTCTACATCTATGGATTAGAAAGAGTTCTGTGTTTTCTGGTTCTCAGCTGTGTCTGGCTCTGTCCTTTGCTCTGATCTTAGTTATGACCATGGATCGGTTGCATTCTGCCCTTTTGGATGCAAAGAGTAACTTCAAACTGGAGACCATGCCAAAAATGGATTTTCCCATTTTACAAAATGCAGGTGCCATTAGGCTTCCTAAGTCACACCATTAAAGTGTGTTCCCGGATATAGAGGCTCACAACTGTCATGTAACACAATTTTACTCAAAACAAATATCACGTGCACTACACATACCTTACTCAAAGTTAGATGTGGAAAAGCTAATATTGATGTGATCTCATTTTTTCTAACATGTTAGAAAAATGTTAGAAAAATTCTTCCATAGAATTCTTCAAAATGACAACTGCACAGCCTGTAGTCACCTAATTTTTAAAACTAGCATTTAGAATACTGACTGCTATGCAGAATATCCTGACTATTTTAGTAAGCAAACGATAGATCTCACTATGTCTACAGAATGTTTTAGGTTCATTAAATCTCATTTTTATTTCCAAATGAGAACCTATAATAAGATGGAACCTTGAAGACATACAAAAATAAAAATAGTATTTCGAAATACATCTATTTCCTCAGATTATATGCGACCTTATTGGCTTCTACATCACATATGAAATCATTTACTCATTCAACAAATAATTATTGTGTCTACCATGTTTCAAACTGAAGCTTTGGTTTTCTGGAGTTTGCATTTTAGTATGTATTGAGGGGTAGTGGGGAGAAATAGAATCAACAAATAAATTTAAAGCAAGTTGGATGGTGATAAATGCTATAGGTAAAAGGAATAAGGTAAGTAAGAGGCAAAGGGAGTGTATAGTATAAAGAGGTGATAATATTAAATAGAGTGGACAGAGAAGAACTCTTTGAAAAGGTGACATTTGAGCAAAGATTGGGAGGTGAAGGAACAAGCCACATGGATATCTGGGGAAAGAGAATTCCTGGCAGAGGGAACAGTGGTTGCAAAAGTTGTGAGGCAGGAGTATACTTGGTATGTTAAAGAATTGCAAGAAGGCCAGTTTGGGTCAAGTGGAGTTAGTCAAGGGGAGTGTCATAGGCACTGAAGTTAGGGAAGCAACAGGGGGTCAAATGTATAGGACCTTGTAGGCCACTGTAAGAACTCTGCCTTTTACTCTTCATGAAATAGGAAGTCACTGAGGTTTTTGAGCTGAAGAGTGACATATCTGCCTTCCATTTTTCAAAGTTCACTCAGGTTGTTGCGTTGACAATAGACTAAAGATGAGGGACCAAGGGAGAAAGCAGAAAGTCCAGTTAGGAGGTTGTTGCAATAATCCAGGCAGGAGTTGATGGTGGGTTGGACTTCGGTAGTAACAGTGGAATTGATGAGAAGTGGTCAGATTCTGGGTAGACAGTGAAAGCAGAGTCAACAGAGTTGCTTACAGGTCAGTTATTGGTTATGAATGAAATAAGGGGACCAAGGAAATCGCCAGAATTTTTAGCCTAAATAACCAGAAGGAGTGAGCAATGTATTTGGATGGGGAACACTGCAGGAGGAAAAAGTGGCAGTGGGAAACCAGAACTTCTGTTTTAAACCTATTAAGTTTGATATGCACATTATATATCCAAGTAGATATGTGGATTTTGCAGTTAGATATAAGCATATACATATATCTTTTCATTAGCATTTACTGAGTGACGATTAAATAAATGATTGAGCATATGAATGAGTGAATAAATGAATGAATGCTGGGGATACAAAAAAATTCCAGTAAAAGAACTAACGAGGAAAGTATCATTCAGCAGGTAACTTATTGTCTGAAATAACTTGGGCTTAAATGAGAAAGCTAAGATAACTGGGGAGAAAGGGGGCGGGAAAGAAGGGGACTATAGACGTCAGTACAAAGCAACCCACTCACTGGGTTTTACAATAACATTTTCTACTAAAACAATATCACTTTGCAACACAAGAGGTATAATATGCACTACAAATTTCTCCAAAAGAATTCAAGTCTGGGGGGTGCCTTCAAGATGACGGAGGAGTAAAACGTGCAGATCACCTTCCTCCCCACAAATACATCAGAAATACATCTACATGTGGAACAACTCCTACAAAACACCTATTGAACTCTGGCAGAAGACCTCAGACATCCCAAAGGCAAGAAACTCCCCCATGTACCTGGGTAGGGCAAAAGAAAAAAGGAAAAACAGAGACAAAAGAATAGGGACGGGACCTGCGCCTCTGGGAGGGAGCTGTGAAGGAGGAAAAGTTTCTACACACTAGGAAGACCCTTCGCGGGTGGAGACCATGAGTGGCGGAGGGGGAAAGCTTCGGAGCCATGGAGGAGAGCGCAGCAACATGGGTGCAGAGCGCAAAGTGGAGAGATTCCCACACAGAGGATCGGTGCCGACCAGCACTCACCAGCCCGAGAGGCTTGTCTGCTCACCCGCCGGGGCAGGTGGGGGCTGGGAGCTGAGGCTCGGGCTTCGGTAGGATCCCAGGGAGAGGACCGGGGTTGGCGGCGTGAACACAGCCTGAAGGGGCTAGCGCACGACAGCTAGCCGGGAAGGAGTCCAGAAAAAAGTCTGGAACTGCCTAAGAGTCAAGAGACCATTTTTTCGGGGTGCACAAGGAGAGGGGATTCAGAGCACCGTCTAAACGAGCTCCAGAGATACGCACGAGCCGCGGCTATCAGCGCGGACCCCAGAGACGGGCATGAGACACTAAGGCTGCTGCTGCCGCCACCAAGAAGCCTGTGCGCAAGCACAGGTCACTATCCACACCGCCCCTCCCGGGAGCCTGTGCAGCCCACACTGCCAGGGTCCCGTGACCCAGGGACAACTTCCCCACGAGAACCCACGGCACACCTCAGGCTGGTGCAACATCACATCAGCCTCTGCCACCGCAGGCTCGCCCTGCATTCCGTACCCCTCCCTCCCCCCCGGCCTGAGTGAGCCAGAGCCCCCTAATCAGCTTCTCCTTTAACCCCGTCCTGTCTGGGCAGGGAACAGACACCCTCAGGTGACCTACACGCAGAAGCAGGGCCAAATCCAAAGCTGAACCCCAGGAGCTGTGCGAAGAAAGAAGAGAAAGGGAAATCTCTCCCAGCAGCATTAGGAGCAGTGGATTAAATCTCCACAATCCACTTGATGTACCTGCATCTGTGGAATAAATGAATAGACAAAGAATCATCCCAAAATTGAGGCGGTGGACTCTGGGATCAACTGTAGACTGGGGATTTGCTTTCTGCATCTAATTTGTTTCTGGTTTTATGTTTATCTTAGTTTAGTATTTAGAGCTTATTATCATTGGTAGATTTGTTTATTGATTTGGTTGCTCTCCTCCTTTTTTAATTTGTTATATACATATTTTTTTACTTTTTTTCCTTTTGCTCTTTTTGTGAGTGTGTATCTGTATCCTTCTTTGTATGATTTTTCTGTAGAGCTTTGCTTTTGCCATTTGTCCTAGGGTTCTGACTGTCTGTTTTTGGTTTCTGTTTTTTGGTTTTGGGGTTTTTTAAGTATAGTTTTTAGCACTTGTTATCATTGGAGGATTTATTTTTTGGTTTGGTTGCTCTCTTGTTTCTTTCTCTTTTTTTTATTACCCTTTTTAGTTTTTATTTTTAATAATTTTTTTATTTTAATAACTTTATTTTATATTCTTTATTTCTTTCTTTTTTTTCTCACTTTTCTTCTGAGCCATGTGGCTGACAGGGTCTTGGTGCTCTGGCCAGTGTCAGGCCTGAGCTTCTGAGGTGGGACAGCCAAGTTCAGGACATTGGTCCACCAGAGACCTCCTGGCCCCATGGAACATCAAATGGCAAAAGCTCTCCCAGAGATGTCCGTCTCCATGCTAAGACCCAGCTCCACTCAATGACCAGCAAGCTACAGTGCTAGACACCCTATGGCAAACAACTAGCAAGACAGGAACACAAACCCACCCATTAGCAGAGAGGCTGCCTAAAATCATAATAAGTCACAGACACCCCAAAACACATAGATGTGGACCTGCCCACCAGAAAGACAAGATCCAGCCTCATCCACCAGAACACAGGCACCAGTCCCCTCCATCGGGAAGCCTACAAACCCACTGAACCAAACTTACCCACTGGGAGCAGACACCAAAAACACTGGGAACTACGAACTTGCAGCTTGCAAAACGGAGACCCCAAAACACGGTAAGTTAGGCAAAATGAGAAGACAGAAATACACAGCAGATGAAGGAGCAAGGTAAAAACCCACCAGACCAAACAAATGGAGAGGAAATAGTCAGTCAACCTGAAAAACAATTCAGAGTAATGATAGTAAAGATGATCCAAAATCTTGGATATAGAATGGAGAAAATACAAGAAACGTTTAACAAGGACCTAAAAGAACTAAAGAGCAAACAAACAATGATGAACAACACAGTAAATGAAATTAAAAATTCTCTAGAAGGAATCAATAGCAGAATAACTGAGGTAGAAGAATGCATAAGTGACCTGGAAGATAAAATAGTGGAAATAACTACCGCAGAGAAGAATAAAGAAAAAAAAATAGAATAAAAAGAATTGAGGACAATCTCAGAGACCTCTGGGACAATATTGAACGCACCAACATTTGAATTATAGGGGTCCCAGGAGAAGAAGAGAAACAAAAGGGACTGAGAAAATGTTTGAAGAGATTATAGTGGAAAACTTCCCTAATATGGGTAAGGATATAGTCAATCAAGTCCAGGAAGCGCAGATAGTCCCATACAGGATAAGTCCAAGGAGAAACACGCCAAGACACATATTAATCAAACTATCAAAAATTAAATACAAAGAAAACATATTAAAAGCAGCAAGGGAAAAGCAACAATTGACATACAAGGGAATCCCCATAAGGTTAACAGCTGATCTTTCAGCAGAAACTCTGCAAGCCAGATGGGAGTGGCAGGACATATTTAAAGTGATGAAAGGGAAAAACCTACAACCAAGATTACTCTAGCCAGCAAGGATCTCATTCAGATTTGATGGAGAAATTAAAACATTTACAGATAAGCAAAAGCTAAGAGAATTCAGCACGACCAAACAAGCTCCACAACAAATGCTAAAGGAACTTCTCTAGGCAGGAAACACAAGAGAAGAAAAAGACTTACAATAACAAACTCAAAACAATTAAGAAAATGGTAATAGGAACATACATATCGATAACTACCTTAAATGTAAAAGGATTAAAGGCTCCCACCAAAAGGCACAGACTGGCTGAATGGATACAAAAACAAGACCCGGACATATGCTGTCTATAAGAGACCCACTTCAGACCTAGGGACACACGCAGACTGAAAGTGAGGGGATGGAAAAAGATATTCCACACAAATGGAAATCAAAAGAAAGCTGGAGTAGCAATTCTCATATCAGAGAAAATAGACTTTAAAATAAAGACTATTACAAGAGACAAAGAAGGACACTACATGATGATCAAGGGATCAATCCAAGAAGAAGAGATAACAATTGTAAATATTTATGTACCCAACATAGGAGCACCTCAATACATAAAGCAAATGCTAACACTCATAAAAGGGAAAATCGACAGTAATAAAATCATAGTAAGGGACTTTCACACCCACTTTCACCAATGGACAGATCATCCAAAATGAAAATAAATAAGGAAACACAAGCTTTAAATGATACATTAAACAAGATGGACTTAATTGATATTTATAGGACATTCCATCTGAAAACAGCAGATTACACTTTCTTCTCAAGTGCTCATGGAACATTCTCCAAGATAGATCATATCTCAGGGTCACAAAGCAAGCCTTGGTAAATTTAAGAAAATTGAAATCATATCAATTATCTTTTCCGACCACAATGCTAGACATCAATTACAGGAAAAAAATCTGTAAAAAATACAAACACATGGAGGCTAAACAATACACTACTAAATAACCAAGAGATCACTGAAGAAACCAAAGAGGAAATCAAAAAATACCTAGAAACAAATGACAATGAAAACACGATGGCCCAAAACCTATGGAATGCAGCAACAACAGTTCTAAGAGGGAAGTTTATAGCAACACAGTCCTACCTCAAGAAACAAGAAACATCTCAAATAAACAACCTAACCTTACACCTAAAGCAATTAGAGAAAGAAGAACAAAAGACCCCCAAAGTTAGCAGAAGGAAAGAAATCATAAAGATCAGATCAGAAATAAATGAAAAAGAAATGAGGGAAACAATAGCAAAGATCAATAAAACTAAAAGCTCATTCTTTGAGAAGATAAACAAAATTGATAAACCATTAGCCAGACTCATCAAGAAAATAAGGGAGAAGACTCACATCAATAGAATTAGAAATGAAAAAGGAGAATTAACAGCTTACACTGCAGAAATACAAAGGATCATGAGAGATTACTACAAGCAACTGTATGCCAATAAAATGGACAACTTGGAAGAAATGGACAAATTCTTAGAAAAGCACAACCTTTCGAGACTGAACCAGGAAGAAATAGAAAATATAAACAGACCAATTACAAGCACTGAAATTGAGACTGTGATTAAAAATCTTCCAACAAACAGAAGTCCAGGACCAGATGGCTTCACAGGTGAATTCTATCAAACATTTAGAGAAGAGCTAACACCTACCCTTCTCAAACTCTTCCAAAATATAGCAGAGGCAGGAACACTCCCAAACGCATTCTACAAGGCCACCATCACCCTGACACCAAAACCAGACAAAGATGTCACAAAGAAAGAAAACTACAGGCCAATATCACTGATGAACATAGATGCAAAAATCCTCAACCAAATACTAGCAAACAGAATCCAACAGCACATTAAAAGTATCATACACCATGATCAAGTGGGGTTTATCCCAGGAATGCAAGGATTCTTCAATATATGCAAATCAATCAATGTGATACACCATATTAACAAACTGAAGGAGAAAAACCATATGATCATCTCAATAGATGCAGAAAAAGCTTTCAACAAAATTCAACACCCATTTATGATAAAAACTCTCCAGAAAATAGGCATAGAGGGAACTTACCTCAACATAATAAAGGCTATATATGACAAACCCACAGCCAACATTGTTCTCAAAGGTGAAAAACTGAACGCATTTCCACAAAGATCAGGAACAAGACAAGGCTGCCCACTCTCACCACTATTATTTAACATAGCTTTGGAAGTTTTAGCCACAGCAATCAGATAAGAAAAAGAAATAAAAGGAATCCAAATTGGAAAAGAAGAAGTAAAACTGTCACTGTTTGCAGATGACATGATACTATACATAGAGAATCCTAAAGATGCTACCAGAAAACTACTAGAGCTAATCAATGAATTTGGTAAAGTAGCAGGATACAAAATTAATGCACAGAAATCTCTGGCATTCCTGTACACTAGTGATGAAAAATCTGAAAGAGAAATTAAGGAAACACTCCCATTTACCATTGCAACAAAAAGAATAAAATAACTAGGAATAAACCTACCTAAGGAGACAAAAGACCTGTATGCATAAAACTATAGGACACTGATGAAAGAAATTAAAGATGATAAAAACAGATGGAGAGATATACCATGTTCTTGGATTGGAAGAATCAACATTGTGAAAATGACTACACTACCCAAAGCAATCTACACATTCAACGCAATCCCTATCATACTACCAATGACGTTTTTCACAGAACTAGAACAAAAGAATTTCACAATTTGTATGGAAATACAAAAGACCCCAAATAGCCAAAGCAATCTTGAGAAAGAAAAACAGAACTGGAGGAAACAGGCTCCCTGACTTCAGACTATACTACAAAGCTACAGTAATCAAGACAATATGGCACAAAAACAGAAATATAGATCAGTGGAACAGGATAGAAAGCCCAGAGATAAACCCACGCACATATGGTCACCTTATCTTTGATAAAGGAGGTAAGAATATACAATGGAGAAAAGACAGCCTCTTCAATAAGTGGTTCTGGGAAAACTGGACAGCTACATGTAAAAGAATGAAATTAGAACACTCCCTAACACCATTCACAAAAATAAACTCAAAATGGATTAAAGATCTAAATATAAGTACAAACACTATAATACTCTTAGAGGAAAACACAGGTAGAATGCTCTATGACATAAATCACAGCAAGATCCTTTTGGACCCACCTCCTAGGGAAATGGAAATAAAAACAAAAATAAACGAATGGGACCTAATGAAACTTAAATGCTTTTGCACAGCAAAGGAAACCATAAACAAGACGAAAAGACAACACTTAGAATGGGAGAAAATATTTGCAAATGAAGCAACTGACAGAGGATTAATCTCCAAAGTATACAAGCAGCTCATGCAGCTCAATACCAAAAAAACAAACAACCAAATCCAAAAATGGGCTGAAGACCTAAATAGACATTTCTCCAAAGAAGATATACAGGTTGCCAACAAACACATGAAAGGATGCTCAACATCACTAATCATTAGAGAAATGCAAATCAAAACCATAATGAGGTATCACCTCACACCGGTCAGAATGGGCATCATCAAAAAATCTACAAACAATAAATGCTGGAGACGGTGTGGAGAAAAGGGAACCCTCTTGCACTGTTGGTGGGAATGTAAATTGATACAGCCACTATGGAGAACAGTACGGAGGTTCCTCAAAAATCTAAACATAGAACTACCATACAACCCAGCAATCCCACTGCTGGGCATATACCCTGAGAAAACCATAATTCAAAAAGAGTCATGTACAACAATGTTCATTGTAGCTCTATTTACAATAGCCAGGACATGAAAGCAACCTAAGTGTCCATTGACAGATAAATGGATAAAGAAGATGTGGCACATATATACAATGGAATATTACTCAGCCATAAAAGGAAACGAAATTGAGTTATTTGTAGTGAGGTGGATGGGCTTAGAGTCTGTCATACAGAGTGAAGCAAGTCAGAAGAAGAAAAATACCGTATGCTAACACATATATATGGAATGTAAAAAAAATAATAATAATAATGGTTCTGAAGAACCTAGGGGCAGGACAGGAATAAAGATGCAGACATAGAGAATGGACTTGAGGACACGGGGAGGGGGAAGGGCAAGCTGGTACGAAGTGAGAGCGTGGCATGGACATATATACACTACCAAATGTAAAATAGATAGCTAGTGGGAAGCAGCCGCATAGCACAGGGAGATCAGCTCGGTGCTTTGTGACCACCTAGAGAGGTGGGATAGGGAAGGTGAGAGGGAGACGCAAGAGAGAGCGTATATGGGGATGTATGTATATGTATAGCTGATTCACTTTGTTATACAGCAGAAACTAACACACCATTGTAAAGCAATAATACTCCAATAAAGATGTTAAAAAAAAAAAGAAGTCCAAGAACATCATTTTCATATGTCTTGTATATATGTGTTAAAATTACAAAAGAATGATTAGCAAATGAGGATGTTAGTTCTTTAACAAACCACACGGGTTAAAAGCATTAATGTATCTATATTAAGTATTCCTAAGAAACAATACAATGCTTATCACTGATTTCCCAAAAGTCATCTTCATATTCAGAAAGTCGTGCTATCTTAACTACTTTTAATATTTCAAACTGGTCACTGCTTTTAGGTATACATTGTCATATACCTCATTTTAGAAATTTTTAAAGGTATACACCTCGTGATTTTAATTTTCTAACTGTATCTACCATCTTAGGGGCCTAATCTTTTTTTTTTATTGGATTTTTCTTCTCTTTATTAACAGGAAACATTTAGCCCATTTTCTCAATTTCTTAATTCCCCTGGAGAATTAAAACATACAACTTCTAAATATTTCTCTTTTTTATTTTTAACCATTTTTTAAATCGAAGTATAGCTAATTTACAAAGTTGCATTAGCTTCAGCTGTACAGCAAAGTGATTCAGTTATTTATATGTATCTTATATATATGTGTGTGTGTGTGTATATATATATTCTTTTTCAGATTCTTCTTCTATTATAGGTTATTACAAGACATTGAATATAGTTCCCTGTGCTATACAGTAGGTCCTTGTTGTTTATCTATTTTATACATAGTAGTGTGTATATGTTAATCCCAAACTCATACTTTATTTCCCCCTCACCAACCCCCACTATCCCCTCTGGTAACCATAAGTTTGTTTTCTATGTCTGTGAGTCTATTTCTGTTTTGTAAGTTCATTTATATCGTTTTTTTTAGATTTCACATATAAGTGATATTATATTATATTTGTCTTTGTCTGACTTACTTCACTTAATATAATAATCTCTAGGTCCACCCATGTTGCTGCAAATGGCATTATTTCATTCTTTACTATGGCTAATATTCCATTGTATATACGTACCACATCTTCTTCATCCATTCATCTGTCAATGGACACTTAGGTTGTTTCCATGTCTTGGCTATTGTAAATAGTGCTGCTATGAACATTGGGGTGCATGTATCTTTGCGAATTACAGTTTTCTTTGGATACGTATTCAGGAGTGGGATTGCAGGATCATATGGTAACTATTTTTAGTTTTTAAAAGAACCTCCATACTGTTCCGTAGTGGCTGCACCAATTTACACTTAGGGGTTTAACCTTAAATTGCAGAAATTAAGGTATATCCCCCATCCTACTAAATAATGTAGGTTTCTCAAAGTCTCTAACCAATTTAGTAATTAAAGTTCATATTGCAAAATCTAGGAATGAAAAGACTCAAGATCATTGTACAAATCTCTTCATTCCTACATCTTTTCCTTGGGCTGCTACTTAAGTTAGTAAATGACAGAAAGTAGACTTTTCCTCAACATACTTTTTTTAAAATCACAACGCTTCTACTCCAATACTTCCAAACAATAAGAAGTGAGGCAATTTTTATGATTTTATTTTATTTCAATTATAGTTATATCAAGTGACTTTTTTTTAACCTGAAATAAGCAAATAACTACATCAGGGCAGTATTTAATTAGTCATGACTAGCTAGGGCACAATGTTAGTACTACTTGATAAGTAGTCCAAAATAAAAACTGCTTACAGAATATGAAATTTTTTCCTAAAATATGACTATAATAAATTTAACACTTTCATTTTAGCCCCCCAAAAAGCCATTTAAATTGACTTCAAATCCTTCTTTGTGCCTTCCATTCCAGTTAACACTAAATTAGCCAGTTTCTCGCAAAATAAAAGTTATAGAATCTGCAAGAATGTTGTAGTACTTACATCAGGGCAGCAAAACGAAGTTTGCCAGCTCAGTGTGCAACCAGATTTATGTAGGAAGAGCATATATGTTAAGGGACAGAAAGATAATAGTTCCCATTTTCCTAACCTGTAGGTTTACAAGTTCTATTACAGGGCCTGCCAACCTCTGCACTATTGACATTTTAGGCTGAGTACATCTTTGATGTGGGTCGGGGTTGGGGGCTGTCCTGTACACAGTGGTATGTTTGGCAGCATCCCTGGCCTCTACCCACGAGATGCCAGTAGCATCCCATCCCCATCTCGACATCCAAAAATATCTCCCGACATTGTTAAATGTCCCCTGGGGAATGTAAAACTGTCCATGGTTGAGAACCCTTGATCTATATGTTCAGTAGATATAAGAATATACATAGATTCCTCTAGATGTGTTGCCTTTACACAAAATGTAACCTTAATTTCAAAGCTCACTGTCAATTGTCACCAAAGCCCTTGAAACAAAACAACAGGAAGCAACCAGTACCATCAGAAAAGGGGAGTATGGTTCTCTCAAAAGTTAAAGGTTATCCACCTGATAAGAAGCAAATTCTTAAAAATTTGTACCCATAAAAATCCCCCCAAATTAAACTATAGGCTTAAATCTGTTAAATGAGCTCATATGTATTCTTCAAAAAAAATGAAGAAAGAAATACTGCAACTATCTGCACACTCCAGAAATTTGATCTTTTAAAAGGTTGCCTAATGTTGGGGTTTTTTTTCCTTCCAAAGTGGCAGCTTCTTATTATCTTTTGAAATGTCATTTGGTGACTCAAAAGAAAACAACTGTAATTTAAACAGCAAGAAATGAGGGGGAATAAGTCTGTATGTGGCCTCTGTTCAGAAGTTACTAAGCTGTCTTTCCATGATTTTAATGTAATATGCTTTCTCCAGGGGTGTAAACCCCAGGTCTCTAAATATCATTTATATGTTGGTGGCTCCCACATTTCCATCGTATCCTGACCTGCCCCTGAGGCCAGGGCCAACTCACCCATCAACTTATCTGCATGATGACCAACTGTCCACTTGAAGGGGACAGGTTCAGTTTTCTCTTAGCCTCCTTTCCTCCCCAGCCTTTCCCATATTGGGAAATAGTAGCACTATTCCCCAGGAAAAAGCCTTATTGTCATTCTTGACTCCTATATTAATTTCCTATTACTGCTGTAACAAATTTCTATGATTTTGTTACTTAAGACAATACAAATAATTTTCTTACACTTCTGGAGGTCAAAAGTCCAAAAGTCCAAAGTCTAGAGCCTAAACTGAAGGTGTCAGCAGGGCAGTTTCTCTGGGGGGGCTCTAAGAGAAAATCTGTTTCCTTACCTTTTCCCGCTCCTAGAGGCTGCCTGTATTCCATGGCTTGTGGATTGTACACAAATATTGAAGAAGTCTATTCTAGCAGACCCAACCTGACTGAAAATCCAGATATAGAAATGTTTACAGACAGGAGAAGCTTCATAGACCAGGGACTCTGAAAGGCTGAGTATGTAGTAGTAATTCATCAGGAAGCCTTAGAAGTGGAAGCCCTCCTTCCGGGTACATCTGTCCAAGAGGCAGAGCTCATAGCCCTCAGGAGGGCCCTGTGCCTTGGGGCTAAAGAAAAGGTCACCATTTATACTGATTCTAAGTATGCCTTCTCTGTCGTGCATGCACATGGGGCCATATGGGAAGAGAGGGGTCTAACTAACATCAAGAAGAAAAGAAGTTAAACACGCAGAGGAGATACTGGCCTGATTAGGCTCTGTTATAATGATGGAAGAAGTAGCCATAGTACATTGCCTGGGCCCCCAAAAGACTGACAGTTATATAGCTAAAGGAAATAATTTGGCTGATCAGGGCACAAAACAGGCAGCCAGATCAAAAATCCCCATCCTAAGGCCCTAGCACTCATTCCACGTGTGGACCTATCCCTGTTTAAACCTCAGTGTTGGGAAATGGATCTAGAGAAAGCAGACGAAGGGGAATTTCACGCTGACTTGAGACTTAGATGATCAGTACCAAACAACCAAAGAAGGCTGGATTTATAATGAACAGGGACTAGTGCTTATACCTGGGCATTTAATGGAAAGAGTTATTACCCATCTACATCAAGGAAACCATTAGGGGCGTGACCTAACCAATCACTGGCTACAGAAGTTTATTTTTGGTCCACAAATGCAAAGGACCAACGAAAGGGTAATACAAAATTGCCTGATCCGGCCAGAAACAATCCAAAAAGCAGTCCGCCCCCAGTAATAAAAGGGGTGCAAAACCGAGGGACAGAACCAGGAGATGGTTGGCAAATAGACTTGACTGTTATGCCCAAAGCCATGAGAAATTACAGATATTTGCTGGTATTTGTAGACACCTTCACAGGACTCATTAAATTTTGTATTTGTTGTCTGTCTCGTATATTTAAAAGGCCTCCCCACACGCATGATGGTTGCCTAAAACTTAAGAGTTCAAGGTGGGACTTGTGAATATTTACAATTAAGTGCAAAACACTTCCATTCCTCTTATGAAAATCCATGCTTTGAATCAGCAGGAAGCACCTAGAGTGATATCACCCTATTTCCTTCAAGATTGAGGAATGTGTAAAGAAATAGGGAGAAACTGAAACAGCACATAAAACACTGACCAGCTTAAAATGGCTTTGCTTCCTTAAAACAGGTTGTTGATTGTTTAAACCTGTAGTTATTTTACAGAGACAGCACTGTGCACGTGCAAGACGGGAACCCACGGCTCCAGGATGACCCCGGAACGAAGAATCTTGAGTTTGCAAAACTCAAAGAATAGAAATGTTGCCACTGGAGTCCTTTACAAAGTGAGAAGTCCTTCAAGAAGGAAAATCGGCTTCCGGTTGGACTGATTTGAGACTAGCCAATCAGCTTTTGCCAAGTTCGCCCTTAAATTTTGCCCTGAACCCTGGATGGGAGCCACAGATTTGAGTCCTGCTTTCTGTCCCCTTGCTGGTCAACCTCGCAATAAAGCTCTTTCTTTCCTCCAAAGCCAGCGCCATAGTACTGGCTTCTGTACACGTCGGGCAGCCGGCTTGGTAACAATCCTTCCTCGCATCTCTCCAACCTCTGTTTCCGTCATGACATCTCCTTCTCTGACTCTGACTGCTGTAAGGACCCTGTGATGACACTGCCCACTCAAATATTCCAGGATAAACTCCCCATCTCAAGATCTTTAACTTAATCACATCTACAAAGTCTATTCTGCCATGTGAAATATTGTGATTTATAAGAAATATGTATATTTGGTCAGATGACCAAAATATATTTTCATATATATTTGATCTTCATCCACAGTTCCTGGCTCACAGCTCCCTGGGAATTTCCTGGGCAATAAGAGCAACAGGAGAACATTTTGTCATAATATTTGGTCTCTGTCCTTAGTTCCTGAAAGTACTTCAGAGCCATAAAGGTGTCCTGTTATTCATAACAAGCCCTTTTTCACCACAACTAAGTTTTTGTTAATGAGATGACTTTTGGAAAGCACCTAAGGATGGGGGCTGGCTGCTGGGGAACCAACCTTGAAGGGAGAGTTGGAACTTTCAGTTCCACCCTTTGACCTCTGGGGAAGGGAGAGAGGCTGGAGGTTCAATGGCCAATGATTTCATCAACAAGTCCTATGCAATGAAGCCTCCATAAAAACAACAGGAAAAGGAGGTTCAGAGAGCTTCTGGGTTGGTGAACACACGGAGATTCGGGGAGAGTGGTGTGCTCGGAGAGGGCATAAAGGCTCCACACCCTTTCCCCATACCTTGCCCTCTGTATCTCTTCTGTGTAGCTGTTCCTGAGTTGTATGCTTTTATAATAAACCAGTGATCTAGTAAGCAAAATGTCTCTCTGAGTTCTGTGAGTTGCTCTAAGCAAATTAATAGAACCCAAGGAGGAGGTCATGGGAACCTCTTTTTTTTTTTATTTTTTATTTTTTGCGGTACGTGGGCCTCTCACTGTTGTGGCCTCTCCCGTTGCGGAGCACAGGCTCCGGACACGCAGGCTCAGCAGCCATGGCTCACGGACCCAGCCACTCCACGGCATGTGGGATCCTCCCGGACCGGGGCACGAACCCGTGTCCGCTGCATCGGCAGGCGGACTCTCAACCACTGCGCCACCAGGGAAGCCCTGGGAACCTCTTATTTATAGCCAGTCAGTCAGAAGCACAGGTGATAACCTGGGTTTGCAATTGGCATCTGAAGTGGGGGGGGGGGGGAGAGGGGCAGTCCTTTAGGACCGAGCCCTTAGCTTGTGGGATCTGACACTAACTCCAGGTAAATAATGTCAGAACTGAGTTGCAGTCTCAGATACCCTGCTGGTGTCCTGAGAATTGCTTGCTGCTTTGGGAAACCTCCTCCACACATGAGAATCTGGTGATCAGAACCACCTTTTACCACCACGTAAGGTAACATATTCACAGTTTCTGGGATTAGGATGTGGACATCTTTGGGAGGCCATCATTCTGTCTGCCATGATTCCTCTCCTTTTCTAACTCACCCATCCCACCACATCATCAACAATCTGGAGGCTCCACCCCTAAAATATACCCCAAATCAACTACTTCCCCGTAATTCCTCTGCTACCATCAGTGCAGGGCCACACAGACTCTGCCCTGGACAACTGTGAGCATCTCTTAACTGGTCCCCTTGCTGCCACTCTTGCCCCTCTGCAGTCCATCTATAAAGCTGCCAGAATGATCTTCTTAAAATATAAATCATGTAATGTGATTGCCTTGTTTAAAACTCATCAGTGGTTTCCCACTATAACCAGAACAAAATTCTAATAGATACTTCATCCTCTGGTCCCTTCTCACCTTTAAAATATAATAGAGCCTTTCCGTTTGGCGGCAGCCATCAGGTGAGCCGAGATGGGCGCTTACAAGTACATCCAGGAGCTATGGAGGAAGAAGCAGTCGGACGTGATGCGCTTTCTGCTCAGGGTGCGCTGCTGGCAGTACCGCCAGCTCTCGGCGCTGCACCGGGCCCTGCGCCCCACCCGGCCCGACAAGGTGCGCAGGCTGGGCTACAAGGCCAAGCAAGGTTATGTGATATATCGCGTTCGCGTGCGCCGCGGAGGCCGCAAACGCCCGGTCCCGAAGGGCGCCACCTACGGCAAGCCCATCCACCATGGCGTCAACCAGCTCAAGTTTGCCCGGAGCCTTCAGTCTGTTGCCGAGGAGCGAGCGGGACGCCACTGTGGGGCCCTGAGGGTCCTGAATTCTTACTGGGTGGGTGAAGATTCTACGTACAAACTTTTTGAGGTTATCCTCATTGATCCCTTCCATAAAGCTATCAGAAGAAACCCTGACACCCAGTGGACCACCAAACCAGTCCACAAGCACAGGGAGATGCGGGGGCTGACGTCTGCAGGCAGGAAGAGCCGCGGCCTCGGCAAGGGCCCCAAGTTCCACCACACGATCGGTGGTTCTCGCTGCGCAGCCTGGAGAAGGCGCCATACTCTCCAGCTCCACCGCTACCGCTAATTATAAGTAATGTTTGTAAAATTCTTACCTAATAAACAGTTTAGGACATCCACGTCTGCTTAAAAGTGTTTTTTAATCTGTCTGTTAAAACTAGTTGTCTGCAGATTGCTTCATTGAATGCATTGTCAAATTCTGAAAGGTAAAGTGCAATAATGTTTGAAGATTTTAAGTGATGGTGTGTCTTGTTTCTAATAAGGGAAAAATGCCTTTGTTTTTTGCTTTATTAGGCAGTTGATATGTCCGTGTTTAAAATGCTGTCTGGCAACAATAGATGTAAAATTCTGTAAAAGAGGAGTGCAGAAACTAGCCATGTAGATTTGTTGGTGCATGTGATGAAACCTACAGCTTTATTGGGGTGAAGCAATGCTCTGCTGGTTTACTCTAAAGTGGCTGTTTTATGGAGTTTGGCAAGGACAAACTTTAAATTGGGTTTTCCTTGGAAATGTAAAGGATGTCGTGATCCTTTATCATGATCATAATGCCGAAAAATAAAGTTGACTAGGGCCCACGTTTTTAGACTTAATGTGCTATTCCATATATGTAACTGCTGCTGCCAAAAGGCGGAAAGTAAAGGAATACCACCATCTTTTAAGAGAATTGAATAAACCTGTTGCAAGATGCTTCTCTTACAAATTGAAACAAATCCTGGTTAACCTAAATTAAATTGCCTTGGCCTCGATGGTACCACTGAAGTTCCCATAAAAGGTGGGAGCTCCTGGTTCAGTCCCGTGACTGACCTGTAGAATACTTAACTTCATGCAAAATAGTCATGGTATTTACACTAGTGTATATTGAAACTGATGGAAATTGAACATTGGGTATATGAGGAGGGAGTTTTTAACCCTAAGGTTTGTAAGCTAGTGATGCTAGGATTGGGAAATTGTTGTTCATAAGGTCCCTTTCAAGTGTGGGAGGATAGAAGGGGCTTGGATCAAATTTTTAAATGTTTTATTTTTAGTATTAGTTTGTGACCCATTATGAAATGTAAGCCACCTCGGGGGAAATTGGGTTGGTTTTATTTAAACGTAACATTGCTAAGTCTAATCAGTGTTATCTTGGGTCAAGCCACTTTATCCATTCCCATAAGGCTACTAAGAAGAGTCATGTAGTTGGTGTCAATACAAGTTCAGTTGGTTTCCGAAAAAATAATAATAATAATAATAGAGAAGAAATAATGCAATTTTTTTCCTTCACAAAATTTCTCTCCATCCCTCACTTCCATGGCCTTATATGCTGACAGCAGCTCTTAGCAGCTCATCAAAGGGAGGTACATGTGTTTGAGCTGTCCTTCTGGGTCTCCCCAGACGTAGAAGACAGCAAATTACCATACAATTCTAAACCTATGCCCTCCCTCTCCAAGTCTGTTTTAACTGTACATTCCTGCTAAAACTACCAGAAAAGTTAAAATATATAAGAAATGAAAATCAAGAGATAGAGGGAAGAAAGGAAGGAACACAACACAGTATAATATATTCTTCACATTTCGTAACAGGCAGACAAAAGATGTCTTAGATTGATGGATCTAAAAATAGTGCAGATAAATTATTCAACATTAAGAGAGCTAAAAATAAAAGCTTTTTTATTCCTTCGGGGAATGATGAGAGAGAGACTTACACTTTTCATTTTATTTTTTGTGAACTCTGAATTCTTTGACCATGTAAATAAATATAGTAAAGCAGCTACTAATTTTGCACAAATATTTACACTAATTTTACCCATGAGGCTGTGCATGTTTATATATGCACATTGGTCATCCGTTTTTCACCTACTGTAACATTTCTTCCCTCTGATTCCCAACACTGTTCTTTGGAATTCCCCCACCGGAAACCGTCCCACCAAGGACTTCTTGCTAATAAATCAAAGGGCACTATGACCCCACTAGCAACCTCTCTGTGGAAAATTGTTCCCTAGGCCCTCTTCTGCCTCTATTTCCCAAAAGCTCTTTCCTCCCTGAATCACCTCACACCAACTACTTCTGGAGCCAGCTATTCTTCTCACACTTTCAAATAATGAGTCTACACTTCATAATTCCTAGTCTTTTTCCAACGTGCCAGACTCTCAGGAAGCTGCTACTCCAAAAATGCAGGCATTGCTTGGAATAATAAACAATCCCTAATTCAACCACCAGTGTACGTATTTCATTGCCTCTTATGAACGCCCAGTCACCTCTCATTGGAGGATATTTCACAGAATTTTAGGATCAATAAAGGGTTGGAGAGAACAAACTCACCCACATCAAAATAGCCTGAGATATAAAAATGCAAACCACTGGACCCCATACAGACCTACTAACTCAAAATGTTTTCAACAACCTCCCAGGTAGTTCCCATGCACACAAAAGTTTGAGATTCCCCAAATCAACCCAATCTAATTATTTCTGAAATGAAGAAAGTTAAATCCAGAGAGTAAATGACTTGTCCAAAATTGCCCACTTAATATGCAACCAATTCATTATTCTAGTCATACATATTCTGGTGCCCTTTTAAAGGAACCTGTGAGATAAAACATGCACTAGAAAGAAACTACCTCAACATAATAAAAGCCACATAAGAAAAACCCACAGCTAACATCATACTCAATTAAGAAAAACTGAAAGCTTTTCGTCTAAGACCAGGAACAAGACAAACATGCCCACTTTTGCCACTTCTACTCAACACAGTACTGGAAGTCCTAGCCGGAACAATTAGGCAAGAAAAAGAAATAAAAGGCATGAAAACTGGGGGGGTGGGGGGGAGGAAAGACATAAAATTATCACGGTTTATAGATGACAGGATCTTATATAAAGAAACCCTAAAGATTCCACTAAAAAAAAATCCTATTAGAACTAATAAATGAATTCAGCAAAGTTGAAGGATATAAAAAGCAACACGGAAAACTTAGTTTCATTTTTATACACTAACAATGCAAAATCGTAAAAGGAAATAAAGACAGCAATTCTATTTACAATAGCATCAAAAAGAAAAAGTACTTAGGAATAAACTTAACCAAGAAGGTGAAAGACTTGAACTCTGAAACTCTAAAACATTGATAAAAGAAATTAAACACAAATAAATGGAAAGACACCCCATATTCATGGACTGGAAGATGTCAGTACTACCCGAAGTAGTATTGTTAAGATGTCAATACTACCCAAAGCAATCTACAGATTCAGTGCAATCCCTGAATTAAAATCCCAATGATATTTTTGCATGAATTGAAAAATCCATCCTAAAATTCATATGGAATCTCAAGGGACCCTGAATAGTCACAACAATCTTGGAAAAGAACAAAGGTGGAGGTCTCACACTTCCTGATTTCACATTTTACTACCAAGATACAGTAATCAAAACAGTATGATAGTGATATAAAGATAGACATAAAGACCAATGGACTAAAGAGCCCAGAAATAAACCCTCACATATATGGTCAAATGATTTTCAGTGAGGGTGCCAAGACCATTCAACAGGAAAAGGACAGTCTTTTCAACAAATGGTGATGGAAGAAAAACTGGATATCCACATGAAAAAAAAAAATGAAGCTGGACCCTTACACCATATACAAAAATTAATTAAAAGTGAATCAAGCGCTTAAACATAAGCCTTAAAACTATAGAACTCTTAGAAGAAAATATAGGGGAAAAGCTTAATGACACTGGGTTTTGCAATGATTTCTTGGCTATGACACCAAAAGCACAGGCAACAGAAGAAAAAAATAGATAAGTTGAACTTCATCAAAATTCAGAACTGGGCTTCCCTGGTGGCGCAGTGGTTGAGAGTCTGCCTGCCGATGCAGGGGACACGAGTTCGTGCCCTGGTCCGGGAAGATCCCACATGCCGCGGAGCAGCTGGGCCCGTGAGCCATGGCCGCTGAGCCTGCACGTCCGGAGCCTGTGCCCCGCAACGGGAGAGGCCACAACAGTGAGAGGCCCGCATATCGCAAAAACAAAAAAAAAATTCAGAACTAAATTTTAAAAGTAAAATATCAACTCACAGAATAAGAGAAAAACATATCTGATAGAGACTGATATTCAGAATATACAAAGAACTCCTAAAACTCAACTAGAAAATAAACAACCTGATTTTCAAATGGGGAAAGAATTGAATGGACATGTCTCCAAGAAAGATATACGAATGGCCATAAAGCAAATGAAAAGGAGTTCAATGTCACTAACCATCAGAAAAATGCAAATCAAAACCATAATAAGATACTATTTCACATCCACTAGGATGGCTGTTATTAAAAAAAAAGAAAAGTGTTGATATGAATGTGGAGAAATTGGAACTCTTGTGCATTGCTGGTGGGAATGTAAAATAATGCAGCTACTATGGAAAATGTTATGGTCATTCCTCAAAATATTAAGAATAGAATTACCATATAATCCAGCAATTCCACTTCTGGGTATATACCCAAAAGAACTGAATGCAGAGACTCAAACAGATTTTATATATCCATGTTCATAGCAGCATTATTCATAATAGCCAAAGGTGGAACAGCCCAAGTATCCGTCAACAAATGAATGGGTAAACAAAATGTGGCATGTACATAAAATGGAATATTATTCAGCCTTAAAAAGGAAAGAAATTTTGATACATGCTACAACATGGATGAATCCTGAAGCCATTATGCTAAGTGAAATAAGCCAGTTAAGAAAAGACAAATACTTTCTGATTCTAGTTATATTAGGTATCTAAGATAGTCAAATTCACAGAGACAACAAATAAAATGTTGGTTGCCAGAAGCCAGGGAGAGGGAGGAATGGGGAATAAATATTTAATAGGTACAGTTTCAGTTGGAGAAGATGAAAAGCATTCTGGAGATGGACGGTGGTGATAGCTGCACAATAATGTGAATATACTTAATACCCAGAAATGTACACTTAAATGGTTGAAATGGTAAATTTTATGTTATATCTATTTTACCACAATAAAAATGAATTAACATGCAAAAACTGAACTACTCATCTTTCTCTTAAACATTATTTAAAACAAATAAGATTTGTTTTATTCATCTAACAAATAGCAAATCTCAGCTTCCAGCAAAACATCTCTAAATACTCCTTTTGAGCAATTTTCTTCTCAGAGCTCCAGCTTATACCCACCTTTCTGTGATCATCCACTCCCCGTGAAATCCAATGGTTACAGTACAATGTTTCCTTTAGCTCTGATATTAAGAGCTCCCTCCGAAAATTCTGTAAAGACTCCTGTCCACACTATGAAGCTTGTCTTCTTTGGCCTCAAGCAATTTCCCCAGCTAGCAAAGAAAGCACTGCTCTTCATGCAAGTAAAAACTGTGGCACTGCTACAACAGCTATAACCCTTCTCTTATTCAGCCCACTGTCTGCTGACCTCAGAAGCATCATCTATCTTTTCTCAAATAAATAATAAAGTATAATCATTTGACAAGCTATTGACACATCAAAAACATTTTTGCACAGTACAAGGTAATCCTGAACTTGTCACAAGGTCAACAAATATGTTTGGGTGTTATTCTTGTTTTGTGTTTTATTGTTACAATAAAAAAATACTCCATTTTAATTGTATGGTCTATGGTTTGAAAATAGGAAAAATCAAAAAATTTTAATTAAAATGTGAATGGGACAAAGTAGGTAAACCTATTTTTTATAATATTTTTAAGCCATGAGTGAAAGTGATGTTTAAATCTTATTAGTTTTCCTACGTTGTGTGTTTAAACACACAAACATAAAGAGCACTTCCTGCTATCAAGTTAACAACTAGCAGTAGTTTAGTTTTTGTCAGTGACTACATTATGATTAGGAGAGAAAAAAAGTCACTCTGGGGCTTCCCTGGTGGCGCAGTGGTTGAGAGTCCGCCTGCCGATGCAGGGGACACGGGTTCGTGCCCCGGTCCGGGAGGATCCCACATGCCGCGGAGCGGCTGGGCCCGTGAGCCATGGCCGCTGAGCCTGTGCGTCCGGAGCCTGTGCTCCGCGACAGGAGAGGCCACAACAGAGAGAGGCCCGCGTACCGCAAAAAAAAAAAGAAAAGAAAAAGAAAAGTCACTCTGACTGAGATGGGAAGGAAGCTCTTGCAGGTTATTGAGCTGAAGAGTGGCATGATCACAGTTAGTATTTAAAAGAATCACTTTGCCTGAAATGTGTAAAACAAACTAGAGCCAGACTGACAGGAATAGGACAAAAGCAGGGATAAGAGGTAGGAAGATATTTTAATAATACAAGCGAGAGGTAATGGTAGATTAGACCAGGTTGGCAGCAATGGAGACAGTGAGAAATGGTCAGATTCTGAACAGCTCTGAAGGGAGAACCAACAAGATTTCATGGCTTGGGGTGATGCTTAAAAGAAATAGAAGGGTTGAGTCTCTTGAGCTTAGCTGGAAGAAGGATCTTCTATTTACTCAAATGGGAAGAACGTGGAAGGAGCAGGTTGGGGTAGGAGATATTATAATCAAAAGTTCTGTTTTGGGGCTTCCCTGGTGGCGCAGTGGTTGAGAGTCCGCCTGCCGATGCAGGGGACACGGGTTCTTGCCCCGGTCTGGGAGGATCCCACATGCCGCGGAGCGGCTGCGCCCGTGAGCCATGGCCGCTGAGCCTGCGCGTCCGGAGCCTGTGCTCCGCAACGGTCGAGGCCACAGCAGTGAGAGGCCCGCGTACCGCAAAAAAAAAAAAAAAAAAAAAAAAAAAAAAGTTCTGTTTTGGATGTATTAAGTGTGAGTTGCCTATTAGATATCCAAGTGGAGATACAAGATAAATAGCTGGATATGTAGTCTGGGTATCAAGGGAGGGATTGTGCTCTCTGTGAAAGAACCAAGATTTTTAAATGTTACACAACAAAGAAGTGTTTCACACAAATTAATCAAATAAGTTCCCAAACTTTTAACACATTAGGGTGTTAAAAACATGTCAGGGGAAAGCCAGAAATTCTAGAAAACTAAAATGGAAAAACAATGTAAGATCTGATAAACAGACAGGATAGTTTATAAATATACTATTCAGGTAATAATCCTAAAGTGCATCACCAGATCTTAAAAGGATTAATGTCCCAAATAAAAGAATAAAAAAAATACAGATATATTTCTTTAGAAAGAGAAACAAAAATAGTTAACTATTTCCAAAAAAATGTTTCATGCACTGTTGCAAAGCCAAAAAATAACAAGACAGCATCATCCCAATGTCCCACTGGTTCTGAAGGGAACAAGTGATTGCTTTTATGCTGCCCAGGAGTGATAAATGCCTCTAACTACGGTCTGAACATTCTACAGAGATGAAAGTCCACTACATTGTACAGGACAGACCATAGTAATTAACAAGAGTTCACTAACTATTTTTAGCCATGATTTATAAGAGAAGGCGAGTCAGTGTATGAACTCCTCTTGGTTAAGGCAGTTAAGAGGCAAAGCCCAAAATTTCACTTAAATGGTTAAAATGGTAAATTTTATGTTATATCTATTTTACCACAATAAAAAGAATAAAAAAAACTTGTTTTATTGCTGTGAGGACCATGTGAGATTATAGATATGAAAAGGCCTCAACAAAACCGTTTAGGTTCACTGCAAAGTGAATATTGTATTTGTTACTACCAGTGTATTGTTGAGTGAGTACAGGCTGGTTTAATGCATTCTATCTTCTTAGCTGAAAAAGCAAAGGGCAAGGAGGCACATGCAGGATGGAAGACTCCTCTAAGTGTTGATTGATTTATATCATTAGTGGAGGCCATCTGCAACACAACTATTAACTATTATGGTATATGGTATTCACAAGCCTGTTTGCAATTAAAAGACAGCACAAAGCACCCAATTAAGTGATCCAGACTACAACTTGATATAGCAAATTTTTGAACATCCACAATAAGGGAAAGGAAGCACTGGAACAGATATTAGAATTCAGTAGATACTCAAAAATGAATGGCTCTGAAATGTTTTGTATGATATGCCTCTAGGTGTGCTTAGATTTGACTCCTAAAATTAATCTTTAGCCCCACTGAGGGCAGAAGGAGGTGGTCCAAGGGCATGTGATTATCTTGTTCCCCCTCCCACCTAGGATTTAAAATGTGCTAGAATGACTGCCTCATGTGGACACTGCCATGCAAATAAGAAAGAGATGAATGTCCCCAACTATATAATAATAGATCAAAGCTAAAGGGCAGTACAGTCACTGGTTATAGGCTCCCAGTTACACTTCTCTGTTCATTGCTTTGTTTGAACTTAACTCTCTGTAATTAGTTTCTATCAGTAGAGGAGACTTATTTGAATTTCTATCCATTCCATGTCTAAATAGAAAGCTTTGAGAACATTTAGCATTAAGGTAGTTCTTGCTGACAAATAAACAGCTTTTACAACAGACTTGAACATAAATTTCGAATTCACTAATTTGTAATGTTCCAGGTGAGGAAAAGTAGCCTCTGTCTACTCTTTAACCAGAGAAGACAACAATATAACAAAACCTTATTTGGAGCATGGAGCTAATTCACAGGTCTGGCTCTGTCCAGACTGGGTACCCAGTGATGGAGGATGCACCACTCACATACTCTGTGAAACGCAAAAACTGTATCTTGATTTGCTGTGAATGAAGGTAATTGTTTTTAACTTCTCATTATTCTAACTAAAATAACTGGATCTACCCTTTTATAATAGAATTCCTAGCATTGGATTGGATTAAAATTGTACTGAATTTATATAAATTCTAAACACAAAAACTCCTTTGTAAAATTGCAAAATTCAGATGCTAGGTGGATTATGAATGAATGAATTATGTGAATGAATGAGTCTTTCATAAGACCATGGATACCCACATCATTTGTGAATTTAATCCTTTGTGTGAATAAAGCTTTATGATTACATACATATTTGAGAGGAATAAAATATTTTCATTCTGAAAACTTATTCTCTAGGAGAATTAATTACTCAGATCCTAAAGATGGAGAGGAAGGACCTTCTGAAGCAGGAATTTAACCATATTTGAACCTAAAACAAAAGCCTGAGAACACATTACTGACAGTTTGGGTTACTGCTACTGATCACAAGGGTTTTCCATAACTAGCCCCAGAATTTGGACAGATATCAATGGAACTGTCCAGATAAAATTACCTCCTGCCATGCACTGACCTGGGTAAACAGGCCTGGAAAAATGCTGAAAGGAGAATGGACCAGCAAATGTGTAGTATTCAGAAGGGGGGCAGGGGCAACAGCTCTCCTCCAGAGCATTTCACTTTCTCCCCTTTACTCCACAAGGAAAATTCATCTGCTGAAATCATGCTTGTTGCATGTGGATAAAAGGAGTCACGTGATGCACTAAGTGTTCCAGGAAGATTAATCTGTCAGCAGTGGGACTGATGGATTGACAGAGAAAGAGAGAGAGAGACAAGAGGCTATGACAAGAACACAATACAGAGGAGGAGGGAAGGACGGATTTGGGAGAAACGTCAGGACATAATATGTGACTATTTATAGACAGAAGATGAAGGAGAGAAAAGAGTCAACGATGACTCCCAAGGTTCACTCTTAGGTGGCTGGGAAAATAGCACCACCACTGAGAAAAGTGAGCAAGGCGGCCAGGACAGCTCTCTTCCTGCCTGTCTTTACCCTCAGCCTGCATGATGCCACCAACCCTAGCCAAAGCCACTGAGCAAATAATGCACTTGTTATTTTTTGACTGGCTATAGAGAGAAGGATAGTGGCCCAATCTGTTCACAAAACCTGAGAATAAGTGAAGACAGAATGACACAAGCAGTTATATAGTTAGCAGGAAGGAGCCAACCCAGGAGTAGAAAGAGCAGAAAATGTTATGTAGGGACACATGCATGCGAAAGCAAGACCTTGGACAGCACGACGTACTGCTGGAAAGCATGGCGGCCATCAGATCAATCCAGCTGGGTGAAATGATCAAAAATAGTCCAGACTTCGTGAGAGAGAAGAATCAAAGACTAGGGTCCAAACTGAAATGCCTACAGGAGCTGGACGAGTAACAGAAATGAGGACGGGTGGCGTTCGGCAACAAGGAGTGCAGGTGGGGGCCACTGACACAGCACGCGCCCACCCCATCTAAAGAGGAACCACAGTAGGTAGGTTACTCTCACCCAAGACCCTAGGCCCAAACTTCCAATTCTTCAAGAGCAACCCTCCCACCCACCATTCTCCACCACGTACGCTACCTTATCTTCTTCAAGCACTCGTCAATACCTGAAATCTCTGTGCTGCTGTTGCTATTGCGGTTATGGCCTGTCTCCTCCCACTAGAAGGTAAGCTCCCTTAGGAGCCACAGAATTGGCACTCAATCAATGCTCAACCAACCATTTGCTCACCTCCGGACGCATCAGGAGGTGAGCCATTTGATACAAAATAAATCCAAACCCTTGATCTCTCCACAGCCTTCCCCTTCACAGCCTTTCCCCTTTGCTGCCTGCCGTACCCAACACACCCTGGTCTCTCTCCAGCCTGGACTTTTGCAAAGGATAAGACCTGGGTTCGAATCCTGACTCTGTCTGCCCCTTACTAGCTGTTTGTCCTTTGTGAAGACACTAACTATAACTCTCAACTGCTACATCTGACAAACACGTATTGGATTTCTAGAGGAATCAAGTGAACTTTTTAAAAATTGACCATGAATGTAACAATGATGTCCAATTCTTTTAAATTTCCCACACTTGGGTTTCCCCTTCTCACACTCACCACACTGTCTCCAGCAGGGCAGAGCCTTTGCCTGCTGACTGTGGGCCCCTCTCTACCTCCTCCACCCTCCACCCTCTTTCCACCTCCCGAAAACTTGTCTCCTAATTGCTCTTTAGGGCCAGCTCCATTGTTTCTTCCTCTCTGAGGTTTTCTTTGACTTTCCTGAGTCCCCACAGCCCTTTGTTCCTACAACTAGCAACGCACTGACAGGAAGCACACACACACCGCCAGCTGCCTTCTGATGCCCAGCAAGTCACGAGCAAAGGTAGGGACTGAGCGTTACTCTTCCTCGCTCTTCCCAGGGTCTAGCACAGTGCCTGCTTCAAAACAGGTATTTGCCAAACAGGACTGAACGCCTCACAGATGTGACTCTGATTGACTGGAAACTATAGGAGTGGACACCTTGGGCTCCACCATTGAGAATTAACCAGTAGCAATGACAAAATCTCCCACATGGTCAGCTTGTGATTACCCATGTTGATGGTAGGTGACACTGAGAGGGATAATCTAAGAATTGTTAATATAGGTACTCTCATGATTTTAGGTAGCGTAAGTGTGATTTATGTGGTGCGAATAACTTGAGATCAAAATTCTCTCTCCTGCCGCTCTGTCACAGTGCCAAAAATGCTTAACAGTAACTTAAGGCGCTTTTGAATGTCAATTTGATTACAACATGAAATTTCACAGAAAGCACCGCACTCTTTCTAACATAGATAGGAGTGTTCAACCATCAATTCATTCAACAGATATTTACTGACAGCCTACAATATGCCCGGCATTACAAGGAAAACCGTTACAAGCCTGAATTCTACGTACTACAATTCTGTAATGACTGCTTAGGAAGACCTAGAAAACTTGGGAAGGCCGCTGAGGCCAATACCAAAGTTCGTATTACCAAATAAACTAATAGTTGCCACACGACCAGTTCTAAGGACCCAGTATTTCTTTCTGCTGATCCACACCGAGAGCAGTGGAGCAGCTGGCTTCTGGATGGCCAAGTAACGTGGAAGCAGCTTTGTCCTGAAGCAGAGTAGGAAGTAATGATAATCATCGTGATCTAAATTTACTCAAATGTCTCTCTTCTCTCTCTTCAGCCTGGGGCGGTGGGAATAGGTGTGATGAAAGAAACAACTTTTGTTTTTCTGAGTTGCTGCCTAGGCATTTTACAGACTGGAAACCCTGCTCACACCTAGAGTCTGGACATTTAGATAAGGACTGCACTTTGGGATTCCTACCATAAGTCCCTCTTTGCTTTCCCCAGATGCCTTTTAAAATAATCACTTAGAGTTAAGCCTGTGAAAAGTTAGTGACCTCTGACCCAACCACCTTATAAGTGATAGATGCTTGCTACCCTCTCTATCTTCTGCTTACTGGTGACCTGGGACAAAGGACTGTCCTTCACCCCCCCTTCGTTCATTGTCCCCCAACCTTTTCTGGGATCTGTGAATAATAAATCTCGTGACTGTACTTCTTTTGTGTGGGTGTATTGAAACCGTGTCTTCAGTCAAAACGACCCAGTGGTTTTCACGTCCCAAAAGTGGAAGCTTGGATGCTGAGGGAGATATTTGCGGACCCGTGTGGGTGGTTTGTGCCCCCTCATTCAGCAGGTCATAATCTGTATGTTCTTAATTCAATACACCAGGTCCAACTCCCCAACACAGTAGGGAAGGTAACAAAAGACTGGGCCATATCTCAAGTCCAAGGAGATGACTTTCACCTTTCCCCAGACCCTGTGCTGTACATAATGTACCTCTTCCATCCCTTCCCAACTGCAAGAGAAGAGAATCTAAATAAGTAGGATTGAAGGCAAGTAGTTTTTGACTAAAGGCAAGTAATTTTTGACTAAAGGCAAGTTTCAGGAAAAGTTTTGAAGGGGAGCAGAATATACTCTCCCAAAATATGCCTCTTTGGCATAAACATTATTTTCGGCTGGTTATTTTTAAGAAACAGTGGACACAGGAGCAGCTCTGTAAACCAAGCAGAAGTTACTCTTCTGTAAGAGACATTTATATTTATAAGAAATCTCCATTTGTAAGGGTGTTTCCCTCTCTGTACCAGAAAGAGGAGGATACTCGAAATCTCCAGAAACACATTATCAGCATAAAAGGCAACGATTTAAATCTGTGTAACAACCTTACCCTCATTTACTGTGCTTTTCCTGATAGCCTCCCATCATCTTGTCTTTAGCTGGACAGTTATTTAAGCTGATGGCTGGGCCATCTCAAAGTTACTCAGTTTTCCTGTGTCTCTCCCATGTACACAGGAGGCATACATGTCATTAAACTTCTAATTTTCTCCTGTTAACCTGTCTTTTATTACAGGGTGTGTCTCAGCCCAGAACCTGGAAGGGTAGAAGAAAAATTATTTTTCTTCCTCCACAGGTTCATTAACATTCTCAGGAATAGATCTCATAGGATTATCTATGAATTAATTAATCTAAATTGTTTCTGCCTGTTTTTAAATGTATATTTTATCCAAATATTGAATTAATGGTTGATAAAATGCTTATGTTTAGTAATCATAAAATTCCATTTATGCTTGTAAAAGTTCTACAGGTGAAGAAGATAAGTCTTGCTAACAAAGCAAAACAAAACGTTTCCATTTCAGACCCTATTACTTCTACATGGTGGTAAATTAACCTCCTAGTTAGTAAGAAAAAAATTACAATAAATCATCAGAAAATAAAGCTGTCTATAAAGAAAACTGAATTGGGTTAAGTGCCAAAAATCAAAGAACATAACTGTTTAGATCTGAGATAACCATGTTCCCAGTCTGCTCTGGACCATCTAGGTTTATGGCAATTATCCTGGAATAATTATTAAGCGTGCCTACTTTCACTCTCAAAAAATGTCACAGTTTGGACAATAAGTTATGTATAACCCTATCTGGAGATAAAAAGATTCCTAAACAATCTTTGACAAAGAAAACTTTAAGATTTTCAGAAACACTAGTATGACAGCCTGCTTTGCACAGTCTGCTTTTAAACTTACCAATTTTGAAAGAGTTAACAAACATCTTAACTCTCACAACTGTAAAGTAGTAAGCCCTGCTCAACTTTAAATACTTACGAAATAAATATGGAGCTCTGCCCTATAACCTATATCTGGGAATTTCCCTCTCCACCTCTACCCACCAATCTAGGATTCCAGGAGAATGGCACAGTGATTCAGCATTTCTAAGGCATTGATTAAAATGTGCTTGGGCGCAATGAAATCAGGGGAGAAAGAAAGGTACCTAATACACAGATATTAAAATCAAAACTTCTTTTATAAAAGCAAAAATAACGAACTTCCATACTTTTTCTCTTACTGAAACATTTGGAAAGCAGCTGAATTGACAAGTATCTCCCATCACTATGATGAGGCAAGTCATCCAAAGATACAGCAGAAAGCACATGCAACACTTTTTGTCAACTAGTTCAAGAGATGCTTCAAAACAGAAGTGCAAGGGAAATCATAGAAACACAGAGGGAAGTTTCAGGGAACCCATACAGGAAGAACACTGTTTATCCCTGTATAAGAGCACTTTTTAGAATCTTGCTTATCTCATTTTTGTGTCTCCTGGAGGACAGACCTTGTCTTGTTCATCCTTGTACCCCTTATCTCTTATCTCTGAATCTTCACCATACTACTTTGCACATGAGAAATGTGCAACAAATACTTGTTGAGTCAAACTAATAAGAAAAGAAGAAAAATGCTTTCAAATATAATTTCTACATAAACATTTTTTTTTGAAGATAAAAGAAACCTAACCACTATGGAGGGTGGAAGTGGAGAGGTAAAATCATTCCAACAGCAAGTATGTGCTCCCTACTAAGAAATCTATTCCTCTACATGAGTGGTGGGTAAAGTTTTAACAATCTTACTATCATAAAAATTCAGATATACTGTAGTCAAACCAAGTCCCACCAAACAAAGCAATCAAATAAGGTTAGACTAGAAGACAGGAGTTAGCCACAGCCACCGACAGCTCAGTTATTAGAGAAGTTTCACTAAAGTTCCCTTCAAGTCCAAACTCGAGAGGGCTTGAGCATTCTTTAAAATAGGCTTTCAGGCCATGTTTTTTCTTCCTCCAGCACCTTATGCAAAGGCACTGGAATTTGAGAACTTGTCACTTAACCATAGAGGATCTTATTAATTAGTAGAAAAACCATAAAATGGGCCTCAATGCCTTTATCAAGAGGAACTTGGATTCTTCTTCCTTAAAGACACTACCCACTCCTCCTATCAACAAGACAAACGGGTAGACAGGATCCAGGAGTCAAGCCGTCAAGTTACATAGGAGCAGATCAGAAAAGGGCCATGAGCAAGGAGATCCCTTCGTCTCAGCCAAGGCGGGTAGCAGCCTCTTCACAGCACCGTGAAGCAAAGTTAAATTCTCCAATAACATCCGATATGAAGGAAGCATTTTCTCAGAAGCCTGACTTGTAAATATTAAATATTCAGGCCTCTTGAATTTTATATCAGCTGTTTTACAATCCTGGGAAAGGCACCTGAAGGCCTTAAATTTCTAACTCCCCATTTGTAAAATAGGAATAAATACTGTTACCACTTACCCATATTTTAGAAAACTAATAAAAACAATGATGCAAACCATAGATACTTTCCTTAAATTCTAGATGTTTAGACAATGACTGTTCTTCTCAACTCAACAGGTATAATCTGTAAGGGCTCAGAACGATCTTCCCACAAAATGTGTCACTTTTGCATGAGGATTATTTTGAACTAAAGGCACAATCAAGACCTTGCAGGTTCAAGAGAAACTACTGCCCCTCCCTTAACTACCCAGCAGAACTTAAATTGAGGATTTTTCCCAGAAAAGAGTTATTATGAGAGATAAATTTTATCTAAGTGGCCCCATCTATATGGCAGGGCAAACATCTAATTACCAAACATCTGCTCTTTTTATTGTCCTATGAATGACCCTCCTGTCCGTGGAAGCCCGAGGCCCCTATGCCATTCCTTAGCTCAGGATGGCATATACGCCTCATTTTACCTTTCTGTCTCTGAACCTCTCAGGTATGTGGGGCCTCTGGCCCTCACATGCATACATACGAGATTAAATTTTATTTTCTCCTGTTAATCCGTCTCGTGTCAATTTAATCCTTGGACCAGCCAGAAGAACCTAAAAGGGTAGAGGAAAGTTTTCTTCCTATCCTACAAGTCCAAAGTAAAATATTTAACAAACAGACTCTATTTTCTGCTCCTAATAAAGAAAAGAGGCACTGATAACCCATTGTGGACATCTGCTTGGGGTCCAAAATTTTATTAACTCAAATAATGACTAGTAAGCAGGAAAAAAAAGATCCCTTGAACTCTTTGGATATTAAGCACCTTCATCTTCCACTGAATGCCTTTTTAAAACTCAGTGACACTTTCTGAACCAATCTGCAAGTAAAGTTACTGCTCACAGTGAATGCAGATAAACTCTTGAAGGGCTGTGCTGACCAAAACTGGTCTCTATATTATATAAATTGTTTGTTTACATTCACCATAATCTTTTAAAATGTCATATTGCTTACCTACTGAAAATATAACAACAAAAAAGTATTTTTTTCCTACTGACCAACTAAAGAAAGAAAGAGGTTGTTCAAACTTAACCACTCAATTTCTAAGTGAAAGACTGATGGGGAATCGGCAGCCCAACAGCTTTTTATAGCAATTTTCTGGGTGCAGATTGAAAGCAGTTTTCGTCATGGGAGGTAGAATACTGCACCCTTACATAAAGCCTCACAGATAAAAGTCAGGACCATCAACGTATTCGCTTAACTACTGTTCAGTGTTCAATGCACCTACAAGAAAAATGGACAACATTTCAGCTGTTAAACTTATAAGGCGATAAGAAAATTCCAATTCCAGTTTAGTGTCAGAGAGGAAAGACAGACAGCAGCCCTATCCCAGTAGATCCCAGGTTAATTCCCTCCAGTTTCTCCCCTATCATAATATTAATTGGTTTCCTAATAAAATGCTGCAGTAACATTTGTGAAATCAGATTCTGGCAGAAAATCAAATCAAAGGACAACTAACTCTTCATGGCAGCCACTTTTGCATACCCAGACCCTGCCTACCTTGTTATGTTTTTGCTGGTGTCTTGCCTTCGTGTCAAGAACGTGGTAAGGGCTTTCCGAGTCTTGGTTGATGTAATATACGAGTCTTGAAGGCAGTGTGATTTCCTTCTGCATTGCATTGCTGTAACTGCTATTACCGCTGCTATTCTGTTGCAATGTGTTGTCTTCATCTGCCAGGACTCCCAAATTGTTTTCTGCAGTTTCATTCCAATGCGGAGCTGGGGGGGGGAGGGGGGGGACAAAAACATACACAAACACACACATACTCTATAAATACATAAGTACTAAAATGCATTTTTCCATTAATGGCAAAAACAAAGTTTTCTACTTTTAAGCAGGTAAGGCGTAGAGATACAGGAAAGCAAGTTATTGCAACAATGAAATGGCCTGGATAGGTTATCAGCCAATAAGGCTTATACAACAATGTACTGTTTATAGTCTTAAATCTATACTTCTAAGTCTGGTGGTGGGGCTGAGGGGGAACGGACTTGAAGGAAGGGTCATTAAACGAACATGCTCAGGGTTTCTGCCCCTCACCTCCCCCCCCCTTGGGAGTCTACAGAAGCTCAATGGGACTAGGACTAAGAGTATCCCACCTGAGAGCTAAGAACGCTCCACAGATAACTTGAGTGCGGAACTCATGAACACGGAATGTTAACCGATTCACTTAACAAAATGGACAATTCCCTTTTCTTTTAACTTTGAGATGAGCAAAAATCTTTTGCCATAGAGGGATGGAGATGCTGGCAGCTTTCCAATTTCTTTTTATTTTCCTGCCTATGACCAGCTATCTGCGGTCACTGATGTCCAATCATCAATGTATTGAACATCATATTATCTTCATTTTTCATTATAATGACAAGCATTTTGAGAAATTACAAGCCAAAGGTTTATATCCCCGAAGTTTCCCTCCCCCACCTTAATTCCAACAGCAGTGAATAAACCCACTAGGCAATTTGAGGAAACACGTTACCACTATTCTCATCACATCCTCCCGCACTCACGTTCAGGCTCCACCACCCAAGAAAAAACTTGCTCCCTCGCTGCATTTCCCATCCACCGGTTTCCCTAAGTTGCACAGAGATCAGTTAGGGACCCCGCATCCACTGAATACCTTCCAGTGGAACCGGCAGTAATTTAGTGAATGCAACAGAAAAATGGACTTCAAAAAGTGAACTGGAATGAACGCCGGTTTGGGAATGAGAGAGGTGGGCAGGCAGAGAGAGGCTCGGAAAGGCCGAGCCCTGGACGTGTCCGGAGCGCACGGACCCGCGTGCCCTTCGCTCTCCTCTGCAGGGCCCCGTGGGCAAGGCAATGCAAAGGGCACCTGGGCCATACCCACCGCTGGGTGCAGCAGCCCGCCAGGCGCGGGGCCGGGATGAGGCGGCGAGTGGAGGCAGCAGGAGAAGTGCGAGGAGCAGGCGGCAGGGCGGCGCGCGGGCCGGGGCGCGGATGGGCGCCGGGCCGGCGGGGCCGCCGCGGGAGCAGCTGGAGGCTCGGGGGAGGCTGCAGCCCTCCACGGGCGGCCGCCCGGAGCTGTTGCCGGGTGGCTTCATGGCTCATAGCTCCCGGACGCCGCTCGGTGTGGCCAGCGAGAGCGCCGGGCTAGGGTGCGGGTAAGGTTGCGGGCGGAGCCGGTCACGCCGGCTCGGCGCGCATGGTGCGGCCGCGGACAGGGAGGTCGGAGCTCGGGGCTAGGGGCTGGGCGGCGCCCCCTGCCGTGCTCGCCTCTCAGCCCCTCCCGGGGTGGCTGCTGAAGAGTCCGGGGGTCCCAGTCGCTCCGCCAACTTGGAGCCTCCCCAGATGCTCCTCCCTCCCTGCGGCGGGCGCGGCAGCTCCAGTGACTGCGGGGGCTGCCGCTGGGGCTGAGGATGCTGAGGCGGCGAGCGAGAGCGAGCGGCGCGGGCGTGCGCCCCGCCCTCGAGAGCGCGCCCGAGCGCGGCTTCGCGTCCTGATGCTGATGCTGTTGCCTGGCACGGGACGCACTGCGCATGCTTCATTGTGGAAGAGAAAGGAGAGAGGGGAAAAAAAGGGAGCAGAGTGATGCAGCATCAGAGGTGACGGTGGCACCTCAAGAGTTGGGGGCGGGGTGAGAGGAAGCTGGCAGCCAGGGATTAGCTAGAGGGGAAGAAAGAAGAGTGTGGGGATTTCCAGGACAGAATGATCTGGAGGAAACAGCCAGCCAGAGAAATCGGCCTGCCTTTTCCACCACCCCAGACCTTACATACCCCCTCCTGTTCCAACCGCCACCTTCTCGGGTAAAACTTAGGCCAAGCATTTCCCTGTTAATCCTTTATATTTCCTTCCTGCAAATATATTGATATATAAAGGATTGCAGCCGGGGAGGTAAAAATAGCACTGCTCCTCATTCAGTTCGCTGGCAGCGCGGGGAACGAGGGCTGGGAAGCACTTTGGCGCGTGGCGGGCTCGCTGGCCAGATGACGCCCTGCGGCCTTGCGGAGCTCAAGGCGCAGGGATCCCCCGAGCTGGGCCCTCCGCCCTGGACTCTGTCGCCCGGGCTTGTGCCCAGGGCCTTTGCGGAAAGCAGATGGAGCTCAAAAGTTCAGAAAGGATGACTGGACGTGTTCCGGAAGGATTTAGAAATTCTGGCGGGGAAGAAATAGGGAGATGAGAAACCGAGTGTGTGGCAGCTATCATGGGAAATCCAGCATTTGTCAAGCCGGTGGGTGGGCGTGCATCGGAGAGGGCACATTGCAGATTTTGAGATCTGGTCCTGACTTGTGCAGAGAAAGAAAGATTTTTCTCTCACTGTTGTAAAAAAAATAATAAAATCCCTGAATTGGGTGGATCAGCAGAAACTAAATACGATGGTTTCAAATTAAGGCCTGTGACATATTTCTGCCCCCAAACTCCCATAATGCAAGCATTCATTTGTTCGCCGTCCCAATGACAGTCTGAGTAGTAGCAATGTTGTCTTTCTCTGTTACGTGTATTTAAAATGGAGATAATACCATCTACTTTGGGGGATCAAGAATCTCACAATAAAGAGAAAGAATGTGGGTATAATGCACCACAGCAATGACAGGACTCGGTGTTGTTAGCTGTCTTCTCCACCCCCAGTTAACAGAGGGAAGGGGGAGAGAGAGAGACGAGACAGACACACACACACAGAGACCAGAGATCTCAGAATTGTTAGAGAATTAAACACTAATATTAGCTCTTCCTCTTTGTATCAGAGCTAGGATATCAATTTGTTATCACACATTTATTAATGTGAACTTGTCATTGATGCTACCTCCCCCAAATGTGGGCAGCAACAGTTTTCCCTTTGGCTCAGTTTGTGTCCCTAGCAGCTAGCGTGGTGTTTGTGGCACAGAGAAGCCTCTCAAAATATGTCATGAATGAATAGACCAGCGGAGGTACCAGTAGCAGGAGGCACATGGGGCAAACTGGTGAACATGCCCACCTCCCCATAGTTCCTACTTGCAGCTCAGTGCTCTTGGGGGTGTCTCCCTCAAGACAAGCATGTCCTGGCTAGGTTTTCCCAATTTATGTTTGATATAATGATATAATCCTGGAAAAGGGCATGGGGGCAAAGAGGTGGACAAGGAATGAGAAGGGAAAAGGAAATGAAAGGCAAAAGATGCCCAGATGCAAAGCTCTTTGAAAGGCATCTCTTACAATTGAGTAACAACCTCTCAAAGCCTCTTCCAATAAATAAAGCCATGAGTTACCCAGTCCACCTGCATACCAACCAGTCAGCAGCCACAATCCCATGCACTTGGGAAACAGAATAAGGACTGAATTCCATTTCTAGTAAGGAGCAGGAGTATTTGCAAAAAAAAAAAAAAAGATGTTCTCTTTTGCACTGTAATCCAAAAACTGCATTTATTTACAGAACTTTAATGTTTACAGACTCAACCGGAGCCTGGATAATGTATTAGTAAATGAGACAGTGAGTCAGAGAAGGAGTAAATCACTCAGAAAAGAATGTATTAGAAGTTTGGCCCTTAAACCATATATTTAAGGGGAGGTTAAGAACAGAATCAAATATTCTTTAAGCAGTTAACTTGTTTGATTTAGTAATAGTCGCATTAGGTAGCTTGGAATGTTTATTGTTAGAGAGTCTAGTTCTAAATAGTCCCCTCTGTGCTTATAATATTTAGAAATTTTGTCCATCATCATCTACTGCTTTGCTCTATATTCATGTCTGTGCATATCATCTTTCCCCGTCAAAAAACACTGAGACTTAAGCTGCGTCTCATTCATCCCTGATCTGTAAAGCCTAGCATAGTACCCAGAATGGAGTCAGCATTTGATAAATGTGTATTGGGTAGAGGGGCACTCACAGGTAGGAGGGAGGGATTCAGCAAGCTGGAGTGGAATGAAGGGAGGAAAGTACCAGAAGTTTGGGTGCTGTAATAGCTCTGGTTAGACATGTGTGCTGGATCCCAAGAGCATCAGGGACCATTGGAGTGGCCTGGTGAACTTAGTAGATGCGAAAAACTGCTGGAGTCGTAGGTGAAAACAAGCGGCCAGGAGGCCCATGGGAAGAAAATTACAGCAAGCTATGTGGATACTAACTGAACACAAGGAAGGGTGTGTGCAAGCAGCGTCCACAAAGGGTAACTGTGCTGCTCCCAAAGTGGTTCAGCTGGGCCGGTGAGGGAAGACACCAGAAGTCCTCTCTTTGCTCTCGTTTGTTGCAGGGGGCAGACCGGACCTGCCTTGAAACCAGTGAGGAAACTGGGCACAAGAGCAAGTAAAAGGGTAGAAATATTAGATTTGGAAGGCATCTGCCTCAACAGGGCTGAAATTCTGGGAGAGAAGGTAGAAAAAGGGATCACAGAAGAGGGGCCTTGGAAGATGAAAGCAGGTGAAAAAGTAGGGCAATGTAGCAAAGCAGATTCACAACAGCAATTAGAATGGAAAAATCATTTGACCAAAAAGCCAAGGTCAAAGAAGGTGTGCAGCAAATTGGTGGATGGCGATGATGCTGAGGAGTGGTCTGGGGGAGTGAGAGCAACTGCACAAACAAGGGTCAAAGGGCGGCAGCTCTGATTCCAGGGCAGCTCCATCCAGAGAGCTGGCTGGGAGCAGAGAATTCCGTTACAGACTCTGCTAGAGGAGGTTCTTCATTCTCTTTTTAGACTGGCTGTGAAGACTGATTTTACAAGTGAAAATTAATGCCTCCAAGGGAAAAAGTGTGATGAGAAAAACAACTTTTGTTTCTCTGACTTGCTGCGTAGGCATTTTACAGTATGATAACCCTGCTCACACTCAAGAGTCTGAACAATTTGGATAAGGGCTTGACTTTAGGATTCCTGCCTTAAGAGCACATTGTGCTTTTCCTGGGCACCTCTTCACATAGCTACTTGGAGTTAAGCCCGTGAAAAGTCAGTGACCTCCGTCCCAACCTTCTTTCTTTTTTTTTTATTTTAATTAATCAGTTTTTAATCTTTTTACTTACAATGTTTCCGGTGTAAAGCGATTCACTTATACATATATACGTATATACATACATATTCTTTTTCAGATTTTTTTCTATTATAGGTTATTACAAGACATTGAATATAGTCCCCTGTGCTATACAGTTATACGTGATAGTTGCTTGCTGCACTCTTTATCTCCTGCTCACTGGTGACCTGGGACAGAGGTCACTGCCCTTCCCCCAGCTCATTACCTCCCACCCCCAGCTTCTGGGATCTGTAAGTAATAAATCCTGTGACTCTGCTTCCTTTGTGTGGGTGTATTGAAACTGTGCCTTCAATCCAAATGACCCTACGGATTACACTTCTCCAAAGTGGGATCTCGGATGCTGAGAGGGCTACCTGCCTGCCCATGAGGGTGACTTGTGCGACCCCACCCCCACCCCACCCCCCCCCCGACCTTTCAGCAGGTCATAATCTGCATGTTCTTAGTTCAGTCCCCCAGCTCCGGCTTCTCAACACAAGACAGCGTACTATTTGGTAAAAGCCAAAAATAAGTGAGCTCTATTATTTGTACTTTCCGCATTGTTCTGGGGTCAGCAAACATTTTCTCTAAAGAGTCATATAGTAAATATTTTAGACCTTGCGTGCCATATGGTTTCTGACGCATATTCTTGGTAATTTTTTGACAACACTTTAAAAAATGTAAAAATCATGCAGCCTGCAGGCCCTAGTTTGTCAACCTACCATTTTTAACTATATATATATATATATATATATATTTATATTGACTTAAGGTTAAACTTTTTTATCAACTGCATTAATATGCTTGTGAGCAGAAAAGCACGTGCAACAGTGTACATAGCTCTAACTCCAAAAGAGCTAGCTCTTCACTGAACTTTACCATTTGTTTAATCAGTAATTGCTTATTTCTTAATAACATTCAGCACTTGAAGGGATTCCTAAAGAAAGAAGTATTCCTCCATTTCGAGATCATTTCCAGATTTAGACAACGGAGGGAAATGTCAGAAATCATTCGCCAAAAAATACAGATACAGAAAAGATTCCAGACTTTTTTTTTTCTTTTTTTTTTTTTTTTTGCCAAGATGTATTTTCTGGTGAGCAGAGAGATGCTGAATGAAAGCTACATGGTCAGAGGATGGAGTAACACACCCAGTGACAGCCCTTCCTGGAGCCCATCACTATAAGTACCCTGCGTTTGTGTTCCTCAAACTCAATCCTGAAGAGTGGCTGCAAGGCAGCCAGTATACAGAGCCGAACAGGCAGCCTTGAAGTTCATGAAAACTAAGTCTGCAAGTCTATGTTAAATACACCTGCTCATTCTGAGGGACAGACCACAGTGAGCCAATTTCAGAAGTCAAGGTGTGACTTTACTCAACACTACTGGGCAAAGCAGAAGTATTTATTACCAAAACTGCAATGGTCACAGACATATTTCTTTTTTTTTTGGCCACGTTGGGTCTTCGTTGCTGCACGCGGGTTTTCTCTAGTTGTGGCGAGCAGCCGCTACTCTTCACTGCAGTGTGCAGGCTTCTCATTGCAGTGGCTTCTCTTGTTGCAGAGCACGGGCTCTAGGTGCACAGGCTTCAGTAGTTGTGGCTCACGGGCTCAGTAGTTGTGGCTCTCGCGGGCTCTAGAGCGCAAGCTCATAGTTGTGGTGAATGGGCTTAGTTGCTCCACGGAATGTGGGATCTTCCCGGACCAGGGCTCGAACCCATGTCCCCTGCATTGGCAGGAGGATTCTTAACCACTGCACCACCAGGGAAGTCTGACATATTTCTAAAGGAATAGTTGAACAGACAAAAATGTGTCGTAGTGTCAAAGCGTGACAATATCTGAAGAAAGATAACCACTGGAGACACGTAAAATTTAGTTCTTAAGGGATATTATGTTAAACGAAGGTTAAGTAGGAACAGGATACATTTTTAAAACAGCTGACTTTTCTCCCCACTATGCAAACATTCGGCTAGTTTATCCCAGTTTGGTGTACTTACAAGCTGTAGTACAAAGGGATAAACAAGCATGTTGTGATGACTTGTGGCGATGATCTATGCTATGCAAAACTTGGAAGAATTGTGTTTATTGAGAATAATCACTGAGGCAACACGTCATTATTAAACCCTCTCTGGGTCACAGAGCAGCCCTTGGAGTTTCTGCAGAAGGAAATTGCCATGTACTAATTGGGGAAGGAAGTCCTCAACTACTTTTAGAGACCGCAAGTAAATTTTATATAAAAGGTTAGAATCCCATCAGCAGAATTAATATACTAGTGCTAATCCCTAGCATTTGCATAACAATAGTTAAACCCTTTCATAAAGCCTGCTTTAATCATTACTATGCGTTTACACATCGCAAAGTGCTTTTATCTGTTTTATTTTATTAGATCCTCAATTCTGTCACACAGAGAAGACAGTTATTGCTATTCTTTTTAGGAGCTCCATCTTGGATGCAAGGACACTAAGGCCCCCTGGTTTTTGCACTGATCCTCAATCCTGGCTGCACATTCTAACCACCTGGAAAGCTTTAACAATCTATTGATGGCTGAGTATTTAGAATCTTCAAGGCTGGAACCCAACATCAGTGTTTTACAATTCCTCCCAGTTTAATTGAATGTGAAGCAGAGTTAAGATACACTAGGTAGAGGGATTTCTCAAGATCACACACCAGAACAAGACATCGAGAACTCGAATTGGAACACTGAATTCAAGTCCTGCGCTGTTCCCAAGGTCTTCTTCCCTATTTCTGCTTTTATAACAAGTTAACCCTGAAAGAGGAAAGCTTAAAAAATTAGCTTAGTACAATTGCTGCAAAATCTAAGAAAATACAGAATTAGAAAACATTTGAGACAGAAGTTACCTGTGAAGTCATCTAGGAGTTCAAACCCATTGTTGTAGAAACAAAGATGCGGACCTTATTGCCCAAGGTCACACCAATCTGTGGTGACTTGGGACCGGATTCAGAGTCCCCTCTTCCAGGCTTTCCAGTACTTTCCATTGTACTTTGTAAATAGTTTGTTTTTAAAAAATTGACTTACAAAAATCCTGGTCAGTCTGCAATGTAATTCATTTCCGGTCTTCCACTTGACATTGCTATGTAAAGATAAAGAAGGACATAGCTACGAGGTCTAGGTCCCAACAGCATCAGTTCCTCTAAGCCCAGTTCCATAGCTTGGCAGCATAACTATGGGGAGAGGTGCCACAGATCTTTGGAGGTAATTCATTCAAATAAAATACCTATTGTTCTCCTACTTCTCTTGTCTTTTGTGTCTCAAATATTTCCAAGGGACAATTTTCTCATCCAATGAGTTTCTTGTAATACCCTCAGTATATCCTAAGAATTCAACAACTGCAGCATCTTAAATCATGTTTTAGGAAGTGCCAAATTTGGTGAGAAACAAAAAAGAATACAGGAAATAATAACAAAAAAATAATAACAAAGAGAAGGAGGAGGAAGAAAAGATTATTTATGCAGTACCTGCAAGATGTGCTAGATACCATGTTAAGCACTTTACCTGAATGATCTCATTTAATCCTCATGCAGTTGTATGAAGGAGCCACTATCCCATTTTGACTGATGAGGGAACTGAGGCTTGTAGAAGTCAGATAATTTATCCAGGGTCATATGAAGCAGGACTGGGTCAGGAAGCATGTTTGCCTAACTCCAAAGAATAAACTCCCAACCACAACATAATGACTCACAAACCCTCTCAACTGATCAAGTGTAGTAATAAAATTCACCAAAAAATTACTAAAATTCAATCCTCTACCCATTCCACATTTAATTAGAAATTTATTTTGTTTGAAACTGGAGCTGAAAAACACTGATGCTGTATAATTTATTTGGCCACAGCCCCAAAAGAAAACACTTAAAACGATCTGAAATTTTCTTCAAAAGCATTTTGAAATCATGGCACTTGGCTATAAATAGAATTTTAAATTTTATTTTTGTCTGTTTAAAAACCACAGACACATTGACTCATGCACAAAATGTTCTGAATTATGTTCCTTACTTCACATTAGAGACTTCTGAATACAGCCATTCTATACAATTATTTGTACAACTCTAAAACAAAACCTAATTATGGTCCAGATATTTGTTTCTTACATTGAAATAGCATTCCACAAGAGAGGGCCAAGATCCTCCCTTACCAGAGAATTTAATTTTTTCTAAAATTTAAATTAACCAACATAGCCACCTATTCGATTTAGTTTAATTATAACTAGCAACATTTATTAATCTACCTTTATCAATTAATATTAGCTTTTGCCAGCATATTAGCATGTTCAGATTTCTAATGACATAACAAAGAAAGCTTAAACCCTGATCAGCATTCATTAAATATTTTTATCCTTTTGTTGTTCTGAGGCAAAAAGAACGGCTAACACATAGCTCCTTAGATCATATAATTTGCTTTTGCACAATTTTGTCATTTACTATATTTTAGCACATACATTAAAACTGAACTAGCTATATTATTCCTGTTAGATTGTCATGGTATTAGACTGTTCATGTCATGGATATAGACATGACTTGGAGATAGAAAACAAATGACAGAGACAGACAATCACTTCTCTAGAAGAAAAAGATAAACTCTAGCCTTCTCCAGAATCCAATTCTAAGACTTTGTGTTTGTTATTCTGATAAATTATCTGAGGGATAGATTGCATGCTGAAAATGCCCTTGCAGAAAACATGAAGTTTTTCCATGTAATGAAATGTTTGGATGAACTGAGATAAACTGTAAACAAAATGTTTTGAAGCTGACCAAAAAAACTAAGAAAAGAATTTCAATATCAACAAGTAAGTTTCGGAAAAACTAATCTAAACTATTTGTATATCTAAATAGCTATACATCCCACTTTCAAATATCACGGCACACGTAGCTTATTATCCATATCACAGCTGGTGATAACACACACACACACACACACACACACACACACACACACACTCCACACCAACATGGGAAACAGACTGTGGAGTTGACTGTCCTTGAACAAAACAACTTTATTTTAAAATGCCAACGAAACGATATTGATCACCAAATAGAAAATATGATGAAAATTACACCAAACTGTGATGCGCAAGCCCTATGAATAAATTGGACATGATCCAGGAGTAGTTCTGTTTCTTACGGCAAAATGTTAAAAACAACAACACTAGCAACAAGATACAGGCATACCTCATTTTACTGCACTTTGCTTTATTGTGCTTCACAGATGTGGCATTTTTTTACAAATTGAAAGTTTGTGGCAACTCTGCATCAAGCAAGTTATCAGTGCCATTTTTAAGTAAGAGAGGCTCTTACTCGCTTCAATTCTGTGAAAGCTGAGAGATGTAAGGAAGCTGCAGAAGAAGAGTTTGAAGCAAGCAGAGGTTGGTTCATAAGATTTAAGGGAAGAAGACATCTCCATAACATAAAAGTGCAAGGTGAAGCAGCAAGTGCTGATGTAGGGACTTCCCTGGTGGCGCAGTGGTTAAGAAGCCCCCTGCCAATGCAAGGTCCTGGTCTGGGAAGATCCCGCATGCCTTGGAGCAACTAAGCCCATGTGCCACAACCACCAAGCCTGTGTTCTAGAGCCCGTGAGCCACAACTACTGAGCCCATGTGCCACAACTACTGAAGCCCACACACCTAGAGCCTGTGCTCCACAACAAGAGAAGTCACCACAATGAGAAGCGCATACACCTCAACAAAGAGTAGCCCCCACTAGCCACAAAGAAAGCCCACGTGCAGCAACAAAGACCCAACACAGCCCTAAATAAATAAATAAATATATATATATATATTTTTTTTAAAGTGCTGATGTAGAAGCTGCAGCAAGTTATCCAGAAGATCTAACTAAGATAATTAATGAAGGTGGCTACACTAAACCACAGATTTTCAATGTAGATGAAACAGTTTATATTGGAAGAATATGCCATCTAGCACTTTCATAGCTAGAGAGGAGAAGTCAATGCTTGGCTTCAAAAGACAGGCTGTCTCTCTTGTTAGATGTTAATGCAGCTGGCGACTTTAACTGAAGCCAATGCCCATTTACCATTCTAAAGATCCTAGGTCCCTTAAGAACTATCCTAAATCTACTCTGCTTGTGCTCTCTAAATGGGAGAACAAAGGATGACAGCACATCTGTTTACAACACGGTTTACTGAATATTTTACGCCCACCGTTGAGACCTACTGCTCAGATAAAAAAGATTCCTTACAGCTCATTGGCAATGTACCTAGTCACCAAGAGCTCTTATGGGGATGTACAACGTTACAGATTAATGTTGTTTTCATACCTGCTAACACAATATCCATTCTGCAACCCATGGATCAGGGATTAATTTAGACTTTCAAGTCTTATTATTTGAGAAATACAAGGCCATAGCTGCTAGAGACAATGATTCCTCTGATGGATCTAGGCAAAGTCAGTTGAAATCCTTCTGGAAGAGATTCACCATTCTAGATGTTATTAAGAATATTGGCGATTCCTGGGAAGAGGTCAAAATATTAACATTAACAGGGGTTTGGAAGAAGTTGATTATAACCTGTAAGGATGACTTTGAGGGGTTCAAGACTCCACTGGAAGAAGTAATTGCAGATGTGGTGGAAACAGCAAGAGAACTAGAATTAGAAGTGGAGTCTAAAGATGTGACTGAATTGCTGCAATCTCCTGATAAAACTTTAATGGATGAAAAGTTGTTTCTTATGGATGAGCAAAGAAAGTGGTTTCTTGAGATGGAATCTACTCCTGGTGAAGGTGCTGTGAAGATTGTTGAAATGACAACAAAGGATTTAGAATACTACATAAACTTAGTTGATAAAGCAGTAGCAGGATTTGAGAAGATTGACTCCAATTTTGAAAGAATTTCCACTGTGGGTAAAATACCATCAAACAGCACTGCACGCTACAGAGAAATTGTTCGTGAAAAGAAGAGATCATCGATGTGGCACACTTCATTATTGCCTTATTTTAAGAAACTGCCACAGCCCGCCCAGCCTTCAGCATCCACCACCCTGATCAGTCAGCAGCCATCAGCACGAGGCAAGATTCTCCACCAGCAAAAAGATTTCCACTCACTGAAGGTTCGTATGATGGTTAGCATTTTTTTAGCAATGAAGTATTTTTTAATTAAGTTGTGTATTTTGTTGGGTGTTTTTTTTTTTTGACATAGTGCTTTTGTACACTTAATAGACTGAAGTGTAGTGTAAACATAACTTTTATATGCACCGGGAAGCCAAATATTTCATGTGACTGGCTTTACTGCAATCCTCGCTTTGTTGTGGTGGTCTGGAACCGCAACCACAGTATCTCCAAGGTATGCCTGTATTTTTACATTTTATTTTGAAAGGTACGCCGTAATATCTGTTAAAATTAAGTGTTCTGGGAGGGTTTTAGTGCTTTTTAACATTTTGTAATTTTGTTTAACATTTTGTAATTTAAATAGATGTAGCATGCACTCGAAACCAAAAACTTCGTGCGACTCGCTTTACTGTAACATTCGCTTTATTGCGGTGATCTAAAACCTAATCACAACATCTCGGAGGTCGGCCTGTAGTGCAACTGACATGGAGCTGGGCTGCCCAGATGCCACTGAAGAAAGGACTTGTTGGGCTGGTGGCGCAGTGGTTGAGAGTCTGCCTGCCGATGCAGGGGACACGGGTTCGTGCCCCGGGCCAGGAAAATCCCACATGCCGTGGAGCGGCTGGGCCCGTGAGCCATGGCCGGTGGGCCTGCGCATCCGGAGCCTGTGCTCCGCAGCGGGAGAGGCCACGACAGTGTGAGGCTCGCGTACGGCAAAAAAAAAAAAAAGAAGAAAGGACTTGTTGCCCCAGCTGCTGGGAGTTGTGTCAGCAGACAGCCCTTAGATGTCAGCCCTTTTAGGGATTGCTTCAGTAGCAGAGAGTAATGCCATTCCCAGGGGTGCCTAGGGTCACACCATCCCCTAAGTGATCCACATGCAATAACAGGCAGGGATATAAAAGCCTGCCCATTTTGGCTCGCACTGCCAGCTGTAGCAGATGAAAATACAATACAGCCAGCTAAATTTGAATTTCTGATAAACAATGAATAATCTTTTAGTAGAAGTATGTCCCATTCGAATTTGAATCTGAAATTCAAATCTAACTGTGTGTCCTGTATTTTATCTGGCAGCCATAATTTACCCCAACGCAGTAAAACTCTGATGAGCCATTTTCACTCCACAGCCCCCTGTGGGGTGTGCCAACGCAGCTCTTAGGTCAGCTCTCCTTCTCCCTTTGCCTGCCTCCTCCACTCTTCCACAGGGCATTGATCCCAATGCCTTTCCATAAAAAACATCCTGTATGCCAAACTCCATCTTCGAGTCTGCTTCCCAGAGACCCCAACCTGCAACAGAATGCAACAACCATCTGTTCTGCCCAACTTTTGAAAGCTGCAGATCATAAAAATAATACCACAAAAGTTCTCCTAAGTCTAAAATGACAGGAAAATAATTACTAAGTAAATGTTTAACTGATGGTTACATTTTTTAAGTTTTAAAAAATATTTATTTATTCATTTAGAATAATATTAATAACCCATTACATGTCAAAAGAAATAGTATATTTTTATAAAAATAACTATTTCCAAAATAAAATAGTGTAGTGAGAAGAGTGGATCTCTTTTCATTTTACATTTTTGCAAGTTGCATTCTTGTCAGTCTTTTGAGAAGATTGTTGGATTTTCATGTCTGTTTATGCATTTAATTTGTTTTTATGGTTAAAGGATATGAAAAAATTCAGTCTCACACAAACATATATGAGTATTTTTAATAATCTATTCAGGTAATTATGGATTTTCATCTTTGATGCTAAACTAAAACTACACGAGTGTTGGTTTCTGAAAGGTTAGTTGTAATGTAGAACCTAAAACCCTGTCATTGAATATTTTTGTACTCTGTTTCATTAAAATACATAGGTCTGTCCTGCACACTTAATTGATGGTTATTTTAACCAGAATATTCACTTTAGGTGGGTGGTATTTATGATAAAGGAGAGCTAGAATTTTTCCAAACTTTATATAAACTATGCTATATTTGAGCCCTTGTGTAATCAACACATATAGACATCCCTTTCCATTTTATAGGACTTAATTTTATTATCTTTTAAAGAGGAAATACTGTAGTTAATCTTTGATTTATTTAATACGGTATTTCATGTTTTAAGTGAAGAAGGCAACCCTCAATTATAACATTATTCTTTGGGGAGTACACAATCCATTTTGTGGTGATTTGCTATATTGAAGGGCTTACAGCAAATGCATTTTAGCAAAACCCAGGAAGTGCTAAGAGCAGCAGAAAGGCAGTACAGTACAGTGACAGGAGCATGCAATTTATGATTGGAAGTCATGTCTCATCACAGTGTTATGAGGAATTTTAAAAGGCGTATACATGCAATCACTAGATAAACTCTAACATACTGCAAACTTGTCAATTATCATATGTTGGAATTTACATTTAGTTAAATGTTTGTGATTGCTATAAATTATTAAAGCAGGGGGACTTCCCTGGTGGTCCAGTAGTTAAGATTCCACACTTCCAGTGCAGGGGGCACAGGTTTGATTCCCGCCGGGGAATTAATGTCCCACATGCCGCATGGTGTGGCCAAAAAATAAACAAATAAATAAATAAAGATGCAGGTTTGACAATCCAGTTCTTCTCTAACATCAACATAATGTTTATTAAAAAAAATTATTAAAGGGAAGTAACAGGTTGACATATGGCTCTGATATTTGATATTTATGTCATGGAAGAAAAAGAGGCTTTATTGTAGCATGAGCCTTGGGACAGATCATGGGCTTTCGTTTGGTGACACCCAAGGGTATATACTCTATTTCATTTTCTGGGACATATCCCAGAGATGGGGCAACATCTGTGAGTGAAAAGCCACCCTATGAGGTAAAGTGCTGCATATATATGTTGTATTGTAGTGGTTTTATCATTATTAATGTACATATTCCTTAGTATCTAGGGTTTCTTTTCCTTTTGTCATAATATCAAGTGTTCATCAATTTATCAGCTCTCTGTCAATACTTATAAAGAAATGAGATACAAGCCATGGTCAGTCAACGAGATGAGGCAAACACAAAATTAACCCACCTCCAGCCCAGTACCAAATTATCCGTAAAGGTGACAACAGTAATCAGAATCCCTACTTGACAAAGTTTCTCCTGCACCCACTCTGTAATGCGCCCACGCTTTGCTCTGTCCCTCTCCTGCCAGTCCCTCCTCTGCCCTACTGATGCCCCCTTGACCATCTGGCCTCCCCTTGTTTCTATCCCCTGACATCCATTGCATCCTCTTCCTAGCTTCTCTAGAATCATTCCCTGCCTTATCTACTTCCTCGTGGATCAGGTTTCTTTGTGCTGACTATGGACTATATAACCACTCTGTCATGGCTTTGGAATCACTTCTCAAAAATTAAGCCATGCTTAGCAGTCCAATAGGCCAACCAGGAACCATGTAGGGTGCTGTGAGGCCCTGTTAAATAGTGACTTGGGAGGGCAAGCTGGAACAATGCACCTACAGCAAGTATTCAGGGGAGCCCCCATTCTCAGTGATGGAGCACTGCGAGGGAGAAGTAGTGCCTCTAGCTAATTTGGCCACGTCCCTACTTGCATGGGCTTAGGCCTATCTACAGATCCTGTTCACCATTTTTACACTTAATGCCAGTTGAAAACCTCACATAGTTTCTCTAAAGGAAAAAAAAATATTACCAGAACAATGAAAATGAAATAATGAGATGAAAAAATGATAATGAAAATAACACATCACAGAAGGAAACTGGTCTTATTTAAAATGAGATTAAGTTATACATAAATGTCCAAAGAACTTGGAATCAGAGAAGCTGTGAGTCAAGAGCTATTGAATTCATTTTCCTTCTCAGTGTAGAAATTCCCAATACAACAATTGTGGAAAAGTCAAATGCCTACATAGGGATCAGGCAGGTAATGAGAAAAATAGATGCCATACAGTAAGGAATGGTGAGGACTGTGGCAAACAGTAAAGCACACGCCTTGTCTACATGGGGAAGACCTTACAGAGCTCTGTCCAACTGTTGTCTTCAGGTAGGTCCAGTAGTGCTAGTTCAAGAAGAACCTGAAATCCAGACTTTTGGTGACTTTTTTAAATTACTAAATATTAACTGCTTATTCAAATGTTTTAAAACACTGCCTGAAGTCAAAGAAAACATGAAAGTAGACCAAACGTGACTCACAGTGGTGACTTTTTCCCTATGAAAAACCTGACTGAGAGCCTAATACACATTTCAACACCTCTAATTCTGACCTCTTCCTTACACTGAACCAAAGTTTTCAATATTAGCGTAACTTCCACTCTAGATTATATAACTCTATCCTCTGGATCAACACAGGATAACCCTGTTCCTGTATTTCTTTTTCATTCTTGAAGTATGTCTTCCAAAAACAAAATGCCTAAGACTTAATTACTTCTTTCCTTTTCTAACATCCAGTCCCTCTTTGCTCTCCAAACTTTTTTTTTAATTTATTACTGAGTTGTGCTTTTCTTTAAATTGTTTTCAGCTTGCTCCTTCTCAAGTACCTACAGTGACTCCCTGTTGCCATTTATTTCAAGAGCCTCCATGATCAGACCCACAGTTACCGATATATATCTCCCAGTTTGTATCTTCTGCTCTAACATATCATTAGCAGGAAATGATTCTTCCATTCCTGATGCTGCTTTCCAAGGCAGTGGAAGTCTATCTACTGCATTCTGCTCCTGGCTTCTCTCTGTCCCTTCCTGTCTCCACCTCTGGGATACAGAAGTGATTTGTCTGATGAGTAAATCTGAGGTGAATAAACTGGGCATGTGCAGATCAGCTTTCCTTTTTCCTACTGGGACTGAGCTACCCACAGAGGACAGAAGTCCTCCATCAGAATAGAGTGACGTTTTGGCCTCCAGCCTTCTTTCGGTTTGTACAGAATCTGGTTAGAGAACTGGGGAACTATTAATTGGGCCCTCTGAAAAATATAAGCCACCATATTCCTTCTCACCTCAGAAGATTCGGAAATGCCACAGATCATTACAACTGAAAGGAACCTCGGAGAATATTTAGTTCAGAATCATCATGTATCAGAGGTAGAAAAAGTAAGTCCTGGAGAATTTCAGTAACTTGCCCCCAAACTAGCTAGTTAGTAGTAGGCATTAGTTTTATGTTGATAACAGCAATAAAGTTCCTTATTTTTTCATTCTAAATGCAACCATTAGGCGATATTTGATAAGAGTTTTCAAAGTAGAAGATTAAGTAAGGCTAAATCAGAGAAGGATCTAATTAGAATGCAAGGAAAAAAATCTTTGGCAAAAATACCAGTGAGACTAAAACAGACTCATTGTAAGCTTGAAAAAGACCCCATTCAACTCTGTTTTTGTAATCTAGTCTGCAGTCACTGGTAGACTTGAGGACGGCAGTTAAATTTTGACATTTTCTGTACCCACTCCATCCCAAACAACTCCAGCTTAGTCAGTTTTCAAATTTAAAGCATTTCTAGAAACAAGACACTGTTTAACATAAAGACAATAAAAAATATGATGTCTCCTTTTTGTCTTTTTCATCTTCAACATGTTCTACTAAGATTCATTTATATTAGTGACAGATGGGGAGAGCTAGCCAAAAAAAGGACACAGCCTTCTGCACATGGTCAGGGAGACTATCTTTCCACTGATCTATGTTGACATGAACTAGCAACATGGCTGACATTTCCCCTCCTTGGAAGTGAATTTTGCCCAGTTACTGAAATACCTGCTTGCGCTTCACAAATCTGACCGTGTGAGCCTCAGGAAGCCCAATCATCAAAGTACTGGCTGGCACTACCTCTAGTGGGCGAGAAAATGAGCAGTTCTGTGTTTCTAAGGCCTCTGGCTATTTAGGGTGAAAACAGAAAGGACCCAACGGAGCTATCAAGATGCAAAATCGGGGCTTCCCTGGTGGCGCAGTGGTTGAGAGTCCACCTGCCGATGCAGGGGACACGAGTTCATGCCCCAGTCCGAGAAGATCCCACATGCCGCGGAGCGGCTAGGCCCGTGAGCCATGGCCGCTGAGCCTGCGCGTCCGGAGCCTGTGCTCCACAACGGGAGAGGCCACAGCAGTGAGAGGCCCGCGTACCGCAAAAAAAAAAAAAAAAAAAAAGCAAAATCATGCAAACAGTGAAATTTATTTTTTTTCTGTTCTTCAGACTACAATCTGCCAATCACTTTGGATTTTAATGCACTGGGAATTATATAAAGGAATTACTATAAAGCAACGTTTTAGCTGGTAATGAATTATCAGTTTTAAACTAAGACTTTTTTTCTAAAGGAGCATTTAGTGAATCAGAGAAACTATTCACCAAGAAGTCTCCTTCTCCTCAACCCACCCTGAGGCCATAACCCCAGTCACTCTACCATAAACACAAAGGTTCATTGATACAGTAGAAGATCCTTTGAAACCCATCCGAACACTTCTCTCTCTATTCCCTCTACTCACATGTCTCTAATATTAAGGTAAAAAATAGAAAGCACGTACAGATAAATAAATGTCAGAGGCCTATGGAGTAAAATATAACGAAAGATGGACACTGGCACAGAGGGTGCTAGCTGCTCACCAACTAACACAGAGCAATCTAATCTTTCTCTTTTCTGGGCTCATAGCAAAACTACATTTCCCAGCCTCCCCTGCAGTTATGAGGAGCTATGTGATTGAGTTCTGGCCAAAAGAATGCAGGCAGAGAAAAAGAACATAAAGATCTCTCATGCGCAATCCTCTCTCTCTCTCTCTCACCTCACCGGCCAATAGAATGAAGGAGCACCCAAGAACATAAGGAGTGAAAGAAGAGAGCTGCCTAGGATCTATTTGTCCAGGAACACCTATGTTGAATTACTGCATGAGCAAAAACCAAACTTTTATTATGTTAAGCCACTGAAATGTTGGGATTGTTTGTTTTAGCAGTTAGTCTACCCTGACTAAAAAAGATATGATTACATGAATTTAAGCAACTATAAAAAGAGGCATCTACATAGAGAAATTCACCTATTTTTCATATTCATGATGAAAAACAGAAACTAAAAATGACAAAGTTGATGTTTTCAGCCCATTGCTAAATACTTTGAATTGCTGTTTGATTTAGCAAATCACTTGTTCTATGAATACAACATCTGAAACTTTTTTGCATAATTTGGCTGCTATAACTCTGAGAACTTCACATCACTCTACAAAGGTTGTGATTTAATTTGGGTGAAGGCATCCCAGAGGATGTAATACTTCAGCTCAATCTTGAGAGATGTAAGAGCACAACAGATGATTAGTCCTAAAATAGTCCTAAAACATTAGTCTAATGTCAGTATAGATCAGTGAAAAGTCCCTTTCCAACATGAAAGGGTTCTTACAGATGAGACTAAGATCCAGAAAAGTTTGAGCTTGTCCAAGGTCACACTACTGTATTGTCGTAATTCTTAGCTTAGATGAGGAATTCCTTGGCTTCCAGTCAAGTGTTTATTATGCCACATTCTCCCCCATATCATTTCACCTAACAAAATGTTAATGTTCTCTAAATTATCTGTCATAAAGCAGTGACTACATGCATTTTCAAATTTTCAAATATCTATCTACACACACACACACACACACACACACACACACACACACACACTTAAATATATGTAGGAAGGTTCCTAGCTGAACTAGAGCAAAACATAATACAATCATGTCTTTCATTAAGGAATAGTACCCCATTCTTGCTGTTTTCAAATAGAAAATATCTCACCACAACACTATGTGGTAGCTAGTGTTCAAAGACACCTGCCAAAGTGCATGCCTATGGTATCCCTGCCTTCTTTCTTTTTTTTTTTTTTTTTTTTTTGTGGTACGCGGGCCTCTCACTGTGGCCTCTCCCGCTGCGGAGCACAGGCTCCAGATGTGCAGGCTCAGCGGCCATGGCTCAGGGGCTCAGCCACTCCATGGCATGTGGGATCTTCCCGGACCGGGGCGCGAACCCGTGTCCCCTGCATCGGCAGGCGGACTCTCAACCACTGCGCCACCAGGGAAGCCCCATGCCTTTATAGTCCCCCCTACACTAACTCCAGATTTCCAATAAAATGTGCCAGAAGTGACACAATACCAATTCTAGCCTTTAGGAGGATTGACTCCTTCTTTTTTCTCTCTCTTGGAACATTCAGTTTGGGAAGTCAAGAAACCCCATATAAGAAGTACAGGGATTTCCCTGGCAGTCCAGTGGTTAAGACTCCATGCTCCCAATGTGAGGGTCCCGGGTTCAATCCCCGGTTGGGGAACTAAGATCCCACATACCACAACTAAGCCCACACACCACAACAAAGACCCAGAGCAGCAGAAAGAAAGAAAGAAAGAAAGAAAGAAAGAAAGAAAGAAAGAAAGAAAGAAAGAAAGAAAAAGTCCAGCTACCCTACTAGAAAGATGATATAGAGAGGTCACATGAAGAAAAGAGTCTGAGACTACACAGAGAGGGAGCCCCAGCTGCCCAAGGATTCCAGTTACCATCTGACTGCAGCCATGAGAAAGACCACAGAAAATGCCAGTAGAAGAACTGCCCAGGCGTTCCCAATCAACACACAGAGCAATGAGAGATAATAAGATAGTTGTCATTTTAAGCCACTAAGTTTTGAGGTAGTTTGTTACATATCAATAGGGGACCAAACCAGAATTTGGTACCTAGAAGTAGGATGTTGCCCTAATAAAAACCTAAAATATATGGCATTGGCTTTGGGATTCAGTGGCAGGCAAAATATGGAAGGATTTCAAGGGGATAATTAGTGAAGGCTTGAAGAACACTGAAGATCTTGCTATTGGAAGCTGAGAAAAAGTGGCCTGAATTATGTGCAGACCAATTAGCAAAACTGTCACCTATAACTTGGAATGTAGAAGGGGTGTCTTTGCTTTGTGGCCCAACATATGATCGGTCCTGGAGAATGTTCTGTGTGTGCTTGAGGAGAATGTATATCCTGTGGCTGTTGGGTTAAATTTCTATATATGTCTGTTAGGGCCATTTGGTCTAAAGTATAGTCCAAGTCCAGTGTTTCCTTACAGGTTTCTGTCTGGATGTTCTATCTATTATTGAAAGTGTTGTATTAAAATCTCCTACTGTTATTGTATTGCTGTCTATTTCTCCCTTCAGTTCTGTCAATGTTTGCTTTATATATTTAGGTGCTGTAATGTTGGATATATACGTATTTATATTGTTGCATCTTCTTCATGAATTGACCCTTGCATCATGTAATGTCCTTCTTAGCCTCTTGTGACAGTTTTGACAAAGTATATTTTGTCTGATGTAATTCTGACCACTCCTGCTCTCTTTTGGTTACCACTTGCATGGAATATCTTTGTCTACTCTTCACTTTCAGTCCATGTGTATCTTTAAATCTGAAGTGTGTCTCTTGTACACAGCATATAGTTAGATCTTGTCTTTTTACCCATTCAGCCACTTTCTGTCTTTTGATTGGAGAATTTAATCCATTTACATTTAAAGTAACTATCAATAGATTAGGACTTGATATTGCCATTTTGTTAATCCTTTCCCTGCCGAGGGAGAAGCTGGTATTTGGGACTTTTCTTCTGCTCACTATGCTTTGAGGAGCTCTGGTGGGTGACTGTGTACTAATCCAAGCCTTTGTCCTTGTTCTCAAGGACCTTCGGGAGTCTAGATTATGCCAGTCCCACCAGTGCTCTGAGGTGGGTGAGACAGATATCAGTCTCTCAGACAGCACTACAAAAAAATTGGAATCTTTGATGTATGGCCCACCACTTTCTCTCCCCAGGGAGAAGCTGAGATTTCAGATTTTTTTCATCCTCTAACTCAGTACTGAGCCAGGAGGAAAGGCTATGGTGAGTGCTTGCATGTTAATCCAAAGAGCTGCATTTGTTTTTAATGGCCCCCAACATAGGGTCCTTCCATACCAGCACTCAGATTCAGGCAAGGAAGAAACCAGTACATGGTCAGAATGTTGGATGTTCAGTCTAATCCTTTCTTTCCTTCTCCAGGGAGAAGCTGGGAGCTGGGGGTTTACTCCCAGTCACGTAGCACTGTACCAAAGGGAGGGATTATGGCAAAATGGAGCCTCAAATTCTCCTACCAGCTTCAGTACAGCTGGTTTTGCTCTTGCCTTGGTAATAGAGTCCTCTGAATTGATTTCTGGATCTCTCACAAAGGGAATTGGTCCAGGTAGTGTTGTTGAATTGGTGTGTCCATGAGGGAGAGAATGATAGAAGTCTTCCTATCCCCCATCTTGCTCTATCTTAAGCATTTTTAAGTGTACACTTCAGTGGCATTAAAAACATTCACATTGTTGGGGAATACCCTGGCAGTCCAGTGGTTAGCGCTCCGCACTTCTACTGCAGGGGCACAGGTTCCATCCCACATAGTCAGGGAACTAAGATCCTGCATGCCAGCATGACCAAAAAAAATATTTTTAATTCATGTTGTTATGCTAATTTCACTGCCATCAATCCACAGAACTCTTTTCTTCTTATGAAACTGAAATTCTATATCTATTAAACAATAATTTACCATTCTGCCCTCTCCCCAGCTCATGGCAACCACCATTTTACTTTCCATAAAATATCAATGAATTTGACTACTCTAGGTATTTTATATAAGTGGAATCACAGGATATTTGTTCTTTTGTGACTGGTTTATTTCATTAGAATAATGTCCTCAAGGTTCATCCATGTTGTAGCATGTGTTGTATCTTGAGTCTTCGAAAATTACAAGGAAAGCTGAATCTAAAGCCAGCAGTGGAGATGACAAAGACATGATTCAATTTACACATTAAAACTGTCAAAAATCTCAAAAACTGACAGTGCCAGAAAACAGAAAGAAAAAAGAAAGAGAAAAACATGAAATAGAGGAAATGGGGATGCAACAAAGGAGAAAGGATATGAGAATCCTCAGAATGACAATAAAGAGAGATGCCTGATGACAATGGTCCCCAGATAGAGAGGGGCAACTGGTTCACATTGAAGAAAGTCAGAGAGCTCTGGGAGAGTTTTTGTCAAGAAGATAAATTGTTAAAAGACATAATACAGCTGAATATAATAAAAAGAGATTTAGACAGCTAGAGGAATTTGGCCTTGAACTAGTGATATATACACAGAAAAATAAGCAAATACAAAAAGTAAGATAATTATTAAGTCCAAGGAAAGCAAATTTGGGCAGAAAAGGAAAAGTTGTCATATAATATCAGCTATCAGTAGCACTTTATAGCAATAAAAACAATAACTCCAAATATTAATCTAAACAAAATTATGGTATGACTGTATTATGTCAGATATATGGGAAGGGTATGTTCTCATCTGCCATAGCATCTTCCATAGCAGGAAATCAATAGATTTTGTATAAGTTCCCCTAAAATTATATAGTAATATAAGCGTGTTATTTAGGTACATGAAGGTAAATATCAAAAGAATCAGCTAAGATATTTTAACATATTTGCTTCTGAGAAATGGAGAAAATAAAAAAGTCAAGGTAGAGGCTGCTATTTTTTTTCTCATAAGAAACATTTTGGAATTATTTGACTCTTTTTCTTTACATTTTTTTTTAAATGTGGACCATTTTTTTTTAAGTCTTTATTGAATTTGTTACAATATTGCTTCTGTTTTATGTTTTGGTTTTTTGGTCATGAGGCATGTAGGATCTTATCTCCCCAACCAGGGATAGAACCTGTAACCCCTGCATTGGAAGTCTAAGTCTTAACCACTGGATCGCCAGGTAAGTCCCTGGAATTATTTGACTCTTTTTATTTTTTTTTTTGTGTGGTAGGCGGGCCTCTCACTGTTGTGGCCTCTCCCATTGTGGAGCACAGGCTCCAGACACGCAGGCTCAGCGGCCATGGCTCACAGGCCCAGCCGCTCTGCGGCATGTGTGATCTTCCCAAACCGGGGCACGAACCCGTGTCCCCTGCATCGGCAAGCGGACTCTCAACCACTGCGCCACGAGGGAAGCCCTATTTGACTCTTTAACTACATATGTTTAAAACTTCAGTGCAAATTTTTCTTTTTTTGGCTGCATTGGGTCTTCGTTGCTGCACGTGGGCTTTCTCTAGTTGTGGCGAGTGGGGGCTACTCTTCATTGTGGTATGCGGGCTTCTCATTGTGGTGGCTTCTCTTGTTGTGGAGCACAGGCTCTAGGTGTGCGGGCTTCAGTGGTTGTGGCACGCGGGCTCAGTAGTTGTGGCTCACAGGCTCTAGAGCGCAGGTTCAGTAGTTGTGGCACACGGGCTTACTTGCTCCACAGCATGTGGGATCTTTCCGGACCAGGGATCGAACCCATGTCCCCTGCATTGGCAGGCGGATTCTTAACCACTGCGCCACCAGGGAAGTCCTTCAGTGCAAATTTAAAACTTAAACTAAGGACAATAACCATACTCTTGCAAATCATCTCCATCCATTGCCACCAACATAATGAGCTTGACTGAGAGTGGGTATGACTCAGTATGGCATTTCTTATTTTATGATTGCTATATACAGTCATCTAAGAAAATAGACACATGCATGTTTTTAATTATAAAATTAGGAGGTTCATGACAACTAAAAACAATGTGCAATCCTGAATTGATCCTGGACCAAAAGACAGATCTATCTATCTATCTATTTATCTCATTATTGGAATAATTGCCAAAATTAGAATAAGGTCCATATTATTATTAGATAATAATATTCTATCAATGTTATTTCCTGATTTTGATAATTGTACTATGGTTATGTAAAAGAATTTCCATCTTTTTTAGAAATATACACTGAACACTTTAGGGGTAAAGTAACATCTGGTCTACAGTTTATTCTTAAATAGCTCAGAAAAAAATATTTACACCTATATCTACCTTTCTAAACAGAGAGGATGCTCACAGACTTAGAGAACGAATTTATGGTTACCAGCGGGGAAGGGTGGAGGGGAGGGATAGACTGGGAATTTGGGATTGACATGTACACACTGCTATATTTAAAATAAAATGCCTTTCCATTAAAAAAAATAAAATACATTTTCCTCCAAAAATAAATAAATAAAAAATAAACAGAGAGAATGATAAAGCAAATATGGGAAAATGTTAACAATTAGTGAAACTGAGTAAAGGGTATATGAAAGTTCCTTGTACTAATCTCGCAACATTTCTGTAAACTTGAAATTATTTCAAAATAAAAATAATAAGCAAGGCAATAGATGACAGTAATAAGTGGCTAGAAAGATGGCCAACACATTCCCCCTCAGCTCACATTCGATTCTCTAGTCCTTATATGTGCTACTCCCATTTCTGTAAAATACAGTGGTTTGAACAGCTAAGAAACTCACTTAACTCAATCTAGATATCATAGGGGTTCAAATATTTAAATTGATTGGCATACTCATGGAAAAACTCTTCTAACAGGAGTTGTGAAGGAAATATTTCCTATTCTCTTTTCTTTAAGCCTATGTTCTTATCTAGTGCAGGTCAGTTAACATGTATTTCTTTTACTTCAGCCTAGAATTGACCTAGTCACTTTAGTCTTTCAAAATATTGATTAAAGGAGCCAACTATTTTATTTCCACACTGTATCAATTAGAAGTGCACATGGCTTAAAGTACGTTGATAAAAGCTAATTTTCCTTATATGACAAAATGTCCAATGGTAGGTACTGCTGGCACTCGCCCAGCTCAATGCGACGGGGCTGGTATTTCTATGATTCTCTTGGGCTGGCCCTCATTCTCAAGATGGCTGTCACATTTCTCAAACATTAATTTCAAGGCAGGAGGAAAGAGGTAGGAGCAGCAGCAACCACATGGCTCCTCTTCTTAGTAGACTTCCTTTTACATCTTATTTATTAGAACTGGGTCATATGGTCATCCCCTAGGAAGGGTGAGGGAGGTTGGCAAAGCAGAGAGCAGGATTGTCAAAACTGGCCTCTTGGACTGTGGGTTCTACTTGGGAATTCTGCTTGCTTAAGACTGAGCACATTGCCACCCTGAATGAAATTAGGGCTCTGTTAGCAAAGAAGGAGGGAGTAGGAAGATTGGGAAGGAAACCAGAAGCATCTCCCACACCTTCCTCATCCTAGTCATCAGATTATTGGTTATAGCCTAGAAGTCCCCAAAACTGCGACTCATTCAAGTTGAGGCATATTAAGACCTTCCTGTCAGTTAAGAATAGAGTCTTACAGGCAATTTTTAAAATTCTAAATCAATTTTATGAAGGGAATACACTGGTAAAGAGAAGGTGAGCTGTCAGAATAATTCGATAACTTATATGTCACCTGAATACTTAGAGCCTCTGCAGCTTATTCATCATAGTGCCGGTGGCAGAGAAGTTAGGAGAAACTTCGGAAGCCGATCTGTGGAAAGTGAGATATTTTATATTGGCTGAAAAATAGCTTTACTATTCTAGCAAACTATTCAATAATAAAGGCTACAGTGGTCCAAGTACCATCGGCCACGCTTGCAGTTATACATAATTGCACAATTATTCTTGCAACTACCATTTTCATGCCTTTAGGCTATAGAAGGAAATTGAAGCCATAGGAGAAAACAGGTTGTGTAGGAAGAACACATAGGGTGAGAAAGGAGAAAAGTGAGAATCAAAGATCGCTCTAAAGAGCACCTTTGGACTTCCCTGGTGGTGCAGTGGTTAAGAATCCGCCTGCCAATGCAGGGCACACAGGTTTGAGCCCTGGTCCGGAAAGGTACCACATGCTGCAGAGCAACTAAGCCTGTGAGCCACAACTACTGAGCCTGTGCTCTAGAGCCCGAGAGCTACAACTACTGAGTCTGCGTGCCACAACTACTGAAGCCCACGCGCCTAGAGCCAGTACTCTGCAACAAGAGAAGCCACCGCAATGAGAAGCCCATGCACTGCAACGAAGAGTAGTCACCTCTTGCTGCAACTAGAGAAAGCCCACGCGCAGCAATGAAGACAAAACACAGCCAAAAATAAATTTATTTTTTAAAAAATTTTAATTAAAAGAAAAATAAAGAGCACCTTCATGTACAAGTCTGTCAGAGGAAGGGGGGAAATGTAATATTTATAATATTATTTAATTCCAGTTCACTAGAATGTTCTTTTACTGTGTCTAGTATAGTGTTTGCCCTATCAAACTTTTAATTTCATTAAATTTATTTTCACTCTCACAATTTCTAATTGTTTTTTATTTGGACTTTATCCGTTCTTTACTCAGATCTGCCTATTCCTGTTTTGTCATTTCTTGTTCTTTATCTCTTTGAAGATCTGGAACCTAATATTTTTAAATCATTCCATATGTTTGCATTTCAGTAGGAGTCAATCCATCTGATTAGTCTGCTGACTCACTTTTTTAGTGGTAGTTTTCATAATGGTGAATTTATATTTGGGTTGGTAGGCTAATCTTAGGTGGAACTGGGTTTGTTGTTGTTTTGTCTTATGTTCTCTCTCTGTGACCACGCCTCTCTATGTATAAATTATGTGGTTGCCTCCACTCAGCCCGCAGGGAGACCCACCACCCAAGTCCAGAACCAGGTCTTACACTGGAGGGACAGCTCCAAGTGCAGAATGATGGGGCTATTTTAGATCTAGTTACTGAGCTAAACAAGTCCTGCTGCTGGGCTTGCTCTACTTCCTCCTGCCCCCCACAGGAACTCAGCTTTATAAAGCCACAGATTCAAGCAGTGATCAGAGCTGTTTCCACCTCCTTTCATGGTCATGGTAGGCCTACCTAGCCTTGGCTTTTACACGGTGATGCTGGCCCTGGTGCCCTACCACATGTGGACCACTTTGGTTTTCATTCCACTGCAGTAGTCACCCTCCTAACTCTGTCTATTTCTGGAACTATAGCCCAGCAGGCCTATGCTGCAGTCCCGGCTTACTGCCGAGTGTTTCCATTTCTGGCCCATGAAAACGTCTAGTTATTGTTTGGATTTTTTTCCCCATTGCTATGTCTTTTAGGTTTGGAACAGAGGGGAAACTTTTAAGGAAACACTCACAGTACCACTTGATGGGGAAATCTGGAAAGAAAAAGTAGGGTGTGGCTATAGATAAATCTGTAGGTCAGGAGTCAGAAGTTGAAGAATATCACAGTTTCCTTAAGGAAGGCCCTGCTTCCAAAGACATGGAAATAATCTAATCAAAGGCAGCAGGTGTGTCAGCTGAGGAATGAATAATGCTCAAATGCATATTTACTGTAAGACTAACACAGATACATTCTAAAGAGGAAAAGGGAAAAGAGAAAAAGGCACTGACAGGATAATCCATGCAATTTTTCAGAGTCCATTCCATCACCCCCCCATGACCTTAAACCCAGAAGAAATGCAATCAAGAGATTAATTGTGATACTAAATTCCAAATTTTATTGAAAAATCCGTCACTCCTGTAAACTGTCCTTTTTATTGCATGACTCAGAAATTTGCAGAGGGTTCCACCAATCCCCAGTGCTTTCTAGGATTCTCTTCTTATTGGTGTTCCTTCTGCATATTGAAAATTTCTTAAGTTGCTTTCATATTTATTCCCTTATTCCTGGTGCCCAAATGCTGGAATGAGTTTGAACCCCATCTAAGAGTACAGGTTCTTCTCTCTTATAACAGTTCTTGCCCATTTACAAGAGACATCTCCAAGCACCCAGTGTATTTTTCCCATAGTTCCAATTTCCTGCTCATGTCTGTTTCTCTGTCTCCCACCAGATGCCATATGTTTGTTTGTTTCAGGTCCTATGATATCATCTATGCCAAAGATGCTGCTCTTTTAGACTCTGGAGTCTAAAATTTTTTAGTCCTAACAATCCTACTTCCTAGGTTAATGTTTCCTTCTGCTACCACATTTGTACTAGCTGGAGAATCCTTCCATCAATGTATTTCTGAGCTGGAGTTACCACTGGTAACATTTCTCAAGGCTTTAGTGGTGTAGGAAAAAGCAGTATGTCTTGTCCCATGGGCTTTCTAGCTTTCTTTCAGGCCAACAAAAATACTGCTTTCTCTACCTCTTTTTCTGCAGCAGCACAACCTAATTCCTTACTCTTGTGCTCCATTTCCATTTCCTCCTAAGGAATCCCTATTTCTTTCAGTTAGAGTCAGATTTTGTGGGGGGGTTTTCCCCCAAACTTCTGCCTGTGCCAAAGTTGGTCTCATTCCTCCTCTACAACATGTAGGATTACACTGTTTGTCTGATGACATCGTTTTCATTATGTCTCTTTCCATTGGACTGCAAGACAAAAATGTTTTTTTTTGTTTTTTTGGCTGCATTGGGTCTTTGATGCTGCGCACGGGCTTTCTCTAGTTGTGGTGAGCGGGGGCTACTCTTCGTTGAGGTGTGCAGGCTTCTCATTGCAGTGGCTTCTCTTGTTGCGGAGCACAGGCTCTAGGTGCACAGGCTTCCGCAGTTGTGGTATGAGGGCTCAGTAGTTATGGCTCACAGGCTCTAGAGTGCAGGCTCAGTAGTTGTAGCACACAGGCTTAGTTGCTCCATGGCATGTGGGATCTTCCCAGACCAGAGCTCGAACCCGTGTCCCCTGCATTGGCAGGCGGATTCTCAACCACTGCACCACCAGGGAAGTCCTAAAAATGTATTTTTAAAGCGAGTCCTGTTCCATTCCATGCTCCAGACTTACCACTTGTACATGAAGGTGCTCTTTCGAGCAATCCTTGATTCTCACCTTTCACCCTTTCTCACTCTATGTGTTCTTCCTACACAATTTATTTTCTCTTATGGAGCTTCAATTTCCTCCTATAGCCTAAATGCATGAAAATGGCAATCGCAAGAATAATTGTGCAATTACATATTACTGCAAACAAATTTAGGCCCATATGATCAAAGACTCCATGAACAAAGCTAAAAGATAAGGAAACCTGATTAGGAGAAAGTATTTGCCACATACTTAAAAGATTATCTTACAGATTAATAAGAAAAAGACTAAAGATATAATAGAAATGCAAACAGAGGTCTGTGAACAGACGATTCACAGAAGAGAGAATACAAATGGCCAATAAACATATGAAAGGACGCTCAGTCTCACTAGTAACCATGGAAATACAAATTAAAACAATAATGACGGTATTTCTCTCCATTAGATTGCCAAAAATGGTTGATTTTCTTATTGAGCTTTTGCAAGGTTTTGAGGAATTGAGTACTTTCAGATATTACTAGTGGAAATATAAATTGGTTCAACCAGTTTGTACATTCCCTACAACTCATAAGTTCCACACATAGATTTCTATCACAATATGGCACAGACATCTATATGAAGGTTCAGTGCAGCACTGTCTATAATAGATAAAAATTAGTAACATTTTAACTGTCCATCAACCAGGAAATAGCTAAGTAAATTAGATTCACAATAGTATATTATATAGCAGTTAAAAGGAGTATACTAGATCTATTTGAATCAACATGGATAAATCACAAAACATAATTGCTAATTTAAAAAGGTAAACTACAGAATAACATGTATAATATGACACCATTTGTTAAACACACACACACATGATACTAAAACAATATTCTGAAAACTCATAATAGTGGTTTCCTCCAGGAACTGGGGAAAAGTACACATCGCAAGTGGAAAGCAGGGTAATAATAACAAACATTTTTAAGAGCTTATTAAATATGATATGGTGTTTAAGTGTTTCACATAAATTATTACATTTTATCCTTAAAACCATCCTGTGAGGTAGGTTATCTGGAGAATGGAAATTAATAACATTTCCATTCTCCAAATAAGGAAACTTAGGCACAGACAGGTTGAGCAACTTGCCTAAAGTTGCACAGCCAGTAAACTGGTAGAGTTAAACTTAAGCCAAGGCAATCTGGCTATAGGCCTCCTTTAATAACAATGCTTGGGGTATGGCATTGGGGTAGTGGGATGGTGCTCCAAGAGGACTTCACAGCAGCTTTAGCTTTCTAGGTTTTGTTTGTTTGTTTGTTTTTGTTTTTTATGGTACGCGGGCCTCTCACCGCTGTGGCCTCTCCCGTTGCTGAGCACAGGCTCCGGACGCGCAGGCTCCGGACGCGCAGGCTCAGCAGCCATGAGCCATGGCCCACGGGCCCAGCCGCTCCACGGCACGTGGGATCCTCCCAGACCGGGGCACGAACCCGTGTCCCCTGCATCGGCAGGCGGACCCTCAACCACTGCGCCACCAGGGAAGCCCTAGCTTTCTAGGTTTTTGAACGGAGAATGTATTCAGGAACCACTTACATAGCTAAAAATCTATTTTAAAGAGGAAAAGCAATTATTGATACATCTTAGATGGAACCACATCAAAAAGGAAAAGAAGAATGAATGAACAAAGGGAAGGGAGAAAGGAAAGAAGGAAGGAAGGGAGGGAGGGAGGGAGGAAGGAAGTCTTCTCCCATGTACTTTCTAGCTTGAAGGAATGCATGAAGGGAGGGAGAGAGGTAACAAGAAGGAGAGAGGACTTTCACCCCTCTTTATCTGTTTAGTGATGAATTTCATAGCTCTGGTTTATCAGACACTTCTAGTGATCCAAAATCCATGCCATTATTAAGATTTATCTCAGTCCAGATTGAGAAAAAGGAGATAAAAAGGAAAACAAAACCCTTGGATTGTGAATACACTCTCCTGTCCACAAATGCTGGCACTACCAGCCCAAAATTCTCTACAGAGAAGCTCTTTCTTTTCTGAGATGAGCCCTCCTTTGCCCTTGAAACTAATTCCCAGCACAGGACAATCAGTTCTGTCTCATTGCCCAGAGATGTTACCTGGCCTGCAGTTATCCCCATTGTTTGGCTCTGGTGGAGAGAAAAGACAATTCCAGCCAAATTGCAATTAAAGAAAGGAAAGAAAGAAAAGGTTTTCTTAGTCTTAGAAATCATCCATTGTTCCCCCAAGACCTTCCAGGGGGCAACAGAGCACATCTGTCTCTGATTAAAGAGGAAGAGCCCTCTTTAATCACCCCAGCTGTACGGGGAAACCAGTTTTCCTAAAAAGCCAACCAAAGAAAACCCTACAACATGAGAACCCAAAAAGAAATTTACCACCAGGAACCACATTTACCCTCTACTTCACCATAGAGAAAGTTCCAGGCCCTAGCACAGTGCCCTAAACTGTGTTCTTGGACTTGACCAATCCAATGTCCGCTATCAACCTCTTTGCGGGTGGAGTAATAACTGAGGGAAGTGAGATTTGAGCTCCCCCAAGTGGCTGAAGCCTTCTGCTAACCTGTACGGGCGGAATAGTCTTTTGCGGTATCATGGATTTCTCGGCTCTGTGTGCAATCCACTTATCTTCTTTTGATGTGTTTTTTATAGCGTTTTCTGAAATAACATCATTTTGTGACGAGTTCTTATCCGGAAACATTGAATACTGCAGTGTTTATGACTTGGGTTAGCCCAGAATTTTTCTCAATAATAGATAGTACAATCTGCTATTCCTTCCTTTCTTTTTTGCCAGCCCACACAGCACTACTTATGTGAACTCATTTTTTTGAGCCAGTTTTTGTTTTTAGGGCTGCATTACAATTAACTTAGTATCAGATTTTCCAAATATTCTATGACCAAGGAGAGAAATAACGCCTGTGTGTGGTTTACTCTGATGCAGTCCTCAAAACAAGGCATCTAGTTCTATGATTAAGAACAAAATAAAACATATTAAGTTTGATACACATTCTTCACGCCCAAATACCTCAAGAACACAAAACACAGAGCCCCTTAGCCAAAGCTTGCAGTACTTCCTGTCTTCTCTGTCTTACGAACTCCTTCCACATATAGAACAAGTCTTGAATTCGGCAATTCTTCTTGCTGCAGCAAGAAGAATTTTCTTTTCTCATTTAAAAAAAAAAAAAAAGTTCTTTCTCCTAAAGAGTAAGATAACCAGAATTAAAAGGTAAACCACAAACTGGGGAAATACTGCAACTACTATGATAAAGCACTTATATGAGACTCTCAGAGAAAGACTATTACCTCAATCAATAAAAAGATATAAATATTATTTCCAAAAGAGGAAACACTAATGAGCAACAAAATTTGCAAATACTTCACCCTCTAAAGAGATCAAAGAAATAAAAATTAAACAAGGTAACATTTTTGTCTACCATATTAACAAAGATATTTAAAATGCTAAAATGATGCATTTACATACAGTAAAATAGACATTGGAAAACTTATTTTTGAAAGCAAGCTGATAACCCCTCCTACACTGTTGGTGAGAAAGTAAATTGGTGCAGCCACTATGGAGAACAGTATGGAGGCTCCTTAAAAAACTAAAAATAGAGTTGTCATATGATCCAGCAATCCCACTACTGGGCATATATTTGGAGAAAACCATAATTCAAAGAGATACATGCACCCCAATGTTCATTGCAGCACTATTTACAATAGCCAGGACATGGAAGCTAACTAAATGTCCATCGATGGATGAATGGATAAAGAAGACGTGGTACATATATACAATGGAATATTAGTCCTAAAAAAAATGAATTCCCACAGGAATCTCCCCTATCTCACAGCTTCGACTATTACTTCTATGTCAGAATCTGGAACTCTGTCTTCCCCTGATCTCATCACTTCCCCAGTCTCTAATCTGGGGATTTCCAACCTGTAGGAAGAGGAATCTGGAGGGGCATGGGGCAGGCATTTATTAGAAGGTGTCTGGGAAATAATTATGAACTTCTGTCTGGTGCTCAATAAATAATACACTATGTGTGTGACGCATGAAATTAAAAAATAAGAATGAAATAATGCCATTTGCAGCGACATGGATGGACCTAGAGATTGTCATACTGAGTGAGGTAAGTTAGCTGGAGAAAAATAAATATCACTTATATATGGAATCTAAAAAAATGGTATAGATGAACTTATTTACAAAACAGAAATAGAGTCACAGATGTAGAAAACAAACTTATGGTTACCAAGGGGGAGGGGACAAATTGGGAGATTGGGATTGACACATACACACTACTATACATAAAATAGATAACTAATAAGGACCTAATGTATAGCCCAGGGAGCTCTCCTCAAGTGGCTGAAGAGAGCCTACATGGGGAAAGAATCTAAAAAAGAGTGGAGGGACTTCCCTGGCAGTCTAGTGGTTAGGACTCTGCACTCCCACTGCAAGGGGCACAGGTTCGATCCCTGGCTGGGGAACTAAAATCCCACAAGCCACGCGGCGTGGCCAAAAAAATATAAATAAATAAATATGAAAAAGGGTGGATATATTAATATGTATAACTGATTCACTTTGCGGTGCAGCAGAAACTAACACAACATTGTAAATCAGCTACAGTCCAATAAAAATTAATTAAAAAGAAAAAAGAAAAGCTGATAGCTTTTAAGTCTTATTCCTCTCCCTTCTGCTGCCCCACCTGGGCAAGCTGGTAAGAAAGCGCAGATGCTCCCTCCTTTGATTCAGATAAGAAGTTCCAACTATACAAGCCCTTGCCTGTGCCTGGGAACCCTCACTGGTAGCCCCACCCCTTAACCCAATAAAAGCCAAAGCCAGTCACCCTTCTTGCTCTCGCAAGCCATTTTCAGACATGCTTGGGAGCCTACCCTACTCCTTTCAAAAAGGCTCAAAATGTGAGTAATAAACCTCTTTCTATCCTCTTGAGGTATGTGTGTTTGTGTGTGTGTGTGTCTGTGTGTGTGTGTGTGTGATCACCAGTCTCGACATCTGAACCAACTTCGGGTAGGAGGTCCATCTCACCTCTACAAAAGCCCTGCTAATAGTTGAGGTGTTAACGTCACACGATTAAGACAGTATTTGCCAGATCCTGAAGAGTGTAAAGCCGTGTTTTCCCCCTTTTGCAATAGATAAGTATTTTGTGGAGAGATAACTATGTAAAATCTGATTCTTTGCCTCACTTTCCCTTACTAGTTTTGACACCCATTAATGTTAATTATTACTCTAATTTTTCAAATGGAGATTTTCTAATATCGTCAATTCTTCTACATTTAGTAATTGGCTTTTTACTCAAAGGAAGACTTCTCTAGCCTTCCTATTTATTTATCCAACTTTACTGAGATATAATTGACGTATCTCATATAATTGACACATAACATTGTAAAAGCTTGGGGTGTACAAAGTGATGATTTGATACGTGTACATATTGTGAAGTGATTACTACAGTAAGGTTAGTTAACACCTCCAACACCTCCCATAATTACAGTTATGTGTGTGTCTGTGTGTGTGTGTGTGTGTGTGTGTGTGTGTGTTGAGAACGTTTAAGATCTACTTAGCAACTTTCAAGTATATAACACAGTATTTTTAAATATAGCTACCATGCTGTACATTAGATTCCCACTTATTTATCTTATAACTGGAAGGTTTTACCCTTTGACCAATATCTCCATTTCCTCCACCCCCTACCCCCAAGCAACCACCACATTACTCTCTGTTTCTATGAGTTTGGCTTTTTTAGATTCCACATATAGGTGAGATCATACAGTATTTGTCTTTCTCTGACTTACTTCACTTAGGATAATGTCCTCAAGTTCCATCCATATTTTTGTGAATGGCAGGATTTCCTTTTTTATGGATGAATAATATTCCATTGTGTGTATATATTCCACATTTTCTTTATCCATTCACATGTAGATGAATACTTAATGTTGTTTCTATGTGTTGGCTATTGTGAATAATTCTGCAATGTATCTCTTCAAGATACTGATTTCATTTCCTTCATATCTATACCCAGAAGTAAGATTGCTGGATCATATAGTAATTCTAATTTTAATTTTTTAGGAAACTCCATACTGTATTAATTTGTGTTCTCACCAGCAATGTACAAGAGTTCTAATTTCTCCACAACCTCATCAATACTTACTTGTTATCTTTTATTTTTTGGATAATAGCTATTCTAACAGGTATGAGGTGATATCTGATTATGTTATTAATTTATATTTCCCTGGAAGTTAGTGATGTCAAGCATCTTTTCATGTACCTGTTGGCCTTTTGTATACCATCTTTGGGAAAAGGTCTACCCATTTTTAAATCAGATTATTTGTTTTTTCCTATTGAGTTGTATGAGCTGCTTATATATTTTGGATACGAACATCTTATCAGATACATGGTTTGCAAATACTTTCTCCCATCTTGTAGGTAATAATTTCATTTTGTTGACACTTCTGCTGTGCAGAAGTTTTTTAGTTTGATGTAGACCTACTTGTTTATTTTTGCCTTTGTTGCTTGTGTTTTGGGTGTCATATCCAAAAAGTTGTTACCAAGACCAAGATGAAGGAGTTTTCCCCTATATTTTCTTCCAGGAGTTTTACAGTTTCAGGTCTTACACTTAAGTCTTTAACCAATTTCAAGTTAAGTTTTGTGAGTGGTGTAAGACAGGAATCAAATTTCATTCTTCTGCATATGAATATATAGTTTTCCCAACATTGTTTATTGAAGAGCTTATCCTTTCCCCATTGAGTATTCTTGGCTCCCTTGTCAAATATTAGTTGACCGTAAATGTGTGGGTTTATTTCTGGGCTCTCTATTCTGTTCTATTGTTCTACATGTCTATTTTCATGCCAGTATCATACTGTTTTAATTACTATTGCTTTCTGTTTCTGTACATGGGACCACAACAAGTCAGCCACGTGGTTGTGAGCTTGTCTTGCCAAAACAGCTCTCCTTGGTCTTGACCTGAACCAGGGTTTCACAGTCTCCTACCTGGTGCCCAAAACTCCCATGGAGGCACTTTTGTTTGTAGATTTTTACTATTTTTCCAATGCTATGCTGATACCACTGATACCACACTGCCTTGACTATAGTACCTTTATAATAAGTTTTGAAATGAAGCATTATAAGCTCCCCAACTTTCTTTTTTCTTTTTCAAAGTTGTTTGGTTATTCCAGGCCCTTTGTATTTCCATATAAATTGGAAAATGAGATTGTCAATTGCAACCAAAAAAAAAAAACAAACAAACTTTTGGGACTCACACTAGACTGTAATTTAGGGAGAATTGGCATCTTAATAATATCTAGTATTTTAATTCATGAACATAATATCTCTTTATTTAGTTAAGTCTCTTTTAATTGCATTGTTTCCATTGAGAAGTTTGTAGTTATTCTTATCTTTCTTCTTTCCATGTGTCTTTTTTCTCTGCTTGCTTTTATGATTTTTCTCTTTGTCACTGATATCAAGCAATTTGATTGTGATGTGACTTAGTATAGTTTTCTTCATGTGTCTTATTCTTGGAGTTCTTCTCATATCTGTGGATTTAGAGTTTTCATCAAATTTGGAAACCTTTTAGCCATTATTTGAATTTGAATTTTTTTTCTGTTCCCACTTACCTCCTTTAGGATCTCCCGCTATATGTGTAGTAGGCTGTTTGAACTTGTCCCAAGTTCACTGAAGCTGGGTTCACTTTCTTCGGTCTTTTTTCTTTCTGCATTTCATTTTGTATAGTTTTTATTGCTATGTTTTTGAATTCACTAATCTTTCCTTCTCCAGTAACTAATCTATTAATTCCATCCAATATATTTTTTTATTTCAGACATATTTTTAATCTTTGGAAGTTTGTTTTGAGTTTTTAAAAATATTTCATGACTCTACTTAATATATTTAATTTTAATCGACTTTCTTGAATATATGAAATAAAATTACAATATCCATTTTTATGTCCTTGTCTACTAATTCTATAACCTATGCTGTTTCTGAGTCTATTTTTATTGATTGATTTTTTCCATTGTGGTCCACGTTTTCCTACTTCTTTGTATATCTGGTAATTTTTTTATTGTATCACAAACACCGTTAATTTTACCCTGTTGGGTGCTGGATGCTTTTTTCCGTATTTCTACAAATATTCTTGGGCTTTGTTCTTGGAGTAAAGATATTTAGAAACAGTTTTACTTTTTTAAGACTTGCTTTTATACTTCTTTATGTGAGACCAGAACAGCTTTTAATCTAGGGCTAATTTTGTCCCACCACTGCACAGCATTATCCTTCTGAGTACTCTCTGACTTCCATAACTTACAAGGTCTATCCATCCTGGCTGGTGGGAATACAAACTCTTCTAAGCCCTATGTGAATCCCAGTGATTTTTCCTTCTAGTCCTTTTAGGCAGTTCTTTCCCCAAACTTGAGTAGCTTCCTCACACAATTATGCTTCTCAGTACTCAGGTGAAAATTCAAAGGGGCGGGGGGGCTTCTCTGGTGGTGCAGTGGTTAGGAATCTGCCTTCCAATGCAGTGGACAAGGGTTCGAGCCCTGGTCCGGGAAGATCCCACATGCCACGGAGCAATTAAGCCTGTGTGCCGCAACTACTGAGCCTGAGTGCCACAACTACTGAAGCCCACACGCCTAGAGCCCGTGCTTCTCAACAGAAGAAGCCACCACAATGAAAAGCCCGCACACTGCAACTAGAGAAAGCCCGTGTGCAGCAATGAAGACCCAACACAGCCAAAAATTAATTAATTAATTAATTAATTAATTAAAATTTTTTTAAAAAGAACTCAAAAGGGATATGCTCTTCAGAACTTTAGAGCTTTATTGCTCTAAAGAGTCATCTCTTTGGTACTTTGCCCCATGAATTCCAACTGCCGTGGCCCCCCTGGACTCACACTGCCAACACCTCATAGGCTCCAAAGAGAATCCAGTCCTTAGTCTATCTTGTCCAAAAGCAAACATTTCCTTAATGGCATTTTGATGAAGAAAGAAGGGAGAAAGAAAAAAAAGTAACAAAACAAATACTTTTTAAGAAAGAGAATGGAAGGGTAGGGAAGGAGAAACAAAAGAGGAGGCGGTAAAATTGCTTATAAAATTTTTAATAGGGCTTCCCTGGTGGCGCAGTGGTTGGGAGTCCGCCTGCCGATGCAGGGGACGCGGGTTCGTGCCCCGGTCCGGGAAGATCCCACATGCCGCGGAGCAGCTGGGCCCGTGAGCCATGGCCGCTGAGCCTGCGCGTCCGGAGCCTGTGCTCCGCAGCGGGAGAGGCCACAGCAGTGAGAGGCCCGCGTACCGCAAAAAAAAAAAAAAAAATTTTAATAATACTGGAGAAAGCTTATGACACAATATTTTAAAGAATACAGAAGTGTATATACACAATATGGTCTCAATTATGAAAACACACACACACACACACACAATTGGGCCAGGATTAAGAAAGGTACTTAAAACACTTGCCCTTTGGAATAAAATTTTTCTTATTTTTAGTTTTTCTGTATTTTCTATCATTTTAGCAACAATAAGTAGAATTTTCATAATAAAGAACAAAAAACTATAAATGAGATGAACTGGATTCACCTTAAAATAAGAAGGAAAATAAGGAGAAAAAGATCAAAATGTCTCAAATTTTGTAACAATTATTTTAGGTAAAAGGCTTCTATGAGTTTTCATATCAAGATAAGAAAGTCCACTTATTTATTTATTTTTTATTTATTTATTTATTTTTGGCTGCATTGGGTCTTCGTTGCTGCATGCAGGCTTCCTCTAGTTGCGGTGAGCAGGGGCTACTCTTCGTTGCAGTGCGTGGGCTTCTCATTGTGGTGGCTTCTCTTGTTGCCGAGCACGGGCTCTAGGTGCACGGGCTTCAGTAGTTGTGGAACGTGGGCTCAGTTGCTCTGCGGCATGTGGGATCTTCCCAGACCAGGGCTCGAACCTCTGTCCCCTGCATTGGCAGGCGGATTCTTAACCTCTGCGCCATGAGGGAAGTCCCCGGAAAGTCCACTTATTTAACTTCCCAGAACATCACCACTCACACCATCACCGCTGCTAAAAATGTAGCCACCAAAGATCCAAGAGACTTGTAATCCAAATAAGACACTACACAATATTAGGTAAAACTGCCTTCTCCCTTACACTAACCTGAAGACTCTCCAATGATAGTCAGTGACCAAAGCCTGCTGGCATTTGAAATGAATGCCAGAAATCGGGCTCCAGCTCTCCAAATTCTTGACTTACTGCTATGATGTTACAAATAGGTTTTCAGATGGGATATTGAACTTTGCAGTAACATTTAAACTCCATAAAATTCAAAGAAAAAGGGACTGTTATTTTAAACAGTCCCAAGAACAAACAAATCTGTAGGGGTTACTGCATATGAAAACCTAATTCTCTTTGCTAGACTTATGTGCAACATGTCCTCCAACCATGCTTCCTCTGCCATCTTGTATTGATAAATTCAGTGTTTGTAGGATTTAAAGAGATTTTGTGTAAAGATAGTTTATCTAAATGAACGTAAACAAAGTAAAAATAGTCTTTCCCCAAAAAAGCAAACATTTTGCCTCTTTGTTCACTGATTTCCCAGTAAAATTCAGTGTTTCTTCTTCTATGTAAACCTTGTATATGCCATGGCTAACTCAGTTTTCTGCTATTCTGTTCATACATATTAAAGGACTCAATGACATAATTGGCTTTGCTTTTCACTCAGTTGCTTAGGGCTTATAAAAATAAAACGCAAATACCCACAGCTGTTCAAGGCAATCACTCAGCTCTTTGAGAAAAAAATACAGACATAGGGACAGGTGGCCTCAGTCTCAGCACAACATTCAGAATCAAGGGTGCAGCAACTGCAGCTGTGTTTCCAGGAGAAAACAGCAAAGTCCCTGGCTTTCTAGGCTAATTATAGCTATAATATGGACAGGCGAGATCAAGAGAGTGATGTGTCTTGAATCTTGCTTCTCCTGGAAGTTGACCAACCGATATCCAAAGTCTTCCTCTATGGGAATACCTCAGGATTTCTGATTACCCAGCGGAGGTACTTCAACAATCCAGAAAATGAGGAGTTAGCAGCAAACTGATTTCTGGTGCTGAAGTCGGTTGAAAAATGTACCAGGAGGTCTACCCGCCCTTTCTGCAGATAGCTTGATTGAAATAACTTGACTTTCTAAGTACAATTGAGTAAAGGCACGAAGACGGAGCAAGGGAAGGTGATAGCTGAGATGGATTTGAAGGAGAATTAGTAAGTCTGGTTCTACCCTTAATATACTTACAGCACTCTGCCTAGTCAAAGTTTCCAACTGATACCCAGGGGGTGTGAGATCACAGAAGTCATGACTCTTGTTTCAAACATGGCTGTCCTAGCTGGTTCCAGTTCCCTTCAGCCATGGCTACCCCCAGAGCTTGCCTTATGACCCCTTGAATCTCAGAATTCCTGCACGACAGTTTTCAGCTTTATTTACATTCCTAACTTCAGATTCATCACAGAATTGGGTTGGGAGTCCCTACTCCATGTCTCAGTCCTACTGGCCACAGCCCTGACCAGGTCATCCCTCCCCGAAGTGGCAAGTGAACCAAATAGCAGCTTAAATCTTGATACCATCTTTCTACCCTAAATTACCATAAAGCCTTTCCAAAACAATTCAGCCATTGATTTAGGGGCTATATTGGCACTTCTCAAACATTTTTTATGGCAGCTGTTTTTCCTTATTCATTCCTAATTTCCAGTGGAAAAAGAATTTGAGAATAATCATCAAGATGATGATACAAGAAAAAAATCTAATGAAGGGAAAGCCTAGTGGTAATTTTTCATATATGTTAATAAATATTTATTAAGTTAATGAATATGTGTATAACAATGGAACACCATTAATCAATTCAAGTCAAAACTGATGACACACTCATAAAGACCAGTCCTTCCAAACTTTATGGACATTCCAGTCATCTCCTTTTACGAATTCTAAATTTTAAGAGGTTAGAGGATACCTACTTTCACTGCTTCTATTCAGCATAGTACTGGAAGTTCTAGCCAGAACAATTAGGCAAGAAAAATAAATAAAAGGCATCCAAACTGGAAAGGGAAAAGTAAAATGATCTCTGTTGGGAGATGATAGTAATACCAGAGCTGTGCTAAGCCATATTGGAGACTATGACAAAAGGAGAATTCAGTAATACTGATTCTGTATTTTATTTAAAATTTGATATTTTGTTCATCATTGACTTTTTACATTAATTTTGATGTTTTAAAATATGTTTACCTTGACCATTTAGTTTTTTGGTGCTTCCTTAAATTTTGTACTTGAGGTGAGTGCCTCACTTGCTTACCTTAGTCTGAGCCTTGTTTAAAACTCAGCAAGTTTCTAGTTTGTAGTCTTAATCATACCCCCAAAATTATGTCACTTTTCTGTAAGAATGGAAGGAAAATCTTATATCTGCAGATTACTTCCCAACCCATCTGGAGGCTCTTTACCATCTCGGGCTTTTACATTTGCTATGCCTTGCCCTGCATTCTCTTCCTGTCTTCACATGGTTGGCTGTCTCTCATCCTTAACAGATTAAGTGTTTTATCAGAGAAATCTTCACCAAACTCCTTCTGAAATGGGTTTTTTAATGTCTCCCTTATTATTTGGAACACAGAATCCTATTTGTTTCTTTCATAGCACTTAAAAAATTGCATTTATGTACATGTTTGCTGAGTTCTTTATCATGTGTACTCCCCCCTGCCATTACTCTATAAGCACCAAGAGGACAGGGACCCTATCTTGTTCACCATTATATCACCATTACCTAACAGAGGGCCTAACATACAGTAGGTTCTTAATATGTATTGATTGAATGGGTGAAGAAGCTAAGGGGGATTTAGAAACACCCAGATGAGTTGGGGACCTTCCCAGACAGAAGACTTTTGCTCTGCTTCCTGCTGAACATCTGGAATGCAATCATCTTATCAGTTCCCCCTACCACCCACCAGAGTCCCAAACTCCTGAAAGTAAATCAGGTGGTGAGCATGGTTTGGGAGGCGTGATCTAGATGGGATTCAGTTATCACTGAAAGCTGGTAAGGGGGTTTGGAAGAAAAAGTACTAGTCAGGGTAGAAGTGGAATGTCTAGTGGGAGGGAAGAGTGTTGTTGCACCAGGGCCAAATGGGAGTTATAACCAGACTTCAAGGGGTTTCCCTAGTACTAGTCAGGACTGGGGTGAACCCGGTCAGCCAGGGAAACCACTGGCCCTGATCAAACCAGAGAGGCCAGAACACAAATTACACTAAGCAACAGCTTCGCCCTGGAATGCATTCAGGCCTGGCACCAACCAGGTTGACGACCGATATTACTAAGGAGCCAGAAGACACAGGTTTATGAACACAAGGACGCCCTCCACTCAATACCATAAGGTTATATAAGCAAATACACCAAGACACCATCTTGGAGTGAAGCAAGGGGGAAGAAGAGGGGTAAAAACTAAAAGATCAAAGACCAAAAAGACTAATTACAATTGTTTTTTTTTTAATATTCATTAGTTCTTTTCTTTTTCATTTCAGTAATACTTTTTTTTGGCCTTGTTAGAGAATTGTACAATAAGCATCTGATTTGCTGTTAATCTATTAAAAATAGAGAAGGATAATTGAAAAGTATGCTGAACATCAAAGCTGATCTGGTGCTCAATGGAAAAAATGGAGAACGGACACTATCATTTTGTCTCAGTCTGCTTAACTTTAGGTTTAAATCATTGAATTGGGCTAAATTTGTTTTTCTTCTTTCTCCTGTCTTGTAAAGAAGACCACTTCAGTTTTGGAGAACTAAGAATCTACATTTTCTTAACACATTCAAAAGACAATGTAAGAAAATTAAAAGATTTCACGGCAAATGAACAAAAGAACTCTGATGAGCTATGATTTGGAAACATGGGTCTATATGGCTGATTTGAATACTAACTATTGTTGCTTTTTGTTTGGTCCTAGAATGATTGACTTATAGACTACTAGAGCTGGGCAATTCCTTAGTACTCACGTGTTTCAATCTTCCTTATTTGACAAATGAGGAAAGATATTATTTGTTCATCCCAGTTTTATTCCTTTAAAATGCCATCCTCACCTCACAAGTCATGCCAGAACTCATATGGAAGATGTCCCCACTAAGTTACATGGATCCTCCACCTTCACTTGCCCTGCACTCCCATCCTGTCCCAGGCTCTCACTCTCTGTTACTGCTTCATCCAGACTCTCCCTCCGGTGCATAACCCAATACCGTAACTCCCCCTTTAGTGGTCTGACTTCAGAGTTGGCTCCATTTCTAAGCAGTTACTCTTGCTATGGCTCTGCAGTAAAACGATCTTATGAGTAGCTCCTATCTAGATAAGCTTCTTCCTGGTTTGACCCGGCCCTCAAGACTTCACACCAGTATATTGATCAGTAGGCAACATTCTCAGGTCTGTTCTGACCTTGGCAATGAGAATAAGTATCTTTTTTATTTTTCTACACCTTGATGTCTTCAATTAGATTATAAATTCCTTGAAACAAGGATTATTCATCTTTATATTCTTCCCCACATTACCTAAGACAGTGGTTGGCATATAACTAGTGACAAAAGTATTGGTTAATTGATTTAAATCACTCCCTGATCACCAATACAACCCCACTCCATATTCTGAGTGAGCAGGGTAGGCAGCTGCTGGCTTGATATAAATTTAGAATTTAGGAAAGCTCTCCCAGCCCAAGGATTGTTTCTCTCTGCCAGGATCCCTAAAATAACCACATTACTCACTGCTTTGAGTCAAGGCCTTGAAAATTCTTGTTAAAATGCAAATGTCATTTGAGAGAGATAACATGAAGTTATCAATACCTATTAATAACATAGAATATTATTAGTTTAGCAGAGAATATGAAAGATCCAGAGGATGGAAGGGCAGACTTAAGTCAACCCCAAAATTTAGGACCTAGTAATATCAGGAACAGTATCTTGGCAATAGGTGGATGCGTATTGAAAGGAAAAATTATCTCAGAAAACTCAAATGAGGTGACAGTAAAAATGCACCTGATACAGTGAAAAATGATTAATAGTAATATAATAACTTTTTTAGGTACATACGTTGTGTCAAAATTTTCTAGGTACTTTACATATTTTAGCTCACTTTTCATTTCTTCATCTCTAAGTTAGGTATAATTATTATTCCACACTTTTAGTTGAAGAAACTAAGTCAGTGAGACATTAGTGATTTGCCCAATGTCACAAAGCCAGTACAGGGTAGGGCTGGAACTGGAACAACCTCTCTGGTTCTAGAGTTTCTAGGTTGAACCTCCAAGCCACAGCCTTCGATTGTTGTTTTCATAATATGGTCAAGATTTTAACCACAGAAAGAGGGTTGACCATTCATTCCTCTCAAACTCACTCACCTACAATCTACGAGTTTCTCCATATGTCTATTCGTTTCCATTCCTCCTACAAGCTAACCCAAGTTCTCTATTTCTTTTCTAGGAAGCACTCACTGTCTGTCAAGCAACGTGCCAGACCTTATCTCATTTAAGCCTCAGATAAAATATTAATAATTTCTACATGAAGAAACTAAGGCATAGGAGGTTCATTACCTGCCCCCTGCGAAAGTCATTCTGTAATATTAGTCCTGGGACTTGAACCCACAAAGGCTGATTCCAGAGCCCTTAGTCATATTTCCCATGTGACCAAACCACATGGTTATCCTACAAGTTTCCTAACTCACCTCCCTTTGGCAGGTCTTTCCCCCAACACAACTCCCACATCTCAAACCCTAAGGTCCCCTCTCCTGGCTCCTAATCTGTTATTCAAGGAAATGGAGGCTGAGGCTCCCACCTTCTTCTTGCTTCTCCAGGTATAACTACCTACTGAATAGCTACTAACACATTTGACTACATTTTAAAAAAGAAGAAGAAATTAAACATTTCTCCAAGGCCACAAATAATTCAACAAACAAAGGGCAACTCAGTGGGGAGTGGGAAGGGGGGAGGGGCAAGAAAGAGGTAGGGGATTAAGAGGTACAACTACTATGTATAAAACAAATGAGCTACAAGGCGCTCTTTCCCATCTTGCAAGATGGCGGGTGAAAAAGCTGAGAAGCCAGATACTAAGGAGAAAAAACCTGAAGCCAAGAAGGCTGATGCTGGTGGCAAGGTTAAAAAGGTGAAGAAGGTTAAGAAGGGGAAGCCCCGCTGAAGCCGAAACCCTGTCCTGGTCAGAGGAATTGGAAGACGTTCCCGATCGGCTATGTATTCCAGAAAGGCCTTTTACAAGAGGAAGTATTCAGAAGATAAAGCCAAGGTTGAAAAGAGAAAGAAAAAGAAAGTGGAGGTTCTTGCTCCTGTCACAAAACCAGTTGGTGGTGTCGAGAATGGTGGTACTCGAGTGGTTAAATTTTGCAAAATGCCTAGGTATTATCCTACTGAAGATGTGCCCTCGAAAATTGTTGAGCTGGCAAAAAACCCTTCGGTAAGCATGTGAGAAAACTGTGTGCTAGCATCACTCTTGGGACCATTCTGATCATCCTCCCTGGGCGCCACAGAGGCAAGAGGGTCATTTTCCTGAAGCAGCTGAGCAGTGGCTTGCTACTCGTGACTGGGCCTCTGTCCCTCAATTGAGTTCCTCGGCGTAGAACACACCAGAAATTTGTCATTGCCACCTCCACCAAAATTGATGTCAGTGGTGTGAAAATCCCAGAACATCTCACTGATGCTTACTTCAAAAAGAAGCTGCGTAGCTCTATTTACAATAGCCAGGACACGGAAGCAACCTAAGTGTCCATCGACAGATGAATGGATAGAGAAGATGTGGCACATATATACAATGGAATATTACTCAGCCATAAAAAGAAATGAAATTGAGTTATTTGTAGTGAGGTGGATGGACCTAGAGTCTGTCAGAAAGAGAAAAACAAATACCGTATGTTAACACATATATATGGAATCTAAAAAAAAAAAAAAAGGTTCTGAAGAACCTAGAGGCAGGACAGGAATAAAGATGCAGACGTGGAGAATGGACTTGAGGACACGGGAAGGGGGAAGGGTAAGCTGGGACGAAGTGAGAGAATGTACTGGACTTATATACACTACCAAAGGTAAAATAGGTAGCTAATGGGAAGCAGCCACATAGCACAGGGAGATCAGCTCAGTGCTTTGTGACCACCTAGAGGGGTGGGATAGGGAAGGTGGGAGGGAGACACAAGAGGGAGGGGATATGGGGATATATGTATACACATAGCTGATTCACTTTTTGATACAGCAGAAACTAAGACACCATTGTAAAGCAATTATACGCCAATAAAAATGCTTTTAAAAAATTTTTTTTTTTTTAGAAAGAAGTTGCGTGGGCTTCCCTGGTGGCGCAGTGGTTGAGAGTCCGCCTGCCGATGCAGGAGACACGGGTTCGTGCCCCGGTCCGGGAAGATCCCACATGCCACGGAGCGGCTGGGCCCGTGAGCCATGGTCGCTGAGACTGCATGTCCGGAGCCTGTGATCCGCAACGGGAGAGGCCACAACAGGGAGAGGCCCGCGTACCGCAAAAAAAAAGAAGCTGCGTAAGCTCAGGCACCAGGAAGGTGAGATCTTCAACACGCAGAGAGAGAACTACGAGATTACAGAGCAGAGCAAGGTAGATCAGAAAGCTGCGGACTCACAAATTCTGCAAAGAGTCAAAGCTGTTCCTCAGCTCCAGGGCTACCTCCGCTCTGTATTTGCTCTCACAAATAGAATTTATCCTCACAAAGTAGTGTTCTAAACTTCTTACAAAGAACCTAATTAAATAACTGACCCATTTGAAAAAAAAAAAAAAAAGCTGCAAGGATATATACAACGCAGGGAATATAGCCAATATTTTGTAACTATAAATGAAATATAACTTTTAAAAATTGTGAAACACTATGTTGCACACCTGATGCTTATATAGTATTGTACCCCAATTAAACTATACCTCAATTAAAGGGGGAGGGCAATTCAGGAAAATATTTATAGCATATGTAGCAAAGGGCTAATTTTCTTCATTTACAAAGAGCTCTTAGAGATATGTCTCCCCAAAAGGAAAAATTGGCATGGGATATAAACAGGTTAAGTCCAATTTAAAAGATTTGCACTTAAGAGATGGGCCAAGATAGTGGAGTAGAAAGACCCTGAGCTCACCTCCTTCCATGGGCACACCAAAATTACAACTATTTACAGAACAACCATCAATGAAAAAGGCCAGAACCTACCAGAAAAGATCTTCTACAACTAAAGATATAAAGAAGAAACCACAACAAGACACAAGAAGAACTTTCTGGCCTCCCGCTCTGTACCAGGAAGGGCAGATCGATTCTCAATCATCGGAGAGAGAACTAGACTCTTATCAGCCCGCAGATGGCGCCAGAGAAACCTACAGAACAAACCTTGCTAAAAACAACCCTTATTTTCCATTAGTTCCCTTTATATATTTATCTTTCCACAATTTGCCATCTCCTAGAAGCCCAACGTGCTTTTCCTTTGTTTTGTCACTACTCTAAAAGTTTATTGTTCTTTATTAAGATGCTATAAAAACCCAGCTGACACCTTTATCTTGGACTTTCCAGCTTCCAGGACTGTGAGAGATGTTTGTTACTTCAGTCACCCAGTCTACGGTTTTTATTATAGCAGCCCAAACGGCTATAAAAGGCCCTTAGCTCGCGGGGCGGGGGGGGGAGGGGGGGATTGTTTTGTTTTGTTTTGTTTTGTTTGCAGTACTCAGGCCTCTCACTGCTGCGGCCTCTCCCGTTGCGGAGCACAGGCTCCGGACGCCCAGGCTCTGCGGCCATGGCTCACGGGCCCAGGCGCTCCGCGGCATGTGGGATCTTCCCGGACCCGGGCACGAACCCGTGTCCCCTGCATCGGCAGGTGGACTCTCAACCACTGCGCCACCAGGGAAGCCCCAGCTCTGGGGTTTTAAATTACTTCTCCCTACTCCTTTTCCACTCCTCTTCCTCCTTCCCAGTCCAATGCACCATATGACCCAGCAAAACAATTTACTCACAGATCCTCATTTCTGTATGCTGGGAGATACTCCTCCACGGGTCTCTCATGTTCCTACATGTCTTACTGAGTGTGCCAGGAATGCAAAGCCCTAACTGATCTTTACCAGGACCATTTCTCAGGATTATATATAACCTTTGTAGATGAGGCAATGTCTTCCTCTGGGACAAAGAGCAAACTTGCTTACTGCTTGCTATAAAACAACAGGTTCCCAAGCTCAGTGTTTCTCTCTTGTAATACAACCCACTACGTGTGCAAGCATCCACTTAGACACTCTGTGTCACTGTTGTGGGGCTTAGGAAATAAGGAAACTGACACAAATATGCTGATTGATTTTTATGCTACTAGCCAGGCTGTAATATTGTCCTTTGTATCTTACCCAGGAATCTTGTGTCTTCTGCCAACACCCATGAAGCCATAATAGGACTTCTCTGGTGGCACAGTGGTTAAGAATCCGCCTGTCAATGCAGGGGCCTTGGGTTCCAGCCCTGGTCCAGGAAGATCCCACATGCCTCGGAGCAACTAAGGCCGTGCGCCACAACTACTGAGCCTGCACTCTAAAGCCCTCAAGCCACAACTACTGAGCCCGCGTGCCACAACTACTGAAGCCCATGCTCCTAGAGCCCATGCTCCGCAACAAGAGAAACCACCACAATGAGAAGCCTACACACCACAACAAAAGAGTAGCCCTGGCTCGCCGCAACTAGAGAAAGCCTGCGCATGGCAACAAAGACCCAACACAGCCAAAAATAAAAAAATAAATAAATTTATTTTTTAAAAAAACATACTAGGCGAAGTTATTAGCATGTAAGTAGAGTAAAATCAAATTTACCTGACAGTGGTGCCTCTTCTCCACTCCTATGCCATTGCTCATGCATTCTCTTGAAACATTCTTTCCTCTTGCCTTTGCTTCTTTGTTTCTTCTTCTTTCTTTCTTTCTTTTTTGGCTATTACAGTTTTTAAATTCCTTTTTTCCTACTAATTTCAAAATTATGCTTTATATTTTTATTCTTTTATTATCCTTAAGTCATGCTCCTGTACGTCCAAAAAATGTTTACTCAGTATCTCCCTTCCTCTTCCAAACTCTAAGAAGTTTCGGCATGCTTTAACACCAATTACACAACCTCTTTTTCTATGTTACGATTGTCTTTTAACTTAATTTCACCTCATTTTAATTTTCCTCCCCTTTCATTAGTTTTATTTTGTCTGCTATAGGCAGTTATTCAGGTTTACCACATGCTTACCAATCGTTTTGCTCACCATTGCCTCTTGCATCCCAATCCTTCTTCCCAGGTTTCAATCTTTTCTTACAGTGAAGTGTATCTTTCAGTAGTTCTTTCAGCAATGGTTTGTGAGAAGTAAATTCTTTCTGCCTCTTTATCTGAAATACCCTTATTTTATCCTCACTCTTTAGAGATTGCTATAGCAAATGTTTTTCACATTAGTGTACATAAGAGTGATCTGGGGGAATTTGTCAAATGCAGATTCTTGGGTTCCCTAGAGATTCTAGTTTAGTAGTTTGGGAAGGGATGGGATAAGATTAAATCTTTTCAATTACCACTCAAAGTGATTCTGATGTAAATAGGTCAAGGCCACACTTTGGGAAGAAATAGGTCTATAGAGAGAGGGATGCCATGGAAAAGATTTTTAGTTTGTTTTTTACATTTTTTCCTTATAAAATTTATACATAGACATTAAAGGGATTTTAGAAAAGTGAGAAAGAAAAAGTCATTTAATTATATCCAAATATAATTGCTGGTAATATTATTTACAGCTGATGTTCATTATTAGCGGATTCCAAATTTGCAAATGCACCTACTCCCTAAACTTTATTTGGAACTCCAAAATCAGTACTTGTGGACATGCACACAGCGCTGAACATTTTGAGTGGCCTATTGGACCTGCACTGGTTTCCAGATGAGGAAAGGCACACGCCGCCTTCTGGTTCAGCTCTCGTGCACAAGTGGCCAGAAGATGGAGCCGGTAGGGGGCAGTGTGGTGTAGCGAAAGAAGCTCCGGCTCCAGAATCACCTGGACAGGACTTGAATCTCAACTCTGGTTCCTGTGACTGATGAGATGGTCTCGGGCAAGTCACTTAACACCCCTGAACCTCATGGGTTTCTACCATGATGACTTGGTTTTAGTATTTAAAATGATAATCTATGTGACAGACATATATACATGAATATATTTCCCCTAGGAGCAATGACTCAGTATTTGCTAATACAGTGTTTCCAGACTTTATGGAATATAACTACCGTTTTGAAGATTGACTGTATTTTCTCCCAGACTTTTTAATATGCTTCAGGTTTTTGCAATATTGCTGTCGAGCTTTGTATATTTCTTACCCAGGTGAGCCTCTCCCTTTCCGGATCACCATCTCCAAGGCAGTGGTTTCAACCTGGCTGCGCATCAGAATCACCTGGGGAGCTCTTACAACATACTGATGCCCAGACCCCATCTCCAGAGATCTAGATTCAATTATTATGAGGTGAGGCCAGGAATCAGTAGACTTTGAGTGCTTGCAGGTGGTTCCAGAGCAACCTGGAGCAGAACCTCTGTTTAGTTTCTTTGGCAAAGAAGCTAATGGTCTCAGTACACTTTGGAGGCACCCCTTTGGCAGCCCCCTATCCCTAAGGAATAGTACTACCCCACCCCCAGCCCTGCTCTGGCCATGGCCCATTCCTCTACCCGCCAGTGCCTGGAACTCACATCTAGTGTCCTTCCCCGGACAATGCTACTATTTGTGCCACTGAGCTCGTTGGAGGGGTGAGGTGGGAAGGGACCCATGGTGCTTTTACTGACCTGCTCCTTAATCGCCCTTCAACAGTACCACACAAGGCTGAAAGAGCGACAGGCTTTCTGGAAGACTGGAGGTAACGGAAGGGAACCGCAGAGCAAAGCAAAATGCAAACCAGGCACCAGAGGTGACTGTTCTAATAGTCCAGGGTAGAAGAGCCATCACCACCAAACCTGTCTGCTTGCAGACCCAGATCCCTGACGTTGCCTTCTTCCCCTTAGGCAGTCCACGCAACACACCTCAGTGGAGCATCTCCCAGAGTTCTGAATTTCTCAGACTCGAATGATATTCCAGGAAAGGTGGAAAGGGGTCTCTACCATTATAAGCTAAAGATATGCATCTTCCTTCCCGACAGATTCAGCAGATAACCACTGAATCAAATGCACACACACACACAGAGACAAAGAAAATTCTCAGAGCTCAGTCTCAGTTCAGACCAAGGGTTTAGAGAAACAGTTTCCTAAACGAGAGTTAACAAGGCCTCCACATACATCGATGATAATGTTTTACCTTATTATACGCAACAGTGTCAATCTCACCGCCCCACAACTGTCTGCTCGTCTCCCGCCCACAAACCCTTCCCAGGTCTGTAATGTCTGCATCTTTTTTAAGCATCAGAGCCACTTATCTCTGGTGGCCACATCTGGCTCCACAAAGCGATAGGAAAGTATTGAAAACCCTTCTTGCTTTTCTATTCTATCAAATCATTTTCTTAGGCAGGGTATCTACAAGACTAGCTTTTGTCAGTAGTAGAACGCAATATAAGGTTTATTAGCCTTCCCTACCTCACCCGGGGCAGGGGTTGGGGTGGAGATGGGAGGAAGAAAGGGAAGGTTTCAACTCTTTTTCTGTATTTTATGTTTGTAGATTTTGAAACAGTTTTGTATTTTAACATGTTTACTAAACTTTGTTGTATAGGCACTTTCCTATGCTATAAAATAATATAATTAGGTATTTTTAGTTGCTGAAAAATATTTCATTGACTGGGTATACCATGGGCTACTTAACTACGTATATGTACATTGTTTGTTTCCAATTTTTATTATCTTAAATAATGCTGCATTAAACATCTCTGTATTCAAAGCACCTTGCTTAAGATTACCCGCTGAGGATGGATGCTGCGATAAAGAACTGCCGAGTCACAAGACAGATATATTTGTTAAATTCTTGAGAAATATTGGCAACACTTTTCCAAAAAAACGTGCACAAACTTGCATCTTCCCCAAGAGACTGGATGGGAACGGTTTTTAAAAGAGAAATAACATGATCAGATCTGCATTTTAGAAACGTGTCCGGCTTCATGTCTAGGCCTGGTTAGGTGGGGTTTTGGTAGTCCAGGTGTAGATGGTAGGGGCCTGGTAAAAACTAGAGGGAAGGTTTTACTAAGTAGACTTAGTCACCAGACAACCAGGATAGAAGCAAGGTCCATATTGGCCTTAAAATCACCATGAATATATCACGAAGTTGAAGGGAGCCTAGAGCAATATTCCCCTCTCTATCACAATTGTGACATCACATATTGTCTGCTAGATTTGGTTGGAAATTACTGCAGCATCTGAGGACCCTTGAGGATGTTTTCTATCCACATAAAATTACATTGTGCAGAAATGCCATCTACGTGGATATCAGAGTATCAAGAAGCATACAAATAATGAGATATTTTTCATAATCAAGCTTTTGTTTTTTAAAAACGATTAAAACACTTTTCTTTCTTGATTTCTAATTGCAAAAATAAGCCATGTTCACTCTCCTACTTCTAATTTTCATGCTGATTCTCCCATGTTCTAGAGAGCTTTAATGTCTTCAGAATAAATTTCCCTCAAGATTACTTTAGAACCCAAAAATAGTCACTATAGCACTAGAGTTCCCTTTTACTTCACTAAGAAAGATAATTTTTTTTTTTTTTTTTTGCGGTATGCGGGCCTCTCACTGTTGCGGCCCTTCCCGTTGCGGAGCACAGCCTCCGGACGCGCAGGCTCAGTGGCCATGCCTCACGGGCCCAGCGGCTCCGCGGCATGTGGGATCCTCCCGGACCGGGGCACGAACCCGTGTCCCCTGCATCGGCAGGTGGACTCTCAACCACTGCGCCACCAGGGAAGCCCAAGAAAGATAATTTTTATAAATCATTTTAAATTGTCCGTTTACAAATAACTAGAACTTAAATTTCTATTTTAAAGACAGTAAAACTTGCATTTTAAATTCCAGTACACAAAGTATATTGATCTAAACCTCAAGTCCCAGATATTAACTCTAACCCCGACAGGAACAATTTTAACCAAAAAAGATCATCATCATCAAAAAAATCATCAAAATGATAATCATCAAAAGAGGTGAAGAATATTTATTTCATGTAGTTTTACCTAATTTTGTTTACTTTATATCTATGGAAATTTTTCTAAAGATTAAAAAAAATCAAAGTTTTTCATGGGGACAACATGAAAAAACATTTGTTTAGGCTAAATGTTAACGGTTACTCTATCTATCCACCTCTTAGGTATCTGTCTCAATTGGTTCTTGCATATGTGATGCTTTTCATTAAAATCGGACATGGTTATTTTTACAACAGAATCTGCTCCACACACTTAGAATTTTCAGTCTCATTAAAGGATACACCAGGGCTTCCCTGGTGGCGCAGTGGTTGAGAGTCCGCCTGCCGATGCAGGGGACGTGGGTGCGTGCCCCGGTCTGGGAGGATCCGGCGTGCCGCGGAGCGGCTGGGCCCGTGATGCAAGGCCGCTGAGCCTGCGCGTCTGGAGCCTGTGCTCCGCAATGGGAGGGACCACAACAGTGAGAGGCCCGCATACCGCAAAAAAAAAAAAGCTTTTTTCTAAGACAGGAAAAGAAGCAGAAATGGCCAGCTACTATTGAAAACTCTGCATATAGTCCTAGAAGAATAATTTGTCGCTTCCTTTTATGATCCTTGTCTAAGCCTGTCACTCTTCTGGAAGCCACTGATGCATAAATCGTGTGTCATAGAAGCCGTAACTGCTCAGCACTACTCTGTTATCCTACTTGCTCTCCACTGGGACCCAGAAATGCAGTTCCAAATGAAAATTACTTCCTAATTTAGGATAAAGAGAGAAGAACGGAACAAAAACTAATTTTCTTAGCAATTTTCAAAATGTAGCAGAAGGAGTGGGTTCAGAGGAAGAAAGACCTAATCTACATGCTTGTTCTCCAAGACAGGTCTCGGCTCCCCACACAGTCCTCAGCCCCTCCCAGTCTCGAGAGACTGGCAGTGGCCAATAGGTGCCTTTGTGGGTTAATGGGGAGATGGTGGCAATAGGGACGAGTTAATATATATGTGAAGCCCTTAGAACAGCTCCTGGCACACTGTAAGCACTCTAATCATCAGGATTATTATCACTGACATTAGGAAATGGTGAATCAGTCTTATTCCTTCTCAATACTCTGGAACATTTTGGAAATTCTGAGCCAATAAAGAAGACCCCAGAGTGTCTCATGACAAATAAATGTACAGGGTCCTTAAGTGCATCTGATCTTCTCCATTGGCCAGGCAGAGTCTCTGGTGGCTTGTGTTTTCTCACGAGAGGCCATGACAGCTTCTTGCTGCTTCTGTAGCACCAGCACTGTGGCCTCCCCACGCTACCACAGTGTAGTGATGAATAGCAGGTGCAATTTCCACAACAGCTGCCACTCTCATCCACCGCTGCTGCTACTGCCTTTGCTGTGTCTATCACAACGGCTAAAGGTGATCTCATCACCCGGATTATGGTCCTTCTGGATGGACCACTTCTATATGGCTCATTAAAGTGTAATCTGACTCTTCCAGCTTATTTTCTCAAGCAAATAGAGGCACGTGTCCTTAAGGTTGGATCAGAAGACTTTATATGACATCGTGCAGTGCCTCCCTCGTCACAAACCCCAAATCTTAACAATTAATCCCCAAACCCTTAATGAGTCTTCTTGAGAACAGAAGTGCTGGTGGCTTTTTATGGACAATGACATTTCTTCTACCATTGCAGATTAGATTTCCCCCCTTTACTCTTAGGAATATCTTCACTGCATTCACAATGGTGATTACAGTGACTGATTATGAGCTCTCACAACCCGTTCGAAGTCAAAGTGCCAAAGATGACTGAGATGAACAGTCAATGGTTATCTTAAAGTATGAACAAGAACAAAGTCATATTGTGTGACAAATGAAAGAATACGTTTGAGATATGCAGCTGAGGTCCATGTTGGCATTTTTAAGAATAACAGGTTTGTGGAGACAAATGTAAAAGAAATGTAAAACCAAGAGGGGCTTCCCTGGTGGCGCAGTGGTTGAGAGTCCGCCTGCTGATGCAGGGGACACGGGTTCGTGCCCCGGTCTGGGAAGATCCCACATGCCGCTGAGCGGCTAGGCCCGTGAGCCATGGCCGCTGAGCCTGCGCATCCGGAGCCTGTGCTCCACAACGGGAGAGGCCACAATGGTGAGAGGCCCGCGTACCGGAAAAAAAAAAAACAAGAGAAGTGACACATAATATTTAATAATCCAGGAACATTCTGAGAAGTCAACAGTAGATAAAAATCTTTAGGATAGAGCCATACTCAAAATCTTGTGATTGTAATCAAACTTCTTTGTCACTCTTACTAGGCAATTCCTCATTCCTGCACTCCTACTGAAACATTTTGAACTCTCTACAAGCATTCTGTTATGGGAAAGTGAGACTGATTTTTTTTCAAATATTGGGATTTCAGGAGCATTCAGAAACATGATAGAGGCAACCTTGATGTGGATGTGGGGAGGGAATAGAACAATACTTTCATTTAAATGTAGAATATTTCATAGTTCTACATCTTAGAGCCCATTTAAATTATCTCATGAAAATCATAGTCTCACAATATTGGATGTTTTACGAGAAAGCATGTCTCACAATTTTTACCTCTGTGACCAGACATTAGAAGCCAATGGGAGGGAGTCTTCTTCTCAAAGTCTGTGAGTCTGTCTTTGAATTCTCAAGGCTACATTTGATTCCAAAAAACACAGGTAAAAATTAGTCTGGCTGTTGAATAGAAAACACTATTTTAAATATAGTTACATTTTCCTCTTCCTAGAATCGTGAGGAAAGTTCACTTAGGTCTCGAAAGTTCTGCTGATGACAAGCAAGATTCCATGTGAACTTTTTCCATCTATTTGGGAATGTCAGCAGGCCCATCATGAACTGCAGCAAAAGTGTTTCCCTAAAAAAAAAAAATGTTTCCCTGCTCCCTGCTTTGCATTCACAAATCAGTCATATGCACTCTGTTCTTTTGTCGAGGTGACCAATATTTATATAATGCCAACTATCTTTCCAGTACTACCTTAGATATTGAGCAGAATTCAGACAGATAGATGGATAGAAGATAGATAAAAGATAGGTAGGTAGGTAGATAGATCTTTTTAAATCACATAGTCCCTACTCTCTAAAATCTTACAATGCAATTGGGGAGCTAGTTATGCTCATGAAATAACTAGAAAAATGATACAAGATGGTATGGAGTCAAGCGTTTGAGTGTGTGAAACAAACTGCCAATGTTAAAAGTATTCTCATATGAAAGAGATCAAAGTGGGCAGATAGGGAAGACAGCATGGAGTGTTCAGTTGTTACTGACCTACAGTTCATGAATCGGGTAAGAATTTGATTGAAAGAATGGACACAGATTGGTGGGAAAGTAGGAAGAGAAAAGATGACAAAAGTAGGAGAGATTCCATAAGCTAGTGGGATTGCTCATGAAAAATGAAAGGGAAGGGAAAGTCAAAAACACCAACTAGTCTGAAATAATTTATGCTAGAAAGTAAAAGGGGGGACTTCCCTTGTGGCGCAGTGGTTTAGAATCTTCCTGCCAATGCAGGGGACACGGGTTTGATCCCTGGTCCAGGAAGATCCCACATGCGGAGGAGCAACTAAGCCCGCGAGCCACAACAACTGAGCCTGTGAGCCACAGGTGCCACAACTGAGCCCGAGTGCCACAACTCCTGAAGCCCATGCGCCTAGAGCCCGTGCTCCGCAACAGGAGAAGCCACCGCAATGAGAAGCCCGCACAGCACAAGGAAAGAAAAGCAACCCCCGCTCGCCACAACTAGAGAAAGCCTGTGCCCAGCAACGAAGACCCAATGCAGCCAAAAAATAATTAATTAATTAATTTTAAAAAAGAAAGTAAAAGGGGGTTCATTCATTCATTGAACTGTAACTAATGATAATTATGGGTAACGCCTGGCTCTGCTGTTAGGCAGAGTTCAAGTCAAGTTCCGTGACTAAAGGGAGATTCTTACAGAAAAACAAAAACAAAACAACAGATATGGTGGAGGAGGTAACTCTGGGAGAAGACCTAAAAATATCCCCACATACATCCCTGCCTATTATCTCCTATCCTCACCCCTCATCACCAAGACTAAAATTATTTTGGAGGTGCTAACTTCAAAGTAACTGTGGGGAGTATAAGACAGAGAGAGCTGAGGACAAGCCAATGGTGGGAAAACAAAGCATGTCTTTGAAGAGCAAGAAGCAGAGTATAAGGCAGGGAAACAGAAAGAAATCAGCATCACAGGCATATGAGGTGCTGGCAGGGGCCTCAACACGGCAAGCAGGAAAGAACGGGACAGGAAAACTCCCCACGGAGGCAGAGCATATTGAAGGACTGGGACTCCAGCTGGTTTTTTGTTTCCATGGGGCATCTGAAGATTTACGTGTTATACGGTTTTCTGCTCAGCGAGCCATCCCAAGCAGTAAATTTCCCAGGCAGACCATGTGAGAGGGAATACCCAAAAGACGGTACACAGGCACAGGGCAGAGACAGCTCGTTGCATTCGAACAGCTATTCCCACCCTTTTCTTTGGCAGAGACTCCAACATTTACTCAAGCACATTGCTGCCTGAAATAAAGACCCCATTTCCCAGCCTTCCTTGCAGGTAGGTATGGCCTGTAACTAAGTTCTAATCAATGAGGTACAAGCAGAAGTAGCAAGTGGATCTATTAGAAAAGCACCTCAAAAGAACTGAATCTTGGAAGACTCCTTAAAATAAGCCACTGATTTTCTTTTTCTTTGGGGAAATGTGAAAAATAACTAAATCCTACTTCAAGGTTGATGGAGATCATACCAGACACAGAGACAACCACCATCTGGTTAGATAGACAATATGCTATAGAAGTTCTTTGGAAGGAGATATGAAAGGTTTGAATGGGTAAAGTGAGAGCAGAAAAAATAGTGGTCAGGGACTGCCCTGGTGGTCCAGCAGTTAACACTCCACGCTCCCCCATGCAGGGGGCCCAGGTTCCATCCCTGGTCAGGGAACTAGGTCCCACATGCTGCAATTAAGAGCCCGCATGTCACAACTAAAGATCCCACACGTGGCAACGAAGATCCCGTGTGCCTCAACTAAGACCCACGTCAGCAAAAGGAAGGAAGGAAGAAAGGAAGGGAGGGAGGGAGGGAGGGAGGGAGGGTGGGAGGAAGGAAGGTGAGCAATTTTACTAGGGCGATAAATGGCAGAAAGTATCAAGAGAAAATACTAATATTTGCATATTCTCATAAACCTTCCAGAGAACTACGATTTAAGGGATGGTTATCACAATGAGGGTTTTCAGGACCATGTCAAACTGGCATGGCAAAAATTGGGGATCAAATGGACCTTTCAGTAACTCTTAAATCACACCTTATATGTAGGTGACTGATAAATGAAGGGAGATAAATAAGGGAAGCACCTTTAAAGCAGCTATATATTTAGTGAATACCTACCTACTAGGCATTCAAAGATGAATAAACATAAGTCCCACTTATATATCCATCTTATATATCTCATCTTATATATCCATCAGATTTTCAGTTTATTTTATTTCCATAGAAGGGGACAGCTACTAAATAACTACTAAAAAGCTCTTCAATGTGACCAAATTACTGTGTTCTAAAATAGTTTGGTCTCAACTAAATCAAAACCGATCTCCTTTGAGCTCTGAAGACCTGTGACGCAAGCAGGATCAGAACAGTTTATATGCCCAAAAGATTTTTACGATAATGGTGTTTCCTGTACAATAGGTACACCCTGCAGAAACTATCTTATTCAATTCTGAATCATAGTCTAGCCACTTGCTATCTCTGCTAAAATGGAGGGAATAATATTCCAACTCCAAATAGCTCAGCAATGAAGACAGTGAATTAAACCAGAATACTGAGCAAGACAGAGAAGACAGTTTCAGGGCCTTCTCATTTAAACTGAAAATGAGACGTTAAGCTGAGGACAGGGGAGGAAAATTAGTGCAAAAGGCAACATTGGAGTTATGATAGCTCCAGTGCGGTACCATAATGACAGGCTTTTAACCCATGATTAGTTTAACTATTCACATGAGTCAACCTGCCAGTTATGTCAAAACAAGTTGGCCTGAACAATGAATTCTGGAAATAGTTCCAGCAGACCTGAGAGCGAGGGGGAAAGGAGGTGGAGAGAAAGGGGAGAGTGGGGAGATTAGTCAGAGAAAATGGGTCTTGGATGTGAAGCAGAATTCTATTCACCTGCCAGTTCACTGGCTTTACTTCAGCACAATGAACCCTTCAACACAGGCTCCATTCAAAGTACCTCATAAAGGAAGAAGTAGTCTAACTCCCAGTAAGACACTGCATGTTCAGATTTGGAACCAATTGTTCATAAAGTCAAAACTAGCAGTCACCTACCTATATGGTGTGATTTGAGAGATACAGAAAGTATTTGCACTTCCAGCTTGACATAGGACCTGAAATCCTCACTATTATAACCCTTCCATTAATTTACATCATTCTCTGGAAGGTCTCTGGGAAAATGCAAATATTTGTACTTATGCTTAGTTCCGACTGCCAGACCATCTTGTTACACTCCTGCCTAGAAATCCTTTTTTTTTTTATCGTGACTGGGGTTTTCCAAAATCGCCTGGGCTAATTCTGTGACTAGGCCTGTGGATTCTGACAAGTGACTAACCCAAGAGAGTACGCACATTGTTAAATATGTGGCTGTTTAGGAGATACTGACATATGCTATATATACTGCATAGACTGACATTCAACTTACAATCCAGACTTAACCCCATTGTAAGTAGAGGAAGATCTGTACTTGAAATCTGTACTTGAGTTTACACGAGAGTAAAACTCAAGTGTTCCCACAACACACACACACAAAAATGAGAACTATGTGAAGTGATGGATATGTTAATTCGCTTGATTGTGGTAATCATTTCACAATGTATAAGTGTTTCAAAATATCGTGTTGTATATACATTTTTAATATGTCAGTCATACTTCAATAAAGCTAGGGAAAACCATGGGCAATGGACTTGAATAGATATTTGTCCAAGAAAAATATACAAATGACCAATAAGCCCTTGAAAAGATGCTCTACATCACAATTCATATAGAAATCATGTAGGGAAATGTAAATCAAAACCACGATGAAGGGCTTCCCTGGTGGCGCAGTCGTTGAGAGTCCGCCTGCCGATGCAGGGGACACGGGTTCGTGCCCCGGTCCGGGAAGATCCCACATGCCGCGGAGCAGCTGGGCCCGTGAGCCATGGCTGCTGAGCCTGCGTGTCTGGAGCCTGTGCTCCGCAACGGGAGAGGCCACAACAGTGAGAGGCCCACGTACTGCAAAAAAAAAAAAGAAAAAAAACCACGGTGAAGTAGTTTGCTGGCGGTCCAGTGGTTGCAGTGGTTAGGACTCAGCGCTTTCACTGCCATGGCCTGGGTTCAATCCCTGGTCAAGGAAGTAAGATCCCACAAGCCACGTGGTGTGGCCAAAAAACAAAAACCACAATGAGATACGACTTTATACCCATTAGGATGGCTATCATCAAAAAATCAGAAAATAACAAGTGAGAATGTGGAAAACTTCACTCATTGCTGGGTAAAATGATGCAACTGCTGAGGGAAATGTTATGGAGATCCCTCAAAAAATTAAAAATAGAATTAGCATATGATCCAGCAATTCCACTTCTGGGTATATACACAAAAGAACTGAAAGCAAGGACTCAAACAGATATTTGTCAACCATTCTTTTTTTTTTTGGCTGTGTTGGGTCTTCGTTGCTGCATGCAGTCTTTCTCTAGTTGCAGCAAGCGGGGGCTACTCTTCGTTGCGGTGCATGGGCTTCTCATTGTGGTGGCTTCTCTTGTTGCGGAGCACGGGCTCTAGGCACACAGGCTTCAGTAGTGTGGCACGTGGGCTCAGTAGTTGTGGCTCGCAGGCTCTGGAGCTCAGGCTCAGTAGTTGTGGCACATGGGCTTAGTTGCTCCTCGGCATGTGGGATCTTCCTGGAGCAGGGATCAAACCCATGTCTCCTGCATTGGCAGGCAGATTCTTAACCACTGAGCCACCAGGGAAGTCCTGTATACCATCTTTAAACAGCATTATTCACAATAGCCAAAAGGTAGAAGCAACCCAAGTATCCATCTACATTGTGGTATATACATTCAATAGAATATTACTTAGCCTTAAAAAGAAAGAAAATTCTGACACATGCTACAAGATGGATGAACCTTGAAGACATTATGCTGAGTGAAATACGCCAGTCACAAAAGGACAAATACTGTATGATTCCAGTTGTACGAGGTTCCTAAAATAGTCAAATTCACAGAGACAGGAAGTAGAATTGTGGTTGCCAGGGGTTGGGGATAGGAGAGAATGAGAGTTATTGTTTAATGGGTACAATGTTTCACTTGGGGAAGATGAAAAATTTCTGCAGATGGATGGTGGTGTCTGCAAAACCATGTGAATGTACTTAATGCTTCTGAACTGTACACTTAAAATTGGCTTAAGTGGTAAATTTTATGTGATATGTATTTTACCATAATATAAAAAAAAAGTCAGCTACAGCAAAACACAGCCCACAACTGAAGCTGTACTCTCAGTCAGTACTTCTGGACCATGCCTCGTTAACTACATAGGAATTACTTTCAGAGCTTGGTCAAAATATAAGCTATATATAAGGCACACATCAAGATTCTAGTTCATGTTGTCTGGGGTGGGGCCTGAGCATTTATTTTATGTTCCCCTGGTGATTCTAATATGTAGCCATGTTTAAAGGCTGCTATTCTGAAATTTCACCATATCAGATTTAGAGGCAAAAAAGCAATTATCTATCTTTTATTTGTAATTGACTCAACACCAAAAGGACTAATTTTATAAAATAAAACATGGTGATATTTATTTATTTTTTACATAATGCTATATTGATATATAGCAAAAAATTGAAGTCTGAAAACTTGGCTTAGACACTTATTACTTAATAAAAAGAATTCATGTGAATCTTTTAAAATTAAGTTTTTAGACACATTTTCCTAATTCCTTCTGTTAACTTTGCATTGAAATTTCTTAGTTGTCCACAGAATACTTTCTAAGCTGGCAGGAAAATGTCATCTCACATGACATTTGTCTTGGTAGATGCTGGCATTATAAAAATGTTTGATTATTTGCTCATGGGTACATCACAGTTTATATTTTAAAAGTCAGCTTCCACCTGAAATAATCAGTGTCTTTTCAGTGAAAGCATGACACAGTAATTATATCCCATTTGCATCTACAGACTCATTCATTATTAACAACTTTATGATTTTACGTATTGATAAGCATCTTTCTGAAGCCAGGAAATTTTTTTTGATTACATGCTAAGTCAACAGCCAAAAGATGTCTACAGGCAACTCTTGATAAGTGGTGACACATGGTATCATGGAAATATTGAACTGAAACCAAAGACCTGGTGTCTAGACTATGTGCCACCCAGGTCCCGTGTTCAGAGCTAAGTACTCACTGCCTCAGCTGAATGAAAGAAAATACCCTTAGTCAAAAGGTTATTCTTCCTCCCAGGGTCAACCTACACACAATGACACACGGATCCAGACCTCTTGCCTCGATCCACACATCTCTGAAGGTCTTATCCCCGCTTTACAGTTTCCTGGCTAAAGCTTGCCTATGATAACAGCTGCACCACAATTCAACCTCTCTCTCTCCCCAGTCCTGCTTTCCTCACTCCCAAGAGCAAGCTCTAATAAATCATTGGCAACAGCATAGTCATCTCAGAGTCTGTTTCCATGGAAACCAGACTTGCATCACCAATTTTCTCAACTAGCTCTGTAACCATAGTAAAATCACTTAATCACACCTCCGTCTGTAATTGAAGAAGATTTACTGAGCTTGGAACCACTGGAAATTTCCAGTGCCACAATGAACAATGTTCAGCACTGGCAGAGACCTGACCTCGGAACTCACCTGCTGTGACCAAGTTCATACATTTTCCAATCTATCCCTTTGCATCCCACCCCCTTTAAATGGCAAGGAGGGGAAATTCTGTATCACTACCAGGCACTATCTTTAAGGTCCATCAATTCCAAAGAAGACTTTGGCTTTCCACTGATAGAAAATATACTGGAATGGGGGTAGCTGAGGGTGATCAGGGTTTACCTGGGTTTGCACTAACAGACTCATGTACCAGAAAGGCTCTCAGTCCCAGGTAAACCTGGTCACAATTACGTGGCTCCATATATCCCCTGGTCCTTGGATTTGCACAATTGGTCATCATCTTGGTGACTCTGGCTGCCTGACTATACACAAGACAGAATATAAGTCCCAACCCACAAAACTAGGTCAGATCTCCTGCTGTACACATTCATGGCCCTCTCTGTTTTTCCTTTGTAAGACTTATCACAACTGTACTTTTTAGTTATGCAACTATTTGTCTAATTTTTGTCTCCTCAACTAGACTGTAAGTACCAAATGGACCCATGTGCCTTGTTCATGGTTGCATCCTTAGTGCTTAGCAGAGAACCTGACACACAAGCAATGACTAATAACTATTTGTTGGATAAATTAATGAAGTGGGAAGGAAGGAGATGTGTAATGCCTGGGACCCACTCAGAGGGTGAAAGACTAAAAGAGGATAAAGTGCAGGATACTGAGAGTGAAAATAGATAAATAGGGAGTGGAAGACTGTGTGGGCATTCAACCTTGTACCATGTTTCCACTTTCCTGTATCATATCACTATATTACTGAACTATTGGCAAACATTTGGTTAATTGCAACACTCAGATTTGACATATATTCATAATTTTCTATCAGATCAAGTACACTGTACCCGGAATATAGTAGGCCCTCAATTTAAAAAAAATAATAATAAGTGTTGTCTTAATGAATGAACTGTATCACCACTCTGAGGATTACTGTTTCAAATAAATTCCCTGACAAGGAGATTTTAAGCACTTTATCTAGAAGAAACCTTCACAGATATTTGGTCAAACCTTCCAATTTCTCTCTTAAGGCAACTACATATCACATCTTGGTTCCCTGAAAGTAGTAATATCTGTAGAATTCTAGTTTCTTCTAACTGGCTACTACTAGAATAAAGCAAGCCCTTTCAGAGCACTGCAAGACACACCAAAATTCCCCTTTTGTGTAGCTTCATGACCATAACAAACATTTTATAGTACAACTCCCCACCCACGTAACAGCTTTTTGACCTTATTGATGCTTAACCTGAAACTGGCCTGAATTGAACATACGTTTAAAAAAATATAGAAACTTCTGTTCTGTGAAGTTACTAATCAATAAATGTTATTCATTTTGAACAACAATTCATAGAAACAAAATTCATATTGAAAACGCCATCCTCTTAGATACTGGTGTAATTAATTTTGGAACATGAAAATGCATTTTGCCAACATGAGATACTAGAATTGATTTCTGCCCCTGTTCTTGGCTCTTATAAGTGACTTTTATCTTTGGACCACTTAGAGCTCTGTAGAAGCTGAACAGCTTCATTTGTCAAGCTGAAAGATTATTGTATCTCATCAATCTATATCATACCATTAAAATATTTATAAAATTTTATTGATTTAAAATTCACTGCTGTAGCTTATAATGTAAACCATGTGAATCAAGTGATATAAATAAATAAGCAAACAAGCCAGATGATAAACAGATAATTGGTAGACTAAACAAGTCAAACCTTCTTTGTCTCACACCTAACTTCATCGCAAAATTGTGAAGTTTGCAGCCCCCTACCTCCATTATCAAGGCTCCTTAAGCTGAGATGATGGGGGGTTTAAAGCTCCTAGCAGTACTGCATTCAGAAAAAGATGCTCTAAGGCAGCAGTTCTCACAGCATGACCCAAGGACCATTGGAGATCTGGGACACCCTTTCAGGGGGTCATGAGATAAAAATTTAATTTTATAATATTACTAAGACATCATTTGAGGATTTTGCCCACCATGTTAACATTTCTGTTGATAGCACAAAACAATAGTGACTGAAAGTGCTGGTACCTAAGTACATATCAAGATTGTGGCTCCGAGCTGTGCTAGTGGTCATTATATTCTTTACCAAAATGTACTGATTGAGAAAAAAGAAAAAAACAGTTTCATTTAAGAACGCCCTAGATGAATCAGTAAAAAATATTAATTTTATTATATCGGGCGGTTAGGTACACGTCTTTTAAATATTCTGTAAGATAAAATGATAAGTACACAAAGAACTCCTGTGTATTACACCTAAAACTCTGTAATATTGTAAATCAACTATACCTCAATAAAAAAAATTAAATTAAATAAAAGACAACTACTGTGTACTAAAGTAAAGTAGTCTCCAGGAAGAGCATTTGTGTAGTTGATTTGCGAACTGGACTTTTTCCTGTAACCCCATTTTATTTGAAAAAACAACAAGTGGACAAGGTATGCTTATTCAGATTTGGATATTTGGCAGACGTTTTACTGAAAAAAAACAAAATGAACCTTTAACTTCAAGGAAAACAGCTGACAATATTGTTGCCAATAATAAAATGAAAGCTTTCAAGTGAAAAGTAGGATTTTAGAAAACTGTATCCAACACTGTGAACTTAACAGTTTACAAATACTTAAAGATCTTTCTGATGAAATTGGTAGTAACATAAATAATTTTTTGATATTATATAATGAAACATGTCAACATTTGAAATATCTGCATATCTCAGTGAAGTGGCATTTTCCAAATGACCAATGCCTGGGATGTTACAAAATCAAGCATGGGTGAAAGATTCATTCAAGATGTAAAATAGACCGATGGATTTTAATGTTACAAAATGTAGAACCCGGGCCTTTGAGTTCAGTTTTTTTGAAATTTGCAACTAAAGTCAGAATTGATATAGAGGAAAAGGAAAGAAGTTAAGTTTGAAGTGTGGGATCACATCAATGCAGAGATAAAGAATCAGCTTCAATATTTAGAACAAAGAACAAAAATTCAGCCAATGTAGAATATAGGAGGCAGATGACTGAAAATTCAAGCCTTCTTCACACCCCCTACTTAAGGATCTGTAGAAATATTGAGGATACTTGGACTTGGAATTGTCTGAGTATCCTCAATATTTATTTCAAATATTATCCTCAATATATATTTCAAATTTATTCAAAATACTGAGAGGAAGGATGATTCAAACTGACATCAGGTAGTGTAAGTTTCTAATAGAAAATTTTCTCGTATAGAAATTTGGTTTCAAGAATTTGTACCCAAATGCCCATCACTGGTGAATGGATAGGCAAAATGTGGTATATCCATACAGTGGAATGTTATTTGGCCATAAAAGGAAATGAAGTACTGATGCTTGCTACAACAAGGATGAACCTTGAAAACATTATGCTAAGCGAAAGAAGCCAGATCTAAAGGCCACACGTTGTAAGATTCCATTTATATGAAGGGTTCAGAGCAGGCAAATCTATTAAGAGACATAAAGTAGATGAGTGATTGCTAAGGACTGGGGTTAAGGGAACTGGGGAGTTGCTGCTAACAGGTATGGGTTTCTTTCAGGGGTGATGAAAATGTTCTGAAATTAGATAGGATAGTGGTAAAAGTTGTACAACTTTGTGACTATACTATAAATCAGTCAATTATACATTTTTAAAGGGGAAGTTTTATGGTATGTGAATTATATCTCAATAAAAAATTACATTAAAGGGCTTCCCTGGTGGCGCAGTGGTTGAGAGTCCGCCTGCCGATGCAGGGGACACAGGTTCATGCCCCGGTCTGGGAAGATCCCACATGCCGCGGAGCGGCTGGGCCTGTGAGCCATGGACGCTGAGCCTGCGGGTCCGGAGCTTGTACTCCACAACGGGAGAGGCCACAACAGTGAGAGGCCCACGTACCGCAAAAAAAAAATTACATTAAAAAAGAAATTATAAACCTGGTACATTAGTTTCCTGAGGCTGCTGTAACAGACAACCACAAACTTGTGGCTTAAAACATCAGAAACTTATTCTCTCACAATTCTAGGGGCCCAAAGCCTGAAATCAAGGTGTCTGTAGGGTTGTAGTCCCTCTGGGAGCTCTGGGGGAGAATTCTTTCCTTGTCTCTTCCATCTTTGATGGCTGCTGGCATTCCTTGGCCACATTAATCTCTGCCTGTCTTCACATCACCTTCCCGTGTGTGTGTGTGTGTGTGTGTGTGTGTGTGTGTGTGTGTGTGTGTGTGATATTCCTTTCTCTAATAAGGACACTTGTGACGGCATTTAGGATCCACCTGGATAATCTCATCTCAAGATCCTTAACCATATCTGCAAAGAGTCTTTTTTTTCCAAATCAGGAAATATTCACAAGTCCCTGGGATTAGGAGGTGGACATATCATTGCAAGTCATTATCAACCTACCACACCTTAGTTTATATATAAATAACTGATGTAGTATGGTAGCCGTAGAGGTGTGCCACTTGGATCTGCCAATCAGCAAAAGGAATGAAGTTAGCGGACAGCCTCCAGCTACAACATCTTCAGGATCTGCCACACTCTGCCTGGCAGCCCCAGGCCAGTGACTGAGCATGGCATGTGTGCAAGGGGCTGGTCATCTCCCAACATGGGACCCCTCTACCAGCAGTCCTTATGCCAGAGCCTTCCATTGAGCTGAGATTTAGCTCTTCCTATTTAATTCATCTCTCTTCTCCCTCTTTTTACCTGCCTGTTCCTGTTGCCTCTCCCTTTATAATTCACAGAGTCACTCTCATGAATCTCTTTCATTGCCAACTTGGACTTGACATCTTCTTCCCGGAGGATCCAAACTCAGTCAGTTGATCCTCAGAGTGGTCCATCCATGACAGCAGATAGCAAAATGGACTTTCAGGACTAGGTTACTCATTGCCCAGCTGCACATGAGGACCCCCATGCCCCAGTGGCATGGGTAGTCCCCAGCACAGTGACAGCTTATTCACTAAACTTTTACCAGGGCTGACACAGGAGAGTGTTCTGATGGAGCAGACTTCTCTGGCCAGTGCAATCATTCAGGCATTTGAGAGTGAACAACGCATACAAGGACAATGGAATTGGCCGGTTATTAAGGGATACAAAGGGCTAATGAGAAACCGAAGGCAATTAACACTTAAAAACTAAGTGTATGAGTCAGAGGACATCTTTGACAGCTTATAAAGAGATGTTATCTCCTGCAGTTAAAGAACAGACACAGCTGTGGAGCAAATTCAGCATAGCCAAATTTCAAAGACTATTGAACACACAGCCAAGGCAAATCTGTTGTGCTAAGACCAGGGCTCTGGCTAGAAAATACAGGACACTAAAATATGGCATAAGAATGGATTTCCCAAAAGACTTTGGCTCTGTTGACTACCCTGAACCCTCAGAGACTGCAGAGGCTACCCACCCCTCCCTATGAAGACTTAGCATTTCCTGCATGAGGCTCTATTCCGAGTTAGCACTTCCCCTATGAGAAAGACACTGCAGAGACCTCTCCCCTGCCAGCCAACCAGCGCCCCACCTCAGAATCTGTCCCCATCTCCTCACTTGGCTGATCAATAACTAGGGTGAAATCCCAACCTAGTACAACTGGACACATGTTGGAAATAATAAGGGAAGAAGAGGTCATACCCTAAAGGACCTGCAAGGATTAGCTACGATATACTAGTAGAAGCCAAAGGACTGGATTTTTGAGTGTGTTTGATCAACTCCTGTACAAGCAAGAGTTTACTGACTTAGGGACACTATATCAGAATACATGATTTAACACCCTGGCAAGGACCCAAAGGGATGAGAGAAACTCACTGGTAGGGTGGCTTTAAAAACCTGGAGAAAGCACTGACCCACGCTAAGTGAATTTGAAATGCATGAGTTGCCCTGGCAGGCAGTGGAAAAAATCATTTAAAGCCTCAGGGAATTGGACAGGTTGGGATGCAAAGATATATGTGGGACCGGAAGATCAATCAGAGAATAATATTCCACAGGAAAACCTAGAGGACACACCATTCACAAAGGCCATTAGAAATGCAGTGGGGAGAGGGGCACCAATGTCACTAAGAAATTCAGTGCGGTCCTCCTCTGCAGATTAAGGCTGATCGTCAGAGAGGCAGTCACAGAGAGTGGCTCCGAAATAGCAATGGTGATAATGGGTCCCTGAAATAGTAGAGACCAGGCACATAACCGCCCAGCAGAAGTCCCTTATAAGATGGAAAAGATACGCCTGGGATCAAGCTCATGCAAGACAAGAGAGCATGTGTAAGTTGCGTGGGGAAGTAGTTCAGACTCCTATTTGCCTTCCTTGGTTGCACCAATGTTCCTCCTTTAGCTTACACCTCATGGTCATATGGAGGGTCCCACATGAACAGCTGAACCAAGAGGAAGAAACCTGAGCTTGGTTCACAAGTGGATTGGCTCTGAATGTGCAGGAAAGCTGAAAATAGATGGAGGCTTCATTACAGTCCCATTCAGGGTTGACTCTGAAAGACAGTGGTGAGAGAAAATCTTTACAATGGCAGGAGCCTCACCTGGCACACCTGATCATTCACTTGTGTGGAAGGAGAAATGGTCCAAGGTGAAAATATACACAAAATCATGGACAGTAAAGAATGGCCTGATAGGCTGGTCAAGGGGTTAGGAGGAAAATTCTGAGTGACTGGAGAAAAGAGGTCTGGAGTAGAGGCAAGTGGATGGGCAGATGGGAATGGGTCCAAAGTATAAGAATTTTTATATCAAATGCTAACCTCCGCCAGAAAGCATCCACCACAATGGAAGCAATAAACAACCGAGTAGATAAAATGGTTCAGCCAGTTGACATTAGCCAGCCTTCATCAACAATCACTTGAGAACTGGAAAGATGGACATACAAATAGAGTAATCACCATGTCAGAGATGGAGGCCCAACAGCATGGACTTTTACTTACCGAGGTCCATCGAGGTACTGCTATCTCTGAATGTCTAACCTACCAACAACAGAGACCAATGTTGAACCCATGATTTGGCACTATTTCTTGAGGAAACCAACTAGCCACCTGGTGGCAAGTTGACTACTTTGGACCCCTTATGTCCTGGAAAAGCCAGTGATTCTTCTCTCAAGAATACTTATTTCAAGTAAAGGGTATATCTTTTCTGCCTCCACATTTCCTGCCAACATCCATGACCTGGGGGCTTAGAGTGACTAGTCTGCAACCATAAAATCACATACAGGGACTTCCCTGGTGGCACAGTGGTTAAGAATCCGCCTGCCAATGCAGAGGACACGGATTCAATCCCTGGTCCGGGAAGATCCCACATGCCGTGGAGCAACTAAGCCTGTGCGCCACAACTAATGAGCTTGTGCTCTAGAGCCCACAAGCCACAACTACTGAGCCCATGCACTGCAACTACTGAAGCCCACACGCCTAGAGCCCACGCTCCACAACAAGAGAAGCCACCGCAATGAGAAGCCCGCGCACCACCACAAAGAGTAGCCCCCGCTCACCGCAACTAGGGAAAGCCCGCACAGCAATGAAGACCCAACACAGCCAAAAATAAATAAAATAAAAATAAATAAATTTATTTTTTTTTAAATCACATACAGCTTAGCATCCAACCTACCTCACAGCAAAGGAGGTACAGTAATGAGCTTATGACCATGGGATTCACTGGTCATATTACACACAATAATACCATGCAAAGAGCAACCAGTCTGAAAGAGCAGTGACATGGTTTGTTAAAGTGTAAGTTTAAAGGCAATACTCTCCTCCAAATGTGATTGGAGAAGAGGATTTGCACAGCTCAAGGCGAGGACTATGGTAACCATGGAGATGCATCTCTCGGATCTCCCTTTAAGAGGAACTCACTGGTCAGCAACCAGGAATGCAGTTAACTGACAGCCTCTAGCTGCAGCATCTTCAGAATCCACTAAGTGTTTGAGCCGAGCCCATAAGCCTCCTGGACAGCCCCCAGCCAATGACTGAGCCATTGCTACCCAATGTGGAACTCTTCTATGGGTCATCTTTACCTTGGAGCTCCATTTTGGACTGGTCAAGACTTTATCAGGCTGTACCACAGTGGCTCTTCCCACCCAACCCTCTTTCTTTCTCCCGCTCCTTTCCTAGGTGTCAGATATACACTACATTTCCTAAGTGTCAGACATACACTACATTTGAAGACTTTCTCTGCCTACTCTTACTCCCTCCCTCTTTATATTTCACAGGCATTTTTACTTGACAAGCATGTTTCACAACAAGTCTCTAGTTGCACTTCTAACTCTATCCCAGTGTTTCTTCCTGGAACACATGCAATAATTAAATTTGTCTTATCAATCAATAAAGCTAAATTAACTTACATTTCCTGCCTCACCACTACCCTACCAATGGGCCTCTACTTAACACCATGCAATTCAAGCATTTGTTAATGACTTCAATATGTATTGTTAGCTACAGCACCTATAAAAAGCCCAGAGTCATTAATTTATTTATTCAAAAATTATGTATTGAGTACCTACTCCGTGCTAGATACAGGCATTGGAAATACAGTGTTAAACAAACCAGAAAGAAGTCCCTCTCTTCATGGAGCTTACATTCTATGGGGACAGAGAAACAATACGAAAGACAGACTACCAGAAGTATGCCTATCTGTATTATATCGCTTTTTTTCCTCAATGGAATTTCCTTTCACAATATGACAGCACAAAAACTAGCCTCAGCTTTTTATTATGGACCAATTTAAGAAAGAGCCATATGTTAAATCTCTGCTGCACTTTTTTGGTAGAGCAACTAATTATAAAACCAGTTTAGTCTACATTCGAAAAAGCACTTGAAAATGCACATAGGCTGTGTTGCAACAATTTTACTTCTAGGAATTTATCCCAAGAAAATAATCATGAATATTCAAAAAGCTTTATCCACAGGAATAGTAGTTGCAGAGTTTTTATACTTGGAAAAAATAAACTGAAAACCATCTAGTATATGACAATCTAGAATTATTTAAATAAACATTTGGCCATCCATGCAATGGGATACTGCACGGCCGTTAAAAAGTATGTTAGTCAAAAATATGGCAAGGAAAGATGATCACAATGTGTTTAATGGAGGGAAAACTAGTCACAAAACAATACTCCATACACTATTTACAGGGTTATCCCATTAAAATGAACCTGGAAGAATATAAACCAAAATACCAAAACTGTGTTATTTCTGGATGATGAGATTATGGATAATTTTAATTTTCTCAGTTTGCTTGTCCATAGCTTCAAAGTTTTCTACAACAAACAGGGAAATTTATTTTATCTGCTACCTTAAACTTATTAAAATTGTGCTTTCATTTTTGTTTTTGGTAAAGAAAAGTCACTCAACATCTCTGACATGAACATCAATAAGTAAATTCGTCACATGACTTCCAGATAGTTAAGAAAAAACACACATGCGAACACATACACATGCACGCACAAACATACTCACAGGATCCTGCAATAGCAAGTCATTAGAAAGGACTTTGTAATGAAATTCAAGGAAGGGAGAAAAAAACCCTCTTCTGCATAATAACAAGTCAAAAACTGCATGGCAATTGACAAGAGGTTAACTCTTCCAGAAACCCAATGTTTGAATTTTAATATATAATTTACATATATTTTTATATATGTATAATTTTTTCCAAGGCCAATCATAAAGAAAGAAAAAGCATGCTGCCACTCCAAGTGCACACCCCTCAGTGAATTTTCCCCTCTCCATCCTCAGGATCTTCTACTTCAACTTCCAAAACTGGAAATAAAAACAAAAAAGATTCATACACCACACCAAAGTTTCAAAAATTAAAAGGTATCTACGAGAAATAACCAAGATCTGGACTTCAAAACATATGGGCTGAGTCCTGCAGAGGAAGGGAGGCATGGCCAGGTGAGGGAGAAGCATGTCACACATTTGGGTTGAGAGGACTCCCACTCTGGGATCAGGGCCCTGTAAAGGACACAGCAGCAAGAAAGGCCAACGCTGGCTACCAGATTCAACTGGTAAAGACACATTCGCTCTTTTTAGAGTTAGACAGTTCATTGTTTACGCTGGAAGCAAAAAAGTAGCCAAGACTCCAGCTCCTTGTCATGCTTGTTCCACACAACAGAAAGGATGACCCACTACAAAAATAGAGGCCAGAAGATTGTGACACAAGCTGTGAGACATTCCATTGGTGCGGACCCAATTCTGAACTGCAGCTGAGGGAATTTCCTGGTGGTCCAGTGGTTAAGACTCTGCACTTCCACTGCAGGGGGCACAGATTCATTCCCTGGTCGGGGAACTAAGATCCCGCATGCCACACGGGGCGGCTGTAGATAGATAGATAGATAGATAGATGATAAAATAAACTGCAGCTGAGTGGTTTTGGAGTCTGCAGCTCTATTCTGAAGTGGCAAGGCAGAAAACTTTATACATCGTTAGTACCCCGAGGCAATGAAAAACTCAAGAGTGATGGCCTTGGGCCAGCTCATCACAGACCTTCCTTCCACTCGTGTTCTGGGAGAATAATAAAGTGTTCGGCCAAGACTCAGATTAGCTGTGGCTCAGGTCTTTGCCTGCACGACCTATGTAGATACGTGTAAGGTTGCTAGGGTGCCATGTGGAGTTGTTCCCCTACAATCTCCACGTAAGTTCTATCATAGTGAATTTTATGTAAAGACTCAAATAAACTTTTGGAGCTCTGTGAATACTCATTTGTATAAGACAGGAAGAAACCAATCACTTGACCAACCATACTCAGTAGGGTGAACCAGGGAGGCCCAGAATTTCCTGGCCTAGAGATCATCTGATTGTTAACCTGCGTAGTCTGCTAACCAAACCAATTTTTCTAATGGTCTTTCCTACCTCCAAGATAAGGAAATTAGTGACTGGATTATAGGGATAATGATAGGCATCCTAGACTAATTAAGATAATATATATAAATATAGTACAGCGCATGATATAGAGCAGATGCTCATCAAATGATTGTTCCTTTCATTCATTAATTTGTTCATAATTTATTCATTCAACATATATTTTTAAAAAGTTACTATCAGCCAGATATTAAGTCAGATGCTGGATAGATATTGCTGAATAAAGTAGACAAGACTCAATTCTCTTGAAGTCTCCAAGCTAGTGAGGAAGACAGGCACACAATAAATATACATTCACAAATTATGTATGCTGTGTGCTAAACAGGAAAACTAGGTATTACACTAGACACATTGAAAGACACAAAAATGTAATTGACATGATAACTACTACATGCTTAAGGAGCCTACATAACCTACTAAGGAGGACAAGATCAATAAGCTTTTAAAGAAAAATGTGTGAAAAACTTTTCAACTCTAGAATTTCTCTTTGGTTCTTTTTTCCAATTTCTCTTTATTAATATTGCCTATCTGGTAAAACATTGTTTTCATACTTTAATTCTTTAGACATGGTTTCCTTTGGTTCTTTATATTTATAAATACTAATTTCTATACTTATATTATAGATTGCATATCTATATTATATATAATGACTGACTTAAAGTCTCCAGTAAGTGCAACATTTGGGTCCCCTCAGGGACAGTTTCTATACACTTTTTTTTTCCTGGGTATGGGTCATACTTTCCTCTTTTTAAAAAATATTTTAAAAAATTTTACTGAAAACTGAACATTTTTTCTTTTTACTTAAGCCATAGAAGTTTATTTTCTCATACATCTGGAGGCTGGAGAGGCAAGAATGAAGGTGCTGGCAGGACTGGCTTCTGGTGAGATCACTCTCCCTGGCTCGCAGACACCTGCTTTCTCTGTCCTCCCATGACCTTTTCCTTTGTGAGAACACATTCCAGGTGTCTCTTCTGCTTTTGAAAACAACATCCATCTTATCGGATTAGGGCTACACTGTTATGACCTTATTTAGCCTTAATTACCTCCTTAACAGCCCTATCTCCAAACAAAGTCACATTCAGGGGTAGGGTTTTAACATATGGATATTGGGGGAACAAAATTCAGCCCATTTATATTAACCTCCCAATTTGAAAACTGGACATTTTAGATATATACTGTGACGACTCTGGAAATCAGATTTCCCCCACCCCCAAGGGTCTGTTGTTATTGCTCTTTTATTGTTATTGCTGCAACTCTTTGTTAGTTTAGTGGCCTTCCTGGACTAATTTTATAAATTCCGTATTCTCTATAGTTGTGTAGCCACTGAGTTCTCTGATTGATTAGCTTAGTGGTCAGCTAAAGATGGGTCATATATGTCCTTAAATGCCTTGAACCAATAAGCGTTCCAGCCTTTGCTGAGAAGCTCTGTGTGTAGGTATGTTGGTACATGCCCTTGACACACAGGCAGTTTACATCTCTGTCTTAGCTGTCACTTCCTGCTTGCACAGGGTCTCTAATCAGCCAGAGGTGAGAGACTGGGGCCCTCTTGAGTCTTTCCCAGGCATGCACACAGCCTTTCACATTTGTAGAGACTTTTAGACCCCCAAGAATATATCAGAGTTTTTCAAAACCCCTGTGGACACCTCATTCCCCAGATCTGCCTTTTAAGTTTTGACCAAGCTCTTGTTTGCCCCCAACTGGTACCATAGCTTTGTGATGTTACACAATTGTACTGGTTGTTTTTGACAAATGCCCTGAGTATGGGCATTTTCCACAGATTAAACTCAAAGTCAGGACAAAAAAAAATAACTGAAACAAGCAGTTCTAAGAGGGAGGTTTATAGCAATAAAGCCTACCTCAGGAAACAAGAAGAATCTCAAACAACTTACATTTACACCTAAAAGAACTAGAAAAAGAAGAACAAACAAAACTCAAAGTTAGTAGAAGGAAAGAAATCATAACTATCAGAGGAGAAATAAGTGAAATAGAGCCTAAAACATTATTAGAAAAGTTCAATGAAACTAAGAGCTAGTTCTTTGAAAAGATAAACAAAATTGATAAAACTTTAGCCAGCCTCATCAAGAAGAAAAGAGAGAAGGTCCAAATCAATAAAATCAGAAATAAAAAAAAAGAGAAGTTACAACTGACACCACATAAATACAAAAGATCATAAGAGATTACTACAAACAACTATATGCCCATAAAATTGACAACCAAGAAGAAATGGACAAATTCCTAGAAATGTACAATCTCCCAAGACTGAACCAGAAAGAAATAGAAAATATGAATAGATCAATTACCAGTAATGAAATTGAATCAGTAATTTAAAAACTCCCAACAAACAGAAGTCCAAACTAGACAGCTTCACAGGTAAATTCTACCAAACATTTAGAGAACAGTTAACACCTATCCTTCTCACATTACTCCAAAAAATTGCAGAGGAAGGAATATTTCTAAACACATTCTATGAGATCAGTATCACTCTGATACCAAAGCCAAACAAAGATATTACAAAAAAAAGAAAATGACAGGCCAATATCACTGATGAACATAGACACAAAAGTCCTCAACAAAATATTAGCAAATTGAATCCAACAATGCATTAAAAGGATCATACACCATGATAAAGTGGGATTTATCCCAGGGATGCAAGGATGGTTCAATATTCTCAAATCAATGTGATATACCACATTAACAAACTGAAGAATAAAAACCATATGATCATCTCAGTAGATGCAGAAAAAGCTTTTTACAAAATTCAACATTCATTTATGCTAAACACTCTCCACAACGTGGGTATAGCAGGAATATACCTCAACATATTAAAGGCCATATGTGACAAGCCCACAGCTAATATCATACTCAATGGTGAAAAGCTGAAAGCATTTCCTCTAAGATGAGGAACAAGACAAGGATGCCCACTCTCACCACTTTTATTCAACATAGTAGTGGAAGTCCTAGCCACAGCAATCAGAGAATAAAAAGAAATAAAAGGAATCCAAAATGGAAAGGAAGAAGTAAAACCGTCACTGTTTGCAGATGACATGATACTATACATAGAAAATTCTAAAGATGCAATCAGAAAACTACTGAAGCTCATCTGTGAATTAGTAAAGTTGCAGGATACAAGATTAACATATAGAAATCTGTTGCAGTTCTATACACTAACAACAAACTATCAGAAAGAGAAATTAAGGAAACAACCCCATTTACAACTGCATCGAAAAGAATAAAATACCTAGGAATAAACCTACCAAAGGAGGTAAAAGACCTCTACTCTGAAAAAAAAAAACAGATGGAAAAATATACTGTGTTCTTGGATTGGAAGAGATAATGTTATTAAAATGATCATAACACCCAAGGCAATCTACAGATTCAATGCAATCCATATCCAAAGACCAATGGCATTCTCACAGAACTAGAACAAATAACATTAGTATAGAAACACAAAAGACCCCAAATAGCCAGAACAGTCTTGAGAAAGAAGAACAGAGCTGGAGGTATAACCTTCCCAGACTTCACTATACTACAAAGCTACAGTAATCAAAACAGCATGGTATTGGCACAAAAACAGATGCAATAGATGAATGGAACAGAATAGGGAGCCAGAAATAACCCCATGTACCTAAGGCCAATCAATCTACAACAAAGGAAGCAAGAATATACAATGGAGAAAAGAGGGTATCTTCAACAAGTGGTGCTGGGAAAACTGAGCAGCCACATGTAAAACAGTGAGATTAGGACACTCTCTCAAACCATATATAAAAATAAACTCAAAATGGTTTAAAGACCTAAATATACGACTTGAAAACATAAAATTCTTAGAAGAGAACACAGGTGGGAAACTCTGTGGCAAAATTGTAGCAATATTTTCTTGATTCTGTCTCCTAAGGCAAAAAAAAAAAAAAAAGCAAAAATAAACAAATGGGACCTAATTAAACTTAAAAGCTGGGACTTCCCTGGTGGTTCAGTGGTTAAGAATCCACCTGCCAATGTAGGGGACATGGGTTCGATCCCTGGTCCGGGAAGATCCCACACGCTGCAGAGTAACTAAGCCCATGCACCACAACTACTGAGCCCATGTGCCACAACTACTGAAATCCACGCGCCTAGAGCCCATGCTCCACAACAAGAGAAGCCACCACAATGAGAAACCTGTGCACCACAACGAAGAGTAGCCCCCACTCTCCACAACTGGAGAAAGCCCGTTTGCAGCAACAAAAACCCAATGCAGGCAAAAAATAAATAAATACATTTAAAAAAAAAAACTTAAAAGCTTTTGCACAGCAAAGGAAACCATTAACAAAATGAAAAGACAACCTCCTGAATGGGAGAAAATATTTGCAAATGCAACCGATAAGGGGTTGACACCCAAAATATATAAATAGCTCATACAACTCAATATCAAAAAAGCAAGCAACCCAATCAGAAAATGGGCAGATGGCATGAATAGATATTTCTCCAAAGAAGACATATAATGCACATGAAAAGATGCTCAACATCACTAATTATTAGAGATGTGCAAATCAAAACCACAATGAGAATTACCTCACACTTGTCAAAATGGCTATCGCCAAAACATCTACAATTAATAAATGTTGGAGAAGATGTGGAGAAAAGGGAACCCTTGTACACTGTTGGTGGGAATATAAATTGGTGCAGCCACTATGGAAAACAGTACAGAGTTCCCTCAAAAAACTAAAAACAGAACTATCATATGATATAGCAATTCCAGTCATGGGCATATATCTGAAGAAAATGAAAACACTAATTCGAAGAGGTATATGCACCTCAATCTTCATAGCAGCACTATTTACAACAGCCAAGACAGAGAAGCAACCTAAACGTCCATCAACAGATGAATGGATAAATAAGATATGGTATAGGGCTTCCCTGGTGGCGCAGCGGTTAAGAATCCGCCTGCCAATGCAGGGGCCATGGGTTCCAGCCCTGGTCCGGGAAGATCCCACACGCCATGGAACAACTAAGCCCGTGCACCACAACTATTGAGCCCACGCACCTAGAGCCCATGCTCCACAACAAGAGAAGCCACCACAATTAGAAGAGTACTGCGCACCGCAACGAAGAGTAGCCCCCACTCACCACAGCTAAAGAAAGACCATGCGCAGCAATAAAGACTCAATGCAGCCAAAAAAAGAATTTTTTTAAGTGGTATATATATACAATGGAATATTACTCAACCATTAAAAAGAATGAAATACTGTCATTTGCAGCAACACAGATGAACCTAGAGAACATTATGTTTAGTGAAATAAGTCAGACAGAGAAAGACAAATACTGTATGATATCACATATGTGGAATCTAAAAAATAATACAGATATATGTATCCAAAGAGAAACAGACTCACAGATATAAAAAACAAGCTTGTGGTTACCAAAGGGGAGAGGGAAGGGGGGAGGGATAAATTAGAGGTATAGGATTAACAAATACAAACTGCTATATATAAAATAGATAGGGGCTTCCCTGGCGGCGCAGTGGTTGAGAGTCCGCCTGCCGATGCAGGGGATGCGGGTTCGTGCCCCGGTCCGGGAAGATCCCGCATGCCGCAGAGCAGCTAGGCCCGTGAGCCATGGCCGCTGAGCCTGCGCGTCCGGAGCCTGTGCTCCGCAACGGGAGAGGCCACACAACAGTGAGAGGCCTGCGTACCACAAAAAAAAAAAAAAAAACGATAGGCCACAGGGATGTACTATATAACACAGGGAATTATACCCATTATCTTGTATGACCTATAATGGAATGTAATCTGCAAAAATACTAAATCACTATGCTGTATATTAACATAATATTATAAACCACCTATACTTCAATTAACTTTTTAAAATTTTTTTTAAAATAAGCATCTGATGAAGATATCAACTTTTCCTTAGGAAGTCATTTTTGTGCTGTGATTAAGATGGGTAACTGAGTCTATATAACGCTTCATCCTGGTGCGTCAAACCAACACAGGACAGACTGTTCATAATAATGCAAACACAGGAAAGCAATCTTTCCAGGTCATCATGAGAAATGCCTTGCAATGGGCCTCAACGTAGAAAGTTGAGGAATTTTTCAATGCCAAACAGCAGTATCTTGTGTTATCTATACAGGTTTTTTAATGATCTTTTGAAAGCCTAAGAATTATGTTGTAATTCCAGACTTACCACTATTGAAATTGTCTTTCACTCATATCAGTAATGAAAGTTAGCAACTAGAGACCTGTTTGATTGATGTTTGGATCCTTGGCACCCAGCATAGGGCAAGGCACATAGTAGGGGTCTAAGTAATATTTGTTAAACGTATGAATAAGTAACTGTCTTATCTATGATCGGGTAGATGATAAACATAACAGATAAAATATTCACAGTTACAATTGCCTCAAAGCTCGGTTGTGAAAAAATGTAACTATTTGTTGATAACTCATCTTACCCTCTATAAGAGCCCCCATTTCAGATTATTAAAAGCTTTTAGTCTAAAGCATGAACAAAAACTGGATATCTTCAATCACCACATTTATTCAAATTGACATCACATGGCTTCTGTTATGATACACTGAGAAGTCCACAGAATTTCTGCCCTGCCCCCACAAAGAAAAGCATTATGAAGAAACATCACACAAACTCAAAATGAGGGACATGCCACAAAGAAACTTGTTTGTACACTTCAAAATGTCAAGTTATAAAAAATAAAGGCTGAGGAACGGCTCCATACTGAAGGAAACTAGAATCACGACAGTATGTGACCCTGAATTTAATCCTGGACCTATAGAGAATATTTTGGAACAATCTGTAAAATCCAAACAAGGCCTGTGGAGTAGAGGGTTGTATTGTATCAATATTGATTTCCTGATTTTGATGATGTACACTGTGGTTATGTAGTACAGTAATTTTAAACCAGAACTTTCACTATGACCTGTACATCATCAACAATTCCTGGCTTTACTGCTCATGTAGGTTAGAATAAAGGGCAACTTGAATATGAATCTCAGTTTGGTCACTTGCAAGCAATTCATAATGAAAGGATTGGGAACACAGAGTAATGTGTTGACACTGAAAATGAAAATTCACAAAGCACAGTGAAAAGAATGCCAAGATGGTCAGTAAAGGAAATAAGAGTCAAAGACAGAGGAAGCATAAAGCATTCAAGTATGCAATAAGAGCACTCACAAAGGCAGATATGCAGGTGGTCGTGGATTTGGGGTAGTGATCGAGGATAACAGGTGTGAGAGGCATAAAGGAACATCTAGCCTCAAACCTAACAGTTTTTATCATATTTGTCATCAGAAGACCAGTGTTCTGTCACCAGCTTCATTAAAAACTAATTAAAAGTATTATTCAGCAATTTAAAAAAGAAGAAAATACTGATACATGCTACATGAATGACCCTCTAAAACATTTTGGGAAATGAAAAAAGTCAGACACAAAAGACAACATATTGTATGATGCCATTTATATGAAATGTCCAGAAAAAGCTAAACTATAAAGACAGACAGTAGATTAGGGGCAGCCTGGGACTGGGGATGGGAATGGGGATTATCTGTAATCCCCATTTGATTACAGTCAACATTCATTTGTAATCCCAAAATTGAGGCTCTATGCCTTAATTTTCTCATCCGCTATTTAGTCACAACTATAGTACCTAACTCAAAAGGGCTCTTTGAAAATCAAATGAGATAATACAGGTTAAAAGTCTAGAACAATGCCTGGTACTTAGTGAAGGCTCAACATGTACACATACATGTCCAGTTTAAAAATTCAGAAAATAAAATGCATGAAAAAAGCAACATGCATGTAATAAATTATAAACATAGAGAAAAGTAAAAGTTCATACTTCAAAGATTCAGCAACAAACTATAGTTCATCCTAGACAACTCCTTAGCCAAGGTAAATAATTTAAAATACTTTGGGAGAAATTTTTAAATATGTATTGTACAATCAAGTATAAGAAGAACAAAGGAAACATTAAATATACTGTTACTTCCCTACTATTTACGGTCTCAATGAAGTATAAGGAAATGTTGAGACTCTTCCTCAGCCTGTAATCTTCTTACGTTGACATTTTGATGTGTAATTTCCTAATTACATGATTTTTCACATATTTCCACATTTTTTTCTATACATAAAAGTCCTTTATTGAAAATGAGCTTCCATCTTACATTTTTACTCTATTAACTGTTTTATATAAAGAGAAGTCTGTTGTTCATCTTAACAATATAATCCTGGACCAAAAACTCTAGAAGTCAATACTGCTGAGGCCAAAGGCACTGACCTCACTGACACAGATACACTCTTCCATGTTTTCTCGTTCTTTAAAACATACGCTATGGTATTGGAGGCACCAAAGTTCTCTCTTCCAGTAGGTGTCAAATAATGATATAGATACTGCCTCCTGAACTCAGTCCTGTTCACTGACTCTTCCAATACAGGTATACAAAGTAAAAAGTTGCTAACCCACCACTCCACCAAAGAAACAGTTGTTTAATTTTAATCCTTTGAAATAACTACTTCATTGAACATAACCTGCATATCTTTGGTTAAACTATTTTCTCACCAGCATCAACATTTATATTCCCCTATTTATTATCTCTAGGACCATTTATAAAATGAACTTCTGTTTTCATTAATCTATGATTCCTTAAGTATTCCCAGATAAAGTTCCTAACATGAAGAGAAAGTAGAGGCAAATTTCAATTATTTGATCAATTTTATCTTGATAACTTTGAAAACAAACTTACTCTTTAAATTGCATTATAAAAAATACATTACTCTTCACATTAGTTTTACATGGAAATATATAATTATTTGAATATTTAAATATAGTTTCTCTTTAGCAAAAAAACCTGTCACTCAGAGCCCTAGTTACACAAAAAAGTTAAATGCACAAATCCAAAACACACTTCACACAACGTTGTCTACATACTGCACAATTTGGAACAATTATAGTAAACATCTATGCAAGATACTGAACAAGGACAAGATTAATAAAAATATTCACTATGGTTATAATTCGATTTTTTACTATTAAAAGAATTTAATGCATACTTGAATACACAAAAAACATCTAATTTTTACCTAATTCGCAAATTAAGCCAAAACAAATTTTGACAAAGGGGCACTCTTGTATCCTACCAAATTCTGAAAGTTATTCACTATTTATTTAATTTCAATTATAACTTTTACAATTTCAAGTTTTCAAGCCTGTCTAAAATAATAATGATTATAGGAACTTAGTAAACATTTCCAAAATGTTTTAAAAAAATCATCAGGACTATTTTATACTTTAATATAATTCAGATATAAACCTTTTCCTCTAAAAAAAAAAATGGTACTTAGAAGTTTCCAATGTGAAAAAGGTGGTATTTTTTTTCAACTTCAAGTTTTTATCACTTGAATTATAAGAACTATTCTCTGTGCACGATGTAATCACAATAGATATGATACATCATAATTACATGGTACATTTTTTCCGTATGATCTCTTGCTTTTAAACTGACACTAAAAGATGGCAGAATGCCTACCAACAATACTCAAGGGAATTATGTGTCTACTTCACAAGGAAAAAAAAAACAATACCCACAAATAGAATATTTTTATGAATTAGCTGCTTGTTTACTTCCTAATCAGTAGGACAGTTTTCTTTCTAAATTCAGATTGGAGGATTAAACTAGTGGTTTACAGATAGTTTAAGAAAGGAAATTAAAATATTTGTAGATGAGGCAAAGTTGAAGTTGCTTTGGAACTAAAAATATAAACATTTGTCCATTTTTTTCAATATCATTACTGTTTTAAATTTACAAGTACAGAAATTACAACGTGACACCATAACATACCCACAGGTTCAATAATGGCCCCTGAAATAAAACTACATTTAGACACCAACTGTTACACTATACTTAATTCTAAGATAACAAATTTTTATCTCTGAAATCATGGTACACTGATCTAGTTTCAATAAAATATGGTTTATACAATGTAGTAGCTGAAATTCATGTTTCTCTTTAACATCAGTGATAGAAAAGGATCCAGGATCCTTGACTTAACAGGATAATTATCTGTACCAGCTCAACCAGTATCCCTGAATAAAGGATCTAAAGACTTTCTGAGTACCTCAGACCTAAACTGCATATCTTGACATTTTTATGTGAACTACCAAAATCAGTTAGCAAATTGAAGGAAAGCCAAACCAATGCACAAATACAGTTTTTCACTTGCAAAATGGGCCACCACTTAAGTTATCAGTTTTTATTAGATCTTTTGAATTATTAAGATTATAACTTATTAATAACAACAATTAATGATCTGCCCAAATTACCAAACCAGTCATTTCAGTTCAAGCTATTAAAAAGGATATGGAAACATCTAAAATATTTTTAAGAGATAAGGCCATAAGATAACTGGATTCTCACATTAAACCACCAACCCTTCAGGTGGAGGGGAGAAAAGGTGGTAGAAAAGCATAATCACACTGGCAAGATCATTTTCCCCTTAAGGTCTAATAATGCTAAAGAAAAACCTGCAGAGATTGCATGTACGCATGTGTCCAAATGAGGAAAGTTAGATACCTGCAGATTCAGTTTAAATGAAGGAGGAAGAGTTTGTGTTATGTTTGTAAAATCACCGGGCAGTTTTTTAAACTGGATTAAAGTTTATGAAATCTCATTCTCTGGAATGCTTTTAAAAGAAAGATAAATTATATTTTGTGCGTGATTATTTAGGTTAATCCCACTCAAAAGCTGAGATAATCTATTAGAGTTTCTTCTTTTTAATTATCTAGTTAGAATATGATATTGACAATGCCACTCTAAAACACACAGAAAATAACTACATATTCATTTGTTCCAATTTTTAAAAAGTAAAAGCATTTTATGTTTGCCACATCCATTTTTGCAATAATATAACCTGCTGACATGAGAGACACAATCATAAAAAATAAATAAGAGGGACATGATTTGAGGGAGAAAGTTGTATATACTGTGCTAAATTATGTGATATAAATTAAGATGAAGCTCTTCCACAGCAAATGGACAAAGGAAGTTTTTTAATTTGAAAAAAAAGGACCCTAAACACTAACTTTAAATTAATATAAAAGTTCTGAAAAATAAGTCTATAGCAAAATAGTTGAAGGTGCATTTTTTTCACCAAAGTTAGGAAAGCTATGTACACTAGGTACCAAATATATTTTCAATTGAAGTACTGAATCTTCAACTAGCCCTTAATAGAAACACCTCTAGTTTACCTCATTACCTCACAATTTGTTAGAGAGCCGTGTCCTCATTCTATCAGAATATGGTACACCAGAATACATACTTCTCAAAGCATATGTTCTAACAGGTCTAGAAGGTTTTCTTTGTTGTCTTCTAGGGCGTTTTTTATTACCATTCTTCTTACTTCCTGCAACGACAGAAGAGCCCCGCACAGGTTGCTTGGGAGAAGAGCTTGCTATAGCTCTTGACTGCTCTTCAGCTCCAGCTGATGGAATCGAGGCATTTGAAAGAATTTTAGCTGGTCTCTTTGCCTTCTTTAACCTACTGACATCAGAGTTTTTCTTCTTAAGATGCATCCTAACAAAAGTGCTCCTGGACCGATATTTGTGACGCAAAAACACAGAGTATTTTGGAATATACTTTTTAATTATATCACTTAGTTTGGTCTGAATCCAAATCGACCGTTTTTCTGAAGCAATTCTGGATTTTTGCTGGGGAATAACTGGTCTACAGTCTTCTTTGGGAAAACCTGGCTTATTATTAGTTGTCAACTTCCTTCTCTGAATTTTCCTTTTACTTTCCAAAAACTTATTTCTAATTGATTTCAGAGAAATTTTGGCAACATCATGATTTAAAAGAGTTGACTGGAAATTACTTTCTTTTGAAACCTCACTAGAATTCAAAATCTTGGATTTTTCCAGAAACACAGATTCACTGGCCTCCTGATGTGCCATTAATTCATGTCCTACTGACACTGTCATAAAAGGTGCCGAAGCAGAGCTTTGTACATAAGTATCACCATCTCCTGCATTAGAATTTAGGTGGCTAAAATGAATTTCCATACAGTTATTCCTGTCAGGCCCCGGTACTTCTATGTTCAAAGAAGGATCAATTACAATCTGTTTATTCAATGGGTCATAACAATTAAAGGAACTCTGGTTAAATTTGTACTGTATGCTAAGATCCCAATTATTTCTACTACCGTGCCTCCTTTTAGAGAAGTCGTTGGATTCACCTTTCTTCAGCTTAATATTTGAAGAAAGAACATAAATTAAGGCATTTGGTTGCAAAGGCTTCAAAACTGTAATACAGGACTCAGGAAATTCAACTTTTCCAATTTTTACTTTCTTTCTTGTTTTTCTGTCATTCTGTAAAAGTAAACGCTTCCTTACTGGAGAGTCTTTCTCTTGTCCAGTTATTCTTCTTTTTGTCCCTGGGTGACTTGCAAGATTGGTTTGAGTTCCATGGCTGACTTTTATAGCCTGGCATGGAGAAGCCACTCGGCATGTTTGTTCAAAATGCTTCTTTGCTGAAGGATAATGGCTAGGTTTATCTAAGGCCACTGAAAAGTCATCAATATCTGAAATACCACCTGCATTATCATCACAATCCGAAAGAACTTGAATTGATGTAGTGTCCTGATTGAGGTCACTCCAGGTAACCTTTTTTCCTTCATTCGATTTTTTTTTTTTAATTTTCCTGGTCTCACAGTCATCATCAAAGTAACAGTGGAAACGACCTTTCTTAAATTCCTTCACGACAGCATTAATTTTCACGTCACCTTCTCTCATTATCTGAGACCATGTTTTCCCCACAAATGAAGGAGGGACATGAGGCAAGCCTTCAAGAACTGGTTCATCAGGATCATCTTCCGTGACTTCCTTTGCTTTTTCCAGGTTCCGTATAGAATCAACCATGGGAACAGAGCCTGAATGGGAATTACGGTTTGTTTCTTTCAGGTCAAAAGACGTCTTCTCAAATAGGTCTATTTTATTAACAGCTTCTTGAGGCTGGTCATTGTCAGACTGAAGAGAGGGATCACATTGAAAATTCTTCCCAGAACCACAAGGTTCACAGCTCATACTTTTTAGATTGGTATGTTTTAACTTCAAAAGGTTTTCTTTATCAGGCATTTGATGAATCACCAACTCAGGAGACTCATTACAATCCACTGCAGAAACACTCGATTCACAGTTCTTATCTTTTAGGCCAATATTTTCGACATCTTTCCAAAGGTTGACTCCTTTGTTAGCCTTCTGGCGTTGCTGAGTCACTGGCTGAGAAGTCTCCTCCCGTTCAAAATTTCTTTTAGGACGATTAGATTGACAGCTCTTATCTTTGGGGTCAATATATTTGGCCTTTTTTTTCCCAGGCTCTTGTGACTGGGAAGTCATGGACTGATGAGAGGCATCAATTTGAAAATTTAGTTCAGAAATATAAGGCTCACAGCTTGTCTCTTCCAGAATAATATAGTCTTGCTTCTGGTTTACTACTTTAAAGGCCTTTTTGGAATGGTTTGTCACTGATTGAGGATATTCTAGTTCAGAATCACAAGAGTCACAGTTCTCATCTTCTGGAACAAAACTTTCTTCATTTATACAGCTGATTTCATTGACAGTCATCTGAGGTGAGTCAATCACCGGCTGAAAATGGACATCAGAATCTGAAATCATTTCACAATCGTTATCACTGGTCATCAGGTCCACAAATAGCATCTTCTGAAGATCTGTTTCTTTGTCTGACACTTGTTCGTTTATCACTATTTGAAGAGGAACATCAGAATCACACACTATTTCAGAATCACTAGGTTCACTGACTCTTTCTTCCATGCCAAGATGCTTTTCCATCTGAAGGTTTACTTCTTTGCAAACCACTTGAGGTTGGTCAACTTCTAACTGAAGATGAACACCAGAATCACATTTTATTTCAGAAACACTAAATTCACAGTTCTTATGAAGGTCATGATCCTTCTCTTGCAAGTTTATTTCTTTGACAGCCACAGGAGAATGCCCAGCTATGAAGTCAACATCAGAATCATAACTTACTTCAAAATCACCTAGTTTATATCTCTTATTTTCCAGGTAAATATGGCCTTCCTCCCAAAGACCTATTTCTTCAACAGCTTTTTGAAGTGGTCTAGTCACTAACTGAAGGGGATCATCAGAAACAAAACTTATTTCAGGACCACAAGGATCATTGCTCTTATCTTCCAAACTGGCTTGTTGCTCTTCCAATATGTGTGGTTGCTCAACCACTGATTGGAGATGGGCATTTGAAACATAAATGACTTCAGAATCATTGGGTTCATAGCTCTTAGTACACAGACAAACATGTCCCTCCCTCAGAAGATTTATTTCTGGAATAGCCTCTTGAATTTCATTAGCCACAGACTGAAGAGGTTCATCAGAAACAAAATCTATTTTTGAATCACTAGGTTTGACCACCTTATCTTCCAAGTCAACATCCTCCTCCCAAAGGTTGATCTCCTTAACAACTTTAGTTTGGCCAGCCGCTGACTGAAAAAGGACATCAGAATCATACACAATTTCAAAACACTTAGATTCATCTCTCTTATCTTCCATGTCAACTTCATCCTTCCAAAGGCTTACTTCTTTAACAGTTTCTCTAAGCTGGTTGGCCACTGGCTGAAGGGGGTCAACAGAATCAAAACTTATTTCAGAGCCACAAGATTGATTGTGCTTATCCTCTAGCTCAGTATGCTCCTGCTCCAAAATAGTTATCTGAGCATGATCAACTACTGACTGAACCAAGAGATCAGAATTCAAACTCATTTCAGAACCACTATATTGGCTGTTCTTATCTTCCAAGTACACATGACCTTCGTTCTTGAGGTTTATTCGTTTAACAGCTACTTCAGGTTGATCAGACACAGACAGAAGAGGAACATCAGAATTATGTATTAATTTAGAAGCATTAGGTTCATCAACCTTATTCTTCTGGCCCATACCCTCTTCTTTCCACAGGTTTGTTTTTTCAACCACTTCCTGAAATTGTTCAGTCAATGGCTGAAGAGGGTCATCAGAATGAAAAGCTATTTTACCATCACTAGATTCATTGTTTGTATCTTCCAGATCTACATGTTTTTCCTTCAAAAGGGCTAGTCGAGGTTGGTCAATGACTGAATGAAGAGGGGTATCAGTACCCAAATTTTTTTCAAAACCTCTATGTACAGTACTTTCATCTTCTGGGTCAACATGGTCCTCCTTTAAAATGGTTATTTGAGGTTTTTCATTCATTGACTGAAGAGGGACATCAGAGTCCAAAGTTATTTCAGAACCACTATATTTATCACTCCTGTTCTCTAGAACAACACGTTTTTCTTTCTGAACATCTATTTCTTTAACAGCTATTTGAGTTTCAGTCATTGAATAATCAGAATCTAAGTTTATTTCAGAACCACTAAATTTAGCACTTTTACCTTTTAACTTAGCTTGCTTTTCTTTTTGAAGCCATAGTTCTTTAACAACCACTTCAGGTTTGTGAATCACTGACTGAAGAGGGATATTGGAATCCAAATTTGTTTCAAAAACACTTAACTCATTACCTTTATCTGCTAAATTTACATATTCTTCTTTTTGGTTTACTTCTTTAATAGCTATGCCAGGATGATCAGTCACTAAATGAAAAGAAATATCAGACTTCATACTGCTTTCAGAAACAACAGGTACCTTACCCTTACTTTCTAAGTGTATAATCTCCTCTTTCAGAAGGTTTCTTTCTTTAATGGGATCTTCAGAACATCCAGTCACTGAACGAAAAACATCATAATCAAAACTTAATTCAGAACCACAAGGTTCATTTTCCTTATTTTCTAAGGGTGCCCACTCTTCTTTTTGAGGATTTAGCTTTTTAACAGCTTCTTCTGGATGGTTAACCACTGAGTGAAAAGGGATATAAGAATCCAAACTTATTTCAGAATCGGTGGGTTCATCATCCTTCCCTCCTAAGTGTATATACTCTTCTTTCTGAATGAATGTTTCTTTAGCAGCTACTTCAGGTTGATAAATCCCTGAATGAAGAGGTATATCAGAATCAAAAGTTATTTCAGAAACACAAGATTCATTACTCTTATTTCCCAGATCAATAGACTCCTCCTCATAAATGGCTACTTGAGATTGGTCAACTACTGAGTGAAGAGGAATATCAGAATCAAAAGTTATTTTGGAGCTAATTGACTCAAAGCTCTCATCTTCCAGGTTAATGTGCTTCTTTCTTATTTCTTCAACATCCAGCTCAGTATACTCAGTAACTGACATAAGAGGAGGATCGGAATCAAAACTCAACTCAGAACTGGAGCACCCATAGCTCTTAATTTCCATATCAACATTTAACGCTTTCAGATTTATTTCACCACAATCCCCCTGAGGTTGATCATTAGCTGATCGATAAAGAGAAGCATGAGAATCAAAACTTAGATCAGAAATGCTAGATTTAACACTCTTATTCTCCAGGTCAAGAGCTACTTCCTGAGCGTTTACTTCTTTAACTGCCACTTGCGATTGGTCAGGCACTAACTTAGCACCTGTTTTCATCAGATGAAAATTCATCTCAGGACCATGAGACCCACAGTTCATATCCACAATGTCATTCTTCTCTTTCAGAAGATAGATTTCTTCAACAGCCCTCTGAGGGTCATCAGTCATGGTCTGAAGAGAGACATCACAATCAAGATGTGCTTTAGCACTACTAGGCTTACGATTCTTATCTTTCAGATAGACAAGCCTATCCTCCAGGTTTCTTTCTCTGACAGCCAGTTGAGGATGGTCAACTACTGACTGAAGAGAAACATCACAATCGAAACTTGTTTCAGAACAACTCGATCCATAGTTCTTATCAACCAAGCTAATGTGAACCTTCTTCCAGAGTTTTGTTTCTGTGACAGCCACTGGGAATTGGTCAACCACTGACTGACGTGAGAAAACAGAATCAGCACTTATTTCAGAGCTACCAGATCCATAGTTCATATCAACCAAGCCAACGTGTGCCCCCTTGGGAAGGTTTACTTCTTTTTCAGGCTGTTGGGGGTAGTTATCAGTTGACTGAAGTGAGGCATCACAATCAAACTTCATCTCAGAATCACTAGATTCATAGCTTTCATCAACCAGCCTAATATGCATTGCCTTCTGAACACTTACATCTTTAACAATTACTTGAGTTTGGTTGGAAGTCAACTGAAGGGAGCCATCATAATCAGAGCTTATTTCAGAAACACAAGATTTATTGTTCTTATACTGCAAGTCAGCATGTACTTCCTTTAAGAGGTTTATTTCTTTGGCAGTCACTTTAGATTGGTCCGTCAGTGAATAAGAAGAGGAACTGCCATCAGAACTCATTTCAGAACCTCTTGATTCACAGTTCTTATCTTCTTGGTCAATTTGTTCCTCCTTCCAAAGGTCTGGCACAGCCTCTTCATGGTGATCAGATGCTGACTGAAGATAGCCACCAGCAAACTTCATTTCAGAACTCACTGAGATCTTCTGTTCCAAGAAGGCTGACTTGTTAAAGACCAAATGCTTTCCTTCTTGGGTATGATCCATATTAGGAAAGAATTTCTCATGATGCTTTGGAATGCCATCTTCAAAGATTCCTTTATTAGAAGGCATGTCAGTTTTATTCAGGTTGACTGTTGGGTTTACTGTAAATCTGGAAAGAGATTCCAATTTTAAGAAGCCTTCAGCACCCACAAATTCACGGACTTTAGAGCCAGTTGACAAAGTTTTACCCTGAGATTTTACATCTTCCTGTATAACCAATTTATCTGAATTTATACATAAAGATTTCCTGTTTGATTCTTTAGGTTTCTGATAAGTTATTGAAGAAGTTTCTGGATGGGATGATAGCATAGCGTTTTTAGAGCCCCTGTCTAGCTGTTTAAAGTATTTGTCAACTTTGTCTGGGTCACATTTGTTAACTGAATCCAAATGGGATCCTAGTGGTAACCCAGTAGTAGCATTAGTTGTAACTGGTCTTTCATGAGAACTTTCAGGTAAACAACTAACAGAAGCATTAGAAACCACTGATGAATATATTACGTTTTGTCTACTATTTGTAGCATGACCAATACCAACTGGGTTAAATTCTTTCATATGGCTCCCAATTTTATGAATGAACTCCAAGGGCTGCTGCTGTCCTTTCTCCAGTTTTTGAATAACTGATGGCCGAATTGAAACACTCTGTATATATTCCTGAGATTTACTAGGTTTAGAATACAGCTCTTCAACAGGTTCAGAAGCCTTGGAAGACATCTCTTCTCTGACTCCAGTAGCATCCTCAGTCATTATTTCAGGAACAAAATCGTCATTCGGAACCACTCCAGAAGGTGACACAGTAGTCATATGAAGTCTCTCATTTTGCATTGATCTAAAAAGCAAGGGGGAAAAATCCATAAAAATACTCTAACATCTGTTTAAGATTTTTATTAAATGCATAATAAATGTTATTTTCTTCCTACCCTGGGCAAGATTCCTAGAGGACACAGTCTCAAATTAAAATTAATTTTGTAATATTTGGCTAAGAAAAGAAAGGAAGGCAGAATCATAAAATCAAACAAGTTGGAAATCCCAAAAAATTTTCATCTGTATTCATGTGTGTTTAAAATTAACAACTAAATAAATAAATAAAATTAACAACTAAATCACAATCCGTATTTCTACTCATTTTAAACTAACTTTACAACAAAAAAAGGCCTCCAAAAATGTAACCATTAAAGGTTAAAAACCACTCTTTTATATAACTCTTATGCTAAAAAGGAAAACTTTTTAAACTATCTACAAACAAAATAAATAACTATATATTAAATCTATGAGATGTGATCAAAATGAAAACTTCACACTTTTAAATTTCCCATTAAAATAGGAATTAATAAACAGAAATTAACTAAATGAGCATCTTATTCAAAAAGACAGAAAAATAACCAAATCCCCCTACCTCAGGAAACTTGAAGATATAAATTAAGAAAAAGACCAATAAATAGGAAACAAAAGTAAAGCAAGAGCTGACTTTCAAGAAGCCTAAAATAATAGAAAAACCAACAATGTCTAGACAAGGGGGGAAAGAGAGATGAAATTTTTTAAAGATGAACTATATAATTCAGAAAGCTTATAAACATAAGTAATGTGGTACTGGCATGGGATTAAAACCATTCAATGAAAGAAAATGGTATTCAAAATCCAATATATAGATATAGAAGTAGATGTAGATACACACACACAAATACAGGAATTTTATGTTACAGGTGATGTTTTATATCAGTGGAGATAATTAGTATATTTAAAAAGTAAGTACTGCTATATACCACTTATAAAAATAAATTCCAAGAAGATTAAAAATATTTAAAAGAAGAGAAAAATGGAATTAAGAAAAAGACATGAAAGAAGCCATAAAGAAAAATTCTCCTTAGATTGTGTCAAAATGTTTCTTTCTATATGGTAAAAAATAACATATAGTTGATAAACACATGATAACAGAGTTGATAAACACATGACAGATTCTGATATTTAAAATACAAATAACATTTAAAATACAAAGGACTATTATTCATAAATATTGCATACAAACCCAAAATATACAAACAATTCAATGGAAAAATAAGCAAAGTATATGAAAAAACAATCCATAGGATAAATATATTTCTAATAACTATATAGCAAGAGAAATTCTACTTTACTCATAAATAAATAAAGGTTAATTAAGAGACACTTTTTGGCCTATTATTTTAGGGAGAAAGAAAGAGGTTGATAATCGCAATGTTGGCAAAAGTGACAGGAAATGAGCACTGTCATATACTACTGGTGTATATACATATATATACAATTTATGCAATAAATTATATATAAATTGGTATAGCCTTCCAGGAAATGTCTATCAAGAATTAAAATTTTCTTCTCTAAATGTCTGGTAGAATTCACCTGTGAAACTGTCTGGTCCTGGACTTTTGTCTCTTGAGAGTTTTTAAATTACTGATTCAGGGCTTCCCTGGTGGCACAGTGGTTGAGAGTCCGCCTGCCGATGCAGGGGACACGGGTTTGTGCCCTGGTCCAGGAGGATCCCGCATGCCGTGGAGCAGCTGGGCCCGTGAGCCATGGCCGCTGAGCCTGCGCGTCTGGACCCTGTGCTCCACAACGGGAGAGGCCACAACAGTGAGAGGCCCGCGTACCGCAAAAAAAAAAAAAAAAAATTACTGATTCAATTTCATTACTGGTATTTGGTCTGTTCATATTTTCTATTTCTTCCTGGTTTAGTCTTGGGAGATTGTATTGATACATTTCTAGAATTTGACCATTTCTTCTAGGTTGTCCATTTTATTGGCATATAGCTGTTCACAGTAGTCTCTTATGATCCTTTGTATTTCTGTGGTGTTTGTTGTAACTTCTCCTTTTCATTTCTGATTTTATTGATTTGGGCCCTTTCCCTTTTTTTCTTGATGAGGCTGGCTAAAGGCTTATCAATTTCGTTTATCTTTCAAAGAACCAGCTTTTAGTTTCATTGATCTTTTCTTAGTTTTCTAAGTCTCTATTTCATTTTTTTTATGATATCATTTTCTTAATTTTTTTTTGGCTGCATTGGGTCTTTGTTGCTGCGCATGGGCTTTCTCTAGTTGCGGCAAGTGGGGGTTACTCTTCGTTGTAGTGTGCAGGCTTCTCATTGCGGTGGCTTCTCTTGTTGCAGAGCACAGGCTCTAGGCGTGCAGGCTTCAGTAGTTGCAGCACGTGGGCTCAGTAGTTGTGGCACGCGGGCCCTAGAGCATGTGGGCTTCAGTAATTGCAGTGCATGGGCTCAGTAGATGCAGCACGCAGGCTCTATGGTGCGGGGCTTCAATAGTTGTGGTGTGTGGGCTCTGTAGTTGTGGCTCATGGGCTCTAGAGCTCAGGCTCAGTAGTTGTGGCACATGGGTTTAGTTGCTCTACGGCACATGGGATCTTCCCAGACCAGGGATCAAACCCATGTCCCCTGCACTGGCAGGCGGATTCTTAACCACTGCACCACCAGGGAAGTCCCTATTTCATTTATTTCTGCTCTGATCTGTATCATTTCTTTCCTTCGACTAACTTTGGGTTTTGTTTGTTCTTCTTTCTCTAGTTCCTTTAGGTGTAAGGTTAGGATGGAAAACTTCTGAATCAATCTATGAGGCCACCATCACCCTGATACCAAAACCAGACAAAGATACTACAAGAAAAGAAAATTACAGACCAATATCACTGATGAATATAGATGCAAAAATCCTCAACAAAATACCAGCAAACAGAATCCAGCAACACATTAAAGCGATCATACACCATGAACAAGTGGGATTTATCCCAGGGCTGCAAGGATTCTTCAATATACTCAAATCAATCAATGTGATACACCATATTAACAAATTGAAGAATAAAAACCATATGATCATCTCAATAGATGCAGAAAAAGCTTTTGACAAAATTCAACATCCATTTATGATAAAATCTCTCCAGAAAGTGGGCATAAAGGGAACATACCCCAACTTAATAAAAGCTATATGTGACAAACCAAAGCTAACAACATGCTTAACAGGGAAAAGTTGAAAGCATTTCCTCCAAGATCAGGAACAAGACGAGAATGCCCACTCTCACCATTTTTATTCAACATAGTTTTAGAAGTCTTGGCCACAGCAACAAGAGAAGAAAAAGAAATAAAAGAAATCCAAAATGGAAAGGAAGAAGTAAAACTGTCACTGTTTGCAGATAACATGATACTATACATAGAAAATACTAAAGATGCCACCAAAAAAAACTACGAGAGCTCATCAAAGAATTTGATAAAGTTGCAGGATAGAAACTTCATAAACAGAAATCTGTTGCATTTCTATACACTAACAATGAACTACCAGAAAGAGAAATTAAGGAAACAATCCCATTTACTATCACATCAAAAAGAATGAAACACCGAGGAATACATCTACCTAAGGAGGCAAAAGACCCGTACTCAGAAAACTATAAGACACTGACGAAAGAAACTGAAGATGGCACAAACAGATGGAAAGATACACTATGTTCCTGGCAGAATCAATATTGTTAAAATGACCATACTACCCAAGACAATCTACAGATTAACTGCAATCCCTATCTAAATACCAATGGCATTCTTCACAGAACCAGAACGAATAATTTTAAAAGTTGTATGGAAACACAAAAGACCCTGAATAGCCAAAACAATCTTGAGAAAGAAGAACAGAGCTAGAGGAATCACACTCCCTGACCTCAGACTATACTGCCAAGCTACAGTAATCAAAGCAGGATGGTACTGGCACAAAAACAGAAACATAGATCAATGGAACAGGACAGAGGGCTCAGAAATAAACCCACGCAGACTTCCCTGGTGGTCCAGTGGTTAAGAACTGGCCTTCCAATGAAAGGGACGTGGGTTTGATCCCTGGTTGGGGAACTAAGATCCCACATGCCACAGGGCAACTAAGCCTGCACACCACAACTACTGAGCCCATGTGCTCTGGAGCCCATGTGCCACAACAAGAGAGAAGCCCACGCACTGCAACGAAAGATCCTGCATGCTGCAACTACAACCCGTCACAGCCAAATAAATAAATAAATAAAAAGAAATAAACCCATGCATTAATGGTCAATTAATCTATGACAAAGGAGGAAAGAATATACAATGGAGAAAAGATAGTCTCTTCAATAAGTGGTGCTGGGAAAACTGAACAGCTACATGTAAAAGAATGAACTTAGAACATTCTCTAACACCATATACAAAGATAAACTCAAAATGGATTAAAAACCTAAATGTAAGACCAGATAATATAAAACTCCTAGAGGAAAACATAGGCAGAACACTCTTTGACATAAACCACAGCAATATTTTTTTGGATCCATCTCCTAGAGCAATAGAAGCAAAAGCAAAAATTAACAAATGGGACCTAATTAAACTTAAAAGCTTTTGCACAGTAAAGGAGACCATCAAAAAAATGAAAAGACATCAGGCATACCCAAATTTAGGAATATCCTACAAAATAACTGGCCAATACTCTTTTAAAAAGTGTCAAGGTCTTGAAATCAAAGACAGACTGAGGAACTACTCGAGATTAAGGGAAAGTAAGGAATTGTGACAACTCAATGCACTGTGTGGTCCTGGATGGAATCTTGGTCCAAAAAAAGGACATTAGTAACACTACTGACAAAATCTGAATCAGGTCTGTAAATAGTATGGTATCAATGTAATTTCATGGATCTGATCACTGTACTGTGGTTATTTTAGATTTAACATTTGGGGAAGCTAGGTAAAAGTTACATAAGAATTCCTTGTACCAGTTTTGCAGCTAAATTTTTGTAAGCCTGTAATTATTCCAAAATGAAAAGTTAAAAAATAAAAAATATTTTTAATGTCCATAAACTTTAGCCCCAAAGTTCAAATTCTAGGAATCTACTCCACAGAAAAAGTTGCATGTACAAATATGTTTGTTGAAGCATTGTTTATATACACTATAAACTGGTAATTTATACTGACCCCAAGATAGGCTAATTCCATCTTTCCACCAGCTAAGAAACCACATAATTTTTTTTAACATCTTTATTGGAGTATTATTGCTTTACAGTGTTGTGTTAGTTTCTGCTGTATAATGAAGTGAATCAGCTATATGTATACATATATCCCCATATCCCCTCCCTCTTGCGTCTCCCTCTCACCCTCCCTATCCCACCCCTCTAGGTGGTCACAAAGCACCAAGCTGATCTCCCTGTGCTATGCGGCTGCTTCCCATTAGCTATCTATTTTACATTTGGTAGTGTATATTTATCCATGCTACTCTCTCATTTTGTCCCAGCTTCCCCTTCTCCCTCCCCATGTCCTCAAGTTCATTCTCTACGAAAACCACATATTTTTTTCCTGACTTTTTCCCATTAAAACTTTTTCGCCATTTACTAAGTTCTAGGTTGGTGACTTGCAAAGCGTTCAAGAAGTTTATCCTTTTTTCTGCTGCTAGTGCTGAACTCAAATAATTCTGCACAGATGTGCTAATGATCTATTTTGCCTTATCTTGTATAGCTGTAGTTGCAAACTCACCACAGTACATAATCTGATTTTCTACCAAAGTTCTTCTTTAACATAGGACATTAACTTTTTTAAATGTTATCAAAATATTTATTTTTATTAAAACCAAAATAAATTAATACAAGAGTAAGCTATCAAGATACTGACAAATTATAAAAAGAGCCAATTCTATTTGACAAAATAGCAAATAGTTCCATTAATGTGGAATTAACTTAGTTTTTACCTTAACCACCCTTACTTGGCTACTGTCACCAACTTTCTGGTTACTAATCTCGTAAAAGTTATGTTTGCTCCCACCTTTTTACCGTGTTTAATCCTGTGACATCCTTACAAAACACCTTAATGATATATAATTATTTATTGGCCTAAGACTTTTCTTTAGAAAAAGCACAGTGTAGTCCATAACTTTTAGAGTGAAATTTCTTACCTAAGCTAGGAAAAATTTTTAAATAATTGCAAAGGTAAGTTACTAGATAAAATTTCACGTTATATTCCTTGATTCAAAGGTTCATTTTAGGAAGTATTAGAACAATTAACACAAACATTTACTGTAACATATAACTAACTTTGTGCTAATATTATTCCACTCAGTTACTTTACCTGCTTTCTTGATAATGATATGGGTGGTGCCTCAGAACATCCTGCAAGAAACGATCCATCAAACTAGTGGTAGCCATCAATTGTCTACTCTGTGTGGTCAAGTATCTGTGTTGATCACTGGATATATGCTATAAAGTAAAAAGAAAATGAATATTTTTAAATGGGTAATACTCATTAGTAGTGAGAGTGTCACAATATAAATTCATTATACACCTAGTAGAAGTATAAATTAATATACCCTTTCTATAAAGCAATTCTAAAATATGCATCTAAAAACCATAAGGGGGGCTTCCCTGGTGGCGCAGTGGTTGAGAGTCCGCCTGCCGATGCAGGGGACACGGGTTCGTTCCCCGGTCCGGGAAGATCTCACGTGCCGCGGAGCGCCTGGGCCCGTGAGCCATGGCCGCTGAGCCTGCGCGTCTGGAGCCTGTGCTCCGCAACGGGAGAGGCCACAGCAGTGGGAGGCCCGCGTACCGCAAAACAAACAAACAAACAAACAAAAACATTCTGTTTTTCACTTTCTGTACAGTATTCAATAAATTACATGAGCTACTCAATTATTATAAAATAGGCTTTGCATAAATGATTTTGCCCAATTGTAGGCTGATGAAGTGTTCTGAGTAATTTTAGGGTAGACTAGGTAAGCTATGATATTCAATAGGTTAGGTGTGTTAAATGCATTTTCAACCTAAGATATTTTCAAATTACAATCAGGATGTAATCCCATCATAAGTTGAGGAAGATCTGTATCATCTTCCTCTCTGTGGCTTGCCTTTTCACTTTCTTTTGTGTATGTGTGTGCATTTAATTTTTTAATTTTTCTTAAATTTCTCTCAATGTTTATAGTTTTCTGTGCAAAAATCTTATACATATTTTTTATACATATTCCTTAAACGTTGATGATTTTTGATGCTGTTGTAAATACCTTCTTCAAATCTCATCTTCTATGTGGTGTTTATATATAGAAAGACAATTTTTTTATTCTTTTTTTCTAACTATTTTTTATTGAAGTATAGTTAACTTACAATGTTATGTCAGTTTTATGTGTACAGCAAAGTGATTGCTATACATATATATATTTACTCTAAGAAGACAATTTATTTTTACGTTGGCCCAAAAGTTTTTAAAAATCACTTAACAATTCTAATAGTTCATCTAAATATCTTTAGGATTTTCTTTGTGCACAATCACACTGTATACAAATACTAACAGTTTTATTTCTTCTTCTCTAATCTTTATCATTTTCTTTTCTTTTTCTTTCTTTATTTCCCTGACTAGGACCTCTGATAAAATACTGAATATAGTTTAATTCAAACATCGTCTATTTTCACGTAATTTATTACTGATACATTTGTAGTTAATTCTTGTTTTTATTTTTAAATCTGTTTTATTATTCTATTCTTGCCTACACAGTGTCCCTATCTCTCTGCTTTCTTATTTTTTTGTGGACTACTTTTTATTATTCCAATTTTATATAGACTACAAAGATCTATATTTTATATAGACTTTTTCCTAGTCTATTAGTGGTAACAGACTATAACATGCAACCCTGACTGATCAAAAGTACTTGTTACTTTTACTCTCTCTCTCTCTTTTTTTAATTTGGCCATGCCTCACGGCATGTGGGATCTTGTGGGATCTTTGTTCTACTGACCAGGGATCAAACCTGCACCCACTGCCTTGGAAGCACTGGAAGTGCCGAGTCTTAACCACTGGACCACCAGGGAAGTCCCCACTCTCTTCTTGAACAATGCAAGGTCCTTAGGTATTAGCTCAATTTACTCCCCTTCCAATTTATATGCCACTGTTGTTAATCTCACAAGATATTATTCATTTACATTGCCCACCTATTTACCTTTCCATTGCTCTTCGTTCCTTCCTGTATCTCTGAGCTTCCAACTGGAATCATTTTCCCTCTACCTGAAAAACTCTTTTTAGTACTTCCTTTAATAAGTGTCTGCTGGTGATAAATTCCCTTAATTTTTGTTTCCTGAAAATATTTTATTTCACCTTATTTACTGAGTATAGAATTCTAAGTTGGCAGTTGTTTTCTTTCTTTTGGCTTCCATTATTTCTGTTGAATATTCTGATCAATATTCAGCTAGATCTGGGCCCCATATGTCTTCACTGCCTTAGTAGTTCACCAAAGCTTTGAATCATATATATACATATATATGTGTGTGTGTGTATTTTTTTCAAGCTTTTATAGTTAGTACAAATTACCTCAGCTACCATCACCAGAATCTTTTTAAATGTCAGTTTAGTACAGGAGTATCCAAATGTCTAAAAATTATTATTCTAAACCTTAAGCAAAAAAATTATACTGAATGCTTATTGACTAGAACTTGTAGTTAAAGCATAAACATGTTTTATCACTAGCAAAAGTTCAACAAATAATTTTCCATTCAAGTGATGATATAATTTCTCAATCATGAGAGAAATATTGAAGAGAACTTGAGATTTATTATCTGCCTCCTCATGTTTATAACCAGCATTAAAAATTATTTCTTTTTTAAAAAGGCAGAGATGTAGAAATCACAATAATAAAAACTCTTCCTAGTATGAATTTAGGTGTTTACTATTAGATCATTAAACAAAACAAATGCTACTAAACAGCATAATTTTTATATATTATAAACTTGTCTTAGATATCATCAAAGATCAAACAGTTTAGCACTAGCAGAAGCTTCATTATATGATTGCTTCACCTATGAGACAATTCCACAGCTGAAGAAAAACTTGAGAATCTTCTAAGTTAACAATCCTGGTCAGAAAGCTGCAGCTACTATGACCATGAATACTTATTTCAAAATCTCCATACTTGATGTTTCACAAACTCTTCCAACAAAAAGAAGAGAAAGGAATACTACTCAACTCATTCTATGAAGCCAGTACTACCCTGATACCAAAACCAAACACATCACAAGGAAAAAAAGCTACAGATGAGGACTTCCCTGGTGGCACAGTGGTTAAGAATCCGCCTGCCAATGCAGGTGGCACAGGTTCAATCCCTGGTCCAGGAAGATCCCATATGCTGCAGAGGAACTAAGCCCTCACACCACAGCTACTGAGCCCGCGTGCCACAACTACTGAGCCCACATGTCACAACTACTGAAGCCCAAGCACCTAGAGCCCGTGCTCTGCAACAAGAGAAGCCACCACAATGAGAAGCCCGTGCACCGCAAGGAAGAGTAGCCCCCGCTCGCCACAACTAGAGAAAGCCCGCACGCAGCAATGAAAACCCAACACAGCCAAAAAAAAAAAAAAAAGCTACAGACAATATATCTTATGGATATATATGCAAAAATCTGCAACAAAATACTAGCAAGCCAAATCCAGCAACATATAAAAAGAATTATACACCATGACCAAGTGGAATTTATCCCAGGAATGAAAAATTGGTTTAACATCCAAAACTCAAACAGTGTAAATGCTATAGACTGCACTGCGTCCACCCCTCCCACCTCCGCCAAATTCTTATGTTGAAGTTCTAACCACTAATGTGGCCGTATTTTTAAAAGACAGGGCATCAATCTTCATGAACTTGGATTAGGCAATTTTTTTTTTAGGCAATTTTTATGACACCAAAAACACAAGTAACAAAAGAAGATAAGACAAATTCAACTATAGCAAAAATTTAAACTTTTGTGCATCAAAGCATAAAATTCAAAGTCCTTACCTTGTCTTACAATGACTTACAAAATCTAATGCTCTGAATTCCTCACCTGTCACTTAACTTCCACCCCCCACCTGACCTCCACTGCAGCCACATTGGCCTCCTGGCTTTTAGTTAGCATGCTAACCACTCTTCTGCCTCAGGGTCTCTATCCTTGCTCTCCTGTCCCTCTACCCAGAAATTCTTCCCCCAGATATAAGCAAGCCTGGCCCCTGCATTTCATTCAAATCTCAACTCAAATGTCACTTCCTTAACCTTACCTGGCCACTCTACCTAAAATTGCACACTCTTCCCTATTTTATTTTCCTCATAACATTTATCACAATCTGACATACTATGTACTAAACTTATATGACTACTTACTTTCTGTCTTACTGCACTAAAGTATAAGCTTCATGAATAAAGGAAACTGATTTTGTTCATGGCCATATCCCTAGAAACTTAAACAGTATCTGCCCATTAGTAGAGTCTCAATATAGTCTGTTCAATGAAGGAATAAATGAATTTAATTAAACGTAAAAGAAGGGAAAGTTACGACTAGGTCCTTTGTGGTATAACCATAGTAATAGGATCTTCTCACCTGTTCCAGGTTATTATAGTGCACACAGCAATAGCTGCAATATCCTGGTCTGTTCCGCATATTGAATAACCAAAGTCAGATGGCTATTGTCCTTGAACACTCAAACTGGAAAAAAACAAAAATGGCAAAAGCACAGTAATTCCTTATTACCATAAGGAAAATAGCTATGATAATATCAGAGACCAGAAATTCATTCTTGGGTCCTACCCACTCATATTTCTAATAATTGCGAAAACAGACAAGGCTACCGTGAGCTACTGAACCAATCAATGAGCCTGGAATAAAATGAGACCTCTGAATCTTCTTTTCTTTTTTAATTGAGGAATAGTTGAGGCACAATGTAAGTTTCAGGTGTTCAACACAGTACAATTCACAATTTTTAAAGGGTATATTCCATTTATAGTTATTATAAAATATTGGCCATATTCCCTGTGTTGTACCATATATCCATGTAGCTTATCTATTTTATACATAGCAGTTTGTACCTCTTAATTCCCTACCCTTATCTTGCCCCTCTTCTCTTCCCTCTCCCCACTGGTAACCACTAGTTTGTTCTCTTTATCTATGAGTCTGTTTCTTTTCTGTTATATTCACTAGTTTATTTTTTAGATTCCACATATACGTGGATATATATGATATCATACAGTATCTGCCTTTCTCTGAGACCTATGCATCTTCTAAAAGAGTAGTGTGTTGCCAGTATTTGAAGCCTAGATGACTACATTTTTTATTGATTTTCTAAGTTGTTAAGAGTTATCAGAAAGTGATTCAGTATTGAATACAGTACTCAATTTATAAAGACAAATTACTATTTCTAAGTTGTTACTATAGTATATTTACTATACTTTAACAAAGCTTATTAATTTTCCCATTATGTTTCTACATAAAATCCCAGATTATGTGAACTCTCAGTGTCATATATAACATCTTATTCTCTAGCATGAGAGTAAAGATACTACATTTATTTTCTGCTTAATCCACAGAGGCAGATTTTAAAGTAATTTATCCAACAAAGTTGCTAAAAAACAAAATAGCAACTAATACAGCCTCTGAAACAAAAGACATTTCTCTTCTGACAATTACATAAACCAAACGAATATGAAGAATTTTTTTCCAATTAGTGCAATAAGATTTCTCTACAAATAAAGAATAGTTTCCAAGTTTCTACCCTCCTCCCCAAAACTATCCTTCATCATTACATACTGCATTACATACTGGTTTCCAAACCAGGCTGAATATAAAAATCATACCCCAAAATTCTGATTTAGTAAATCTGAGAATAGAGCCTAGAATTCAGAATTTTTTAAATTTCCCAAGTAATTATGATACACACACAATTTATTCACATACACAAAATATAACAAATTTAAGTAATAAATTAAATACAATGAGTTTTTTTGCTGTTTTGTGAAAGTGAAAATAGGATTTTAAGAGATAATTTCATCAAGGTTTTAATTCTAATTATTTTAAACACTCTTATCTGTCGAAAAAAATAAAGAGAATGATCCTATAACGTTATGAGTGTTTCTGATAAGATTATCCTGCAACAGAAAAAGTTTATTCATTAAAATCAATGTTCAAAAATTGAAACCACAGCCTTAAAACCAATAAGAATAGAAAAGCTTCATTAAATCAAAATGCTATCGTAACATTCACTTACCCATTACTTCTTATTATGAGAAACTTTGATAGTTTCTGACTTCTCACTTATAGGGAAAATAAATCAATTAAACCAGCTTCTGAAATAAAGAATATATAAGAAATTATTTACTTAAAATTTCATCTTTTTTCCATTAACTTACGTCACTTATTAACCTGAAGCAACAAAATGAAAGAAAGTTTAAGTTGTATTCATAGATGTGGCAATTTTCAGGCTGAGAGAACTCTAGAGTTTAAACCTGAACTCTGAAAAATCATTAAATAAACTTTTTAGTGCTTTATTTAAAATATAATTAAAACATTCATTGAATAAAAGGCAAAATGAAAGCATGAGTCTAACATCACACACACACACACACAAAATTTAAAAACTTTAAATATTTTTTGATCTTTAACCCTTATGGACTTTAACTCCCATGGCATTATTACCTGCCATTTCATCATCTCTAGTGCCATGCCACAATGAAACAGAGCTACAGTAAACCAAAAGCACCTGTTGGCATTTGGAAAAATTCACATGCTAAAACCCCAAAAACTTATGGAATCAAAATCCCCTGGTGGGAAGCCAGGCACATGCATATTACACATATTTAAAATGTTCCAAGGTGATTCTGATATAGGTTGAACCAATAATACGTCATTTTTCATGTACTAACAAAATTCTTAAAGAGATCATTTCTTTGGGGCCCGGGATTACATTACTTTACAAGACCAAATGGGTCTTTTTATACAAACTCTGAATTCTATTGGTACCTGGTATTTTTATAAAGTAACAAATCATTTACCTTGAGCAGAAAAGGTCAGATATTTCATCAGCTATATTTAGTCCTGGCAAACATCTATAAATTAAAATAAAACTGTTTAACAAAAAATGATAAGCCCTATGAGTGTCTACCATTAACCAAATTAAATAAATACCCTCGTCACAATTTAAGTTTGAAGACTGACACGATTATGTTTCCAGTAATAGGAGAAAAACTACTAACTTTTGAACACAAAGCACTTTACATACTATGACGCACTGAATCCCACATGACCTCTTAAGATGTTCCGGAACAGAGTAACTCTGAGGGTGCATATAACCCACCGTCAAATACTTCAGATCTCTGGGTTCTGGGAACAGTAGCTGTAAGAACGCGAGGCACACCTGTGCCTCTGGGAGGGTTAAGAACAGAGGCCATCAAACCCAAAATGAGCTTCATGAGAGACTTTTCAAAGAAATATTTATGTGAAACTTAAGTTTGAGTCCTGAACTAACTACACAACTCTTAGCTTTTGTGTTAGTTTTAATAAAAACTACTGTCAATTCCTTATCACCTATCTATATCAATTGACAATTAAGCCAAATTATCCATTTTTTATTCGTCCACATTGTCGTGGGCAAAGTGTTAACCCCCCTACCGAGGATCACTGGTTAACAAGAAATTCCAGCACTTGAACTCAACACTTGACACCACCGTACGATCAAGGAATAAACATTTAGCACCTACCCTGGGCAGGGTTCTATGCTAGGAGCGTCAAGGGATAGAGAGAAATATAATACAAGCTTTCTTGCTCTCAAGAAGTTTAGATGGAATTGGGAAATAAATGCAAAAATATCAGGTGGTATCTGAGAAATGCCTAGGCACAAATAATAAGTGCAAATAGGTTTAGCTGCAAAATTCAGTTTTAGCTGGAGGAACCAGGGATGTCACGGTGGATATGTTTTTTTTAACTGGACATTGGAAACTGGGTAGAATTTGTTTACACAACTGTCAGGAAAAGCTATTCCAAGTAACAAAGAAGCAAAGTATAAAAGCAAGAAAGCACAAGATACTTTTGGAGATAGTGAGTTGACAAATTCATCTGGAGCTAAGTTTTCATTTAAGAATTTAAGGGGCAATAAAGCAAGAAAAGTATACTGAGTTTTGACATGATAGGATTTAAAAGCAGACTAAAGATTTAGACCATATCTTCAGGCAGTGTATAAATTTTTTGGAAAGCAGTGTACTCAAGGAGGGCTTTAAGAAAATTCTGGAACAACAGTTCTTTCCTACTCAAAGATGCTTTTCATAGGATAAGGAATATAACTGTTAAACTATTCAGCACTATTTCCTAGAATATTGGAGAATTAGTTAATACCCAAAACATCCAAGTTCAAAGAGTCAGTATCCCTTAGAGCAAAGACTTAGTCTCATTTATACTTATAAATTAGGAAAACACACATTAATTTTTTCTTTAAGAAATGACTTTTATTAATTTTATGATATTTATTAATTTATTAATTTTTATTATGAAAGTAAAACAAAATGATAGTACAATTATAAAAATTAAGAAATAAAGAGCATAAAATCAGCCGTAATTCCACTACCCACCATTTACATTTGCCATATATTCTTCTTTGTTCTAAACATGTTTTTACAAAAATGGAATGGTACTACCCATTCTATTCTATAGTCTCCTCTCTCATTTAACCATATATGATGAGCACCTCTATATGAGATTATATATAATTCAAAACAGTATGTTTAAAGATTGCATACTATTGCATACTATTTCATTTTATCAGTGTAAGATAAAAGCCCTCTTATCTGATAAGACCCAGTAGTTGGTGAGTTAACTTTTTAAAAATTGGTCAATAAGATGATTTTTAAAATACATACACACATAACCTTAATATTTTATCTAACTTAAAACATACAAATGAATACATGTTTGATTTAAGGTCAAGATAGACTTTTTTGTTTCATTGAGGGCTTTTTGTGGATAGGACAGCTAGACTTCCAAGTCTTATTTTTTTCATATTTTCATAAACACATCATGATTTACCCTCAAGGAGTTTCTGAAACCAAGTCCCCCTAAGACCAAGTTCCCCTGACGAGTTTATGATTAACCTCTCTATCCAAAACTTTACTCCCTTTCTTGTCCCACCCCTGCTCCCTTTAGGATTGAGAAGTATCAAAGAAAAGGGGGGACTGAGACCAAGCAGGACCCTGTGGGGCCCTCCCAGTTACAAAAGCCCCTCCATGTCCCCCATTTCTTGTTTGTAGAAAAAGGCTTTAGTCTCCTAGGCCTTCCCTGGTTCCAAAAAGCAGACTCAAACAGTTACAAATTAGGGAAGTGAGGGAATGCAGAAACAAAGGAAAAGCAGTTAGGCAAGAAAAGTAATGATAGCTTAAACAATATTTCAGCAGTAAAACAGAGTACTAGTTCCTCTTCAAGGGATATACATAACAATCTGAAGCATATCTTTGAGTTTTTCTGCAGAAACTAAGACCCCCCCACCCAGTGGAGGATGGTGACTACATGCTAACAGGAAGGCAGACCCCAGACTGGTTGGAACCAGAAGGTTAATGATTAAGAATCCCGAAAAATCACCCTGTTACCTCACCACCAACCAATCAGAAGAAAGTCCACGAGCTGCAACCCTTGCCCCAAATGTTGGCCTTAAAAAACCCTTCCCTGAAAGCCATCGGGGAGTTCGGGTCTTTTGAACACGAGCTGCCTGTTTTCCTTGCTTGGCACCCTGCAAATAAACGCTGTACTTTCCTTCACCACAACCCGGTGTCAGTAGATTGGCTTTGCTGTGCAGCGGGCGAGCAGACCCAAGTTCGGTTCGGTAACATTTCCATTTTGGTTCCTCTAAAACAGAATAAGAACTTAAAGACATTTTCAAAACTGAGAGAAGTATTACAATTAATGTTTAAGATTTCCCCCAACCTTTTACAGTTGTGATACCCAATTAAGTGCTTTTGCAACAGCCTTTTTTTGAGGCCAAAGCATTTGATTTATTTTTCATAAAAATAAAGTGCTATGAAAAATGACAATGCTTACACTCTTATTTCATTGGTTTATGTAACATTTAAAACTGCAAAACCAATCTGGGGCAGTGAAGAGAGATCTTTGAAATGCCTGAGATAACTTCAGCAGAAGTGTCACAAAATAGAAATAAAGTGCTTTTTTTTTTTAGTATTATTTCTTGCATACCTGAGATCTTTACCTACTGCAGAGATAAACAAACACATTTTTGAAGTGCCTTGAATTATAAGTGTGTGAGCTTCTCAAGCTGACAGTGGTACTGAATAAGAGCTAACAAAACCCAGAATCCCTGTGGCAAATATTTTTCAGTTGCTTGACAATAGAGACATCAGTTCAATAATAAATAAGTAAAGACAATAGAAGGGCATTTGGTCTACTGAATAAGATAATCTAAATTACTTTTCTAGCAATAGAAAAACAATTGGGGAGCAGTCACAAAACAATGGCTAAATGATATAAAAAGACCATCTTAATTCAGTGTCCCTTTCCTTATAACATTATTAACCGATTTTCAATTTCCCCCTCTTTTGGATTATCCACCTTCTATGGGTTTACCTCTGGCGACAAGAATTATCCTGGATACCTCCGTTCAGTCTTAATAGCTAACCTGTAGTGAGTACTTAATCTGTGCAGGCACTAAATCAACAGTTTCACATGCATTATCTCATCTGAATATCAAACAGCCTTATATAGCTGGTGTTCCGGTAACTCCCACTTTACAAATCAGGAGAGAAGCACTATCTTGTTCCAGGTCACACACAAATAACCAGCGTAGCTGGGATTTGACCCTAGGTCAATCTGAGCAGTTTATGCTCTTAACCTCTGAACTTCTTTAAAAGGCTTTCTCTCTGTATTTTCAGGAATGCTAATTGATTGTTTTAATATTAGGTGAAAACAAATAATTAAGATCTAATTCGCTACAATAAACACTGTCACATGTTCCAAAGAAAAAAGTAGAACTATTGTTAAACTTAATTGCATCATCGCTCCCATTCTTTTTTTTTTTTTCCCTCCCTTTCTGAGATGAGTGCTGACAGTACCTTAGTGACTGTGACTTTCAAATTTGATTAGCATGGCACACGGGAAGCAGTACATTTTATATCACAACCCAGCATATGTAGACACACATGCACACACCACACACACATGCACACTTTATAAGTTTCACAAAACAATATCTTCATTACAGGTAATGCATTCTGGTATTTTCTATGTTATCTTATTTCGGCTTATGAAACCAGTGGTTATGACCCACTACATTAATCTCACAATTCACTAATGGTTTGAAAACTGCCATTTAAAAAAACACATTGCCTCAAATTATTAAGCGAGCAAACAATACTTCATAGAAAATGATTGTTACCCTGAATTCAGCTTATTTCTATCCAACATCTTGGCCACTGCAGTGATATTTTATTAAATCTTTTAGGAGTTTCTTTGCTAAGGTTGGCCACTTGGTCAAGGTTCAGGGAGAAGAAAATTCTTGCTTTACAGGCTTTGGGTCCAAATCAGTGCAAGTTGAGAAGGCAGTGGAAAGATGTTTATGCATTGATATAGAAAAAGTCCTTCATGTATTAAACAGTAGATCACATTAGCACCCCATTTATGTAACACGAATATCTGTTTATGTATCCCAAATTGTTAATAGTGACTCTCTCTTGACGATGAGATTGCTATAGCTTTTTCAGCGATTTTTCCCCCCCGATAGTACATAATTGCTGTAAAAAACAAAAACAAAGGTAAACAAAATTCAATTTGAAGGGGTAAAAAGCGTTTTAGTTCCGTGAGAGTCAGTATCTCTCCCACGCGCTGCCAGATTCATCGCGCCGGAAAATGTTAGGAACTGGAAAGGGCCTTAGGAGCACGTGATAACAACGGCGTAATTTGACCAGATTTGCACAACTGTTGCACGACAATAGTAAAATGATTGTTAACACAAAAATCTAACGTCTCCAAAATAAATTCTGATCGCCAGAGGCCGGTAAAGGCTAGATTTGGGGACAGCTGGACACAACGCAGGGCACTGGGAGAAAGGGATTTGTGGACAGGTGGCTCCGGATCTCGGCCCCATAGGTGCCCCTGCACTTCCCGCGGGCACAAAGCCCTAAATCCGACCTCCGCAGGCCGCCTCCTCCCCTGCCCCTGCCCAAGGCCTAGTCCGCGAGCCCCTCCGACCTGGGGCCCCCGACAGACGGGCAAGGCAGCCTGCGCGCCACCTCCACCCACGCCCCAGCCACCTCGATCCCGGCCCGGAGACGCCGGCCCCGCTCACGTAAGAGGGGCAGAAAGGGACTCGGGGTGAGGGGAAGCCAAGGACCTGCGAAGCGGGCGCTGGAGCCGGGCGAGCAGTCTACGCGTCCGTCTGGAGGAAGAAGTCTCCCCGCGAAAGAGGCGAGCAGGCCCCACCCCCGGCCGCGCGCTCGGGGCCCGAGATCTTCTCCTCTGCTGCGCGCCTCCCGGCCCCGCCCCTCCCGCGCTCGCCCCGCCCCCACTCCGCCCTGCGGCCGTTCTCACCTCGGTGGAGGCCGCCGTGATTCCTTCCCGGCCCGGGTGGAGGCCAAGGACCCAGGGAGTACGCTCCCTTCCTATTCCGGATCCACCACGACGCCCAGACCCCCGGGCTGTCCGGAGAGCCGCCCGCCGCCCGCGGAGCCAGAAATTGGAGCCACCGTCTCTCCCGCCAGTGCGGGAGGATAAGCAGAGCGAGAGCGTCACTCGCAGGACCCGGGTCCCGAATCACGACTCAGCCCACGTAGACGTCCACGGGGAATGTAGCGTTGCAGCCCTCATTAAGGTTTGACGTCAACGAAGGTGCGAAAACAGGGGCCCCTCTGACGCAGGAGCCACGGGACCGCCCCCTGCCCACCCCCGCCCCTGGTGGTTGGAGTACCCTTCCTCCCGCCGCGCTGTCCCGTCCCCACATCTTGAAAGGGAACACTTCCTCCAGGGTCAGGGCCCCAGTCCGGAGCTTGTGAAATCAAACGTGTTCCAACCCAAAAGACTAGGCTTATAACGCAGGATAGACATCAAGGTTTTAGCATTTGAGGGACCAAATAGAAATTGCTTGCCAATTCAAAGCCACGTAGGAACTGTAGAAAATGGAACTAAGAGAGCTAGTCTTTCGCGCTGTTTTCGTGTGTTTCCCGCGTGAGGTGCACCTAACAAAAGCTGCTGTTTAATGAGCGCTTACTTTGTGCTAGGCATCGTGTTTAAGGTTTACGTGTGTATTCTTGCAATGCATACTCAGGGCAACCCTTTATAGGACCTTAGGACGAATGCTATTATGACCCCCTTGGACAAATGAGAAAAGTGAGGTTTAAAGAAGTTAGGTATTCAGAGACCTGCATTGCATATGAAAGGGTGCCGAATATTGACCAGAATCTACTCAGTCATTTAATTATATGCTGTACCACTCACTACAAGTATAGTGGTGTGCAAAAACAGTTTTGTGTATAATGGATACAAACCTAAATCAATCACAGTACTGAATATACCATAATAATCTGTGATAAGGAAAATTATCATACCTAAAATGAGAGGACCTCCAGTTGGAGAGCTTATGTCTTACGTAAAAATAATCTTAACATGAGCTACTTTGCTCTTTGGCTCTTGCTGTAACTATCATTATGCTTTTTTGGAGAGCTTGTGACATTGTCCCCCTCCCCTTTTTTAAACCTATCCATTGCTTTGGCATCCGTAGTTTCCATTCTTTATGTAATTCTCAGCTCCTACCTCCCCCACTATATCTTTCCCCCTGTTACAACTTTCTCCCCCGCTTTAAATGAGGACTATTGCAACTGTTCGTTCGTCAACCCCTTTAGATTTTTTAAACACACCAAAAAGTACTGATTTCTTTTAAGTTAAGCCCTTTCCAAATCCCAACCTTGGAACGGATCAAAGAAAACGCATCACCCATTAACCCAGCCACCATGACATGATGTATTTCACAGATGCTAAGACACACATTTTTCACTCTTTAACATTTCTGAAATCGGGGTGCATTTTACAAACTGGCCTCAATATTGGCCAGGTGGCTATTATATTAACCTAGTTGTCCTTCCCTCCACACATAGAAACTTGAAAGTAGCTGTTCACATTGTCCTTATTTCAACTGAATTAAGTGCATTTTTTAATATAATAAAGCCCACAGCCCTCAGAGAAGGAAATTAACAGGAGGAGGAATTAAGGGGAGGGAGAGACACAGGAGTCTCTCAGACTTAAAGGGAATTTTTCTTAGAAAAAGAGGGAAGATTTTCTTAGAAAAAAGCTGTTCACATTGTCCTTATTTCAACTGAATTAAGTGCATTTTTTAATATAATAAAGCCCACAGCCCTCAGAGGAGGGAATTAACAGGAGGAGGAATTAAGGGGAGGGAGAGACACAGGAGTCTTTCAGACTTAAAGGGAGTTTTTCTTAGAAAAAGAGGGAAGATTTTTCCAAGACCAAAAAGAGATTTCTCAGCACTTACAAAAGAGAGAGATGGCACTGGCTACAAGCTATTAAACCGTGGGAGCCCTGAATTACTCACCAAGTACATTAGTTCTTAATGCACTTTGGAAACCTATATCTGAACAGTTAAATAGTAAGCCTAACATCCCCCCCCCAAAAAAGTGCAATTACATAGTTATTATTCCTGATGGTATGGTTAGTCAGTTACAACTGCTCTTAAGTTTTAGTCCAAACAAATCATTGAAGAAGGAAAATGAGTCTGGATGTTACCTGAAAACCATCCATTGAACTCTTCAGGATAGATCAAGAAAGTGCTGGCATCAAAACTTGAGGAATAGGATCTGCAGCTTGGAAAAAATCCTGGATTTGGTCATGGAGCACTTTTTGAAGGCTTGGTGCACCACCACCACTTTTGGTGGCACAAAAGACAGTACTGTGTGGTAAACCACAGCCATGAACAATTGATTCAAAAAGTGATTTAGAAAAGTTGGAAAGTGAAGAAATTTGGGGAACACCATAACTAATTTTACTTATATTTCCTTTTTTATGCATGCGCAAGATTGATACATAGTAGTCTGTATCTGAGTCTGAAACTCTTCTTTCACTAAGTATGAAATAAAAATACTAAGTTACAGGAAACCATTGCATGTTAGTTTGGTTGGCTGCATTTTTTTCCAACGTGACACTATCATGTAAAATTAGAGGAAGTGCTATCCTGCATCAGATTAGCAGTCCTTCCAGACCAGATTTCTGTCAAGTGGCAATGGGTGCATTTTCGACAGAGTTTAATTATCTTTAAGATGAAGCTCTAAAAGTTGTAATTTCCCCCCAATCCTTTATTAATCCACTACAGATCTAAACCCATACATTCAGCAAATATTTATTTAAAGGACCCTAGGAATCAAGGTTGGGATTATATGTCTCCCATTCCCTCCTCAGGGAGAAAAATGATCCTATGTGTATGTTATTTCATATTCTTTCTTCAAAGGAAGAATAAGAGCTTCTCTTTTATGTCCAGAAATCATTCCAATAATACCTGTATTTTGTGAACTGTGTAAGCTAACATTAGGCTAACGTCTTAAGTGAGAAGGCTATAGGGAAAACCTAGATCTCATTCCTGAGTCATAAAAGAATTTAGATTCCATAGGTTTAGAGTTTGGATTATATTTCCCCCAAGTTCTGTTATTGTGCCTATCTACCTATTCACAAGTCAGATCATTATGAAGGTCTTATCCATTAGCTTGGCATTTTACCTCCTTAAAGGGTATAATGTCATCTTTAAGGGAAAAGAATTCACGCATATGCCCCATTCAACTCACAATTTAAAAATTAATGAGAATGGTCACAAAATACCTCCATTCATTTTATCTTGTTCTTGATTCTTTCCTGTAAGATATTTCCCATCCTTGACAAAAATTTCATCTAAAAGAAGAAGGAAGGATGAGGAAAAGATAGTAGTGCTAATGTCTTCATCTTTCTGATTGTTGGAACAAGAGGTTCGTGAAAGGGAATGAAAGTTAAAGTATATAGCTTAAAGTTGCAGAGGTATATGGCGGACCGAGGTGAATGGCAGGGTAAATACGGGGAGGAGAGCACAGGGGGAGACAGTGCCCCAACCCCAGCCTTGTTCGAGTCAACTGCATAATGTCTAAAGTTGGCAAATCACTAAATAGCAATATAAGCCTATTTCTAACTAAGCGTACAGACGATCCACCAGAACTAAAGACCAAAAACATTTTTGCTAGTTGCTTCTGCTTGTCAGGAGTGGATGTAGACAAAGGCATGGCACCAGGGCAAGCGGCTACACTTTTAATATCATAACATTTTCCCCCAGATCAATTTAAAATTATGCACAGTGAGATTTAACATCTCTGTTCTAGTCTTCCCACCCTATTCTTCTTTCAGTCTAATCAGATCAACTCTATTCCACTTTTACAGTCTGTGGAAACACCTGTAATACACCTTCATACAAAGACAAAGCTGGGACATGTTTGGCATAGTTCGCAATAATTCTTGACCAGTTTTTACCATACTCTACTCCTTTCTCTTTTTTCTTTCTCTCCTTCCCCTCTTTTGCTTCCGCCTGCACATTTTTTCTTTTCCTTCCTTTTTTCTTGCTAGCAGAAACATAGGTTGTAGCCTTCAAAAACAGTGCTTTCAACTTCTGGTAATGATCAGGACCAAAAATGTCATTAACCTAACACTTGTTCCTTTCTTTTTTTTTAAATAAATTTATTTATTTTGGCTATTCATTGCTGCATGTTGGGTATTCATTGCTGCATGCGGGCTGTCTCTAGTTGTGGCGAGCAGGGACTACTCTTCACCGCGGTGCGTGGGCTTCTCTTTGCAGTGGCTTCTCTTGTTGCAGAGCACGGGTTCTAGGCATGCGGGCTTCAGTAGTTGCGGCACTTGGGCTCAGTAGTTGTGGCTCGACGGCTGTAGAACGCGGGCTTAGTAGTTGTGGTGCATGGGCTTAGCTGCTCTGTGGCATGTGGGATTTTCCCGGACCAGGGATCAAACTCGTGTCTCCTGCACTGGCAGGCGGATTCTTAACCACTGCAGCACCAGGGAAGTCCCCTTGTTCCTTTCTTTAGCTCAAAAATCATTGCAAAACTTATGTTCTCTGGAGTTTTAACTTTAAAAAACACAATAATTCCTATTGGCTTTCTGTATGATGAAGTCATCAATATGAGAACTATATTCTTGAGCCTTTTCCTCTAAGCTCCCAGATGTTTTCACTGGTTGACTTGCAACAATATTAGAAGTATTCCATTGGAATACAGTTGCTATAAGGAAGAATTTAGAGGCTGATGTGAATTCCATAGACCCTATTTTTTAAAAATTCAGTGGTGACATTTGATTATTTGGAAAGAGCTCCAGAATATATTAAGAGAAAAAAGCAAAGTATAATAATTTTGTGTTAGAGAAGGAGAACTAGGAGTATAAATATATACAGTAATTGTATTTTCACAAAGAAACTCAAATGAAACTCAGGAAATTAATAAAATCATTTATGGCAGAGCTGAGGTTGTGAGAAATGGGAAAGATGACAGTGAAGAGAGTGAAATTTTTCTCTGGTGCTTATTATGTTATAGTTTATGAGTTATCTGAATTTTTTTCTATGTGAAATATTAGCTAAATTAAAATTTAAACTAAAGTAAATTAGACAATGGAGAAATAGAGTTCTGTGATGGACTCTGGAACAGGAGCCCGACTCAAGAGGCTTCTGGAGAAGAGGGTGTAGGGATGAAAACTTTGGCATCCTTGGAAACACCATTTATGGGTATTTGCTCCTAAATGGACCTCAGAATCTCTTGTACATGACCATACAGTGAATAACAAACTGGAGTCAGAACTGGAGTCATTTTGGTGGTGGTGGTGGTGGTGGTGGTCATTGTTGTCATTGCTGTTGTTTTTCAGAAACTGAGGGGCTGCTTCCCCACCTGAACCTGAGACTGCCAGAACAACTTGTCCAGACCACCAGGGACCTGAGAGCAGAGAGAATATCTGCTGCCTGGCAGCGCTGCGTGGGGCTTTCCAGCATCAAAATAGACGAACCAGGGCTTCCCTGGTGGCGCAGTGGTTGAGAGTCCGCCTGCCGATGCAGGGGACACGGGTCCGTACCCCGGTCCAGGAAGATCCCACGTGCCGCGGAGCGGCTGGGCCCGTGAGCCATGGCCGCTGAGCCTGCGCGTCCGGAGCCTGTGCCCCGCAACGGGAAAGGCCACAACAGTGAGAGGCCCGCGTACTGCAAAAAAAAAAAATAAAATAAAAAAATAGATGAACCAGGGTACAGAGGACTTACCACCTTTCAAAAAGGATTTTGGCTCACTGTTGGAAAGGACCTTGCCGCAGATAGCATCACCCCAGCCCAGGAGTTCACTGCTGAAGAGGACTTAGCGTCCTCCTCAAGCTCTTACGCAGAATTACCCCTTGGACTCAACCCAGCTGTGTCCCTCCACACTTACAGCAGCCTCCCCTACTCCTCCCCTAAACGTCTCCGGGACCATTTACAGCAATATCACCCACGGGGTGTCTACCTTCCAGAGCTAGCAGCTTACTTCCCCCGGGATCCTGCTATAGTCTACCCTGCCTGGTAAACTGTAAGTAACAAACCTTTCAAACTTTTGCTAATTTTACTGATAGGTATGTTAGTGATCCATTGCCTGCTTGTTTGCCTCGTAAAATACTGTAATAATGTAGTTCCCTACTGTTATATTTATTTTATTATACTTCATTTTATTGTGGTAAGAACATTTAATGAGATCCACCCTCTTAACCGAGAGTCAGGTATACAATACTGCATTTTTATCTGTAGGCACAGTGTTGCACAGCAGGTTTCTAGAACGTGTTCATTTTTCGTATCTACTATGACTAAGGTATCATCCTTACCGCCAAGCCTCTAAGAAATGCTTGAGTGCCACAGGGTCAGTTGTATGAACTGTACTGTGTTATTTAATGTACTCCTAATTCTCTAGCATTTGGAGCCTGTGGACACTGGGAACCCGCTCTCCAGGATTAACTACATCCAAGAGATAACAAGCAACTTGCCCGCCAGCAAAACTTTGATATGCAAGCAAACCTATTCAGAGTCCATACCCCCTTGCCCAGGCGGATCCTTTTATCAGACCTCTGCAGTCCAGGACTCTATCCCCTGCCCTAATCACTGCAGGGCCAGGTGTGAGACTACTGGAGACCAACCTTATGGTCCAGGGTTCCTAGTAACTGTTCCAACTCTCCAATCATAGTTCCTGCTCTTGTTTATCTTGCCCATTCCCTCTGGAGAAAACCTCCAGAAAGGACCCTGCCCCCCCGTTCCCCTCTCTCTTCCCGCTGATCCTGCAGACTGTCTTCCCTGGTGGCCCTCCTGTTCCTAGGGGACTGTGAAATTAGTACAGGACTTCTTCCTCATCACAATTATTTTCGCTGCACGTGTGTCTTACTATTTATGCTCAAAACAAATCCAGGGGGCTTCCCTGGTGGCGCAGTGGTTGGGAGTCTGCCTGCCGATGCAGGGGACGCGGGCTCGTGCCCCGGTCCGGGAGGATCCCGCGTGCCGCGGAGCGGCTGGGCCCGTAGGCCATGGCCGCTGGGGCTGCGCGTCCGGAGCCTGTGCTCCGCGGCGGGAGAGGCCACAGCAGTGAGAGGCCCACGTATGCAAAACAAAAAAATTGAGTGTGAGTAGGTACAACCATTCTAGAAAACACAATGCAGTTTCCATAAAAAATAAAAAACAGAACTACCATATGATCCAGCAATCCCACTTCTGAGTGTATATCCAGAGGAAATGATATCTCACAAAGTCATGGCAGCATTATTTACAGTAGCCAAGACATGGAAACAACCTAAGTGTCCATCGATGGATGAATGGATAAGCAAAATGTGGTGCATAGATATATACAATAGAATATTATTCAGGGTTTAAAAAAAAGTGAGTACTGGGGCTTCCCTGGTGGCGCAGTGGTTGAGAGTCCACCTGCCGATGCAGGGGACATGGGTTTGTGCCCCGGTCCGGGAAGATCCCACATGCCGCGGAGCGGCTGGGCCCATGAGCCATGGCCGCTGAGCCTGCGCATCCGGAGCCTGTGCTCCGCAACGGGAGAGGCCACAACAGTGAGAGGCCCACGTACTGAAAAAAAAAAAAAAATGTAAGTACTGTTATTTGCTGCAACGTGGATGAACCTGAAGGATATTATGCTACGGAAATAAGCCAGACACAGAAAGGCAAACACTGTGTGATCTTACTTTTCCGTGGAATCTAAAAAAGTCTAGTTCATAGGAGCAGAGAGTAGAACAGTGGTTGCCAGAGGCTGAGGGTGGGAGAAATGGGGAGATGCTGGTCAAAGAGTACAACTCTGTCTCCTTGCATGGCCCTGGAATAAACCTTTCTCTGCTCCAAACTCTGACATTTCGGTTTGTTGGCCTCACTGTGCATCCGTCACACGAACTTGCACTAATAGTGAGTCACGGGGAGGTGTGTGTAGAGAAGCAAAGAAAGCCTGGGGGGCTTCCCTGGTGGCGCAGTGGTTGGGAGTCCGCCTGCCGATTCAGGGGACGCGGGTTCGTGCCCCGGTCCGGGGGGATCCTGCGTGCCGCGGAGCGGCTGAGCCCGTGGGCCATGGCCTCTGGGCCTGCGCGTCCAGAGCCTGTGCTCCGCAGCGGGAGAGGCCGCAGCAGTGAGAGGCCCGCGTACTGCAAAAAAAAAAAAAAAGAAGGGCTGGGAAGCTAAGGGGATGAGAGCAGATTCAGTGTGGCAACTACAATGCTGCAGGATGACAGTTCAGCAGGCCTCAAGCAATTGGTGGACCGTGGGCAGGGCACCTCGTGGACTGTGGGCATCTCGTGGGCCGTGGGCATCTGGTGGACCGTGGGCAGGGCACCTCGTGGACCGTGGGCAAGGCATCTCGTGGACTGTGGGCATCTGGTGGACCGTGGGCAGGGCACCTCGTGGACCGTGGGCATCTCGTGGACCGTGGGCAGGGCACCTCGTGGACCATGGGCATCTGGTGGACCGTAGGCAGGGTACCTCGTGGACCGCGGGCACCTGGTGGACCGCGGGCACCTGGCGAACCACGGGGAATTGGCAGGACTCTGGCAACTGACACACCGTAGTTCAACAGCAGGCTGTACTCTTTTTGCCCAAAGGGGTAGCTAATGATTTTTGGGTGAGTCTGCAGGTGCCAGACCCCCCCTCCCCCGACAGAGACCCCAAACTCAATTTCTTAGACCCCCAGGACTCAAAGAGGAGAAGGATACAGCCAGTCTCACAGGCAGACGCACCTCAGGCTAAGAGAGCCATTTGCAAAACAGTAAGGGGCATTTGAGCCTCCTTTGGAATTCAGTTGGCTTTTGAGTTTTTTCTTCTTAAAGAAACAGGGTGTCCCCAACAGGCTTTAAGGAGCTTCCCTAGGGATGAAATTTACCAAGGCCATCTTGGAGAGGCTTTGCAGTTGTTACTACTCTTGCCCCTTTGCTCCAGGTGGGAAATGAAGAGCGTACCCAGACCTTTAGGTCCCTGAGACCCGGAGAGTAGTCACACGCCATTTCAAGCATCAGAGATCTGAGCAAATGCTGGGAAACCTGGGAAATCATGGTGAAATGTGGTCACAAATCATGGTCTGGCAGGCGTGGAGCAGGGAGGCCAGAGGAACCTCAGAGAACCTCAGCATCTGAGCAGGATTGCGGTGCTGGGTACTGCCTGACCGCGGGCTACTGGCGAACCACCGCCCGAAGGAAGTTGCCTCTCAGAGTCCAGCAAATTCTGCAATCCATATTTAGAGCCAGCAGCATACAATTCCTCTTCACTTCCTAGCTACCGGCAGCCCAATCCTGTACTTGGGCTCAGGGCTCTTGGCGATCTTGGGGGAACCCTAAAGGGACCAAACTTTATCAGGAATCCCAAAGCTTAATTCCAGGGTTGAAAAAAGGCGAGTTGTGCTCTCTTTGACCAAGGAGTGAGTCCATTCTCATTCTTTGGGGGGCTATGTCCGTCCTAGTGCTCTGGCCTCTGGTAGACAGAGTCATCACGAAGCAGCAGGAGGGCAGTAGGTAAAAAAGGAATATGGTAATTCTTTTGGCTCTTTGGTCTTTTCCTACCCCGTGGGTCTTCTCTTAAAGGGGCAGAAGATCTCCAGCCAGGCTTAAAGGGCAGTTTAAGTTTGAGACACCGAGTTCAGCCTGGGAGAAGTGGAGGGCAGCGGGGTGTGTGTGTGTGCGTATGTGAGTGTGTGCACACGCGCGCGTACGCACGCACGCAGGTATTCATTCTACTCTCTCTCTGATGGGGACCCACCCAGTGGGAGCCACAGACTTTTGGAGTGACACTTAAGGCGTTCTGAAACTGAGCAGGACCCTGTGGGGCCCTCCAGGGTACAAAAGCCTTTCCAAGTCCCGCGTTCCCTGTTTGTAGAGAAAGGCTGGAGTCTCCTAGACTTTCCCTGATTTTCAAAGTGTAGATTCAAGGAGTTACTAATTAGGGAAGTGAAGGAATGTAAAAACAAAGGAAAAGCAGTCCAGAAACAAGTGTAGCAATAAAACAGAGTCCTAATTCCTCCTCGAGGGGCAGACATAGCAATCTGACACTTATCTGTGAGTTGTTCTGCAGGAACTAAGCCCCCCACCCAGGTGGAGGATGGTTATTATATGCTGAGACCCCAGACTGGTCGGAACCAGAAGGCTGATCATTGAGATTCCTGGAACACCACTCTTACCTCACCACCAACACGTCAGTCATGCACCCTGCAGCCATCATCCCAAATTTTGCCCTTAAAAACTTCCCTGAAAACCATTGGAGAGTTCGGGTCTTTTTTTTTTTTTTTTTTTTTTTTTGCGGTACGCGGGCCTCTCACCGCTGTGGCCTCTCCCGTTGCGGAGCACAGGCTCCGGACGCGCAGGCCCAGCGGCCATGGCTCACGGGCCCAGCCGCTCCGCGGCATGCGGGATCCCCCCAGACCGGGGCATGAACCCGGGTCCCCTGCATCGGCAGGCGGACTCCCAACCACTGCGCCACCAGGGAAGCCCGAGAGTTTGGGTCTTTTGATCACAAGCTGCCTGTCTCTTTGCTTCACCCTGCAATAAACCATTGTCTGCTCAAAAAAAAAAAAAAAAAAAAAAAAAGATGAGTATGTTCTGAGGGTCTAAAGTACAACATGGTGACTATAGTTAATACTGTATTTTGTTCTTTTTTGAAATTTATTTATTTTATTTATTTATTTTTGGCTGCATTTGGTCTTTGTTGCTGCGTGCAGGCTTTCTCTAGTTGCGACGAATGGGGGCTGCTCTGCGTTGCGGTGCATAGGCTTCTCATTGCGGTGGCTTCTCTTGTTGCGGAGCACAGACTCTAGGTGCGCGGCCTTCAGTAGTTGTGGCACGCGGGCTCAGTAGTTGTGGCACATGGGCTCTAGAGCGCAGGCTCAGTAGTTGTGGCACACGGGCTTTTTTGCTCCGTGGCATGTGGGATCTTCCCAGACCAGGGATTGAACCGTGTCCCCTGCATTGGCAGGTGGATTCTTAACCACTGTGCCACCAGGGAAGTCCCTGTATTTTGTTCTTGAAATTTACTAAAAGAGTAGATTGTAAGTGTTGTCAGCACACATACACAAACACAAGTAACTATGCGAGGGGATGATCGTGTTAATTAGCTTGGTTGGGTAATCATTTCACAATGTATGTGTATATCAAATTATAGAGCTGTACACTTTAAATATATTCAATTTCTATTTGTCAGTGATACCTGTACAAAGCTGGAGTCAAGGGTAAGTGTCTGGGACTCATTGCCTGGGGGAACTCTACATACGTGTCCCGGTTGGTGAGCACCCAGTGTCCAGGATAGAGCACCTGGGGGTATATAGGGAATTGAACTCATCAGTTTCTGGAAAAGGTGGTCTGAGGGGATGAGGAGTGACTCCCGTCCTAGTGAGAGTTGAGTCTCATAGGCAATGGGGCCATCTGAGTCATTTAGATGAAAGTGCCTGTGTCCAGAACGTTCTGTGCTTCTGGGGCACCCAGTAAACCACGTCCCATTTTTCTCTGCGCTTTGCTGTATCCACATCCGGCCTGTTTCACGGAGTACGGAGAGAGTGCACCACCGGATGCCATCTCAAGGGTCTCAGACCATTCCTGGGGTCCAGGTGTGGGTCTCCTTCTCAGGAAATCGTGGCCCACTGAACATGGCTGTTCAGGTCTAAAACATCACCACTGTGGGAATTCCCTGGCGGTCCAGTGGTTAGGTTTTCACGCTTCCACTGCAGGGGGCACCAGTTCGATCCCTGGTCGGGGAACTAAGCTCCCACGTGCCGCAAGGCTTGGCCAAAAGAATAGAATAGAATAGATCGCCACTGTTGTCTGCCTTGCTACTATCGTGATTTGTCCCCCAAACCAATGGGATTTCGGGGGTCACATCATTGGAGACCAACAGCTCAATGGTTAATGAAAAGGGGTGAAGGAGCAACTGGTTCCAGTTATCCCCAAAAGTCCCCAAGAGGTGGACCAATTCATAAAAGATTATATGAAAAAAAGGACTATAATCTGTAAAAATACTAAATCACTATTCGATACACCTGAAACTAACATACAATAATATTGTAAATCCTCTATACTTCAATTTTTAAAATACTGTTAAACAGTAACCATCTGTATTCAGTTGAACCAAATGTTAAATACTGAGGTGATATATGGTATTCAAGAGAAATAGGACACCACTTTTTGGCAAAAAGATAAATATGTACATAAAATTGAATATTACATTCTATCAGTTCACGCTCTTTGCAGTCATCAATTGACCTTTTGTCAAAACTAATCAATTATGAACCAAAAAAAAAAAAACAGAGAGAGATTACACAGCACCTAATCAATGTATGTGTGCTATCAAGTGCTGACCCATTTTTTTTTTCTTTATTTGTCTGTGCTGCGAGGCTTGCAGGATCTTCGTTCCCCGACCAGAGATCGAACCCGGCCCACAGCAGTGAAAGCGCTGAGACCTAGCCACTGCACCGCCAGGGAATTCCCAGTGCCGCCATTTATTAGCATGCAAAAGCATTGGAAAGATAAAACTGATGCTACTAGGGGAGTTCCCTGGTGACTTAGTGGTTGGGATTCGGGGCTCTCACTACCATGGCCCAGTCCCTGCAAGGCTGCTGCTCAGAGCAGGCAGAGGGACTCACTGACTGTGTGTGTGGTGAACACCCGATGGAGGGAAATGGCGGGGGAGAGGAGGAGATAGAGACTGAGGAACTTTCCTAGATTAGAGAGAATTCAAACTATCCTTAAGGATTTATATCAAAGACAGAAAATAAGGGGGTGACAAATGCCATTTGCAGCAACATGGATGGACCTAGAGATTATCATACTGAGTGAAGTAAGTCACACGGAGAAGGATAAGAATAAGAATAAGGGTATCGCTTATATGTGGAATCTAAAAAAATGGTACAAATGAACTTATTTACAAAACAGAAATAGACGCAGAAAACAATCTTATGGTTACCAGGGGGGAAAGGAAGGGAGGGATAAATTGGGAAATTGGGACTGACATATACACACTACTATATATAAAATAGATAACTAATAAGGACCTACTGTGTAGCACAGGGAACTCTACGCAATACTCTGTAATGACTTATATGGGAAAAGAATCTAAAAAATAGTGGATATATGTATATGTATAACATTCACTTTGCCGTACAGCAGCAGCTAACACAACATTGTAAATCAGTTATAGTCCAATAAAAAAATTTTTATTTATTTATTTGGCTGTGTCAGGTCTCAGTTGCAGCACGCGGGATCTCTGTCACATGGGATCTGTGTTGGGGCACGCAGGATCTTTGTCACGTGGGATCTTTCCTTGCCGCACGCAGGATCTTCCTTCCAGCACGCGGGCTTCTCTCTAGTTGTGGCGCACGGGCTTAGTTGCCCCGCGGCATGTGGGATCTTGCCAGGGATCGAACCGATTCCCTGCATTGGAAGGCGGATTCTTTACCACTGGACCACCAGGGAGGTCCCCAATAAAAATTTTTTTTAAGTAAAAGAAAATAAAAGAGCGACTAATGTCAAGGGGTCTCTAACATGGTCTCCGAGCTACGGCTCACTGCCTGGGAGAAGCCGGCATGGCCTGCATCCCAAGGTTCAGGAGGTGCTAAGATCCTCAGACTCTCCACGATCAGGTTTTACACAGCTGGGAAACAAACCTAAAGCTAAAGAGCTATTCAAACTCTCCAGTGATGGGTTGTTTGTTGTTGTCGTTTTTATGAGAGAGCTGTCATCCTCCGATCGTTCACTTTAGTTTGACTAATATCGTCTCCATTCATTTTTACATTTTCCAGTGTATCTTTTCTTTACTTTTGAAACTGGTGTTTTCAATGCTCAGTTTGATGTTGCCATCCTCTGACACCAAGGATTACAGTAGAATATATAAAAAATATATATACACTTCATTCAGTGAACCTTTCCAGGTCCTAAAGACCGAAGGCACAGCCAGCAGGCACGACGCACGGGGCCGTGTGGAAAATCGCTGACCTCGTCAGAAGACAGAAGACAGGAGCTCAGGGGGAGTTTAGGTCCCAGCTTTTATTGGGTTTTTTTTTTTTGCAGCATGTTACCCTTGCTTACATTGTGTATGATCAGTTCTCATAAGATGGCTGTTCTCTTGCTCTCTGTATATCCCCTGCTGGACCTGGCCCTGCCTCACCCTTACCTAGGTGTATGATTGCCTCCCCATCCTAAGCTGAAAGGTTTTTTTCCCCTGTTTTAAGGTGATTTTGTTAAATTGGCTTGGACATACTGAAGATCAAATAATATTTTCCGAAGATAAAAACTATAGACTTTAGGGGCTTCCCTGGTGGCACAGTGGTTAAGAATCTGCCTGCCAGTGCAGCGGGCCACGGATTCAAGCCCTGGCCCGGGAAGATCCCACATGCCGCGGAGCAGCTAAGCCCGTGCGCCAAAACTGCTGAGCCTGCGCTCTAGAGCCCGCGAGCCACAACTACCGAAACCTGGGCGCCTAGAGCCCACGCTCTGCAACAAGAGAAGCCACGACAATGAGAAACCTGCGCACCGCAGCGAAGAGTAACCCCCACTCGCCGCAACTGGAGAAAGCCTCCGCACAGCAGTGAAGACCCAACACAGCCAAAAATAAATAAATAAATTTATTTTTTAAAAAAACTATAGACTTTAAAGCTTGACGTAAAATTAGTAGCTTCTAAAGTGTTAGTCACAGCATGATAGTTAAGCAACAGCATGATAAAACAACTATGTAGAAACAGAACTCTGGGACTAGCTGGAAACGCGGAAATCATTTAGCCTATTAGCCTCATTTTGTAAGTGAGAAAACTAGGCTCAAAGATTAAATGATTTGCTCAAGCTCACCTAATAATATTAAAGCTAAAGTAATCAAGCTAAAAATCAAACCAATTTTTCCTAAAACTAAATCCTATCATTGATATTCCAACTGGCTCTCTATCAACTAAAAGTCTAGATTTTCCTCTAATGTTCCACACTACTGTGGCATGAAAAAGCGTTAAGACACTACAGTAAATCTTAGCCAACGAATTCAGGCCCGAAAGGGGCTTTATCAAATAACTGAGCCAGCCCCTTCTTTGTGAAAAGGAGGAAATGTGTGGGAAATGACTTCCCAATGGCTTGTTAACAGAGATGTCTGGATTAAAATTCAGATAGTAGCAAATTTACCCCCAAATCCCATCTCTAGTTTCATGTCTCACCCGCTAAGTTATGTGCTCCTTTTACATCTCCTTTATACGTTGAGGTTTAGTTATAACCTCACTCAGTATTATCCCTATTCTTAGTATTCTTATTATTCTTATTACTATTATTTTTGGCCGCACTGCGCGGCTTTCGGAATATTAGTTCCTGACCAGGGATCGAACCCATGCCCCCTGCAGTGGAAGCGGGGAGTCCTAACCACTGGACCGCTAATATTATTATTGATTATAAACTGACATTTCCTTCCACGTGAACTGTGTAACTCATCAACACAGAACTTTCTTTTAGATCCTGAGCTGTCAACGTTCCAAGGGGCTCCTGAGGTGCAAACCTTTGCGTTTTTAAGCCTCTGGAATCTTCCGCTTGCAGAATAATGTCGTACTTCTCACTTGTAAAAAGACGACTACACGGTGTAGCAGAGGGTGAGATACTGCATGATGGTCTTGGTCCCCTGGAGCACCCCCTTGCTGAGTCACTATGACATTCTGTCTGCTGCACATAGGACAGGAGCCCCCCACAGGAAGCAAGCCCCTTGGGTCCAGGTATGGCCGTCCTTCCTTGTGAGGATTCCCTACACAGGTATTCCTCCAGTCTCTTTTTTTTATCTTGAGGATGGAGCTCTTATCTTCCAGAGAGATGTGTCTCTTGATTTGCAGATCTGGGTGAGAATCCAGCTCTTGTTATGGTCAGACAATGGAGACGCCCAGCAGCTCTGCACTGGGTGTGCGAAGCGGTCCTCATGCTTGAGTAGGATGCTTGTCCGGCTCTGCCGGGACATTAGGTGCCTCCAGGTAAGGAGCTAAAGTGCCCCAGGCTGTGGACTCGCACACCCACCCTCCCTCTCCTCACGGGACACCCTGTAGGTGCGCTTCCCAGCCTCGTGCCTCCAGGCATCTCTCTAAGCTAAAAGGTTGTTTGTTAGTTTTTTTTACCTTAATCAGCAGAACTTTATCCCCTCACAGTTCTGGAGGCTGGAAGGCCCAAATGAAGGTATTGAGAGTGTTCGTTTCTTCTGAGTCCTCTTTCCTTGGTTCGGAGACAGAAGCCTTCTCATCGCGTCCTCACATAGTCTTCCCTCTGTTTATGTTGACTGTTTCCCTGTTTCCTCTTTTTATAAGGACACCAGTCGTATTGGGTTAAGGCCCATCCATATGCCTTCGTTTTAACCTAATTACCCCTTTAAAGGTCCTGTCTCCAAACGCAGTCACGTTCTGATGAATTTGGGGGATTCAATTCAGTCCATAACAAGGACTAACTGAATTTGTTCCTTTACATTATCTTTGGGGAGTTTGTTTGTTTCACTGCGTTAATTTTTTTTATTGAAGTGTAATTGATTTACAATGTTGTGTTAGCTAAGCTGAAAATTTCATCAATAACTGCCCACGTGATTGGCCCAATCCCCAGCTAACGATTGTTGTAGCCCTCGGACCAGAATGGCTCCAATCTGTTCGGTCATCAGCAGGAAACAGCGGCCCTCTCAACAGTTGCTAACCCAAAATGCCGTGGGGGAATGCATTCCATCAGTCCCCTCGCAACCAAGGAGCCCCTCTGACGTCATGCCCCCCATAAGTGATCACCTCCTCCTCCCCTGTGTAGCAAAGCCTGCTGCGCTTTCCTACCTGCCGAACTCAGTGGAGCGTCCCTCCAGGACCTTTGCCTCTGACTTGTAAGATTCCCTGTCGGATAAATCGTTGATATCTCTGACTCTGACCCTGAGTTCTTTCCTCAATCTCAAGACTGGGAAGTTGCAAGTATTGCGGGACTGCGGGTCGAAGCTTCACACCTTGCTTTGCCCATTCTTTCCCAAGAAAACCTCCATAAAGGCTCCAACCCACTCGATGTCCCCCTGCCTCTGCACCCGGTCCCCGCCTGCTGACCTTGCCTGCTACCTCCCCAGGTGGTCCTGCATGACCAGCTGTGGGAGACTATGGTGTCATAAATATATTCTTCCTTCATGGAAATCATTTTCATATCTGTGTGTCTTTCTACCTCGGTTCAAAATAAGTCCAGGGTAGGTTTTTGAACTATTGGTATTTCGTCTTACCACCCAGGGCGCTGGACTCTAGCCTCCTTCAGAGTCATAAGAACCTCTCCAAGAAGGTGTCTTTCCCTCTGTTGTCCTGTGCAGTGTAATGTACAAAATAACTTGTGGTGCTGATCAGGGGTCTTGGCCCCTTGACATATACACTGTAAAATGGGGTTGTATGTACATGTGTCTCACGTGAACCTATCAGCGAGTATAGCTGCCACTTTTGAATTCTCTCTAAGATTGTCCTGAATTTTGCCACTTTGAAATGATGTGTGAATAATCTCAGCAACCAAAAATCATTATCTGGGAGGATCTCTTGTGACTGAGCTGATTTATTCTGATTCATTGTATCATTTTTAGCAGATCTTATACCCAGCTAGAAAATGAAATAGAAAGAGAAATAGCATTTCCTTTAAAAATGCTGGAGTGGGGCCATTCCTCGTAGAAGAGGCAGGATGATCAGACCTTGAGTATTTGCGGAAGTATTGTCCTATGCTTCATTTCCGGTACATTTTGGTTTCCAGTTTTACATTGAGCTCCAGGTTTTCTACATTTGGAAAGCAGAGCTTTGGACCCTCTGAGTGACTCCTTTTTTAAAAAATATATATTTATTTATTTTTGGCTGCACTGGGTCTTCATTGTTGCGCACAGGCTTTCTCTAGTTGTGGCAAGCGAGGGCTACTCTTTTTTTTAAATTTTTTTTGCGGTACGCGGACCTCTCACTGTTGTGGCCTCTCCCGCTGCGGAGCACAGGCTCCGGATGCACAAGCTCAGCGGCCATGGCTCACAGGCCCAGCCGCTCCGTGGCATGTAGGATCTTCCCGGGCCGGGGCACGAACCCGCGTCCCCTGCATCGGCAGGTGGACTCTCAACCACTGCGCCACCAGGGAAGCCCAGCGAGGGCTACTCTTCGTCGCGGTGCGTGGACTTCTCATTGCGGTGGCTTCTCTTGTTGCAGAGCACGGGCTCTAGGCTTGCGGGCTTCAGTAGTTGTGGCACGCAGGCTTCAGTAGTTGTGGCATGCAGCTCAGTAGTTGTGGCTCACGGACTCTAGAGCACAGGCTCAGTAGTTGTGGCGCACGGGCTTAGGTGCTCCGCAGCATGTGGGATCTTCCCAGACCAGGGCTCGAACGCGTGTCCCCTGCATTGGCAGGTGGATTCTTAACCACTGCGCCACCAGGGAAGCCCCTCTGAGTGACTCCTTTGTAAGTGAAGAGAAAGGCTGGTTTTGCTGTTCTTGTTATTTGTTCCTAGTTATGTTGTTCTTGTTATTCCAAAAGCCCTGGTTTGAAGACTGTGTTCACATGCAGTGTTTACATGCGATACTCAGCCTGTTCAGATGCAGTGTTCTTGAGAGGTGGGGACCTAATTATTACCAAAGTAGCAGCCAAGAGAGGAAAAGGTGTCAATAAAAAGGAAAACATGGTTTTTACCTGAAAAAAAAATTTAGGGAGCTCAAAAAGAACGTTGAGCTCCCTCCTCTCGCTCTTCCTGACAGTGCCGTGCAAAGTGCCGCGAAAGGAGCGGCTTGCAATACCTACGGACTGGGCCAAGTACGAGACACGTGCGATGCCATAGATGCCTGTTGCCAGCAATGCAGTTTACAGTGTGGTATGCGGTGTCACTCTAAAACAAAAGTTCAATGACAGTTGTTAAGGTGGTAAAACAGGCTTCATTCAGGACCGCAGCCCTAGGGATAGGGACCTCTACGATTGGGAGTACACTGCAATCAGCTCCGGATACAGCATGGGCAAGTGGGAACTTCCAGCCAAGAGCAGGGTCGGGGGCAGTGGATGTAAAATTATGAGGAGGAAACATCATGAAAAGGTGTGTTCTGACTAAACCAATCCAACCGAATTCTTCTAAACACTCAACAGGCTGGTCAGACTCATCCTGGGGGCTGGAGAATGACAAACCTGATCAGATATCTAATGTGATCAGTTATGGAGGGTGGAAAGTTCTAGTGAAACTGATTAGCAGGGTTCTTGCCAGAACAGGATTCTAGAGCAATTGCACAGATGAGTCGAGAAGCTTCAGGGATCTGACTAAAATTAGGCAAAGCAAAGACTCACCAAAGAGTGCCTGGGGAAGGCCCCTCGTACCGAGCAGAGGTACAGGGCGATCCAGTAGGGAGGAAGTATTCAGCAGGGAGAAGTGATAGGAAGTATCACTTAGGGAGCCAAGGTGCAGAGTTCCATGAGACTCCAAGATCTGCACTCGCTCCAGGTGCTGAGGTCCGTGCGACACTACAGTTTGGCCGCAAGGTGTCGCGGTGTCCCTTACGGTGCTGCCGTGAAGAAGAATATTCGGTGATGCTTTGTGAAATAAAATTCATATTTTATGGCAAGACAAGAAAAATTTAAACAAAAGAATTCTTGGGAGTTCCCTGGTGGTCCAGGGGTTAGGACTCAGTGCTTTCACTGCCATGAGCCTGAGTTCAATCCCTCAGGTCGGGGAACTGAGATCCCGCATGTTGCGGGGAGTGGCAAAAAAAAAAAAAAAAAAAATCTTCTTCTTTGCCCTTTGGTCTCCTCTCTCCGCACTGTCCACTGTATAGACATCATGCATCGACCAAACCTGCTCAACCAAAAAGAGCAACCTTCTCCTAGCATCGAGACAACTCCTCCAAAGATAACATTCCTCCTTGATCTTGTAAGGATCAATGACCCACCATTGATGATGCTTAGATCTGGATCATATAAACTGTCGATAAACGTCATCTGATGTACAGCCCTCTGTCTCAAAAACTTATGTAACTGTGCCTTGACTTCTAATGGACGGAAGAGTTCTCAGAGCTTTTTGATATGCTCTTCCCGGGTTATAATCCTCAAATTTGGCTTGAATACAATTTTCCACTTCTTTCTTAGATTGACTGATTGATTTGTCATTGACAGCTTGTTAAAATGGGAAGACAAGCATTATTCAGGGCCGTAGCAAAGGTATGGGAACCTCTCCAGCTGGGACTTCACAGTGAAGGAGAGACTGCACTTAACTCTCAATACAGCATGGACAAGGGGAAATTTACAGCTATGGAGCAGGAGGGGGGACAGTGAAGGGAAAATTACTAAGAGGAAACATCAGGAATAAGGAAGGTTATGGCAAAACCCACCTAACACGATTTGCTGAAGACAGGCCAGGGTGATGAATCACCTGAGGGTGAATTCAGAATGAGGGTTCTGATCAGATATCCAGGGTGGTCAAATACGGGGGGCGGGAGGTTTTGGTGAAATTACTTAGCAGGATTCTTGCTAAAACTGGACTTTACAAAGAAGTGCACAGATGAGCCTAGGAGAACATTCAACAGCCTGATGAAAGTTATCAGGATCCTTTAATGAAGGTCAGTACCATGGCCCTCTAATGAGGGTCAGTACTAGGAGTGTCTTTGAGAATGATTAATCCTTTCAGTTCGTTTCTCCTTCACCAGTGGGTTCTCCCCCCAAACCAGGACCCCCTAAGGAGGGTCAAAACCAGGAAGAGAAAACAGGATTCAGACTCATGTACAGAGATACTCACACACACACCCAAGGTAAAAGCCAAACCGATTCCAAAAGGCTCACTTTGATATTATAGCACAAAAAGCCTATGCATAAGGAATTTCATCCCATTTGCTTTCCCTTTTACAAGACAGTTCTAGTTGAAAGATGCTGTTATAATTTAGAGAGCCATTAGGGGCTGTTGTTCACATCCCAAGGAGTACTGAAGCTAAGCAGTGTTATGATAAAATACCATTTTTTTTTATTTCATGGGAACCTAGCTGAAGATCCCCCAGCTTTGCAAAATACATGCTAGGGGACTACAAGATGGAATAGAACAATTGTTTCTATTCATGGCCGATATCACTAGAGGCAGAAAAACTGGCAGATCCGTATCCAGCAGCTTCTCAGGGTGGCAAGTTCCCTAGCACTAGCATGGAAAGTTTCCTACCTGCCATTCCAGACAGAAGTGCAAACAAGCCTTGGTCTAACAGGGAGGTTCCCAATTACCACTCAAGCGGTGCCCAATGGCCAACGGACTCCTCAACCCGGAAGGGAAAATCCAGTTAAAGTGGTGAAACCATGCAACTCAGACTGGGAGTTGAACCCACAGTCTTTTAATTGAGATTACACACCTGGTCTAGGACTTAACGAAGCTCAGGTTCTTGCTGTCTCCTCACAGAAAGAATTCAGTGAGAAACGAAGTGATAGGTAAGAAGTGGATTTATTTAGAGAGAAACACACTCCACAGACAGAGTGTGGGCCATCTCAGGTGAGAGTGGCCCCAGGTTATGGAGGTGTCAGTTTTTAATAGGGGTGGGTAATTTCATAGGCTAGTGAGTGGGAGGAGTATTCCAACTACTTTGGGGAAGGGGTGGAGATTTCCAGGAATTGGGCCCCTGCCCACTTTTTGACCCTTATGGTCGGCTTTGGAACTGTCATGGCACCTGTGAGTGTGTCATTTAGCTTGCTGATGTGTTACAGTGAGCGTATACTGAGGCTCAAGGTCTAGTGGAAGTCGACTGGTCCGCCATCTTGGACCTATATGGTTCTAATCAGTTTATGTCATGTTCTTGGGCTATGTCATTCTTTTAAAGATTGTGCCCTGCCCACTTCCCTCCTGTTTCAGAAATAGTTACAGAAGAAGAGACCTCTGCCCCAATTCCAACAAGTATCTTGAGAATGAAGTCTCTCAGGGAGGAATTGTTAGGGGTGTAACTGCTCGCCTGGCCAGGAACAATAGTAACCACTTGCATGAGTTATCTTAAAACAGGAGGTCTTGGTAAGGAACGAGGAACTAACAAGCTACCACCAACCGGAAGAATTAGGGAAAGGTCAAAAGGAGAGAGGAGATGCCAGTCCATATGTCCTACCAACCTCCCAGAATCCTTCTCGCTGGAATCCATCTTGGCTGAGAGATGTGCATGCCACCAGGAAGGACCTTGAGTCAGAGTGATTAGCCAGAGACAACCTGGAAACTAACCCCATTACCGTACAACTCAAGACTGCAAGCCACGTGGCAGAGCAGTTCTCCTGAGTTCCCTTACCTTCCTGCTTTCTGCCCGGGTGCCCCTTCTTAATAGAGTCTCTTGCTTTGTCACCATGTGTGTCTCCTCAGACAATTTATTTCCAAGTGTTAGACAAGAACCCACTCTTGGTCCCCCTTCCTGCAACAGCAGCACTCCACTCAAAATCAGATGACCAAGTCTTTTGCCTTTCTTCCCACCCCCAACCCCCAAAAAAGGAAAATCCAATCAAGGCCACCCAGTAGGGAAAAATACATTGGTGTCATCCCACATGAGCTTCCACCATGCATTAGAAATGTTTCCTTCATCATGGAATCGAAAGTGCCGTGGGCCAGTGATGGTCTGCTGCAAGCACAATGGTGGTGTGCAGCAAGTGCTCAGGACTGTCTGTGAGGCAAAGTTGTTGCGGCAGTGCTGGAGAGGATCTGAGTGACACCACCAGCCAGGAGCCTATGTGCCAAGGGTAAGATACTCAGGATAGCTATCCCCCAGTAATCACCAAAATTTTTTTGGAACTGAACTTGGGTCCTCTTGCATGCTGCTCAGCAAAGCCAACCTACCTACACCAGACTGTGGCAAAGGAAAATACAGGTTTATTGCAAGGCCAAACAAGAAGAAAGGGCAGCTCTTTCTCAAAAGACCCAAATTCCTCAGTAGCTTTCAGGGCATCATTTGTGGTGAGGGTTGCAGCTCGTGGAATTTCTTCTGATTGGTTGGTGGTGAGGTAACACAGTGATGTTTAGGGAATTTTAATCATCAGGTTCCACCCAGTCTGTGTTCTACATGCTGTGGTCAGCATGTAGTCACCATGGTGCACCCGGTAGGGGTCTTAGTTCCTGCAGAACACTCAAAAGATATACATCAGATTGTTATGTAAATCCCTTGAGGAGGAACTAGCACTCTGTTTTATTGCTGAACATTGTTTCAACTATCATTACTTTTCTTGTTTAACTGCTTTTCCTTCGTTTCTGCATTCCCTCATTTCTCAAATTAGTAACTGCTTGAGTCTGCTTTTTGGAACTGGGGAAAGGCCTAAGAGACTAACGCCTTTTTTCTATAAACAAGACATGGGAGATGTGGAGGGGCTTTTGTACCTGAGAAGGCCCCGCACAGTTCTGCTTGGTTTCACACCCCAACCCCCCAACTCCCCCCCCACCCCTCACCCACCCCCCTCACCCCCCCACCCCCCCCCACCCCCACCCCCGCCATTTCTTTGATACTTCTCAATCCTGAGGGGAATACATGGGTGGAACAAGAAAGGGAACAAAGTTTTGGATAAAGTGATTAGTCATAGACTCAGCAGGGGGAGTCAGTCTCACCCTCATAGCAGCTGCCTAATACCGCCTCACTGAAATAAACTTCTGCATCAGCAGTTCCACGGACACTCTCATGGGCAGAGCCTGCAGTGAGCTATAAAACAGGAAGAGCTGTTTTTCTATCCACTGGAAAATATTTCTAAGACAAAGCCTGGTCCTCTGAAGCATTAGCTAGGATTTTATGCCATGGGCAAATTAATGGCATTCCTGCACAGTGGGGCTCCGCAGAGGGAAAACTGGGAGAGCCAGTACTTTACCACCGCAGTTCCTGAATTATGACATCAAGATTAAGTCAGAGGGCTTCCCTGGTGGCGCAGCGGTTGAGAATCTGCCTGCCAATGCAGGGGACATGGGTTCGAGCCCTGCTCTGGGAAGATCCCACATGCCGCGGAGCAACTAGGCCCGTGAGCCACAATTACTGAGCCTGCATGTCTGGAGCCTGTGCTCCACAACAAGAGAGGCCACAATAGTGAGAGACCCGTGCACCGCGATGAAGAGTGGCCCCCACTTGCCGCAACTAGAGAAAGCCCTCACACAGAAACGAAGACCCAACACAGCCATAAATAAATAAATAAATAATTTTTTTAAAAAAAAGGTTAAGTCAGATAACAAATTCAAGATCCTGTATGAAGATGGGGAAGGAATTCCTAATATTCCATTATGATTGTTTCAGAGTTTCCAGGCCTGGACTGCGTCAAATTTCCCAACCATTTTATTTGCCTTAAACATCTTCTTTGGGACTTCCCTGGTAGTTCAGTGGTTAAGAATCTGCCTTCCAATGCAGGGGATGCGGGTTCAATCCCTGGTCAGGGAACTAAGATCCCACCTGCCTTGGGGCAACTAAGCCTGCAGACCGCAACTGCTGAGCCCACTCACGGCAATGAAGATCTTGCATACCACAACTAAAGACCAGATGCAGCCAAATAAATAAATAAATAATATATTTTAAAATGTTCTTTGTTTCTTGTTTTTGTTTTTTTAATTAATTAATTTATTTTTTGGCCACACCACATGGCATGCAGGATGCAGGATCTTAGTTCCCCAACCAGGGATCAAACCCATGCCCCCTGCAGTGGAAGTGCAGAGTCCTAACCACTGGACCTCCAGGGAATTCCCTTAAACATGTTCTTTGAATGCTTACCAAGTCCTCTACACACTTCCTAAAGTTTGGAGTGTCTCATCCTGCTTCCTGTGACAAGATATGTAAAAACCTTCTCTGTAAACACAGAAAAAATGTGTTTGTCTAATACATCCCACAATTTGTCCTTTCCATGTTGAGTCAAGTGTATGTAAACCATATACAGTGAGTCAAGAGACAGACTTAGGAGCAACCAAACAACCATCTTGGTGTTTCCAAAGTCCATCTAAGTGGATCAAACATCCAGCTATCTCCCATCCAATTCTTTCTGAGTCTGAAGTTGCTATTTGAGCCATGTAGATCTCTTTTATGATTTCCTTAGGAGTCATCCTAAAGAAGTACTCTTCCTCATGTGGTACATATATACAATGGAATACTACCCAGCCATAAAAAAGGATGAAATAATGCCATTTGCAGCAACATGGATGCAACTAGAGATTATCATACTAAGTGAAGTAAGTCAGAAAGAGACAAATACCATATGATATCACTTATATGTGGAATCCAAAATATGACACAAATGAACCTATCTACGAAACAGAAATAGACTCACGGACATAGAGAACAAACTTGTGGTTGCCAAGGGGGACGGGGTTGGGGGAGGGATGGAGTGGGAAGTTGGGGTTAGCAGATGTAAGCTATTATATATGGAATTGATAAACAAAAATGTCCTATTGTATAGCACAAAGCACTATATCAGTATCCTATGATAAACCATAATGGAAAAAAGTATTTTAAAAAAGAATGTATATATATGTATAACTGAATCATTTTGCTGTATAGCAGAGATTAACGCAACATTGCTAGTCAACTATACTTCAATTAAAAAAATAAATGTGAAAGAAGTTTTCTTCCTCAGGGGAGGGCGAAAATCCCACCAAAGGTCTAGAGCCTCAAAATGAAACCTAGGGGCATATTCCAGAAGCTTGGAAACTACTTAAATTTTGGGGGTGGTTGAGAAAGAGGCTGGTAATTTAGCATATATATCAGACATCTGTGGGGAGTTCTCCTAAACTGACTTAGCAGGATTCTTGCTAAAACTAGATTTTGCAAGAAAGAATCCTTGGTGAAGAGAGGGTTCAGGGGAGATGAAGTAAAGTTTGGTCAAGCAAAGAATCTTTGTCAATATATACATATACATACACACATGTAGATACATACATACACATACACTCTATCTTACTGTATGGTCAGACCACTCAAGATGGCTATTCTCTTGCTCTCTGTACATCCTCTGCCCTACCAGTGTCTGCTTCATCTATACCTTACTCACATGACTGACATTCCTGTGCACTTGCCCCAGGCCCCAGCTAGAGATTATTGTTGTTGTTTTTTTAAATTGGGGTATAGTTGTTTTACATAGAGATTGTTCTCACCAAAGGGACAGTGAGGGGCATGCCCCTCTGCTGGTTTCTCTGGTAACTAATGAACCAACCTAATGTCAATTCCCCCCATAACTGGCAATCTTCCCTTCCCCTGGGTGTGAAGTCCGCCACCATGTGCTGCCCACAGGCTGCAGCACACAGTGGGATGTCACTCCAGGACCTTGCTTCAGACGTGTAGGATTCCCCATCCATTAAACCATTGATGTCTCTGTTGCTGACTCCAGGCTCTTTCTTTGGTCTTGAAGCTGAGCAAGTGCAGGCCTTGTAGGCCTTCAGAGTATAGCCCAACACTTACTCCAAAAGTAGCATACTGTAATATAGTTCTGGACCCATCTTTTTTTTTTTTTTTTTACTGAAATTATCTTGCTGAACACTCTACATCAGTATGTAGAGATATTCCTTTTTTTTTTTAAATTAATTATTTATTTATTTTTGGCTGCACTGGGTCTTCGTTGCTGCACGCGGGCTTTCTCTAGTTACGGCAAGCGGGGGCTACGCTTCGTTGCGGTGCACGGGCTTCTCATCGCGGTGGCTTCTCTTGTTGCGGAGCACGGGCTCTAGGTGTGCGGGCTTCAGTAGTTGTGGCACCCGGTCTTCAGTAGTTGTGGCTTGTGGGCTCTAGAGCACAGACTCAGTAGTTGTGGCACACGGGCTTAGTTGCTTCCACAGCATGTGGGATCTTCCCAGACCAGGGCTCGAACCCATGTCCCCTGCCTTGGCAGGCAGATTCTTAACCACTGTGCCACCAGCGAAGCCCTAGAGATATTCTTTATTCCTTTGTCACCTGCAGAAGACTCCATTGTATGGAGGTGGCATAATCTCTTTGATTTAGGTGTGTCTCCTATATATACCATAGAATTGAGTTAGCTTGTTTTTTAATGTCATAAAACAATTTATAACATTAGAATGTGATTACCAATTCTACACTATCTATGTATGAACTATCTATGAATGGCTGCCATAGAAAATGTTTCCTTCCACTTAAATTAGGCCATTGTTTGGATAAGCAGGACAAAATGCTGGGAAAGCAGTAGTCTTATGTGCTTTGCACATCATCTTGGACACTGTGGCTTCACAAAAGACGTCTCATGACATGGCCAACAATTTTCAGAGAGGCCCGTTTCCTAATTCCGGTGAGAATAAACTTAAGATGAGACAAATATACATCGACTGGGCGCTGTCTCTGACATTTTATTTCTCTTTTATAGCTTAACTGAAAAGAGTATGATGCTGAAACAGACTGAGCCAATTAAAAAAATTCTCCTCAGCATGTGAATTGTGACTTCACTGAGGGTTTTTGGCAATGACCATCTGTCTGAAAGTTTCAAAGTCACCCATTAATCACACTGACCACCACAGGTTAGGGAGACAATCTTTGTAGATGTTTCCACTGTTCAGAAACACACAGAGCCACTGAGTTTATTCCTGTTCTGTGTTGTGATATGCTGGTTGTATGACCAGCAAATAGGAGTCAAGCATCAGGCAGTGATGAGCCAAGCTCTCTGGACCAGGCACAGCTGTGCTTTTCTGAATACACATCCTACCTAGACATTAAACTGTGACATAATCAGTTCAGAGCTTAGATACAGGGGACAAGGATACGTTTTCTCTCATAGACCAGAAACCCAACATCAGGAGATTACAGATTGTGGCCTGGCATCATCTTTGACTAGAAAGTCACTCCTTTTGTGCGTCCAGACTCAGGAAGTCTATTGACCCTCCTTTATGACTTATCTTCTCAATCACTCTTGAACTGAAATCCTCTTGAATAATGAATTTATCAGACAAAAAAGATAATGGTACATACTGTCAACTGATGAGCTATTAACATAATTGTCCCTGCTTTCTACTCCAAGGACAAGGCAAAGTCTTCTCAAGCCTGATTCCCTTTGGGATAGCCCTATCATGTTAGCCACTACAAACCAAACAATCACTACATGCCAGGGACTGTATCAGGCAAGTCAATTCATGTGCTTTCTTTCTTTTTATTCCATCTCTACAACAACACTGTGAGGTATAGTCCCAAAGTTTTTTGTTTGTTTCAAGACAAACTTACCCGGGTTACCTCACACAATGAGACTTTAATATAATTATAATGATTCCTTTTTTTTTTTTTTTTTGGCTGCGCCACATGGCTTGTGGGATTATACCCCCACCAGAGATCGAACCCAGGCCCTTGGCAATGAGAGTGTGGAGTCCTAACCACCGGACCGCCAAGGAATTCCCTATAATGATATCTTGAATGATGAAGTTATTATTATTTTTTAAGGATTTTAGCATGGTGTTGTGTATGTGAGTTACAATTTGGTTTGGCAAAATATAATAAAATATAATAACAACAAACTCAAAGTAGTAGTGACCCAAACACATAAAGGCTTATATTTCTAATGAACAATAAGTTTGGAGGTGGGAGATTGTAATACAGCCTCAAGAATTTCCAGGCTGAGGTCTCGAGGAGTCTAGGCTTTTTGTAACATCTCTCCTGCACTTTTCCTTCCCTTGTAGTTCCTAAAGAGCTGCTGAATCTTCAGTCATCTGGTCGACCTTCCAAAGCATCCCTCCAAAGCAGAGCCAGCTTTTCTTCAAGCCCCAGCCCATGTTTTTTACGTAAATCCTAGTGGTCATTCTCAGCATCCGTGGAAGCTGGGAAATGTAGCGTTTTATCTGGATACAACAACAATATTTATTTCCTAAATAAAATTGTGGTTCTGAAGGTAAGAAAGAAGAATGGATTTTGAGGAGGCAGTTATGGTCCCTGCCACAAAGTGGATAGGTAATAATAGCACTTCATCAACAGATTGTATAAGTGAAAAGCACCTTGGGCAATTCATAGCAAGTAATGATAATGTAAACGTTTATTGAGACCTTACTCTTTATGTGCTTTACTATACTGTCTTATAGAAATCTCACAACACTCTGATGTAGATAATATCATGATCCCCATTCTCCAGATAAGCCTGTGGCACACAGGCTTCGTTGCTTCCACAGCATGTGGGGTCCTCCTGGACCAGAGCTTGAACCTGTGTCCCCTGCACTGGCAGGTGGATTCTTAACCACTGCGCCACCAGGGAAGTCCCAAAAAATAAAATTTACTTAATTATGTATATGTAATTAAAAGTCAGAATAATCGTTGCAGGAAGGGGGGCCAATTCCAGGGCCTGAGATGGGGCTCTTGTTTAACACTTGGAAATAAGTTGTACAAGGAGACACACTTGGTGACAAAGCAAGAGACTTTATTGGGAAGGGGCACCTGGGCGGAGAGCAGGAGGGTAAGGGAGCCCAGGAAAACCGCTCTGCCATGTGGCCTGCAGTCTCAAGTTGTACGGTTATGGGCTTAGTTTCCAGGTTGTCTCTGGCCAGTCATTCTGACTCAGGGTCCATCCTGATGGCACATGCATTGCTCAGCCAAGATGGACTCCAGCGAGAAGGATTCTAGGAGGCTGGTAGGACATATCGACTGGCATTTCCTCTGTCCTTTTGACCTTTCCCGAATTCTTCTGGTGGGTGGTAGCTTGTTAGTTCCTCGTTCCTTACCAGGGACTCCTGTTGTAAGATAACTCATGCAAGTGGTTACTATCATGCCTGGCCACGGCAGGCAGTTTCAGTCAGTGGTTCCCTTAACATAATCACAGCAATATTTTTTAGAACTTAAAGATTTTAAAGAACTTAAAGATTTTTTTTCAGTTGTTTAGAATTGCTGGCACACAGTGATCACAAAAAGCAGAAGGGCTTTAGTTGGTTTTATTACTGGTTTAAAATTCACTAAAGACAGAGCTCTCTATTATTGTCTGCACGGGGCAGATCTCTTCCATTGCTCTTCCTTTTCACCCACCAGTGTTCCATAGTTAAGCTAGTTGAAGCCGGTTTTGTTGATTTAATCATACTTTATAATGCAGTCAGGTTTTAGAAGGGAAGCACTGGGAATTCATATTTTTTAAATGACCAAACCTAAAATTCCTTATGCAATAAAAATGATTGCCCAATGACTTACCTTTCTGTGTACGCAATTGTCCTAAACTGAAGAAACTCAAGAGGAAAAGAATCGGAAAGGGACATGAGGGTTGCAAGTGCAAACTCCCAGAAGATCCAGATGAATGTGGTCCATGAGTGAGTGAGTGAGGCAGGGGAGAAAAGTGTCGACATGGAAAGAAATGCCCTGCCGGAAGTGGCCAGGTGGCATGAGGCGCGGCCCCTACTCAGCCTCATCCAAATGTATCCTCGTGGGATGCAGGCCCATGGTTACCCTGATCTGGTAAGTTTTTTCATGAGGAGCCAACAATCTGATGTCTGTGTAAGATCCCTTGATTTTTAAATGATGGAAATTAATTCAAACTCTAGAAAACACTGTGCACTGCAAACAAAACACATCTGCAGCTGCAGTACGCTCGCAGGCTACCAATTTCCTAATGAAAAACGCAAGCAGTGATTGAACCAGTTACAGAAGCCAAGAAAATATGCTTTATTCTTCGATCCTTTTCCTTTCCCCAAATGTGACATTTTAGAAAAATCCGGATACACTTACATCATATCCATAATCTGCAGCTTAACAAGAAAAGCAGCATAATTAAAGAGTCTGAACGTCCAGAGCCCTCCTTTCTCTCGAGTCAGAGCCAAGGATGGTGTCACCCAGATGCCTGTTAACTAAGAGACATACACCAGATTTATTTAACCACTGGCAAACCGCATTTTTTTTTCCCTAGGGCAATAAGTTAAAAGATTATTTACCTCCCTTGGTTACAAAAAGAGGAAATACTTCTTCCAAGACTCGGGGTAGCTGCGGCCAGTTCTCCCGGAGAAATTATTTTACCACAAAGATTCAGAGCACAGAGCCCGGAAGCCTTTGCCCACCAGCCTCCCTGCCGCTGCACTGCATGGGCACCTTCTGAGAAGTGAGTGTTTTATTAGCATCCAAAAGTTTCAGGCCCTGAGCATCTGATAGTTAAGAACATCATTCTAAATCCCTGTATGTAGATTTCATTTGATTTGGCATTTGGCATATTAAAAGAGAAGGTTTTTTTCAAATGAAAGACAATAGAAGCTGTTCCCCGCCCCCCCGCCCCCCCCCCCGCCCCATTTCCACAGGGAATTAAAGCTTTGTGTATCTTAATTAAAAAGCTATTTGCTAAATCCTTTAACAGAATTTCTAAGTATCCTCAAGGTTGGGTTCCTGCAGGGGCCAAACAGAATTTAAAGCAAGAATTTGATGAAGCCTTTGTCCTCTGTGCCCATTAAGAATTCTCTGGTTTAAGTTGCATGGAAGCTGCCCCGTATGGCCAGGGGGCATGGCTTCTCTATGTGACCTCCCAGAAACACAGAGTCTGCAACTGTGAGTCCCGAGGAAAAGCTTTGCATGGTCCCAAGCCTTACTGTTAACCCAGTAAAGACCCCAAAGTCTAATCTCTGACTCTGTCTACCACAAAGAAACAGGCCTAAGAAGGGCATTTACACGTGAAGGTGAGGGGGCTATGTTCTAGTTTGGTGAGAATAGGACTGAGTTGACGCCCTGCATTCAATTTGTGCTTTTCCTGGAATTTCTTTTCTGTTCTTTCCGGAGGGGAAGGGCCGAAAAAGGACCATTCCAGGGCGCGGCGCTGGGCTTGCCACATTTGGGAGCGCCGCCTGAAGTTGGGCGCACAGCCTCCCGACGCCCTGCCGTTGGGCTGGTGGAGGCCGCAGCACTGCTAGGGTTCTATCAGTCCTCCTGTTTGCACTATTTCTTTTTGCGACCATGGCCCCGCCTTAAGTATTTCCAATTAAGAAACAAAACCTCAGGAAACCGAAACTTAACCAGCCGCTCTCGCTTCTGTAATTACGCCTGCTGACCCCCCCCCCCCGCAACCGTCCAACCAATCAGACGGCGACTAGTGTCTCTGTTTAAAAGTCAACCAATCGGCGACTAGTGTCTCTGTTTAAAAGTCAACCAATCGGCGAATAGTGTCTTTGTTTAAAAGTCAGCCAATCGGCGACTAGTGTTTCTGTTTAAAAGTTAACCAATCGGCGACTAGTGTCTTTGTTTAAAAGTCAACCAATCGGCGACTATGTTTGTACTGGTCTATAAAAGAGCTGTACTAAACTCCGCCAGGACCTCTTAAAGTCACCGGCAACGAGTGCGCGGAGGTCCAGGTTCGAACCTGCAATAAATGACCCTTGCCGTTTGGCTTTGACTCTCGACTCTGGTGGTCTTGTGGAGGGGCCTCGCGACCTTGGGCATTTCAAAGGCAGTCATCTCCCTGTATAAGAGGAAAAAACTCAAAAGAAGTGAAGTCTTTCCCTTTTTCACAAATTAGTTTCTTTTAAAAGAAAATGTCCATCTGTATCATATTATCTCTTTTCTAGTGGTTATGTTCTGGGTCAATTTTTTTTCTTTTTTTCTTTTTTTTTTTGCAAACAACAACAAAAAGGCTAGAAATGACCATTAACAAAAACCAATGTGACCTGATTATATTCTCCCAAATGTCTATTTCTGAAATTTCTATCATCAGAGTATTCAGGTGTTTGGGGCAAGTGTGCTATTTTAACATCAAACAAGAAAAGAAAAGAATAAAGATATTCTTGATCATATCGTAAGATGGGAGGCCAAGTTGCTGACCCCAATTTTTTCTGGAGGGGTTGGGGTAGGGAGAGGGGATGATCATCTTAAAATTACCCAGTCCATTCTAACTACTAGAGCTTCACTTGATTAATAGCCTGTCTTTTAAAATGGAACCTCAGGACTTCCCTGGTGGTGCAGTGGTTAAGAACCCGCCTGCCAATGCAGGGGACATGGGTTTGATCCCTGGTCCGGGAAGATCCCACATGCTGCGGAGCAACTAAGCCCGTGTGCCACAACTACTGAGCCTGCGCTCTAGAGCCCGCGAGCCACAACTACTGAAGCCTGCGCACCTGGAGCCTGTGCTCTGCAACAAGAGAAACCACCGCCATGAGAATCCCATGCACCGCAGCAAAGAGTAGCCCCTGCTTGCCACAACTAGAGAAAGCCTACATGCAGCAACGAAGACCCAACGCAGCCAAAAATTAAATCAATAATAAAATAAAATGGAATTTCTTCAAAAGAACAATTTTCTAACAGTGAAATTTCTAGCATCAGTGGAGGAAAGCTATTTTTAGAGAAAGATCCCATTCCCCAAAACAACATGATAGAGGCACTGTGTATCTTCCCCTCTGAGCCCAGCTGGCCCTATAGACCTGCTTATACACATGTGCCCCTCTGGAAAGACCCCTTGAAACCCTGACCACACGAGGCTTCAGAGAACTTGCAGTGATTTAGAACGTGCTGGAACCGTCCTGAAAGCCTTTCATTTGGCAGAAGTCATTCCTGCCCCTTCCTCCTAGTCTCTCAATTCTGGAAACATCTCCTCTCATAAAGAGCTGCACAGTCTAATAGTTACGTGTCTTAAGAGCATGGTGTTTGGAGTCAGAATGCTCAGGACTGAACTCCAACTCTGCAATTTACAGGAGAGTTTCCCTTAACAGACCTCCAATGAACGGACTCACCAGCTTAACCAATGCAAGTAAGTTATGTCTAGCACACCTGAGCACTTCAGCTTTAACTACTTTTGAATAAAGGATCAACTATAAGGCAAACCTTAGGATGTCAGAGGGAGCTCCTCAGACACATAGCAGACTATAGATTATAGGGCTGATTAGGAGAGAGATTTTATTTAATGTCCTTGATTTGGGGGGACCAATTTCAAAGCTAAGTAAACTTCTGTTACAACTCGGTTGTTTTAGGTGGTAGGTAAAACGTAAAAATAAAAAGGCTGACATATTTTCCTGGGTTTCAGGGTGGGCTGTGTTGAAACTATGCTTGGCACACAGTAAATGCTTGTGAAATGTCATTTCTTTTGTCTTCTTTCTCTGTCCTTTGCTGCTCAATGCTTCTCACTCCACTACCAGAAAATAAACCCCAAACCATATAAAGTAACCAAAACTTCCTGAAATTCTCCTCAAAAATGTCTTTTATGGATGAAATTGTGCTTTTGTGTGATTACAGAAGACAGCATATAATTCAGTAAATACTAATATAGCTGATGCCAAGGGGTGGGAACTGGTGACTGGATATCACCTCCAGCAGATGGTTTACTATGACCTCCTTCACCAACTCAGATAACACTGACAAAAGATACGCCCTGTTTATTAATAGTGATTATTTCTGTGGAATCAAGGGACTAGGGGCAAACGTGGGCGAGTGTACATCCTTATGGTGCCGAGGGATATTTGTAATTTGAAGAAGCGTACCCACTCCCTCCCCCAGGGTTATTCCAATCTGCTCCCACCCCACCCTCAGTGGAGACTGCTGCTTTCGATTTTCTAGACTTTGTCTTTTAGAGGAGGAAAAATAATGTTCCTTCTACCTTTCATTGTTCCTGGCTAAGTACCCCACTCCCACCCCGTAAAAAAGACAGAATAATAGAGGAAAAAAAAATTTTTAATTAATTAATTTATTTCTGGCTGTATTGGGTCTTCGTTGCTGCGCGGGGACTTTCTCTAGTTGTGGCAAGCAAGGGCTACTCTTCGTTTTGTTGCACGGGCTTCTCATTGCAGTGGCTTCTCTTGTTGCGGAGCACGTGCTCTAGGCATGCGGGCTTCAGTAGCTGTGGCACGCAGCCCAGTAGTTGTGGCTTGAGGCCTCTAGAGCGCAGGCTCAGTAGTTGTGGTGCACGGGCTTAGTTGCTCTGCCGCATGTGGGATCTTCCCGAACCAGGGCTCGAACCCGTGTACCCTGCATTGGCAGGTGGATTCTTAACCACTGCACCACCAGGGAAGCCCTAGAGGAAAAATTTTTTAAATTATATACATACAGGAGCCCCACTTAAAAGGTGGCCAGAAGATTGAGGATTATATTCCATCCTGAGCTAAGGAAAGGGATGGGGTCTGGGGCTTAAAGGTCCAGGAAGGCAATTCACCGAAGGTGAAAAGAGGAAATGTTCGGTAAACAAAGGCGGCCGGGTCAAGCTGATAAGTCTCTCAGATGAAGAAGTATAATAGCTGTCTTCCTGATACAGACCCCTTTTCTCATGTAAATTTTCTTTACAAATGTAAAATTTCCCTTACAAATGGGTAACTTCTATTCTGTTTTCAGAGCTTCTTCTATGCCTGCAGTTCATTAAAATAAACAGCTCAAAATAATTCTTATTCTCCGAAGAGGCATATTTCGCAGTGGCACATTCTGCTAAGCCCTCAGCATTCACAGCAGACAAATGCAAATTGTGTGTTCTTCTGGCTGCTCAGCTAACAGTGTTCAATTAGCTTGCCTAACAACGTTTTATGACCCAGTAATGTTCAGTTTCTCAAGCTGACGTTAGGCGTTATGAAAATCACATTAGCTTTGCAGACGGACAAGTCAGCCGCATCAAGGCTGGCTTCCTGTCAGCCTCCACACATCTCACCCCGTGAGTTTCTGAATTCTGAGTCCTGCTTCAGGTACACAGACATGCCCTCATCTGCCAGGGCCACAGATAAGATGAGAGATAAGAATCAGACCTTTAATTTCCTCAAAGCCTGGAAAATTCTCAACCCACCTAAGTAAAGAAATAAAAATTAAAATACATATTTAACTGGGATGAATTGGGTGATTGGGATTAACATATATACACTAATATGTATAAAATAGGTAACTAATAAGAACCTGCTGTCTAAAAAAATTAAATTAAATTAAAAAAAAAATACCTAACTAAGGTGTGATTCTGATTCTTCCCTATCAGAAATACACTGAAACCCAGGAAATAAAATCTCTCTCCTAATGAGCCCTGGTGCATTTGAAGAGCTCTCCTTTGACATTCTAAGGTTCTTTTCATTCCATTGTTGGAATTAAATTTTTTAAAATAAATTTATTTTATTTATTTACTTTTGGCTGCATTGGGTCTTCGTTGCTGCGCACGGGCTTTCTCTAGTTGCGGCGAGTGGGGGCTACCCTTCTTTGCGGTGCGCGGGCTTCTCATTGCGGTAGTTTCTCTTGTTGTGGAGCATGGGCTCTAGGCACGTGGGCTTCAGTAGTTGTGGCACGTGGGCTCAGTAGTTGTGGCTCGTGGGCTCTAGAGCGCAGGCTCAGTAGTTGTGGTGCACGGGCTTAGTTGCTCCACGGCATGTGGGATCTTCCCAGACCAGGGCTCGAACCTGTGTCCTCTGCATTGGCAGGCGGATTCTTAACCACTCTGCCACCAGGGAAGTCTGGAATGAAATTTAAATTGACTTTTCATAAGCAAAAGTCCACCCAAAGGAGGGATTGGTGCCTCCCCCATCACTGGTTTTCAGCCTGCGGCACTGCAGCCAACAGTAATGATTTCTATTCAAAAAACAAACCTCAGTTACACACGTGTACACGCTGAGTAAAAGAATTTGTGCAGTGTGTTCATTGCTTACTTTTCTCCTGGAATACATGATGAATTTTTATGGAGGGTAGGATAGGAAGGGAAGAACCACATTCAAGTGAAACCCAACATCATTCTCCTCTACAGTGTCATTTCAAAAGCCAGATAAAAGCCAAACGAGGAGGCTGGGAGAAGAGTGTCCAACGTAGCTGTTCTGAAAACCACCCTCCATTTCATTCTGGAGCAGGGAGGTTATACCACACATCACAAAAGCTTCTCTCCTCGCAGAAAATTAACTGGTAAGTGCTTTCTTGTTTTCTTTGAACTGCCGCGTTTGGAACTGACCTGATGAGGATGCCTGCAGATGATTTATTTATAAAGCAGTATTTGGACTAACTACCAGCTGGCAAAAAAGGAAAAGGACTCCTGATAGTTTATGAAAAGCTCTCTGTGCAGATTCATATTTTTGGTCCTGTCAAAAGTGTTTAGGAAGAGTGTAACAGGGTTTACAACAGCTGTGATTAAATCTAAAACCCTGAGATAACAGGAGGAGGTTGGTAGGGTAGGGGTTGGAAGGGCACAATGAACTTTCAGTCATTTCCTCAGCTTTTACCTAGCAAATTACAACTCATAAATGTAGTCTTGACTCAAAAATGTCAAACATCATTAGTGGAAAGCCCACTGTAGTGAAATCGAGTAGGAGGAAATGGTAGTCAAGATGAAAATTGACTTTGCCCTCCTTCAATTACAAGGCAGGAAAAAAGTTCTAAATTGAGTTGTAATGTGGCTTGGTTTTCTCCTGTCTTTTTAAAATGAATAGCTTGTGGCTCTTCAAAACAAACATTTCTTTGTTGTTGCTGCATTTTTTGAAATCTCCTAATCAATTGCCTGTTAGAATAATTGGTATCTGGGCTCATCTAATGAAGGACAAATGGCTAATTGAAGGCAAGTACTTGGAAGAAAAGGTTCAGCTAACTTGACTCTTCTTTTGGTAGTCAGATAACTGGGAGTACCAATTGTTTCTTGTCTGATCGTTTATCCTTCCCTCCAAATGAAAGCTAGTGAAAACCAAATGAAAATTTGATAACGGAACTTTCACCAGCAATTATTCTCTTAAATTGGCCCTTCTCACTTAAAAGAAAACTCGTTCACCCAAGCTTCCACAAACTTGTTGCTAAATTAATCCACTAGTATGTTTTGTTTTGTTTCGTGAAAAATTCAAGGGACTGCTCTTGAATCTCAAATTACCTAGTTCAAATAATTCCTCTTTCTAAATAATTCTCATCATGTTTGCACTTCTTCCAAACACTAAATGATTTTTAAGTTTTTTCACGGCCTTTATTTATGATTTTACCCAAGACTTAAGTCCTTTAGTTTATAAAAGAATGTCATACATTTTCTGTGTTACTTTACCACTGTCATCTCCCCGAGAGATAGCTATTTAACCCAACATTCCCCTTTCAAAGGCTACAGCAGTTGAAGCTAACTCATGGAAGTAATTTTAAAAGAAGAAAAAGTTTTATGCTAAAAGACTTTTTTCCAAATTGCTTTTAATTTTAAAAAGTCAGAAGCTACCTAAATATCCAACAAATATGCAACAAATAGCTTTCTAGTGCAACCCAAATCTATGGTTGCACTAGAAAGCTAGTTAAGAAACGTCTTGTATATTATCTCAATGGAAATATTTAGTAGTCATTAAGTTATAACTTGGAGGGATGTGTAGCATCATGGATGAGTACTCATAATACTAACAATAATTATAATTATGTAAAAAAGTAAATGGAGTTGAAAAAATTGAAGAAAAATATGCAAAATTGAAAATGGTTGTGTTAAGCTGATAGTGAACTGATGGTATATCAGGGAGGAAAAACTTTTACTCTGTCCTCTTAAGTTCTGGTTCTGAAGGCCTGTGAATTAAACTAACGAATGACAGATTAGCAAGAGATAACACAACAAAATTTAATCATGTATTTTTATTAACATACATAGGGGAGTTCACAGAAAATTGTGACTCAAAGGGAAGGCTAGAATTTGGAGCTTATATACCATCTTAAGGGGAAGGGGAGAGAGAGAAAGATACAGGAAAACAAGTGACTTCTTAATAAGGGAAGGGGAGAGGGAGAAAGGGGGCTTATGGGAAAACAAATGACTTCTTAGAAATATAAATGGGCTTTAGGAGAATAGATAGACTATACGATAGTTTTTGTGAGACTTCTCATCTACGGCGATGAGTCAACCTTTCCTTGTTGCTCCTGGGGAGGGGATTTATGACAATTGAGTTCTTTTGGGACCTCAAATGCCTTCTGCTCAAAATAATTTTTATGCCACAGTAGCATATGCTGGACCCCTTCAGATGATATAGCTCTTCTTTTTTCCCCAAATTTTCTCTAATAGTCCATTACTTGTATAATTTTAAAACTTCAAAATTTTGAAAAGTCCCATCTACTTTTTTCTTCAGGTCTCAATTTTCATATAAACCCCAAAAAGTTAAACCCTCAATCTGGTGGGAGGTCTTCAGTTCTAATTCACCTGGTTTCTTTGGTGGCATTAACTTTAGTAAAGGTTCCTGCCTCATAAAACTTCTTTTTTAAAAGGAAGATTTATTGAAGTATAGCTGTCTTACAATGTTGTATTTAATTTATTTTTTTTTCTTTTTTTTTTTTAAGTTCATTTATTTATTTATTTTTGGCTGCGTTGCTGCACGCGGGCTTTCTCTAGTTGTGGCGAGCAGGGGCTACTCTTTGTTGTGGTGCGTGGGCTACTCTTTGTTGTGGTGCGTGGGCTTCTTATTGCAGTGGCTTCTCTTGTTGTGGAGCACGTGCTCTAGGTGTGCAGGCTTCAGTAGTTGCGGCATGAGGGCTCAGTAGTTGTGCCTTGAGGGCTCTAGAGCACAGGCTCAGTAGTCGGTGGTTCACAGGCTTAGCTGCTCCGTGGCATATGGGATCTTCCCAGACCAGGGATCGAACCCATGTCCCCTGCATTGGCAGGCGGATTCTCAACCACTGTACCACCAGGGAAGTCCCCTTGTGTTTAATTTCTACTGTACAGCAAAGTGACTCAGTTATACATGTATATATTCTTTTTCATATTCTTTTCCATTACGGTTTATCACAAGCTATTGAATATAGTTCCCTGTGCTCTACAGTAGGACCTTGTTGTTTATCCATCCTACATGTAATAGTTTGCATCTGCTAATCCCAAACTCCCAATCCATCCCTCCCCCACCCCCACTGCCTCATTAAACTTCTAATGAAAGTAGTAAAAGCCAAGACCACAATAAAAACTGATAGTATAAAAATTTTAAAGATAGAAAAAACAGAACTAGCTAAATGAAGGTTAGTAATGCAGCATTATCTTAAATTGGACAATTTCCAAACATGCCGCCAATCTGTGGTTCCACAATATCTTTTTTTTCTCGGTACGCAGGCCTCGCACCACTGTGGCCTCTCCCGTTGCGGAGCACAGGCTCCGGACGCGCAGGCTCAGCGGCCATGGCTCACGGGCCCAGCCGCTCCGCGGCATGTGGGATCTTCCCGGATGGGGGCACGAACCCGTGTCCCCTGCATCGGCAGGCGGACTCTCAACCACTGTGCCACCAGGGAAGCCCCACAATATCTTTATATTTGCTATTTTGCTTCTGTCTGTCACCCCAGAGTTTAATCCCAACTATGCCTCTGACTTGTTTCATGGCTTGAGGCAGAGCAAACTTCATGGGCCTCAGTTTCCTTTCCTCTTAAATAAACCTGACGGGCAAGGTTCCTTCCAGTACTCCAATCTCACCCCCTTCCCCTTTTTTCAACCTCTGCTTACTAAGTCATTGCTCAATGTGCTATATATAATGGGTTCCTAGCACATACAGTGGGTACCTAATAAGTATTTGGTGAGACAAATCTTTTATTCAGATTCTATGCTTTCATATTCTTCAGTTGTCATAGTATGTTCTGATTATTCCAAGATACCCAGATAAGATGAAAAATGCTCTTCATTGTTAAAGAAACTGGTGTCAGTAGGAACAAAGTAAATATAAGTCAGGCACAAACTTTTTGCTAGAAATTATTTGCAAGTCCTTCCTTCAGCCTAATGAATATAATGGGCAAGATGATTCATTAGAAGGTAGAAGGGCAGGGGTTAAATAGACCCTGGCTTTGCCTCTGGAAGAGTTTCTCTCTGTGTGAAGCATACTGACCCAGGCAAGAGCCAACCATCCAACCTTAGTCTCATTGGCCCCTTGTTCAGCAAACACAATCAACCAGCCCATGTGAACGCGAGTGTGTGAAACACTGCACACAGCAAGTCTTTGCAGGATGAGTACAAATAAAGAATTTGCTTGTGATAAAGGAATTTATCACATCAAATGAAGAAGGTATGTTAGGGCTTTCTGAATGATTTAAATTTTGTTTTGTTTTGTTTTGGAAGTTTGCTATTTTCCATTATGGGGGTGGTGAAGGAGGTTGTTTGTTTATCATTAACTAAGAGAAACCATCTGACATATCACATTCAGTCAAGCAAATATTGAACCATCAGCTGATTTGCTAGGAGAGGACACAAGGATTTTAATGGAAAGTTCTTGCCCTCAGTAAGCTTAGAGTTGTGCTGCCTGGGAGACATAATTAAGTTATTAAACTAAAAAGTTTTAAAACTGGGCTTCCCTGGTGGCGCAGTGGTTGAGAGTCCGCCTGCCAATGCAGGGCACACGGGTTCGTGCCCCGGTCCGGGAAGATCCCACGTGCCGCGGAGCGGCTGGGCCCGTGAGCCATGGCCGCTGAGCCTGCGCGTCCGGAGCCTGTGCTCCGCAACGGGAGAGGCCACAGCAGTGAGAGGCCCGCATACCGCAAAAAAAAAAAAAAAAAAAACCTATGTAATACTTACAGGATATAGAGTTTAGAAAAGGGAGGGATGGAGGTGGATGCGAGTATGCAAGTTAACAGTTTATGCAAGAGGTGACACAGTGAGAGAGGTGGGTACTGGTGTCCCATCATGAGTCAAAGTGAGATGACAAGATTTGGACTTGACTGAGCAACTGATGGAGTGTACCCACTAGAAGTCCTTCTTGGCCTGAGGAAGCTTGTGGAAGAACTTGCTGGAGGGGGATCCCAGAACAGCCTATGACCTCTGAGAGGAGAGGGGGTGTAAGAGCAGCATGCAATTAAAAATGCAGAGTTGGGCTTCCCTGGTGGCGCAGTGGTTGAGAGTCCACCTGCCGATGCAGGGGACGCGGGTTCGTGCCCCGGTCCGGGAGGGTCCCACGTGCCGCAGAGTGGCTGGGCCCGTGAGCCACGGCCGCTGAGCCTGCGCGTCCGGAGCCTGTGCTCCGCGACGGGAGAGGCCACAGCAGTGAGAGGCCCTTGTACCGCAAAAAAAAAAAAAAAAAAAATGCGGAGTTGTTTCCACTAAAACATCAGGGCACAAGCAGGCCTATTTTGGGTCTCCTCTAACAAAAAAAAAGATCTATATAATGGAAGCGAATTGAGCCCACTGCCCTCACTTCATCCCCAGTCTCTAGCCAGCTTTGACAAGGCGGGTAGCCAGCACTCTGGCAGCTCACCTGATGGAGTCGTGGTACCCAAGAGGAGCAAACGTGTCTACAGACACATGTAATGCATCTTCTGGAGGCCCTGGAAATACTTTCCAGTGAACTCTTCTCAAGTATGATCTCTTTATTGGGCAAACATAGTGGATATTACATCAGCCAATGGGGACACCTTAATGAATCCTGAATTAAAATTCTAAATACTACCCCATTTGTGCCCACTGTCAACAGGGGAAATTTTCAGGTTACAATAAAAATATACTTACATAGCACTTTACAGTTTTCTCTGTGTTATTTCTGTTCTCTAGGAAATCCATGCCTAATTAAATTCTGCATTGAAGTTTCTCATTATGTCCTGAAAACCTGTAATACCAGTGTTGCTGATATACATACAGTATTTCAGAATTTAACCAAGCCAGATAATATAGGTGCAACTCAAAGCCAGGCTAACCCAACTAGGACCAAGAAATTCTCAAGTGGACTTTACTTGGGGTGTATTTTTTATTTTTTTAATTGTATTTTTTAATTTAAAAATTATTTATTTATTTGGCTGTGCCAGGTCTTTAGTTGCGGCACACGGGATCTTTGTTGAGGCATGAGGGCTCTAGTTCCCTGACCAGGATTGAACCTGGGCCCCCCTCACTGGGGGCCCCTGCATTGGGAGCTCGGAGTCTTTTTTTATTTATTTATTTTTGGCTGCACTGGGTCTTCGTTGCTGCGCGCAGGCTTTCTCTAGTTGCGGCAAGCCGGGGCTACTCTTCGTTGTGGTGTGCAGGCTTCTCATTGTGGTGGCTTCTCTTGTTGCGGAGCACGGGCTCTAGGTGTGCAGGCTTCAGTAGTTGTGGCACACGGGCTCACTAGTTGTGGCTCGCAGGCTCTAGAGCGCAGGCTCCGTAGTTGTGGTGCACGGGCTTAGTTGCTTCGCGGCATGTGGGATCTTCGCAGACCAGGGCTCGAACCAGTGTCCCCTGCATTGGCAGGTGGATTCTTAACCACTGCGCCGCCAGGGAAGTCCCAGGGTGTAGCTTTTAAATTGAATACTGAAGTAGAGTAGAAAAAGAATTCAGGCCCACCAGGGGGTTAGATGGACTAAGTTAGAACACCAAAAACATGAGACCTTGTTGGTACTGCTGACAAAAATGCAATCACTAGATGGCAAAGTTCAAAGCATGGTGAAACCAAGAAAGTAATTTATTTCATAAAATTTAGCATATGAAGAATTCAGTAAGGAGAGGTCATAGTCTTCGCTCAGGAATCATGCAGAAGCAAAGGTTACGCTGTGTGCTTTGAAAGCCCTCAAGGGTTACTCTCTGAAGTTCTAATTTTGTGTTTCTTTTTATGCAAGAAACAAAAAAGTTATTTAAGAACAGTCCATGGTCAACCAGCCAGTCACTTAGTATAATAACCAAATCAGTTGGGTATTGTAGGGGTAGAAAACTTTTCCCTTCTTCCCTTCTAAGTTCTTTGGCTGGTGTAATAATTAAATCAGCATCAAACTGATTAACAGGAGAAAAATTTAATGTCATGTGTACGGGAGTCCATATAATAAGAGATTCAAAGAAGTAACCAAGGCAGGCAGATTTGATACCTTTTAGACAAAGAAACAATAAATTTGTGAAGAATTGACAGTACAAAGAAGTTTGGGTTTGGGGTAGTAAATTAGTGAAGAAGTAACAAGTTTTGTTTATACAGCCTTCTTGGCCCTAAATTCCCTATTTCTGGTGATAAGGATATCTTCTACCCTCCTGATACTGGGAGGGTACCTTTCACATAGGAAATTTATTTTCTGCTTTCATGAGGACAAAGGAGGGTCAGAGTGTCCTTCTTGTACCAGCTGTTTCTCAAGTAATTTTAATTCAAAATATTAACATGCCAAAGTGGCATATTTGGGGGTGGCATATTCTGCTCCCTTTCAGTATAGTTCCTCCATTATAAATGCTTTACACAATCTTGTATAACAGACCCCAGCATTCAACAAAAAGTGATCATTATACACAGATATAATAATTATAGAAGTGTTCGAGGAACACTAGGGGGTGCATCAGGGCTTGGGATAAAGGCAGAGTTAATACTAAAAAGGGAGAACTTCATGAAGAAGGACTTCTGCAAGGAGGTATGCAACCTGGCAGCTTAGAAAAGAGAGAATCAAAGCCAAGTGTAATAATATGTGCTGGGTTAATTTTCATTAGGACCTAAGGGCATGAAAAATAATTTGTATATGAAATTAGATCATTAGACCTAGAAGAAAGTGCTTATAGATATGACACCCTTAATTTTTCATAAAACTTTCTCTTTGGCGGTTTATAATGATAAACCTCTGTTTCAGTGGAAAACATCTGGTAATGGAGCATTCTGCTTAATTATGTAGCTAAGAGTTGACATAGGTTTTTTTTTTTAATGAAGTTATACCATATAAAAGTGCTGTTATTTGACCTTGACAATGTCGTATGCTTCAACATAAAATATGGATTACTAATTTAACAAAAACAGTAAGATATATTCATATATTATTTGTTTTATTACATAAGTATTTGTTTGATTTGTGTATTTTATTTATGCCCATTATATAGTTAACTATGTTTAACACTAAAACTGTACTAAACTTACTATAGTTTTGAGGATGAGAAAGTACTTCCTGGGGCTTCCCTGGTGGCGCAGTGGTTGAGAGTCCGCCTGCTGATGCAGGGGACATGGGTTTGTGACCCGGTCCAGGAGGATCCCACATGCCACGGAGCAGCTGGGCCTGTGAGCCATGACCACTGAGCCTGCGCGTCTGGAGCCTGTGCTCCGCAACGGGAGAGGCCACAACAGTGAGAGGCCTGCGTACCACAAAAAAAAAACAAAAAAAGAAAGTACTTCCTCTTTCATTCACTAAACTTTTATTGAGCACCTATTATGTTTCCTGCACTCTGTTCTGTACTTGAGATACAAGGATGAGTAAAACTTAGACCTTGCCCTTAAGGCTCTCACGTTAAGCAAGGGAGATGAACACCTTAACAGATGATTACTACAGAGACGTTGTGTACAAGGATTAAGAAGGAAGTCCCTGAAGTCAGACAGACCCAGAAGTCTTGCCTGGGCTTCACCACTTTTGCTAATTGCCCAACCTCTCTTAGCCTTATAGAAATAATAATAGTACCTCACAGGGTTGTTGTGAAAATGCATGTAAAGTTGCTTAGCATTGTAGCGTACTTAACAAGTACTCAGGAGGTGTTACCGTATTACTGTAATGTGTTAAAAGGTATTATATACTTAGGTGTGCTTGGTATTTGCTTCCTCATTTTGCATGTATTAGGTAAACTGGTCTTAATTATAAGTAATACATTATTAGACAACTGGTTTATAGTGAAGTAATTTGCTCCTGATAATAGTTTAGAGAAAAACCTCATCATCTTTCCCTGTAAGTGGGACCTGTTGTCATTTAAAAGTCCTGGTCTAATTAAGTGGCCAGACAGATTTAATACATCTCTAAGGAGTGAGATGCAACATTCTTTTTAACACCTTTAATAAGACGAGGAACTGAGAACAAGACCTAATGGATTTGATGGTAATTAAGAGCTTAAATTTCCTTCTCAAACTCACCTTTGCCTTCTCAGACAAATATAAATAAATGTTAGTTGCTGCGATGCCCGTGAGCATGAATGCCTTTTATCAAAACCCACTGAATAGCTGTTCTTCTAGTCAATAAATATTATTGAGCTCTATTCTCTGCCTGGCATTGTGCTAGGTTCTGGGAGTATAAGGTAAGCAAAACTACATTCTGGTGGAGGAGAGACATTCATCAAATAAGCATTCAAACATATAACTAAAAATTCTGTGTGAAGAGTGTAGAGCAGGGACCCTGAAATAAGTTGGGGGATAGGCTCGTAGAGATCAGGCAAGAATTCATTAGGAAAGTAATATCTAAAAACACAGCTTACCCTTTAGAAGAAATGGTGGTTTTCTCCTTAATACCAAACCATCAGCAAGTTCAGGAAATAAGAGCTTAGTCAAATCAATTGTTTGGTTACTTTACAGGAAATACTAAGTGTAAACAAATTGTTTATTCTATTACCCAACTGTATAGATAATACTAAACATGACTCTTCTGTTTGATTGTCATTCTGCCCCATATGGGCTTTCATTTCATTAACTCTATTCAAAATAAAACCATTCACCTCTGGGGTGATTTTATCATTATCAACACACTCACACACACAACGTATTTAATTCAGTTCTTTACATGCACCAACCAAGAAGATGGAAAAACTTAGAAGATAGTAAAATGACTAAATTCTTCCTTCCTTGTGTGGGAGAGATGCCTTGCTCTGGAATGATATTTCATGTATAAGCATAGCGTTTCTCCTTGGTTTGGTTTTTGAGAGATTGAATAAGGAAGGGGGAACTTCAGCACACACCTAAAACTGTTTATCTCTTAAGAGGAATTATAATATACCAAACACAATATAAAAGTGGTATTCTCAGATTTCCTCAGAAATGTATTCTATCCCCCAGAACACGGGCAGGCGTGGAGATGACTGTGGAGAGTGTCTCTTCATTTTAACGTTTTATTAGATTATTTACAAGAATATTCACTCATTTTATTTCAGTCTTAATTAAACAAAAGCTTGATTTGTTAAAAACTACATCTATTTTCAAGCCACGTCAAATGCAATCTGCTCAAATTCACTGAGTGCACTTCAATAATTTTCTTGAAAATGACCATTTCAGGACTTCCCTGGTGGCACAGTGTTTAAGAATCCACCTGCCAATGCAGGGGACATAGGTTTGAGCCCTAGTCCAGGAAGATCCCACATGCCACAGAGCAACTAAGCCCATGTGCCACAACTACTGAGCCTGCGCTCTAGAGCCCATGAGCCACAACTACTGAAGCCCATGTGCCACAACTACTGAAGCCCGCGTGCCTAGAGCCCGTGCTCCACAACAAGAGAAGCCACTGCAATGAGAAGCCTGTGCACCACAACAAAGAGTAGGCCCCACTCGCTGCAACTAAAGAAAGCCCGCGCGCAGCAATGAATACCCAAAGCAGCCAAAAATAAATAAATTTTTTTTAAAAGGCCATTTCTTCCTTTTTACACTTTCTCAAGCTCAGTAAACAATTCATTCATCAAACTGGAGAGAATGCCCAAACAGAATTTCTTTGGGAAAGCTCGTTTTTTGTTTTATTTTTTTTTTCTGAGCCAGACAATTGTTGTATTTTCTAGCCAGTTGGATTACAGCAAGTCAGTGAGATTACAGCAAGAAGCTCAGCTACTTCGTTTCCATCTTCATCACAAGAAATGAACTCATCTACATGAATCATTTGATGTAAAATAAAATAAACTCCTTTAAGTAAAACATTATCACAGGGTCAAAATGTCCCCCTTTGGAAAGGAAGGAATGAGCATAATGTAGCTTTACTGTAACAGTAGGAAACCATTATTTTGTTGCTCAGAGTGGTATCTTTCAGCTAATGTTTTCTTTTAGGATGAAACGTAAGTCCAAAATGATATCTAAACTAATTACAAATAATATCATCAAACGAGCTCTCTGATTAGAACCAGTGATCATTAAACTAGCTGCAAGCCCAAGAATTCCCTACTTTTCAACAAAGCGATATGTTAGTTATGTGAATTATTTCATAATACACCCTAATGAAAGGATTAATAAAGTGAGATACAACACAATTCCTGAGCTCTTACTAGGAGCCAGGCACTGTGCTAGGCACTTATATACATTATCTTGTTTAATTCTTACAACAGCCTTACAATGGTTTACTGATGGTGTTTCTCCCCAGATCACAGATGAAGAAACTGAAATTGCTTGTAATCAAAAAATATGGTACATGTGACCACTGTCATTGATTTGCTAATGTAGGGGAGGAAAAAAATATCATTTCTTCCTCTTCTAAAGTCTCAGCTGGGGCACTTATAACAAAAGACAGGTTAACAGGGGGAAGGCATACACATTTTTAAATAAAAGTTTTACATGACATAGGAGCTTTCATAAGAAAATGAAGACCCGAGGAAATAGTTTAACCTGAGTATTTTTTTTTTTTTTGCGGTTCGCGGCCCTCTCACTGCCGTGGCCTCTCCCGTCGTGGAGCACAGGCTCCGGACCCGCAGGCCCAGCGGCCGTGGCCCACGGGCCCAGCCGCTCCGTGGCATGTGGGATCCCCCCGGACCGGGGCACGAACCCGCGTCCCCTGCATCGGCAGGCGGACTCAACCACTGTGCCACCAGGGAAGCCCAAACCTGAGTATTTTTATGTGTACTAGGTTGCATGAAAAGTGGTCATCGAGAAATGTGATAGGACCAAAGGGGTATGTGCTAAGGGTGGTAAATTGGGGGAAACTTAGCAAGGCCTGTTCATTCAGATTCCTCTCAGAATCCCTCCTTCTTTGGAGATAAAGATGCTCCTTTCCTAAGGGTGTGGAGAGGGCACCTCTCACATGAGGATCTCACGTCCTGACTCAGGGGAAGGTCAGAAATCCTTCCTGTACCTGTTGTTTCTCATATTTCTTCAGTTTAAACTATTCCAGGGCTTCCCTGGTGGCACAGTGGTTACGAATCTGTCTGCCAATACAGGGGACACGAGTTCGAGCCCTGGTCCTGGAAGATCCCACATGCCTCGGTGCAACTAAGCCCGTGCGCCACAATTACTGAGCCCATGAGCCACACTACTGAAGCCCACACACCTAGAGCCCGTGCTCTGCAACAAGAGAAGTCACCACAATGAGAGGCCCGTGCACGCAAAGAAGAGTAGCCCCCGCTCGCCGCAACTAGAGAAAAACCCGTGCGCAGCAACGAAAACCCAGTGCAGGCAAAAATAAATAAAATAAAATAAATATTAAAAAAAAAACTATTCCATATGCCAAGGTGTCATATTTGGGGCTAGCATGTCTTGAACCTCATCAGTATCTATGTTGGACTGAGGGGAAAAATGTGAAGTAGTACCTACAAATAAGAAAATAGGAAATTGGGCTTCCCTGGTGGCATAGTGGTTGGGAGTCTGCCTGCTGATGCAGGGGGCACGGGTTCGTGCCCTGGTCTGGGGGGATCCCACATGCCCCGGAGCAGCTGGGCCCGTGGGCCATGGCCGCTGAGCCTATGCGTCCGGAGCCAAGGCCCGCGTACCGCAGAAAAAAAAAAAAGAAAATAGGAAATAGAAGTACACTAGAAACAGAGGGAAAATAGGAAATAGGAGACTGGAAACTGAGAAGAAGGTTATAGTCATAACAGATGACTGTGTCCGACACTGAGCTTCACTCCATTGCCTCATTTCCTCCTCACAGCTGCCCGATAAAGTAGATATTATTGTCCCTGTTATCATTTTTACAGATGGAAAAACTGATGGTTAGAGCTTTTGACTGACTTCCCAAGGCCACACAGGTAGGTGGTAAGTGGCACTGCAGTTAGAAGCCGAGGCCTGTCTGACCCCAGGGCTCTCATTCTTAACCACCATAAAATACTGTCCAGAAAGGATGGTAATTGTTTCTGGATTACGTCGAAGCACGTGGTCAGGAGGCACTGGTAGGGAAGAGGAAATTTTAACCAAGGGGACAGAAGAGAAAGAAGACGGACCGGGAGGACTGGAGAAGGGAATGTAGAAATAAAAGTCCACTCTGCATAAACACCCTGATGGGTTTAGTTATCCCAAGGGAGAGCTGAGGCAAGGGCAGGAGCCGATCAGATAGTACTGGGACTTCTCTTCATCCCTCTTCGGTGAGGCAGACAGTGTATCCATCCTCAGGCCGAGGAAGGCATTCTGTGTTCTCCAGCTGCAGCGCTGATCAGGCAAAGTGCCATGTCTAACCAATTATTTTGGAGTTTGGTGTGGCTAGAACACTGGCTTGACTCCCTTCCTCTGAGTAGCAGCTGAAGGGATTAAGAGGCCTCAGTCTGACTGCAAAAAAAATAAAAGAGAGAGAGAGAGAAAAGGAAAGCTGCACATATTTGAATGCTGTGCTAATATCCTGGCTGTGTCAAACAAGTGTATTAATCTTCCAGCAGTCATATCAAGGGCCTGGCTTTAACATATGGCCTTAAAGAGAGCAGATAGGAATGAAGGATGCAGGGAAAAGAGGCTGGGATCCCTAAAGAAAGAATTTGCCTCAGCAATACAAATGTGGGGGGGTATCAGAATTCTCTCTCCTTCAGCCCTTCCCTGCTTGCCTGGTATTGCACCTAAACCAAGCCCCCCAGCCCTACCCCACCCCTTTCCCCTAAATGAGTGCTTCCCCCTGTCCCGATGCTCAGTTCCATCATCATCTTAGGAGTGGAAGGTAAATTTAGGTTTTGGAAATTGAGTGGGCCAGAAAAAAACTTCATGTACACTTTTTAAAAAACCACCTCTCCCTACTCATTTGTCCTCCTAAGGTCAGACTAATACTTTTAGACTAAAGGCCTATTAAAAGACCATTTTTTAAAAAACAGGTAAATCATGACTCACAAATATAAAGTTAACCTGTTTCAAAGGTTTTATTTAACTCTATTAATGATAGAATCAGTTAAGATGTTACAATGGGGGGCTTCCCTGGTGGCGCAGTGGTTGAGAGTCCACCTGCCGATGCAGGGGACGCGGGTTCGTGCCCCCGTCCGGGAGGATCCCGCGTGCCGCGGAGCGGCTGGGCCTGTGAGCCATGGCCGCTGAGCCTGCATGTCCTGTGCTCCGCAACGGGAGAGGCCACAGCAGTGAGAGGCCCGTGTAACCGCAAAAAAAAAAAAAGAAAGAAAGAAGATGTTACAATGGGTAAAAAGAATTCACAGTCTCACAAATGTGTAGACCATCAGGAATGTTGAAATGGATTTATAAACAGTTACAAAACTGGCAGAACTCGTCGGTATTTACAGGGCAATAACTGATTGCATTCCATTAGACACAATTCATTTGTATTTCTCTGGATGAGACTATTACACGATTGCAAAATAGACGAAGACAATGACAAGCAGAGAGAACCTGAAATAAAACCCAGCCATAAACCGTATTTTTCAGGATGCCTAAATATCATAAGTCATGTCTGACAGCGTACCTCTGTATCAAGACCACTGTACTGATTTTACTTCCAGTGTTCCACCTCAATGTGTCAAGAAATGGAGGAGTGTGGTCCTTTTTAAGCAGTATGATAAGACGTCACTTTGAAAACATTTCAGATAATTTGCTGATCTGTTAGTTTAAAAGATAATTTTAAATTATTCAATGCAAAATAATTATAAATTTAAACACATTATTTTGAATAAAAGTTGCCTAGGGAGAAAACAGCTTTCTAGATTTGCAAATGAGAAGGTGGGCTCTGGATGGGAGGATAAAGATGAAAAATTGCAGGCTCTTGGTGATACTTTGCTCTACTTTCTCTGATTCTGAGCTGGAAGTAGAAACAGTAAGGATAGTAAAGCAGAATATAAAGGGTGCCCTGAAACAACAGCAGCGTGTGCCTCAGAGGGACACTTTAGCCCCAGTTAGCCACAAGCACCGTCAGCCCCAGTGGTTTGTCAGGAGGTCATGATCATGGGAAGGCTCTTGTTTCATGGTTAACACTTCTACCCAGGCCCATGTGGGGAAACAGCCAAACAGGACAAAACTGATGCCTCCAGCCGCTGTGCCCTATTTCCACATCGGTTTAGTTTCCTCTTGGTTCCTGCTCCAGTCCTAATTTCTGCATTCTGATTCCTGGCTACTCTGTCTCCTGCAGCTTTAGTCATTTCCAGTCTCACTGAGTGAGTACTGACAATTTGCTAATAAATGGGCTATATTCTCTGACGTGCAGCTTCATAGAGCCTCCTGACTTCAATCCTCCACATGTAGTGGAGCATTGGTTCTCCTGTTTCAAGTCGGCTCAATCCTGTGTGGTGGGTCCTCTCCTCCTAAGCCCTTAGCTACCATTGCACCTCTTTCCTCAAGGTCACCCTGCACCTGAGCACCCTAATGGGTTTGCATTCAAAAGACTCTCTGCTGCTTCCCCCAGGAACCCAGAAGCACTACTTCAAGCTACTTCCCGGCTCAGCTTCACCCTGATTAACTACTTGTTTGCTGAAATAATGACAAAATTCTGATTCTCCCAACTTGTAGTAAGAAAGAGAAAGTAAGCAAAAACAGTAAAACCAAATTTAATTTTGACCATAATGATAGGAGTTGATTTGGTAGGTAAAAGAGTTGATTTGATAGGAGTTTGGTAGGTAAAATTATTCATCTATACCAAAATCATAGTTATTTTAGATCTTCCTCACTTGTTCCTTTAACAGGTATTTACAGAGCATATTCCATGTTCTAGGAATTTATCTAGCAACTAAGGACATAGTAGAGAATAAAAAAAGCCAAAGTTTTGGTACTCAGAGTTTATACTGTATATCTAACAGGGTTTCTTAGAGTGAGGAGGTAAATAGTTAATGATCTACAGAGTTCTACTTTATAGAGGGGGAAATTTTAAGAGTCTAATTGGTATGCTAATCTGTGTTCTCTAAGTTAATCACAAATAGAGTGACCAAAAGCTCGTGGCAGCAACCTGAAATAAAGGCATAATCTTTTATTTTATTTTATTTTATTTTATTTTTGGCTGTGTTGGTTCTTCGTTGTTGCCCATGGGCTTTCTCTAGTTGCGGCGCGCGGGGGGCTACTCTTTGTTGAGGTGCACGGACTTCTCATTGTGGTGGCTTCTCTTGTTGCAGAGCATGGGCTCTAGGCGCTTGGGCTTCAGTAGTTGCAGAGCGCAGGCTCAGTAGTTGTGGTGCACAGGCTTAGTTGCTCCGCGGCATGTGGGATCTTCCCGGACAAGGGCTTGAACCCGTGTCCCCTGCATTGGCAGGCGGATTCTTAACCACACCACCAGGGAAGCCCTAAAGGCATAATCTTGCAAGCCTTAAAGAGGTAAGCCACAGCAAACATCCTGGCCTGTATTTTCTTTCCAAATTATCATTATGAAAAATTTTTAACATTCAGAGAAGTTCAAAGAATAGGACAGAGAGCAACTATATACTTATAACATAAATCAATTGTTAACATTTTGCTACAGCTGGTTGATCTGTTATTATTTATATTTATATATACATATATATGTACATATATTTAATTTTTTATTTGAAAATAATTTCAGGCCTACAGAAAAGTTGCAAGAAAAGTAAGAAGAATCCTCTCACACCCCCTTTACCTAGCTTCACCAACTTTTAGACTCTTGCCCCATTTGCTTTTTTTTTTGGCCAACCTATGATTGAACCTGGGCCCTGGGCAGTGAGAGTGCAGAGTCCTAACCACTGGACCACCAGGGGATTCCCTGCCCCATTTTCTTTTACTATATTCTATGTATGTGTGTATGTACGTTTTCTGAACCGTTCAAGAGGAAGTTGCATGCAATGTGCCCCCTTTCCCCTATATTTTTCAGTGTCTATTTCCTAAGAACAAGGACATTTTCCTACATAACCACTGTATATTTACCAATTACAGGAAATTTAAAATTGATGCTGTACTTTTTCTTAATTGAAGTATAGTTGATTTACAAGGTTGTGTTCATTTCTGCTGTAGAGCAAAGTGATTCAGTTATACATATATACACATTTTTAGAAAAATATTTATTTGGTTGTGCTGGGTCTTAGTTGAGGCAGGCAGGCTCCTTAGTTGTGGCATGTGAACTCTTAGTTGCGGCATATACGTGGGATCTAGTTCCCTAGCCAGGGATCAAACCCAGGCCCCCTGCATTGGGAGCATGGAGTCTTAACCACTGTGCCACCAGGGAAGTCCCTATACATTCTTTTTTTAAATATTCTTTTCCATTATAGTTTATCACAGGATATTGAATATAGTTCCCTGTGCTATACAGTAGGAACTTGCTGTTTATCCATTCTATATATAATAGTTTTGATGCAATACTTTTTAAAATCTCATCTGTAATCCACATTCTAGTTTGTCAATTGATCCAGCAGTGTTCTTTTTGGTCTTTTATTTTCCTCTAGTACAGGATGCAGTCCAACATCACATATCTCATTTAGTTGTCATGCGTTTCTCTAGTCTGTTTTATTTTATAAATTTATTTATTTTACTTATTTATTTTTGGCTGCATTGGGTCTTCATTGCTGCGCGCGGGCTTTCTCTAGTTGGCGCAAGCGGGGGCTGCTTCTTCGATGTGGTGCACGGGCTTCTCATTGCGGTCGCAGAGCACGGGCTCTAGGCTCATGGGCTTCAGTAGTTGTGGTTCGAGGGCTCTAGAGCACAGGCCCAGTAGTTGTTGGTGCACGGACTTAGTTGCTCCGCAGCATGTGGGATGCTCCCGGACTAGGGATCGCACCCCTGTCCCCCCAACCGGGGACAGGCGGATTCCTAACCACTGCGCCACCAGGGAAGCCCTCTAGCCTCTTTTAATTCAGAACATTTCCACAGCTTTTCTTTGTTTTTGATGACACTGCTATTTTTTAAGAAAACAGAACTTTAAAAAAAAATGTTCATCATTTAGAGGTTGTCTGATATCCATCTTGTGTCGCAGATTCAGTTCTCCTAGAAGACGACTTTGAGACAGAATTTAAGGGTCAGATATTTACTAGGTTGTGCCCTTAGGATCGATACCTGCATGTGGAATGGGGCGGGGCATTGGGGGAACAACACAACCAGGCAGAGGGAGAAGTTGAGCTGTAAGGTAGGACTGACAGACAGAGCTGACTCCAAATGGACCTCTGAAGCTAAAATGGACCCATCAGGAATTATCCCCCATTGTTCCAAAGTGACCAGGCCTTTCTACTTCCACCTCAATCACCGCTGACAGTTGGCTATCCTAGAAGGGCATGACCTTGGGCAAAGGGGCTCTGTGTAGTAGCAGCAGTCTCTGAAGGGCTATTAGTTGGATGTGGCCTCTTGACAGCTCTCCCAGGAGTTAGTTTGTCCTTGTAGGGGGATCTGGACAATGCATTTCCATTTACCACATTTCATGATTGAAATCAGATTTTACATGCCCAGCTAGACAACTACTATGTGTGTGTACATATATATATATATTTCTTTTCTTGTCTTTTGATTTACAATGCTGTGTTAATTTCTGCTGTACAGCAAAGTGACTCAATTATACATATATATACATTCTTTTTTTTACATTATTTTCTATTATGGTTTATCCCAGGACTATATATATATATCTTTCTGAATCTTTTGAAAGTTAAGTTGTAGACTTCAGCCCTAAAAACTTCAGCATGCACCTATAATAAAGAAGATTCTCCTACAAAACAAGATCATTAATATACCTAAGAAAATGAAAAGATATCTTAATGATATTCAATTCATATTCAAATTCTCCCTATTATCCTCAAAATATGTTTTATAGTGTTTTAAAATCAGTATCTACTCAATAGTCATGTTAAATTCCTTTTTTTTTTTTTTTTTTTGGTCTTTTCTCTTTTAAACTGGAACAATCCCTCTGTTTTTCCATATCAAAGACTTTCTAAGGAGACTGGGTGTGATGTCTTGAAGAACCTTCCTATTTTTCAGAGTGTTTTTTGTTTGTTTGTTTTTCAAATTTGAAAGACATAATGTCACAAGAACTGAGGAAAATACCATTTGCTTTTTCTTAGATGATTTTAAGTATTAATACAGATGAAAGAATTTTTAAAGATGTGGACTATCTTTGTTAGAATAATAATTAAAGGTCTGCTTTTATATCCATTATTAATTAAGGAGAGTCAAAGAGAAGTAAAGAGATACAACGTTTTGGTTTTTTTTTATAAAACGGTTTTTATACCGTTTTCATTACATTTTTATAAAATTGAGTTGTCATTATTTGTGCACGTATGTGTTTGTGTGTGAAAACAGCCAGATTCTACTTAACGTTCACATCTTCTCTAACAAAATAAAGCAAAATGAAAAGCCACTTAGTTGTTTTTGTAATGTGTTAGTGAGAACAGGAAATGAAAGAATCATATTATCTTATCCCATCATATTATGTTATATCATAATCATATTATATTGTTAGTCCTTTAAATGTAGCACTCTCATTATAAGCAGCTCTAATCCTCTTAATATATTATGACTCATTCATTATAACAAATTAAGAAAGACATGAGACACAAGAATCTTTTCAGATGATTTCCAAACAGGCTTCTTTACCTAATACCCTTCAATTGAGTTAGTTATGAGTTTTCTGATGGAAAATAAGCCTATTTCTGCTAGGTGTTTGTCAGAATACTTGCAAAATTTGTCAGTGGCCACCACCTTGACAACTGACAAGAATATCTTCCTGTCTCCTCCCTCCTTTCTCCTTTCTTCTTTTTTTTAATGGAAAGAATTTACTGTTAAAACTATATTATAGGCTCTTGGTCGCGTTGACTGGCTGTGTGTAACCGCGGGTCACGGGCGCTCGCCTCCCACCACAGCTCAGCCCAGCGCCGCTGAGGCCGTTGGCCCCGAGCCTCCGCCATGGACTTCGAGGACGATTACACACACTTTGCTTGCAGAAATACTTATCAGAGCTTTAATGGAATGGATCGTGATTATGGCCCCGGATCTTATGGAGGGATGGATCGTGACTATGGCCATGGATCCTAGGGGGGTCCAAGATCCATGGACTCCTACCTAAACCAGTCATATGGCATGGACAGTCACAGTGGTGGTGGGGGTAGCAGGTAAATTGCTTCATCACTTGGCCAAATAATTAGATGACTGTAAGATTCTGGATATTCTGATTTCCTATTCCTTAGGCATGTGACGCTACTTGAACTTTGCTATTTAGAATCACCTTAAATGTTGAAAGGTGTTAGTGGTTCTAAAAATTATCTCAGCATCACTGGCAGACATTAGGAAAATCTCAGGAAAACCTTTATCATTTCATTATAATAGAATAAGATTTCCTGTCTTTAGCGGTGAGCATTTTTTTTCCTTCTTTTACCTTTAACTGCTTATCAATCAGAATGTCCTGAACAAATGATATAAAAATGTTATTGGAAATATTATTTGTGAAGCTTTTTGTTGTGAATCTCCAAAAATCTTTACTACTGTGGGGTACTCTATAAAGCAGCAAAGCAGTCTTTGACTAGAATGGGTTTAACTGAACCAGTCTAGCAACATTCAATTTCTAAGAAACATTTAAAATAGTTATTCTTTTAATTTTAAAGTAAGTTACAAGAGCATATTGTAATAATAAAAGTGTTCTTTAGGGCTTCCCTGGTGGTGCAGTGGTTGAGAGTCCGCCTGCCAATGCAGGGGACATGGGTTCGTGCCCCGGTCCGGGAAGATCCCACATGCCGCGGAGCGGCTAGGCACGTGAGCCATGGCCGCTGAGCCTGAGCGTCCGGAGCCTGTGCTCCACAACGGGAGAGGCCACAACAGTGAGAGGCCCGCATACCGCAAAAAAACAAACAAACCAAAAAAAAAAAAAAAAAGTGTTCTTTAAATCATGTCTAGATTATTTATTGGCAGGTACTGCTTATACCAGAAACACTTGTGCTCTAGACTAGGAACATTATATTAAAGCCATGAGTATGATACCTTTGCTTATTTTAGTGCAGTAGAATTTAGATTGTACTTATGTTTCACTGTCAATGCTGTGTAAAGCTTAAACCTAGTTGAACTCCTACAGGCTTTAGGGTTGACCACATTTCAGGTCAAGGGGGGTCTACTGTTGGAGGCACAAAGATTCCTACTAGATATAAGTAAAACTAGTTAGGAAACATTTGAAAGTATTGTCCTTCTTCATAAATTGAAGGATCTGGATTCCTTAAGGATGGACCGAATGATGCTTACTTTTCTTTTTTCTGCTTCAAGTGTGCCATTATGGTTTAGAGTAGAGAAAAATCAAGAAGATAGATACAACAATTTTGTTTACGTGATAGATGTTTTGAAAAATGTAGTTGAAAAGAGGAATAATTTTTATATGGTTACTAGGATTCAGAAGTAAATAGTACCTTCTATTTAGTGATCTGTAAATAATTGAAGTAATGTAACACATTTAAATGTTTTACCATATCTCTTCCTGCCCTATTACATTGTATGTAACGTGCGTAAACTATGTAGATGTTATCATTTATCTCGTGTAATTGTGGGCCTTTATAAAACTATGTTGTAAGTTTAAAAAAAAAAAATCTATATTATAGGACTTATTTTTTACCCGAACTAAGATATAGCTATCCCATAAAAACTAAAGGAAGTGGGAACTCTTCAATATAAAAAGTATACAATTTTATGTGGGATAAATATAAATCCAAATATTTAATGTTATGAATAGGATAAGATATAATAGAGAACAGGTCAATTTTGCCTATTTTGAGCCAATCCATTTTGGCTCAGCACTATTCCTTGAGTGTCCATTATGTTTAAGTCCCTGTACTGGACCCTTTGATGAGTCACGGATTTAACTGATTAATTCATTTATTTATTCATTCACTTTTATAGTCTCTAGGGCTAAATCAAGCTTAAGAAGGAGAAGGAAATGGTGGGAAAATATACATTTTTCCATAGGAATTTAACTATTAAGTAGTCTACATTCCTCCTAGATTTCATAAGCCTAATTTTTAAAAGAACACCATGCTATTTGGGCCAAGTGGTTTCCAGACACACAGAGTATGCCAGTTCAAACTCCCTATCGAGGTGACATCAGCAAAAATAGTGGAGTAAGGACCTCAGAAAATTCTCTCTTCCACAGAAGCAACAAGAAACTGGCTAATGGTCAGAATCAAATGTTGCAGAACTCTGGAAATTTCCCAAAGGCTTGCAACAATCCGGGGAGTGTTTAAAAAGAAGGAGGAGGAGGAGAAGGAGGGGAAAAAACTGTTCAATCTCAGTAAAAGCAATGAGCTCTGTGGCATTTTTCACTTGCCCTAGTCCCATCTCGGACTCTCCTGCTTTGTGATATCCTTGAAAACCAACAGCCTGCATTCATGGTGAAGACCAGCAGCCCGACAGCCACTGGAAGGAACAGAAAGGGGCTGGAGCTCCTTCAAAGCTTCATCCCCAGAGACTTACTATATGACCTGTTTGTTCCCTGGAAAATCCCACTTGCAAGACTGACTTAACTCAGAGCTCATTAAGTGTGAAAAACTTTTTCCCCATAAACATTTGTCGAAAACAATTACAGGCAATTACTTAACCTTGCAGCTGTCTGAGGTGATGGATACCAGTTGGGGGAAAACATTAGACTAACAAAAAATTAAAAACAGAATGAGACATACAGAGGGGCTTTGGGAAGCTTCTGAATCAAGAAGGCCACATGCATGTATAGGGTGGTGCACATGCCCAGGGCTCTGTGCATTGACAAGAAAGACCCGAAAAGGCCCTAAGCTCTCACCTCTGGATGACCTTGAGATTCTGTGCAAGGAAAGTGGAAGCTAAGGCAGAGTTGAAAATGCACCCCCAATATGCACACAGAGCCTCTCACCAAAAACTGGGTTGCTTATTGGTTCTAGGCATTTAAGGAAATTTCCAGGTCCTACCTTATACCTTCTGAGCTTTGCATGGAGGTAAGAACAAAGGAAAGATCACATGGGTGATAAGACAGCCAAAAACTATGATGTCTCTCTAGATTCCTGCTCCCATTTCAGTTCAGGCCACTAAGGATTTTCCTTACTTTATTGCTAGCTCAGCCATACATTTAAAAAGATGATTTTTACATTTAGTACAGTGGCTTTTAGAGATTTTGTAGTGAAAAGATTTAAAAGAATATCTATAATACCATATTGCCAGAAACACAACTCCACCTAGCTTTTGAGATATTATTGTTGTCCTTAGGAAGGTTCTACCTACACTGTCATTTCTTATCTGACTATAGTAAGGAGGAAAAACTTATTATGTTGACTGCAGTGATACATTGTTGGGGAATCCTGCTTGTGTTTCTCTACTGTTCAACCTCAGAGCCAGGCTTGAACCAGCTGCCGGTTTTCTCTTCTTATCCTTGAGGAGCCCCAGAAACTCCGCACTTTCCTCTCTCTCAGTAGCTGACTCTACCTACTTCTCTTGTCACAAATCTCTCCAACTTCCATATTCTTTGCTCCGCAAAAATTTATATTTGTCTTAAGGACTTTCCTATTACTCACTAGAGGAGAATACTTAGATAGCAAAAACATGATCAATATGAGAAATTTACAGGCATTTCATAATTTTACAAATCACGGTTCTCATTTCCTTTTAGGATGATTTTTGTCTTCCAATTTTATTCTCTTAAAGAGTTGTTCTGTAGTTAGATGAAGACCACAGGAATCCTTCCTCCTAAACCACAGATGTAAGGGTTTGTGGATGCTCTCAAGACAATGGGGGACCCTCTCCTCTCCAGAGAATATCTGGCACCTCTGAGAACCACCAGATTGAGTGGTACCCAAATCAGTCATCCTCTGTCCTGATTAGGACTATTATGGACATTATTTTATAATCCTTTATTATTGAATGATCAAAACATCTGAATATAAACTAGATTCTGATTGTGGATACACTTTTTCTTTTGTCTTTATTTTTAAAATTTTTTTAAAGATTCTTGGCTTTTACTTTCTTTCTTTTTTGTTTATTTATTTAGGTTGCGCCATGCCTTAGTTGCAGCACGTGAGATCTTCCTTGCGGATGCAGACTCTTAGTTGTGGCATGCATGTGGGATCTAGTTCCCTGACCAGGGATTGAACCCAGGGCCCCTCCGTGGGGAGCACGGAGTCTTACCCACTGGCCCACCAGGGAAGTCCCTGTGCATCCACTTTTAACCACCTGGTTAACACAAGGCTTTATCCCTTCTGAAACTCTGAGTTGATATATGTTAGATCTTCTTACTCTTTGCTCCTCATTTTTTAGCCTTCCTTTCATACCTTTCATATCATTGTCTCTCTGTGTTACATTTTGGATAACTTCTTCAGATATGTCTTCTAGTTTACATTCTCCCTTCAACTGGGTCTAAGCTACATCTTATGCATCCATTAAATTAAATTTCAAGATTAACTTTGTAATTTCTAGAAGTTCTATTTGATTCTTTTTTTGGCCGTGCCATGCGGTATGTGGGATCTTAGTTCACCAGCCAGGGATTGAACCCGTGCCCCCTCCACTGGGAGGGCAGAGTCTTAACCACTGGACCACCAGGGAAGTCCCTCTGTTTGATTCTTCATAAAACTTTCTTTGCCCAAAGTCGATATTCTGCCTAAAATTCTAGTGGTTATTGGTGCTTCTGTCTTTCTATTCAGGTCTTTTAAAGTGTTCTGCTAAATTTCTGTTTTCTTGTGTGACCAGAGTAGATTATCTCTACTATCTCATCTTACTTTAAGGACTATGATTCTGTGGTTTTTAGCCACCTGACTCCTTCCTCCTTCAAAGAGATTAAAGAATTGAAACTGGTCTGTAAAGGAAGAGCTCCCATTCCCCAAGCAATAATGGCAAGTTGAAAAAGAATAAAAGTAATAGAAATGACAACCAGATCTTTGGGGGTGAATATGGGACATAAGAAAATTGTTTCCCTTCACTGTACGTCACATATGAAAGAACTTTTATAGTGTTTTCTCTCCATGCCACCCCATCCCTCTTAGCACAAAATAAAATAAAATAAAATGAAGCTACACTTAGCAAAGGCAGCACTGCATATACGCATTGACTGATAGAAGACCATGGCTAAGCCACAGAATCAGAGCCATACATCCTGACCCATGGCCAGGAGAGCCATCAAACTGCATCAAGTGTAACATGAGAGTAAACAAAACATAGAGTTTCAGGGTTGGCAGAATTTTAGACATTAAGTCCAGTCACATTCGATGCCAGAAAAACCTTCAATTTATGGTTGTCTCATTAAACATCTCTAAGTGTGAGAAATGGGCCGTTATCTGACAAAGCTTTGTGCTAGGCTGAAAGCTCCATGGCTTCAGCTCATCGCTATTCGCTTCTGTTTCACTGGGGCCTAGAACACGTAGGAGATGCTCAGGAAATACGTATTAAATGAAGAAATGCCAATTTTTAACAACTATAATCTCTAGAAAGTTTTGCTTCATACTGAGCTAAAATTTCTCTTTCCCTCATATTCTTAGCTTTACTCTCTGGCCAGATAAAACAATTCCCTTCTCTGCATGAAAAACGTTATCCTGCTCTTTCATTTCCAGGATAAATAGCTTCCACCAGTTCATTCAGCACTCCTCCCATGATGTCATTTTAAGCTTTCTCTTCAACCTGTTCCCTCTCTTCTGGACATGCTCCAGTTTATCCTTGTTCTTCATAAATTTAATTCCAAGGAAAGAACACAGCACCCCCGGGTGCATTCTGACCAGCTCAGGCAGAGTTGGACAAATCCTCCCCCAATTCTGTGAAAACAGCCAAGGGCAAATTCACTCCCCCTCTTTTTATTTTAGGCTGCCACATCCCTTTCTTGACTTACTTGAGCTCACGGTCAAGGAGAAAGCTTGTACTGAGCAGAAATTTAGCATGCCCAAAGGTCAGAAGAGGTCACCAAAGGGCACCAATCTCAGTACCTGGGTGAATGGTGCCCATCCCATGGAAATGCAGGTGAAAGTGGTTGATTGGGATACCTTCTGGGTACATCACATCGACTCCCTTCTCATGGTTGTTGAAAAGGCACTGAATAAGCCATGAGTTCATATTATCTATCTCTTCAATGCAGGCTTACCAAATCCATTTTAGGGTAATAATTCAGGGCCTGTAACTGCTGCCTCAGCACATTACAGCTGGGAGAACCTGTTTGAGAAGATGATTTGCTTTGCACTGTAACTGGCATAAAGTTCAACGCAGGTGTTGCTTAACAAGCTAGTTCCGAAGTGAAAGACAGGTAAATTCTAAAGGACATTCTGGACACTGCCTTTCAGTCAATTTTCCAGGTCGGTATGGTGGAATTAGACTTTTTTGGGGTTTTTTGTTTGTTTGTGTGTTTGTTTGTTTGTTTTGCGGTACATGGGCCTCGCACTGTTGTGGCCTCTCCCGTTGCGGAGCACAGGCTCCGGACGCGCAGGCTCAGCAGCCCTGGCTCGCGGGCCCAGCCGCTCCGCGGCATGTGGGATCTTCCCGGACCGGGTCACGAACCCGTGTCCCCTGCATCGGCAGGCGGACACTCAACCACTGCACCACCAGGGAATCCCGGAATTAGACTTTTTTAGAAGTAACAGAATGACCATTCTGAATGTCTCTTTCCGGAAGCTTCAAAACTTTATCTTGAATGCAAGCAAAACTAAAGTGTTTTTGACTCAAGATATCGATGGTTACTATTAACATGACTATTCTTAAGTGGCTTTAAAGTTGAGCTTAGAATTGCCAAGATTTTTCTTTTAATAACTAGTCACATGAGTTATTAAACATAGTCTCAGGGAATCAGACTTTAGGCTTGAAGTGGTTTGTCTGACTTTGTCTTATTAGAGAAAATCTGTGATGGACAGAAAAGATAGAGGAAAGTGTTCTAAAAGTAGAATTTTTAAAAAGAAATTTTATTGTATCAAGTGATTTGCTACTCAGTTTCTTCCAAGCTCCTTGTCAGGAAATCAACTGCTTGCATTATGTTTCAGTGATGATACATTGTGTTACTTGTATAGGTGCCAGGACATCTTCTGACTGCTTTCTTAGGCTTGAGTGCTTGGAGAAATACTTGGCTTTTGAATTATCCAAAGTACAGACCGTCCCCGACTTATGATGATTCAACTTATTTTTTGACTTTATGATTGTGCAAAAGCAAAGCACATTCAGTAGAAACTGTACTTGGAATTTTGGATTTTGACCTTTTCCCAGCTAGCAATATGCAGTATATGATATAGCGATACACTCTCTCCTGATGCTGGGGAGCAGCGGCAGACACAGCTCCCAGGCAGCCATGGGATCACGAGGGCAAACAACCAGTCCACTTACAACCATTCAACCGTAGCCCCCTGCAGTGGAAGCGGGGGCTTTTGCTTCCACTGACGTCAATGGGCTCAGGTGTCATGGCAGGGCTGGAACTAGGGTGAGGTAATTAAGGCAAAATTTAACAGGCACCAAAAATCTCAGTAAACAAAATGTATGTAAAAGATCCATGCTGAACAAACTATCAAAATTTTAAGTGAAGTCAGGATCTGGCTCTGTACTTGCATGACCCAACCTCACTTGCCTCACCCTAATCTTGACCCTATGTCATGCAATCTGAATTTGTGGGTGGACCAATGGGGAAAGCCAACAAGAAACTATTCTGGAACCGGGACACCAGGGATAATTGTGAAGGAATCCTGGAATGGATAGAGTAAGATGTCCAGATGTTCAGAGATGGGTCACAAGTATCCACAGTAGTGTACTGAGATAAAATAGCTCTCGTTTGTTTCAATAAGAAACATATCTAAGGTAAGAGGAAAATCTCGAGATGTGACGATGGGTCATGCCAACCTCTAGGGGGCACTGCTCCCATGAAGAACCTGGTTCCTGTTGAGGGCTCTGCTAGGTGAGGACAAAATGGAGTCCTCAGAGCCTCACAGTGGGGTTTGGTTGGAGGGCTTTGATCAGAAATAGAAACTGGGGGGCTTCCCTAGTGGCGCAGTGGTTAAGAATCCGCCTGCCAATGCAGGGACACGGGTTCGAGCTCTGGTCCGGGAAGATCCCACATGCCGCGGAGCAACTAAGTCCATGCACCGCAACTACTGAGCCTGCGAGCCACAACTACTGAAGCCCACGTGCCACAACTACTGAAGCCCGCGTGCCTAGAGCCCGTGCTCCGCAGCAAGAGAAGCCACTGCAATGAGAAGCCCGCGCACCACAACGAAGAGTAGCCCCTGCTCGCTGCAACTAGACAAAGCCCGCGCGCAGCAACGAAGACCCAATGAAGCCACAAATAAAAAGATAAAGAAAGAATAAATTAATTTAAAAAAAAAAGAACTAGAAACTGGATTAAATTTTTCTTCGTCTTTCTGATTTTCTTCTCTCTCACCTATGTCCTGTGCCTGAAGTGTTAAGCCAAGATGTGGATATGCACCCTTTGAAAGTACCCTTGCCCATTGTAGGACAAGAAGAAATCACAGTGGGGTCCCGGCAGAAAGAAGAGGCTCTTGGGCAAATGCAGTCCATATATGGCCCAGGTCACCATAAGAGACCACGAGGGGACTTGAGACTTAACCTGCTATGGAGCAGTAAAGAATATGTGTTTGCCTAATGTCCTCAGAATCCAGCTGCCGTGGCTGGATAGGAGTCCAGCCATGGTCTGGTAATTTGGCTCCTGGTCTGGTAATTTGGTTCTTCACTTTTCCACATTTGCAGTAACTTTAACAGCAGAGTTAGAACCAGGCCCAGGAATAGAATAGATTCTGGGTAAATACGGGCCTCTGGCACAGCACTGCTGTGTAGCCACAACACAAGCTCAAAGATAAAAACCGTTCTCACAAGCTGGGGCCACTGGGCCTTGGGGGGGGCGGTGAGGAGTGGTGAGAAAGGGTCTAATTAAAAAACAAAGAGGATTTCTTTATCTTATATCATTCTGAGCTTCCTCCAACGTAGTCTTCCTCAGGGGAGAGTGGTTTATTTTTGTTTTGCTTTTTTATTCAGCCACAGGTATAGTTCTAGAAAAGGAAAGTCGAATTATTCTCTAAATTCAGTGTCATTCTCAAAAACTATTTCCTTAAACACTCTTGAGGAAGGATTCTTGTACCTTGGGTGCCCAGAGGGTAAAAACTTGGGCACTTACACATTTCGATAAGAATCTAACCGTGGCAACTTGCCAACTGAATGGTTTTTGCAGTTTCCTCACCTTCAGTTTCCTAAGCAGTAAATAGAGAATAAGGGCTCAAAAGTAATGTCTATTATCATAGACTCTTGTCCTTAATGGATGATGTTAAAGACCCCCTGAGTGCAGATGTCAGTGCCATCTACAGTGTCCCCACCAGCAGCCATTCAAGTGCAATGTATACATATCTCTTTGGTTTGTTGGTTGGTTTTCTCTTTTTTTTTGGCCTTGTCTCACAGCGTGCGGGATCTTAGTTCCCTGATCAGAGATCAAACCCAGGCCCCCTGCAGTGGCAGCATGGAGCCCTACCCACTGGGCATCCAGGGCATTCCAGTTGGTAGGTTTTGAACAGCTATAAGTTCTTGGTTCCACTAAGCCAAACGTTTTTTTTAATATTTATTTTATTTATTTCTTTTCTTTTTTTTTTTTGGCTGCGTTGGGTCTTAGGTGTAGCACTTGGGATCTTCGTTGAGGCATGCGGGATCTTTTGCTTCAGCGCAGGCTCTTTTGCAGCACACAGGCTTCTCTCTAGTTGTGGCATGAGGGTTTTCTCTCTCTAGTTGTGGTGCGCAGGCTCCAGGGTGCATGGGCTCCGTAGTTGTGGCGCACGGGCTCCAGAGTGCATGGGTTCTGTAGTTTGTGGCACTCAGGCTTTCTCGTTGAGGCGCGCGAGCTCAGTAGTTGTGGCACGTGGGCTTAGTTGCCCCGCGGCACGTGGGATCTTAGTTCCCTGACCAGGGATCGAACCTGTGTCCCCTGCGTTGGAAGGCGGATTCTTTACCACTGGACCACCAGGGAAATCCCATCCACTAAGTCAAACTTTTCCTAGCTATTATGCCAACCAATTTTTTGCCCTAGCTCCAACTTTGGAATCAACATAAATATCTTACTATTTATGACCTTAAGACAGCATAAATGTCTTACTTTTTCCTCATCTTCAAGTATCTGAAAACAGCTCTCAGACTCCTTTATTTTTAATTAATTAGTTTATTTATTTATTTTTATTTTATATTGGAACATAGTTGATTAACAGTGTTGTGTTTCAAGTGTACAGTAAAGTGATTCAATTATACATATACATGTATCTATTCTTTTTCAAATTCTTTTCCCATTTAGGTTATTGCAGAATATTGAGCAGTATTCCCTGTGCTATACAGTAGGTCCTTGCTGGTTGTCCATTTTAAATATAGCAGTGTGTACATGTCAATCCCAAACTCCCAATCTATCCCTCCTCCCCTACCCTTCCCCCTCCATAACCATAATTTCATCCTCTAAGTCTGTGAGTCTGTTTCTGTTTTGTAAATAAGTTCATTTTATCGTTTTTTTTTAAAGATTCAGCATATAAGTGATATCATATGATATTTGTCTTTCTCTGTCTGATGTACTTCACTTAGTACGATAATCTCCAGGTCCATGCATGTTGCTGCAAATGGCATTATCTCATTCTTTTTAATGGCTGAGTAGTATTCCATTGCATATATGTACCGCATCTTTTTTTTAATCCATTCATGTGTCAGTGGACATTTAAGTTGCTTCCATATCTTGGCTACTATAAACAGCGCTGCAATCTCAGACTCCTTTAGTCTTCCTTTCTCACTGATTCCTTCAACCATTCCAACAGATATAATTCAGTCTCTGGAGTCCTTTCTTCTGCACTGCTTTTTTTTCCAGTGGTCTCCTCAACATCTGTTTTTGCAGACCTCTACAAACTACACCTAATATAGACTGACCATGATAAAGTGGAATGCTGAGCCTGCTAGCTTTACTTTCACTACTGTCAAATAATTAAAAGTGTTCATGAAGGATGTCTCTAAACCATCGCAATAATGATTGTGGAATTCAACGTTTGTTTACTGTCAATGGGCAAATCTTTCAAATGGTGCTTTATTTTATCTTCCACTACTACATTTGATCCTATACTCCCTCCTATATCTCCTTCTAAGTGAAAAAAAGGCAGAAATATTTTCAGGCGTAATCTTGTATGAATGGGAGGAAGTTCTAGAATTGTTGTCCCTCCCACCTCCCCCCACTTTTCTGCTTCTGTCTTGAAAAACATTACCGTTGCTACCAAAACAAGTTTCCCGTCCACCTGCTTTACCAAGTTCACTACCTCCCTCTCTGGATGATGAATAGTTTTGTGAAGTGTCTGCAACTTCAATACATTTTGCAAATTACTTGAGTGTTGTTCCTTCTTTTTTTTTAGAAAGGAAATACCTTGATACAAATTGAATAAGCATATAATAGCTGCTAATTCAGTTTCTATCCTCAACTGGGAATTCTTCCTAGATTTCTGTCAATGTTATTGACAATATGTGATTAAGGCCAAAACATTTTTAGTGCCAAGTAATGATGAAACAGAAAACAGAGGTATATTACGGTAGCAGCACAAACTTCCACTCGGTGTCCCTGAGTTTTCTGAAGCATATCTTTGCAGAGATTTCAGGTCATGGTTAACGATTTTAGACGCAGACCAATATAGTCACGTACAACCTTTTTTTACTGTCTAAACCATGGTATCAATTTTTGAGCAGTTTAATAATCTGGTAGGTATTCTGTTGTGGCTGCTGCTTCCAAGATCAGTTCTTCAGTAGACATAACATTGCCCCGAAGACCCTAAAAAGGATGAAAGCTCTAATTTTGACTGCTTATGTGGAGGAAAATATCCACGACATAAATTGAACAATTCAGATCTCCAGTAGCTATCTAGTCATATGCCTACAAAAACAGAGTTACAGAAGTCCTATGGCATCAAGGTTTCCAAATTAAGTGCCTACTTCTTCTTGCCAAAAAAATTATTTGCATACATAGAAATCACTTTTTAAGGAAATATAGGGATTTCTGCTCTGACCAAGGCTTTGAAACATTACATTGCTAATGGTGGTGATTCTTTCCCAGACTCTAGATAAAATTTGGAGAAAAGTGAGGTAAAGACCTAGACCTTTAACAAAAGATGAAAATAGCTTTTTTAAAAAGGAAGAGAAATATAATGCTTTACAGTGTCTATTTTCTCACCACTCTTGGTCAGATTTGGGGATAATAGTGGCCTTTGGGGGCTCGACATAGGGGTCCCCCAACTGCCTTCAGAAGGCAGGCATCTAACAAGGTGTGATCTCAATACAGATCAATATTTTTCAAAATACAAAACACGCAAAACAAGTTTTAAAATCTGTACTTAAATCTTCTCATTTTTCTCCTGAAGTGATACAAAGAAATCTCGTTACCTTTCTACTTTCCCTCTACCCCCCTCCATTGTGTACTGCTTTTAGTCTTCAACTGGTAGTAATCAATAGCTATAATTATTGAGCATGCTCTCTGTGCCGGGCACTGACCTAGTCACTTTCTGAGGATTTCCTTTTGTGATCATCATTAGCAACCCTATGAGTTAGAACTATTACTACTCTCATTGTACAAATGAGGAAACTGAGGCTTCAAGGTAGTAGGTGATTTGTCTAAGATTCCACAGCCAGGAAGAAATAGACTGGGATTTGAAAGCAGGCATTCTGATTCCAGAGCGATAGACCACGTTATGGCCTGATATTTAAATTTTACCCATGTGTTC